>NC_090265.1:868117704-870517704 GCF_040414725.1 Anabrus simplex
ATTGTTGATCAATTTTATGAGCTTTCTATAATGTAGGCCTTCACAACTAGTTTTCTTTCGTCTCTGCGATATTAGGGAGTCTTATAAAATTATTTATAGCGTAGACCGTAGTTCCTTATTCTCCGACTTTACATACAGATTTTCATTAAATTCCGTTTACCCGTTTTCTCCTGACTCAGCACTGATATGGACAAACATTCAAAATCATGAATATCTCTGTGATCATATCCGGTAGGTAACAATGTGACATAAAAGATCGGAAACTGAATACTATATAACTTAAGTTACGTAGTATATATCGATACGACCACTAATAACATAAATATTTGAGAATTACATTTTAGGTCTTCCCCTAAACTACCATTTCACTCAGCGTGAATACAATTATTTATCACCTAAATTGTAGCGACTTATTTCCTGACTTTGCATACCGATTTTCATTAAGATACAACCACTAATAACATAAATATTTAAGAATTAAATTTTAGGCCTTTCCCTAAACTGTCATTTCACTCAGCGTGAATAAAATTATTTATGGCCTAGATTGTAGCGACTTATTTCACGACTTTGCATACCGATTTTCCCAGCCAACCAGCCAGCCAGCCAGCCAGACAGACGTTACGGAAAATTAAAAAGTGCATTTCCTTATTACTGTGGACACGACTGATACAAAAATACCATCCCTTTTGAAATCTGAGAAATGTACAGACAAAACTCTTATTTTATATACATAGATTTCCTTTATTCATAACCGGTATAGGCTATTCATTTGTAATCTTGTTTAGTTTTCTGAGTGCATCTGGTCACAAGTAAGTTAAGGCAATAAATAAATAAATAAATAAATAAATAAATAAATAAATAAATAAATAAATAAATAAATAAATAAATAAATTCCTCAGTTCCAGAAAGGTTGCTTTTACTTTTTTCAGAAAAAGAAGTTATGAAAAGGAATATTTTGATTTAAAAATTTTAATTCATACGCTGGTCGGTCGAACGATTGCTGTTATATATGTGGAAAACCGCTTGTGACATTATTCACGTAGAAAAGTGCAAATAATAACAACAACAACAATAATCATAGTCAACATACCGAACGAGTGTCTTCATGGTTTGGGTCACGTAGCTGTCAGCTTGGATTCGGGAGATAGTGGGCTCGAACCTCACTGTCGGCGTCCCCGAAGACGGTTTTCCGCGGTTTCCCATGTTCACACCAGGCAAATACTGAGGCTGTACCTTAAGACGACGGCAGCTTCCTTCCCGCTCTTAGCTGTTTCCTATTCTATAGTTCTAGGGAACTTTGTATATGTACTGTACATTGGTGCTCACCATTTTTCTCTAGATCTTTCATATTTCTGAATAGAATCGTGGTAAATAAATAATACTAATACTGACGTCGACTCTATGTGGTGGGATGTATTCACTATAGCGCTCTTCTGTGTTGGTTAGTAGTGTAATGTATTGTGTAAATGAATGTAATTTTATTGGAAAAAACACGACCACCCAGTCCTTGATTCAGAAACATTAACCAGACTTGTTTAAAATCCTCTACCCGGCCGGGAAGCGAACTCGGGACGCTCTGAACCGAAGTTATGGATGCTAACTAATACTACTACTACTACTACTACTACTAATATTAATAATAATAATGTCGAACATTTTCTGGATTTGATTCCGTAAATATATAGCAAAATAGGTATAAATACTTATACCTTTAACCCTTTCAAAGCAGAGATGAATGGTTGTTAAACTTTGAACACAACTTGCAATCAACCAGCGGAATTTGGTGAAGTTTAATGTTCCTGAATTTAGGGTCGCATACGTTCACATCACACAGAGCTGTGCTCACCGGGCCGCATACTCACAGGAGAGGTTCTGTGTAATTGACTGCCTGCGTGATTACAATGTCTCTAAGGATTACAGCCAGCCGGTCTAGGTAACTAGGACATGGCCAATTATAGAGGAGCCACATTCAGCTATTTCATCATTATAGAAATTTCGTATTAAGTATGCATACAGTGGAACATTATTGTGTAAATTCTCCTGATAGGTAACTAACATGCCTGCGTAATTGGAAATCAATAACTAAATTGCCCAATAGTTAACTCACTACACGAGGTAATATTACTGCATCCTATACGCAACATTTGGTTTGTAGACGATTTTGATTCTATGGTGTAAGTATGTGTCAGAAAAATCTTTCTGGCAGATGCTTTAGCAAGAAACTGAAGTGATTTGAAAATATCCGCCGAGGCCATCGGTCAGGGGCAGTTACCATCATAAAATTATCTCCACAGTAGTTTAATAATAATAATAATAATAATAATAATAATAATAATAATAATAATAATAATAATAATAAAACTCGCGACTCACCCAGGTTTCGCGTGGAAGCAATTTTGATGATAGGTCGTATAAGATTTTCTTGAAGACTATTTGACTGCACTTGTTTTTCCTCTTAATTTATATTCATAACTAGTGCACCTTTTATACTAAGCCCTACCACTCCTTGCTAACCATGCGAAATTTAAACTATTCAAATCAATAAAATCAATCACCACTGATCTGCATTTAGGGCAGTCACTCAGGTGGCAGACTCCCTATCTGTTGTTTACCTAGTCTTTTCTTGAATAATTGCAAAGAATTTGGAAATTTATTGCATATCTCCCTTGGTAAATTATTAATATCCCTAACTCCTCTTCCTATAAACGAATATTTGCCCCAATTTGTCCTCTTGAATTCCAACTTTATCTTCATATTGTGATCTTTCCTACTTTCTTTCTTACCTACACCACTCAAACTTATTCGTACCGAGCTCGATAGCTGCAGTCGCTTAAGTACGGCCAGTATCCAGTATTCGGGAGATAGTAGGTTCGAACCCCACTGTCGGCAGCCCTGAAAATGGTTTTCCGTGGTTTCCCATTTTCGCACCAGGCAAATGCTGGGGCCGTACCTTAATTAAGGCCACGGCCGCTTCCTTCCCACTCCTAGCCCTTTCCTGTACCATCGTCGCCATAAGACGTATCTGTGTCGGTGCGACGTAAAGCAAAAAAAAAAAAAAAAACTAACTTATTCGTCTACTAATGTCATTCCTTGCCATCTTGCCACAGCTCGGATCATACCACATAATCGAGTAGCTCGTCTCCTTCCTCCCAAGTCTTCCAAGAACAAAGTTTACAACATTTTCATAACGCTACTCTTTTGTCGGAAATCACCCAGAACAAATTGAGCTGCTTTTCTTTGGATTTTTCCTAGTTCCCGAATCAAGTAATACTGGTGAGGGTCCCATACACTGAAACCATACTCTAGTTGGGGTCTTACCAGAAACGTATATTCCCTCTCCTTTTCATCCTTACTACAACCCCTAAATACCCTCATAACTATGTGCAGAGATCTGCAATAACTTTTATGTGATTAACTCAATGAAGATCTTTCATTTTATTAACTCCTAGGTACTTACAGTGATCTCCTTAAGGAACTTTCACCCCATTAACGCAGTAATTAAAACTGGCAGGACATCGTGCACTTTCACTAAAATGAAGATATGCTGAGACAAACATGAAAATTGTATCCTGTAAAGGTTTTTTGTCTCAATAAACTTATTGAGGTGAATAAACAGTTAATTTTGATAATGATTAAGCGATTTCTCTGAAAATATGGTTTCTAATTCTGAGTTTTGTCTTTTACTCCAGACTATAACATAGAAAGTTACGTCTTACAGATCGATCTATAATATCGCGTATTTAAAAGTGATTTTTATGCTCAATGATTCTTCCACACCTGCTTGGGATCTATTGTCGACAGTTTGGGCAGCGTAAGCCGATAAATTTCTCGGATGGCGGTTTATTTTTCTATGACTTCCTTCGCTAAATGGCCACTGTTCGGCTCCCTCTTGTTATTAATTAATGTTGTATACACCTAAACCTTCCTCATTCTATACAGCGTTGAAAACCACACAAAAATCCGTCCCGGTGGTTCTCAAGATTAGCCGACACATTGACAAACACCTACCTGGGACTTCCTTTGACATGTACATACTGCACCATATACAGTGCTATTTACTTTATATAGCGAAAGGTGCTGGCGGAGTGACTCTGATGCCAGAAACTTTACAAGCTGAAAATGGCGCTTTCGATCCTAGTTCAATCCAATGGTAGCCTCGTATCGGTCGTATTGGTAGATTTACCGGAGCGTAACAAAACTCATCAGGGTCAAAATTTCCGACATCCTGGCGTCTCCAAAAACCGTAAAAGTAGTCAGTGGGACATCAACTAATAATAATATTATTATTATTTTATACAGGGAGTGGGGAAGAAGTGGCAGAGCCTTAGGTCCGGACGAAGGAGATTTAAACGAAATCATCATTAGGTGCCCCTTAGAGGGCGAAACGCAATATACTGTGTACAGGGGCGTATATAAGGGGGGGGGGCCCAGGGGGCCTGGGCCCCCCCGAAAAAATGTATAAGCCTTGAAGAACCGGACCAAAATGATGGGAATTTTCTATCGTTGTTGAGATTCCGAGCCAACAATTAGCAGTTTATGTGCCATACTTGGACGATTTTTGTAACTCACTAAAAGAATGCTTTGAATCTCACAAGGAAATAGTTGCATCCTTACAAAACATCCTTCCACAATTGTGTATCGTAACAGATTTCGGTTCATTGGAGGCTGCTTTTAGTTTCTACGAAGGAAATCTGTCACATAAAGAGATTGTGCAAAGTGAGTTTATGTGGTGGAAAGAAAAGTGGAGTCAGGAAAATCCTTCAAATCTTCCCAAAATGGCTGTAAGTTCTCTAGAAAAATGTGACAAGACTTTCTTCCCCAACATTTATACCCTTCTCAAATTACTCCCCGTTCTTCCTGTTTCTATCGCAACCGTAGAAAGAACTTTCTCTAGCCTAAGGAGACTGAAGACTTACTTAAGAAACAGCACATCTGAAAGTAGGCTTAACGGGCTTGCTTTACTCTCTATCCACAGAGGCATTATAGTTAGTGATGAAGAAGTTCTTGATAAGTTTGCAAGTGTACCAAGAAACCTGGACTTCGTTTTGTAACCATTAGTGTACTGTATGTATGTATGTATGTATGTATGTATGTATGTATGTATGTATCAGCCCAAATCAATGTTTCCGTTTTCCTTTCTAAAGTGTTTGAAATCGTCTGACCTCTTAAAATTACTTAATCTAACCTTACATCAATCTTGGCCCCTCCCAAAAACATATTCTATATTCGCCACTGACTGTGTATAATGACATAATATATAGAAGAAAACCCATTCACACAACATACGCACGCTGACTCACACAGCTCAGTTGTATGTGTCCAGGAAAAATTCTGCAGGCAGATTTCATTTAACTGCCAACCTCGGGGGCCCGGCTTCGATTTGCGGCACTGCCAGAGATTTAAGAATGGCAGGAGGACTGGTATGGGGGTTAAAGTGGTACATGTAGCTCACCTGCCCGAAAAGAGCTGCACCACTTCGGGACGAAAACACGAGTTTACCTTACGTACGGGATACTGTGTCAACTGTAGGTACTCACTACCCTCTCATTTCTAGCGCATTACATACGCGCTTACCGAGCAAGTTGGCCGTGCGGTTACGGTCACGTAGCCGTGAGCTTGCATTCGGGAGATAGTGGGCTCGAATCCTACCGTCAGCAGCCGTCAAGATGGTTTTCCGTTGTTTCCCATTTTTACACCAGGCAAATTCTGCTCGGTTTGTTGCGTGGACTGTCACGAACTCTACCTTGATTCACAAGAAAAGATACAATAGAAAGTCAGCTCCACTTTCATCTGAGAAAAAGGCATGGAAAGCAGTCGGACTACAGTGTAGTGTCGGCGGTACACACGACTGAAATGTCAGTGCGCCCGCCCTCACTGCTAGTTCTCGTAAAGGGAGCCCATTAAGGCTGAGTGTAAAATGCTGAGCTAGCCAGCACTACTATAGGAGATAACAAGCTTCTAGTCCACGTAAGCACCTCCAAACCGCAGCATGTCGGCTGGGAAACCACCCTTAAAGATTTAATGGTTATGGTCTACACTTCAGTCTGTACGAGTCCTGCTTTAATGGGAAAACTTGAAGGTTATCAGTTCCCTCGGTACAATACCGGAAGTTAAAAGTAAGAAGAGGAATTTGATAATAGTCAATAGACAGGTATAAATTTCCAAACAAAAATACTTACATTTTTCACTACAGAGGTTCGAATTTTCAAGGAGTATAACATATCATCAGAGCTAGGTCCGGAAATTGTAGAGTGGTGGTGGTGGTCATTGTTTTAAGAGGAGGTACGACTGGGCAACCATCCTCTAACTGTGGCAGACAATATTAAGAATACAGCTATAGGTATTATCATCATCTATGACCAATCAGAAATAGTATGTGCACACTTGAGTGTGTGTGTGTGAGAGAGAGAGAGAGAGAGAGAGAGCGAGAGAGAGATACTGAGACTGGACGCAAAATAAAAGGTAAAAGCTCTGTAAAAAATGGAGACACGTAACATATATACAATCGGCATGTTAGCTTCTCTGCACGTGTATGTTACTTCAAAAGGAAAGATTTAGGCCATGATTCATTATTTGACCAGGGAAGAACATAAAGAATATATTTGCAGTTCCGTGAATAATTCATGTAACAAACTACACATGACATGTTTATAAAACATTTGTCGGTGTTGTAATTTTTACTTTAGCATCTATACATTGTTAAATATTGACGAAACGTTGTCATTAGTTCCTATGATTTAACTGTAAAAAATTTCCGACTCGTTGTTTGAATGGTCAGCGTACTGGCCTTCGGTTCAGAGGGTCCCGGGTTCGATTCCCGGCCGGGTCGGGGATTTTCAACGTTCATTGGTTAATTCCAATGGCCCTGGGGCTGGGTGTTTGTGCTGTCCCCAACATCTCTGCAACTCACACACCACACATTATACTATCCTCCACCACACTAACACGCAGTTACCTACACATGGCAGATGCCGCCCACCCTCATCGGAGGGTCTGCCTACAAGGGCTGCACTCGGCTAGAAATAGCCACACGAAATTATTATTATTATTATTATTATTATTATTATTATTATTATTATTATTATTATTGTTGTTGTAAAAATAAACATATTAAGTTGTTTGTCAGAAATAATTATTTATTAGTAACTGTTTATACACTTGGCAGTTTGGGTCTCGGCCCACAAGTGCCCAGGGATTGTCCAACAGTTCTGCACTCCCGATCAGGGGATGCGTGGCCACGGCTCTACCGTGGCTGTACGCCTCTGCATTCGGTAGACGGGACAGGGCTGGACCTCACGGCTGGCCCCAACCGTAGGCTGTTCTGAGAATGGTTTTCCGTGGTTTTCCATTCTCCTGCACTAAGGCGAATGCCGGGACAGTTCCTACTATAGGCCACGGCCGCCAAACCCCTCACCTTCTCCGAGCATCTCCTTCTCCATAACAAATCTCCCGGCCTGAGAGACGGCGTTAGTGTCTAAGAGGCCCGTTCGATTTCTAGTTTTACGAAGGATTTTAAAGTGTTAGTATAGAGCCCTAGACTAGTGCATCGTGTGTTCAGTTTGCCTGGATAATTGGGTACTCGGGGATTGATAGAAATGTGGAAGCAATCTTTTTCTTTTAATGTTACACTAAGGCATAGAAGGTTTACGGCGACGCAAAAATAGTAGAGGGAAAGGGCTATAATTGGGAAGGTAGCCTTAAATAAGATACATCCCAGCACTTGCCTAGTGTGAAGATGGGAAACCACGGAAAACCGTCTCTAGGGCTACCGACAGTAGGAATCGAACCCATCATCTCCTGAATGCAAGCTTACACAGCTACGCGGTGGCCAACTCGTTCGGTTGGAAGCAAAACAGAAAATGTACTTTCACCGTACTGCAACTCCCACCAAGAAATACTATTCGAGTTTCAAACTCATATTCATGAATATTGGATTGTTTGACTTCATTGCTTATTTCCAGTGGAACAACGTTAGACTTAAAATATATGACATATATTTTTAGCACAAGCTGATCAACGTACGTAGAGCATATTCAACGTGCACAATGTGGTACATCGTCCAACTTACGTTACAAAGCTTCAGCAAACCCCAAAGTTCTATCCCAGAGAGATACAGCCAAACTTTATCACTGTCTCGGTAGTGGTGGAAACTTGCTCGTAGGAGTCAGTCCCTAGCATGCGACTTTGTAACTTAGCAAAACTGATTTCGTTACTATATCGTATAGTATGTTCACGAAGTGATGACCTATCTAATCAACTTACACAAGCTGATTGAAATGAACATCAGTAGACATAGCTGAGTCTCAGAGTCGACAGCAGAGTTTCTGAGTGAGATTTTTCCTTTCACAATCCAGGTAAACGTTTAGGTACAGTCGTAGTTCATAACCCGGAGTAGCAGCTCCTACATTAAAGTGAAGTTACATTCTCGAATATAGTAGAAGCAAAGTTGTCTCCGTATAGATCATGAAGTCCATTCCAAGAGTAGAAGATAAAGGGTCCTGATATCTGCAACCTCAGCTTAAATGAGATATAGTGTTTAGCTGCCTTTCTCCGCAGGAATCAGCCTTGGTCTCATTTCCAGTGTGTACTGAATACAACCCAAAGTTATGTGCCACTCCAGAAGTGAAAGTCTCATCTATATAAATAAAGTTGCAGGGGTCCGCTGTCTGTAATTTCGTTTGTTTTGCCAATTTTTGAGATATTTATCCGTTTTAGGTCAACTCATGACCGAATCGATGGTTTTTATTTTTCGTGTCTGTTCGTTTCTCTGTTTGTCTGTTTGTCTATTTGTCTGTTTGTTCCACCATCACGGCGAAACGGCTGGATAAATCTCAACCAATCTTCATATTTAGATCATACTCATCCCAAGGAAGGTTTTGATATGCATATCATATTAAAATCGTTGCATAAACGGGGGGGTTTATAGGAAAATCAGAACGGTTTTCCTCCATTTTCTCTTTATACTATTGATTTTATGTAAACTCCGTGGACCGTATGTGAAACGCATCTTCATTATAAACAACTTTCGTTATGTTCATAATTTACCTTACTCTTCAAATGACGGAGAAATTTACTATTTTCTACGAGTATCATATTCTACACTGAGTGACCGACAGACAGACAACGAACCTACAGGTTACCATGGCAGTAATAACACCACTAGTCATCTTCTTATCTGTTTACCTAGGAATCCCTGCGCCTAAATTTCTCCTCTGTTGCCGCTTTCTTATATCCATAACTCATACCAGCATAATTTAAGGGGCATTTGATTTTCCAATACATTCACTTAGAATTTACATATTTGTACTCATCCAGCTGTCCTCAGTTATAATCCTATCTTCTGTTAATTTCAACTTTCTCAACTGTATTATTTTCTTCCTTAATTACTCTATATGTATGCGGGTGCTAATCCCGAAACCTGGACAATCTTTTCTTGGAGGAAATACATCTTCCAGGCCAAGCAAATGTATAAGATGGGGCCCCGAAAAATATCGAAATATGGATGCAATTTTAACGACGGTGCAGACCTTCCTTTCGGAATAATTGGTGGCTAAACCGTAAGTCGTATCACAAAAGATCGCGTTTCAATTTGGAGAGATCTACAACTTTGGGCCTATAACATTTTGTCGTATCTCTATCCATTATTCGTAAAATAGTACGGCATTTCTTGAGTTCAAGTTCATGTTGTAGTTTGTACACTTGTATGTTATTGTTTGGCACACTTATAGGAAAGATGCAATCATGACATTGGGCAGGCACATTGACGTGACCAGTGGCCATATGTTCGCAAAATTTTGTGATTCCAGGGTCACAAGAGTATCAGAAAAATATAGTAGTATGTGAAAACTGTACCAAATTTCACCCTATTCAATGAATAACTGAATCTGACCCATATATAGGAGATACGGGAAAATGTCACAGGATCAACCATGTAGAACACTGAACGAGTCGTCTGATGGTGAAGTCCGTTTATAGGTGAAATTTAATATAGTCTTACTCACTGCATTTACAGTAATTTACGGAGAAATCCGTATATAATGTAGAATACTGTAGCGAAGCACGGGTACATTTGCTAGTTTCTGAATACATCGACTTCTTGATCGGGAATTTAACTCAGATCCTCGTGGATGATCCGAACATACCTTTAATCCCCGTCTAGACAGACACCTATTTACTGCAAGGACATCAGAATAACGCTAGTTATCAGTTAAATTCTGCAAACACAAGGTTCTGATGACCACTACATAGGAAACCTATGCAATGGGACAGTTATCCACTATTTTATACAGAGCGAACTTTTGAGTTTTGTGTATAATTGATCGCTGTGGCTACATACAGAGTTAGTCATGTTAAATTCTACTTTATAAAAGTGCGTGTTGCTACTCTCTACAAGACGTCCCGGACGATGGTCGCTTTTTGGAGTCTCAGAGAGGACATCAGAAATATGAGTGAGATCTTTTCCAAATCCACTCCAGATAAACGTTGATGTTGAAGTCCTTTACTAAAATGATTAAAGTGCTGTTCTAGAATTAAGTTAGAGCAAAAACCCCCTATCGACAGGCCATGAAGGCCTTTCCAGAAGTGGAAATAACGTTATTAGCTGTCACCTCCTGAGCCCGGGTTCGATTTCCGGCTCTGGCACAAAATTTGGAAAGTGGTTCGAGGGCTGGAACGGGGTCCACTCAGCCTCGGGAGGTCAAACGAGTAGAGGGGGTTTGATTCCCATTTCAGCCATCCTCGAAGTGGTTTTCCGTAGTTTCCCACTTCTCCTCCAGGCCGGGATGGTACCTAACTTAAGGCCACGGCCGCTTCCCTTCCTCTTCCTTGTTTATCCCTTCTGATCTTCCCATCCCCAACAAGGCCCCTGTTCAGCATAGCAGGTGAGGCCGCCTGGACGAGGTACTGGTCCTCCTGTCCAGTGGTATCCAGACCCAAAGTCTCACACTGCCCTTGAGACAGTAGAGGTGGGGTCCCTCACTGAGTCCAAGGGAAAACCAACCCTGGAGGGTAAACGGATTAAGAAAGAAAGAAAGAAAGAAAGAAAAAAGAAAGAAAGAAAGAAAGAAAGAAAGAAAGAAAGAAAATCACGTTTCAAAATTTTTCTGCTTCCTGACATGGAATCGAACCCATGTCCCTCGAAGTGAACCGAGCACGCCTTCACCACCTCTGCTAGACATCCTCTCTTGAATACAGTCTAGTGCAATAACACAGGTTATTATTCAGTATATAATGCCATTAGTGAGCCGGGATATAACCAACAACAACAACAACAACAACAACAACGACCGGTCGTGTAAGAATATTACGGTTGGTAGAGGACCGTTGCTATATAAAACGGAATGGCAGACAGTATAATGAACTCCTTTGATTGTTGTGACAGAACTCGCTTTTGAAGTTTATCAAACATTCCCAATAATACTGTAAATGCAATGGGCGCCACAAAAGAATCACCAGTGAATACTTCCGTCTTTGGATTGATCACATTTGTTTCTGTTACATAATTCGACTAGCGAAGTGTTTACCGATAGCAGAGTGACGGTCATACATAAATGAAATATATCACACCCGACATGTAGTTGTGGTTTAAATTGAACAATTTACTTTAATTGAATCGGTCATTTTATACACCTCACATGTGTCTACATAAATAATCAGCGGCGAACGAAGCATTGGAATATTCTTTCAGTAAGCCTTTTAGCAGGCCAGCTATGATGTAAACCCTAGACTATGTATTGGAAGAAGTTTGGAAATTTAATCTTCAGATGTCTCTACTGTCGACTTATGTGCCCCCCTCTGGTGGGAGAACGGACAATTAATTTTCAAAGGAATTTTGTATTCTCTAGGTTTATAATACTGAAGTGTTTGTAGAGTGGTTTTTTTGGTGTGCTATATTAGCACTTCTATCTCTTCCTTATCTCTTAAATTATTAGCCAATCAGAAATGTTTGTATATATATTTTGTAGCCAGTCAAGATTGGGGGTGTGTACAGGCCATCGGCCTAGAGAATTCTGGAACTTTCCCCTCTGCTATAAAAGCTGGGGGCTTTTGGGCCATGTTGTCTTCTTCACCACTCCAATCTAGAGTGCGTACAGTTAGAAGAGGCGGGGGCAACTTTGCCCGTCATCGGAAGGCCCACCAGCTCAAGGTATTGGCAGACATCTTTTAAATATGTGACGACTGACTCGTGAAATAGTGTTTGGTGACAACGGACTAAGTTTCAGCAATTCAGATAAGTACAGAATTTTCTTTTTCATTATATTCAAACGGTGTTGGTTGAGTACTGATAAAATCATCATTTTTAAATACTTGTTCATATTATCACCTAACACTCTATAATTGACAAGTTTACGCAACGTAAACAATACTTTACATATTTACGCATGATTTAAGAGATCTGATAGAATCTCAGGATGTTCTTGTAGAATGAAGCATGTCATTATTTGTGTAATAGTGTGTATTTTTACAGGTATGTTTATAGTGTTATAATTTTTATTGGAATTTTGTGTCTTTGACAGACTGGAAAGTTTTTATGCCCTATTTGAGCTGAAATGATAGCGATCACTGTTGTCAAGGTTTATCTGGTGTAACGTTTGGATAAGAAACTTGTGCCTTTCAGAGGCAGGTCTGTAGTAGATTTTGGAGCTTAGTCTCATAAAGTACAATTGAGTGGAGCCAAGTGCTCTTTGATATAGTGTAATTTTGGAGCTATCAGCTCATTTTGTAAATTATTTTGTATCTGAAGTTTAACTTAAACCTTCCTGTTGTCAGAGCAGACGAGCTCAACGTAATTCAAATTAACTGTTATTTGTTATTGTTCATTCAGATTTTTTATCAAGTTTAAAGTCAGAAAAAGGAAAGGAAAGAAAGAAAATTAAATTTTAGTGTTTTAAATTATGTTTTCATCTCTTTTCTGTCCACCCATTCCAGCCCGCACCTTCTTACACCTCTGCAACATACCAAAACACGGTAATAATAATAATAATAATAATAATAATAATAATAATAATAATAATAATAATAATAATCATAATAATAATAAATTTGTATGTTTTGTTACTCTTACAAAATGCCCTAGTCATGAGGAAATGCTTTTTAGCCATTCTATTATAAAAGTTGTGTGCTATTTATTTTTTCCTTCATTTTATTCTCTACTAGCGGCCTGTCGCAGCAATGGATAAAAGTCATGTTCTAATTACTTTAATAAAGTAGGCTACAGTTCACTGTAAATGATTACATTTGCCTATTCTGTTCAGTGGTGTAGTTATAATTTTTATTTTGACATCCCTCGCAGCTGTAGCTACTAAATGCCGCATATAAATGACCATGGCTGAAGTAAATAACGCTTACTGTACCTATTTTGTCAAAAAATTACCCTGTGCTTTGTTAATGGTCATTGCGAAAGCAAGACGTAACAGGAACGGCCTCCTTTTAAATTTGAAAGGCAGGTTACTGCCAGTAGACACCAAATCAATTATAGGTAGATAAGTTACCTGATTCTTACAAAGCACTTGTAATGATTTCTAATTTTATAATTTTGTCATACATCGTTTATTAGAACGAACATGGAGCAACTAACATTTTGGCGTTAACTTCATTTCACAGAGCTATTTATCGGACTAACATAGAAACATCTGTACAGACGACCTTCACAGAGCCCTCTACTGGGCTGGCATAGAAAGGTCAGCGGCGATAACTTTCATAGAACTATTTACCGGTTAATACAGTTATCTGCAACGACCTAAGCATCATATTATTCGAATAAATTACTATTTTACGCAAATAAAGACCTTAATGAAAATATTTTTCTAGTAATCCTGAGGTGGAGGCCTTTCTTTTTTGCAGGTATAATACATTGGCGTTAGTATTGCAGTTTTCTCACAATACTGTGTTACATGTTCAAATTATATATATATGTATAAATGTCATTGTATGTAGGCCTATGTATGTTATTATATCTCCTCCTAAACCATTGGAGTGATTTACACCAGACTTGGTACATTTACGACTTAGTATTAGGAAACAAAACGCGTGGCGGTAAGACACTCCAAGTAGACCCTACCCTTAGGGTCGGGGGGACGAGGGGGCGACATATAAAAATATTCAAAAGTAGTGTCGAATCCATACTCTTCGGGGTCGCCAAGATGAATAGTGACACTTCTGAATTTTTTAAAGTCCAGTTCAGGCCCCTTTGGGTTGGGGCGAGGGGGGAGTGAAATTTCAAAATAATCGAAAATAGCGTCGAATCCATACTTTTCGGGGTCGCTGAGATGAATAATGACACTCCGGAAGTTCAGCCTCCTTTGGATTGGGGGGCGAGGGGGGAGTGATATATAAAAATAATCGGGAATAGTGTCGAATCCGTACTTTTCGGTGTTGCTGAGATGAATAGTGACACTCGGATTTTGTTAAAGTCCACGTTCAACCCCTGAGGTGATTAATAACACACCGGATGTCGTTGTTCAGCACCCATCTGCATGGAGATGAGAAGGGATGGAGAGGAAAATGTTCAAAATGACCGAAATTACCGATGTATGCGTGTTACACATATGACTTACTATCTAAAAAAATACTATTGGGGTAAAACAACCCTAGCAATCCTAGGGGAGGTGGTGAAATATAAAGAAAAACGCAAATGACTGTTATTAATGTCGAATACATTGTTTAGGAGGTCGCTAAGTTGAACTCTGACTAAGTCATACTTCAGCCGCAATCAGTATGGAGGTTGAGAAGGAGTGAAAATGTATTTTTTTTTTGCTAGGGGCTTTACGTCGCACCGACACAGATAGGTCTTATGGCGGCGATAAAATGAATTTAAAAAATAACGCAGATTATGGATGTATGTATGAATGTGGATATGTTCCAGAATAGCTCTATAATCACCACCACCACTCAACGAAACTTGATACATATACCGTATGACTTACCATCTGAAAGATAAATTACTATGGAGAAGAAACGTCACAGCACCCGTTGGGGGCGGAGAATAGGGGGTCATGACGTTTAAAAACAATGGGAAATAACCTACACATATATACTGTATATATGTCGAATCCATTGTTTGTGTGTCGCTGATACGAATTTAGACGCTCTGGATACCGTTTAAGTCCACGTTAGTAGTATAATGGGAGAGTTCTGCGGCCTCGTCCCGCGGGAAATTTGAATTCTGGCGGGACATTTGAATTTTTGGCGGGAAATTTGAATTTTGGCGGGAGATTTGAATTTGTAAACAAAGCCACGTGCTTTTTGACAGCTGTCATCGACAACAACGCATCGCTAACCTCAGTACTGCCATCTTGACGGGCCTAAACCTCAGTAGTGCCAACTTAACCTCACTAGTGCGAGGTAAACAAAGCCACGTGGTTTTTTGACAGCCACGTGCTTTTTGACAGACAACAACGCATCGCTAACCTCAGTACTGCTATCTTGACGGGCCTAAACCTTAGTGGTACCAACTTAACCTAACTAGCGTGTGGTAAACAAAGCCACGTGCTTTTTGACAGCCACGTGCTTTTTTGACAGCAGTCATCCGCCATCTTTAATCCAGAGAGCACCGTGCTGCCCTCTTTATCGTAGTAGATGTAAAATTCGTCACCTGTCATCGGCAGTGCTGCCATCTTGGCGGGCCTAAACCTTAATGCTACCAACTTAACCTCACTAGCGTGAGATAAACAAATCCACGTGCATTTTGACAGCTGTCTCCGCCATCTTTAAACCAAAGAGCACAGTGCTGCCCTCTTTATCACAGTAGCTGCAAATTCGTCACCTGTCATCCGCAGTGCTGCCATCTTAACGGGCCTAACCTTAGTGCTACCAACTTAACCTCACTAGCGCGAGATTAGAATCGGTAAACAAATCCACGTGTTTTTTGACAGCTGTCATCCGCCATCTTTAATCTATAGAGCACAGTGGTGTCCTCTTTAGCTACTTACCTTTGAAATGTGGTGGCGGATAATTTGAAAAATGCTTTTTGACAGCAGCCATCTTTGAGCACCGTGCTGCCCTCTTTAGCTAGATACCTGTGGTGGCAGGCAATTCCACGTGACAGCAGCCATCTTTAATCAAGAGAGCACCGTGCTGCCCTCTATGTGGCGACGGCAATTTGAAAAATTCTACATGCTCTTGTTTGGAAACAAACTCACGCGCTTTTTTGACAGCCGTCATCCGCCATCTTTAATCAACAGAGCACAGTGCTGCCCTCTTTAGCTAGATACCTTTTGAAATGTGGTGGCGGCAAATTCCACGTGCTCTTGTTTGGAAACAAAGCTATGTGCTTTTTAGACAGCTGACATCCGCCATCTTTAATCTATAGAGCACAGTGCCGCCCTCTTTAGCTACTTACCTTTGAAATGTGGTACGTCACAGCTGTCATCCGCAGTGCTGCCATCTTAACGGGTCTAAACCTTAGTGCTACCAACTTAACCTTACTAGCGCGAGATTTGAATCGGTAAACAAATCCACGTGCTTTTCTGACAGCCGTCATCCACCATCTTTAATCCATAGAGCACAGTGGTGCCCTCTTTAGCTACTTACCTTTGAAATGTGGTGGCGGATAATTTGAAAATTGCTTTCTGATAGCAGCCATCTTTGTGCACCGTGCTGCCCTCTTTAGCTAGATAGCTGTGGTGGCAGGCAATTCCACGTGACAGCAGCCATCTTTAATCAAGAGGGCACCGTGCTGCCCTCTTTGTGGCGGTGGTAAATTCCACGTGCTTTACAATCTCACGTGCTTTTTTCTGACAGTTGTCATCCGCCATCTTGCATCACAAACCTCAGTGCTGTGCTCTTTAGCTAGTTACCTTTGAAATGTGGTGACGGCAATATGAAAAATTCTATGTGCTCCTGTTTGGAAACAAAGCCACGTGCTTTTTGACAGCTGTCATCCACCATCTTTAATCAATAGAGCACTGTGCTGCTATCATGCGGGTAATTTCGTCAGCTGTCATCCGCCATCTTTAATCTACAGAGCACCGTGCTGTCCTCTATGTAGTAGCGGGCAATTTGAAAAGTTCTGTTAGCTGTCATCCGCCATCTTTAATCAAGAGAGCACCGTGCTGCCATCTTTAGCTAGATACCTTTGAAATGTGGTGGCGCCAATTTGAAAAATTCTACGTGCTCTTGTTTGGAAACAAAGCCACATGCTTTTTTTTGACAGCTGTCATCCAGTATCTTTAATCAATAGAGCACTGTGCTGCTATCATGCGGGCAATTTCGTCAGCTGTCATCCGCCATCTTTAATCTACAGAGCACGGTGCTGCTCTCTGTAGTAGCGGGCAATTTGAAAAGTTCTGTTAGCTGTCATCCGCCATCTTTAATCAAGAGAGCACCGTGCTGCCATCTTTAGCTAGATACCTTTGAAATGTGGTGGCGGCAAATTCCACGTGCTCTTGTTTAGTAAACAAACTCGCGCGCTTTTTTGTCAGCTGTCATCCGCCATCTTTAATCTATAGAGCTCAGTGCTACACTCTTTAGGTATATACCTTTGAAATATGGTGGCGGATAATTTAAAAAGAAAAATTCTACATCAGCCATCTCTTGACGCTAATTGCACAAGATGGTAGCTATACATGACTCCTTAAAGGTGCTTATGCAAGATGCCCGCTATACATAGGTTCTTATGAGACGCCCTTGGGATGCTTGCGCAAGATGGCGGTTATACAAGGCTCCTTATGAGACGCCCTAGAGATGTTTGCGCAAGATGGCGGTTGCTCTTATGAGGCGGCTTAAGGGTCCTTGCACAAGATGGCTAGAGATGCCCTAAGGATGCCTGCGCAAGATGGCGGACGCAAGATGGCGGCTATACACGACTCCTTATGAGACGCCTTAAGGGTGTTTGCGCAAGATGGCTGCTGCTCTTATGAAGAAAGCTAGCTTAGAGGCTAACGTGTCGTGCTAGTTCGATTCATTAAATTTGGGGCTTAAATTCATAATGTTAAATATCTCGAAAACGGTGCATCGTAGAGCAAAACGGACAAAATCTTTCTACCCAATATCTCGGTTCGCAGTATGGCGAACACGTAAAACATAGTCTAATGATGAGATCAACGGTTCTGTTCTAACTTAGGCCCTTTGGCATTAGCTCTGTTTTAGCTTGTATTGAAGCAAGTCTTCGGAACATGATCAGGTCTAGCTATGGTAGAGAGTATAACGTGCCGTGCAGGTTCGATTCATTAAATTTGGGGCTTAAATGCAAAATGTTAAATATCTCGAAAACGGACAAAATTTTTCTACCTAATACCTAGGTTTGCAGTATCAGGAACAAGAAAAACATAGTCTAATGATGAGATCGACGGTTCCATTCCTACTTAGGCCCTTTGGCATTGGCAGCTATCTATTTCTACAAGATGGCGGCTATACATTGCTTCTTATGAGACAGCTTAAGAGCGCTTGCACAAGATGACTGCTGCTCTTATGAGACCCCCTAGGGGTGCTTGCGGGAGGTAGCAGCGACAAGACGATGACTATACACAGCTGCTTATGATACGGCCTAGAGGTGCTTACACAAGATGGTGGCTGCTCTGATGAAGAAAGCTAGCTTTGCATCGTGCAGGTATTTTTACAGCACTAAACCTCATACCTTTGAAATGTGGTGGCGGGTAATTTGAAAAATTCGACGTGCTTTTTCGTAAGCTGTTAAGGCCTCCTCTTATGTCAAGGCATAGCTCTATCGAACAAGTTTAAACCTGCATCGGAATAGCTAGAGTAAGCACGTGCTGCAGTGATGACGTCATTAAGCATGTTTAGACTTGCAAATCACAGAAGAAGAAACGTAACAAGGCTGGAATCGAAAACTGCACTCTATGCCGTTAACTTTATCATGTGATCGGAACATTGATTGAAGTGTTTAGAACACTAAATAAGTAGAACCGAACACTGTACTCGATACAACATGTGTTTAGAACATGTCAGGGGATACCTTTGTTCTAAGAAGATTAGTTTACCGCACATTCCTTGTAGGGCTAATAGGCTAAGGGGGGCTAATGGGCAAAAGGGCTAATGGGCGAAAGGGCTAAAGGGCTAATGGGCTAAAGGGCTAAAGGGCTAAAGGAGCAACAACCTCATCGATCGCTATCAGCAAGAACGCTGGTACTTTGTTAAGTGTAGAAAATTAATCTTTATTTGTAAATGGTTTCATGTTCAGAACAAGGAATGGAACCTAGGGGTTACGTCTTACCTAATAAAATCCCCGAGGTGCGATGAGTTACGTTTTTCGAACTAGTGTTTGGAACACTGAACTTTTCAAGATGATAGCAGAGAGTTTAGCAATGTTCTGTTGTTGGATTATAAATTCCGCGCTACAACATGCATAAGGTGGCAGCCTTGAGGTTTACTGCCGTAAAGATGACAAGAGTGAGGTTAACAATGTTCCGTTGTTGGATTTTAAATTCCGCGCTATAACATGTATAAGGTGGCAGCCTTGAGGTTTACCGCCGTAAAGATGGCAGCAGTGAGGTTAGCGACGCTCTATTGTCCTTCAAAGTGAGGTTATGGTTCGTCAAGAAGACAGCTGTCAAAAAAAGCACGTGGCTATGTTTACCAAACAAGTGCACGTGGTCGTGACGTCACGGTCACGTAGTATGCTGCCTCAGCATGCAAAGTTCAATGTCTACACCTACGTAGTAAACATTCTGCTATGTCCACAAGATTTTTTACACATAACTATTCTTTATGCTTTAAGTTCATGCACATAGGCTATGCTAAGATAGCAGCACAAACACATGCCAACTTTGTACATTCTAATGGAATAAGTTTAGTACTGTGTGCATCATGGATACATGATGTGTGCACGCATTTAAACTTGACTATACGTAATGCTGCTGCTTTGTTTACAAGATTTTTATACATTGCTATTCTTTATGCTTTAAGTTCGTGCACACACAAGCGATGGTCGTACGCTCTGGCAGGAGAAAATTAGTACGATATTCGATACATACATTATCGATAGGTGATGTGTACACGCTTTAGAACATAGCTCTTCTTTGTGCTTTAAGTTCGTGCACATGGGTTAGGGATACACAAAAGCGATTGCTACATGCTCTAGCGGAAGAAGTCTAGTACGATAGTCGATGCATGTAAAATCGATAGGTTATGCTAAGATAGCAGCACACTTACACGATTTTAGCACAATCTAGTGGAAAACGTTTAGTATGATAGTCATGCAAAATCATTAGGTAATGTGTACACGCTTTGAAACAAGGCTGTTCTTTTTACTTTAAGTTCATGCGTCTTAGTTATGCTAAGATAGCAGCACAATCTACCTGAAGAAGTTTTGTACGAGAGTCGATACATGCAAAATCGATAGTTGATGCGTACACGCTTTGAAACATGACTATTCATTGTACTTTAAGTTCATGGGTATAGGTTATGCTAAGATAGCAGCACAATCTAGCGGAAGAAATTTAGGACGATATTTGATGCATGCAGAATCAATAAGTAATGTGTACACACTTTGAAACATGGCTATTCTTCGTACTTTATGTTCATGTGTATAAGTTATGCTAAGATAGCAGCACAATCTAGCGGAAGAAGTTTAGTACGATATTTGTTGGATGCAAAATCGATAGGGGATGTGTACACACTTTGAAACATGGCTATTCTTTTTACTTTAAGTTCATGCGTATAGGTTATGCTAAGATAGCAGCACAATCTAGCGGAAGGAGTTTAGTACGAGAGTCAATACATGCAAAATCGATAGGTAATGTGTACATGCTTTGAAACATGGCTATTCTTTGTACTTTTAAGTTCATGTGTATAAGTTATGCTAAGATGCCAGCACAATCTAGCGGAAGAAGTTCAGTACGAGATTCGATGAATGTAAAATCAATAAGTAATGTGTACACGCTTTGAATATGGCTATTCTTTGTACTTTAAGTTCATGTGTATAAGTTATGCTAAGATAGCAGCACAACCTAGCGGAAGAAGTTTAGTACGATATTTGTTGCATGCAAAGTCGATAGGTAATGTGTACACGCTTTGAAACATGGCTATTCATTGTATTTTAAGGTCATGCGTATAGGTTATGCTAAGATAGCAGCACAATCTAGCGGAAGAAGTTTAGTACGAGAGTCGATGCATGCAAAAACGATAGGTAATGTGTACACGCTTTGAAATATGGCTATTCATTGTACTTTAATTTTATGGGTATAGGTTGTGCTAATATAGCAGCACGATCTAGAGGATGAAGTTTAGTTCGATGGTCGATGCATGTAAAATCGATAAGTGATGTGTACACGCTTTGAAACATGGCTATTCATACTGCTGCTCTGTTCCCAAGACTTTTAAGCATAGATAATCCTAATGCTGCTCTTAACGACGTCGAGCTAAGAATTGATTACGTGACCGTGACGTCACGACCACGTGCTCTTGTTTGGTAAACATAGCCACGTGCTTTTTTGACAGCTGTCTTCTTGACGAACCATAACCTCACTTTGAAGGACAATAGAGCGTCGCTAACCTCACTGCTGCCATCTTTACGGCGGTAAACCTCAAGGCTGCCACCTTATACATGTTATAGCGCGGAATTTAAAATCCAACAACGGAACATTGTTAACCTCACTCTTGTCATCTTTACGGCAGTAAACCTCAAGGCTGCCACCTTATGCATGTTGTAGCGCGGAATTTATAATCCAACAACAGAACATTGCTAAACTCTCTGCTATCATCTTGAAAAGTTCAGTGTTCCAAACACTAGTTCGAAAAACGTAACTCATCGCACCTCGGGGATTTTATTAGGTAAGACGTAACCCCTAGGTTCCATTCCTTGTTCTGAACATGAAACCATTTACAAATAAAGATTAATTTTCTACACTTAACAAAGTACCAGCGTTCTTGCTGATAGCGATCGATGAGGTTGTTGCTCCTTTAGCCCTTTAGCCCTTTAGCCCATTAGCCCTTTAGCCCTTTTGCCCATTAGCCCTTTTGCCCATTAGGCCCCTTAGCCTATTAGCCCTACAAGGAATGTGCGGTAAACTAATCTTCTTAGAACAAAGGTATCCCCTGACATGTTCTAAACACATGTTGTATCGAGTACAGTGTTCGGTTCTACTTATTTAGTGTTCTAAACACTTCAATCAATGTTCCGATCACATGATAAAGTTAACGGCATAGAGTGCAGTTTTCGATTCCAGCCTTGTTACGTTTCTTCTTCTGTGATTTGCAAGTCTAAACATGCTTAATGACGTCATCACTGCAGCACGTGCTTACTCTAGCTATTCCGATGCAGGTTTAAACTTGTTCGATAGAGCTCTGCCTTGACATAAGAGGAGGCCTTAACAGCTTACGAAAAAGCACGTCGAATTTTTCAAATTACCCGCCACCACATTTCAAAGGTATGAGGTTTAGTGCTGTAAAAATACCTGCACGATGCAAAGCTAGCTTTCTTCATCAGAGCAGCCACCATCTTGTGTAAGCACCTCTAGGCCGTATCATAAGCAGCTGTGTATAGTCATCGTCTTGTCGCTGCTACCTCCCGCAAGCACCCCTAGGGGGTCTCATAAGAGCAGCAGTCATCTTGTGCAAGCGCTCTTAAGCTGTCTCATAAGAAGCAATGTATAGCCGCCATCTTGTAGAAATAGATAGCTGCCAATGCCAAAGGGCCTAAGTAGGAATGGAACCATCGATCTCATCATTAGACTATGTTTTTCTTGTTCCTGATACTGCAAACCTAGGTATTAGGTAGAAAAATTTTGTCCGTTTTCGAGATATTTAACATTTTGCATTTAAGCCCCAAATTTAATGAATCGAACCTGCACGGCACGTTATACTCTCTACCATAGCTAGACCTGATCATGTTACGAAGACTTGCTTCAATACAACCTAAAACAGAGCTAATGCCAAAGGGCCTAAGTTAGAACCGAACCGTTGATCTCATCATTAGACCATGTTGTACGTGTTCGCCATACTGCGAACTGAGGTGTTGGGTAGAAAAATTTTGTCCGTTTTGCTCTACGATGCACCGTTTTCGAGATATTTAACATTATGCATATAAGCCCCAAATTTAATGAATCGAACTAGCACGACACGTTAGCCTCTAAGCTAGCTTTCTTCATAAGAGCAGCAGCCATCTTGCGCAAGCACCCTTAAGGAGTCTCATAAGGAGTCGTGTATAGCCGCCATCTTGCGTCCGCCATCTTGCGCAAGCATCCTTAGGGCATCTCTAGCCAACTTGTGCAAGGACCCTTAAGCCGCCTCATAAGAGCAACCGCCATCTTGCGCAAGCATCTCTAGGGCGTCTCATAAGGAGCCTTGTATAACCGCCATATTGCGCAAGCATCCCAAGGGCGTCTCATAAGAACCTATGTATAGCGGGCATCTTCCATAAGCACCTTTAAGGAGTCATGTATAGCTACCATCTTGTGCAATTAGCGTCGAGAGATGGCTGATGTAGAATTTTTCTTTTTAAATTATCCGCCACCATATTTCAAAGGTATATACCTAAAGAGTGTAGCACTGAGCTCTATAGATTAAAGATGGCGGATGACAGCTGACAAAAAAGCGCGCGAGTTTGTTTACTAAACAAGAGCACGTGGAATTTGCCGCCACCACATTTCAAAGGTATCTAGCTAAAGATGGCAGCACGGTGCTCTCTTGATTAAAGATGGCGGATGACAGCTAACAGAACTTTTCAAATTGCCCGCTACTACAGAGAGCAGCACCGTGCTCTGTAGATTAAAGATGGCGGATGACAGCTGACGAAATTGCCCGCATGATAGCAGCACAGTGCTCTATTGATTAAAGATACTGGATGACAGCTGACAAAAAAAGCATGTGGCTTTGTTTCCAAACAAGAGCACGTAGAATTTTTCAAATTGGCGCCACCACATTTCAAAGGTATCTAGCTAAAGATGGCAGCACGGTGCTCTCTTGATTAAAGATGGCGGATGACAGCTAACAGAACTTTTCAAATTGCCCGCTACTACATAGAGGACAGCACGGTGCTCTGTAGATTAAAGATGGCGGATGACAGCTGACGAAATTACCCGCATGATAGCAGCACAGTGCTCTATTGATTAAAGATGGTGGATGACAGCTGTCAAAAAGCACGTGGCTTTGTTTCCAAACAGGAGCACATAGAATTTTTCATATTGCCGTCACCACATTTCAAAGGTAACTAGCTAAAGAGCACAGCACTGAGGTTTGTGATGCAAGATGGCGGATGACAACTGTCAGAAAAAAGCACGTGAGATTGTAAAGCACGTGGAATTTACCACCGCCACAAAGAGGGCAGCACGGTGCCCTCTTGATTAAAGATGGCTGCTGTCACGTGGAATTGCCTGCCACCACAGCTATCTAGCTAAAGAGGGCAGCACGGTGCACAAAGATGGCTGCTATCAGAAAGCAATTTTCAAATTATCCGCCACCACATTTCAAAGGTAAGTAGCTAAAGAGGGCACCACTGTGCTCTATGGATTAAAGATGGTGGATGACGACTGTCAGAAAAGCACGTGGATTTGTTTACCGATTCAAATCTCGCGCTAGTAAGGTTAAGTTGGTAGCACTAAGGTTTAGACCCGTTAAGATGGCAGCACTGCGGATGACAGCTGTGACGTACCACATTTCAAAGGTATCTAGCTAAAGAGGGCAGCACTGTGCTCTATAGATTAAAGATGGCGGATGTCAGCTGTCTAAAAAGCACATAGCTTTGTTTCCAAACAAGAGCACGTGGAATTTGCCGCCACCACATTTCAAAGGTATCTAGCTAAAGAGGGCAGCACTGTGCTCTGTTGATTAAAGATGGCGGATGACGGCTGTCAAAAAAGCGCGTGAGTTTGTTTCCAAACAAGAGCATGTAGAATTTTTCAAATTGCCGTCGCCACATAGAGGGCAGCACGGTGCTCTCTTGATTAAAGATGGCTGCTGTCACGTGGAATTGCCTGCCACCACAGGTATCTAGCTAAAGAGGGCAGCACGGTGCTCAAAGATGGTTGCTGTCAAAAAGCATTTTTCAAATTATCCGCCACCACATTTCAAAGGTAAGTAGCTAAAGAGGACACCACTGTGCTCTATAGATTAAGGATGGCGGATGACAGCTGTCAAAAAAGCACGTGGATTTGTTTACCGATTCTAATCTCGCGCTAGTGAGGTTAAGTTGGTAGCACTAAGGTTTAGGCCCGTTAAGATGGCAGCACTGCGGATGACAGGTGACGAATTTGCAGCTACTGTGATAAAGAGGGCAGCACTGTGCTCTGTGGTTTAAAGATGGCGGATGACAGCTGTCAAAAAAGCACGTGGATTTGTTTTTCTCACGCTAGTGAGGTTAAGTTGGTAGCATTAAGGTTTAGGCCCGCCAAGATGGCAGCACTGCCGATGACAGGTGACGAATTTTACATCTACTACGATGAAGAGGGCAGCACGGTGCTCTCTGGATTAAAAATGGCGGATGACTGCTGTCAAGAAAGCACGTGGCTGTCAAAAAGCACGTGGCTTTGTTTACCACACGCTAGTTAGGTTAAGTTGGTACCACTAAGGTTTAGGCCCGTCAAGATAGCAGTACTGAGGTTAGCGATGCGTTGTTGTCTGTCAAAAAGCACGTGGCTGTCAAAAAACCACGTGGCTTTGTTTACCTCGCACTAGTGAGGTTAAGTTGGCACTACTGAGGTTTAGGCCCGTCAAGATGGCAGTACTGAGGTTAGCGATGCGTTGTTGTCTGTCAAAAAGCACGTGGCTGTCAAAAAAACACGTGGCTTTGTTTACCTCGCACTAGTGAGGTTAAGTTGGCACTACTGAGTTTTAGGCCCGTCAAGATGGCAGTACTGAGGTTAGCGATGTGTTGTTGTCTGTCAAAAAGCACGTGGCTGTCAAAAAACACGTGGCTTTGTTTACCTCATGCTAGTTAGGTTAAGTTGGTACTACTGAGGTTTAGGCCCGTCAAGATGGCAGCAGTGAGGTTAGCGATGCGTTGTTGTCGATGACAGCTGTCAAAAAGCACGTGGCTTTGTTTACAAATTCAAATCTCCCGCCAAAATTCAAATTTCCCGCCAAAAATTCAAATTTCCCGCCAGAATTCAAATTTCCCGCCAAAATTCAAATTTCCCGCGGGAGGAGGCCGCAGAACTCTCCCATTGTACTACTCACGTTCAGCCTTCGTTGTGACGGGGGGGCTGAGAGGGCTTAAAATTAAACAGTCTAAAATGAACGAGATTAGTAGTATTGAATCTAATGCTTTTGGGGTCGCAAGGCTGATTGGTAACAGTCTCAATAACAGTTGAAATCGTGTACTATCTATAGCGCGATGGGTAAATATATATCGTTTCCACTTATTATTTCTTTGAAGGGATCAAACACTTCTCAGTCAATTCGTGCTTCCACAAGGACAAATGTTTTACTCGAAAATTAAATAATATAAAACTTGAAATCAAACACATCTAAATAACTCTAAACTACATAATAGATCGTGAAATATTAATCAAAATATCAAAAAGGAATGCTATAAAAATTCACTTCACACATAATTAACTGGTAATACAAACCTTAAAATCAAAACTGTCCGAGCAACGCCGGGTACTGCAGCTAGTATTTATATAAAAGTCATTGTATGTATGTATGTATGTATGTACTGTATGTATGCAAGTGGGTGGGTGGGGTTTGTAACAAATCTCCTCCTAAACCATTGGATCGATTTCAACCAAATTTGGTACACTTATGACTTAGTATCAGGAAACACGTGGGGCTAAAACACCCCAGGCACCCTTAGGGCCGGGGGGCGAGAGGGGTCAGATATAAAAATAATCGAAAATAGTGTCGAATCTATACTTTGCGGGGTCGCTGAGATGAATAGTGACACTCCGGATATTTTTAAAGTCCAAGTTCAGCCCCCTTTGGGATGATGGGGCGAGGGGGAAGTGAGATATAAAAATAATCGAAAAGAGTGTCGAATCTATACTAGACCATGGCCGTTTCCTTCCCATTCCTCGGACTTTCCTGTCCCGTCGTCGCCATAGGACCTATCTGTATCGGTGCGGCGTAAAGCAACTAGCAAAAAGAACAGAATTTATACTCTATGGGGTCACTGATATGAATACTGACAATCCGGAATTTTTTAAAGTCCAAGTTCAGCCCCTTTTATGGTGTGGTTGGCGAGGGGGAGTGAGATATAAAAATAATCGAAAATAGTGTCGAATTCATGGTTTTGGGGGTCGCTGGGATGAATAGTGACAATCCGGATTCTTTTACCTTTGTGATGGGGGGCGAGGGGGGAATGAGGTATAAAAATAACAGGAAATAGTGTCGATTTCATAGTGTTCGGGTCACTGAAATGAATAGTGAAATTCTGGATTTTGTAAAAGTCCAAGTTTAGCTCCCTTGGGAGTGGGGAGCGAGGGGGCAATGAGATATATAATCGAAAATAGTGTCGAATCTATAGTTTTCGGAGTCGCTGAGATGAATAATGACACTTAGGATTTTTTTCCCTTAGGGATGAGGGGTGAGGGGGTGAGAAAAAATTCGAAAATAGCGTCGAATCCACAATTTTGGGGGTTGCTGAGATGAATAGTGACATCCCGGATTTTTAAAAGTCCAAGTTCAGCCCCTTTTGCCATATAGGATAGGAAGGGTGAAAAAATAAAATGCCCAAAATGACCTAGATTATGAATGTGTGTGTGTTCCAGTGTAGCTATCAACCGAAGTATGACTGACTATCTGGAAATAATACATAGACCGCTGGGGTAAGCGTGAAATGTAAACACAATCGAAAACTACCTAATTTGTGTTAAATCCATACTTTTCGGGGTCGCTGAGATGAGTTGTGACCCTCTGGACGCCGTTTAAGACAAAGTTCAGTCCCAATCAGCAGGTGGCGGGGGGTGGGGGGGGGATGTCTAATGTGACCGAGTTTAAGGACGTGCAGTTTGTGTGTATATTCTAGCATACCTCTCAACCAAACTTGGTACACATATGACTTATTATCTCGAAGAAATTTCTGTGGGGGTAAGATACCCTTAGCACCTCTAGGGGCGGGGGTGAATTATAAAAACACAGAAAGAGGGATGACATAGGCAACAACAAATATTAATGGACAGTCCATATTTTTCGGGTTGGCTGAGGTGAATAATGGCACTCCGGATGTCGTTGAAGTCCATGTTCAACCCCCATTGGCATGGAGATGAAATGAAATGTCATATGGCTTTTAGTGCCGGGATATCCCATTCTATTTGACTCCCGTAGGCGACCTGCGCGTCGTGATGAGGATGAAATGATGATGAAGACAACACATACACCCAGCCCCCATGCCATTGGAATTAACCAATTAAGGTTAAAATCCCCGACCCGGCCGGGAATCGAACCCGGGACCCTCTGAACCGAAGGCCAGTACGCTGACCGTTCAGCCAACGAGTCGGATAGGCATGGAGATGAGAAGGCGTGAAAAATAAAATGTCCAAAACGACCGAAATTACGGATGTATGTGTGTTTCTTCCAGCATAACCCTCATACAAAATTGGTACACATATAATTTACTATCTGAAAAATATACTGTTGGGATAAAATACCCATAGCCCTCCTAGAGGTGTGGGTGAATAAACGAAAATGACTGATGTAAATGTGGAATACATTGTTTACGAGGTCGTTGAGTTGAACTGTGACTCTCTGGATGCCGGTAAAGTCATACTTCAGCCGCCATCAGTATGGAGGTCGAGAAGGGGTGAAAATGAATTTAAAAATAACCCAGATTACGTATGTGTGTGGGTATGTTCCAGAATAGCTCTCAACGAAACTTGGCACACATATGACTTACCATCCGGAAAAAAATACTATGCTGATAAAACATACCAACTCCCGCTGAGGTTGGGGAATGGGAGGGGATGACATGTAAAATTAAGGGAAAATAACATATATTAATGTCGAATCCATTGTTTATGTGCCGCAGAAACGAATTCTGACGCTCTGGATATCGTTCAAGTCCACATTCAGCCTCTATTGATACGGGGTGTGGGGGCTGAGAGGGGCTTAAAAGGGAATCGTCTAAAATGATCGAGATTAGAGTGGAATTGCATGGCTGATTGGTGACGGTTGAAATCGTTAATATCATATCCACAGCGTGACGGGTAAATACACAGTCAGAGTTATTTTTTTAAAAGGATCATATAATTCCCAGTCAATTTGAGCTTCCACAAGGAAATTAATTAATGTAAAACTTGAAATTAACACATCTAAATAATTCTAAAACTCCATCATAGGTCGTAAAATATCAATCAACACCTCACAATGGAATTCTATAAACATTCACTTCACACATACAGTAACTAACTGGTAATACAAATCTTAAAGGTCAACTTTCAGAATCTCTCCGGCAACGCCGGCTACTACAGCTAGTAGTAGATATAGGTCATGTCGAGGGTCCGCCTAGTCAACGCAGTAAAGCTGTACTCCGTTCATCTCGAATGACATGACTTTGATTCCTCGTTGACAGGGTAATAAAGTTAGGAAAGAGACCTCCAGTACAGGATGGATAAATAGCCTTGGAGTGCACTTATCGATATATATTGTACCAGAAATGCTGGCCGAAAACAGAGTTCCCGATGTTTAAAGTCAAGTTCCGCGTCATGCGCTAACACCCAGCCGGCTACAAGCACGTCAGCTGCGAGCAACGTTGAGCATGTGACGTCACGTCCTGCACCTCGGTCAAGGTCAGCTGGTAGAACATTCTAAATGTTCTATCATTAATAACTCTTGTTGGACTAGAGTACGATGAAATGAACAATGTCATCGTGTGGGCCAATTTTTTTGCCATCGTCGTCCTTAAGTTTGAAGGAAATCAAATAAAGAGTAAGGGAGATATTTAATAAAATAGAATTGCCTCAAATCTCCAGAATATTGTATAAAAGGGGAGCATATTTGCATGTCAAGTCAGTCAACTATGTGCCACAGTCGAGACCGGACGGTCGGCTGATGGTTATATGCCGCCGTGATGTGAGTTACGAATCTGATTCTCGTCGAGTGTTTGAAAGTCTGCATGACAAAAACTTTAACTTTACGATGCTTCGTATCGGACTTAAGAATGGAATTATTCCAAGTGATTAACTATTTAGTGACCAGCTCAAGTATAATGAGAACTTGTATTTATTTCTCACACGAGTGCAACGTTTTCTCAAATTATTGAATATAACTGAGTGTACAAATCCAAAGGTGATAGGAATTTTTCCGACAGTAAATTTCAAACTGTTCGTCTATTTCTTTTCCAAGTGATTGACATGTTTAACCGAGTAAAACATTACGATCGAACTTAGAATTTCTCAAGTGAATAGTATTCTAAGTATGACTTTGTCACGACTTGTGATTCCTTAAACCTGTGTTTTACGTACAAAAGACATTTCTCGCATTCTTAAGATAGAACTTGCAGATCAAACCAAGGACTGTTCTCGAACAGACTATTCCTGCATTACAACATTACTGCTTATAACCAAGTGAAGTGAACGGGACTTGTGTTTTTACGCACGAAAGACATTTCTCGCGTTCTTGTATCTGTAAATAGATCGAATTACGGGCTGTTCTCGAATAGACTATGCTTACATTACAATATTGCTGTTTATAGTGAAGCGAACGGGACTAAATTCACAAGATGAAAGCTTTATTTAAAATTTATTGCAGTGATTAACTCCAATTAAAAACTGTGTAAACCTTCAAGTAATCACGAGTGGAGTACTTTATTTTTCACGTTATTTTTCAGTCGATTTTGAAAACTCTTGACAGTGAAAAGTGACATACTTTCTGTTCTTTCCTAAGTGGCTGATTGCATCAAAAATTCAATGCTATTTTGCATTACGAGTTCGATCCAATTACACATTCGATTCGACCTGACATTTTCAACTATGAAATGCATTTGTGTGTTCAACTTTAATAACACTTACTCTAAAAGTTTTCAAGTGCGATGAGATTTCAGTGACATGCTGTCGTGACTAGTGATTTATTTTGAAACCATTACTACTGATAACTTTGTCTGTGCAGAAGTCAAACGAGTACATTTCGGGCACAAATGCATTGCCGTGTTCTATTTCTATATCTACAAGAGCTTCTGGACCTTCTAGAATTTCGAGAACTTCAAGGTCTTCTAGAATTTCGAGAACTTCCAGACCTCCATCGGAAGACGATGCAGGGTTGAATGAGCAATAGCAGAACCGCAGTGTACAGTATCAGCCCAAACCAAAGAGGACACTCGCCAAAGCTTCTGTACCGAGGTGATGTGGAATTTAACATGTATTTTGTGTATAAACTCTTCAACCATTTTAAAGATTCCATTTAAAAGATTCCATGCTAACCTCTTCTCTCTGTAACGCTTCAGATAGGGGCCAGACACACCCTGTGTCAGTCTTATGCCTAGCTAGCCGACTTGAACAATATTTCCGGTTACAATATAATATTTCCGGTTACAATATAAAATAATATGTCCTGACTGACCGACTGACTGATTCATCATCGTCGAGCCAAAACTACTGGACATAAAGAAATTAAATTTTGGGGATACATTCATATTAAAATATAGGTGCTCACTAAGGGAGAATTTTTGGGTATTCTATCGCTAAGGGGGTGAAGGGAGGTGATTTTTTAAAATGAGTGTACCTATATCTAAAAATTTAACAGTTTTAAGACGTGAAATTTGGAATCTTCTTTAAAAATAAGGAAACATGCATTTTTTTCGGAAAAAATATTCTTAAGGGGGTGAAATAAGGTGAAAAATAGGTTGAGTTCCTTTTATGATGATATATATATAAAACTGAAGATTTTACAGTCATGGAATTTGGTAATTGGAATCTCATTTAAAAATAAAGAAAGAAGTATTTTTTGTTTTTGGAAAATCTACTTAATAGGGGGTAAACAGGAGTGACAAGGGGGTTGAATTTTTGAAGTGAGTATATCTATAATGTATATAAAAAACGAAACTTGTTACAATGTGAAATTTAGTATTTGGAATCTCCTGCAAAAGCAAAGGGACACTCATAATTTGTTTTCTGAAAATCCACTTAAGGCGAAGTGTTAAAGAGGGTGAATTTTTAAAATGAGCAAGTCTGCAGTATATAATAAACTTAAAATATTACAGATGTGAAAATTGGTATTTGCAATCTCCTTTAAAAATAAAATAACACGTATTGTTTGTTTTCAGAAAAAACACTTAAGGGGGGAAATGACTGAATTCTTTTTATGAGGATACTTATATCTCAAAAACTGAAGATGTTACAGACATGAACATTTGTATTTAAATCTCCTTTAAAAATAAAAAAAACCCCACATTTTTTGTTTTCGGAAGATCCATTTAAGGGGGGTAGGTTGGGTAGAAAAAAGTGAAGAAAGTGTTGAATTCTATTAATGAAGATATTTATATATCAAATACTGAAGACGTTACAGACGTGAAAATTGTATTTGAAATCTCCTGTAAAAGTAAAGGAATACACATATTTTCTTTTCTGAAAAGCCACTTAAGGGGAGGTGTTAAAGGGGGAGGGGCGAATTTTTAAAATTAGCATATCCAGGGCCTATCTCAAAACTTACCATATATTACAGACGTGAAAATTGGTATTTTTAATCTCTTTTAAAAATAAAGTAACAAGTATACTTTTGCTTCGGGAAAAACACATAAGGGCAGGGGTTGTTAAAAGAATCGAAAAAGGGGTTGAATTCTTTTTATGAGATATCAAAAACTTAAGATGATACAGCCATGAAAATTTGTATTTGGAATCTCTTTCAAACATGAAGAAGCACGCATTCTTTTATTTTCGGAAAATCCAATCAAGGGGGGTAAATGAATTGAAAAATGAGTTGAATTCTTTGTTTGAGGATACTTATATCTCGAAAAAGAAGGATGTTACGGACGAGAACATTTGTATTTGGGATCTCCCTTAAAAATAAAGACACACGTATTTTGTGGCGGGGGAGGGGGGACGGAATCAACTTAAGGGGGTGTAAGAGGAATTTGATTATTTTTATGAGGTTAAAAATAAGAAGTGGGCTTAAAACGATGATGACAATCGTATGCATTTATATGAAACCGTTTGAATTATGAAGTTAAAATTTCAAATTATACTAGGTATTAAATAACAAAAGGTTTGAAAAAATTTAAACGCTCAGAGAGTTAGGCCTAAATGGGGGTTAAGATCCTTCCTCCATAACGGCTTAACGTACGAAGACAAAATTCCAAATAGCGGTATATATTTTAAATCCTAGATGTGGAATAGGAAATATTTTTTAACGTACTACCTCTAAAGTGTTAAATGAGTTATCTTCGTAAATGAAATTTTTCATCCCTCCAAAACCGTTTGACGTACAAGGTTGTAATTCTACGAGATAGTGTTCTTTTATGTCCTAGGTGTAAAATATCGTTTACTTCAAAATATTTCTCACCTAAGGGTTTTAGATTGTGGTTGATTCTGAAAAAAGCAATATACATTCTTCCTAAACCGTTTCAGGCAATAACTTATTTTTTTTTATGAAGGGGGTGGTCTTCTATATTCTAGATGGTAATAAATATTTAAAAGCATTCATTCCTTAAACATATTTATTCCTCCATTACTGTTCGACGTACAAAATCAAAATTTCACAGGTTGGTCACTTTTACATCCTAGATTTTAAATAAGATAGGGTTTAAATCATTGAAATTCTTCCGTATGGGCTTAAAATGAGTTTTAAATCAGAAAATAATCATTTCCCGAAAACTGTTTGACGTACAAACTGAGGGCGTATTTTACAGGCTCAGCTGACATCCAAATGTGAAACTCTGAATAATAATTTTTAGTTTTAAACCGTATCGAACCACGGGTATCTTTCCATATCATAGCCACATGGCCTCCAGTTTTATATGGGATCCGAACCACGGAGATACGACCTTTAATTTCAAAAATATCATGTGCTTTGGCAGGGACACTGAACGCAGCCTTGATGAGAAGCTGGTGACAATGCCACTCAGCTGCCACGCTTTCTCCTATTACACTCCATTCTAGCCTGATGTATTTTTTGTTTACAAAATACTTTTCTAGAATGCGCCTGACTTATTGGACGTGCTTTACTGCTAGTCTTAAGAGACGCCTTTTGTGCCGAAATGTTGACTTGTTGTAAATGTATTGACCCGGGTTTGTTATAATTAACCACTCTTAAATTGACGCGACGGCGTTTTTAGCTCCCACTAATTACTTTTAAGGTTTTCAGAGACGCTGAGGTGCGGGAATTTTGACTTTCAGTATTTATATTTGCAGACAAATCTAACGACACGAGGGTCACGTATTTGTATACATTCAAACCACCGGGATGAGCTAGGATCTAACCAGTCAACTTAATCTCAGAAGGGCATTTCTTTACTGTTTGAGCTGCTCAGCTCTGTTCGTGCCAGGATTCGATCTAGAAACCTTGAACATGTAAGAATAAAGCTAAACCAAGTGAGCTACGCAGCGAGCCAGCCAACGTTTCCTCTACCGCCAGTGACCAACTAGATCGGAAGAAAATGTGTTCCGTAGTTTACTTTCCTCACCCCTATAACATGGCCTTTGAATGTTAGAAACTTATGTTCTCAACTTTTTTTTTTTTTTTTTTGCTAGTTGCTTTACGTCGCACCGACACAGGTAGGTCTTATGGCGACGATGGGACAGGAAAGGGCTAGGAGTGGGAAGGAAGCGGCCGTGGCCTTAATTAAGGTACAGCCCCAACATTTGCCTGGTGTGAAAATGGGAAACCACGGAAAACCATTTTCAGGGCTGCCGACAGTGGGGTTCGAACCTACTATCTCCCGAATACTGGATACTGGCCGCACTTAAGCGACTGCAGCTATCGCGCTCGGTACTCAACTTCTCACATTCCCGATGAACGCATATACACGCACGTTAGAAAGATGACGTAGAGTAAGTGTCCAGAATAATGTTATAAAAATGACTTCACCCTGTATCATATTCTGTTTTTCAGAAAACGCCATCTCATCTCTGCCTTTGGAAGCGAGCGCACCCTCCAGTGACCATAAAAGTGTTCTATAATCTCACTCACATCCTTTATAATTAAAAACTCAGGACTCTGGCTCTAACTTTTTTTTTGAGAATACAGGAGATGGACCGCTTTTTAATTAACTCCCTACTGTAGAGTAAACAGTGGGCAGCTGCTCGTAAAGCGAGACTCTCTCACCATATCGTTAACGTCTCCGGTGTCGTGGAGTTGAGGCCGTCATTACAGGCCTTATTCACGACCACATACAGAATACGTAAATCAACAGAGATTTAAGAGAGGGCAGTTGCTAGTTTACCTGCTCTCGGATTAACTCTCCTCTCAATCACCCGTAAGTAACTACTTTAGTTATTTGAATAGGCCTAACCTTAGAACATGTAGGTGCCGGTACTACTACGAACCTTTCATACTTAAAATGTAAAACACTGATTTACTGATATTTACAAATCTATGCACCTGAGGTAAATGGCAAAATGTCCATATTTTACGAAATTGAGGTTTTGACATATATTTACTCTATTTTTTGTGCTCTTTTCCGGGGTGCAAGCACTATCTCCTACGCGTAATAATAAACATGCTAGCCAGTTTGAGGTAAAAAGGTGCCATGTCCCATCTCCAAATCAAATGAAAGAAATACCAGGTGTATGCATAAGTTTTTTCCGGTTTCACTTAGATTTGGCGCCAGCGAACAGTACGCAGCGTATGAATTTGACACATACGTCAGTTTGTTCGTTTGACATTAACCTTTACCTACCAATACACACAAGTTGAGTCCGTCAAACAATAGCGTCTGTGTTGTATCGTTCAGTGATCATGTCGAAGTTTGTGCCTGGAAAAGAACATTTGCGGCACGCATTTCTTTTCTTATTTAATCAAAAGAAAAATGCTGTGAAAAGTTATCGTTTGCTTAGAAACATATGGTAAACACGCTCTATCGATTAGAACATGTGAGACATGGTTTCGACAATTGAAACGTGGTGATTTCAATGTAAAAGACAGTGCGCGCTCTGGTAGACAACAAAAGTGCGAACACGAGCAATTTCAGGCGTTACTGGATGATGAGTCCGCCTCTGTGGTGTAGTGGTTAGCGTGATCAGCTGCCACCCCCGGAGGCCCGGGTTCGATTCCCGGCTCTGCCACGAAATTTCAAAAGTGGTACGAGGGCTGGAACGGGGTACACTCAGCCTCGGGAGGTCAACTGAGTAGAGGTGGGTTCGATTCCTACCTCAGCCATCCTGGAAGTGGTTTTCCGTGGTTTCCCACTTCTCCTCCAGGCGAATGCCGGGATGGTACCTAACTTAAGGCCACGGCCGCTTCCTTCCCTCTTCCTTGCCTATCCCTTCCAATCTTCCCATCCCTCCACAAGGCCCCTGTTCAGCACAGCAGGTGAGGCCGCCTGGGCGAGGTACTGGTCATACTCCCCAGTTGTATCCCCCGACCAAGAGTCTGAAGCTCCAGGACACTGCCCTTGAGGCGGTAGAGGTGGGATCCCTCGCTAAGTCCGAGGGAAAAACCGAACCTGGAGGGTAAACAGATGATGATGATGATGATGATGACTGGATGATGACCCAACTCAAACTCAACAGCAACTGGCACAAGCATTAAATGTGTCACAAGAAACAATCAGGAGACTTTTACGAGCAATGGGCAAGATCAGTAAACTCGGTAACTGGGTCTCACATGATGTGAATGAACGGCAAATGGGAAAAAGCAGTCTCAGGCCTAGGAATGGGAAGGAAGCGCCCGTGGTCTTAATTAAGGTACAGCCCCAGCATTTGCCTGGTGTGAAAATGGGAAACCACGGAAAACCATCTTGAGGGCTGCTGACAGTGGGGTTCGAACCTACTATCTCCCGATTACTGGATGCTGGCCGCACTTAAGCGACTGCAGCTATCGAGCTCGGTAGATTATATTTTACAAATACTGGAAGCCTAAGAGGGTTCACTTACAGAAATCATTGAGAAACTCTGGTATAGAGTGACGAAGTAATATGGGGAGGAAAGCTGTAAACAGGAATTGTCGAATCTCTCCATAAATATTAGTTCTACTGAAATCGTGTACAAAAGAGAGATTATGCAAAATATAAATATTTTGTGTTTTGTACGTCTTTTACCGAACGATGAATAATAACGCAATTATTACATTTTTCATAAACATCCATATATCTATAATTTTGACCCACAGGGCTTCTCTAACGTGCCGGAAGCCAATGACACCGAGTTGTCTCATTTCTTCAATGCCACTAACCCAAGTAAATCCGTTACTTGGGAATGGAATTACGACGGCTTATTGACTGCATCAGTGGGATTGACCCAGGCTCCGGGCACGAGACGATCTGTCAAGGTACAATGATGATCATACTGTATTCTGCACCACCGGTGGGCAGAACATTGTCCTGATGCAATCAGACAATTAAGCAAGTGTTTTAACGTCGCACAGACCCAAGTAAATATTTGAGTGACAGTATGATCGGAAAGACCTGAATACGCAAGAATAGCTAGTATGTAAAGTTACTGAAGAAAATATTAAGAGTTGTCTGTATGAAAGAACAATGTTCAAGCGCGGATGTACTTTTTGCTAGTGGTTGAACGTCGCAGTAACACATAAAATGTTTTCAGCGACGCAAGAATGGGAAAGGGATAAGACTGGGAGGGTAGCGGCCTTGGTCTTAATTAAAGCACAGCAGCAGAATTTGCTTGGTGTAAAAAATGGGAAACCACGGAAAACCATTTTGACAGCTGCTGTCGGTAGGATTTGAGCCCACTATCTCCCGAATGCAAGCTCACGGCTACGCGACCCTAACCGCATGGCCAACTTGTTCGGTAAGCCTGAATGTAATGCGCTAGAAATGAAAGGGTACAGTTGACTTAATATCCCGTACGTAAGGTATACTCGTGTTCTCGTTCCGAGGTGGTGCAGCTCTTTTCGAGCACACACTCGATGGAGGTGAGCTACACGTACCATTTTAACCCCATAACAGTCGTCCTGCCATTCTCAAATCTCTGGTAGTACCGGGGATCGAAGCCGAACCCCCCGAGGTCGGCTGTTAATTGAAACCTGCCTGCAGAATTTTTCCTGGGCACATACAACTGAGCTGTGTGAGTCAGCGTGCATATGTTAAACTTAGCACCGGTTTTCTTGTTCTTATCCTTCTTATCTTCCCAAAACTTCCTCATCCTTTCACTTTGGGCCTGTCTTCTGTCTTGCGTCCGTGCGTTTTTGAATTTCAAATCCCTTCCTGTTGGTGTTTCGGGTATGAAGTTATGTGTATTGATTTTCTGCCTGTGTTTAGTCCGTTATTATTATTATTATTTCTTAATCTGTTTACCTTCCAGGATTGGTTTTTCCCTCGGACTCAGCGAGGGATCCCACATCTACCGCCTCAAGGGAAGTGTTTTGGAGCGTGAGACTTTGCGTCGGGGATACAACTGGATAGGAAGACCAGTACCTCGCCCAGGTGGCCTCACCTGCTATGCTGAACAGAGCGCTTGTGGGAGGGGGGGGGGGAGATTGGAAGGAATAGATAAGGAACAGGAAAGGAAGCGGCCGTGGCCTTAAGTTTGGTACCATCCCGGCATTTGCCAGGAGGAGAACTGGGAAACCACCGAAAACCACTTCGAGGATGGCTGAGGTGGGAAACAAAGCCACCTCTACTATCTGCGCACTTTTTAGCGATAGATTTACACCCTAGTGCTGAAGCAGTCGACCTCGGCAATCTTCGAGATTCGTACTGGCAATCTTTGAAACACAAACTATGAATCGCTTATGCATCGCTGTACGACGTCTGGCGTACACTTTACGTACTAGTACTGTTGTTATTTACACAGCAAAGCCAAACTATAGAATTCACTCTAGGAATAAGATTTGCATCCAGAAATGTTGTATAATGTTATATAATGTGTGTGTGACACAGTTGTTGGCTTAAAATAACAAAGGTTTAGAAAATTCACATCGATTGATCATATTATCGATTCAATTCAGATTTCATTTTCATTCAGTTGGCAGTACTAACGGAACCGGAAGTACTTCATCCTTACTCCTCATACCAGTATACAAATCTATCGCTAAAAAGTGCGCAGATAGTACACAGTTGACCTCACGAGGCTGAGTGGGTCCCGTTCCAGCCTTCGTACCACCTTTCAAATTTCGTGGCAGAGTCGGAAATCGAACCCGGGCCTCCGGGGGTGGCAGCTAATCACGCTAACCAATACACCACCTTTTATTCTTATTAGTATTATCACTCCTATTGCCTTACTAATCTGTCATCATCATCATCATCACCATCATCTGTTTACCCTCCAGGGTCGGCTTTTCCCTCGGACACAGCGAGGGATCCCACCTCTACCGCCTCAAGGGCAGTGTCCTGGAGCTTCAGACTCTTGGTCGAGGATACAACTGGGGAGAATGACCAGTACCTCGCCCAGGCGGCCTCGCCTGCTATGCTGAACAGGGGCCTTGTGGAGGGATGGGAAGATTGGAAGGGATAGGCAAGGAAGAGGGAAGGAAGCGGCCGTGGCCTTATGTTAGGTACCATCCCGGCATTCGCCTGGAGGAGAAGTGGGAAACCACGGAAAACCACTTCCAGGATGGCTGAGGTGGGAATCGAACCCACCTCTACTCAGTTGACCTCCCGAGGCTGACTGGACCCCGTTCCAGCCCTCATACCACTTTTCAAATTTCGCTTACTAATTTGTAACCTGACGTATCTGTCCCTAGTATTTTGTTTTTGTAGAATTACTCTATTTTACTTTTGTGTTTATATTTCTAAATGTTATTATTGAGAGTGGTTAAGTGTAAGAGAAGGCCGTGAGCTTTAACTTTGCCATAAATATAAGTCCAGAATAAATAAATAAACTAACCGTTACGCTACGTAGGTGGACACAGTATCCAGTAGCCCAATTAGACATGACGCCACTGCGGGTGTATAACTGTATAGATATCCCAGAGTTCTCAAACACTCCTATTCTCAAATTTCAATTGTTAATCGAATACAGATATACCATTTCACTAATTAATGGGTGAGAAATGTTATAAAATAAAATTCTGTGCCAAATTATCCAAGCATATTGAATAAATCTAGAAATAATACAAAATCATTCTAAAGGCTATTAAATTCATAAACACAGTCACACGTTGGCCCGGTCGTAATTGAATTCATTCGGCGCCATTAAAAGTAGATTACTTTGGACTCTTAAATCTGCTATGCAATATGAATATATAATGAACGTGCTAATGTGCGGCAGAGGTTCACACAAGGAAATTAGAGTTCTCGTTAAAACATCTGCTTCAAATAATATGGTATTTAATTTGTATAATGCGAGATTTAGTATGGTATGTCAGTGGAATATTTCAGCAGTAGTCTAGCGAGCTATTTTTTATCGTACGCTGAGTAACCAAAAGAGTACTAATTGGTACACGAAAGTCGAATTACATTATAATAATTTGGGGATATTAGGTCACGTAATATAATAATCTGCTGTCACATTTCGATCTTGCGACCAGGATCGTCTTCAGAGCAATATTGACAAATGTCACCACATAGTAACCAGACTCAAGGTAGAGAGACCCTATTAAAAATATAGTTCAGCCAGGCTGAGTGGCTCAGGCGGTTGAGGCGCTGGCCTTCTGACCCCAACTTGGCAGGTTCGATCCTGGCTCAGTCCGGTCGTATTTGAAGGGGCTCAAATACGTCAGCCTCGTGTCGGTAGATTTACTGGCACGTAAAAGAACTCCTGCGGGACTAAATTCCGGCACCTTGGCGTCTACGGAAACCGTAAAAGTGTAGTTAGTGAGACCTAAAACAAATAACATTATATTAAAAATATAGTTCATTCCAGGTTCTCCAGAGTGCTGGTCCCGGGATCGAAATGTGTCAGCAGATTATTGCATTACGCTACCTAGCATCTCCAAATTATTATAATGTCATTTAGTGGTCGTGAAAGTCTACGTATTAAGAAAGTCGAATTATTTCGTATTTATTAACTAAGGTGCAATTTCTCTTCGCAAAACATAGAAAAAACTGGCTGACATTTCAAAAATGTTAAAACCGAGCTCGAAAGCTGCAGTCGCTTAAGTGCGGCAAGTATCCGTATTCGGGAGATAGTAGGTTCAAACCCCACTGTCGGCAGCCCTGAAAATGGTTTTCCGTGGTTTCCCATTTTCACACCAGGCAAATGCTCGGGCTGTACCTTAATTAAGGCCACGGCGCTTCCTTTCCACACCTAGACCTTCCTTGTCCCATCGTCGCCATAAGACCTATCTGTGTCGGTGCGACGTAAAGCAACTAGCAGGCAGAAAAACGTTAAAATAATTGACAAGTTTTTAACAGGACCGGGTCCAATGATTTAGGAGCGCTACACTTTCGCGCATGTGGGTAATTTCCGGTTCTAATAATGTTATTGACTTTACGTCACACTAACTACTTTTTTACGGTTTTAGACGCCAAGGTGCCGGAATTTCGTCCCGCAGGAGTTCTTTTACGTGCCAGTAAATCTACCAAAACAAGGCTGACGTATTTGAGCATCTTCATATACCACCGGACTGGGCCAGGATCGAACCTGCCGAGTTGGGGTCAACCGTCTGAGCCACTCAGCCAGGCACTTCCGGTTCTTCATTGACCCCTGGCGAGAAGCTGTACGACTTTGAAAACAAGATGTTACTTGCCTCTCTACAGATCGTACACCATATTATTATTATTATTATTATTATTATTATTATTATTATTATTATTATTATTATTATTATTATTATTATTATTATTATTATTATTATTATTCCTACTAGTTGTTTTACGTCCTCCACAGATAGGTCTTATGACGACAATAGGATAGTACAGGGATAGGATTAGGGATGAAGTGATCGCGGCCGTAATTAAGGTACAGCCCCAGCATTTGCATGGTATGAAAATGAGAAACCATGGAAAACCAGCTTCAGGGCTGTCGACTGTGGGATTCTAATTCAGCATCTTCCGAATGCAATATAACAGCTAGGTGACCCACGTTCAGCATATGCATTGACGTTTATCACCATCTGATTAAAGCAGCACGTAAAATAATAAAAAAAGTTAACTTACTGTATTTTGTAAATTTAATATTGCGATATTTTTGTCGGGCTATTTGATGACTGTAGTAGGCAGTGGCTCAAATGTTTCCGAGAAACTTCGTCACTGATTCTTATGGATGTCTTTCCACGTTTTGCAACCATAAAGGAGCATGACTTAACAATGCTATACGACGCTACTTAAGGAAATAGAATGGAGTTTATTAAATAGTCAAATGCTGTTAGATTTAAATTCATGTAATGAAGGTTGTCCGCTTCTGTGGTGTAGTGGTTAGCATGATTAGCTGCCACCTGCGGAGGCCCGGGTTCGATTCCCGACTCTGCCACAAAATTTGAAAATTGGTACGAGGGCTGGATCGGGGTACACTCAGCCTCGAGCGGTTCTATTCCCACCTGAGCCATCCTCGAATTGGTTTTCCGTGGTTTTCCACTTCTCCTGCAGGCAAATGCCGGGATGGTATCTCATTTAAGGCAACGGCCGCTTCCTTCTCTCTTCCTTGTCTATCACTTCCGATCTTCCCATCCCCAACAAGGTCCCTGTTCAGCACAGCAGGTGAGGCCGCCTGGGCCCAAAGTCTCACCCTCTAGGACACTGCCCTTGAGGTGGTAGAGGTGGGATCTCTCGCTGAGTCCGAGGGAAAAACCGACACTGGAGGGTAAACAGATCAAGGAAGGAAGGAAGGAAGGAAGGAAGTAATATAGGCTAAATCTTGCGTTAAATATGTGAGAAAGGGAACTTAACAAAACGCTAGGTTTATCGTACAATATTGACGGAGAGTTTCGCGAATTATTCGACGACATTGTAGTTGGTAATTTCGTCTGAGAGCCCGCCATAGTGAACCATCCATAACATTTCCTCATACGTCAGGAGCAGACAAAGGCTCTGTGTTTGTATGTCACAGTGGTGGGAACAAAGAGGAAGCCCGCTGTGCAGATCGAGCATTAGTCAAAAGTGTCACGCTAATTCTCGTCAAGTAGTGAGCGAACAAGAGGAATTAGATATTTCATCTTCTCTCTCACCTCTACTGTGTGGGGAGTACAACTCAAGAAAATTAAATCCTATATAAACGACATTTTGGGAGATGTTTGAAAGAGGTTCCCTTGTTTAAACATTATTATAATGAAAATCCACAGCCTGTTTCCAGTCATTCGACCGGGTCATGAATGAAATGAATGAATCCCGCTTCTAGCGGCGAGGATGGGAATTGTGCTGGCTGCCGAGGCCTGTCGCACTCCTCTGGGGCAATGATTAATGAAATAAAATGATATTGGAGAGTGTTGCTGGAATGAAAGATGACAGGGAAAACCAGAGTACCCGGAGAAAAACCTGTCCCGCCTCCGCTTTGTCCAGCACAAATCTCACGTGGAGTGACCAGGATTTGAACCACGGAACCCAGAGGTGAGAGACCGGCGCGCTGCTATCTGAGCTACAGAGGCTCCTTGAACATTATTATACTCATATTGATATTCAGTGGCGTGAGGTGAACACGTTCGTTACCCCAGCTGAAAAAAAAAGAAAAAAAAAGAAAAGAAATCAGCCCCGTTCACATTACCATTTCCAAATTGGTATTCACGGCAGCATCATAACAAAGCTCCAGCAGATTTTAAACAATGTACTTACAGTAATTTTTCTTGACGAAGCATCGCAATCGTACAGTCATGTTTTCACAGAAATGTACTGGGACATTTTTGTTTTTTTAACTTAAAATCATAACCTAAGTCCGCCTCTGTGGTGTAGTGGTTAGCGTGATTAGCTGCCACCCCCAGAGGTCCGGGTTCGATTCCCGGCTCTGCCACGAAATTTGAAAAGTGGTACGAGGACTGGAACGGGGTCCACTCAGCCTCGGGAGGTCAACTGAGTAGAGGTGGGTTCGATTCCCACCTCAGCCATCCTGGAAGTGGTTTTCCGTGGTTTCCCACTTCTCCTCCAGGCAAATGCCGGGATGGTACCTAACTGAAGGCCACGGCCGCTTCTTTCCCTCTTCCTTGCCTGTCCCATCCAATCTTCCCATCCCTCCACTAGGCCCCTGTTCAGCATAGCAGGTGAGGCCGCCTGGGCGAGTTGCTGGTCATTCTCCCCAGTTGTATCCCCGACCAAGAGTCTGAATCTCCAGGACACTGCCCTTGAGGCGGTAGAGGTGGGATCCCTCGCTGAGTCCGAGGGAAAAACCGACCCAGGAGGGTAAACAGATTACGAACGAACGAACGAACGAACGAACGAACGAACGAATCATAACCTAAACTCAGTGAGCAAAAGTTAGACAATATTTTAGCGACGACAAACGTGGATAAATGTTCTTCTAGATCACGACCATTAACACTGTTATATTCACGAAGAATGCCACAGAATTCGCAAAACATTGCCCATAACACAAGAAGAACACTACAAAAATTCAGTCACTACCACCATCGCAGGCAAACCCACGGGTGCACAGCAACAAAATTCTTGCACTTTGCGCTTGGCTCTGTGTTCCTGCAGGGCAACCTAAATATTTTCCCAAGTATATTTTAAAAAATTTCTCTACATGTTTCATAAATGAATAATCCAGATAACTTTACACATGCCGAAATAAAAAATAAAATAAAACGCGTACTTTAATTACAATTGATTTCATAAAATAGCTCTCTAATTTTATTAGCAAGGCGAACTGCAACGTGACCTCGAAAATATTGTGAGATGGACAGCAGGCAATGGTATGTTGATAAACGGGGCTAAAAGTCAGGTTGTGACTTTCACAAATAGGAAAAGTCCTCTCAGTTTTAATTACTGCGTTGATGGGGTGAAAGTTCCTTTTGGGGATCATTGTAAGTATCTAGGTGTTAATATAAGGAAAGATCTTCACTGAGGTAATCACATAAAAGGGATTGTAAATAAAGGGTACCGATCTCTGCACATGGTTATGAGGGTGTTTAGGGGTTGTAGTAAGGATGTAAAGGAGAGTGCATATAAGTCTCTGGTAAGACCCCAACTAGAGTATGGTTCCAGTGTATGGGACCCTCACCAGGATTACCTGATTCAAGAACTGGAAAAAATCCAAAGAAAAGCAGCTCGATTTGTTCTGGGTGACTTCCGACAAAAGAGTAGCGTTACAAAAATGTTGCAATGTTTGGGTTGGGAAGAATTGAGAGAAAGAAGAAGAGCTGCTCGACTAAGTGGTATGTTCCGAGCTGTCAGCGGAGAGATGGCATGGAATGACATTAGTAGACGAATAAGTTTGAATGGCGTCTATAAAAGTAGAAAAGATCACAATATGAAGATAAAGTTGGAATTCAAGAGGACAAACTGGGGTAAATATTCATTTATAGGAAGGGGAGTTAGGGATTGGAATAACTTACCAAGAGAGATGTTCAATAAATTTTCAATTTCTTTGAAATCATTTCGGAAAAGGCTAGGAAAGCAACAGATAGGGAATCTGGCACCTGGGCGACTGCCCTAAATGCAGATCAGTATTGATTGATGTGCAAGTGACTATACTCTTAACATACTGATTTTTGTCATGTAGCCTCTGATGCGTGGCGCTGAACACTTCGAGTGTTAACTAATACAACTAACATACCTTACTTAACATACCTTACTCTTTCACGCCGGCAAGGAAATCCAGGTCGCTGCAGAGTGCTGAACTGCTGTAGAGCCAGCGGGCCGTCGAGACAGCTGTAATTGGCTTGACTTAGATGTTTATAGCCGGCCCCGTGGTATAGGGGTAGTGTGCCTGCCTCTTATCCGGAGGCCCCCGGTTCGATTCCCGGCCAGGTCAGGCATTTTTACCTGGACCTGAGGGCTGATTCGAGGTCCACTCAGCCTACGTGATTAGAATTGAGGGGCTATCTGAAGGTGAGATAGCGGCCCCGGTCTTGAAACCAAGCGTAACGGCCGAAAGGATTCGTCGTGCTGACCACACGACACCTCGTAATCCGCAGGCCTTCGGGCTGAGCAGCGGTCGCTTGGTAGGCCTAGGCCCTTCAAGGGCTGTAGTGCCATGTTTTTTTTAGACGTTTATAGCTTTTTAGACTTGGGAAAAAGCGTTCTAAGGCATGATAATAATAATAATAATAATAATAATAATAATAATAATAATAATAATAATAATAATAAACTTTACTTCCATACCCCTAGATGGCCATAAATACAGTAGGTGGCTTTCTTGGTTTCTTTTCTTGACACTTCTGGCACTATCCTTCAAAAACTTTGAGACCCTTTCTTCCATACGAACATTTGTATCATTTTTTTTGTTTAGGAATAGTCCATGTTTTCCCAAATATTAATGCACTGACCAGCAAGATCTATTAGTTACTTCCCACATTCACGGAAATAGCCGACGAATTGTATTTGCTCGCATTAATTTTGGGGAGAAAAGGCAGCGCGTACTCAATATTACTAACCCAAGAAATAACCGTATGTAGGTTCAATTGGTTACTGTCCACTTCTGTGCTTGTTCTGCATCAACAATATAACTCCCTGCTGTAAATCTGTGTAACAAGAAAGTCAAAAGCAGAACTCATCATGAGCTCTGGAAAATGAGTCAAAGATACTCCTCTATTCTTCGTAACAGGTACTTTTTCGGTTGGGATTTTCGTTTTTCATAAAGGTAACCTGCCCTCATACGAAGGAAATGAAAATATTAATGTATATTTACCTGTATAGCTGTATGCTCGCTGTGGTATGCAGAAGTTCTTAGCATTGTGACAACTGCGAACTTTCACACACTGTATTTAAATTTGCAGCACATTATATTTCCACAAAAACATGCTGTACGATAGCAATTAAATGAATAAATTCCACGAGAAGTCTTACGTCCCGTGAATTTATATTACTCACCACGTGAAGATACCATACCTAACCTAAACTATGAGGTCTCATTATCTTAATAACAGCTGTTTACGTAAATCCTGATGTGATAAATTTAAAGGAAAAACATTCAATATACTTAAATATAAATTTCTGTCTCTCAACAGTCATAATTATCCAAAGAATGCCCCCAATCCTTATGGATTACATTCAAAATACAATTTGTAACATTTGCTTAGCTCGCCTCAATTGATCAGCTGATGGGCTTGGCGCGCTTTCTACAGTACGGCCTGTATATTACGAAAGCAGTGGTAACGTGGACAAATTACACAAGAAAAATGACCAAGTTCAAGTTTAGGAAGTTTCCCTCACGGTAGCATGAATAGAAGTTGAATTACTGTTATTCGTACGTACAAAAGGTAATTAAAGGGGACGTGAGTGGGGGGAAATGTTTAGTGCTTATTCAATAAAATAATATAGAACTGAAAAAATTCTTGCATTGATCTGTGACATATTTTAATACCATTGGAATAACGTTCACCAGTCCCATGGCGCGCAGCGTTATTCCCTCACCCAGAGGCCCCGGTTTCGATTTCCGGCCAGTCCATTCCTGGACTTAGTGTGGAATGGGGTTTGCTTAGCCTCGTACGTTAAGCCGAGGGTATCACACGAATTGGACCTGCTTAAGATATCCTAATGTTGATCACGTGGCACCCCAGTATTTGCAGACTTTCTGGTGATGGTGGTGATGATTGTTTTAACAGGAAATACAACTGGAAAACCATCCTCCCTTAACATTAATCAGGCCGTGCGGTTAGGGTCGTGTAGGTGTGAGATTGCATTCGGGAGATGGTGGGTTGGAATCCCATGCTCGGCAGGCCCGAAGTTGGCTTTCCGTGGTTTACAGTTTTCACATTAGGCAAATGCTCTAGGGCTGTACCTTTATTAAGATCACGACCTCTACCTTTCTAGTCCTAACCCTTTCCCATACTTGCGTCGCCGAAAACGGTTGATGTGTTAGTGCGACGTCTAACAACTAGGGAAAACACTGACCAGAATGAAACCAAGGAAGAAGTCCGGCACTTCGAAGAATGAAGGTGTCGGCAAAGAAAAACGAAAGGCCACGAAAGGCGTGAAAATGAAAGACAACCTAGGCCTCACAAGCCTGCTACCATCGCGATCGGAAGCGATCATAAGCTAAGTATGGTCAGACAGGAAAGAGAAAAGCGACAAACATGGCTCAAATAAGTGGAAGCAATGCTAGGCTCTGCTACGGTCCCCGTGGTCGCCAACCCACGCTCCTAATTTGAGAGCACCTAGACACTATCTGGCTGGGTAGCAGCTACCTTAGCAGTCTCTGATGAACTGGATGTACTAAGGGTTTGTTTGTTTGCACTCACGTTCAAGGGCGTCTTTTATTTCCCTGTCTTTTTTTTTATAATTTCCTTTTTGTCACACCGACACAGATAGGTCTTATGGCGACGATAGGATAGGAAATGGCTAGGAGTGGGGAGGAAGCGACCGTGGCCTTAATTAAGGTACATCCCTGCCTGGTGTGAAAATGGGAAACCACGAAAAACCATCTTCAGGGCTGCCGACAGTGGGGTTCAAACTCACTATCTCCCGAATGCAAGCTGATAGCTACGTGACCCAAACCGCACGGCCACTTGCTCGGCAATCACCGTATCTACTATGACTTTTCTCTTTCTTTAACTGACGCTGTACCATCGTTTTATGACTCGTGTTGACTCAATAGTCTTCGTCACTCCTGGTCGAAGGGACTGATAATCCCTTTCAGGGAACCACCACATTACCACCACGACGAAAATATTTATATGGGAAAATATGTAATGCCATTTCATTCCTCTAATTTGTAAAAATTCAAGAACGTTAAACTCTCGATAAACATTTACACAATTTAAAGAAATAAATATGCGATCTGGATTAAAGCCACTTATGTATATGTGACAAAGCCGAGCTTTCTGCCAAATTGCATTGGACTTCATCAGAGCACGCTAAGGTCCCTGACAGTGAGCAAAGAAATTCTTCCAAGGAACGTGGAAGTCAGGACCATACTACCAACGGCCCCCCACTAACTGGACTCAGGTATCATCGCGCTGTGCTGTGGTGGTTGGGAAGGAAGTTACTGATTCACCGCCCTCTGTCGACAGTTTCTTGAGTGCGTTGCGCTGTGTCATAGTGGTGTTATGTAGTGATGGGCTAGCGACGGAATCGAGTAGAATCGAGTAATGTGCTCTTAGAATCGGTATTACTCGACTCCAGACTCGAATCCAAGCATACTGGTGTCGCTATCTGTGGACATGCCTTAGAACTAAAATCTACTGTACTGGAGTGCACGGCATTCAGGGTCACCCACAGAATATTTTTGTGGTGTGGAGTGCAATATGTTTGCTGCTGATGATTGATGTTGTTCAGTCATCGGTCGTCAATAATTCGATTGTTATGATTATTATTATCATCATCATAGGCACTTAAGGTTGTGACTTACTAACAAACTGTCAGCTGTTTAGCTAGAACAGAATGACGTTCTGTCTGCTGATTTGCTGCGTGAACGTACGTCACATTCTGGACGCCTCATCTTAACACCCGACATTATATCTGCCGAAAGTAAGATGTGCATATAAACTGCTGTAATTCACCTGTTCCCCCGGACGATTGTAGGCTTTGGCACGGTTAGCAATAGGCTATGGTTACAATAAATCTGCCATACTACCGATCATATTAGCACATCTACGCCCGTGTATATGCATAATGGCTACATGAGATATAATTTACCAGTAGCGAAGCAATACAATGTGTGCAGAAATACCGTCTATAGTCTACAAATAGCACATGTTACCGGGCGAGTTGGCCGTGCGCGTAGAGGCGCGCGGCTGTGAGCTTGCATCCGGGAGATAGTAGGTTCGAATCCCACTATCGGCAGCCCTGAAGATGGTTTTCCGTGGTTTCCCATTTTCACACCAGGCAAATTCTGGGGCTGTACCTTAATTAAGGCCACGGCCGCTTCCTTCCAACTCCTAGGCCTTTCCTATCCCATCGTCGCCATAAGACCTATCTGCGACGTAAACCCCTAGCAAAACAAAAAAATAACACATGTTTAAAATACACTAATTACAACATACATACCGTGACAGGGATTTGAAATAATAATAATAATGTTATAACTTTTACGTCCAAGTACGTACATTTGTATGGTTTTCGGGGATGCCGAGGTACCGCATTTAGTCCCCCGGGAGATTTTTTACGTCCCAATAATTCTACCGACACTAGGTTGACGTATTTGAGCACCTTCAAATACTACCGGAATAAACCAGTATCGAACCGGCCAAGTTGGGCTATGAAGGCCAGATAAGCTATATTATCAATACTAGCAAGATACCCGTGCTTCGCTACGGTGTTATACTGAAATTTATAATTAAATGCTTATTGTTTTAGATACATAATCCGCCGAAATTCGCGATATGACTCGTTTTATGTGAGAATCCACCAAAATTCACGATCTGACTCGTTTTCTATTATTTTACAGCACGTTTCCTCCCATATTGCAATCTTCCTTTCCAGCAATCGATTTCGTACTTCCCGGGCTAGGCTCAGGTATTCCTCCTGGTCAGTTGGGTCAGTAAATCTTTGCCATCTTTTCCTTTAATCATTTTTTATCTGGATAAAATCCTTCAGGAGATCCGGCGTGGTGTCATATTGGGTGCCTTGGTGGCACTGAACCCGCGGCCGGACTGCATTCTTAGTCATTACCCGTCCAGGAGCCGTTACCAGCGCGGCCCGCACATTTGACGACGGTCCGGAACATTATTATTATTATTATTATTATTATTATTATTATTATTATTATTATTATGTGTTGTTGGAATGGCTGATGACAGGGAAAACCGGAGTAACCGGAGAAAAGCCTGTCCCGCCTCCGTTTTGTCCAGCACGAATGTCACATGGAGTGACCGGGATTTGAACCACGGAACCCAGCTGTGAGAGGCCGGCGCGCTGCCGCCTGAGCAACGGAGGATCCTTATAAGTACATTAATAACAGTAAAATCAATTGGTCTCACCTCCTTCTACACCCCACCGCCGTTAAGTTTATTTACCGCCACCCCCCCCCCCAAATTAATTAAAAGAAGGCTTGTTTCTTTATGTTTAAGGGAGATTCCAAACACCAATGTTCACGTCTAATACCTTCAGTTTTGAGATATAAGTATCCCCATAAAAGTAATTTACTTTTTTCACTTCATTTCACACTACTCACCCCCCCCCCAAGTGAACTTTCCCGCAAAAAATACTTGTTTCTTTAATAGTAAAGGATTTTCTAAATACCAATTATCACGACTCTAACTTCTTCAGTTTTTGATTTATGTGTCCTCATGAAAGGAATTCAACTCCTTTACTCTCCCGCCCTCCAAGATGGTTTCCCGCCCAAAACGCGTTTTTCTTTGTTTTTAAAGGAGATCCAAATACGAATTTTCACGTCTGTAACTACCTTAGTTTTTATTAGATGTATGTATTTTCATACAATTAAGCCAATTAATTTTTCAATTCTTTCACCCCCACCCTCCGCTTCATTGGATTTTAAGAGAATACGTGTTTCTTTACTTTTAAAGCAGATTGAAAGCATCAAATTTCACGTCTGTAACATCTTCATTTTTGATATATCAGTAGCCTAATTAAAAGAATTCAACACCTTTTTCAGTTACTTTTACGCCCCCCCTCCACCCAAGTGATATTTCCGAAAACTAAAAATACACGTTTCTTTATGTTTAATAGAGATAAAATACCATTTTTCACTTCTGTAACATGTTAAGTTTTTTAGATATACTGTAAAAATTCTCATTTTAAAATTTCACCCCTTTTGAGTTCCCCTTAAGTGGAGTTTCCAAAAACAAATCGCCTATGTTTCTTTACATTTACAGGAGATTCCAAACACCCACTTTTTACGTCTGTAACATTTTACGTTTCCAAGATATTCTGTAGATATAGTCTTTCAAAAAAATCACCCTAATTTGTCACTCCTGTTTAACCGCCAATTATTGGATTTTCCGAAAACTAAAAAATACGTGTTTCTTTATTTTTAAAGGAGATCCCATGTACAAATTTTCAGTTCTGTAATATCTTTCGTTTCTGAGATATATGTATCCTCATTAAAGGCATTCACCCATTTTTCACCCTTGTACACCCCTCCTATTGGGATTTACAGGAAACAAAAATACGTGTTCCTTTATTTTTAGAGGAGATTCTAACTACCAATTTTTACATCTATAAATTTTAAAGTTTTAAGATGTAGACACACTCATTCTAAAAAATTCACCCCCCTTTTCACCCCCCAATATTTGGATTTTCCAAAAACGAAAAAATACGTGTTTCTTTACTTTTAAAGTAGATCCCAAATACCAATTTTCAGGTCTGTAATACCTTCATGTTCTGAAATGTAAGTAGTCTCGTTAAAGGCATTCAACCCATTATTCACCCTTTTACATCCTTCCTATTGGTATTTTCCGAAAACAAAAGAATACGTGTTTCCTTATTTTTAAAGGAGATTCTAAATACCAATTTTTACATCTATAAACTTTAAAAGTTTTGAAATATGGATACACTAATTTTTAAAAATCACCCCCTTTTCAACCCCCCCCCATTAACTGGATTTTCCAAAAACAAAAAAATACGTGTTTCTTTTTTAAAGGAGATCCCAAACACCAATTTTCAGGTCTGTAATATCTTCAGGTTCTGAGATATAAGTAGCCTCATTAAAGGCATTCAACCCTTTTTCCGCCCCTTTTCACTCCTCTATTGCGATTTTCCGAAAACAAAAAAATACGTGTTTCTTTATTTTTAATGAAGATTCTAAATACCAGTTTTTACATCTGCAAACTTTAAAAGTTTGGAGATATAGATTCACTCATTTTAAAAATTTACCCCCTTTTCACCCTCCCATTAATTGAGTTTTCCAAAAACAAAAAAATACGTGTTTCTTTATTTTTAAAAGAGATCAAAAGTACCAATTTTCAGGTCTGTAATATCTTCAGTTTCTGAGATATAAGTACCGGTATCCTGATTAAGGCATTCAACCCATTTTTCCCCATTTTCACCCTTTTTCACCCCTCCTATTGGGGTTTTCAGAAAACAAAAAAATACGTGTATCCTTATTTTAAAAGAAGATTCTAAATACCAATTTTTACATCTGTAAACTTTTAAAGTTTTGAGATATAGATACACTCTTTTTAAAATTTCACCCCCCTTTTCACCCCCTTAGCGACGGAATATCCAAAAATCCTCTCTTAGCGAGCACCTACATCTTAATATGAATCTATGCCCAAAATTTCATTTCTTTATGTCCAGTAGTTTTGGCTCGGCGATGATGAATCAGTCAGTCAGTCAGGACAAGCTACTTTATATATATATAGATAGACTAGCAAGGTGCCCGTGCTTCGCTACGGTATTATACTGAAATTTATAATTGAATGCTTATTGTTTTAGATATATAATCCGCCGAAATTCGCGATCTGACACGTTTTCAGCGAAAATCCACCAAAATTCCCGATCTGACTCGTTTTCTATTAGATTACGGCACGTTTCCTCCCATTTTTCAATCTTCCTTTCCAGCAATCGATTTCGTACTTCCCGGGCTAGGCTCAGGTATTCTTCCCGGTTAGTTGGGTCCGTAAATCTTTGCCATACCGTATTTTCCTATAATCATTTTTAATCTGGATAAAATCCTTCAGGAGATCCGGTGTGGTGTCATATTGGGTGCCTTGGCGGCACTGAACCCGCACCCGGACTGCATTCTTAGTCATTACCCATCCAGGAGCCGTTTCCAGCGCGGTCCGCACATTTGACGACGGTCCGGAACATTATTATTATTATTATTATTATTATTATTACTATTATGTGTTGCTGGGATGAATGATGACAGGGAAAACCGGAGTATCCGGAGAAAAACCTGTCCCGCCTCCGTTTTGTCCAGCACGAATGTCACATGAAGTGACCGGGATTTGAACCACGGAACCCAGCTGTGAGAGGCCGGCGCGCTGCCGCCTGAGCAACGGAGGATCCTTATAAGTACATTAAGAACAGTAAAATCAATTGGTCTCACCTCCTTTTACACCCCACCGCCGTTAGTTTTTACTGCCGAAAATTAAAAATACACGTTTCTTTATGTTTAATAGAGATAAAAATACCATTTTTCACTTCTGTAACATGTTAAGTTTTTTTAGATATACTGTAAAAATTCTCATTTTAAAATTTCATCCCTTTTGGGTTCCCCTTAAGTGGAGTTTCCAAAAACAAATCACCTATGTGTCTTTACATTTACAGGAGATTCCAAACACCCATTTTTTACGTCTGTAACATTTTACGTTTCCAAGATAATCTTTCAAAAAATTCACCCCAATTTGTCACTTCTGTTTAACCGCCATTAATAGGATTTTCCAAAAACTAAAAAAATACGTGTTTCTTTATTTTTAAAGGAGATCCCATATACAAATTTTCAGTTCTGTAATATCTTCCGTTTCTGAGATATATGTATCCTCATTAAAGGCATTCAACCCATTTTTCACCCTTTTACACCCCTCCTATTGGGATTTACAGGAAACAAACAAATACGTGTTCCTTTATTTTTAGAGGAGATTCTAACTACCAATTTTTACATCTGTAAATTTTAAAGTTTTAAGATGTAGACACATTCATTTTAAAAAATTCAGCCCCCTTTTCACCCCTCAATATTTGGATTTTCCAAAAACGAAAAAATACGTGTTTCTTTACATTTAAAGTAGATCCCAAATACCAATTTTCAGGTCTGTAATATCTTCAGGTTCTGAAATATAAGTAGCCTCATTAAAGGCATTCAACCCATTATTCACCCTTTTACACCCTTCCTATTGGGATTTTCCGAAAACAAAAGAATACGTGTTTCTTTATTTTTAAAGGAGATTCTAAATACCAATTTTTACATCTATAAACTGTAACAGTTTTGAGACATAGATACACTCATTTTAAAAAATCACCCCCTTTTCACCCCCCCATTAATTGGATATTCCAAAAACAAAAAAATTCGTGTTCTTTATTTTTAAAGGATATCCCAAACACCAATTTTCAGGTCTGTAATATCTTCAGTTTCTGAAATATAAGTAGCCTCATCAAAGGCATTCAACCCCTTTTTCACCCCTTTTCACCCCTCCTATTGCGATTTTCTGAAAACAAAAAAATACGTGTTTCTTTATGTTTAATGAAGATTCTAAATACCAATTTTTACATCTGCAAACTTTAAAAGTTTCGAGATATAGATTCACTCATTTTAAAAATTCACCCCCTTTTCACCCTCCCATTAATTGGATTTTCCAAAAACAAAAAAATACGTGTTTCTTTATTTTTAAAAGAGATCAAAAGTACCAATTTTCAGGTCTGTAATATCTTCAGTTTCTGAGATATAAGTATTGGTATCCTGATTAAGGGCATTCAACCCATTTTCCCCATTTTCACCCCTTTTCACCCCTCCTATTGGGATTTTCTGAAAATAAAAAAATACGGGTTTCCTTATTTTTAAAGAAGATTCTAAATATCAATTTTCACATCTGTAAACTTTAAAAGTTTTGAGATATAGATACACTCATTTTAAAATTTCACACCCCATTTTCATCCCCTTAGCAACGGAATATCCAAAAATCCTCTCTTAGCGAGCACCTACATCTTAATATGAATATATCCTCAAAATTTCATTCCTTTATGTCCAGTAGTTTTGGCTCGGCGATGATGAATCAGTCAGTCAGTCAGTCAGTCAGGACAAGTTACTTTATATATATAGACTAGCAAGATACCCGTGCTGCGCTACGGTATTATACTGAAATTTATAATTGAATGCTTATTGTTTTAGATATATAATCCGCCGAAATTCGCGATCTGACTCGTTTTCTGCAAGAATCCACCAAAATTCCCGATCTGACTCGTTTTCTATTATTTTACGGCACGTTTCCTCCCATATTGCAATCTTCCTTTCCAGTAATCGATTTCGTACCTCCCGGGCTAGGCTCAGGTATTCCTCCCGGTCAGTTGGGTCCGTAAATCTTTGTCATCTTTTCCTATAATCATTTTTAACATGGATAAAATCCTTCAGGAGATCCGGCGTGGTGTCATATTGGGTGCCTTGGCGGCACTGAACCCGCGGGCGGACTGCATTCTTAGTCATTACCCGTCCAGGAGCCGTTTCCAGCGCGGTCCGCCCATTTGACGACGGTCCGGAACATTATTATTATTATTATTATTATTATTATTATTATTATTATTATTATTATTATTATTATGTGTTGCTGGAATGGCTGATGACAGGGAAAACCGGAGTATCCGGAAAAAACATGTCCCGCCTCCGTTTTGTCCAGCACGAATGTCACATGGAGTGACCGGGATTTGAACCACGGAACCCAGCTGTGAGAGGCCGGCGCGCTGCCGCCTGAGAAACGGAGGATCCTGATAAGTACATTAATAACAGTAAAATCAATTGGTCTCACCTCCTTCTACACCCCACCGCCGTTAAGTTTATTTACCGACAACCCCCCCCCCCACCAAAAAAATTAAAAGAAGGCTTGTTTCTTAATGTTTAAGGGAGATTCCAAACACCAATGTTCACGCCTATTACCTTCAGTTTTGAGATATAAGTATCCCCATAAAAATAATCTACTTTTTTCACTTAATTTCACACTAACCCCCCCCCCAAGTGAATTTTCCCGCAAAAAATACTTGTTTCTTTAATAGTAAAGGATCTTCTAAATACCAATTATCACGACTCTAACTTCTTCAGTTTTGGATTTATGTGTCCTCATGAAAGGAATTCAACTCCTTTACACTCCCGCCCCCCAAGATGGGTCCCCCCCCAAAACGCGTTTTTCATTGTTTTTAAAGGAGATCCAAATACGAATTTTCACGTCTGTAACAACTTTAATTTTTATTAGATGTATGTATTCTCATACAATTAAATCAATTAATTTTTCAATTCTTTCACCCCCCCCCCCCCTTCATTGGATTTTCTGAGAATACGTGTTTCTTTACTTTTAAAGCAGATTACAAATATCAAATTTCACGTCTGTAACATCTTCATTTTTGAGATATCAGTAGCCTAATTAAAAGAATTCAACACCATTTTCAGTCACTTTTACCCCCTTCCCCCTCCACCCAAGTGGTATTTCCGAAAACTAAAAATACACGTTTCTTTATGTTTAATAGAGATAAAAAATACCATTTTACACTTCTGTAATATGTTAAGTTTTTTAGATATACTGTAAAATCCTCATTTTAAAATTTCACCCCTTTTGAGTTCCCCTTAAGTGGAGTTTCCAAAAACAAATCACCTATGTTTCTTTACATTTACAGGAGATTCCAAACACCCACTTTTTACGTCTGTAACATTTTACGTTTCTAAGATATTCTGTAGATATAGTCTTTCATAAAATTCACCCCAATTTGTCACTCCTGTTTAACCGCCATTAATTGGATTTTCCTATTGGGATTTACAGGAAACAAAAAAATACGTGTTCCTTTCTTTTTAGAGGAGATTTTAACTACCAATTTTTACATCTGTAAATTTTAAAGTTTTAAGATGTAGACACACTCATTTTAAAAAAATTCACCCCCCTTTTCACCCCCCAATATTTGGATTTTCCAAAAACGAAAAAAATCGTGTTTCTTTATTTTTAAAGAAGATCCCAAACACCAATTTTCAGGTCTGTAATATCTTCAGTTTCTGAGATATAAGTAGCCTCATTAAAGGCATTCAACCCATTATTCACCCTTTTACACCCTTCCTATTGGGATTTTCCGAAAACTAAAGAATACGTGTTTCTTTATTTTTAAAGGAGATTCTAACTACCAATTTTTACATCTGTAAATTTTAAAGTTTTAAGATGTAGATACACTCATTTTAAAAAATCACCCCCTTTTGACTCCCCCCCCCCCCATTAATTGGATTTTCCAAAAACAAAAAAAATACGTGTTTCTGTATTTTTAAAGGAGATCCCAATCACCAATTTTCAGGTCTGTAATTCTTCAGTTTCTGAGATATAAGTAGCCTCCTTAAAGGGATTCAACCCTTCTTTCACCCTTTTACACCCTTCCTATTGGGATTTTCCGAAAACTAAAGAATACGTGTATCTTTATTTTTAAAGGAGATTCTAAATACCAATTTTTACATCTATAAACTTTAAAAGTTTTGAGATATAGATACACTCATTTTAAAAAATCACCCCCTTTTCACTCCCCCCACCCATTAATTGGATTTCCCATAAACAAAAAATACATGTTTCTTTATTTTTAAAGGAGATCCCAAACACCAATTTTCAGGTCTGTAATATCTTCAGTTTCTGAGATATAAGTAGCCTCATTAAAGGCATTCAACCCTTTTTCACCCCTTTTCACTCCTCCTATTGCGATTTTCCGAAAACAAAAAAATACGTGTTTCTTTATTTTTAATGAAGATTCTAAATACCAATTTTTACATTTGCAAACTTTAAAAGTTTGGAGATATACATTCACTCATTTTAAAAATTCACCCCCTTTTCACCCTCCCATTAATTGGATTTTTTAAAAACAAAAAATACGTGTTTCTTTATTTTTTAAAAGAGATCAAAAGTACCAATTTTCAGGTCTGTAATATCTTCAGTTTCTGTGATATAAGTATCGGTATCCTGATTAAAGGCATTCAACCCATTTTAACCCATTTTCACCCTTTTCACCCCTCCTATTGGGATTTTCTGAAAACAAAAAAATACGTGTTTGCTTTTTTTAAAGACGATTCTAAATACCAATTTTTACATCTGTAAACTTTTAAAGTTTTGAGATATAGATACATTCATTTTAAAATTTCACCCCCCTTTTCACCTCCTTAGCGATGGAATATCCAAAAATCCTCTCTTAGCAAGCACCTACATCTTAATATGAATATATCCCCAAAATTTCATTTCTTTATTTCCAGTAGTTTTGGCTCGGCGATGATGAATCAGTCAGTCAGTCAGTCAGTCAGTCAGGACATGTTATTTTATACATATAGATTAGAATAGATGGCATATTCAGTGAAGTGTGTGCGAGACGCCGTAAACGGATATTTTCATATCTTATTATGCGTATTAAGTGGCATTATTATCGTTCTCAAGTAATTATCAAATTTAGGTTATTCCTTTTCCGCATTCATTCAGTTTTTTCATATCGTACCGCGCTGTCGCAATCCCATAAACCCTCAGCGACCGCTTGTACGCATGCTTCATCCATCTACGAGCCGGCGAGTGAGCGAGCGTGTGACGTCATGCTATCATCGAGCCTTCGCAAGCGAAGCGAGTCCGAGCCTGGACTCGAAAGAATCGAGTACCGCGATTCCAGGCATCACTCGCGCACATCACTAGTGTTATGCATGTATTTCTGTACTGTGGTCGTCTGACAAGAAGTCAATGCAAGCAGGGAGAGGCGGTGCGGAGGGTAAGCAAGACTGCTACGCATGCGTTAATTTCAAGTCTCAAGGCCTGACGATAAACATCGGGTCCGCCCGCGGTGATTCTTGTGAACTAAAATGCTGCTGTGAAGTTTCAAACTGGTAGTGCAATTGCGTTTTACTGTAAGTACTGTGAGTTTCCTAACTGATTGACTAAATTTACAAACATATAAAACTGCATTTAACTTGAACAATATGAAATAACTTCATTTAAAATGGAAAATCTGAAAATTAACATTCATTAAATAAAATACACACTCGTCGAACCTTGTACTCACACTTACTTGTTACCTGCTTACTTACACATACGTTATTTGAAGGGCGCCAGCTGTCACTCAGTACAGCAATAATAGAATGAGACTCTTGACCATCTCTAGGGTGTGGGGTAATAAGCTTACTTTTGACAACATACCATATAAGTTCTGGGAAAAGGAGATTGGCGTTCGGTTTCCCCATTAATTTTGAGGTTAAGATATTTTACTGTCAAAGAAATGAAACTATGAATTCGTTTGATAGAACAATATATATTCTTTAAATAATATATCAAAAAATAGTGAGTCTTGTTGCGATAAAACAGATGAGAATATGAAATTATGACATTGCAACTGAAAGAAACTAGGCATGAATTTAAATTCTTCTTGACCGGACATTTAACAATTTATACAAAACTAGCAAGATACCCGTGCTTCGCTACGGTGTTATACTGAAATTTATAATTAAATGCTTATTGTTTTAGATACATAATCCGCCGAAATTCGCGATATGACTCGTTTTATGTGAGAATCCACCAAAATTCACGATCTGACTCGTTTTCTATTATTTTACAGCACGTTTCCTCCCATATTGCAATCTTCCTTTCCAGCAATCGATTTCGTACTTCCCGGGCTAGGCTCAGGTATTCCTCCTGGTCAGTTGGGTCAGTAAATCTTTGCCATCTTTTCCTTCAATCATTTTTTATCTGGATAAAATCCTTCAGGAGATCCGGCGTGGTGTCATATTGGGTGCCTTGGTGGCACTGAACCCGCGGCCGGACTGCATTCTTAGTCATTACCCGTCCAGGAGCCGTTACCAGCGCGGCCCGCACATTTGACGACGGTCCGGAACATTATTATTATTATTATTATTATTATTATTATTATTATTATTATTATGTGTTGTTGGAATGGCTGATGACAGGGAAAACCGGAGTAACCGGAGAAAAGCCTGTCCCGCCTCCGTTTTGTCCAACACGAATGTCACATGGAGTGACCGGGATTTGAACCACGGAACCCAGCTGTGAGAGGCCGGCGCGCTGCCGCCTGAGCAACGGAGGATCCTTATAAGTACATTAATAACAGTAAAATCAATTGGTCTCACCTCCTTCTACACCTCACCGCCGTTAAGTTTATTTACCGCCACCCCCCCCCCCAAATTAATTAAAAGAAGGCTTGTTTCTTTATGTTTAAGGGAGATTCCAAACACCAATGTTCACGTCTAATACCTTCAGTTTTGAGATATAAGTATCCCCATAAAAGTAATTTACTTTTTTCACTTCATTTCACACTACTCACCCCCCCCCCAAGTGAACTTTCCCGCAAAAAATACTTGTTTCTTTAATAGTAAAGGATTTTCTAAATACCAATTATCACGACTCTAACTTCTTCAGTTTTTGATTTATGTGTCCTCATGAAAGGAATTCAACTCCTTTACTCTCCCGCCCTCCAAGATGGTTTCCCGCCCAAAACGCGTTTTTCTTTGTTTTTAAAGGAGATCCAAATACGAATTTTCACGTCTGTAACTACCTTAGTTTTTATTAGATGTATGTATTTTCATACAATTAAGCCAATTAATTTTTCAATTCTTTCACCCCCACCCTCCGCTTCATTGGATTTTAAGAGAATACGTGTTTCTTTACTTTTAAAGCAGATTGAAAGCATCAAATTTCACGTCTGTAACATCTTCATTTTTGATATATCAGTAGCCTAATTAAAAGAATTCAACACCTTTTTCAGTTACTTTTACGCCCCCCCTCCACCCAAGTGATATTTCCGAAAACTAAAAATACACGTTTCTTTATGTTTAATAGAGATAAAATACCATTTTTCACTTCTGTAACATGTTAAGTTTTTTAGATATACTGTAAAAATTCTCATTTTAAAATTTCACCCCTTTTGAGTTCCCCTTAAGTGGAGTTTCCAAAAACAAATCGCCTATGTTTCTTTACATTTACAGGAGATTCCAAACACCCACTTTTTACGTCTGTAACATTTTACGTTTCCAAGATATTCTGTAGATATAGTCTTTCAAAAAAATCACCCTAATTTGTCACTCCTGTTTAACCGCCAATTATTGGATTTTCCGAAAACTAAAAAATACGCGTTTCTTTATTTTTAAAGGAGATCCCATGTACAAATTTTCAGTTCTGTAATATCTTTCGTTTCTGAGATATATGTATTCTCATTAAAGGCATTCACCCATTTTTCACCCTTGTACACCCCTCCTATTGGGATTTACAGGAAACAAAAATACGTGTTCCTTTATTTTTAGAGGAGATTCTAACTACCAATTTTTACATCTATAAATTTTAAAGTTTTAAGATGTAGACACACTCATTCTAAAAAATTCACCCCCCTTTTCACCCCCCAATATTTGGATTTTCCAAAAACGAAAAAATACGTGTTTCTTTACTTTTAAAGTAGATCCCAAGTACCAATTTTCAGGTCTGTAATATCTTCAGGTTCTGAAATATAAGTAGACTCATGAAAGGCATTCGACCCCTCCTTCAACCTTTTCCACCCTTCCTATTAGGATTTTCCGAAAACAAAATATACGTGTTTCTTTATTTTTAAAGGAGATTCTAAATACCAATTTTCACATCTATAACCTTTAAAAGTTTTGAGATATAGATACACTCATTTTAAAATATTACCCCCTTTTCACCCCCTCCGTTAATTTGATCTTCCAGATACAAAAACAGACGTGTTTCTTTATTTTTAAAGGAGATCCCAAACACCTATTTTCAGGTCTGTAATATCTTCAGTTTCTGAGATATAAGTAGCCTCATTAAAGGCATTCAACCCTTTTTCCGCCCCTTTTCACTCCTCTATTGCGATTTTCCGAAAACAAAAAAATACGTGTTTCTTTATTTTTAATGAAGATTCTAAATACCAGTTTTTACATCTGCAAACTTTAAAAGTTTGGAGATATAGATTCACTCATTTTAAAAATTTACCCCCTTTTCACCCTCCCATTAATTGAGTTTTCCAAAAACAAAAAAATACGTGTTTCTTTATTTTTAAAAGAGATCAAAAGTACCAATTTTCAGGTCTGTAATATCTTCAGTTTCTGAGATATAAGTACCGGTATCCTGATTAAGGCATTCAACCCATTTTTCCCCATTTTCACCCTTTTTCACCCCTCCTATTGGGGTTTTCAGAAAACAAAAAAATACGTGTATCCTTATTTTAAAAGAAGATTCTAAATACCAATTTTTACATCTGTAAACTTTTAAAGTTTTGAGATATAGATACACTCTTTTTAAAATTTCACCCCCCTTTTCACCCCCTTAGCGACGGAATATCCAAAAATCCTCTCTTAGCGAGCACCTACATCTTAATATGAATCTATGCCCAAAATTTCATTTCTTTATGTCCAGTAGTTTTGGCTCGGCGATGATGAATCAGTCAGTCAGTCAGGACAAGCTACTTTATATATATATATAGATACTAGCATGGTACCCGTGCTTCGCTACGGTATTATACTGAAATTTATAATTGAATGCTTATTGTTTTAGATATATAATCCGCCGAAATTCGCGATCTGACACGTTTTCAGCGAGAATCCACCAAAATTCCCGATCTGACTCGTTTTCTATTAGATTACGGCACGTTTCCTTCCATTTTTCAATCTTCCTTTCCAGCAATCGATTTCGTACTTCCCGGGCTAGGCTCAGGTATTCTTCCCGGTCAGTTGGGTCCGTAAATCTTTGACATACCGTATATTCCTATAATCATTTTTAATCTGGATAAAATCCTTCAGGAGATCCGGCGTGGTGTCTTATTGGGAGCCTTGGCTGCACTGAACCCGCGGCCGGCTGCATTCTTAGTCATTACCCGTCCAGGAGCCGTTTCCAGCGCGGTCCGCACATTTGACGACGGTCCGGAACATTATTATTATTATTATTATTATTATTATTATTATTATTATTATTATTATTATTATTATTACTATTATTATTATTATTATTAATGTTATTCTTATTCTTCTTATTATTATTATTACTATTATCTCTTGCTGGTATGAATGATGACAGGGAAAACCGGAGTATCCGGAGAAAAACCTGTTCCGCCTCCGTTTTGTCCAGCACGAATGTCACATGGAGTGACCGGGATTTGAACCACGGAACCCAGCGTTGAGAGGCCGGCGCGCTGCCGCCTGAGCAACGGAGGATCCTTATAAGTACATTAAGAACAGTAAAATCAATTGGCCTCACCTCCTTTTACACCCCACCGCCGTTAGTTTTTACTGCCACCCCCCCCCCCCCCAAAAAAAGAAGGCGTGTTTCTTTATGTTTAAGGGAGATTCCAAACACCAATGTTCACGTCTATTACCTTCAGTTTTGAGATATAAGTATCCCCATAAATATAATTTACTTTTGTCACTTCATTTCAAACTACTCCCCCCCCCCCTAAGTGAATTTTCCCGCAAAAAATACTTGTTTCTTTAATAGTGAAGGATCTTCTAAATACCAATTATCACGACTCTAACTTCTTCAGTTTTTGATTTATGTGTCCTCATGAAAGGAATTCAACTCCTTTACACTCCCGCCTCCCAAGATGCCTTCCGCCCCAAAACGCGTTTTTATTTGTTTTTAAAGGAGATCCAAATACGAATTTTCACGTCTGTAACAACTTTAGTTTTTATTAGATGTATATATTCTCATACAATTAAAGTCAATTAATTTTTCAATTCTTTCACCCCTCTCCCCCCGCTTTATTGGATTTTCCGAGAATACGTGTTTCTTTACTTTTAAAGCAGATTGCAAATATCAAATTTCACGTCTGTAACATCTTCATTTTTAAGATATCAGTAGCCTAATTAAAAGAATTCAACACCATTTTCAGTCACTTTCACCCCCCCTCCACCCAAGTGGTATTTCCGAAAATTAAAAATACACGTTTCTTTATGTTTAATAGAGATAAAAATACCATTTTTCACTTCTGTAACATGTTAAGTTTTTTAGATATACTGTAAAAATTCTCATTTTAAAATTTCACCCCTTTTGGGTTCCCCTTAAGTGGAGTTTCCAAAAACAAATCACCTATGTTTCTTTACATTTACAGGAGATTCCAAACACCCACTTTTTACGTCTGTAACATTTTACGTTCCCAAGATAATCTTTCAAAAAATTTACCCCAATTTGTCACTTCTGTTTAACCGCCATTAATAGGATTTTCCAAAATCTAAAAGAAATACGTGTTACTTTATGTTTAAAGGAGATCCCATATACAAATTTTCAGTTCTGTAATATCTTCCGTTTCTGAGATATATGTATCCTCATTAAAGGAATTCAACCCATTTTTTACCCATTGGGATTTACAAGAAACAAAAAAATACGTGTTCCTTTATTTTTAGAGGAGATTCTAACTACCAATTTTTACATCTGTAAATTTTAAAGTTTTAAGATGTAGACACATTCATTTTAAAAAATTCACCCCCCTTTTCACCCCTCAATATTTGGATTTTCCAAAAACGAAAATATACGTGTTTCTTTACATTTAAAGTAGATCCCAAATACCAATTTTCAGGTCTGTAATATCTTCGGGTTCTGAAATATAAGTAGCCTCATTAAAGGCATTCAACCCATTATTCACCCTTTTACACCCTTCCTATTGGGATTTTCCGAAAACAAAAGAATACGTGTTTCTTTATTTTTAAAGGAGATTCTAAATACCATTTTTTACATCTATAAACTGTAACAGTTTTGAGATATAGATACACTCATTTTAAAAAATCACCCCCTTTTCACCCCCCCATTAATTGGATTTTCCAAAAACAAAAAATACGTGTTTCTTTATTTTTAAAGGAGATCCCAAACACCAATTTTCAGGTCTGTAATATCTTCAGTTTCTGAAATATATGTAGCCTCATCAAAGGCTTTCGACCCCTTTTTCACCCCTTTTCACCCCTCCTATTGCGATTTTCCGAAAACAAAAAAATACGTGTTTCTTTATGTTTAATGAAGATTCTAAATACCAATTTTTACATCTGCAAACTTTAAAAGTTTGGAGATATAGATTCACTCATTTTAAAAATTCACCCTATTTTCACCCTCCCATTAATTGGATTTTTCAAAAGCAAAAAAATACGTGTTTCTTTATTTTTAAAGGAGATCAAAAGTACCAATTTTCGGGTCTGTAATATCTTCAGTTTCTGAGATATAAGTACTGGTATACTGATTAAGGGCATTCAACCCATTTTCCCCATTTTCACCCCTTTTCACCCCTCCTATTGGGATTTTCTGAAAACAAAAAAATACGTGTTTCCTTATTTTTAAAGAAGATTCTAAATACCAATTTTTACATCTGTAAACTTTTAAACTTTCGAGATATAGACACACTTATTTTAAAATTTCACCCCTCTTTTCACCCCCTTAGCGAAGGAATATCCAAAAATCCTCTCTTAGCGAGCACCTACATCTTAATATGAATATATCCCCAAAATTTCATTTCGTTACGTCCAGTAGTTTTGGCTCTGCGATGATGAATCAGTCAGTCAGTCAGTCAGTCAGTCAGGACAAGTTATTTTATATATATAGATTTCCCTCACTGATTCACTTGACTGTACCTTCAACACTTTGAGTGTAATTACGACGTAATCCATTGCTCTGGTGTTTACTGTAGATGTGTCACGCCTAACGTGGTGATACATCCTTGCGACTGCTTCTTCTCCATATCATCTGACTTCTTTGTAAGTCAATATGGTATGACCTCTTGGCAGGTCCAGGGTTGCCCTCTCTGACTCCTTGGTAAGCCTTGCGTCCGCGTCTTCCACTAAGTGACGGACCAACCATTTGGTCTCACTCTCTCAATGACCAATAATTAATGGCTCACTGAGTCTTCGCCATCTCTCGTTCACACTCGTTGGCTGACCACCTAAGGCCTCTTGATCTAGTAGACTACTTCACTGTACTGCATCCGTATAAGTAATGACTGACGCTACAATATGGACCCACCTTATATAGACGTTGGTTGACACAGCTACGTAATCTCCAGAAATAACAATGACATACTCCCACCTACGCGACAGATATTACATACAGTGGTGAAATAGCCCTCCGGCGGCTAACTCCGTGCGCGCATTGCTAAATAAATACGATGACGTAGCCATGGAGTGGCGATGACTTGGCAGAATCTCCACTGGTATAGCAATATAACAACGTCACTTCCAATCTCTGATATATACAACAATTCTCACTGTACAGGTGTTTAATGATAATCTACACAAACGTATATATGCATACATCTAAGTGCAATCTTGCAAGCAACAGGCAATTGCAAAATTGAATAAAACGGATAATTACAATAATAGTAACAATATCACAGATAAAATAATAATACTGACATAATAATAATAATAATAATAATAATAATAATAATAATAATAATAATAATAATAATAATAATAAAAATACAGATATCATCTTGTAACGGGATTTGAACCGTTACAGTACTGTATAATGAACAGTTTAATAATGAACAAGCATCTCTTTCTGAGAGCTCACACTGTCTGTCACGACTAATGTTTGAGCTTAGTGCAGAATATCTGTTGCTCGTACCGTACCTACAAGCTGCCGCGACATCTCGTGAGACGCATATAGTAGTACAGGTCTCCATGTTTTTGATAACTTGAAGCCGTCTTCCCTGTTGACGTTATTTGGGCATAGCTCTATCTCTATGGCTTCCCTTAGAAGTCGAGCACAGGAGTCTTTTACAGACGTGATGACCTTCACCTGGTTAAAGAGGATTTCATAGTCTGTACTGTAGAAATGTTCTGCTATGGCAGACTGGCTTATAGCATTTTTCGTAGAGGATGATAGAGTGACATTCTTGACTGACCTGATGTGTTCTTTCACCCTGATGCTAACAAGCCTTTTTATCATCCCAATGGTCCGGCTCCATAGCTAAATGGTTAGCGTGCTGGCCTTTGGTCACACGGGCCCCATTTTCGATTCTCGGCAGGGTCGGGAATTTTAACCATAATTGGTTAATTTCGCTGGCACGGGGGCTGGGAGCATGTGTCGTCTTCATCATTATTGCATCATCATTACGACGCGCAAGAGGCGGTTTTCCTTTGACTGGTCGAAACAGGGATTTGAGCTTCCGGTCTGTGGTGTCAACTGGAATTATATCGTACTTCCTAAGAATGCGCCATATACTGTCAGTTATACCTGCGACGTAAGGAAGGAATATTTTTTCTTTTTTTTTCTGTAGACCTGGTTTGTACTATCCCTGTTAGGCTCCTTGATCTTCACAGCTCGTGCTATGTCTCCTGACGTATGGATGTTGTCAGTTCTCTTAATGCACTCGGCGATTAGCAGCGTCTGCGACGTTATTCACCCTACAGTTTTCACCACAGAGCGGAAGCTCAAATCTCTGTTTCAACCAGTCGAAGGAAAACCACCTCTTGAAACACTTGGCGTCTATGAAGTTCCATGTGGTTGTGGTTATTCATATATTGGAATGACAAAAAAAGGTTTGTTAGCACCAGGGTGAAAGAACACATCAGATCAGTCAACAATCTCACTCTTTCATCCTCCACAGAAAATGCTATAATCCAGTCTGCCATAGTAAAACATTTTACAGTACAGACCATGAAATCCTCTTTGACCAGATGAAGGTCATTGCGCCTGTAAAAGACTTTTATGCTCGACTTGTAAGGGAAGTCATAGAGATGGAGCTGAGCCCAAATAATATCAACAGTGAAGACGGCTTCAAGTTATCAAATGCATGCAGACATGAACTACAGAAATACATGCATAACACCACCATGGCACAGCGCAACACACTCAAGAAACTGTCGACAGAGGACAATGAATAAGTAACTTCCCTCCAACCACCACAACACAGCGCGACGATCCCTGAGTTCAGTTAGTTGGGGGCCATTGATAGTATTGTAGTGACATCCACGTTCCTGCGAAGAATTTCTTCGGAGGTGCCCTGATGAAGGCTAATGCAATTTGGCAGAAAGCTCGGCATTGTTAAATATAATAATAATAATAATAATAATAATAATAATAATAATAATAATAATAATAATAATAATAATAATAATAATAATAATAATGTTATTTGCTTTACGTCCCACTAACTACTTTTACGGTCTTCGGAGACGCCTAGGTGCCGGAATTTAGTCCCGCAGGAGTTCTTTTACGTACCAGTAAATCTACCGACATGAGGCTGTCGTATTTGAGCACCTTCAAATACCACCGGACTGAGCCAGGATCGAACCTGCCAAGTTGGGGTTAAAAGGCCAGCGCCTTAACCGTCTGAGCCACTCAGCCGGGCACTCTTTGTTAAATATATATATAAATGGCTTTAATAGGGATCGAATATTTATTTATTTTAAAACAATGAGCCACGGAAACCTACGTTCATTATTTATACACATTGTCTATTTCAACTTTTACAGAACTGTTTGAGTCTTGTAGCCAGAAAATGGCTCCATTTTCCCCTTTGTGAAGATCACTCTTTTTAATAGCCAAATAATCCATTCTCATGCCAATTGTTAATGTACCTGCACCAAATACTTTCGGACAGCTTGCTGTTTTCAGTGAGAAAGTCGATAGTGCTGCTACCTACATGGCTTGGTGTGACCAACTCTTCAAAAACATATTGTCATCTGTATGATTCTTGGCGCACTGCCGTGTTGTTTATAATGTATGTGTTTGTCACTAAATAATCTTACATTGCAGTTATATTCCAAGAAAAGTGTTATGCGCTGAACGAATTACCCACAAGCTAATGGGCTGATAAGGACAACAAGTATTAAAAAAGTTATGACCTCGCATCTGTGTTGAGGTTACATTCTATGACCCTTATATTAAGAAAATCAATCAAATACTCTACTGAAATGTCAGTGGGACGTAAAAACAATAATATTAACATATATGGAACTCTAGTATACTCAAACTTGAGGGTCCACATTGTTAAACATTACCATAAATTTCACAAACGAAATATTGTGGGCCTGTAGCGTAATGGTTATCGCGGTAGTCTTGAAATTTAAAATTGAATGCCATGAGTTTCGAATCCACTCATTTTTTTTACTGTAAGAAAATAATAATAATAATAATAATAATAATAATAATAATAATTTTCTTTACGTCCCACTAAGTACTTTTACGGTTTTCGGAGACGCCGAGGTGCCGGAATATAGTCCCCCAGGAATTCTTTTACATGCCAGTAAATCTACCTACACGAGGCTGACGTATTTGAGCACCTTCAAATACCACCGGACTGAGCCAGGATCGAACCTGCCAAATTTGGATCAGAAGGCCATCGCATCAACCGTCTGAGCCACTCAGCCCAGCGTAAGAAAATTCTTCTTCTTTATCTGTTTACCCTCCAGGGTCGGTTTTTCCCTCGGACTCAGCCATGGATCCCACCTCTACCGCCTCAAGGGCAATGTCCTGGAGCTTCAGAATCTGGGTCGGGAGATATAACTGAGGAGGATGACCAGTAACTCGCCCAGGCGGCCTCACCTGCTATGCTGAACAGGGGCCTTGCGGGGGCATAAGGAGATTGGAAGGGATAGACAAGGAAGAGGGAAGGAAGCGGCCGTGGCCTTAAGTTAGGTACCATCCCGGCATTTGCATGGAGAAGGATGGCCACTTCCAGGATGGCTGAGGTGGGAATCGAACCCACCTCTATTCAGTTGACCTCCCGAGGCTGAGAGGACCCCGTTCCAGCCCTCGTATCACTTTTCATTTTCGTGGCAGAGCCTGGAATCGAATCCGGGCCTCCGGGGGTATTAGCTAACGACATGAATCACTACACCACAGAAGCGGGCAAGACAATTATTTCAGTGTATTACAGGCATAGGCTTGAGCACCAGTCCAACTAATTTAATACGTGTGTATGGTAATGCTTCATGCATAAATTTGTGAAAGAGACTATACGAAATTCTGAACACTTCTTCCTTGACAAGAACATCCTAGTTCACTGACCGTAACCCCAATATATTATACATATTATGTATTTCTGTCTTCAGAGGTAAAACAGAAAATTCAAAGTACAGCAAAAACGAGAGAGCAGCGTGAGCTGAGTTCTCCTGTAGCATTCGGGAAGATCGGCCGTATCGAAGAAGAAGAAGAAGAAGAAGAAGAAGAAGAAGAAGAAGTCAAAATAATGGATCAGAACTCCTGTTCCTTAATTACAGCTTCTCTTTCCCAATATTGTAATAAATCATGGATGTTGTTAAGTTATCTGCCCGCTCTGGCACTTTGGCTGAATGGTTAGCGCTTCGTGCCCCCCGTTTTTATGATACCTTCATTCTTCGGAGTGTTGGATCTCTTCCATTTCCCTTCTGATTAGTGTTAATAGAGGATGGATGGCCAGTTGTACTTCCTCTTAAAAAATAATCACCACCACGGAAAGGTCAGCGTACTGGCCTTCGGTTGAGAGGACCCTGGTACGATTCCCGATTGAGTCGGAGATTTTATTCGCGTCTGTTAATTCCTGTAGATCGGGGGCTACGGGTTTGTGTTCATATTCATACGCATCTTCAAATATATACAACACATCACACGAGAAACAACCACAGAAACACGAGGTAGTGAATATATATCCCTCCACATACGATTGGTGGTAGGAAAGGCATCCGGCCGCAAAACTAGGCTAAGTCCATACAACGTCCTTCGCCAGGCTAGAAAAAACTGGAGAGAGTAGGTAGTTCTTAAATATTTCCCCCAGAGGATGGTTGGATCCTCAAACAAATGCTGCTTTTAATTTTGAAGACATAGCGAAAGGCACGGCTAACATAATGCTCGTTTGGAGGTTTATGAAAGAGGCATTTCATATTTTAAAATGTCATTCTTAATTATTATAATTATTCAATTTATTATTTTAACAAAATATTTTCAATGAGTGTAGTGCATTCCTCTCAACTGTAGCATAGACGAGTATGCAGTTCACACCAACACGCTAGATGTCACCACCATCGCTGTTCGAACTCGACTCAATGTTTTTGAGATAGAACTGTCCGGTATTGGTGTATTAAAGTATTTGCCTGTACTCATGAGTATTAGATAGATTGTAATCAGTTTGTGTTCAATTATTACAATTATACTCATCTGTAGAACAAATATTTATGACTTATTTGCCAAATTCACATATCGAAAAAGAGTTGAAGTCCTATATTTTGAAATCGGATTTGAACTCGTAAACAGTTAAAGGTATGGTACACAGTTTTCATCCTATATATCCCTGTTCATATCAAATGAGACGATCACAGATGTATACCATTGTAATTCAATATATGTCTGTAGTCATAATAAAAATCGCACTAACAGTACGCAGCTGAACGGTTTACCACTCACATATGGTGTAAAATGGTACTATAAGGTGATAGAGGCAAACTGTAAATGATTACTGCATGCTCGTAAACGTTATGAGGTTTGCATCTCCTCCCAGCCACATATGGCAAGCCAATTGCTGGGCCATGCATCAGGGCAGGGAACTATGTGGATTCAACCAGAAAGGACGAATATTACTTATAATTCAGTTTGAAATATATTTAAAAATCGCTTTGGAAATCTGACATCGTTCTTACATATTAGTCTACAGAGTTCAATTGAATGTGATTCCAGAACATGCTCAGTCCATTTTTGTGAACTTTGAGAAAACGTAATAAATGCGTCGAGAAGCTCGCAGATCAAATACTAAGATATAATATAGGTATTTATCAAATACATATAATATGTTGTAACTTTACTGTTAATAATAATAAATGATCATAAAGAAACTAACTCAAAAACTTAATAAAATAACTGAAATAAAATGAATTAATAAAAAATAACAATAATTAATGAAATGTCCGTAGTATGGGCGCCAGAGTTCACCAGAATTGATCCCTCGAATTTAGATAGAGCATGATAATTCTTTATCTCCCAGGGCGTGTACATAATGCTGCGTACTGGTACATCTGTTTCAGGCCTTACCTAACCTTCTGAAAACGAAAACATAGGTAGGAACTACACCTAGGTTTATCAGTAACTCCACTGATTATAAAATAACTAACTATATTCTCAATAAAATCCGTGCATGAGCACCTCATCAACTCACAAAAAATACACAAAATATTGCTGGAAGACTCCATATTTACAACAACAATGAATACAGTGGAAAAACGAAAGCGATAACTAAACCACCATTTGTAGTTATTCCGTTGAGCAATGTACATATATGTAGATAAGAACCCTTCACTGTCTCTGTATTAACACGACTTGCCAATTCTCATAATCGGCACTTATTATATCACACAGATACTGTACCTCATAATACTGTGTTCACTGACTCTAACACTTTTTTAAAACATATATTCACTTGAGCAACACACGCTTGGATAAAAATTATGGAAAGTCTGAGATAGCTTTCACAACATATAATACCAGACCGCCACAAAGTGATACAATACCCAGTGCCTAAGCACTTCACGGTTTGTAGGTCAGCCGCGTTCTACGAGCATAAAAAGACTACGTTCCACGAACGTTTGAAGTCCAGTCCAGTGTGTTAAATCTGTATGTGCTCCTATTCCGAATACACAGCATCGCCCAATAATGTGTCAACTGGTAGCTGCCATTAGACCTCAAGAGGTCTACTTTAAAAGGAGATATAATTTTAAGAAAGCTAACTGGGAAAGATTCACCAACTTACTGGAAGAGAAGATCAAACCACTCAATCCAATTCCAGAAGCGTATGAACAGTTTAATAATATCATCAGGGAGTGTTCTAGAGCTACAATCCCTAGAGGATGTAGAACAAACTACATACAAGGTCTAACTCAAGAAACCTCTGCCCTCTTAACAGAGTATCATAAACTCTTCGAAGAAAACCCTTTCAGCAATGACACCATCACAATGGGACAACAAGTAATCTCTTCTATTTCTGAAGTAAAACGGGCACAGTGGTTAAGGTTGATGGAAGAGATTGACATGGGTAGAAGTAGTCAAAAAGCTTGGCGATTACTTAGACGACTCAGTAGTGATCCTAATAAAACTTCAACACATTCCAGTGTCACAGCAAACCAAATAGCACATCAACTTCTACGAAATGGACAACCATCAAATCCATGTTGGCTTCAGAATAAAGGAATTGAGAGGGATTATGAGCAGGAGACAGATACACTCACTAAACCTTTTACTTTATCTGAGCTGAACAGAGCAATAAATCAGTGTAAGAATGGTAAGGCTGCCGGCCTAGATAAAATATGTGTTGAGCAAATTAAGCAATTTGGACCTGTTGCTAAACAATGGTTACTGGAACTGTACAACAATTGTATAAACACCTGCAAATTACCACGTGTGTGGAGGAAATCCAGAGTAATCGCAATTCTCAAACCAGGAAAAGACCCAAATGATCCAAAAAATTACAGACCTATCTCACTGTTGTGTCATCTGTACAAGATCTTAGAACGGATGATCCTGGAAAGACTTACTGTAATCATTGAACCACTTCTTATTCTAGAGCAAGCAGGATTCCGTAAAGGAAAAAGTTGTACTTCACAGGTCTTCCATCTGACACAGTATATCGAAGATGGATATGAAAATCATAAAATCACAGGGGTGGCTTTTATCGACTTATCTGTTGCATATGATACAGTTAATCATCGTATACTGTTGCGCAAATTATACAACATGACAAAAGATTACAAGATGACTCAAGTAATTTGTAATCTTCTCCAAAATCGTAGGTTCTTCGTTGAATTTCAGGATCAGAAAAGTCGATGGAGGAAACAAAAGAATGGTCTGCCACAAGGCAGTGTTCTCGCCCCTATGCTCTTTAATATCTATACGAATGACCAACCTCTTCCAGTTGGCACCAGAAGTTTCATATATGCGGATGATCGAGCTATTGCTACTCAAGCAAACTGCTTTGAGGTTGTAGAAGAAAAGTTATCAGAGGCTCTTTCTGAACTATCCTACTACTACAGAGGAAATCAATTGAAGCCTAACCCATCTAAAACTCAGGTATGTGCCTTCCATTTAAAGAACAGACAGGCGTCAAGGAAATTGCAGGTAGTATGGGAAGATACTCAACTAGATCACTGCCCAACACCTAAATATCTAGGTGTAACATTGGATCGTGCTCTCACCTACAAACAACACTGCATGAACATCAAGCAGAAAGTGTCGGCTAGAAACAACATCCTTCGCAAGTTGTCTGGAACCAATTGGGGTACACATCCAAAGACGTTGAGAACTACAGCCCTGGCTCTGTGTTACTCCGCTGCAGAGTACGCTTGCCCTGTTTGGTACAGATCAAGTCATGCTAAACAAGTTGACATTTCTCTAAATGAAACATGTCGACTCATTACTGGCTGCTTGAGACCAACTCCACGAGATAGAATCTACTGTTTGGCTGGAATCGCCCCACCAGATATAAGAAGAGAAGTTGCATCCATGAATGAGAGAACTAAAGCACTTGCCTCATGTGCACACCCATTAAATGGATATGAACCTGCCCACCGAAGATTGAGGTCTAGGAGGAGTTTCCTGAATACAACCGAAGATTTAAACGAATCTGCCCAATCCACACGGTTGAGATTATGGAGAACTAGAAATCCTCAACTTGCTGATTGGATGCTACCAATTGAACATCTCCCCCAGGACACGAGGAACATTGGTCTACGTGGAAATCGCTGAACAGGCTTCGCACTGGGGTTGGTAGATCAAGAACCAATATGGTAAAGTGGGGCTTTCCTGGCACATCCAGGCAATGCGAATGTGGTGAAGACCAAACCACAGCCCATTTCATGAACTGTAGTAAGTGTCCTTTAAGTTGCACAATAGAGGACTTGATGGCTGCAAAACCTATTGCCCGTGATTTGGCAAAATTTTCGGCAGACACTATTTGATATGTATGTCATTAAGTACCATTATGCAATGTAAAATGTATGCTTCTGATACGAATAAATAAATAAACTCCAGTACCGTATATCCAGTTGTAAGTGTACCAGCACTACTTCATTAACTACAGTGTCGTCTCTCTCTCGCCGTATCGTGTCATGTATATATATAGCTCAGCTTTTTCCTTCCTCTCAAAAAGATACGTTGAGATTCATCCTCGCCAGCCAATCATGAGTAGATCCTCATATCAAGACCACGCCCTGAATCTCTTCCAATGTCACAAGACAATCACAAGATCAACGAACCCTAGGGTGTTTCACATGAGCACAGCCGTTTCAATCCTATATATCCTGCTCTATGCTATGCGGTTAATATGCTTCTCAGCGTGAGCCCTTAGTGTCACGAACCTCCGCTAGGAGCGCCAGCTAACGCACCCAACTTATCTCCGTACCCATGTTATTGTGTTCCAGTGAGTTTGCATCGAGCATTTATGTGTGTGTCTCTGGTTATAGAATGAGTAATTGTTGTGTTTCTCTCTGCATATCAAAGCAGGAAATCCAAATTTTTCAGGTGTGAGGATTCTTGTTATTCCCCAAGTAACGAACTTCGAGAAAATCGGCTTAACGCTATATCAAGACAAGGATCAACCGAGGGTAATCAATGGATACCATCCGATTATTCTCGTGTTTGTAGTCTGAATTTTAGAGATGGAGATAAAAGATAAAACTAAAAGAAAAATGTATTGAAGCCAGAGAGCGCGCCTAGTCGGTCTTTGAATTATCTCCATTACCTTCAAACCAGAATAATAGCTCCGCGAAAGACCAGACAGCGACAAGATACTTCTTCGGAAGAAATCTGTGATGAAACAAGCTGTTCAACAGCAGGAAATATATTGGATAACGAGTACGAAATTCATTTGAACAACGATGTATCAATCCAAGTCAATATGCCAACGAGTAAGAATGACAGCAGTGATCAGAAAATCAGACATAAGAGACTCCGATCAAGAATTCTGAGACTGCGATAACAGCTGATGACTAACCATAATGTTAAAAGACTACAGAGACAATTCGAATAAAACCCAGAAACTGATCGTCAGAATAAAGTAAAGGAAGCAGCCAAATATAAAGGAAAAAGACAGTTTTTAAAATCAAATCGATAATTTTCACAAGGCAAACTCCGGGCATTCAGAACAAATCACGCGGTACTGTGTGGCGTGGGAATAGTATCCCAAACGGTTAAGAATATGGCAGGACTCCTGGTCTAGTGTCAGCTCCGTCACAAAGTACTCTGGACAGGTAGTCTAAATGGAAAATGTTGATAGTGTTTGTCGGGATTTCTCAATTAGTGAAGGAAAGACTTAGAGCTGAATGTAAAACTCTTAGATTAACAGAGAGGAGTGTAACAGTGATCACCAATTAAATGGCTAATTAGGTACGGTCCTCTACGACCGAACAAGTTCGTTTGCATGGTCAATGTTGAAGGTGTATGTGGCACAGATATTGTAAAATCTGCTCTCACGAATAAACTGTTGTGTTTTCCTGTAATCCGACTTTCAAAGAAGTTCTCTAGTCCTGCTGCCTACTTCCTCGTTAAAGGCTTAGAAGTCTCCGATCTATCCCTTTTAGTTCAGAAATGATTACTGTAACGCCTTTCGGGAAAACAATCCAGATTGTATGCATTTCTATTTACCATCAGATAACATACTTACAATGGTTAAATGATGATTTCATCGAGTACGTCAAAATAATTCGGTTGGAATCAAAACGTGAATAACTGAAGTGTCTTGTCTAATGAGACGGAAGATGCTGTCTCGCTAACTGTGAAATCTATAGTGGAATGTGTGTCTTATCTGTTACAAAATCGGTTATTTTATGTTCTCACTATATGATTTTCTGGAGACCAATAGAAGCTCTATTTAGTTGAGTGAGTTTGGGTGGTGGATTTAATGATATGACGAACGTACGCACTGCATTATGTACGTATCCTGAAAACTGGTTATGAACAAAGGGTTAGCGAAATAGTGATAGAAATTTTTTTGGTCTACTGCTGGTAAATAACAGTAAGAAAAGGACTGAAAAGCTGCTCCATTACTCGTGTCGAGAAAATTCTGAACTTTGTACATACCATGCAGCATGGGATGATCCTAATACTGTAACTGGTAAGATTTTATACATTTATACAGGCTATTTTACGCTTCTGTATTTTAAGCCAAGCTCAAATGTGAAATGTTAGTTTCTGTATGTGCATTATCTTCTCAATTAGTAACATTTTAAGGGTTATTTTTCATTTTATATGGGTGTTACGGACCCACTCTCATTTAACCAACATGTGCTCTGGGTGCGGTAAGTGCTGCCATCTGCAAGGTCGCTGTAAACGTAATTCTCGCGGCACAGAGCAGGCATTTCCAACTACATCAACAAGTCCATCGCATCAACTACGATGCCCGCATGAGTCATACGAATTTCCTGAGTTATTATAGCAATGATTTCCCAGTCCTCGTACAAAACAAATTACGCCATATATGGAGACATTCCAGCTTACAAATATTAATGACAAAATATACAACTGAAATAATAATAATAATAATAATAATAATAATAATAATAATAATAATAATAAATCGAATGCTGACAATACTATCTCTTACTTCTACATATAGTGCGAGGGTGTGGTATATGTACTATCACAATGGTTTTTTTTTGCTATTGGCTTTACGTCGCACCGGCACAGATAGGTCTTATGGCGACGATGGGAGAGGAAAGGGCTAGGACAGGAAAGGAGGCGACCGTGGCCTTAATTAAGGTACAGACCCAGCATTTTCCTGGTGGGAAAATCGGAGACCAACGAAAACCATCTTCAGGGCTGTCGACAGTGAGGTTCGAACCCACTACCTGCCGTATGCAAGCTCACAGCTGCGCGTCTCTAACTACACGGCCAACTCGCCCGGTCGTACTGGAAATAACAGTCTGCCTGAATATTGGCGGGAAGTAGCTGGGGAGTTAGATAACTTTCTTCTTTAGCATGTCGTTCCTCTGGTTCATAAATTTTCTGATACTACTGGTACGTAACAAACTGGTTCATCATAGCTTTCGAGCAATTCAATCCCTACCCTAAGGCACTGATTGGAGTGAGCAGTGTGCATATTTAACGGAACAATGGCGGAGGAGTGTTCACGGCTGTCTGCGGTCTGGTCATACTAGCACTGGAACTTTGGACTGCTAGATCGGCACCGTAGTACTGTTCGCTAAAAGTGAGAAAATGTGCGGTTTTTCATTTGATCGAATATTTTATATGATAACATTGCTTTTAATCGCTATATTCCTACTGACGACTTCAGGTAGGAAAAACATAAAGAGAGTCTTTCTCAGAATCCCGTAGGGAACCACGGGTACATCAGCCAGTATTACTAATAAGTTTGTCACCCCGGAGTGACATGTATGTTTGGTAGTATAGTAATTTGTAATTAGGTATTGTGGGAACCAGTATTAATAGGTGACTGCGTGATTTTCATGATTCGATATTTTGATGATTCATGTGGGAAGTACTTATTAAATACTCTCAAAAATGCGATGAACCAATTAGCAATGCCAATTATAAGACAGTGGTTAACAAGTAAACTTAGTGTGTTTCTGTAATATATGTTTTTCTCTTCGCGGTAATAATAATAATTGTAGAGTGACGGTATATTTGTGATGCGTATTGCCAAAGGGGCAAACAAGGTCATTGACTTTTGTAACGAAGTGTGAATATCCAAATGATATCATTATCAAAGTGAAAAGGAAGAGTCCCTAATATTTCTCATTGAATCTGAAATATCTGCGATGTTGAGTGATTTCGACTTGGGAATGTCAAAAATGCAATTAAAGAGTGAATGACAAACTCATAAAGACATTAGATGGCATTACCCATGTGATAAGTTAAGTTAGAATATATCAAATTGCCACGCAGGCAACTTAATTGGCATTTCATCTATGTACAGGATTTTTCATAGATGGTCTCTCAGTGAATAAAATTGTGTTTTGAACTAGGTAAAAATCCATTCTTATTCATTATTAAATTAATTTATTCCCCTCACTCTAATGCCTTACTTTCAAGACATTTATTTTACATGCCTACTTTGTTTTCGTCGGGCAGGACCATGACCCATATGCTCTTGAGCGAAGTCGTTTCTCGGAATGAAAGTAGGGAGGATGGGACCTCGATGCCCGGGTTTGATTTTCCGAGGTTCTACATCGATAAGATCTTCATCCATGACATATTTGTGAGGCACTATTTTTATAATTGGTACTCTGTCAATGCCCGGGACAGGTACAATATACAAAAGAAATTACAAACAATGCGTACAGAAGAATAGAGGAATCGAATAAGTCCAAGATGTGAGCAGTAGAACGCGCAGTGAAGTACTGGGAGCTCAAGAAAGAGGAGGCGTCCGTCCAGTATAGTATGTAGTATACTGTATTTATTCTTCCATCAAATCAAATACATGTATACAAAGCAAGTTTTGATACTGGATACGTATTAAATACATAATATAAAACAAATAAATCATTATGTAGAACAAGTACATCATTATGAACAAATCATTCCGTATAACAAATCGCTATGTACAATTTATATTCTAATTATGTAATTGCATCATTGAATAAACTTTATGACCTATTTAAATATTCCTCCACAGAATAAAAACAATGGTATGCCAGATGTGTCTTTATTAGTGTTTCAAATGTTTTTACTCTGAGAGTAAATTTGATGTCCTGTGGTAGTTTATTGTATAATTTGATTGCTATGCGAAATGTTCCTTTTTGAAATGTGCTTGTGTTTGCATGTAAGATATGAATATTTTGTTTGTGCATTGTGTTATGGCCACGGATACAGCTATTCATTTTTAGGGACCTCTCTTTATTCATTAAATTCTTTTAAAAAACAGAATACTTTCAAAGATATAGATACAGGATGTTTAAAGTCTTGAATAGAGGTCTGCTGGATTCTCGATAGTTCCAAATTTATCATAATTCTAAGTGCTCTCTTTTGAATCCTGAAAGTACTTAAAACATCTGGCGATTTACCCCAAAATATCACTCCTTATTAGTCCTGTGGGACGTACAGCCCAGCACTACTCCATCTGTGGACTGCAAATCAGCTGTAGCTGTAAATGATGAAGCATTAGTTGGAAACCTCTCACATGCCATCTCTGACCACCAGGAGCTCGTGGAAGATGACCACGCACGAGCAAAGGAGGCGCGTCTAGCAGCCGAGTTTGACAGGATTTGGAAAGCTGCCATTATGCATTTTGGTACTGTGTTTATAGACAACGAGTCTGGCGGTTGTGATAGATGCAACAGGCTGTGATATGGGAAGGACTTGAGACCCCCCAGCGACCCAGGCGCCGAGTTCGTCTTCGAAGATGTTACTAGGTTCTCCACCATCAAAAACTTTTGGATGTGAAAAAAAAAAAAACCTCACTAATCAGAGGAAAAAAATGGAAGAGGTTCGACAATTCGAAAAATGAAGGTATCGGCAAAAGAAAGGGAAGGGCGTGAAAATGAGATTACCTGGGCCTCGAAAGTCTAATACCGCCAGGGTCGGAAAATAACAAGATTTGACCAAGGGAAGTCGGATAGGGAAAATGAAGATGAGAAGCCTGACGAGTGGAAGTAAAGCCAGACTCAACTAAGGAACTCTTGGTCGCTAACCCATGCTCCCAAGATGAAAGCCCTCGGTCCGCTTTTAGTCGGCTTTTACAACAGGCAGGGAATATTGTGGGTGTATTCTATTGCTCCCTCCCACAGGGGGAACACCATCGGCCTGTCATCAACAAGGCCATCCTTAACGTTCCTCTTCAACGTATGTCGTATTACCATCTACTGAATAATAGATTAGTTATTGTCATTTTAAAAACATATTAAATGAATGTTGTTGCTACATGTAATTTGGTCTACTCCATTTCTGCCTAAAAGAGACGTTCTATGCCTTATGCCAGGGCCTCTCAAACGCCCAAAATCTCACGCGTGCAAACCGAGGTGCAGGGGTCCTGTGCACCGTGCATCGGTCCAACTCGGCTCGGTTTGGACTAGCGTTTCATCTCGGGGCTACTCGGCTATGTTCGGCTCAACTCTGTTCGAACGATGGAGCGCTGCAGAGCAAGTGAAGAAGGGGAGCGAGCGAGAGAGTTGTAGGGAAAGGAGAGACGGCGCTATTGCTCAAAATCGAGGAGTGGGGATCTGCACTCTGGTCAACCTAGCGAACTCCTCTTTTGCACCTTGCGCCGCGTAATGCACCGGTGCATGCCCCTGAGAGACCCTGCATGAAGCTATGCCTCGAAATTCATGTAATTTTATTCCGATGTTTCTAAAGAACGTACATTTTATTCATAGCATGTGATGTTTTATAATTTTACGTTTTTATTTTTAACATTTTAAAACAGCTGAACATGGCCTAAAGAGGCCGAAACATGTACTGTGATCCTTTTCTGACATTTTTGCAATCGTAAATTTGTAAATAAATCTAAATGTATTGACTAGGTGGACCATCTATATCAGGGGTGGCCACTAACCTTACTTCTGGGAGCCGCAAATTTAGGAGACAAAAAATTGGGAGCATGTTTAGAAAATGATTTATAAAATGAAGACACGTTTTTAATTTGATAACAAATGAAGGAACATTTATTTTCTACACTACACAGAACATTATTTTTCAGGAACACATCAAGGAATGAGATTTTACTTTTGAGACTTTTTGGGTGTTCAATTTTGCTGTTAGTTTTTTGAAATCTGGCTGATAATTGGTAAGCGCAGTTCGCACAAGTTCACTTAAATGTACATCAGTTGGTTCAGATCGATATCTATATTTAGTGAATTTAAGCGTTGAGTACAGCGATTCACACACATAAATAGTCCTAAAGATTGAGATTAGTCTTTTGGCACACTGTTTTGTTAGTGTGTATTTTTCTTCTGGAACATTCTTCCAAAATTCTATGGTAGAAATGCCACTTCGTTTGAGTCCTTTTAGTCCTTCGTCCTCTTGCAGTTCTTGTAGCTCCAACTCTACAGCTGCTGTATTGTTTGTTATTGGTGATGAAACAGGACGGCCATCGCCCACAACATCAACAGAAAAAGGATTTTCCAGGAATGAAAATGAAGTTTTAAGTGATCTCAAATCATTAAATCTGCCGCTGATTTCTTCAGCAAGGCCAGACATTTTACTCATGTAATCTTCCGTTTCCACCTGAACGTCAGGCAGGCTTTCAGTAATTTTCTTCAACCATTTGAAATGAGAAAATGTTTTAGTCTGAAGGTCTTTCTCAAAATGCTTCAACTTGCTATGAAAGCTAAATACAGTCTGGGCCAATTCAGAAATATCTTCCTAGTAAAGATATGTTTAGCGTTTTTAAATGCTGGACCACATCTGTCAAAAAATCCAAATCTAACAACCACTGGGGGTCATTATGTTCAGGGAATGATTTTCCTTCCATAAACTGTTTCAATGGATCAAGTAATTAAAAAAATCTGTCAAGAACATTGCTTACTGATAGCCATCTTACTAAGCAGTACCAAGATACATCATCAGGAAGCTCATCATTGTTCATAACTTCTATAAAAGATTTTAACTGTCGGTGTGTTTTGGCACATGAGCGAATACAGTTCACAATTTTTAGAACTACCTGCATAATATGCGGTCACTGAAAATATTTGCTGCTAAATGTTCTCTGTGAATAATACAATGCACAGGTAGGAAATCAGGAAATGATGTGTCAGCATTTAACAGCCCAATAAGCCCTTGCTTCATGCCAGTCATAGATGGTGCACCATCGGTAGCAATGCTAACAATATTACCGATAGGCACTGAGTGTTTCTGTAAAACACCATCCAGGGCTTCTTTAATGTCACAAACATGAGTAGTATCCTTCAAAGAAAACAGGTCTAAAAGTTCTTCCACCACCTGCAAGTCCTTTGACACATACCTCACAAATATAGTTAGTTGTGGTTTATCTTTGATATTAGTAGACTCGTCCGGAGCCAGACTTACTGCTGAGCACTCGCTTAGATTTTTTTGTTAATTATTTAAAGTATCCGCACTAATAACAGAAACTCGCCTCTCTATTGTGTATCTAGCAGCGGTCATTTCGTTGATCAGTTTCTGCAGTTTCTTATTTTCGGGTTCTAAAACAGAAATAAATAACTTGTGCCATGTTCTTCTAAATAAACTCCCTCTCTGTGTAAAGCTTTTTTTTTTTGCTTTTTCAATATGAAAAGCCAAGATGAAGCCAGCTTCGGTTGTCAAATCTGCTTCCTTGGTAAAAATTGACATAACCTACTCTGGCCATGAAGTTTTTCCTTTAGTGATTTCAGTTTGGTTTTCTTTAACTGAGAGCCAACAGGAAAATCTTTGTTGAAACCGCTGTGGTTAGTGTCACGATGGCGTTTTAGATTACTGGCCTTGAACTGTGACAAAGTTATTTGACACAAACGACACATTGGCTTACCGTTTCTTTCTACAAAAACGAATTCTTCCTTCCAGTCGGTATTGAAAGCTCGATTCTCCTCTTCATATTTTCGCTTCTTAGACAACATCGCAACTGTTCGGACACCAGGCTACAACTGTACTGAAACAGCACACAACTGCACACAGAGAAGTATCGACAGTCGCTACTGCCTATACGTGAATGCGACTGGTTTCACCTCACGACGCTAGCCAACACCTCCTAGATAATAAGGCCTAACAACAGCGTAGTGACGTCACGCAACGGAGGCGATGGCAATGCAGAGAAACGCGGAACTTAGTTAAACACAGACATGATTTTAATATTTTTTGCCAATGGAATAATTTATTTACTAACAAATAGCGTTTCAAATTTGAAGGATATTGAATTATACTGTCGTTATTACCGTATTTTAGTGACTCTGCCATTAAAGATAAACAGCAGACAGTTGTAAAACACGACAGCATTTTGCAATGTTAACTCACTTAGGCCGAATTGCTAACATCACAACAGAATGTTACAAACATATTTCAATTTAAATAGGCATTACGTGATCTTAAAAGAAAACTAGCACGTATAATATTAGCATAGGCCTAACATCTAAGCTGATGTAGCATCACTGGCAGTATATGCACATGAGCCTACAATGTTTCCTCCCTTGGAGTTCATGTATGGTTTAATGAGAATTTCACCTACCATCGATGTTACTAATTTGTAATTCTGTTCGAAACCTTTATGTATTCCAGAAAGTATGTAAGTTTCTAACCTAATATTGGACTACCATTCGGACTGGAGCCTACTCTTTTAAAAGTATTGACATATTGTGGCAACATTAAATTGCTACTGTCTCATAAATTTGTAAAAATCGCACGGCGCAACAGCCCTGAAGGGCTTGGCCTTGATCCTGCTCAGCCCGAAGGCCTGCAGATTACGAGGTGTCTTGGGTTCCGCAGGACGAATCCTTTTAGCCGTTATTCTTTGCTTTCTAGACCTGGGCAGCTATCTCACCGTCAGATAGCTCGCAAATGTAAACACGCAGGCTGAGTGGACCTCAAACCAGCCCTCATATCTAGGTAAAAATCCCTGACTTGGCCTGGAATCGAACCGGGGCCTCCGGGTAAGAGGCAGGCATTATATCCCCTCACCACGGGGTCGGCCATAAATTTGTAAACATGAGGAGATATCAGACAGAAGGTTGAACAAATAACAAGAAAATCATACACATACTCCTTTATGAACTAAGAAATATTTTAACTATGGCTATTAAATTAACTGTTGGGACATCATCCCCGGTGTTCAATTCACCAACTAGGACTAGAATTAACTTATTTATTGAATCTTTCTACACATTGTTACACTCATTCCTTGTGATGCAGCTATGATGTTTTGTAACTAAAGAATATACCGCATTTGTATTAGTAATTTTGTCCACATATTCATTAGAAATATGTTTTACTTTAATAAAACCCGTTTAGAATAAAGGCCATGTCTTATAAGATGATTACATATGTCATGCAGTATGGTTGCCTTGATGTATCGACGTACAGAAAAATTACTTACTTTCCCTTCATCACAGTACAACAACCATCAGGTAACAACGTGTTTATTGTACTTTTCAGCTGTGTTGAAATTCTGTGTATGAGATATGTACTATCTTCAATGGCTCTCTTTATTGCTCCTTTCTATTCTACATTTTTGCCTGGTTCTTTTAACTACTCCTCTTCCAAGACCATGATTGTCAGAGACAGCAGTGGCTTATATCTTTTCCAACTGCCCATCATATTTATAGTTACATTCTGGCAGGATCAGTACCAGTTACTTCCCATAAAATATCACCGACTTTGAAATGTCTGTGGCATACCTGTAAAATAATGTATCACCGTGAGCGAAATTCGTGCATTTACAGAGTGAATCGGCCTACACCAGCAGCTCCTGTAGGTGGTATGTTTTAATGCGTATAATAATAATAATAATAATAATAATAATAATAATAATAATAATAATAATAATAATAATAATAATAATAATAATAATAATACCGTTGAAATAATGTATCCCATGATTGTGATCTAACATAACCTTATATCATTGAAGAGTAAATATGCCTACATATCACCAGCTGTTGCGTGTAGTTAAATACGTCATAGGCCTATACTCATTATGATTGTGTGAGAATGTAATAATAATAGTTACTCACCATAGAGTTTTTAGTAAATCTGTAGTCTTGTCTTGGAATTGCACGTAAACATATCTGCCGCATAACCTCGTCTTTCGTAAACTTAATGCATGCACTTCGTTATCACTGCCGGAATTCTCCTTAAAGTTGAGTACGCAACACATCAGTACCATTACGTACAACGGTATTAACAATTGGCACCATTAAACGAATTAAAACTCTTCTAATTTCAGCGTTACATGACCAAACTCATTGCTGTGTTATTACTGAAAAGATTCAAGCTTGCCTCCCGATTTTGACGTCACAGTATATTCCCAGAACAGTTGTGAGGCCTTATATATCTAGGAGGTGTTGCGCTAGCTCACTGATACACTCTCCCGCTCAAGCGCTATCAAATGGAAGGCGCCGGAACTATCTTCACCTCCCATCTCTCACCACTGACCTACAGCGCTAATAACGTTAAGCCGCACATCACTGCTACTGACTGCCGCCAGCCGCGAGATGTCGTTAGATTCCATTAATTATATCATTTAATTTTACTCTAAGGTTGGTGTCAGGAGCCTCACAAGACTGACTCAAGAGCCGCACGCGGCTCGCGAGCCTCGTTGTGGCCAGCCCTGATCTATATTAATGTTAAAAACATTTCTTAGCAGACAAAGTGGCGGTCACCATACTACGAAAAACGTAAAATTAAGCAATTTCCCCAATTGTGTCGTAAGTTGAAGGGCGAAAGGGTCCGGCAAGGTTCAAACTGTGAGTCTTGGATAGCTCTACACAACTCAAGAAACAAATATCGAAAATCACTTCCAGCCTAAAATCAGTTCCGGAAAAAGAGCCTAAAATTGCTTGCTGCTTTTTGATTCCAATCATAGCCAAATTTACTTATTTAATTCTTTCTGATTTGTGTTCCTTGGTTCAATTCCCTCAGGAGTTTTTGATTGTTGAAAAATATCCACACCGAATGTAGTTATAAGGGCTAAGTGAAACTCTGCTTTGACTCACATTAGCGCTGGTAGTGGTAGGAAAAGGCAAACTACTAATCTAATCGATCGGATAACGATGATTAAGAAAAGGATTGTAATATTTGGGAATTAAAAAAAATTCTTATAATTCTATTTACATAAAATTTGTAACTCATATCCCTAGGATGTTTCCAATACTGAGTTGCTTGCCTGGAAAACTGTGGATTATATTTTTAATAAATGCATAGTATAAATATATGTAAATGTATATTATGTATATTATATAATACATAATGCTCTGAAGTACGGGCACTATGCGTTGTTAGTGGAAACTTCATATCCACGACGATGCTCATTTTGAGAGAGTACGAGGCTGATACAGCCTTGTGCTCGCCATTTAATTACCAAGTCGCAGCGGTCACTGATTTATGTGGCGAATTAAACGTAAGCCTCCCATCTACCGAAATTGAATCTATATTGACTAAAGTGACGAGATTCAAATGCGATTCTGAACTGCAATTTCGCACGAACTAAATAATTTAACCATATACGCACTGGAACTCCAAATGTGTTTAATTTACCACCACAGCTAAAACTAGTTATTTTCTGAACAGTTTTAAGTTTAAGAAGTAGGCCTTTTCTGGACGCTGTGAAATAAAGTTCCAGTGCCTACTGCAGGGATGAACATGTTGGATTCACGACCTGGAAACTATGACAACATTATTATATTTATTTTTTGTATATCACTGCATCCACGTTATTTTACATAGGCTTATGTTTTTAAGAAATTCTGAACAGTTCGATGCAGAACATAATATTTCCCCAGACAGTTCTACTATACATTATAGCCCTCTCCATCTGCTTCAAAGGCACGTATTTATGATACATAATAGACTGCCAGAGAGTACATACTTTCTATAACAACTTAAACGAAGAAATTAAGACAATTCTCATATGTTATGTAATATGATCTTACTTCCTTTTAAAACAGTATATTTCTTTGGAGAGAATTGATATTTTTTCTTATGGTAATAGATAATGTACCAGTAAGCATCTTAGCACAAGTTACGAAAATAATTGTTACCAATGCTTGCATCATGTCAACAAGGCACATTCACTTGCTGAAAGTACCGTATATTCTTTATTAATTTATTTCTATGAAAGGCAGAAACTAATTAATTGTGGCCAAGTTTCAGACTGTAACTTAAAATGTTCTTCTGTATGTGATGTTTTTGCACTTCAAAATTCTCGAACTGTTCGTATTTGCTCGGATGCGATTTTGTTTTTGGTATTGCACTGATTTGATCTTCTTTAAGAAAAACTGGCATCACCTACTTTTGAGAGAACTAGTAGAATACAAATTATTTATTTCTAGAGAATAATAATAATAATAATAATAATAATAATAATAATAATAATAATAATAATAATAATAATAATAATAATGATTTTACGTCTCACTAACTATTCTTACGGTTTTCCAAGACGCCAAGGAGCCAGGAGGCCAGCGCTGTACCATCTGAGCTACTCATCCATGGAAGAGAGAGAGAGAGAGAGAGAGAGAGAGTTGGTAATAATTAAGATTAGTGATATTTAAGATTTACGTTTATTTACATTTTAAATTGAGTAGTTCCTTTGGTGTTTGGTAGATTACGTGTTCTAGGTTACGCAGGTTTGGTTTAATTTGTCTCGTATCTGGGTTGGGAAAAATAGGAAATATATTCCATTTTTTTTCAATATCTATAGCATTGTTGGTAGAACACGTACAAAAACAGGTTATTACACGGACTTGTACCTTCCGCACTTTCTCTATTTAGGCTACATTAGCATACTGTAGGTACCGCACTAGACATGATATTTTGTATAGCACTTGCGTTGTACCTTCCATGAAGGAAACAATTTGTTTAAATAATCAATACAATAACGGTAGAATATTATAAATTTAGGTAATATAAGGTATTTCGCCGAGAAGATAGTTAACTCTTTCATTGTTGCTGCTCCAGTCCAAATATTCCGCTGTTGGTATACAGTCGAGTGAATCAACTGATCAGTATAATTCAATATTTGTAGTTCAAGTCTCCGGAATAGTTTAGAGAAAAGTTATTGAGTCATTGTTTTAGACGTTTTCCCTAGTACTTTTAATATTTCAACAATTACGGTCAGTTTTATTTCCATTAGCGCACAGGAAGAAAAATAATAAAAATATGTCTAGTATCACGAATTTAGTTTTAAATTCAGTTCTATTGTTTCATTTTACCTGTTATAATTAGGATACACCTAAGTGCAGCTTAGAATGTAGTATTGTTATTTTATTAGATAGTGTCCTGCTTGATATATTGGCATTTCAGCTTAACATAACGGCAGTTTTCATTTCTATTAGAGCATAATAATAATAATAATAATAATAATAATAATAATAATAATAATAATAATAGTAATAATAACAATACGTTAATCTGCCTATATATTTACGTATTCAGTGTAACTACATTTCTATAGTTTGGGCACGCCCATGTAGAATACTACTAGTGTAGTTATTTTATCAATTAGTATCTTGCTTTACTCTGGTGAAGTCCTTGTGAGTATACAGTAACTCAATATTTTACTCCTCTGACATACTGTATATACATTTATTCACAGAATACGCTATTGTATTTCTGTTGATATTTCCATATTATTTCGTATTTCGGCGAAGATAAATGAATGGCAGAGGTGGCAGGTTTAGAGACTGGGTGTGAGCTGGCATTAAGGAAAATGAGGGAAGAAATAGCAAGTTCGAGGGAGATAATTAGGCCTTTAACGGAGTATTGGAATGAAGGAAGGTCTCCCTCAATCAATGTACAAGGTACGGTAAGTAAGCAAGCAAGCAAGCAAGAGGGAGGGGAAGGAAGCGGGGATATTGTGGAAGACAGAAGGGCTAATGTTTTAAGAGGAAGGAAATTGAGGGCTGAGGGTTCTCCTCAGGGAGTGAGTTCAGGAAATGTATCGGTGAAGAAATGGTAATCGGTATGAGTCACTGCAGGTGGAACAACAGATGGAAGATGTGGGACAGGAAATTGTTAGAAAGGAGTGGCGAGGCAAGAAGAAAGAGAAGGGTAGGAAAGGGAAACATTGAGTAGACGATAGGAAGAAGGAACAGGATCGTGAGAGATAGAGAGAGAGGGGGTGGGGGAGGGAGAAAGAGAGAGAGAGGGGGGAGGGGAGAAGGTAGTGGGTTCTCTAGTCGTCACAGAAGCTGAGGGAAATAGGGAGAGAAGGGGATCTAAGGAGGTGGGCGAGTTTGAGCTCTGGTCATGGGAGACTCTATTGTTAGCCATGTGGGGTAAGTGTGTGGAGGAAATAGGGTTAAGACAGATGTTGAGGAAAGTAGAAGAGAAGAAGGAGGGTAAGGAGAAGGTGGTAATTTTGGACGTTGTTACCAATACCGTAGAGCAAGCAGGAATAGGTAAGAACAAAGTTGGGGATGTACGGGATCTGATTATGACAGCACGGGAGAAGTTTAAAAGAATGGAGATTGTTATGAGTGGGATACTGTGCAGAAGGGTTACTGACTGGAGGATGAGCGGGAATTTAAGTGATAAAGTAGAGTTGGTATGCGGGATATTTGGGAGTGAGACTTGTAGATCCTAATGGGTGGGTAGTGAAGCATGACCAACAAATTTTAAATAAGTTATTTGAGGAAGGACAGCTGGTCAGAAAGAGGCGGAACCAACCAGAGGGAAAAATATTCTAGACGTGGTGCTGATAAAACCAGATGAGTTCTACAGAGAAACTGAAGTGATGGATGGTGTAAGTGATCACGAATTCTCCTCTTCTTAATAGACATCTTTCCTGATGGGTACGCAGAGTTTATTGGCAAAACTGATGGCACTCGACTTTAGCTACAGTCTGAAAGTGTTTATGCTCAAGCCATTAATGAATGATAAAACATATAATTTTATAGGTTCTGTATAACGAAAAATAATAAAATACTCCAGTATAAAATAACGATGCAGTTATAGTCAAATGACGTCAAAACAATGCATAAAAACAAGAGAGTGGCGCGCTGTTAATCGACAAACACCTAACGCCTCTATGGGTATTTCATAAAAGTAGTGTTTTAGTCCGGACCGATGCCCTTCCTTTACAAAACGCTAACTTTCTAATCACAATATCATAGTGAAGGAGAGGCTGGACTGATCTCCTTTCTTAATAAAAAGATGTGATGAACATTCAAAATGAGAAATTCAATGTGAACTCAATTTCGAAAAAAATGTGACTGATGCCCTTTCTTTATGAACCAATTCAGTTGATAGTCACGCGGCCACTTGCTTGGTAAACCCAAGTGTAGCCTTCAAACGGCGGAGATGCACGTTTGGGAAGAACAATTCACCAATAGGTCCCAATCAACAAAGATCCAAGGAACCTACGCTCCATTGATAATCAATATTGCCCACAACACCATTAACAAATTGACATCATAAGAGATTACAAACGTCATATCAAAATTAGAAATCAAGAAGGCATAAGGTCTGGATGGTATCCTTAATTAATATCTAACAACATCGACATAATACTACTTCCAGCCTACACGGGTATGGTGAACATCTGACTTAGTGTCGGAAACACGCCGGAGGCCTGGAAGGTATAGACAGTAAAAATGTTATATAAAGGGAATGGTGACACGCGTGACGCACATTCTTACAGAGGGGTTGTCTTGGAAAACAATCTACTAAAATAACTAACATGGTTAATTAATCAAAGAATAACGGATTAAAATGACGTCATAATCCCCGAAGAACTATTCGGTTTCAGGAGAGGGAAATGACCAATCCAGGCAATCAGAAATCTCATTAATGACATAGAAGCACCGCCGTCTCGATCATCTTATACTGCCTGTTCTATGTCACTAGTTTAACACAGAAAGGCGCGACTACCAATATTTCTTCAAGTCGCCGTAAGAGTGCATTAGCAGACGCACAATCTTCGGTGTCAGTATGTGTGTAGCACTGTGTTACTGATGCATGAATGTGTGTGTAAAGCTGAGTTTTTCGTACAATGTGTAAACGTGTCTGGTCACTTCCGTTCGTACATGAGATATTTTGTATAGAACTGTGAAATGAATTAATCATGTTATGCTTACAGATATTTCAAAAGTCTTTTTAAGGTATACTTGTTTCTTTCCGTTTGTGCAAGTTATATTTTTTGTAGAACTGAAACTTCAGATTCTTTCCCCGAAATACTAAACTTTTGTGTACCATTTTGCCTATTTCGCCAAGGTGGTTCGCAGCCAGAAAAGATACGACTCCAAGAAATACCGTCTAGAAGGGAATGAAGAGAAAATTGGCTGTCGGCTTTATCTTGGCAAGGACCTAATAAAGGAAGTAATTGGATATCCTCAGATAACTCTCGCATCTGTGCCTTTACACCTTATTTCAGTAGGTGATGGAGCCTCCGTGGCTCAGGCGGCAGCGCGCCGGCCTCTCACCGTTGGGTTCCGTGCTTCATATCCCGGTAACTCTATGTGAGATTTTTGCTGGACAAAGTGGAGGCGGGACAGGTTTTTCTCCGGGTACTCCGGTTTTCCCTGCCGTATTTCATTCCAGCATCACTCTTGAATATCATTTCATTTCATCTGTCATTCATTAATCATTACCCCGGAGGAGTGTGACAGGCTTGGGCAGCCGGCACAATTCCTATCCTCGCTGCTAGATGGGGGCTTTATTCATTCCATTCCTGACCCGGTCGAATGACATTCTGCGGATTTTTTTCAGAAGGTGATTAAAGCCGTGGAGGATAGTATTTCCTTGTGATAAGAATTGTGACGGACAATCACAAAACAAACTAACTTGGGAAAAGTTAAGCACTTGACGTCTACTCTGTACACAGAACTTCAAAGGCAGCTTCCTGAAGGCTGCTCTCGGAATATCTACGTTAGCCCTGTCACGATTAGCTTACGAACTCGCGGGAGTACCTTTTTTAACAGAGAATCTGAGTTGTAAATTAACTCTGCCCTTCACAGACAACTGGAAGGAATTGCGTGAATAGAGGGAAAAGGAAAGGATGGAAATTTGGCCTGGATTTTGCACCATGATGAACGGATCTAGGACTGGTACTAACCAAGTGCACTTGGTTGTGTACTTAATGGCTGAACTGGCTATCACCACAAGCTGTGCAAATCGAACGCTTACGATGCTCCAGGAACGGACTGTATATGTGAACTTTGTAATCGTACTTGTGACAGATACAATGAAATGAGATTCGGGAAACATGTGAATTCAATCATCGACTTTTAATAATAATACAGAATTTTGCACAATGTGCATGGAATGATTAATTTTCACAGAAATTTCTTAGAGAGGAATCGCGTTGATTACACCACAGTACGTGTTATTTGTCACAGAGTTTACACAAACATTATAGATCTGGAAACTCGGACGTCCTCACATTACACACTCCATGATGAAACCCGTGAACAGCAAAGCGGGTCAGTACATGTTGCAACTCATAGTTTAAACCTTGTTTAAGCTCATCCAGTCAGATGATGTAGGATGCCTCCGTGGCTCAGACGGCAGCACGCCGGCATCTCACCGATGGGTTCCGTGGTTAAAATCCCTGTCATTGCATGTGAGATTTGTACTGAAAAAAAGCGGAGGTGTGGACTTCATTCCTCCCATTCCTGACCCGGTCGAATGACTGGAAACAGGCTGTGGATTTTTCATTTCATGATGTCTTTGCGTCGATCGCAAAGAAATCGTCCGATGTTTCTATCCGTTTCCCTTGCATCTCGTGCAATAATAGCTGATAGGCCTCAGTAGAGGACAGGTGCAACTTCAGGCTCTTTTATAGCAACTGATGCATCTCTGACTACTTCTTAATCTTAGCCATGACTATTTTATACACAATTCGTGCGCATTTCTTCTAAATAAAAATATCTGATCCACTGCCTACAATTATTATGTCGACAATGAAAGATCTCTTGTTGCCGATTCACGTTAGTGTCTTTGGACGGCTTAAGACTTTTTACCATTTTAGTTGAGTGAACAGAAACTGTCTGATAATCTGTTGGCTCTAATGTACTACATTTAGATTTCATAAGACATTGCACTCATATGGAGACAAAAAAACTAAACTGAAACTGTGCCATAAATAAAACTGAGCGATTATGCCACGAAAGTTCACGTCTACACCATTAAACTAACATGGATATTTGAATTTCTTAGCAAAGTACTATGTAAAACCTAAAATTCAGCAATTTCCTCAATTGTGTCGAAAGTTGAAGGGCTAAAGGGCCCGGAGAGGTTCCAAATTGTGAGTCATGAATATCTCTATCAAACTAAAAAAAAAAAAAAAAAAAAAAAAAAAATCGAAAATAACTTCCGGCTTGGATGCAGTTCCGTTAAAACAGCCTAAAATCGCTTGTTTCTTTGCTCGTTCTATTTTTCATTCAAATCCTAGCAAAATTCACTTATTTACATAATTATTTCTGTAATGTGTTCCTTGGTTCAATACTCTCAGGAGTTTTTTGATTTTTTGAAAAATATCCACACCGAATGTAATTATAAGCGCTTAAGTGAAACTCTGCATTGACTCACATTAGCATTCGTAGGCAAACTGCTAATCTAATCGACCACATAACGATTATTAAGAAAATGATTTTAATTCTTAGGAATATATAAATAATATATTCTCATACTTTATTATATTTTACTACCTGGGGCTTCCTGTGGATTTTTTTTTTTTTTGTGTTGGGACGGCGATCAACCTGGAATTAGCGTCATCGGTTTAGTGTAGACAATTTTACATGGACAGAAAACCGACATCGTGGTAACCAGTTAACCAGCCTTCGTCATCTTCTTCCTCATATTATTACTGTGAATCTGAGCCTCGCTCAAAGAGCGGCAGCTGGGGTACGGTGATTGAAATTCCCGACCTACTTGGTATCTACTTTCATTCTGACGTGGGGCTCGCGGAGCGTGGACGTTAGCTATTTTCTGGTATTGAGGAGGATATGACTCTTGCTTCGTAACATATTTTGAGGTTGTTTCAAGGGATTGGTTTAGTTTGTTGGTATTAATGCCGTTATTGACAAGGTTCAGAAGTACTTGAGTTCTGTAAATTTGATGGCATGTCCCTGGGTTTGGAAGGTGCACTACTTGGTGCAGAGAGTGGTGAGGTTCCGGGAGCTTGCAGTATTTAGGGGAGCGAAGGGTAAATCTTGGCTTGTGCACGGGATTTTTTTTGACTGCCAGTCGCTCAACAACTCAGCCCACAAAGCGATACTGGCTCTGGGCTGTGACTGTTTTTTGGACTGTCTGGGAGGATGGGGGTCGGATTAGGCTTGTGGTGACTTTGTTAGTGATGGAAGGTGGTGGTGGTGATTATTGTTTTCAGAGGGAGTATAAATAGGCAAGGAAGGGACCCGACACTTCGAAAAACAAAGGAATCGGGCAAAGAAGGGCGTGAAAATGAAAGACTCCCTAAGCCTTGAATGCTGTAATACCGTCGGGGTTGGAAAAGAACAAGAGTTGACCAAGGGAGGTCAGATAAGATAGTTAAAAGCGAGGAGCCTGGCACAAGTGGAAGCAATGCCAGGACTCAGGTGAGGGCCCCGTAGTTGCCAATCCACGCTCCAAAGTTAAGAAACCCTGAAGGGCCTTTTAGCCACGTCTTACGACGGGCAGGGGATACAGTGGGTGTTATTCTACCGCCCCACCCACAGGGGGATTGGTGGTGGGAGTAACTTACAGTGAATTTCGTTAGCAGTGCTAGTCGAGTGGTTTGTAAGAGGTTTTGGTCTTGATAGATTTGGGGTGGATTGGTGGTTGTGGGTTCCATAATGTCTATGGCATGTTATTACCATGTGCCAGAACTCTGCCTTCTGTATCTAATAAGTACAAATGGCGGCATGTTTTACACGAGTTTCCACTGTCTTTGACTGGCATTTCGTCAAGGTTACAGCAAAGCTCCTTACACACGGTAGCGTCACCGAAGGCAGCAGAATTTTTCTCATATTACGTATCATACAAATTTTTAATGCCATAAAATTGTGTGTTATATCAGCGTATTTTGTTAGACGTAGATCTTAATAGGCTATCTTGTGACAAGGCAAGGGAATATTGTGTGCTGGATCAGCTGCCATATTGTTGGACGTATATAATGATGCTACATACTTCTTTCGATTTATCGGAACTCTTTATCTCCCCTGTATGCATTATCTATACCTCCTGCGGGGAGATGTTCAATAAATTTCCAATCTCATTGAAATCATTTAAGAAAATGCTAGGAAAACAACAGATAGGGAATCTGCCACCTGGGCGACTGCCCTAAATGTAGATCAGTATTAACTGATTGATTTACTGGACCAACCAAAGAAATTCTCTCGTCTTCTAAGCCCAAAACCATGATTTGCTTTTCCATGTAGTGAAGAAATTTACGTACATTATTTTTCTGTATATTCGAAACTCGAAAGCCAGTCTAATTCAAAGTTGGATAAATAAACATAAATTCTGCTTGGAAGGTGATGGAAGACAGATTTCTCATCGCGGATAATACTTGACTGGTAGACTTAATTGCTTTTGCAAAATCTCTTCGAATATTTCTCAGCCAGGCCTTATAGAGGTTTTACCTTTTGGCACTGAAAATGTTGAAGTTCCTTTCAGTTTCTTTATTATAATTTGATCGACATCCAAACACATCAAAATATCAAGGCATTTTCACATTTTCACATTATTTGTATCCATCATGGGTTAATATAATGATTAAATATTAAAACTTCCTATATTTACGAAAAACAGACGAAAAAATAGTGCATCACTGTTGTGAAAACTGTTACGAAATTACCGGCAAAACAAAATATTACTCCATACATTAACATGCATTAACATAAGGTATCTTAATATTGGGAAAATTTCTTACCAGACAAAGTAGTGGTCCTCATACTACGAAAAACGGAAAATTAAGTTGTGCCGAAATTTTAAGTGATAAAGGGCCTGGGGAGGCTTCGAATTGTGAGTCTCGGAGAGCTCTATCAAACTTAAAAAAAAAAAAATCGAAAATCACTTCCGGCTTAAATGCAGTTCTGGAAAAGCAGCCTAAAATCGCTTGTTTCTTTACTCGTTTTCTTTTTGATTCAAATTAACTTATTTACATAATTATTTCTGTGATATGTTCCTTGGTTCAATACCCTCAGGCAATTTTGATTTTATGAAAAATGTCCACACCGAATGCAGTTAATAAGTGAAACAATTCATTGACTCACACTAACGCTCGTAGCGGTAGAGAAAGGCAAAATGCTAATCTAATCGAATGGATAACGATGATTAAGAAAATTATTGTTATGTTTAGGAATAAATAAAGAATATATTCTTATACTTTATTTATCTAAAATTCGTAGCTCATATCCCTAGGATGTTTTTAACATTGAGTTGCTTGCCTGAGGGGCCAGAAATGGGAATTTTTAAAAACAATAAGAAAATTGAAAATGAACATTGCTCCCCTAATATGTGTCTCTAAATATAATCCGTAACGTCAATTCATGGAAGTAAAACTAACGTACACAGAGATGCTATGCAGTCAAACAACTCCGACCTTCCGTTTATTTCTCTGTGATCACATTCTAGCACCATCAGCTGATTCCCACGGAACGGGCCAGTTTATTTCTTCAGCCACGTGACTACGTTGTCGGCAGAGTTTGAATATTTATTATTTACTTTCATTTTTGAAAGTATTAAGCACTTCATTTCATAATCATGGCGTTTGCTATAGAAGTTTATCTGATTCTTGCCGTGTTGACGTTACTTCATAACGGTAGTTGGTGTATGAAGAAATCAGATTGCGAAGTGTGCATGTCTGTTGTGGAAAAATTCAGTGATTCGTTGTCATTTGACAAGAGATCCAATCCTAAGTTAATTGAAGCTGAATTTAGAAAGTATTGCAAATCATCTAAAGGAAAAGAAAACAGATTTTGTTACTATTTAGGTGGGTTAGAAGAATCAGCAACAGGAATTCTTGGAGAATTGTCAAAGCCTATCTCATGGTCCATGCCAGCTTATAAGATATGTGAGAAGTTGAAGAAGAGAGATCCTCAGATTTGTGATCTTCGTTATGATAAAACAATTGATTGGAAGATTGTGGATCTTAAAAAATTAAAAGTACGTGATTTGAAGAAAATTCTTAATGACTGGGATGAGACTTGTGAAGGTTGCATTGAAAAGACAGATTTCATCAAGAGGATAGAAGAACTTAAACCACAGTATACGCATCAAGATTTGTGAGATCCACTTAATACTGAAAGAAAATTCCAACTTCAGTTACTGATGGGTTTCAAGCGTTGTTTTTACAAATCTTCAGACATGTTATGTCTTTGACATAGTGTGAATATTCTTTCATAATGACGTGAATGTGTTTTTGGCATTTTGTTTGGAAAGTGTTCTGATAACATTATCAACACATTATGAAAAACTCCACTGCGTTAGCACAACAAAACCGTATTGCGTACAATACACTTCTAAGGCCAGTGCACTTCATGAAAGTGGTTTAATACATAAAGAAAGAAAACTGTATAGTGTAGGAATGATGAATTATATCAATGTGCTGACAGCAAATGGTGTTTATATCCATTATGTTTATTATTAATTTATGAACAATGTTTCTTAAGTTTAATATGGTGAAGAGATTTGAAATTTTCAGTGAGAATTTGTTCTACATTTACATGTCATCGAAATATATTTAACCAGATTCCATCGAATAAAAGGCATTTGTTATAAAATAGGTTGATTCTGAAATCCATTTTGTGTTGCTGTTGGTGTTTGGGTCATCAGTACATAGACTGGTTTGATACAGCTTTCCATGCCACCCTATATTGTGCTAATCTTTTAATTTCTACGTAACTGCTAAATCCTACATGCAATCTAACCTCTCTGTCATATTCTGTGGTGGTCTACCCCTAGCGTTCTTACCGCCTTCACTTCCCTCACTAACTGAACAAGTCCTGGGTGTCTTAAGATGTGTCCTACCATTCTATCTCTTCTCCTGGTCAGATTTCACCAAATCGTTCTCTTCTCATCAATACGATTCATTCGTGATTCAATTTTTTTTTGCTAGTTGTTTTACGTCGCACCGACACAGATAGGTCTTACGGCGACGATGGGACAGGAAAGGGCTAGAAGTGGGAGGGAAGTGGCCGTGGCCTTAATTAAGGTACAGCCCCAGAATTTGCCTGGTGTGAAAATGGGAAACCACGGAAAACCATTTTCAGGGCTGCCGACAGTGGGGTTCGAGCCTACTATCTCCCGAATACTGGATACTGGGCGCACTGAAGCGACTGCAGCTATCGAGCTCGGCCGTGATTCAATTTATCCATCTAATCTTCAGTATTCTTCTGTAACACTACATTTCAAAGGCTTCTATTTTCTTTCTTTCTGAGCTAATTATTGTCCATGTTTCGCTTCTGTACAATGCCCCACTCCAGCAATATCTCTCCAAAAACATTAATTCCTATTTCAATGTTCGAAGTGAGCACATTTATTTTCCTAAGAAAGGCTTTCTTGCTTGCGCTAGTTGAAGTTTATGTCCTCCTTACTTCTGCCATCGTTAGTTAATCTACTACCGATACCCAAGAAACAGTATTCATCTACTTCATCTCCTAATCTAATATTTCCTGCATCACCTGATTTCGTTCAACTGCACTCCATTACTTTTGTTTTAGATTCATTTTCATCTTGTATTCCTTTCCCAGGACTGTGTCCATACCATTCAGCAATTTCTCCATATCTTCTGCAGACTTAGATAAAATAACAATATCATCCGCAAATATGAGATTTTTTATTTCCTCTCTTTAGATTGTGATTCCATCCCCAAAATCTTTCATTTCAATTACCACCTGTTCTATATAAACATTGAAGAGGGCAGAGAACAAACTGCAGCTTTGCTTCACTCTTTTCTGGATTGTTGTTTCCTTTTTATAGCCCTCGATTCTTAACACTCAGACTGATTTTTGTACGGACTGTAAACAGTTCTTTATCAATATCTGATCCCGATCACCTTCAGAATCTCAAATAGCTTGGCCCAATCGACATTATCGAATGCCGTTTCTGGACCGACGAAGGCCACGCACGTGGCCTTGTCCTTCTTAATTCGATCTTCCAGGATCTCACGTAAAGTCAGGATTGCTTCACGTGTTCCCACATTTCTTCTGAAACCAAATTGATCTCCTTCTAACTCACCTTCAAGTTCTCTTTCCATTCTTCTGAAAAATAATAGGCCTACGTGTTAACATGTTGCAAGGGTGAGATACTAAACTAATGGTGCGGTAGTTTTCACACTTGTCAGCGTCAGATTTCTTGGGAATAGGTACAACAACATTCTGTCTGAAGTCGGATGGCACCTTTCTTGTATCATACACTTTACACAGTAAATGAAATAACCTCGCCATGCCGGTTTCTTCTAAGGCTGTCGGTAATTCTGAGGGTCTGTCATAGATTCCAGGTGCTTTCTTCCTATTTAGATCTGTCAAAGCTCTGTCGAATTCTGACCTGTGAATTCGGTCTCCCATTTCATCAACAACAACAGTCTCTTCTTGTTCCAGAACCTTATTATCTACCCTTTTCGCTCGATACAGTTTTGAATATTTTCCTGCCATATTTCTGTCTTGTCTTCTTGTTTTACAGAAGTTTTTTTTTTTTTTCATTTGAGCTCTTAATAAACATAAACCCTGTTTTTCTTTCTCCAAAGATTTCCTTGATTTTCTTACATGTAATTTTTGCCTTTCCTACAACCTTCAACATCCTTGTAAATCTCTTTCAGCCATTATTCCTGAGCTGTTCTACACTTTCTACTTCATTCTTCAATCGCCTGTATTCTTTTCTTCCCTCCTCATCTTTTTCACTCTTGTACTTTCGCCGTTCTGTCACTTATAGAACCTCCTGAGTTATCCAATCATTCTTCCTTGATCTTGCCTTTCATCCTAACATTTCTTCAGCAACCCTACTGGTCTCATTCTTCCCGACTGCCCACTCTTAATCTATTGTGTTTCATACAACCTTTTCTTTTATAACTTGTGCAGCACACTCGATATCCCCTAACTGTCGTAAGGGGAGGCTAAATGGGCCCCCAAGGGCTTTTAACTTGGGAGTGAACATGGAGCCCTTAGCTGAGTTCTGGCATTGCTTTCATTTACTTGTGCCAGCTCCTCACTTTCATCTACCCTATCCGACCTCACTTGGTCAATTCTTGTCGTTTTCCGACCCCGACGGTATTAGGTTTCCCGAGGCCTAGAAAGTCTTCCGTTTTCACGTCATTCGTGGCCCTTGTTCTTTCTTTGCCCGATACCTTCATTTTCGAAGTGTCGGACTCCTTCAATTTTTTTCTCTTCGATTAAAGTTAATAGAGGATGGTTGCCCAGATGTACTTCCTCTCAAAATAATAATCACCGCCACCAATATCTTCAGCAGCTCTATGATTTCGTACTTCATGATAGTCCGCTCTTCATCTATTGTTTCCTTCAGCCTTTTCATATAGTCCTTGTGAAACAAATTCCTTGAAATGCTCCCTCACTCTCTTTTCCTTCAACTTGTCTAGATCCCATCTCTTTTCATGCCTTCCTTTCTTCACTTTCTTGAATTTCAGACGGCATTTCATGACTACCAAGTTGTGGTTAGAGTCTACATCTGCTCCTGGGTTGGTCTTGGTTTCTGAATTTCTGCCTAACCAGAATGAATTCTATTTGATTCCATCTATTGTCTCCTGGTCTTGTCCACGTATACATCCCTCTGTGGGTGGGGGTGGTAGAATAACACCCACGGTATCCTCTGCCTGTCGTAACAGGCGACTAAAAGGGGCCCCAGGGGCTCTGAACTTTAGAGGGTGGGTTGGCAACCATGGGTCCCTTAGCTGAGTCTTGGCGTTGCTTCCACTTACTTGTGCCAGGCTCCTCACTTTCATCCATTCTATCCGACCTCCCTTGGTCAACTCTTATTCTTTTCCGACCACGACGGTATTACACCACTCGAAGCCTAGGGAGTCTTTCATTTTCACGCCCTTTGTGGCCCTTGTCTTCGTTTGGCCAATACCTTCTTTTTTGAAATGTCGGATCTCTTCCATTTTTCTCTCTGATTAGTGTAGTATAGAGGATGGTTGCCTAGTTGTACTTCCTTTTAAAACAGTAATCACCACCACCACCTCCACGTATACAGCCACTTTCGTTCTTTTGTCCCAGATCGAATTCCCCTACTACATTGCCTTCTTTTCCTTGGCTTATCACTTCATTCCACTCTCCCATCACAATTAGATTCTCATCTCATTTTAGATGCTGTATTAAATCTTCTATCTCTTCATATATTCAATTCCTGAACTAGTAGCCATGTAAACATGCATAATTGCGGTAGGCATTGATTTGGTGACTATCCTGGCAACAATAGCCCGTTCATTATGTTGGTCATTGTAGGTTACCCACTGCCCTATTCCCTAATCATTATTAACTAACTCCTGCATTTCCCATCTTTGATTTTATGTTGATAATTCTGTAGTTACCTGACCAAACATCCTACTCGTTCTGCCATCATGCTTCATGCATACCAACTAGATCTAATTTCAGTCCATTCCTCTTATCAGATTCTCTAACCCATCACAATGATTCAGATTTCTAGCATACCACGCTCCGACTAACATATTCATCTTCCTATGATTGTCTCGTGTAGTCTCCTTCCGAAGATGCGAATGGGGAACTATTTTATCTCTGGGATATTTTACCTGGGAGAAAGCCATCATCAGTACATCATTCATTAATAGGCCGATCATCATCATCATCATCATCATAAAGAAATACAGAGAGACCTGCATGTCCTCGGGAGTTAGTTACGGGTATAGTTTCCCGTTGCTTTCAGCCGTGTAGCAGTATCAACATAGCCAAGCCATGTTAAATATTATTAAAAGGCCAGATCATTTAATCACCCAGACTGCTGTCCTTGCAACTTACGAAAGGCTTCTACCTACTTTTTGATGAACAGCATGTTAGTCTGGTGCCGGCCCCCTGGTGTAGGGGTAGCGTGCCTGCCTCTTACCCGGAGGCCCCGGGTTCGATTCCCGGCCAGGTCAGGGATTTTTACCTGGCGGCCCCGGTCTAGGAAGCCAAGAATAACGGCCGAGAGGATTCGTCGTGCTGACCACACGACACTTCGTAATCTGCAGGCCTTCGGGCTGAGCAGCGGTCGCTTGGAAGGCCAAGGCCCTTCAAGGGCTGTAGTGCCATGGGGTTTGGTTTTTATGTTAGTCTAGTCTCTTGACAGATGCTCAATTACCTGTTTCATTGGGATTTGGGACGCAGAAGCATTTTCACCGCGACAAGGTCACATGATTCACAGAGGAAAAAAAAAATATTTTATCATAATTAAGAAAAATGAGGTATTTTATGAATTGATTCTAATTTAGCAGGATACGTTTTAAACGTATAGGATATGTACAGAAATGTGACAAAATCAGTCTGATGGCATTAGGGTTGAATGATCAGGTATTTAAGTTCCTATCCTTGTAAAATTTCTGTGTGAAACCTAGAGATAAGAGTTAATTTTTGGTTCATTGCTCATCTTGACATTAATTAAAACCTTCCTTCTGTTTTAATTTTCTTGGGATGGACATGTATTTTATTTTGTTACCTTGCCACGCCCATTTTTGCTTTTGGAGGTGATGTTCTTTTGTTTTTAATTGAGATGGATGGGAAGTTTTCTAGCCTCCTTAGTTTTAATAATTACTACTGATTTTTTATGGGATATTTACTTGATTTCGTCCGTATTTAACTAATTAATTGATCATATTATATGTTTTTATGAGTGTTTCACTTTCAAATATTAATATGATGTATATCAGTTCTACGAGCAAACTTCATGACATGTCTAGATTTGTATGAACTCGGAATCCAAATTATTTTTGTTTCTTAAAAAACGAGTAATTTTAAGTAATTCCATCTTCATTTAATTAATTAGATATTAATCAAATTTATTTAATTTAAACGACTTTATGTTGCTTGATTTTGACTAATTGGGGATTTTTGAATATTTTGCCATCAGTTTAATGCTTATTACATACTGTTATTCTACTTTCCGTCAATTATTGTGTTTTAGCCAAAAAGTATTATTTGTTTTCACCGTCGGTGGATTGGCTGTTTTCACTCGAGTGAAGTGTAAAACCGCATCCACCCTCTGGTATCATAACTTTGGTAGTCTTGTTTCAGCACTTTTCTGTTGATCTTTGTTGCTATGATTTAAACTGTAACTCTGGCAAATACTTGCTTCGGTGTAAATTGTGGTGTCTTTGATTAGGAGGTTACTATTATAAGCGTTATCATCATTAGTCATTCTGTTCATTGCTGAGCCTCGTGATCTCATTTAGGCCTACTTTATCATTTCTGTGTTGTATCCTCTACGAGTCTCCTTTGGCCGATATCTTCATTTTCGAAGTGTGGTACCCCTGGATTGATAGCCTACTTGATTCTTACTCAGAGAACTCGGTTTGTATTCTCGGCCACTCCAAGGATTTTAATTCTGGACTGAAATCTAGAACTTGGTTTACCCAGCCTCGTGATATCGACTGAAGTTCTATCTGATAGGATAGGTAGCAGATCGGGTCACGAAAGCCAACCAGTACGACTGAGGGTGTCATCACGCTGACAACTTGACATAATCCACTAGTTGCAAGTCATTTGACTGGGCAGCAGTCTTCTTGGAAGGGCAGGACCTTTAATGGGTTGTAAAAATAAATAATTCTTCCTGTGATATCCGCTGTAACGTAAGACACAACTTTACATTAAACGTGTCTGTCAGACTTTAAAAATAAAATTATTATTATTATTATTATTATTATTATTATTATTATTATTATTATTATTATTATTATTATTATTATTATAGTTATCTGAGTAATCAAAATGAGCATTTTTGATTTTGTAAGAAACAAATTCTCTGAATCTTCCCGAAGAAGAAACCGTTTATAAAGATTCAGTCTTCCAAAAAATGACGGACGAATGAATACTGACCTCTTGCAGTGCCATCTCTTAAAGTTTATGAGGAGGTTAGAAACCTTTCGACCTCTCAGAATGAAAACCTTGTAAGTCGTATATTATTTTTATTTCTCGAACTGAAATATTTGGACCAAGGATTGAAAACCTCATATGTCAAGCTGATCAATGGCGAAAAATAGAAAAACTGAATTATACTGCCCTCCAACAACCAGGGTGTCGTCACGCTGACAACTTGACAAAATCCACTACTTGCAATCCATTTGGCTGGGCAGCAGTCGTCTTGACAGGGCAGGGTCCGTATATTATGTATATATTATATTTTCGTTAATAAAAATATGCTTAAATGGCGCGCGACTCTTTAAATCCGTTGTAGTACACACTATCGCAAGTCGAAGATGTAAATAGTACAGGTGTAAATAAATATAGTGCTAATAAGAGAGTGAATAGCAGTAGTAATTTTACAATTAGTGTAAATCTGTTGCCTACATTTTAGTGAGAATATTTTACGCAAATATTACCTATCAGTAGGAACTCTGTTTCTAGACAGTATTCATTTTTATGTAACCTTCTTGTGACGATATATGTTTCGCGGCAACTACTCGTACTAGACAACAGAAACTTGTGTGCCTCTTTGTAGATTTGTAACTGATAAACTGGTAGACATGATATAGGTTTTTGGGCTAATGCCGTGTCAAGCAAATAAGGTGAAATTCTTTACGTTTCGCAGAAAACTTTGCTCTGCATCATAGGAAAATCTCGACTGTCCACGAGAAAGGCTTCTCAAACAATGATGTTTGAATTTAGACGTTATAATAGAAGTGGAAATGGTAGCCCGCCTGGTGGTCTGAAAACGGTCTAACACCGAGGTTAGCCTGTTCGAATCCCGTTGGTCGAAAAAATTTTCACCATCAGAATGTTGGCCGGCAGGGTAGGGGAGGTGGTGGTATACAATTTCTAATCACTAGATTGCGTGCCAAAAGCCTGGATTAAATTCCAAACCTCTCCGCAGTGCTCATATGGAGTGAGGGCATATGACGCTGTTGACGGTGATTCGTCCGTCGGATGGGGACGTTAAGCCTTGAGCAGACCCCTTGGTTCTATTCGACAGGAGTAGGCTATGTGCCGGCACCGGGTTTCACCCTCTCCCTACTATCATATATCACGTCATTCATTTCATCTCTCATTAACTCCTCTGATGAGGTTGACGTCAGGAAGGGCATCCGGTCATAAAAAACCGCCACGACAACTTCATCTCACCTCATACCCGACCCCGTAGGGAAACGGGACAAGGGTTGGACAAACAATAGAAGTGGAAATGGTATGTTCATTCGTCGCCAGATGGCTCCCCGGATGCGGTACAGCGCTAGCGTTCGAAGCGGAAGCTGACAGAACCATCAGAATCAGTCTGAGAGTGTCATATAACATAACAAGTGTACGCACATATGAAGGTATGACATTGACACAAGCCCGGAATGAGACATCTGGCGTTGAGGAACGTATGATTTGGAAAACATCGAAACGAAATAACAATGGTGAAGGGACATGGAAGGGAACTACTTACGAAAATCCTTAATGGCTGGCAACCAGGTATTACTTAACTTATAGCCAGTGTCCCTGTTGAAATTGTTAGGATTTCTACGTATTTCCACAGCTTCCCGTATAATCCTGGACCTGTACTGTCCAGTGTGGGTAAGAGCTCGAGCATCTTGGAACATGACACCATGACCCGACGATAGCTATTGCTGATTTGTCTGGCTGGTTGGTTTGACCTCACTTTTACATCTTGGGCTATACGAAATTCCCCGTATTTGCGGTAAGGTATACATTGGCCAAACATGCCGGTCCATTGGTACTCGTATCAAGGAACATGAACGTAATATTCGTCTCAACCAGCCAGACAAATCAGCAATTGCTGAGCACGCTCTATCGTCGGGTCATGATATCATCTTCCAAGATGCTCGAGCTCTTACCCACACTAGACACTACAGGTCCAGGATTATACGCGAAGCTGTGGAAATACGTAGAAATCCTAACAATTTCAACAGGGACACTGGCTATCAATTAAGTAATACCTGGTTGCCAGCCATTAAGGATTTACGTAGGTAGTTCCTTTCCCTGTCCCTTCACTATTGTTATTTCGTTTCGGTGTTTCCCAAATTCGTACGTTCCTCATCGGTAGATGTTTCATTCCGGGCTTGTGTCAATGTCATACCTTCATATGTGTGTACACTTGTTATGCTATGTGACACTCTCAGACTGATTCTGATGGTTCTGTCAGCTTACGCTTCGAACGTAGCGTTGTACCGCATCCGGGGAGCCATCTGGTGACGAATGAACATACCATTTCCACTTCTATTATAACGTCTAAATTCAAACCTCATTGTTTGAGACGGTGTTCTGTGGTTTGAGAAGCTTCTCTCGTGGACAGTCGAGATTTTCTTCTGATGACGCAGAGCAAAGTTCTCTACTAAACGTCAAGAATTTCACCTTATTTTCTTGACACGGCATAAGCCCCAAAGCCTATATCATGTCTATAAGTACGGGCCGTGAAAGCATCAGTGGCATGATTAACTGGTAGTACTTTAAGTCGAATAGAGCTGTATTATGGAATAAATTATTAATTTTGGGTAGTGTTTACTTTAAAATGAGAATCTTCAATCCTTTAGTTTACATAGGTTTTGAGGGAAGCGGTACTTAACTTAAGTCCCTGTTTTGGCAACGATATACCATTTGTGGTGTTAGAAAACATGTTTGTATGTTAAGTTAATAAATATGACGAAGTTCTCTTATTTAATATAATTCCTATACTATGATGAAGCACATGTAAATTAATTTTGGGGTAGTGTTTACTTTAAAATCATTATTATATGTTTTAAATGAACCCAATACAGATATCTAATCCCATTAGTTTTGGTAAGGAAGGAAGACATAGGTATTGAGATTACGTATGAGAATCTTCAATCCTTTAGCTTACATAGGTTTTGAGGGAAGAGGTACTTCAATCCCTGTTTTGGCAACGCTGTATCATTTGTGGTGTTAGAAAATATACTTATATGTTAAGTTAATGAATATGACGAAGTTCTCTTGTTTAATATAATTCCTATACTCTGCTGAAGCACATGTAAAGGTTTCGTAATGAAATATACTGTACAATAGTTTCAATGAATTTAGCCCTTGAAATCAGGTCTGTGTGATGTGAAATTGTATATTGTATATTCCCGCGGGTTGTGTAGTAAAGCGAACACTGTGTTTTTCAAGACTTTTGGCAAGAGGCAACAATAAAAGTGAGCCCTTAGCACGGAAAGCAAAATAAATATACAGCCAATTGTTTACTCCCAATAAGCTCACTCCCTGTTCGCGATAAAGAACAGTTTACATGAAAATCAATCTGGGTTTATTCCATCAAAATCTACAGAAGGTGCAGTACGTAAGGTGACACAATGGATGAAATCTATCTACGATTGCAAAGAATTCGGACTACTAGTATCATTAGATATCTCCGTTGCGTTGTCCGGCTCCATGGCTAAACGGTTAGCGTGCTGGCCTTTGGTCACAGGGGTCCTGGGTTCGATTTCCGGCAGGGTCGGGAATTTTAACCTTAATTGGTTAATTTCGCTGGCAGGGAGACTGAGTGTATGTGTCGTCTTTCATAATTATTTCATCCTCATCACGACACGCAGGTCGCCTACGGGAGTCAAATCGAAAGACCTGCATCTGGCGTGCCGAACTTGTCCTCGGACACTCCTGGCACTAAAAGCCATACGCCATTTAATTTTTTCCGTTGCGTTCAATTTTGCATAGTGGCCTGAAGTGTTTCATCAGCTGAAAGTGAAGGGTTGTCCAAAAAACATTTATAGACTAATGCAAAATTACTTCACAAATAGAAAAGTGCATCTGACCATTAATGGCACAACTGTGACAAGAAAAGTAGATCGAGGATGCCCACAAGGCTCTGCTTGTAGTCCGGGTCTCTGGAACATACTCTATGATGACATTTTTCAACAGAAGTTTCCCGATCATAATTGTACGCTAATTACTTATGCAGATGATGCATTACTACTAGTTAGGGGTAGAACAACAAATACATTAACAACTGCAGCAAATGAAGTTGCCAAGAAAAGAAAATTTGAGACAACGGTGGTTAAACTAGATGGCCAAGAATTAGATATTGTAGACAGCATGACATATCTAGGAATAATTTTAGACAACAGACTTTCATTTAGATCGCACTTTCAACATTTGGAAACCAAAGCAACAAAATTGTATAGGAGTCTGACAATGGTAGCACGACCCACCAGGGGACGAAGCTCAGAAATTTTGAAGTTTATGTATTGTGGAGCTGTTGAACCAATGGTGCTTTATTGTGTCACTGCTTTCGAACATGTTCTGCATAAAAGATGGGCGGAATTGTCTCAAATTCAAAGAGGTTTCGTATTACGCATCACGCGCGCTTACCGTACAATATTGACTGACGTTGCCCTTATTATTTCTGGTATAGAACCTCTGCACCTCACAGGACTCAGCATGTCAACTTCTGTCAACTTTAAGAAGAACAGAATACATCCCCGGGATTTGGAAGGAGTGGAACTTGAACTGCCTGTACATCATACTGCCACCGGACATCCAGAAGATTGTATGATCTCTGTATTTTACCACCCATGTACCAGAGATCACAGCCATTCAATACACACAGATGGTTCTCGCATTTCCAGCAGCGAAGTACTAGTGGGCTGCGCCTTCGTGGTATATCAGGGTGAAGACGAAGTTCATTCTGAGAAAACAGAGCTCGATAGCTGCAGTCGCTTAAGTGCGCCCAGTATCCAGTAATCGGGAGATAGTGGGTTCGAGCCCCCCCACTGTCGACAGCCCTGAAGATGGTTTTCCGTGGTTTCCCATTTTCACACCAGGCAAATGCCGGGGCTGTACCTTAATTAAGGTCACGGCCGCTTCCTGTCCAATTCCTAGACCTTTCCTATCCCATCGACGCCATAAGACATATCTGTGTCAGTGCGACGTAAAGCAAATAGCATTCTGAGAAAATAAAACTAAAGGAATACTATTCTGTGTTTCAAGCCAAGCTGCTTGCAATATTGAAATCAGTCGAGTGGTGTATGAACAAAAATAGTGTGCAATTATACTCAATGACTCACAAGATAAATATAATTTACACAATTTGGCAATAAATGTGAGAGAGAATATACCAAAGTACAATAACCATACATGTTTCGGTTGGGTGCGAGGTCATTCCATCATAAAAGGGAGCGAAAGAGCTGACCAATTGGCCAAATAAGCTTGTAATTCAAACTTGATCTGCTGTGGTAATAGAATGTAATATTAAGTCAACAAAACACTTGAAAATACATCACACAAAAAAATTGAATTAAACGTTCCTTGGAACAACACTACGCGCCGGACTGTTAAAACATCCTTCAAAGATCTTCGTCATGGAGACAAATGTACTCATAACTTTTCTCAGAATCTGCCAATTTAAGTACCTAGTTATTATCTCAAAAGAACGCGCTTGATCCACTGAGCGTTTTTAGACCAAAACGAACGGCGTACCTCAATTAGAACGAAAGATATGATTGCTTCAGTGAGAAACAAAAATGTTGAAGAAATGTGACGTCACATTGAATGTGCACTCATAACTTTCCTCAGGACCAACCAATTTGAATAGTGAAGAGCTGAAATGAAAGACCTTGATCCACTGAGTGTTCTTAGGCCAAAACGAACTTCGTACCTCAATTAGAACCAAAGATATGATTGATTCAAAGAGATAAAAATATTGAAAAAATCAAATAATTTGAGGAAGGCGGAAGTTAAGTGATTTATAGTACCTGATGACAAATCTGTGCATGAATACCTTTCAGTTAAAAAAGAATGAAGGAAATCGACCGGATAGAATTGCCGGACTGACTGACTTTAGTTTTCATAAAAAATTTTAATATATACAATAACAATAAAGCACATTCGGCTTTCAAACTATTTCAAACCGACTTCCTCTGCCATCTCTCCGCTAAACATATAACTTCTTGGAATCAGTGAATTCCCTACGCTTCCTAGATACAACTGGCGTGCACGTAATCCTAAAATAAAGTGTTTTTTATACGTTTTCTTAGATAGAACAGACAAGCTAACTGAATGTAAACACATTGCAGCAATATGGCTGCACATAACCAGTTGAGTGCGGAGGAAATTTGTTACAAATTAGATTACTCGCTTCGGTGGTACATATACTAAAATTGGAACGATACAGAGAAGATTAGCATGGCCCCTGCGCAAGGATGACACGCAAAATCGTGAAGCGTTCCACATTTTTGTGCCTTTGCTGGCGGGACCTAGTATTTACAGTGCACTATGTCTTCTGGTCTGGGCTAGAGCAATTTTGTTACTTTCATTGATCTGTCTCAGCTTTATCCCTGGCTTTGACAAAATGAAAATGACTGAGGTATGAGTGATGCTAGTAATGCCATTCCTTCTGCAGCCAGTCCCTGCTATGAATGGTGTGAAAATATTGCTCATAGGATCGGTTGGTCATGCATTTCAGTGGGCTTGGCAGATTGATATGTAATAGCAACTTCTGGCTCGGCGAGGAAAGCAACGGGAAACTACCTCACTCCTCATTTCCCTAGTACGCCTCTTCAGTGATGCCTAGGCCATCTAGTACAGCTGATGGCAGAGCTGTTGAGGATCCAACCAACCTTAGGGCTGAGGACTAAACACACACACATGTTGAAGAATGTAATGGTAGGAGTTTGAAGTTGTAGGCATGAAAATAAAAATGGCGTGGGAAGTAGTTGGGACAGAAGATGCATCTGATGGAAATACGGCACAGGACAGGAAATGTTCATTCAGGTACCGTCTCTTTTTAAAATATTAGGCTTACTTGGACAAAAAATAATTATCAGTTTTAATCCTCCAGTTAATTCTGTTTCGGACTTTGAGACTCTGCGTAATTACGTAATATTCCAACTAACGTCAATTTATCTTCCAATCCCATTCAGTGACAAATAGTTTATAATTTGTATGTCCGAGAGGAAGTATGATTTGCTGCCTAAATATCTTCATCCGACGGATTCCGAAAATGAAATAAATTGGGGGATTCAGGGAGAATTCCTACGTTCTCTTCATTACCAAGAAAACAAGAGCCCCACCAGGGCGAGCAATTCATATTAACTTTAGGAACAAGCAATTTAACATTAAGCACCATATTGGATGCTTCTTGATGTATCAATCCGAATGGGGGTGGGGGTTCCTGCGTGTAATTAGGTGATCTCATTGTATACTGTAACTTTAGAATAACTATAGTGGATTTTTTATTATTTATTTGAAAACGATATCGTAAGTGGTTTTTACAGAATAAATTATTTAGTGAAGGTACTCCACAACTATACCTGACAAGCAAATTATTACTCTAGGTTTTGCCAGATTGTGAGTCAAAGATAGCCCGTGGGAAAGGGCTTTGAACACCTTGGGATGCTATTGAAAGTCTCAGGATCGACTCTACAACTTGAGATACTAGCTAGCCGATAGCTGCAAGAGGCTATCTAACATACACAGTTGCTTAATATTTTCTTTCCCAGAATTATTAGTAAGAGTTCATCAAGTATGTGGTAGCAGAAGTTCGAAGATTTAAGTGAAAAAGCAGATGTAGTTACTTCCAGAGAGAATGAGTCACAATGAATAAATTTGGAGCCATGAACGACGGGCCAAGGCGCACACAAAGTTTTATCAAGTGCAGAGCTTCAGGGAAGTGGAGAGATTTAGAGGTTTTCTGTGGAGAGCCGGAAGCTTGGCGCTCAGCCAGCGAACCCAAGTTCGATCGCGACAAGTGGTTTCTACGAGCGAGATTTGATAACCTCCAAAAATAAATATGAATAAGGCCTTTAACATACTGCGCCAAACCGTCAGAACAGAGAGAAAGGGGTCCTACAAGGCTGCCAGCTTCCAGAGAGGAAAGTACGCTTCACACCCAAATACTTATCCACTGAGGTGTTGTGTTCGGATTAATTTCACCCTTCCCGAGAGGAAGGATTGGTTTCTCGTTACCCCGCATGGCAAAATGAGCCACAGATGACATTGGTCACAGCCGTGGTCACACTGCTCTGCCCATGACTGGTTTGATAGCTCTGAGTAGGGTTACACTTGCGTGATCTCGTCCTGCGTTGCTGCGTAAAATCTCGCGTCAGAAATGCACAGCACTAATTTGGACGGGACTGGCCACACACAGGTGATTTCCCCCTGCGGGACACGAGACAAGGCGCGTTTTGAAGGTCGCCCGCTCGAGAATGGGCTGAGGTCCATTTTGTTTGCGTGTTTTCCCGTTTAGTGCCTGGCTGGCTACACTTGCGGAATGAAAACGCCCCGGTACTGTGCTCTTGTTTGAATATTTCGTACTTTCTTTTTGCAAAATGGAATTAGACAGAGAATCATTTTGGAGGTACGAAAGTACCCGTGCCTTTACGATACAAAGGGCCAAGAATTAAAAAGCAGAGACATGAAGAGAGATGCGTGGTTATTAGTAACGGGCGCTGTTTTGAGGAGACGTTGTGGTTCTTTTGCTGATAGCATTTATCAACAAACAGAAAAGCATTTCAAATGAGTTCACGGACATTCTGTAATACTCAAAAATTTCTCTTGGCTGTCTTTTAGTTTATTGTGCAGGAACACAAATTGTCTACTTGATGACCAGCCACTTATTATAGGATGGATCCAATATTTTCTTTGACGACGACGATAACGATGACGACGAATAACCAACGTAGCACGTAACGCAACAACGGTGTTGTTATTTAATGTAATTCCTTCCCTATGCAGAGCAATGGCGATGCTTTGCTACTTTGCAATATGCAACACACTAATAAAATCGCTGCATGAAAAGTACGCAGTAACTCAGCTTGAAAAGACGCAAGTGTGGTCCTAGCCTAACACGCACGGCACATTGAAAGTGGCGTTCTAGAGCCGGACTTTCGGAGCTCCAGTTGGTTCCCGTTAATTTTGGGTCTTGGCTTATAGTTACTTCGAGAACTGACGATAATCATCATATTAAATCATAGGTGGACAATAAGAGAGCCCGCTCCTTGAGTTATCGGCATGAGCGCGGAAAGAGCAGAGGGCAGCTGACTTCTAAGAGTGTGTGCTGTAAAGCCTAGGTGTCGATGTGGAGTCAAGGCGCAAGCAAAGCCACCTGACCGAGTATATTATGCCTATGCAATACAATTGTACAGTTCGTTTGTCGTTCATTGTTTATGCTCAGGGGCGTAACGAATGCGACACGGTCCCGCCTTAAAAAAAAAAAAATCGGCACCCTCAAATTAATTTTAAAACTTAAGAATAACTAATACAAACGTAACGACAGCAAGTAGAACTAACGCAATATATTGCCAAATTATTTACGAAAAGAGGGATTATTCATTATTGTAAGATTATTTAAAAATAAAAATTCGGAACCCCTCAGATTAAATTTAAAACATGACCAACTAATACAAACGTAACTACATCAAGTAGAACTAATGCAATATTTGCCAAATTATTTACGAAAAAAAGCAATTATTCATTATTATAAGACGATTAAAAATACTGTTTTAATAGGTTTTATTTGAATGTCTCTGTGATTTAATGGTTAAGCTGCTGAACTGCCAATGTAACCGTACACCACTTAGATATTCGTTCTTAAAATTGATTTCATTTCTCAGTAACTGCAGAACTATAGTCACCGGGCGAGTTGGCCGTGCGGTTAGAGGCGCGCAGCTGTGAGCTTGCATCCGGGAGATAGTGGGTTCGAATCCCACTGTCGGCAGCCGTGAAAATGGTTTTCTGTGGTTTCCCATTTTAGCAGCAGGCAAATGCTGGGACTGTACCTACCTTAATTAAGGCCACGGCCGCTTCCTTCCCACTCCTCGGCCTTTCCTATCCCATCGTCGCGACATAAAGCCACTAGCAAAAAAGAAAAAGAACTATAGTCTGTAACCGATAGTGAAGTCACAGTTATAATATTTTATTCGATTACAACCCAGAAAAATATACGAACAAACTTAAATCCAAAACTGTTCAAATAAACCGCACAACTGATCAGGCCATGGTGTAAGTAAGTACACCATGTTATTAAAGAGTGCTCGTTCGAAACTGAGTAGACTGATTGTTACTACATCAAATTATTGTAGTAGTTATATTTTGTTGTCGAATAAATGTATTTAAGAAAGTTAAATTATAAGCAAATGTGCATAATGCGATCTCAGGTACACTACACATCAAGAAAGTATAATTGTCTAATTGTCTAATTTTGGTATCAATTTTCATTGCTGTAATTATTTTTGGATAATTTGTTGCAGGTCTTTTGTGAGGAGCATGTCGCGGTGTTTGAGAGATGGCAAGCTGCGCTGTGTTACGTTCAATACAGTACGATAACTGCGGCTAGATGTAACCGATTGTCAATTCCTCTAATGTAAAAACAAACTATTTATTTCATCGTGATCTGATCTTCTGACTATTTCTGTGCAGAATGAAATGCTTTTATGCTTTGGCGAGGAGTCTGCGGGGCCTTTTGAAGGCCCGCGTCCGCCTGCATTGCAGGCCCTGCTGGCCGTAATATTACGCCTCTGTCTATGCTGCATTCTTTAAAAAACTTTAATTTAGTTCTACTGCATTTCCATGTCTATAAGAACAGTCAAATGAGTATTTAGTTATCACATGTCAAAATAATGTATTTTGTTTCGGCAGCCTCGTGTCGGTAGATTTACTGGCACTAAAAGAACTCCGCTTCTTTTCCACTCCTAGCCCTTTCCTGTCCCATCGTCGCCATAAAACCTATCCGTGTCGGTGCGACGTAAAACAACTTGTAGAATCGGTTCTTCACCCATCTAAGAACCAATAATCGGCGAATTGTGCTCTCGGAAGACAATCTTTACACTCTGCAGAGAGTTAATGACTATGACGATAATGACTTGTAAACAAAAGGCTATATGGTACGCTCATCCGTTTGTGTGTATTGGTCTATTATTTGAACTATCACTATGAACTATTATTATATGAGTTTGCAGTATGAGAGGTAGTTCGGGATCTTCTGTTCCATCATTTCCTAGAGCGGAAGTGGAAAATTCTGAAAGTGAATCACATTTAGGAGTCGTTCTGGGCTGAAATCCAACCATTCAAGTTTAATTTCATTTAACGAATGTGCTTCAAGACTCCAAAATCTGAATATAATATGTTACAACATAAACCGAAAGACGAAGTAACTTCAAATTTCACAACACGATATTCATTTGTACGAATAATTGTCTTAGGGTAAATTACTTTATTTTTGAACTATTTACAACAAATCATTTTGTATTTAGCAATAGAAGGTAATTGAATCGGTTATTTGAGAAACCACACAAGTCAATTTTTTGGGCAAAATAGGCTTAATGCATATACGTAAGTTAAAATTGTATTAACCGGTACTCTTTCCATATTTCAGAGGGCAAGCATACATGTCCGCTTCATTATAAGGGTTTTACCGGGACCTTGAAAATTTTCTCCTAGCCTACTGTTAAGAGGCAGGACATATATCAGGAACGTAAATAACAGGCATGACAAGATATTCTATTAGTGTTATTGTAATAATTGATATTGTTAAGACAGACAATGTTGAAAAATGTTCTGAATTTTGACTTTAATGTTGTTGTATGAAGGGAAATTTAAATATGAAACTTAATTTCATAATTAAAGTGTGGTATGTAGTGCGCTTAAAATGTTGGTAAGCATTAAATGACCTAATTTTGTTATGTTTTTTGCAATCAAGAATTTATTTATTTGAGAAATCACACATGTTTTGTAACTTTCATCACTGTTATTGAAAAAATATTTTTTTAATGTTTAGAATCATTACAAAAAATCTGATAAATAATTGGTATAAAAACAGACACAAATTCCAAACATTAGAAGCTCTATGCGGTTTTTCCACTTCTCTCAAAACTGGTAAAAACTAGTAGCAGTAGTAGTGGACATGTGTGCTTTCTCAAATAACCAATTCAATTGAACTCAAGGGCAAGTTTACTCCTTTATATATTACAAAATACATTATCACTGTGTAATTAATAAAATTACTGTTATAAAACATTGAAATTGGAATTAGGCCTAACCTCTCCTAAAGTAAGCAGCGAAGTTGGTTTGCGAACCGTAGGTATCACCTTGAAACGTCCACAGTCCTCGACTAGGATGCAAACCGTAGAAGAAGCTAGCCCATTAACCACCAGCATTTTTACCAACTCTGTTCGAGTACGGACAAGTAAAACACGTTCTTAATTCACAATTGAAAATCTATTGGGCAATAACCCAGGCATACAATTAATGGACTGCTGATATCCTGTATTACATATCAGTACATCACTTTAAACTATACACTTACTTGTCGGATAGGAACAGGCGAGAAAGCCAGAGGAACTCTCCTGTGGGAACTTAATCGGTCATTAATCTTCCGATGGATGACAGCTCACCAGTAACTGTTTTTAACCATATATTTGATCTAAACATTATAAGATCCAAGGGAGGCTTCATATTTCTGAGCGTTCGCATTAGTCTATAGAATATTATTTCTTTCACCATATCAAACAAAAAAATCCGAAGGCAATGCTGGTTATGTGAAAATGATTTTAAGAATGATAATAATAGTAATAATAATAGTGAAAACCCCGAATGCCTGGAAAGGCTGGTCTGTGAGAAGCTGAGAAGTTTGAGAGAAAGATCTTTCGAAAGATAATTTATTTATTTATTTATTTATTTATTTATTTATTTATTTATTTATTTATTTGTGTCTTTATTAAGTGGCGAAGTTAGGGCTCTTGGCCCTCTCTTGCACTTAACCACATACATTTTTTTATTTTTACAGTATTAATCTAAAGTATCATTGTAATCAATTATTGTTATTGAGATATGTATGTCAGATAAGGAATTACAATAATACAATTAATTAAGGTTACTACTGATGAAAAATTATTGGATAAATAGAGAGTGAATAATAACAAAAAAATACATCAACTTATAACCTAAAGAATATATCTACAACTAGCTTAAAGAAAAACTTATTCAGATATAAGGCTAAAATAAATTAACTAGTACCTGTATGTTACGATCTGAGTTAACTAAAATCAATGTTACTATGTAGTCTATTTCTATGAACAGTCTATAGCCTTAAATGAGGGTAGTAAGAACGTAAATGGGATAGCCTAAGAACTTAAATCTAGTACGTCATTTTTGGTTTCATTCACACGTCATTCACTCTTACATTCATTCGAGTTAACTGTATGTACTCTGGAGGAATTTACGGTAGGCTGTTTTAAATGTCCTAGACGAGCAAGAATTTTTAATATCATCCGGGATCGTATTCCATAACCTTGTAGCGGAGACCATAAATGAATGGCTGTAGGTATTCGTTCGATTCGGTGCAATTTCAAGCAGTGATCCGGAACGAGTGTTAATTTCGTGGAACGAAGAAAGAAGCCTAAAATTGGACGACAGGTAGGTGAGGCTGTTTGAAGAAAGCAACTGATAGACAAGGGTCATTTGGTGCATTTTTCTACGGTCATTTAAACGTAGCCATCCCAACTTTTTGTAGTATGGTGTTATATGAGCATCATGTCGGAGCTGGAAGGCATATCGAATGCAAGAGTTCTGTACACGTTGTAGCTTTGTTGCTTGTTCACAGGTTAGATCAGTCAATAAACTGTCACAGTAGTCAAAGATTGGAAAAAGAGGTGTTTGTATGAGTTTTAATTTAAGGTCCAGTGGGAGAACATTTTTATGACGCTTCAAAGGATAAATAGATGCGTGTAATTTTCTGCACACATTGGTTATATGCTCATTCCAGGTTAGAGTCTCATTTAAGGTGACCCTGAGGTTTGTAACAATCTTGGAGTATGGCACTTCGGTATCATCAATGGTAATTGGAGGAGGATTATGATTACTATTTAGAGCACATAGTAATTTTTTGTGTCCAATTATTATGCTTTGGGTCTTTCGTGGGTTGATGAGTAAGGCGTTGTTCCTGGCGTACGTTGTGAGTCGTTGTAGGTCTGTATTCATATGCTGGATCACTTCGCATATACTATTTACACTGGTATGGTAATATACCTGTAGGTCATCAGCATACAGATGGTATTTACAGTGGACAAGTGGGGATGAAATATCATTGATATGCAGGCTGAATAATAAAGGTCCAAGCACAGATCCTTGAGGCACGCCAGATAATCTAATAGCCCATTTGGACGTAACATCGGTTACTGAGACACACCGACGACGATTTGTGAGGTAGGATATAAAGAAATTGAGCGCATTCCGGTCAACGCCAAGGAAGCGCAATTTTGAAAGGAGTAGTTGTATGTTGACTGTATCAAATGCACTGCTAAAGTCAAGGAGCGTGAGTACCGTCACCTGTCGCTTATCCATAGCAAGCCTGATAGCATCTGTTACCCGAAGGAGTGCTGTCGTCGTACTGTGGCCCTTCCTGAAGCCAGATTGCAACGGGTCTAGTAGTGAATGATTTGTGAGATATTCAGTTAGTTGCTCGTGAATAAGTCGTTCAAGGGCTTTCGCAAGCGGAGGGAGTATTGATATAGGGCTGTAGTCTGATGGATAAGATCGTGGCTGGACAATACAGGTTGCGAGGATGAGAGGAACTATGTCAGAAAGCAGATGGAATCCATCAAGTTCAACAGCCGCATATTTTTGTAGAGTGGAAGACAAGCGATTGTCGAAGAATTTTTTTTACCATACTCGATAGTAGACCTAACACATGTGATAAATGGTTCAGGGAGGTCAGAAAGGATCTGAAAAAAATTGGACCAAATCGTGAAGACATTATTAACAGAACCAAGTACCGACACCAGATCAATAACTTCAAGGGCTTTCGTGAAGAACAACAGAACAGCGGGTGGTCAGCAGAAATGAGACAGGTGGTGCTGATTACTGTTTTAGCGGAAGTGCAACTAGGCAACCATCCTCTATACTACACTAATCAGGGAGAGAAAAAATGGAAGAGATCCGACACTTCGAAAAATGAAAGTATCGGCCAAAGACAGGCAAGGGCCACGAAGGGCGTGAAAATGAATGACTCCCTAGCCCTCAGGTACATAATAGCGTCGGGGTCGGAAAGGAATAAGAGTTGACCAAAGAAGGTCAGATAGGATAGATAAAAGTGAGGAGACTGGCACAAGTAAGTGGAAGCAATGCCAGGACTCAGCTATGGGCCTGGTGGTCGCCAACCCACACTTCAAAGTTCAGAGCCTCTGGGGCCCCGTTTAGTCGCCTAAAATATGTTTTAAAGGTAGAGTTGCTGCCTGCTGAAGAGAAATGGGGCCAGAGAAATCGAGGTGTGATGAGGATAGGACTCTGTTTTAAAGTTTTCATGGTTGTATAAGTCATTGATGGGATCGAGGGGACATACACCTTCCAGTGTAAAAATATATCATTGCATTTTTACCGAATTAAACTAAAATGAACTTCCGCCTTCGCGTGTGTCAATTTTTTCATATATTTATAAAGTGAATTAACACGTAAGTACTCTCGTGTGATCAGAGTTGGTGGAAGTTTAAACCAGTCTGCCACGCCTATATTTATCCCTTGTTTTCTTAAAACTGTGTTTTTAAAACTCATATACGTCATAACTTGTACACTTCGATTACATTTTCCATGACTCTCCTTTATAGCGCTTTCTATAATCTCAACCTCAATCTTTAACCCGTATTTAATATAAAGTTTGTTATAGGATATTTTCTGATAAAACAATATGTCATAAATTCGAAGTTGTAAAAAATACATTTTCTTACTCTTAGAGTGAAAAATATCTCAGTCATTTAGGTGCAGATTGTTAATCCGTCTATTGACTTAAGAATGAAAACGAATTCCCTTCAAAATGTTAAAAATCTTGGAGGTAATTTAAAAACTGATGGTTTAGTGTAAATAACTATACAACTGACTTAGTTATGAATGAATCTTTACTCTCTTGTGATCAGCGTTGGTGGAATTTTAAACCAGCCAGCCACCCTACTCTTATCGCTTGCTTTTTCAAAACTGTGTTTAATGAAAACATTTACGTCATAGCTAATACAGTTTTCAAGATATTGGGGGGTGGTAGTATGTAAATGGAATGGATAATGTAGATTCGTGTGTATATGTATGTATTTAGCTACCAAACAACTTTTAAAAATAAGATAATACATTTTCCTCTAGATTACAGAGCAAGTTTCAGAGGTAAGGTACAATGAATTATATTGTGACTGTGCTTATAGAATTGGAGGATACTACAAAAGATGAATTTTTAATGGCGGAAGTTTTTTAATAGAATTTGCTTTATGTCGCACCGACACACACACGTTCTATGCTGACGATAGGATAGGAAAGGGTTGGGAACGGGAAGGAAGCTGCCATGGCCTTAATTAAGGTACAGCCCCAGTATTTGCCTGGTATGAAAATGGGACGTCCTGTAAAACCATATTCAGGGCTGCCGACAGTGAGGTTCGAACCTATTATCTCCCGGATGCAAGTTCACAGCTGTGCGCCCCTAACCGCACAGCCAACTCGCCCGGTATATCACTGTTTCTGAGATATGCTTACTTTGAACCAACTTCGTGACAACGGGGCCCCAGGGGCTCTGAACTTTGGAGCGTGGGTTGGTGACCACGGGACCCTTAGCTGAGTCCTGGTATTACTTCCACTTACTTGTGCCAGGCTCCTCACTTTCATCTACCCTATCCGACCTTCCTTGGTCAACTCTTGTTCTTTTCCGACCCCGACGCTATTAGGTTTGTGAAGGCTAGGGAGTCTTGTGGCCCTTGCCTTGCTTTGGCCGATACCTTCATTTTTCGAAGTGTCGGATCCCTTCCCTTATTCTCTCTGATTAGTGTTATATAGAGGATGGTTGCCTAGTTGTACTTCCTCTTAAAACAGTAATCACCACCACCACCACCACCACCACCACCACCACCGTGACAACGGACCCTCAATCCAGGATACTCAGCAATAACATTTGAGCAGTTTTATTTAAACGATAATTTAAAAATCACTCGAATTATTAGCGATATAGTTGAAGATTATGATTTTGTGGAGCAGAATTCATTAGTTCCTTATCGGTATCTCACAATGCTTCTTATACCTTTAAACCGCAATCAACGGCAGAAAGTGAAGTTTTTACTGTTGAGAAAAATGCCCTGCAATTAGGAATTAATACATGGTTTCTTTGTGACAAGCAGCCTTAAATGGATCCCCAGTGTCTATGGCGGGGCAGTTGTGGGTGGTAGTATGCAAATGGAATGCATAATGAAGCTCCGCGTGCATATGTATGACGATGCTAAATGGCCTGTTGGTATGAGTGCTATAATCAGAATGATATATATGCTTGTTTCTATGCACTGGGGTGCACTTAGCCGACTTACGAATGTGGGAATTCCGCCAACCATTTCCTCTGGGATGTAAACAGTGTCACACGATATTTTAAACCCTAAAATTGTTTCTCTTTTTGTTAAGGCGTCTGCCTCAAAACTCTTGGTTAACACTACTGTGTCCCGAAGGTGATATAAAGGATCTCGAAGGATTACACATGACATGTTTGACCTCAGAATGAATGTACTGTATTATATCCTCGCTGAAACGAATATTCCTGAAACATCCATCCACGTTCTAAAGAATTAAAATAAGTTCCTTATTATTTGTTGGCTCGAACGATTCGATTGGGCCGTGGGTGAAAATACTGAATACTGTTATATTTCGGTCGCCAGTGGTGCGGAGAAAGTGTACCTGCCTTTTAACCGCAGTTCCGAGGTTCGATTTCCGGATCGTCCAATCAATGTCAATGGAACAGGTTTCACTGAGCCTCGTGAGACCAAAGGTTGCTAAGACGAGAGGAAGATGGCCTGGTCATGAAAGCCAAGCAATACGGCTGAGGATGTGGATATACTGACCACGTGACAGGCTATCTGGCTGGGCATCTGTCGTCTTTACTTCACGGACTATAGGTAACACGGGTTTGTTTTTCGTTTTGTTATATTTCGACCGAAAGTAGGCCAACTTTCGGTTCTGTTCAAGGCGAGTAGGCCTACTTGATTTAATTCCTTCAAACCTGGCATCCAAAACGAAGTGATGATAACACTTGACAAGAAGACAAACTATTTACTACTGAATTTAATGATAAGCAAATTATCACATGACTGATTTTTCTCAGTCATCTTCAGTAACTGTTGCCGAAAGAAATAGCTTGAAAGCGTTGTAACGGCATCTTGAGTAACTGTTGCGGAAGGGAATCGGTTGAAAGTACTCCAACGTCCATCTTCAGCAACTATTGTAGGAATAAATCGTCCGATAGCGCTCCAAAGGCATCGTAGGCAATTGTTGCGGAAAGAAGTTAGATAGGATGGTTGCCCAGTTGTACTTCCTTTTAAAATAATAATCACCACCATCAGCACCACCGGAAAAAAGTCGAAAGCGCTCCAACAGCATCTTCAACTGTAGCGGAAAGAAATAGGTCGAAATCGCTCCAACGATGGAAGATATCAGTTGTAAGAGCACCCAGCGGCTGTATTCAGCAAATGTTGCCGTACCCTATAGGCAACTTAAGCGTTTGTGAGGACGAGGCCCTGAGATAAATTCTAATGATGAAGACGGCACAAATACCCAACCTCCGAAACAGAGGAGTTAACCCAACCGGGAATCGAACCCGAGGCCCCTGGACCAAAAGACATGAATCCTGACTGACCACAGCTGCTAGAACACGGTGCTTTTCATACAGAGACGTACTCTGTGGTTCTGGCGGAAAAAATATATACAATATTAGCAAGTGGCATGGAGCAGAGGAATTAACCCAACCGGGAATCGAACCTGGGACCCCTGGACCGAAAGACATGGATCATGACTGACCACAGCTGCTAGAACACGGTGATTTTCATACAAGGGCGTACTCTGTAGTTCTGGCGGAAAAAAAAATATAAACAACATTAGCAAGTGACATGGAGAATAATCTGAGAGAGAATAGGAACGGATAATAGGCAGAGTGATGGACATGTTTAAGAGGAGGAAGAGGATATGATACCTGGTTTAAACGTAAAAAGCTGATCTTGACACTTTTATCTTTAGGAGCTGAATGTTTGGACTCAAGTGCCTATTATTCATAGAAATATTATTGCTTATGAATAACACAAACTGAATGTAATACTCTCCGAATATCTGCATCGAGATACAGTGAAAAAGATGGAAATTAAAAGTAAACATAGCAGCTTGTATGAAAAGTAATAGGTAACTCTAAATTCATCCATCCAACATGGAATATTTAAATGCTGTTGGATAGTGATTGTATTATTACTGAAATGTGATTAAACAGGATTATATTTGGTTTGACGCTGAACAAAACTCATTTCGTAACACTATTATTCCAAATAGCTGTGAATATTGAAGTGTTACCTATAAAGTTGTATTTTCAGAATCATGAGATAGGATAGGTATTTCCATACAAAAATTATCTGATAATACACTTTCCTGATTGAATTGGTCATGTGAGAAATCCTACATCTACTGAAAAATGAGATAATAAAGAAAAACTGTATTCAGTGAACAATGGGAAGTTACACGTATCCACTCTTGTTTGTTATCGAGCTTTCTCATGAAAAAAAAAAAAAAAAAAAAAACCCAAAATCCATGTTGCAACAGCCCCCCGAAGGGCCTTGGCCTACCAAGAGGTCACTGCTCAGCACGAAGGCCTGCAGATTACGAGGTGTCATGTGGTCTGCACGACGAATCCTCTTGGCCGTTATTCTTGGCGTTCTAGACCGGGGACGCTATCTTACCGTCAGATAGCTCCTCAATTGTAATCACGTAGGCCGAATGGACCTCGAACCAGCTTTCAGATCCAGGAAAAAATCCCTAACCTGGCCTCCTTTCTCATGAGGTACAGGCAATTTCAAATGTTGTTCACATGTGGGTTGAACAGAGATGGATGCACTTTGAATAATTGTTTGAGATTATACAGGGAGTATAATTTAAGACTTCGTACTTCTGGTGACAGACCGCGGCAATGTGGTTTGTGTCAAGCTTGGCGTGATAAGAAGTATTGACAGCTGGTGCAGCAGATACTTAGCTCCCTTGCTCAGTTCCCTAGTAACTATTGGACTTTTTAAGGTGTGTTATAAGGTTATTATCGCGATGGTCAAGTACACTACAGCGCAGATAATTTTATGTTCGAGTGTTACATGCACAAGAAGAGGAAACCAGTTAAAAGGTGCCTTAGAAAATTGCGTAGACAGTTTCATGGTTCGTCAGTACCATCAAAACGTTACGTGCAACAATCGTTCACATGTGGCGTAGTACTGGTTCCGTAACTAAAAAAAAAAAAAGAGGGAAGAAGAACAGCTCTCACACAGGAGAGGTTAGCAGATATACGGGTAAAGATGGAAGTCAGTCCACATAAGTCGCTTCGTAGAGGAGCTCAGGAAAATGCCATTTTACATTCGTCAGCACGTAATGGAACAAAATGATCACGTTTACGATTTTACTGGTCTCATTCAGTCCGTATTTAATTTAATGGCGTATGGCATCCGGAGAGGCCTGGTGCAGGTCTTTTTCTAGTAGACGGCTTATTAGGCGACCTGCATGTCTGTGAAGATGAGGCCCTACCTAGGATGACTTCTAATGTTGAATACGCCACACACACCCAGCCCCAGAGCCATTGGAATTAACCAATTAAGGTTTAAATCCCCGTCCCGGCCGGGAATCGAACCCGGGACTCTCTGAACAGAAGACCAGTATGCTGGCTATTCAGCCAACGAGTCAATTCAGTCCATTGCAAGAATGAGATTTTGCAATTGGCTAATGAATAGTGTTCACGACAGTATCGAGGATCGGAACTTAATTTTATTTTATTTATTTATTTATTTATTTATTTATTTATTTATTTATTTATTTATACTTATTTCTCCTGAGCATGTATATAACTGGTGTGTTCAGTTTCGTTTAGTTTCTATAGGCGTAATCATGCCGCTTCTTTGAGACGGTTACATCCGCTCGCCATTGCGGGCACTGTGCTCGCTGTCACCTATTCTCTCTGCTCCTATTCCTCGATACTTCACTGCGAAGTCTTTAATTATACTCGCTATACAAGCACATTCTATTCATGACTTTTGAACACAAGCGTTTTAACAGTTTGTATATGAGTATAAAACATTTCATTATTACAAAATATATTTTTTTAACAAAGACTGTACATTTGTTCATTTTTCAAACTTCAGTACGGTAATAAATCTTCCACTTTCTGGCCGGCTGTCCGTAGACAGTTTTTAGTGTTGAGGTATATTTTTAGTCCAATGGTCCCTATCCTCAACATTATACAGACATTTAAAATCCTCGTCTACAGTGGGCCAATTGCAGATTTCATCAAAGGATATTTCCATTTCCTAATAATAATAATAATAATAATAATAATAATAATAATAACTGTTACCGTGGTTGGTGGATCAGCAGAGGTGAAAGAAGGTGCCGGGGTGAATGTGTCTAACTACCAAATCAAAGTTAATTTAAAACTTTAACAAGGTTATATTTTCTGAGTTTTAACAATCAATAACAACAAAATTTAACAGGATCCAATAATTTTAACTCTCTTGGGCTACAAGCCCCTAGTTTTACAATTTCGAGCTCCTAGCTTCACGCCCAAATTTGTTCAAGGGCAGAAATCCCCTAAACAACATGGAGCACTTGCTCCCACTTTACAATGTCAAGCCTCCCAGAGGCATTCCAGCAACACTAGAAAAGAGCTGACACGCTCTCAGTTTTTCAAGCCTATTCAAGGCAATATCAGAAACTTGCAATTATTGTCCATCAAGGCACAACATACAAAAATGAAATAGGGGTATCTCGTACCCAGCCTACAGGGCCTTCGTGTAGAAGAAATAACAGATAAATAAATGACTCGAAAACAAAATGAAAGGAGGCGAATACTAGCACTCCTCGATGTAACTTCTTAAAACCTAACGGGCACTAGGCTGATGAAACAGGGGCTATTCCCAAACTATGGAGGTGACCCGTATAAGAAATAAATTTTAAAATAAGGAAGAGAAGAATATCAGTTACCAAAACGTAGTCACCTCAAACCAAAATGAAGGGGAGCTCAAGAGGGTAAATCACTCTCAATCCCCGAATTACAGTTACAGATTTTATGAAGTTTTTACATAAACCGACAGAGAATTACATGTTTAGAAGAGTAGGTTACATTGTAAAGGTTTCGGACGTTCCCCGCGCGTTAAACTGCTGAGCTAGCAAGAAATAAAGATGTTAAAAAGGCCATTACCTTGCTGAAGACCTGCTGCCTGATGAAAGAGGCGCCTCCCGCCTCCTGCTTTACATTCACACACTTAGTTAGATGTTGATCAAGTGGCCAAGAGACGTGAAAATCCGCAGTTCATAAACCCTCGGGGAAAGTTCGAGACCTTTCATGAATAATCAAGCCACACCCTCTCACTTTTATTGGTAGATGAAAAAGTTACACACAAAATAGAAGAAGAAACCTGTGACAGGCTGAAAATTAATTACAGAAATTAGGGATTGGCTGAATTCAAAACTGGCGGAAAGAAAGGGTCAATATTGCCAACCCAAAAATGAATGAACATAATTTAGTAAAGGACAAACTTATGAATACAAAATTTCTTCAAAAAAGTTCCTTAACTTCGCACCAGGGTGCGTGATCATAGTTTTTTTTAGCAGAGACATCTATGAGATAATGTCTACACTTCTTGAAGAACGGAAAACAAAACAAGTTGAAATCCACACAGTACTGGCAACTTCATAATCACAAAATTAAGGTAGTGACATCTTCTGAGCAAAAGCTTAAGGAGGTCTAGTTTTAAGTTCAGTGTTTCTCCTATAGAGGAGGTCTTATTGGCGCAAGATTTAAATGTGCGGCGTAGAGGTGTACCTCCCGGTGCAATAGTAATAATAATAATAATAATAATAATAATAATAATAATAATAATAATAATAATAATAATAATAATAATAATAATGGATTTAAGTCCCACTAACTACTTTTACGGTTTCCGGAGACGCCGAGATGCCGGAATTTTGTCCCACGGTAGAACTTTTACGTGCCGGTAAATCTACCGACACGAGGCTGATATATTTGAGCACCTTTAATTTTCACCGGACTGAGCCAGGATCGAACCTGCCAACTTGGGCTCAGAAAGCCAGAGCCTTAACCGTCTGAGCCACTCAGCCGGCCTGAATTTCTTCATCTGAAGGTATACAAGGTTGAGTTTTCTTTTGCCCATGATTTTCTTTACGGGAATACAATTTTGCAGATATCTTTTTCTTAGACTCGATTTTATTTTAATTTATTTTATGTTAACTTATTTTATTTGCGTTAACTTTGGAGAACATTTGAAGGTCTTTATACATACAGTAGTTATGGCTGTTTCATCATTGGAGTTTAACTTATTATCAGTAACCGAATCTGTCTGTTATTGGTTATCAACTATTCAAAGACAATTTGCCGGCGATCAGCTTGGTTAACCGAGAACTGCTGTTTAAGGAGACACTAACTGAGCTGCGTATCAGATTACTCCTATTACAAAATTATGTTCATACCGTCAGAGCAACCGATTCAATTGCAATAAACATTTGTATACACAGATAATTCAGCTCATTTAACAAAATACGATGGTTAAAGAAAACCACTATTAACAATATTCTATTCTAAATGAATGAATTCCTAAGCCTTAAATGTTCATCGATAGGTACATTTTAAAACTAACTATTGAAGTAAGAGGTTTCAAATTAGGCACACGCAGAGAATAATGCACACATTACGATTCAACGAAACATTCTTGGTCTAGTATTACAGTTTACATTCAAAAATGATTTTGTCCAAAAATGTTATAAACAAGAAATCATCGAAGTTATTAACTAACTAAACCTATTATAAAAACTAAACCTATTATTTAATGTTCAGCAAATTAAGGTAAAACGATCTGTAAACATAATCTAACAATTCCAAGTTAATTGATGCAGTAATTTTGGAGGTAACGCACCTTATTAAAATGAAAGTTGTGAGAAATGGCCACTGAATGAAGTCCAAACATTGTTAACTACAATTTTGATATCTTTAATGGTTTTCCAGAAAATTAAAAATGAAATCAAGCCTGAGTGTGAATCCGTCGCATACGGTGAAGTGTGATCTTTTCATCCAAGTTAATGCTACCTTACGCCGCTCAAAATGCGACCTCTTTATTTCTCCGTGTTATACATGTTAAATGCATCTTTTGTCAGAATTCTAGGATAATTAGACATCTAAATGTGTAATTTACAATTGTTGCGTTGCTTCATTGAAGGGCTAGGATAGGTTGATTAACAGAGGAATGGATCATTCGTAGAATTGACATCCGGACCCCAAAATCGCGGTTTCAAACCCAGCAAAGTTGGTCAGATATTTTTAAGGGTGGAAAAAGTCCATTTGACACGCTATGTGGTTCGATGTCGGCACGTTAAAGATCTCTAATAATAATAATAATAATAATAATAATAATAATAATAATAATAATAATAATAATAATAATAATAATAATAATAATAATAATGTTATTGACTTTGCGTCCTACTAACTACTTTTACGGTTTTCGGAAACGTCGAGGTGCCGGAATTTAGTCTCGTAGGAGTTCTTTTACGTGCCAGCAAATCTACCGACACAAGGCTGACGTATTTGAACACCTTCAAATACCACCGGACTGAGCCAGGATCAAACCTGCCAAGTTAGGGGCAAGCGTCTGAACCGCCTGAGCCACTCATTCCGGCGAAAAGAGCTCTCTAGTGACACATCTGATAGAGAAAACCGGAACATCAAATCTGACATGTAGACAACTTAAATGCCGCCAAATCTAAGAGCCTCCATATGGTGGGTGAGGCCGTACGATTATTATTATTACATTTTCAGTATAATATCTTTCATTTTAATAATTTAGCTCTTTCTTTCAAACTGAGTTGGCAAAACTGAAAGGAGGAATTCTTTAACGTACTGGAAGCTAACGACACAGAGTTACCACAATGAACTTCCTCAAACGCTATCAACCTCAACTCTGCTGGGAACTGAAGGACAATGGCCGATGGCGCCACTGAGCCCGGCTGTTTATACTGTACAACTAGGGACGTACCAAACAAATTACAGTTACCACACTGAACGGGATATTACACTGGAGTGTACATTTCAACTTCAAACATTTAAGACATCCTGAACGTACCTGTGTGACGGCATTAATCGAACAAAGTGGGTCGAAACGTCTTTGTCTTGAAATATGAAGGCACAGCTTGAGAGCTCTTGGACTAATTGTCTCGAGCTCGCTATTGTGTCTTGCTCTCAGCCCGGTATTCAGCAACTATGCTCCACAAACACAGCACAGACAAGGATCCCACACATCGATTTCAAGATTTATGTGCGAGCTAGTTTGCAAATGACACAATGCTAGACACTATCATGTGCTTATGAATTCTATGTCTGCTTCACTGGAAAACGGTACTTCCATCTGTAAAGTGAGAGTGTTTATATAAAAGAAAAGTGGCACCATTACTGCCAGCATTGTGAGGATACGAGTGTCAAATAGGGTTACGATTTCTGCAATCTGTTATATTCTCCAACTTATAGTAGTCAAGGATTACGTGTATTTAGTTATTTTTCAACAGACAAAAATAATTGTTTCATTTCTGTTAGAGGACGTTAAGCTTGCTTCATTTGAAGAGAAGTTTATAAATCGTTGTTTGAAGGGAAAGTACAACGATATAACCATCCCCTCTTAACAATAATCAAAAGAGGAAGTGGAAGTTGTTCATCTCTCCGGTGTAGTGGTTAGTGTGATTAGATGCCACTCTCGGAGGCCTGGGTTCGATTCCCGGCTCTGCCACTTAATTTGAAAATCGGTATGAGGGCTGAACGGAGTCCACTCAGCCTCGGGAGCTAAAATGAGTAGATGGGGTCGGGGGTTCGATTCCCACCTCAGCCATCCTGGAAGTGGTTTTCCGTGGTTTCCCACTCCTCCAGGCAAATGCCGGGATGGTACCTAAGTTAAGGCCACGGCCCTTCCCTCTTCCTTGTCTATTCCTTCCGATCTTCCCATCCTACAACAAGGCTCTTGTTCAGCATAGCAGGTGAGCAGGTGGACGAGGTACTGGTCCTCCTTCCTAGTTGTATTCCCCGACCCAAAGTCTCACGCTCCATGATACTGCCCTTGAGGCGGTAGAGGCGGGATCCCTCGCTGAGTCCGAGGGAAAAGCCAACCCTGGAGAGTAAACGGATTAAGAAAGAAGAAAGTGGAAGTTGTCGGACTCTTTAAAGAATGAAAGTTGTGGCAAAAGAAAGGGAAGAATCACAAAGACCGTAAAAAGAAAAAGACTAGGCTTCTCAAATCTAATATTGTTAGAGTCGGAAGAGAACAAGACTTAGACAATGGAGTCGGATCGTGAAGATGAAAATGAGAAGCCTGTTCAAGATAAATGAAACCAATGCCAGACTCAGCTAGTGATCCTGTGGTCATCACTCATACGCTCCAAGTAACTACCTTAAGAATCTATGTATAATGATGACAATAATAATTGTTACGGAGTTATCCGTGGTAGTTAGAGGTGAAAGAAGGTGCGGGCGGGAATAGGTCTCAACTTACGAAATTAAAGTTAATTTAAAACTTTAACAAAGGTTATATTTTCTTTGCAAAATCAACAAATGACAACAAATAACAGAGATGTAACAGGTACCAAGTAGCAGGTTAACAATTTAAGAATTTACAGAGCCCCAAGATTAATTTCTGAGCTCTCAGCTCACCACCACAATAGTTACAGGGCAGAAAACCCCTAAGTACAAGGAGCACTTGCTCCTAATTACAATGTTAAAATGAAAAGAGCAGACCCGCTCTCAATTTTACCAGCCTGTCAAAGGCTACAACAACCTTTATTCCTAACTGCCCTTAAGGCACACATACCGTGAAACAGGGGTATCTTGTACCCAACCTACAGGGCCTTCACATGAAGAAAACAAACAATGGGTTAATTAAATGGCCCAACAAACCAACTTGACTGGAGGCGTAGCTTGCACTCCTACATGAAACTTCTTAAAACCTAGGTGGCACTCGGCCAGTTATACAGGGGCTAATCCCATACTATGGAGGTGACACGATAAGAAAATTTTATTACATTAAGAAGAGAAGAAAAACGGTTATGAAAACGTAGTCACCACAAAACAATATGAGTGGAAGCTCGAGAGGGTTAGGCACTCTCTATCCCAATTTGTAGTTAAAGAGACGAAATTTTACCAAATGTCTATTACATTTTAAAGATAGGTTACATGAGAAGAGTTTCGAACCTGCCCCGAGGGTTAAACTGCTGAGCTAGCAAGAAATAAAGTTATTAAACGGCCATTACCTTGTGGATGAACTGCTGCCCGAAGAAGGAGGCGCTTCCCGCCCCCTGCTATATATGTTTACACACTGCGAAAGATGTTACTGAAGTGGCCCCGAGACAAGAAAATCAGCAGTTTATATACCCTCGTGGAACATTCGAGACCTTTCATGAATGATAACAACCCGCCCACAAACTTTTATTGGCCGACAGCAAAAACAGATACACAAGACGAAGAAGAAACACCTTATTGGTGGAAAATTAATTACAGAAATTTATGATTGGCTAATTGAAAAACTGGCGGATGGAAAGGATTATATTGCCAACCCACAAACCACAGAACAAAATTTAGTAAAAATAAAACTTAGGAATACAATATTTCTTCAGGAAAGTTCATTCCATTGCACCAGAGTGTGTTACCATAGTTTTGGGTAGCGACATCTGTTAGAGAAAGTTCAAACTTCTTGATACGGAGCAAACAAACACAAATCAAAATAGACACAGTTCAGAACACTTCAAGATAACCAATTTTACAGTAGTGACATCTTCCGAGAAACCGTTGAGTTAATACAGTTGTTAAAGTTCAGGGTTTCTCCTGTAGAGGGATTCCCACTGGCGCAATATTTGAATTCGCGGCGTGGAGGTGTACCACACGGTACAATAATAATAATATAATAATAATAATAATAATAATAATAATAATAATAATAATAATAATAATAATAATGGCGCGTAGCTTGCGATGAGTCCTGGTGCAGGTCTTTTGAGTAGACTCCCTATAGGTGACCTGCGTCTCTGTCTAAGATTAATTCTTCTATTGTCGAAGATGGCACGAGCACCCAGCTTCCGAGCCAGAAGAATTAACCAATGCAAGTTAAAATCCACGAACAGATCGGGAATTCAACCCGGGACCCCCTGGACCAAAGGCTAATATGCTAACCACTTAGCCATGAAGTCGGACTATGTAATATAATTTGCTAGCACAAACAAATCTTTATCCAGAAATTGAAACGCATCCTTCATTAGATTAAAAAACTTGAAGAATTGTGCTACAAACATTTCCATCCTCACATCGTAATCCTCGGTCCTCATACGCCAAGGGTTCGTGATTATTTATTTATTTATTTATTTATTTATTTATTTATTTATTTATTTATTTATTCATTTATTTCTATTTCTGTATTTTTCTGAATGCTTCCATTCAATCAGAATATCGTCATTTATAGAATTTTATGACATAATCTTTCAAACTTGTATTCTCGAGTTTGTGTCATTAACACCGAGCTCGATAGCTGCAGTATGCAGTATTCGGGTGATAGTGGGTTCGAACTCCACTGTCGGCAGCCCTGTAGATGGTATTCCGTGGTTTCCCATTTTCACACTAGGCAAATGCTGGGGCTGTACCTTAATTAAGTCCACGGCCGCTTCCTTCCCACTCCTAGCTCGTTCCTGTCCCATCGTCGCCATAAGACCTATCTGTGTCGGAATGACGTAAAAGCAACTAGCAAAAGTGTCATCAGCGGTTGTTAATTTTATAACATTCTTTCACAATTCTCCTTTTTCTCAGGTTATTCTACCAGTTTGCTGTCCTTCAATTAACATGCTTTCAAAATTCTACTTCCTCTCAGATTATTCTACCAGTGTGTTATCCCCCGTTAACATACTCTGGTGTAGTGGTTAGTGTGATTAGCTGCCACCACTGGATGCCCGGGTTCGATCCACAGCTCTGCCACGAAAATTTGAAAAGGGGTACGAGGACTGGAAAAGGGTCCACTCAGTCTCGGAAGCTCAAGTGAATAGGTTCGGGTTCGATTTCCACCTCAGCCATCTTCGAAGTGGTTTTCCGTGGTTTCCCACTTCCGCTCCACGCAAATGCAGACATGGTACCTAACGGCCACGCCACTTCCTTTCCTCTTCCTTGTCTATCCTTTCCGATCTCTCCCCTCCCCCGCAAGGCACCTGTTCAGCATACCACGTGAGGCCGCCTGGGCGAGGTACTGGGACTCCTCGCCAGTTGTATCCCCCAACCCAAAGTCTCACGCTCCAGGACACTGCCCCTGAGGCGGTAGAAGTGGGATACCTCACTGAGTCTGAGGGAAAAGCCAACCCTGGAGGGTAAACGGATTTAGAAAGAAAGAAAGAAAGAAAGAAAGACACATACTTTCACATCTCCTGATTATTCCCCCAGTCTGTTATCCTTTCACTTATATGTAGTCTGGCTCCTTGGCTGAATGGTCAGCGTAATGTTTTTCGGTTCAGGGGGCCTCGGGGTCGATTCCCAGCCGGGTCGGAAATTAAAACCTTAAACGGCTAATGTAATCAGGAACTGGGTGCTTGTGCTGTCCCCGACACCCCCGCAACTTACACACCACACAAAACACTACCCTCCATCACGGTAACACGCTGTTTCCTATACACGGCAGATGCCGTCCGCCTTCGTCGGAGGGTCTGCCTTACATGGGCTACACACGGCTAGAAATAGCGACACGTAATTATTACTTATTCTGACAATTTCGTTATTCCCTCATGGATATGATTTTCATTTATTCTGTCTTTAAAATTATTCTAGTAGTTTCCCTTTCACTCATTCTCTCACTCGCCCGTACGCATATACGCAGTTTTCTTATATAGTATTTTCCTTTACAAAGAATGAGATAATGGCGATTGAAAGAAAAATAGTAATTATGTAAGAACATATCGCTGTACTTCAATGTAGTCGCTTGCTCATTTTATATGCTATTAGCTTACCAAGTCCTCAATATTCATTGCCAGTAACAGCAACAAATTTATTCAATGTTATAATAATTAAATAACTATTACAACAGCGCTACAAATCTCATTAGAGTTCAATGTGACTTCTGTGTGAAACAAGACCGTTAATAATTGGCTACATGCGGTCCGATGATATTAAATTTTAAATAATTGTATTTTAACGCTATTTGGCACTGCACATTGCTGTTTAATACCCCAGTCCCTTACAATATTTGGAGTTAGTGGATTGAGAACTGGACCTATTATTATTATTATTATTATTAATTTAATTATTATTAAGGTTGTTTGTTTAACGTCCCATTAATTTTTTTTTACTTTTTTCAGAGACGCCGAGGTGCCGAAATGTTGCCCCACACGAGTTCCTTTACTCGCCAGTAAATCTGCCGACATGAGGCTGACGTACCTATTTGAGCACCTTTAAATACTACCAAACTGAACTGCGATCGAACCCGCAACTTCAGCTAAGGAGGCCAGCACTCTACCGCTTGAGTTATTCAGCCCGGTGGTCCTCTTATTCTAAAGATAGCAGGTTGGATCCCTGCTCAGACAGTGGAATATTATAGTCCCATGTCTGTGAAATCACTCGGATGTAAAAGAACGTGTTTAAGAAGGTATTTAAGATTAGTTTAAGCGTAAATGATTAATTTTTAACTATCAGAAAAAAATAATCACTGACGGTTTTAACTGTTTATGGTATATGAAGTGACGTAAGTGTTCCTAAGCTCATAAAACTAATCAACAATAATATTACATTGTCTGAAATGGAAACAACTAGAGCAACTGGAAAACTTGAAGACAACGTTTCTGAAAAAAATGTATTATGTGTCTCAAAATGGTGTCCAGACATGGACATTGGCGGTCACCACAAAATCATGGACATTTGCGGTCACTGAGATATACTTGTGTCCACTCACAGTTATTCCAAGCAGTCATAGGAGATTTGCGGTCAATGCAATCAATCTCAGGGTATACCCACTAACCTGCCTGGGCTCCTGCTCCTGCTCCGAGGCATTGAAATACCCACATACAGACAAGTCTACTGAACGTAAGTCAAAATTTAAACCAAACCACTTGTCATATTTTGCAACACAAAATTTAAATTCCCTTATGCAAATTGGCAAATTAAAAGTGATAACTGACATAATGGGCCAGCATAAGATTCTCATTATGTGATTACAGGAAATTAGAAACATCGATCAGGACGCACTGGAATATCAAGCGTACAGACTCTACAAAGGTATACCAGGAAAGAGAGTGACAAAAATATTCCCCAGTTTGCAACAGGCTTTTTGGTTAGCTTTAAAATAATAAACTCTAAACAAAAGTTTAAATCTCATTCCTAAAGGATCTCCACACTTACGATAAAAACAGCTAATAAAATTTATACCATAACTAATGCACGTGCTCCTACCAATGGTAAAAATAACTCTTCAAAAGACCGTATAGAGATAGAAAACTATTAGGATCTACTCGACGATATCCTAAATAACATTCCTAAAAACCATGTTAAAATATTAATGGAGATTTTAATGCCCAACCAGGAAGAGAACGTAGAAATCGTGATGTAATTGGTAAATGGCCTTGCTCAGAAGAGAACAAACAAAAATGGTCAAAAAACTCATTGATCTTTGTAGGAATCATGGCCTAATATCAAAATCTACATATTATATTAAGAGAAAACCACAACAACTGAAAATGGAAACATCACGATTACACTAAAGGTGAATGACAATTAGATCATGTATTTATGGATAAATTATATCACAAAGAAATTTATAATGTCAGGGTTCTTCGAGGAATAGACACAGGCTCAGATCATTATGTAGTTAAAATTAAAATCAAAATAACTCCCCAAAGGATACTACAATAACAAGCCTATAAACCAAAAAGGAAAATAGATCCTACACTGCTAATTAAAAATGAAAATTATCAAAAAGCAACAGAAAAACATAGATGATCTAGTTAGTAGACTGCAGCAAATTGCAGAACTGGCTGCAATAAAGCTTCGTAAGAAACATCAGTGGTGGCATAATGAATGTGATGATATTATTGAGAAACGACACAAAGCGTGGTTATTGCAGCAGTCCCAAAAATATGAAGCACCTTTCCAAAATTTAGTTAAACAGCGGAAAGATACAACAAAAACCTTCCTGCAATAAAGGAAGTTTACACAGCACTGAATGACGTGAAGAACTTTAAAGCACCTGGTGAAAATCAGACCTTTGCAGAAATTTGGAAATATGTTGGAAGTTCAGCAATAATTGCCATTAGTAAACAACTACTCAACATCTGGATTACACAAAAATTACCAGAACATTGGACAACAGCCATCATCCATTCATCTCAATAGAATTAAAATACAATTTGACAATGGACTAGGAGAATATCAAGCAGGTTTCAGGCCTTGGAGGAGTTGCCCTGACCAAATTATGAGCCTCAAACTGATAATGGATTACGACAGAAAAAGAAATAGAGATAAGGTGATAACATTTATCGACTTCAGGAAGGCCTATGATTATATTCACAGGAAATCTTTATTTAAAAAATTACGACACATGGGATTATATCCTAAATTAGTAAATATGATAAAATTAACTCTTACAGAGACCAAATCAAAAGTAAAGTTCAGAGGCGAATTATCAGACCCATTCGAAGTAATTACTGGGTTACGGCAGGGTGATGGTTTATCACCTTTACTATTTAATTGTGGACTAGAAGTGATAATGCGAGAGTGTTTTTTTTTCAAGTTGCTTTACGTCGCACCGACACAGGTAGGTCTTATGGCGAGAGTGATTTAGGAAAAGCCCTCCAAATATTAAAATAGGTAGGAAAATACAAAGAAATTGCCTTGGTTTTGCAGATGACATGGCGTTATTAGCCGAAGATTGAGGTAAAGCATAAACTCAAATATCAGAGCCTCACACCATTGCAAATAAAATTAGCCTTAAAATATAATATGAGAAAACAGAAATTATGCTCCAAAAACCAACACCATTAAAAAAATACATATTAACGGTACTAAAATTAAAATTGTAACGCAATTCAAATATCTAGGTGAGTTAATATCATAAATTTAAATGAAAATTCTTCAATTCAAATAAAGGCAAACAAGTTATCTAAGGCACAAAAATTAACATGGGAAACTTACAAAAATAAATGCTTATCTATTAATGCAAAAATCAAACATTACAATACAGTCACAAAGCCAAAACCCACATATGCCGCAGGAACATTATTCCACCTAAGCGAACAATCCAAGACTGACAGATTACAGGAGGGCGAATTGGAAGAACTTGTATCAATAAAATGTATCAAAAAGATGGGCAATGGCGAATAGTACCTATCAACGTTGTACTGTATATCAGAAAGTAGAACCCATTACTGATACCATGCACAAGAAAAGATTAGAGTATTTTGGCCACATTCTGAGAATGCCAGATTCGCGACTTCTGAAACAGCTAGTGCAGTACAATCTTGATTCAAAAAATACTACAGCTGGAAGCAAATAGATAAAAGAAATTAGGAAGGATTTGAAAGAAATTGACCTTACACCGGATGAAACTATGGAGAAGAAAGAAGTGCACACTTCTTCTTCTTCTTCTTTCTCTTTTCCCTTTATGCCCTTGCAGGCGTCGGGTCCTTAGCCACTTTCCATATGAAGTCCGGTCGAGTGCCAGTCTTCTCAATTCTGCTGGAGTCTTTCCCCTCTTTCGTGCCAGGTCAAAGTCGTAGGTGTCCCACTCCAGACTCGGTCGTCCCCTCCCTCTTTTTTCCTCTGGTCTTGCTTGGGATATTTGTTTAGGCTTCCTTTCCTCTTCCATCCTCACCAGGTACCTCAACCATCCAAGTTCCTTCTTTTCAATTAAACTGATCAGTGGTTCTTGGTTAAGACACTCTTCCCTTGTCCTAGTATTTCTAACCATATCTTTCCTTGTCCTTCCAACTGCTTTACGCAAACACTTCATTTCTGTGGCAGCGAGTCTGCTCTCTAAATTACTCTGCAGTGTCCAGCTTTCAGATCCGTAACTTCTCTCTTACCTACGATGGTATTATTAATACCGGGCGAGTTGGCCGTGCGCGTAGAGGCACGCGGCTGTGAGCTTGCATCCGGGAGATAGTAGGTTCGAATCCCACTATCGGCAGCCCTGAAAATGGTTTTCCGTGGTTTCCCATTTTCACACCAGGCAAATGCTGGGGCTGTACCTTAATTAAGGCCACGGCCGCTTCCTTCCAACTCCTAGGCCTTTCCTATCCCATCGTCGCCATAAGACCTATCTGTGTCGGTGCGACGTAAAGCCCGTAGCAAAAAAAAGGTATTATTAATATTATAATATATATGTTAGCTTTATGGATTCTGTGATTTATTTCAGAATCCACTTTACCATCTGCTGTTATTTTTCATTTCGTGTGGCTATTTCTAGCCGAGTGCAGCCCTTGTAAGGCAGACCCTCCGATGAGGGTGGGCGGCATCTGCCATGTGTAGGTAACTGCGTGCTATTGTGGTGGAGGATAGTGTTATGTGTGGTGTGTGAGTTGCAGGGATGTTGGGGACAGCACAAACACCCAGCCCCCGGGCCACTGGAATTAACCAATGAAGGTTAAAATTCACGACCCGGCCGGGAATCGAACCCGGGACCCTCTGAACCGAAGGCCAGTACGCTGACCATTCAGCCAACGAGTCGGACATCTGCTGTTATGATGCTGTCTAAATATTCAAATTGCTGAACCTGTTCTAAAATCTCATTCTGCCACTCGATGTTAAGGTCTTTTTGTTCTTTCCTAGTAAGATGCATAACTTTACTTTTACTAACATTAACTTCCATCCCCCGGTCTTGGAGTGCGCACCCCCATTCCATCACTGCCCTCTATAATGTATCTCTATCTGTTGCTAATAGTGCGATATCATCTGCGTAGACTAGTGCCTGTATCCACACTGATCTCATCTTGAAATTTCCAACTTTGCATTTACTTGTTCACCTCTTACATTGTTTAATAACTTAATCCATGAATATTATTAAGAGTAGAGGACTAAGCCCGTCACCTTGCTTGGTACCTCTTTCCATAGTAAATTCCTTGGAGGTTTGACCATTTATCCTCACTATACCTGTTGTATGTCCGGCGCTCCCGTCTCGCTCCACCAGCCAGCTGCACGCGCGCCTGTGTATCATTCTGCCAGCTTCGACGCGCAGCCCTCAGTGCGCGTGCCTGACCATCGAGTGTACTATAAATAGGAGCTCCCTGCCTGCTCAATCGCCCACTCGCCCCGGTGTCCAGCTCCAGAATACACCCTACGTCGAGCACGGAGGCTACTCCTCTTGAAAATGTGCTTCGACCAGGTGGACTGAATTTCTGGCAGTACGAGGTTTCACCTCTGGTCACCGCTCCCTTACCTGTTTCCGCTGCCTATGTTCCGTAATTCTTTTACAAGCCATTTTCATTCCCTAAGCTATGCAAGCTCCCTTAGTTTCGCTAGGTGGAATTTCTTCAATCAATTGAACTTACTTTTTAGGAATTCAGGCACTTCAACAAACAAGGACTCTCAAAGACATTTATGTTAGTGTGCCAGGTAGTTTTCGACTATCAACGTGTCAATTCACAAAGACTATCTTTTCAAGATAGAAGTGTATATAAAGACTGTAAACCTGTACATATTGTATAAAGACAGACTTTTCTCAAGATTCAATATTCCTTTTGCTTCAAAATAATTTTCTGTTATTTGTGTAAATATCATAAAGTGAAGCAATAAAAGTTGTGTTTTGTAAACTTCAACCTTGGTTACAACAATACCCATAACCCTCTTGTATATAATTTTAATCACCCTAGTCAGTTTGGGGGTAATATATGCCTTCTGTAAAGCCATCCATAGCTCTTCTCTCGGTACTCTGTGTTAAATGCCGACTTCAAGTCGATAAATGCTGCAAATAGTTCTCCTTCCCAATTTAGGATCTTTTCTGCTGCATTTCTCAAACAGAAGATCCATATTTGTGTTTACCGATGGGGTCTAAATCCAGCCTGTTCTTCTTCCAGTTCTTCCTCCACTTGCTCTCTTAGTCTCTTCTCTATTATAGTTGAATATAACTTCTGGAGAACTGATGCTAAGCATATCGCTCTGTAATTATGAGAATCAGTTGAGCTTCCCTTCTTGTGAATGGGAACTATGATGTTCCGCTCCCAATCTTCTGGTATTTTCTCAGAGTCCCAAACTAGAAGAGATCCCAAATACATTTCTCTAGTTCTCTTCCTCCGAATTTCACAAATTTCAATCTGCTGCTTTACCAGTTATGATTGCTTTAATTGCCTCATGCACTTGCTTCAAACTAATACATTCTTCCTTTTCCCTCTCTCCACTGTTATCCTCTTCCATTGGCGTCATGCCCGCCATTCTACTGCTTTCCTTGAAGGTTTCTGAGTAATATTCGCTCCACACTTTCAAGGATGTCATTTATGTTGGCTTTCAGCCAGTTATTTTTATCCTTAATATTTCTGATTTTATTTCCCGTTTTTTTCTCTTCAGCTTTTCACCACATGCCAGAACTTCCTTTGATTTTCCTTATAACTTTCTTCTACTTCCCTCCCGAACTGTTCCCAGGATTCCTTTTTAGCTTCCTTGACTGCTCTCCCTGTTGCATTTCTTACTTGTACGTTCCTTTGTCTTCCTCACTTTTATATTTCATATATCTTTTCCATGCTTTCTTCTTGGCTGCAACCGCTTCCTTTACTGTTTCGCTCCACGATTTTGTCTATCTCCTATTTCCTTTGACTTCGCTGATCCCGCACACCTCTGTAGCTACCTGGTTAATCGTTTCTTTCATCACCTTCCATTTGTCTTCCACGTTCCACCTACTTCTGTGATTTTGCTTCTTCTGTATGAGTTTTTCGCTTAACTTATTCTCAACTCCGATCGCATTTACTTTCACTTCGACATAATTCATTTTTGTTGATTCTCGTATATATATCTGAACCGGGTTTCTATTACCAATAAACGATGTTCAGTGTTGAGTTCCGCACTGCGGAATACCCTCACATCCATTACATCATAGTGGGTATTCTTTGTGTACACACCGAGCTCGATAGCTGCAGTCGCTTAAGTGCGGCCAGTATCCAGTAATCGGGAGATAGTGGGTTCGAGCCCCACTGTCGGCAGCCCTGAAGATGGTTTTCCGTGGTTTCCCATTTTCACACCAGGCAAATGCCGGGGCTGTACCTTAATTAAGGCCACGGCCGCTTCCTTCCACTTCCTAGACCTTTCCTCTCCCATCGTCGCCATAAGACATATCTGTGTTGGTGCGACGTTAAGCAAAATAGCTTTGTGTACACAGAGTAGTCTATTGTACTTGGTATATTTCTGCCCATTGCCTCGAAGGTAATTTGGTGGATCTGTTTATGAGGTAGGAAAGAATTCCCTATTCGCATTTCATTATCTATGCGGAACTCAAGCATTATCTTCCCATTGCTGTTCAGACTTCTCTCTGCCTCATACCTTCCCAAGCTTCCATGACCAGAACTCATCTTATTCCCAACTCTAGCATTCCAGTCCCCCATTATTATCACCGATTCTGTGGTATCCCTTGCCTTGTACAATGTCCTCTGGAGGGCAGAGTAATATATATCTTTTTCTATCTCATCACTATCTTCAGTAGGAGAATATATTTGTATGAGAGCAACTTTTCGGTCATTTTTCAGATCCAGATCTAATCTCGTTATCCTTGGGCTTACTACCTTCCAATCCACTTATTACTTAATTGTTCACTTGTGATAATTCCGACTCCTTTAGCTCTACTTCTCTCATCTACTCCTGAATATCTCAGAACATATCTCTGGTCCAGTTCCATCTCCCCTGCTCCCTTTTTATTCAATTTGCTGATCTCGAGAATTTCGAGTTTGTACTTCTTCATCTCCTCCACCACTTCCACTTTCTTGCCTGTCAGAGAAGTAATATTCCAGGTTCCGATTCTCATATTCTGTTTCTTGCCAATTCGTCGTCTTGTAATCCTCCCGGCTTCAAATCTAATATTTCTCTGAATTGTTTTGAAATTAACTCCATAGGGGTAATTAACGCTGTGATGGAGCTAGGACAGTGAGAGGGCTGCTCCCTTAAAGCCTATGTCCTTGCTTGTTTTCCTTTCTGGGTTTACTCCCATAGCCTTTGGGTCGAAACCTTATCCACAAGGCAGTGGATTGCCTCAGTTGATCCGCGGGTGCTTATTTGGTATAACCTTATTCGCACCTGCCCTGCATATCTATAGGAACTTCCCTTATCAGCCATTGGGACGCGCCGTGACGGGGTTGAGGCCTCCCATCCCAGTCTGTTCCCTGAAGAGTACTGACTGGCTCCTACTCGATTCAGAACCCGTCCCCAACCGGGACTAGACCAGACACGGAAAAAGTAAACACAACACTTAAAAATATGACTTTCCACTTTGCACTTACAAAGAAGAAAATCCCAACTAGAATATTCTCTACACAAGAAAGGGCAAGAATATCAACACGTATGAAGAAGTACTGGGAGGACCGCAAGGCTCGGACAGTTCCTACCAAGAAATCGACAAACCAAAGGGTTGATGAAAGTGATCCAATGTGGTCTCGAAGAAGAAGAAGACACGGACTATTGTTAATGAAATAGCATTACTGCTGAAGCAATGATGAAGATACGTTTTCTCCAACTGTACAAAAAGTAAGCTTTCAACGGTGGATGCAACATCTAATATGAAAGTTGAAAGAAACAGAGAGAGAGTTGTATCTGTAGTAGTGCCGGTGACTATGTTTCGTCCGGTGTTGGAAGAACCACTAGGACAACGAAGTAAGATACCATCACAATATATTTCTAGAATAGTAGAATAATAGTTATCAGTCCCAGAATTTACGTCGCAAACTCCAAGCCATGTGCAAATACTTCCGTCTCCTCGTACATTGTGAAATTACGCCTTATACTGCCGAGATAAGGACTGTATGTTGAATACTTATAGTTGAATCGACATATTAAAAGGGCATCGCCGACTTAGGTGCGCACAGCCGAATGAATTCGAACTGGGGACGTTCTGTTACCTGCCTTTTTTGGAAATCAATGTATCAGCGCCTACTTGGGGGAACCGCATCGTGGCGCCGTAGAGAATTTCCACTTAGTGCCTCGGAAGTTTCAAGAGTGGAAGTATTTGGGTTCGGCGCTGCTAGGCGGGCGATAGCTGAGGAAGGCATCGGAAGGATGAAAGGACGAAAGGAATTTATATCCATTCCGTAACTCTCCGATGACCTCGCCTGTATTTTTCGTGTTAATAGACGAAATTTAATACTTTTTCACTCTATGAATGGCTTGACTCATCTCAAAAGTTCATAGAACGTTTCTGGTGACGTCCAAAAGTACTGAAAAAGGCCGCTGTGTTCTTTCAATACACTTCAAAAAGAGAAATGATGGAATTCTCCATAAAGTTCCTTTTTTTCATTAATTGATAATACTTATAGTACCCCACACTTCTTCTTCTTCTGCTTCTTCTTCTTCTACTACTACTACTACTACTACTTCTTCTTCTTCTTCTCCAGATTCAAGGAGCGTGGCAAGAAAAGATTCCTCTTATCAATTGGAGTCCATAATTAGAAAAATGTTTTCGATAAAATTATTAAACACGAAGCGTATTCATTTTACGAAACGTGTGTAACAACGGAAGGGTTGTGATGAAAGACGAGGAGCACGGAGTTGAAAGAGGGGAAAGAACATTTCACTAGGCGATTCCTATAGGCGCGGCGCGGTGCAATCAGGTGGGTGAAGTCCTCGGAACAACCTACCGGAATTTCTTTCCCTCAGGTTATATTCGTTTAGGTGTGGCGCGCCTATGTGAGCGATGTCCTTAACGAAGAAAATATCTTTTGGATCATATGGTTTAGAGCAGTAGCTCCCAAAATTTCCATTCCGTGGACCCCGGGAAAAAGGAAAGAAAAATGATTTACATACCCATTTCAATTTTGATATAAAGCAGTAAATATGTTTCAAATTCTTATATTCAGATGTATTGAGAACATGTTCCTGAGTCGCTGACTAAATTTATAAACATATTATATAAATCTGCATTTAACTTGAAAAATCTGAATATCTGCATTTAAAATGGAAATTATGAAAATTAATATTCATTAAATAAAATACACACTCGTCGGACCTTGTACTCACACTTACTTGTTACCTGCTTACTTACACATACGTTATTTGAAGGGCGCCAGCTGCCACTCAGTGCAGTAATAATAGAATGAGACTCTTGACTATCTCTAGGGTGTGGGGTAATAAGCTTACTTTTGACAACATACCATATAAGTTCTGGGAAAAGGAGATTGGCGTTCGGTTTCCCCATTAATTTTGAGGTTAAGATATTTTACTGTCAATGAAATAAAACTATGAATTCGTTTGATAGAACAATATATATTCTTTAAATAATATATAAAAAAATAGTGAGTCTTGTTGCGATGAAATTATGACATTGCAACTGAAAGAAACTAGGCATGAATTTAAATTCTTCTTGACCGGACATTTAACAATTTATACGAAATATTTCCCTCACTGATTCACTTGACTGTACCTTCAATACTTTGAGTGTAATTACGACGTAATCCATTGATCTGGTGTTTACTGTAGATGTGTCACGCCTAACTTGGTGATACATCCTTGTGACTGCTTCTTCTCCATATCATCTGACTTCTTTGTAAGTCAATATGGTATTACCTGGTGGCCCGTGGGGGGACAATCTCGCAAGCAACAGGCATTGCAAAATCGAATTGAATAAGACTGATAATTACAATAATAGTAACAATATCACAGATAACATAATAATAATACTGACATAATAATAATAATAATAATAATAATAATAATAATAATAATAATAATAATAATAATAAAATGCAGATAAAATCATACAATAATAAAAATACAGATATCATCTTGTAACGGGATTTGAACCGTTACAGTATTTAAAATCAAAAGGCAAAATTATAATATCAATGATATGAAATAGAGTTCAGTGTGAACGATGAGCTGCTTTTGAACAATTAGATCTATAATGGTGGCTTTAGTTGCCTGATATTAGCAATATTAACTCACTCAAAACTTAATTTGAATTTTTGTTTCAAATACGTGAGGTGGGAGAGTGTGATTTCACACAAGGAACACCGTTAAGCACTTAAAGCTTGTTCGTTTCGGTGTGACGCGCCCTTGCGGGTGATAATCTTAAAGAAGAAATGTCAGTCCTCATGGCATATGATCAAACGTCAGCTAGTTTAATTGTGAAGATTTATTTATTTATTTATTTATTTATTTATTTATTTATTTATTTATTTATTTATTTATTTATTTATTTATTTAGCGAATGGCTTTCATTGCCGAGAGTGTCAGAGAACATGTTCGGCTCGTCTGGTACAGGTCTTTTTATTTAACATCTATGGGCGACCAGAGCATCTGGTTGTATAACGATGATGATAATGAGGTAGGGAGAGGGACGTCGGTACGTAGCCTACTCCTGTCGATCAACACCAAGTGGTCTCCTCAAGGCTTATCGTGACCATCCGACGGACGAATTACCATCAACAGCGTCATATGCCCTCACTCCATATGAGAACTGCGGAAAGATTTGGAATTCAAACCAGGATTTCGGCACGCAATCTAGTGATTAAAAATTGTAAACCACCACCTCTCCTATCCAACATTCTGATGGTGAAAATGTGAAGGCAATTTTAACTTGCTGCCAGTTGAATGTTCAGCCAAAGGATCTTCTTTTTATAGCGTAAGAACGAAGTTGGTTGATAGCCCATCAGAAAATGGATTCCTTATCCATATATCGTTTTTCACCCATCATCTGTAAATGATTCCTTAGCTGCAAGTGTAGATTCTACAAGTGTGACTTAATAACGTTGAGGATCTCCTTTGGAACATTTTCACCTGACAAGTACCATGATCGGGACAATAGGTTTTCAGTTAACACCCTTCAGGTCCCACAGCATCGTACGGTAAAGTGCAGTAAGTCTTTTATTGTCACTGCCTCTCATGTCCGACTCGTTGGCTGAATGGTCAGCGTACTGGCCTTCGGTTCAGAAGGTCCCGGGTTCGATTCCTGGCCGGGTCGGGGATTTTAACCTTCATTGGTTAATTCCAATGGCCCGGGGGCTGGGTGTTTGTGCTGTCCTCAACATCTCTTCAACTCACAACTCACACATAACACTATCCTCCACCACAATAACACGCAGTTACCTACACATGGCAGATGCCGCCCACCATGGGGAGGGTCTGCCTTACAAGGGCTGCACTCGGCTAGAAATAGCCACACGAAATTATATATACTGCCTCTCATTATACAATGACCTTAAACTATATGGAATACAGCAAAGTAGTATCGAAACTCTGAAAAAATGTCTTAAATACCGCTACCTTTCCACTTACTGAGTCATGCATGTAATTAAATATTACGAAATATCATAATCTCCTAGACACATTTTAGTTGTTTAGTATTATTTAAAATCTTTGGCATTAAAATCTTAGGTTCCTCTTATATCTCCTCTTTCTTGTTAGTATAGTTTATGTTCCTGAAATGGTAAAAGTAATATTTCTTATATGTTTCGTTGTTAATCTTTTTTAATACTCGGTAGGAAAACGTATCTTACGGTCTTTTATGCATTTTTATTAGATTTTGCATTTTAATCGATAAATTTAAGTTACTTGGCAGTTACTTACACCCAAAGGAACCTCTGGTCCTACTTGTAATCAGAGGCGGCTGGTGGGATCTGAAGGTGGGTGTTGCACTAAAGTTCTCAGTGTCACATTTTTATAGCTTACATACATAATAACTCTTATCATTTAGTAGGCCTAATGAACTACATTCCTACTAAAACTGAAATACATCTGGCAATTACAACACAGGAAATAAGAGGCTAATTATACACTGTAACTAAGTTACTTTTAATAATAATGTTATTCACTTTACGTCCGGCTAACTACTTTTTTACGGTTTTCGGAGACGCCAAGGTTCCGGAATTGAGTCCCACAGGAGGTCTTTTACATGCCCGTAAATCTGCTGACACAAGGCTGACGTATTTGAGCACGTTCAAATACCACCGGAAGGCCAGCGCCTCAACCATCTGAGCCACTCAGCCTGACACAGTAAACTCTTGCCTCACTTGTATTGAAAATTTGCCCTCCCGTTTTTCATTGAAGCAAGATGTTGATAATATTGTGGGTGGTCTGATATGGCGTGAATAAGAAATTACTGAGCGAATTGGCCGTGCGGTTAGGGTCGTGTAGCTGTGAGCTTGCATTCGGGAGATAGTGGTTTCGAACACCACTGTCGGGAGCCCTGAAAATGATTTTCCGCGCTTTCTCATTTTCACACAGGCAAATGCCTTAATTAAAGCCAAGGTCGTTTCCATGCCACTTCTAGCCCTTTCCTATCCCATCGTCGCCCTAAAACCTATCTGGGTCGGTGCAACGTCAAGAAAAAATGGTAAATTTGAAAAAGATGGAAATGAAATGACCTTTGCGATAGGAGAGAAAGTAGGAATTATAATTAATCTCCGCAGAGTGGCGCAATCTAACGGGGACATTTGGAACTATTTCTCGCTAGGGGACTTGCTAATCTCATGAAACTCCCTAACGTAAGACCGATACTGGCGAGCATGCTACCTGGTGCTATACAGGCTTAGGCTCGTCCCTGCTGAAGTATACTGCGCCGCGCTGTGCGCTGAGGTGTTGCCGTAGGAAAGCAAACCTCCTGAGTTTAATTCGAAGCCGGCAGCGTTTATTGGTTCCGTTACGAAGCATTAGTACAGCGAACGACCAAAGATGGTTGATTTTAATATGTTTTAGAATATATGCTAGGTTTATTAAACTAAAACATTAGAAGAAAAGACGACAAATAAAGTGTAAAATTATTGGGAGTTGTGTAATACTGCAGTAATACCACGCACCGCCCCTGCTTGTAATTAACTTTAAATAAATATATTTTATGACTGATAGCAGACAACACTAGTATTTAGGCCAAGAGCGTAGTAGATTTTCAAATTTTGATTATAGAATATACAAATATTGAGAAAATTACAGTATATTCCATTTCTTCTTAAACGTTTCTGCGAACACCCCCTACTCTCTCTCTCTCTCTCTCTCTCTCTCTCTCTCTCTGAAACGTGGAGATCCACAGGCCCTACCTTGGGAACCTCTGGTTTGTAGCCATGCGTAGCTACATTCTTTTGTAGGAGAGTGAATAACTGCTGTAATGGTGGAATCGTATCTCCGCCTCTTATTCAGAGATCTACAATTCAAATTTGAAGAGGTCGATTATTGTCTAAGGGTTGGGACGAAATTCACTCAGACTTCTGATATGAGGCTGTTAACACGTTCGTGATTTCAAGACATATGGCTCAAGAAGACATCATCTTGGCCACATACGATATCTGCAGATTCGTGTGACTGTCCTTCTGGGACTAATGATTTTTACAGCTGATGAACTCAAGTTAAGATCATATCATTAAGGAAGCTAAGGACAAATATTCAAAATCATTCACTGGAAGGTGATTGAGAGGTGAACTGTGAATATCCCACTCAGAATGGGCGTCTTTAGTTACTGTAAGGTTGTTTCTAACAATAGTTCCCTGCGCTTTCCAGCTCTCTAGATAGAGTTAACTTAAATTTCTGTATTTGAGTGATATTGCGTATACCATGTTGTTCTAGGCATGCTGCTGCACGGAGGAAAAGTGTTATTTGCTTTTTTTTGACTGTGATTTATTGATGATAGAGTGGTATGGCGCTTCCTATTGTAGAATGTAACTGAGTGCAATATATTTGTCATGAAGGATATCAATTGGTATAACAACTGTAGGAGCAGTACATTACAATGAACTGCGCTACCGCTGCTAAATGTATATCCGTTGTTAATATGTCCTTGTCATGAAGGGTGCCTGTATCTTGCGCGCTCAGGCTCTGCTGTGAATAGCATGATTTGCACTGGTGACTATTGTCAGTCTGTTCACTTGAATAAGCTTTTCTTTTAACATGCTAATAATAAACTTCATAATGATTAATTCTTCTTTCTTTTATTCTTTCTTAATCCGTTACCCTCTAGGGTTGGTTTTTCTCTCGGAATCTGCGAGGGATCCCACCTATACCCTCTCAAGAGCAGTGTCCTGGAGCGTGAGACTTCGGGGCGGGGGATACAACTGGGGAGGAGGACCACTATCTCGCCCAGGCGGCCTCACCTGCTATACTGAAAAGCAGCCTTGTGGGGGGATGGAAAGACCGGAAGAGATATACAAGGGAGAGGAAAGGAAGCGGCCGTGGCCTTAAGCTAGATACCATCCCGGCATTTGCCTGAAGGAGGAGTGGAAAACCACCAAAAACCACTTCTAGGATGGCTGAGGTGGGAATCGAACCCTGCTCTACTCACTTGACCTCCCGAGGCTGAGTGGACCCCGTTCCATTCCTCGTAGCATATTTTTTAAATTTCGTGCCAGAGCGTAGAGTCGAACCCAGGCTTCCAGAGTTGGCAGCTAATCACACTAACCATTACACCACAGAAGCGGACCATTATTAATTCTAGTTTCTCAATTTGGATTCTTTCACGACTTCCGTTGTGGACTAGGGTTAGCATAGAAGGTTCCTGTGTGGCTGGTTGCCATTCCTGATTCGATTCTGTGTTCTGTCAAGAATTTTTTATTTTTACGAGTGGTAATGGCTGTACTCAACTTAGGGAGTGCAAAGCGCAACAGAGCAGGTGAGTGCCGGTGTGGTGCAGGCCATGAGGGTCCTTGGAGTAATGGAAACTAATGGCTTCCTACTACTACTACTACTGAAACGTTTTCATCTTGTCCGTGATGGGCCTCCTAGAAGGTAACGCCGTCACTCAGACCAGGGAGATGTGATATGGTAAAGGAGATGCTCGGAGAAGGTGAGAGGGTTGGCGGCCGTGGTCTGTACTAGAAACTGTCCCGGAATTCGCCTTAATGCATGAGAATGGAAAACTGCGGAAAACCACTCTCAGGACAGCCGTCAGTGGGGACCAGCCCCTCTCCATCTCTCAAATGCAGAGCCGCGGCTAATCCTCGTCAGCTCGTTTCGTCGGTCGGAGTGCAGAGCCGTCGTACCACGGACCAGACGTGGCCACCTTCAGGCCGAAGACCACTCTACAACCGTCGACCAATGGCTTCCAATATTCGTAACGTCGGCACTGAGAGGGAAGTTTTAAGGCTCTATTTATCCCCCCCTTCCCCTCTACTTAGCAGAGCTGTGCACCTCTCTAGAAGTGGATAGCTTCTGGCCGCATGGTCTTCCGAGGCCGAACGCCAACTAGTGTATATAAAAAAAGGTATGGGAAGTTATGGATGGGTAAACCTCCGAACCACTTGACAAACAACCCACGAATCAAACACTACTTAGTTCGAAATTAACCGGTAGATGGGGAAACAAACGGAAAATGAGTACGGTGGCTGTTGCTGATTCTCATCAGACAAATACCGATTATGGTTTACAGGGCTATGTACTTTAGACAAATGCCAAATTAATTTGATTTTCCCCACCGAGCTCGATAGCTGCAGTCGCTTAAGTGCGGCCAGTGTCCAGTATTCGGGAGATAGTAGGTTCGAACCCCACTGTCGGCAGCCCTGAAAATGGTTTTCCGTGGTTTCCCATTTTCACACCAGGCAAATGCTGGGGCTGTACCTTAATTAAGGCCACGGCCGCTTCCTTCCCACTCCTAGCCCTTCCCTGTCCCATCGTCGCCATAAGACCTATCTGTGTCGGTGCGACGTAAAACAACTAGCAAAAAAAAAACTTTGATTTTTACATTTGCAATTACTTCAATAAAACCTGGGATTATTTCAGTTAAAGATAATAATCAGTCAGACGAGATCTCAATTTTGATGTGGTATAGCCATTTCTACCGTGGATCTACGCCTGTGTATTCGGGAGACGGAGAGGGGCTGGTCTCAGTTGTGGTGCCACCTCACCTGTTTGAAGTCAGTGCACTACACAGCGAGTCTTCGGGAACACGACTTATTTCCCAGCCAGCACGCTGACGAGACTACGACGTCCCACCCACCCAATTCTTTCGTCGACTTTGTGACTGGCGTAAGTCGCAAAGTCGCGAATATTGTGGCCTGTCAACCGGTTTTCAGGGCCCTATCTTAATAAGTGTTTCCCCTGCTTGCTTTAATTATATGTGGAGTATGGGTTCGATTCTTACGTGAGGTCTGGCTGGCCAGTGTATGGCCTGGAGCTAAGCGCGGGTTTTAGAGCAGGATGACCTTTGGCCTCTTGTGCTTGAGGCCATCTGTTTCATAACCTAGCTGGCTGATAAGCGGGTTGCCTACATTGGGTAGCCGCTTGTAGATCTTGCTAGCCATGAGCCTCCGTCTTTCCTCCAGAGTGATGATTTGACATTCGTCATGAATGTCGGTATTCCGTGTGTACCGGTCAGCCCCAGTAATAAGGCAAAGCGCCTGGTTCTGGACGACTTGCACCTTATACAGGTTGCTGTTGGCGGCAATGCCCCATATAGGATAGGCATACTCGAGTAGCGGCCTAATCATAGTGACAAACAGCAGGAGCTTGTTTTCTGTGGAGATGCTATTATTAGCGTTAAGTAGGGGGAATGATTGTCATACCGTTCTGTCGGCGATGGCCGAAATTTCGGATATATGCTGGCGAAACGTCAGTCCTCGGTCTAAGGTTACCTCCAGGTACTTCGAGGTTGCGGACCATCTGATGACTTCACCAAAGAATTCCAGACCGCCCTGAAGTCTCGAAGTCCGTTTAGTGAAGCGAGCAGCGTGACACTTAGTGACGTTGATTTTGATTCTCCACTTTTTGAACCAAGGTTCAAGAATGGAGAGGCTGTCCTGAAGGTAGGTTTCTACTCTGAGGGCCTGCCATGAGACCGCTGAGATTGCCATGTCGTCCGCATATAAGTAGGTTTTAGTCTTCAGAGGTTTAGGCATGTCGGAGATAAATCATTTGAACAACCAGGGGCTGATCACGCTGCCTTGAGGCACACCCGCCGTAATAGTGCGGGTGGATGATAGCGCCTTCTTAACTGAAATTTGGAATTTCCTCTCTGAGAGGTAGCTTGCAATTAGAGCGGTCAAATGAGGCGGGAAGCCGAAATGTTACATTTTATAGAGTAAACCTTCATGCCATACCTTATCGAAGGCTCTAGAAATATCCAGAAAGCAAACTCCTATGTATCGGTTGTCGTTAAAATTTTTGGTAATGGCTCCGGTCAGTCTGAGTTTAGCTCCAGATTAGGTCGTCTATACTCGCTTGGAGACGGGATAGGAGGATCATTTCAAATAGTTTCGAGATGATAGGCAGGAGAGAGATGGGCCTGTAGTTCTGTGGGAAAGTCCGGTCAGATTTAGGTTTAGGGAGCATAATTACTTTCGCTGTTTTCCAGCAGGGGAAAATGAGCAAACCGAAGTATGGCGTTAAATAATTTACTGAGAAATGTGATAGCCTTCTTAGGGAGGTGCTTTAGGAATACCGCTGAAATCCCGTTCAGGCCGGGGGTTTTCCTGTTATTTAGCCTTTTAATATGGGACATGACCTCAGCGGGAGAGACGAACTTGAATTCCAGAGGCGGGTGGGGGTCGTCTATTTCCAATAGATCTTCCTCCACCTCGTCTATAAAATCCTCATTCGCAGGTTCATCATTAGGAGAACACGTAGTCTCTAATGTGTCTGTCAGTGCTTCTGCCTTTTCCACATCAGGGTAGGCTAACCGTCTCTGTCCGTGTAACGCGGGCATGCCTGTGCTTTCATCCGTAAATTTACGTGCCATGCGATAGACGGAGCCGTCCGCTGAGCTTAATTCGGTTAGTTTAGACTGGAATGCAGCTCTACGGTGATGTTCTAATAGTACTCGTAGGTTGCACTTGTGTCTGTTCCAGAGCGCCTTCATTCGAAGGTCCCTGGCGTTCATCCACAAGACTCGAACCCGGTTTTTCAGCGTGATTATTTGTAGTATCTAGTCAGGCAGCGACGTAGCCTTAGGCTTCCTGGTAGAAGGTTCCGTGGCGGAAGTTTCAGCTGCATTCCTTATGGCCGTCGTAATTACTTCTGCTTGGAGGTTGATATCCTCGGCTGAGCGAATGCTAGGATTGCCAGTAATTAATAGCCTCGCTCAGTGTACAGTATACTGCGATATCGTTCCCAGTCTATAGTGGGCATGTGAAGCGGGATAGTGTTAGGTTCGTTCTGAGGGGCGGCGTCAAGTGTGAGAAGGACAGGTGTATGGTCGGAGTCCAAGAAGTCTTGAGTGGTGAGACATGGAAATAGATTAAGGTTACGTGAGAGGGCTATATCGAGGTGGTCGGGAAGACTGTTAGGGTTGTAGGAGTAGTAAGTGTTTTTTAAAATGCTATTTGCCCCTAGTAAGTGGGTTTAGTAGGGGCTGCCTGGCCGAGGCGACAAAGGCGTGCTCGGTTCGCCCGGAAGGACGTGGGTTTGAATCCCCGTCAGGAAGTCGTAAAATTTAAGAAATGAGATTTCCACTTCCGGAGGTGCACATGGCCCTGAGTTCGCTCAGCCTACACCAAAATGAGTACTAGGTTAATTCCTGGGAGCAAAGGCGGCCGGGCATAGAGCTAACCACTCTACCCCATCAAGTGCCGAGGTTACGGATAGTGGAAGCCTTTACCTTCCACCCCTCCAAGGGCCTTCATGGCCTGTACGGAGATGACTTTACTTTGCTTTAGTAAGTGGGTTTATCGGTGGGGTAACTAATACGTTGTTGGTATCGCAGTACGTGACGAGAATACGGTCCCGTTGCGTGGTAAGGCGACTCTTCCATCTCGTGTTTTTACAGTTTAAATCTCCTGCGAGGATTACTCTTGGTTTGATTCGTAGTATGGAGTCAAACTCGTTCGTGTTAAGCTCAGCGTGAGGGGCTAAGTAGCACGAAGCAACAGCTTCGACTGGTCTCTGCCTCCACTATAGTGGCCTCTAGGTCTGTAAGGCCTCCTGGGGTTGGTAAGCGAGTGTGTTTTAATGCGTTTTTAATGAAAATGCACGTACCTCCGCCGGCTCGATCATTGGGGCGGTCGTTTCTGTACAGAATGTAGTTTTGTAGGTGTACGTTTAGATGAGGTTTGAGTTGAGTTTCCCCAACTCAGATCAGGTCTGCGTGGTGTGTGCGGGCTCGCTCATCAAGTTCAGCTGTCTTGTAAAGGATAGAATCGGCATTCCAAATGAGGATTCTTAAGTATTGAAGTCGTGCGTAGGGTTTAGTTCCCATCACTGGTCCATTCGAGGGCTACACTTACTAATATTTGCATCATCGCGCCTTGGAGGAGGCTGTGCGGAGACGGCGGAGAAGGGACAGTACTTTCCTAAGGTTGGGGTCCTGTAGGAACTTAGTAAGTTCAAACATGTCAGCTGTAGGGGAGGCGGTTGTGGTTTGGTGGTGGGCAGAGGCAAGGGTGGCGGAGGTGGGAAGGGGGAAGCTGGTTGTGGAGAAGAGAGGTGGTGGCGGGGGCGGGGGTGGCGGAGGAGGTGCTGGTTGGGGGTGAAGGTTCAGGGTTCGATCCCATGGCTTAGGCGAACGTCGTTCCCTTCTTCATGAAGGCCGGGTTTCTAATGGGGGTGGGGGCGGTGTTGCCTTTCTTAGTGAAGGGTAGGCGTTGGTTCCTTCCTTCTAATATGCGGAGGTAGACTTCGCATCTTCTGTAGTTTGCCGTGTGCTTTTTGTTACAGTTATCGCACGATGAACTCGTTTTGCCCCCGTCTAGGGCAGTTGCCAGCTAAGTGCTGCTCAGAGCAGATCACGCACTTCTGATTGCAGTGGCAACCAGTAGAGCCGTGATCGAAGCCCTGGCAGCAATAACATTGAATAGGGCTTCGGGGACCGCGATACCGCTGTAGTTTTACTGTGGTGTTGGCTAGGCCTTTGATATCATAAATGAAGCTTTCCTGGGCATTGGTCCCATTGTAGGTGACCAGGAGGAGCGGCATTTTCTGGGGAGGTCATCTAGGCGGTAGAGGCTACATCGTAGCCGTGGGAGATGAGCTCGTCCTTAACGGCGTTCATATCCTGTGTGTGGTATAACCCTCAGCCCGCCTGCGGTATATATATACAGGGTGTTAGGTGTATACCTGCAGATATTTCTTCTAGCAATAGAGAACGATGTGACGAACCACTAAATATCAAGCTTTTAGTAATTCTCGGAAGTTATTTTCGAGAGCAAAGGGATACGATGTTTTTAGAATAGGTAGTATGCCTTGTTCTTGTGAATGAATAGCTTCCCTTTGAGAACAGGCGAGTCACGCGCCATGCGTGCCATACTGGTTTCTGTTTATGTTTACGTACAACAGCTGAACGCTACCTATGCAGTGCACGAGATGTTACGTAACATACTTGTCAAACTGGTTTTATGTTTAAGAGCAACTGAGCTACGATAACAGCTGAAGGTGGCTACTACAGTAGCGTATGCCTTGTTACGTTACATTCACGCCAGACTGGTTTCGTAGTTGTCAGTATTCAGTTTCCGTCTTAGGGGCTTCAGACAACCCTGGTCATCGGTTTCGGACCCTGGATGTACCGAATTCTCGGCGTTAATACTGGTTCATTTGCTGTTATGTTCTTTAAGGGATTGGGATATGTGTGGTCATCAGCCCCGTGGTCTAGTGAGTATGGAAATGACCTGAAAACCTGAATTGGTGCGGGACCTGTACGAGCGTGTGATATAATTATTGGTTGGTATAGGCGCGCCGGGACGTGAAATACAGTAGATCCCCGTGTGCATTGCGTAAAGGTACAAGAAAGATGGCAGGTCCTTACGCCAACGAAAGCAGTTATGGGATGCCCAAATGAGTAGCATCGGAATTGAATTATCGAAACACATCGAACGTTTAGTTTCAAAGGAATATTAGACATGTTATACAACTAAATAAATTAAACGTACCTACATTTCATGCCTCCTTCCGGGCTGAGTTGCTCAGACGGTTGAGGTGCAGGCCTTTTGATTCCAACTTTACAGCTTCGAACCTGGCCCAGTCCGGTTGTATTTGAAGGTGCTCAAATACTGTAGGTCAGCCTCGTGTCGGCAGATTTTCTGGTACATAAAAAGAACTGTGCGGGACTAAATTCTGGCACCTCAGCGTCTCAGAAAACCGTAGAAGTAGTTAGTGGGACGTAAAGCACTTAACGTTATTATTATTATTATTATTATTATTATTATTATTATTATTATTTCATTAAAAGCTGAAATACGTGGAAGAAAATAGTAAAATATGCGTGGTTTAAGAGGAAACAAGATTAAATGTATGTCACGTGAGTTAGCATCGGTCGCAGTAGTTACCTACAGATTACTATGCGTAAAACGAGAACCAGATCAAGCTCGTGGGGATGAGTCAGCTGTAATCTCGTATTGTGTATAAACATCAAACATACACATCAACAAATATAAGAAACATAAACAAGGTTACACGTTAGAGACATGTAGCTATTAACCTGAACGCCAGGCCGACGGTCGCTTTCATGAGTACAGATGAGTTATCAAGTTATACACAATCCACAGATGTCGAAGATCTAAGAAGATTCCGCCACAACTATATTACATTTTACTATGATGGTGCTAATAACAAATCGCAGCAGCTATTGGCTTAACGTCGCACCTACACAGATAGGCCTTATGGCGACGATGGGACTGGAACGGGCTAGGACAGGGAAGGAAGCGGCCGTGGCCTTAATTAAGGTACAGCACCAGCATTTGCCTGATGTGAGAATGGGAAACCACGGAAAACCATCTTCTGGGCTGCCGAGAGTGGGGTTCGAACCCACTATCTCCCGAATAATGGATACTGGCCACACTGAAATGAAATGTCGTATGGCTTTTAGTGCCGGGAGTGTCCGAGGATAAGTTCGGCTCGCCAGATGCAGGTCTTTTGATTTGACTCCCGTAGGCGACCTGCGCTTCGTGATGAGGATGAAATGATGATGAAGATGGCACATACACCCACTTCCCGTGCCAGCAAATTTAACCAACTAAGGTTAAATTTCCGACCCTCCCGGGAATCGAACACGGTACCCCTGTGACCAAAGGCCAGCACGCTAACCATTTAGCCATGGAGCCGGACTTAAGCGACTGCAGCTATCGAGCTCGGTAAATCGCAGCAGATTACGCTACTGCGTGTTGAGATGATGTCGGTAAAATACAGTATACCTGTTAAGACATAAGGCTGCAGTAGAAGAAGAGGAAGAAGGAGGTAACGAGAGCCACATAGTCAAGCAGCACACAGCTGAACAAAGTGCACATTAGTGACACAGACATAAGAGTGGCGTGGTCGCGGGAACTACAGTCGAATTCGTAACACTCTGTTGTAGAAAAATAATGAACTAACATACAGTACGGGCTCCGTAATTCCAGGTGCACGGTAACAAGACTATCTCGAATAGAAAAGTACGGATTTACGAACGTACACGAAAACGCCTGTGAACAACATAATGTACCTATGTTAAACATTACAGTACAACAGTTTAGAAAACAAAAACATACAGATTGCATTAAAAGAAATGTTAAACTTTCTTTTGTAAATTAACAAAACACTCTAGGCAATCTTCTTAAGTTAAATGTTAACTTATAGTTCCTATTTCAGTAATGATGAATATAAAACGATTCTTTTATTGAATATTTATACGTGACGACGACGACGACGACGACGATGATGATGATGATGATGATGATGATTGCTGTCTTAATGTCATCAGCCCTTAAAACGCAAAGTGTCCTCTGTTTTAACTCGTAGGGAATAAGAAACATAATATAAATTGCTGGAAGACTTTCCCGATAGATTCATGAAGGGCGACCCGTGTTCTGCTCTGCCACACGATACACTAGCAGCATATAATGGTATTCGTGGTATTCATACACTGGCATTATTCAAATACTACTACTTCTACTACGAAGTAACTCGCGTACTAGTACGGACGATAATTCGCATCTCTGACAGCTGTTATTCAGGTCAAGGTCAGACAGACCGGTTTCATGTAGGGGTGGGGAACCCGTCCAGCGACATCCCCGTCGCTAAGAACAACAGACAACCGGCATGTGACAGGTCTAGTGCTTTTGTCGAACTGCTTACGTGGAATATTCTCCCACAGTGCGATTTCAATATCATGGTCTTTTGGGAGTCCAACTCGCCGTATGCAGAAACAACCCGTGTTGACGTGTACGTAAATAAAGTTTATTACGTCAACGAAAGAATGCATGGGATAGAATTTCAAAGTGAGTAGTATCAGAATTGAAATGTCAAAACACATCGAACGTTTTACTTCATACCAGTAAGGGACATGTTATAAACATAAATTAATTAAACGTACCTTATTTCGTGCTTCCAACCGAAGAGAACATGTTTAAATGTAAATGAGAACTTTCTAGCTTACTGCTGATTTAGCAGTGCCTATTCAACGTATCAAAACAAACGTTGCCAGGCTGAGTGGCTCAGACGGTTCAAGCACTGGTTTCATGAACTTAGCAGGCTCGATCCTAGCTCAGTCCGCTGGTATTTGAAGGTGCTCAAATACGACCGCTTCTGATCGGTAGATTTACGGGCACGTTAAAGAATACCAGTGGGCAAAATTCCGACACCGCGCGTCTCCATTGGCACGTGAAGATTTATTATTATTATTATTATTATTATTATTATTGGGCGAGTTGGCCGTGCGATTAGCTTGCATCCGTCGAAAAGCCACTAACAATATTATTATAAAAACTGTGTTAGTCTATTATTACTGACTATTATGAAAATAAAAGTTAATCGCCCCACTCAAACTTCGTAGCTCGTAATCTGTCAGAAAACACTAAAGAAAATAGTGTTTTAACAGGTCCGAATTATTATTAATAATATAATTGCAGACATGTCTCCGAAATTACCGAAGCATGTACTTACAAACTGTTTTACGTCGCACCGACACAAATAGGTCTTACGGCGACAGTGGGAGAGAAAAGGGATACAAGTGGGAAGGAAGCGTTCGAAGTCTAATAAAGGTACAGTTCCAGCATTTCCCTGATGTGAAAATGGGAATCTACGGAAAACCATCTTCCCGGCTACCGACAGTGGAGTTCGAACCCACTATCACCAGAATACTAGCTCACAGCTGCGCGCCCCTAACCGCACGATCAACTTACTCTAAGCCCCAATGCCGGTCTGCGTAGCTCGGACGATAGAGCGCTGGTCTTCTGATCCCACCTTGGCAGGTTCGATGGCGGCTCAGTTCGGTGGTATTTGAAGGTGCTGAAATACGCCATTCTCGTGTCTGTGGATTTACTTGCATTTAAAAACGTACTGCTTTACAAAATTCTGGCACTTCAGCGTCTTCGAAAACCGTGAAAATTAGTTAGTGGAACGTAAAGATATTAGTAGTAGTAGTAGTAGTAGTAGTAGTAGTAGTAGTAACATTATTATTACGGACGTTTTAATTAAACGGGTCCGTTACATTACCTATCGGCACTTACTGTCCGGTAATTAGCCTTCTGTCCACCTCTGTGGTATAGTGGTTAGTGTGATTAGCTGCCAACCCCCGGAGGCCCGTGTTCCATTCCCATCTCCGCCAGGAAATTTGCAAAGTGGTAGAGGGCTGGAACGGGGTCCACTAAGCCTCGGGATGTCAAATGGGTAGAGGTGGTTCGATTCCCACCTCAGCCATCCTGAAAGTGGTTTCCCGTAGTTTCGCACTTCTCCAGACAAATGCCGGGATGGTACCTAACTTAAGGCCACGGCCGCTTCCTTCCCTCTTCCTTGTCTATCCCTTCCAATCTCCCCATTCCCCCGCAAGGCCTACACAAGACCCCTGTTCAGCATAGAAGGTGAGACCGCCTGGGCGAGGTACTGGTCATTCTCCCCAGTTGTATCCCCCGACCCAATGTCTCACGCTCCAGGACACTGCCCTTCAGGCGGTAGAGGTGGGATCCCTCGCTGAGTCCGAGGGAAAACCAACCCTGGAAGGTAAACAGATTAGGAAAAAAGAAGAATAAGCCTTCTATTAGAAATGCCCGGCGGCAATTCCATAGTAGACCGAGCTCGATAGCTGCAGTTGCTTAACTGCGGCCAGTATCCAGTATTCGGGAGATAGCAGGTTCGAACCCCACTGTCGGCGGCCTTGAAGATGATTTTCCGTGGTTTCCCATTTTCACACCAGGCAAATGCTGGGGCTGTACCTTAATTAAGGCCACGGCCGCTTCCTTCCCACTCCTGGCCCTTTCCTGTCCCATCGTCGCCATAAAACATTTCTGTGTCGGTGCGACGTAAAGCATCTAGCAAAAGAAATCCACAGTAGCTATTGTTCCTTCGAGCAATGTTCACGCATGGTTGCAACTACGGTTTTTGAAATCTGTCTCATTAATAACAATATGACTGAATACTTACAGCCTTTTCTTTTAGTGTCCACCGTCCTTTCATTGACCTGAAAAGTTTATGAATAAGCATAGACAACTCGCATTGTCTATTGTCAGAAATTCATCGTAGATTGTCGCAATAACAGCACAGAAATGTTGCGCTCATTTTTCATTTACTTATTAACTATTTCCTTTCATTTTGTCAGGTTGGATCACTGAGTAATGCCATTGACGTCTTATAAATCACACACAACTACACAATACTTTATTCGCACGTATGTGCTGGTGCGTATCTTCGAGGTCACTGTAAGGATCCTGTGTACATTTCACACAGAGTACCCTAGACCGGTTTTCGAGTACAGCAAGTGGCCTGGCACGTGAGTCATCCTCTCCTACTTGCCAAGCGTTTAGGGGAAGTGCACAACAACATATGTTGGCCTGCGATAAGAAACAGGTTCAACAAGCCCTAGACTCTGCTACTGTACTTCCACTACGCGTGGACAGAATGACGTAACCGGCATATCCTGCTACGGCCGTTCAAAACACATTAGGTCCTGAAATATTTGGCTCAGTTATGGGCAAACTAATAGGACAAGATAAAAAGTACATAGCATATATTGTGAGATGTCTTTTTCTTTGCCGACTAGCTTAATATCTGCACGTATACACCTAACACCCTGTATATACACTGACTGACAGAGCAAATGCAACACCAAGGAGGAGTGGTTCGAAAGGGATGAAAGTTGGGGAAAAAACAGAGACGGCACGGAAGAATAATTGATGTTTATTTCAAACCGATATGCAGGTTACACAATGCGCACGGCATCGACTCAGTAGGATGTAGGACCACCGCGAGCGGCGATGCACGCTGAAACACGTCGAGGTACAGAGTCAATAAGAGTGCGGATGGTGTCCTGAGGGATGGTTCTCCATTCTCTGTCAACCATTTGCCACAGTTGGTCGTCCGTACGAGGCTGGGGCAGAGTTTGCAAACGGCGTCCAATGAGATCCCACACGTGTTCGATTGGTGAGAGATCCGGAGAGTACGCTGGCCACGGAAGCATCTGTACACCTCGTAGAGCCTGTTGGGAGATGCGAGCAGTGTGTGGGCGGGCATTATCCTGTTGAAACAGAGCATTGGGCAGCCCCTGAAGGTACGGGAGTGCCACCGGCCGCAGCACATGCTGCACGTAGCGGTGGGCATTTAACGTGCCTTGAATACGCACTAGAGGTGACGTGGAATCATACGCAATAACGCCCCAAACCATGATGCCACGTTGTCTAGCGGTAGGGCGCTCCACAGTTACTGCCGGATTTGACCTTTCTCCACGCCGACGCCACACTCGTCTACGGTGACTATCACTGACAGAACAGAAGTGTGACTCATCGGAGAACACGACGTTCCGCCATTCCCTCATCCAAGTCGCTCTAGCCCGGCACCATGCCAGGCGTGCACGTCTATGCTGTGGAGTCAATGGTAGTCTTCTGAGCGGACGCCGGGAGTGCAGGCCTCCTTCAGCCAATCGACGGGAAATTGTTCTGGTCGATATTGGAACAGCCAGGGTGTCTTGCACATGCTGAAGAATGGCGGTTGACGTGGCGCGCGGGGCTGCCACCGCTTGGCGGCGGATGCGCCGATCCTCGCGTGCTGACGTCACTCGGGCTGCGCCTGGACCCCTCGCACGTGCCACATGTCCCTGGGCCAACCATCTTCGCCACAGGCGCTGCACCGTGGACACATCCCTATGGGTATCGGCTGCGATTTGACGAAGTGACCAACCTGCCCTTCTCAGCCCGATCACCATACCCCTCGTAAAGTCGTCTGTCTGCTGGAAATGCCTCCGTTGACGGCGGCCTGGCATTCTTAGCTATACACGTGTCCTGTGGCACACGACAACACGTTCTACAATGACTGTCGGCTGAGAAATCACGGTACGAAGTGGGCCATTCGCCAACGCCGTGTCCCATTTATCGTTCGCTACGTGCGCAGCACAGCGGCGCATTTCACATCATGAGCATACCTCAGTGACGTCAGTCTACCCTGCAATTGGCATAAAGTTCTGAACACTCCTTCTTGGTGTTGCATTTGCTCTGTCAGTCAGTGTATATATGTAGGCGAACAGGCGGAAGAGACAGGCAGGCTATCCTACACCGTAAGTCGGGCATGGAAATCACGCCTCTTGAAAATGCGCACCGAACTGGTGAACTAACGCTAGCGTGGTGTCTTGTAAAGGATAGAATCGGAATTCCATAAGAGGTTTCTTAAGTGTTGAAGTCGTGCGTAGGGTTTAGTTCCCATCACTGGTCCATTCGAGGGCTACACTTACTAATATTGCCATCATCTCCGCCTTGGAGGAGGCTGTGCGTTTCGTCTCAGGATAAGCGTTTCGTCTCAGGATAAGGTCTCTCTAGACCCGTCCTATCTGCTTTGCATGGCTCTATCACTTGATACAGTTTCTTTCCTAACATCAGTCATATTAAGATTGTAAACTTATACAACCTTCTACCAGAAATCTTCTCATGATCAACTTAGGCAGTCAATTATAGGGATATTGATTTGTGTTATGGCAACGAGAAATTTATTGTGCATATCAGGTTAGATTTGTATATAGCCTATGCATAATTTTTTCCAGGACATCCTCAAGCTTATTCAGATTACGGATTTAATGTTTATTCAGCAAAAGAAGCAAGTTAGAGAACCTTTTATTTTGTACAGAGTAAAAAAGCTTGAACAATAAATATTTTACTTGTGTTGTACAAATCTGCTTCTTTTTGTACAACAGTCCCCACTGTCGGCTGTTCTGAGAATGGTTTTCCGTGGTTTTTCATTCTCCTGCATTAAGGCGAATGCCGGGCCAGTTCCTAGTATAGACCACAACTGTCAACCCTCTCATCATCTTCGCACATCTCCTTCTCCGATACAAATCTCCTGGCCTGAGAGACGGCGTCACCGTCTAGGAGGATCGCCTCACCCTTCAGGGGAGGAATGAAAACATTTAGTAGTAGTATAGCTAGTTGCTTACAGAAATAGGTAGAAGCAAACAGCTATTTTGTAACCGAAAATAATCTTATAATGTGGTTAGTAAATAAAAAATATTTGAATACATCCGTACTAACTTTACTGTCACACGTGTTTTGTTCTGATAATAGTCTGAGCTACAAATCCAGTTTTACCTTCACAGGATTTTACGAAAAGGTCAAAATCACTTTCTGGTTTCTCCTTTGGCTTTGAATGTACATGACGACTGGTTGCCCGCCACTGTCGTCGGATGAATGAACACATCTCGTAGTGCTATCTCTTGCGTAGTTAGGAACCACGAACTGGTAAATGCTCAGCATGACCTAAGTAGTGAGTGTGATGTCAGAAACGAAAACAGCTTGCTTGGAAGAGAATAGGAATTGACCAAGAGAGGCTGATGGAGATTGAAAATAGACGAGAATGTCAGTAGTGGAAGTAATTTTGGACACAATAAAGTAGGTTAGGAAAAGGATAGGAGTTGATCAGGCGAGGTTAGGACGAGCTTGTCAATAGTGGAGGTAATGTCGGAATCAAAAAGTAGGCTCCGAACAGGATCGGAGTTCAATAACAGAGGCTGATGAGGAGAAGTGATTAAAAATGAACCGAACAAGGCTCTCAGAAGAGAATGGGGGTTGACCAAGAGAGGTTGATCAGGAGAGAAGAAGAAACACGAGATATGACAAGTAGTAGAGACAGAGAGAGCTGGTTGTGCGATTAGGATCGAGCAGCTGTCAGCTTGCATTCGGGAGATAGTGGGTTAGAATCCCACTGTCGGCAGCCCTGAAGGTGGTTTTCCGTTGTTTTCCATTTCTACACCAGGCAAATGCTGGGGCTGTACCTTAATTAAGCCCGCGGCTGCTTCCTTGCCGCTACCAGCTCTTTCGTAGCCCATCGTCGCCTAAGACCTTTCTGTGTCGGTGAGACGTAACGCAAATTCTAAAGAAAGGTTGATTAAGAGAGGTGATACAAGACAAGGAAGCCAGTAGTGGAAGAATGTCATCTCGGAAGAGGACAGTAGTTGACAAAGACGGGCTGATAGGGAGAGATAATGAAGACGAGATTATCAGTAGTAGTTGAAGTAATGTCAGACCCAATACAAGGCTCATAGTTGACATTTGGTATATCCATTAGCTTTCAGAATTTCTAAAGAAGTTTGCCTATTTCTCGTTATAATGGGGGGTAGGGGCAATTTTGTAATCAGACACATGCACTTTTCAAGTGTAAGTATCGTCTGATGGTCTGAATTATTGTACTGGTTGGAGTAGCCTACCTTGTGTAAATATAATTACGGTGCCTGCATTGAGATCTGTGTCTTAGGAAATTTCTGAGGCTCTTCTGAGAAGAGGGAATCACAATCCAAGGAGAGGAAATCAAAACCCTGAGATTTGCCGATGATATTGTTATTTTATCTGAGACTGCAGAAGATTTGGAGAAATTGCTGAATGGTATGGATAGAGTCATGGTTAAGGAGTATAAGATGAAAATAAATAAGTCCAAAACAAAAGTAATAGAGTGCAGTCGAACGAAGTTAGGTGATGCAAGAAATATTAGATTAGGAAATGAAGTCTTAAAGGAAGTAGATGAATGCTGTTATTTGGGTAGTGAAATAACTAACGATGGCAGAACTAAGGACATAAAATGCAGACTAGCACAAACAAGGAAGTCTTTCTTAAGGAAAGAAATTTGCTCACTGCGAATATTGATATAGGAATTAGAAAGTTTTTGAAGACTTTCGCCTGAAGCGTGGCATTGTATGGAAGTGAAGCCTGGACGATAACTAGCACAAAAAGAAAGAGAACAGAAGCTTTTGAAATGTGGTGTTACAGAAGAATGCTGAAGGCAGATCGAATCACGAATGAAGGAATACTGAATCGAATTGGTGAGAGGAGATCGATTTGGATAAATATGACAAGAAGAAGATATAGAATGATAGGACTTATCTTAAGACACCTAGGATTTGTGCAGTTGGTTTGTGAGGGAAGTGTAGGCAGTATGAACGGTAGGGGTAGTGCAAGGGTAGACCAAGGTTAGACCAAGGTATAAGTATGACAAGAAGATTAGACCAGATGTAGAAATGAAAAGGTTAGCACAGCATAGGGTGGCATGAGAGCTGCATCAAATCAGTCTTTGGACTGATGACTCAAACAACAATATCCTGAGATGCGCAGAAAACCTGGAAGATAAAGGAGGAAGGAGTGAAAGTTGCCGTGGCGAAAGATTGAATCACTTAGTATACTCTCCTCAGCGTGTTGACTTCGAGGAAATGCGGCAGGTGGAAGTCGAACAGAAAATAATAAAAAGCTTTACAAAATTAAGTGAAAGATAAACCAATTCAGCTCGGGGTGTGGTCCTTAACGATTCGTAATAATAATAATAATAATAATAATAATAATAATAATAATAATAATAATAATAATAAAAATATTGTACTGCTCCAAAATTAGAGGAACAATGTTTTGTACAGTTGTGTTCTTGTTCAAGTTAGGTTTACAGTAATATATTATGTGTTAACAGACAGTTCAAACCTTTGTCTAATAGGAATACACAGCTTGTTTATGTCACATTGTACACTTGGATGCGGCAAGGAGCAGAACTTGAACTCTGTGTCATAACACCAAAGTAGGATCACCATCCAAAACTGTCACATATAGTAGGAGAGAGACCTTTCAGTATCTGGTATGACCTCCATTTGCCTGTATGACTGCCGCACATCTACGAGGCATACTTCTGATCAGTCGATGCACTTCCACCTGTTTGAATGGCTCTTGGACGCTATCGGACTTGTCGATCTAGCTTATCGCGTCTAAGTGGTCCATGGATTCGTCGCCATAAGGTCTATCTGTGTCGGTGCGACGTAAAGCAAAATAGCAAAAAAAGTGGTCCATGGGACTAAGGTCGGGACTCATAGCGGCCCGTTCCATGGTTTGAATCTGGAGTTCCCCGAGGCAGTCCTGTTGTCGGCTGTTGTATGAGCTCTTACATTGTCTTTTTTGCAGCACAAAATGAGGATTCAAAACCGCTGCAATGGCCATAACATGATCGAGCACAGAGGCCTCCAGGTACCTGATACCTGATCAGCGCAAGGTTTGCTCGGCCGTCGAGAGTGATGCCAGTCCAAATTATGACAGACCCAGCACCGAATTTGTCCACTTCTTGGACTGCTGCCTCTGTATACCGCTCTTCACGGCGACCATACACAAATAGACGACAGGCAGGGGTACCGTGGGCGAAAGCGTGCTTCATCAGTGAACATCACATTGTGCCAGTGTCGGAGATGCCAGTTCCCATGTGCATGCGCAAATATCAGTCCATCTCTGCTGTGCCGAGACCTTTATAAGGCCTTCGCGACTTTAAGCCTGCCTCTCGCAGTCTGTTACGGACGGTTCGGTCAGTGACACTTCCACCAGTTGCTGTTCGCAGATCATTTTGTTGTCCAGAGCTGTACCAGTGCACAGTTGACCACATACTGGTCCTCTCTGATCGTCGTTTTTCGCTTTCTATCCTAGCCTTGTCTCCAAGAGTACAATCCTGTTTCTTCCAGGCCTTATGTACAACAGATGTAACCACATGAACCATTGCAGTCAGAGCACGAATAGTGCTGCCTTCCTGCAACAATGTGACTGCACGAACATACTCCACCTTCGGTACTTCATTTTGACTAACTGCATGTAAACAAGAGCTTGGTCATGTAGAGACTATGTGCATCGTCAATCACCCTTTTTAGCTTTTGACATAACACAATACATTTCACTATTTCGTAAAATGAATAGTCATGGCGATTCATTTTATGGGCAGCTTAGGTTCGTAAAGCATGTCGGAACACAACAAAACAAACTTTACAGCTAACACACTAACTGGTTAAATTTTACAGTCGACCAAAATCACGTCACTCTAATCTTTTGACCAGTATAATAATAATAATAATAATAATAATAATAATAATAATAATAATAATAATAATAATAATACCGATCGAGCTGACCGTGCGGTTAGGGTCGTGTAGCTCAGAGCTACTCGCCCGTTTGGCCTTCTAAGTTCAGGTTGGGTTCGTTGATACCACCACGGTACCAACCCAGAACCCGTAAAAAGTAGTTAGTGGGACATAAAATCAATGACTTCATTATTTTTTTCGTTCCGGCTGTCTATGGACCACGTTTGACAATATTTGCAGAATTCTTAGCCTTGTCTGCCTTTACTCTCTGCCAGTATATTTTCACCCATTTGCCCGGCTCCATGGCTAAATGGTTAGCATGCTGGCTTTTGGTCCAGAGGGTGCCGGGTTCGATTCCCGGTCCGGTCGGCGATTTTAACCGTAAGTGGTTAATTTTAATGGCTCGGGAGTTCGGTGTGTGTGTGTCATATTCAGCATTATAAATCACCCTAGGTATGGCCCTCCTCTTCACAGACATGCAGGTCGACTAATGGGCCGTCTACGAGAAAAAGACCCGCACCAGGCATCTCTGGAGGCCATACGCTATTATTATTATTATTATTATTATTATTATTATTATTATTATTATTATTATTATTATTATTCATCCTTTCTCCTACTTCCTTCTTCTGCTCTTCCGTATAAGATCTCCCTCTTCTCACTTAGTGTTTCTCCAGTCTCCTGGAAACCGCGGAACGTTATGACGAGTTGTCTAAATCGATTCCTGTCCATGACATAACCTTCTGGAACCCCATCGTAGTCAAGTCCAACCTCACTTGTCGAAACTATTTCAGCTCTGTCTTCCTCTTCCTGAATAATTCCAAGATCCTCTTCGTTAGTCTGTTATCGTCCTTCCTCAACAAGTGCCCTTCTCTTCCTCGTCAGTTCAGCCACTCTTTCTGTTCTTTCATACAATTATTTGTTACTCTCCTCACCCCATTTTTTATATTTGGCCCAAGAATTGTTCTTTGCATTTTTCTTTTCTCTTCAAAATCTTCAAGTCCACCTTTTCCAATCATACCCAATGTTTCCGCAACATACAGGCACTCAGATTTAACAACGGTGTCTAGATGCCTCAGTGTGATTAAATGCCACCCCTGGAGGCCCGGGTTCGATTCCCGGCTCGGCCACGAAATTTGAAAAATGGTACGAGGGCTTGAATGGCGTCCACTCAGCCTCGCGAGGTCAACTGAGTAGTGGTGGGTTCGATTCCCACCTCAGCCATCCTGGAAGGATGAAAAGACACTGTCAGAGAATGAAGGCTAAGAATTCTGCAAAGATTACCTCAAATTAGCCCCTTTTTGTTATCAGTTGAAATTATCATGTTCATTTTTATTATTATTTTCTTCTTTCTTTTTTAATCCGCTTACCCTCCAGGGTTGGTTTTCACCCCGGACTCAGCGAGGGATTCCACTTCTACCGTTTCAAGGGCACTGTCCTGGAACGTGAGACTTTGGGCCGGGGATAAAACTGGGGAGGAGGACCAGTACCTCACCCAGGCGGCCTCACCTGCTAAACTGAACAGGGGCCTTGTGGTGGATGGGAAGATTGGTAGGGATAGACAAGGAAGAGGGAAGGAAGCGGCTGTGGCTTTAAGTTAGGTACCATCCCGACAGTTGCCTGGAGGAGAAGTAGGAAACCACGGAAAACCACTTCCAGGTGGGAATCGAAACCACGTCTACTTAATTGACCTCCTGACGCTGAGTGGACCCTGTTCAAGCCCTTTTACCCCTTTTCAAAATTTCGTGGCAGAGCCGGGAATTGAATCCGGGCCTCCAGGGGTGGCAGCTAATCACACTAACCATTACACCACAGAGGCTGGCATTTATTATTATTATTATTATTATTATTATTATTATTATTATTATTATTATTATTATTATTATTATTGCCCGACTCCTTGGCTGAATTATTAGCATTGAGGCCTTCTGTTCAAAGGGTCCCGGGTTCGATTTCCGACCGGTTCGGGAATTTTAATCGCATCTATTGAATTCCTCTCATTCAGGGACTGGATGTTTGTGTTTGTCTCAACACACTCCTCTTCATATGCAAACAACACTCAACACACCGCACCACCAGCCACCACAAAAACACGCAATAGCGAATACCTACCTCCCTCTACATAGGGTTGGCGTCAGGAAGGGCATCCAGCCCTGAAAAACGGTCAAGTCCAGATGTGCGATGAAGTTCGCACTCGCGATTCTACCAAGCTGTGCGGGAAGTGGTATTATTATTATTATTATTATTATTATTATTATTATTATTATTATTATTATTTACAATTGCTTTACGTCACACCGATACTGGTAGGTCTTACGGCGACGATGGGATAGGAAAGGGCTAGGAGTGGGAAGGAAGCGGCCGTCCCCTTCATTAAGGTACATTCTCAGCATTTGCCTGGTATGAAAATGTGAAACTACGGAAAACCGGGAAAATGCTTCTCCTGTACCTTAATTAATGTCTCGATCGCTACCTTCCCATTCCAAACAGTTTCCTATATTCACTGGAGACCTTCCATATGTTAGTGCGACGATGGACCACTAGTAAGAGAAAATATTATTGGCTTTAACTACTATGACGGTTTTTTAAGATGTCGAGATGCCAGGATTTTGTTCCAAAGACATAACTGGTTTAACGTCCCACTAACTACTTTTACAGTTTTCAGAGAGGCTGCGCGGGAGTTGTTTTACGTGGCGATAAATCTACCAATTATGAGGCTGACTTATTTTGAACACTTTCAAACACCACCTGATTGAGCAGGAATCGAACCATTCTCAACCGTCGGAACTACTCTAACCAGCTTAGTCTAAATATCACGCGAATGTTTGAGGATAATGTTTAATTCAGTATATAGGGTATAGAATGCGTTCTTGGTTCAGTGTACTTACAGGGGTTGGACAAGACTGAAATCTTTCACCTTTGCTGTTCGTAGTTTGCATGGATCATCTGCTGAAAGGTATTAAGTGGCAGGGAGGGATTCAGTTAGGTGGAAATGTAGTAAGCAGTCTGGCCAATGCAGACGACTTGGTCTTAATGGCAGATTGTGCTGAAAGCCTGCAGTCTAATATCTTGGAACTTGAAAATAGGTAAAATGAGTATGGTATGACAATCAGCATTTCGAAGACTAAATTGATGTCAGTAGGTAAGAAATCCAAGAGAATTGAATGTAACATTGGTGATACAAAGCTGGAACAGATAGATAATTTCAAGTGTTTAGGATATGTGTTCTCCCAGGTTGGTAATACAGTGAGATTGAATCTAGGTGTAGTAAAGCTAATGCAGTGAGCTCGCAGTTGCGATTGACAGTATTCTGTAGGAAGAAGTTGGCTCCCGGACGAAACTATCTTTACATCGGTCTGTTTTCAGACCTATTTTGCTTTACGGGAGTGAAAGCTGGATGGACTCAGGATACCTTATTCATAAGTTAGAAGTAACAGACATGAAAGTAGCGAGAATGATTGCTGGTACAAACAGGGGGGAACAATGGCGGGAGGGTACTCGGAATGAGGAGATAAAGGCTAAGTTAGGAATGAAGCTGTACGCATAAACCGGCTTCGGTGGTGGGGTCAAGTGAGGCGAATGGAGGAGGATAGATTACCTAGGTAAATAATGGATTCTGTTATGGAGGCTAAAAGATGTAGCGGGAAACATAGACGACGATGATTAGACTCAGTTTCTAACGATTTAAAGATAAGAGATATAGAACTAAATGAGGCCACAACACTAGTTGCAAATAGAGGATTGTGACGACGTTTAGTAAATTCACAGAGGCTTGCAGACTGAACGCTGTCTCTAATGATGATATATGTATGTATGTATTTATGTATGTAATGTATGTATGTATGTATGTATGTATGTATGTATGTATGTATGTATGTATGTATGTATGTATGTTATTATAGGTTACTTGACTCTTACTTAGCCCATAAAGGACATGTACCGTCAAATGATGTGTCCATTGCTCTTCGTAACTAAATTGCATAGAGGAAAGGTAAAGAGACTTAGAAGGTAGTTATAAAATATTTCGATGAGTACATTTCCATGCCTGAAGGTTAATGTACGACTATAGCGTGACATGTCGTAACTGAAGAGCGAATGAAGCACGTGTATTAATGTATGTACGTCGCGTGACCATGTTCCACGTGTTATAGACAAGGTTAGTGTCGTCCTGTTGGCAGGACTGCGTTGCTATGGCAGCAGGCAGCCAGGCAGAGCAGGTCAGCTGTAATCAATCCCTGAGGTACCTGCTGACGTCACTGGGCTGTGTGTGAGGTCAGATAGCAAACCCTTGGGCTCCATAATGATGCTGATAAACAAGACGGCGCGAGTAAACAGTCGGTCACATAGCTCTGTTTGCGGAGCTGGCCCGGTGATGGATGCCCAGAGACCTGAATTGAATAGCCGAACGGAGAATACGGATACCCCCCTTAATTGGATCTCTGTTATAATTTCTCCACTCTTGTTAAAACGACTTCTCTTTGAACATTTAGTTTGGATAGCTCAATAGAATAAATTCTTTTCTGGAATTTTATTGTTCCTCAGGCGCCATTTCACGTTTGATAATTAGAAACTTTTGTTCTTCCCAAGACGTACGACAGCATTCTCCTCTTCTCTCAACCTTTCTTTTTGTTTTACAACTGACGCAGAGATATTTTTTTCTATGAATAAAGGTTTAGTTGGTACAGAGTGTTTCAGAATGCGAGAGTTTAAACAGTGGAATTTTACAGACAGTAATACTATAAGGTATAAACTTATTTTTTAAATAATATAATAATGTTATTGGTTTCAAATCCCATTAACTAATGTTATAAGACGAGGAGTAATGGATTGGAATAAATTATCAAGGGAAATGTTCGATAAATTTCCAAGTTCTTTAAAAATGTTTAAGAAAAAGCAAGGTAAACAATTGATAGGGAATCTGGCGCCTGGGCGACAGTCGTAAATGCAGATTATTGATGACTTTTAAACCAGAGTGCTGAAAAGCTTGTCTTGCGTGAGTTATTTTGCGTGCCCGTGATCTGACCACTGGTTGAAGTGGGATCAAACTTACCAACTTGGGCTTAGCCAATCAGCTCAGTACATATGTATTTATTTTACGCTACATCCCACTTACATGGTGTCGTTCTCAGTTCTAATGATTCTACTATCAACGCTACCGTTAACTACACGCTCGCATTCTTGCAAGTATTGATTGTACTCTGTATTGCTTAACTTCATGGAGTCTCTCGTGATCTCTTTGTGTGGGTGTAGGCGGTAGAATAACACCCACGGTATCCCCTGCTTGTCGTAACAGGCGCCTGAAAGGAGCCCCATTGGCTCTTAACTTGGGAGCGTGGGTTGCCGTCCACGGGGCCGTAGATGAGTCCTGGCATGGCTTACACTTACTTGTGCCAGGCTCCTCAATTTCATCTGTCCTATCCGACCTTCCTTGGTCAACTCTTGTTCTTTTCCGACCCCTATGGTATCAGAGACTCGAGGCCTAGGGAATCCTTCATTTTCCCGCCCTTCGTGGTCCTTGTTTTCCTTTTACCAGTACCTTCATTTATCGAAGTGTCGGATCCCTTCCACCTTTTCCCTCTAATTGGCGTTAATAGTAGATGATTGCCAAGTTATACTTCCTCTTAAAACAATGATGGCTACCACCACCAATCTCACGGGATCAAATGTTCCTACAAGGCTAATTTATTTGGAATATTAATAGTAGACTTAATCATATTGGCACATTTTCGCTACGTATGTATGTTTCGTCCTCAGCCCAAAGTTTGGGTGAATCCTCAGCTCCACCATTAGCTGTCTAGATGGCCTAGGCCTCACTGAAGAGGCGTACTAGGGAAATGAGGAGTGAGGTAGTTTCCAGTTACTTTCCTCACTGACCCAGAAGTTGCTATTACATACCAGCCCGCCAAGATCACTGAAATGCTTGCATCAACCGATCCTATGAGCAACATTTTTATGCCATTTATAGCAGGGACTGGTTGCATAAGGAATGGTATTACTAGCATCGCTCATACCTCAGTCACTTTCATATTGTTAAAGCCAAGGATGAGCCTGAGACAGACCATTGAAAGTAACAACATTATTCTAGTCCATACCAAAAGGCACTGTAAACACTAGGTCTCACCAGCAAAGGTATATGTATGAAATAAGCTAATATAGTATCTCATACAAATTAAGACCGTTTATACTCTGCGCTGCGGCAGCTGCCTCAGCCAAAGTTAAGTCGCGCGCGGCCGCCATGCTTAAGCGCGTAAACAATCTTATATGAAATCTTGCCTTATAAAATATGCTAGAAGTGTCGTCCTTTCTGGGTTATACAGGCATTGTATCTGGTAACCACATTCTGGCTTACGCGAGTATGTTCTGCCACTGTAATGTTTCTGATTTCATATGTAACGTATTCTTACAGATCATCCTATGTGCGAGAATTTGTTCGATACATTTTCTTCCAGTGTACTCCACAAGTAAAAATCACACACTGTTAGATCTAGAGAACGAGGGGGAAATAGACCAGCACTGATACTGTCTGCAAACACTTACGAGATTATAAGAAAAGAATTTTCTACTGTATGAGCAGGGGCTGAATCTTGTTGAAACCACCTACGCGATTTTTCTTCTTCCGTTAAGTGATGGAAGAACAATGTCAAAATGTCATGTTGGTACCTCTCTGCATTTACTGTCGTCTCGAAACAAATAGGCCCTATTATTCGTCTTGCTCTAACAGCACACCAAACACCAATCTTCTTATCATAATGAGGGAGTTCATAAACACCATTAGGATTTTTTGCACAACAATAGCGAGAGTTATGAATGTTCACACGACCATTAAAGATGAAACCAGAGCTCTTACATACGGAAACACAATGATACCTATCTCATCATGTTAACAGCAGAGATTAAGACTGGCGACTCATGCTTGCCAGGTCGAACACGTGCAGGCTGCTTGCTAGATCAAGAACTATGCGTGCGCCTCCCATAGTGCAGCTGCTGTAGCCCAGAGTACAAACACCATGCGTTCGGTCTGAATTTATAAGAGAGATCCTGTATTTCTTAATACACACGTGCTTAACCCATTCACATCTGTCTGCTTGGCATTTAGAAGTGATCTTATGCCCAGGATTTAAAGAGATTTTGTCACAGTGACAGTAGTGTTTTAAAAAAGATGTAGCAACTTCAGCATAGATGCGGCTAATTGGAGAAGCTGTTTACCCCTGATAGAGTATGGGATATGGCTTGAAATGTTTGATGCACTGGGTTACACACATCACACTTCTATGCGTCTTTCTCCCTTTCTGCTTCTACAAATAGATGATGCAATATTTTACTTTCTTAAATCCTTAGGCAGTTGTTGGTGTGATCCTCATGAGAAAGTCTCTGTCTCCCGTTTAAATTTCCAATTTCTTTGAAATCATTTCGGAAAAGACTAGGAAAGCAACAGATAGGGAATCTGCCACCTGGGCGACTGCCCTAAATGCAGATCAGTATTGATTGATTGAGTTTTACTTCGTAGCCTGGGGTATCACGGGAGTGATTTAGTCATACAGAACATATTTAACTGCATTAGCAGCCACCTTTTGACAGCACGTGTAACTCGTATGCTTACGGATGCGAATGGGTTAATATGAAAATGAGAGTGCCAAGTTCGTAACGCATCACAGTTTTTATAAATTAGCTATGCACTCCCCAGAGTGTAAATAAAATTCGACAGGACCTTTAAGCCGAACATTTGACATATTGCTGACCAGTGCTCTCCATCAGAGGAACGACAGAGTCTTTCTGGGCGCAGTACGGCGATCAGCAATCTCATAGCACTGACATTTTGACCGGCCCTTTTGAATTACCTTTCCTGACACATACAAATGTAATCAAAATTGATTACATGATTAATTTATTATAACAACTCTATCTCAAAAGACTTAATATCACAGGTTGAATTGAACAGAATTCATAGATGTAATAGTAAGAAAAGCTTGTTTTCACGATAAAGGAAGCCCGTTAAATGAAGCGATGATGTAAAAAATCACCAATTGCGTGATTAAATAAAATCGAGCAAAAGTCAATTTCTATAAAATTTCCCTGTAATGCAGTAAAACCTGTCCTCAGTAGAAACCCAAAAGACCGGACATTTCTCCTTTGTATACAGGATTCTGGTTTGTAAAGGTGGTTAAAAAATAACATACAAGTAATAAATGCATATCTCCGTTAGAAAACAGGTAGTACTTGTATATGATTTTCTGCGGTAGTAGATACAGTAGTGACTCTAATCACACTCTTATATACCAGGGGCGTAAGGTTAGGGCCTGCCGGGCCTGGAACGTAGGCAGGCCTGGGCCTTTCAAGGGGCCCCGCAGACTTCTCGAAAAAAAAATAAAAATAATATAGACTGACTTAGCAAATGTCATGGGATAGTCACCTAATAACGTGCGGGGCCTCCTCTGACCCTGCGAACTGCAGTGAGATGCCGTGGAAGTGAGTCAACAAATCCCTGGTAGTCCTCTGGATGCAGCTGACTCCAAATCGTTTGCAGAGCGGCCGCCAATGCTGGTCTGTTCGTGGGTGCATGATCCATGGCTCGGAGCCTGCGTTCCAGGAATCCCAGATATGCTCGATAGGGTTCATATCTGGGCTCCTAGGTAGCCATGGCAGTCGTTAGACCTCTACTGCATGTTCTTGGAACCATTCCTGGGCGACGTGGGAGCGATGTGGCGGCGCGTTATCATCTTGAAACACCGCAGAACCGTCTAGGCGCTGGAAGACCAAAAATGGGTGGAGACGGTCTCCGAGCAGCTCAACATACCGCCAACCATTCAAAGTCTCTTCCAGAACAACTAGGGGGGCCATTCCATACCAGGAAAATGCACTTCAGACCATAACAGAGACACCAGCGCCCTGGACCACACCTTCGAGGCAGGCGGGATCCATCGCTTCATGTGATCTGCGCCATACACGGTGCCTCCCATCGGCATGGTGCAGTTGAAATCGTGATTCGTCCGACCATATCACGTTACGCCATTGTTCCAGTGTCCATCCCTGGTGACTGGCGACAAATGCGCGTCGTTGTGCCCGATGACGTTGAGTTAACAGTGGCATCCGTGTGCGGCGCCGGCTCCCATACCCCATAGAACCCATGTTCCTACGGATTGTCCACTGGGAGACGTGTCTAGCACGGCCTGTGTTGAATTGAGCCGTGATTTGTTGCACGGTTGCCCGTCTGTCACTATTGACAATCCGTCTCAGATGTCGCCGGTCACGGTCATCGAGGGTGGCCGGACGGCCGGTCAAGGTCATCGAGGGTGGCTGGACGGCCGGTCAAGGTCATCGAGGGTGGCTGGACGGCCGGTCGTTCGTCTGTTGTGGACGGTGACACCCGCATTCAACTATTCACGACACACCCTGGACACGGTTGATCGTGTGAAGCCGAATTCCCGCACCACTTCAGAAATCGCACTTTCCATCCGTCGGACACCGACCACCATACCCCATTCGAACGGTGTCAGCTTACGACGACGTTCCATGTTACACCTGACACGTGCAGAGCCACTGCTCACAAGGTTTCCTATACAACTGCCGCTGGCACAGGGGGCGTGTGGTGCGCAGACAGCACACCTGCGCATCAGTGCTCCGCTATCCCATGACATTTGCTCAGTCAGTGTACAATTAGCGCCTAACTAAGTAAAAATATCAATGATATTTGTACCGGAGGTACACCCGCACCGCGCATTTAAAGTAAGCGCCTTGGAGAATGCCATCTGATATATAAAGCTTGCAACAACTAGTAGGTACAAGAAGTTTGAATATTTCTCAATAGATGTCGCTACTATAAACTTATGTTGTGCCCTCTGGTGTGAAGATGAACTATTAAAATTCAAGAGTAATTTTGTATGTTAAGGTTTCCTAAACTTAATTATTTATGCTTTGTTTTCGGTGTGCTAAAGTTGTCAACACTTCTATCTCTTCCCGCCAGCTTAGGATGTTGGCCAATGAAAAATTTTGTACATATATTTTTCGACCCATCAAAACTTTCTGGTATTTATTTGATTATCCAATGAGAATTGGGGGTGTGTCGGGCCCTTGGCCCAGAGTTTCCTGGAACCTTCCCCTCTGCTATAAAAGCTGGCACGTTTCGGACCAGGTTGTCTTTGTGATCGCTCCAGTCTAGTGTGTGTTCGTAACGGAGGCGGGGGCCGCCTCATCCATCTTCTGGAGGTCCACCAGCTCAAGGTAATGGCAGATCCAGTTTAAAATCTGATAGTCTTTCAAAGCTAGCTCAAAGGGAAGGTTTCAAATCTTTAATAATGTAACTTTATTTTCTAAAATATACATGTCAGTCTCTAAATGTAAATTTCCAACAAGCCGAAAAGAACTTAACCAATAGAGAGTGACGTGCCTTCTCGTATTCCCTCTCAGCTTGATTTTGAGGTGACTACGATTTTGTAACCTTTTCTGTCTTGTAGTTTCTGTAAATTAAATATTTTTCTCAATCTAGTCACCTCAGTAGTATAGGCGTAGCCTATGTAACGTCGGGCCATAAGCCCAAATAGGGTTTTATGCATTTAATATAAATGATTATCTTTGCTCTATCAATTCACACTTTCCAGGCCTCTCCAAAGCACAACCTATATTTAACAGAATTATACAATATTCACTGTCTTAACTGCTCAACAGTCTGATACCTTTAACATGAAATAAATGGAGTCACACAGGTAGAAATTGTAATTGGGAGCTTCAAGTTCAGCTTGTAAAATTGTTACCTGATGATTCTAGATTTAATTTCTAGTTCAAGAGCTAAAATTGTACCTGATTTTCTGGGCAAAGTAAATAATTAGAAAAGGAAAAAAAGGGGAAAGGTTAAGAAAAGAAATAAAGCTGCCAATTTTAAAGTTTTAATTCGATCTTTCGATCTTACCACTCTGCTCGACAATATCTCCGGAACAATATTATTACACACATCGCCTGCAATCTTTGATTTCAGTGGTTTTAGCCCAACAAAATTTGTCTGGTACACCATTTTAAATTTGAGGTCTTCATCAGGTTGCGACTGAAAATCAATCGAATCCACTTGATATCGTGAATTAATTTCCTTGAATAACAAAGGCTTTACAACCAGTCATTACTTCTTATGTTTCAATTTTTGAACACAAGGTTCGCACAAGCTTAAAAATAGTAAAATATCCTTTGTATTAACATTTTGAAATTTTCCTTCAATTGCTGAATCATACGATCTCTTCCTCCATGCCCACTGGATATGTGCGCTGGGAGAGTCAACTCTTACTAAGAATCGACTTTCCCTGTAACACATATATCTTAAATTCCTGAAACATATGAAAAAAAGCGTAAAATTATTCTTTATGATCTTGGAATTTTCCAGAAATATTTGTCTCTTCATAAGGGCTTTAAAATATAAATACCGGAACTACGCGTATTAAAGACGCCTTTCCTATACACTCACCATTTATACTCTGGACCCAGTGAATTATTTCAACTTTATCAAGCTGATTTCGGCAACAAATTTCACAGTATTTAAGAAGTGGAGTGGAGTGGAATGTCACTTCCGGTTATTCAGGCATGCTTCTAGTAGCGGTGATTTGGGGCGGTGAGGGGGCGGGGGCTGCCCCCCACACTTCGTGCAGAAAAAATAAAAATTGTATTCCATTTTAGCAAACTAAAACTAGGAAACCCTGTTGTCTATCGCCTAATTATTTCCTCTAATATCTTTAAAAATGAATTACTGTAAATACGTGCAAAATGACATTCGACGCAGCGAACCGATTCGTACAGCGCTACAGCAAGTAGAGGAGACTCGCGCAGCAGCGTGAGGAATATTCACTTCGAAGTGATTACGTCGGCTCCTGGCGACTACTTTAGGGTATGTATGTATGTTCAGTCCGTCAGCGATTCCGCTGGTGGGATCCTCAACAGCTATGCCATTAGCTGTCATAGATTGCCTAGGCATCACTGAAGAGGCGTACTAGGGAAATGAGGAGTGAGGTAGTTTCCCGTTGCTTTCCTCACTACTTTAGGGTGACAAGACTTAATTTCGTTCCAAATAGCTCAGCAGTATTTACCCCTCCATACCTCCCTTTCCATATTTTTCTTTCCATGCTCGGGGTTTCGTGCAAGTTTGTGCCTACAGATAGTAATAGCACTTTTAGCATATGCTGTGAGGAGAGGAAACAGGGATATATTTTTGCCAAAGTCATGGACAATGAGGTATGATTCACCCGCAAAGCCGTGCTCATTCATCAGTCTGGCAGACTCAGTCGGTGAATGTGTCTGTTACTTTCATAGTGCGTAGTAAAATACTAAATGGCTTCTTTCTTGTATAATAATGCCGTACTTCTATTTGATGTAATATTGTTCTTTTAGTGAAAGTTTTATTGAATAGTATTGAATCAAAATCCCAAAAAAAACTAATATCACCGCAGTTAAGTTGGTGAACTCTCAACCCTTACGCTCTCTCAAAATTCGCTGAGAGAGTAACCATTTAATTCCAATTTTGTTTTCTAACTACCCCCACTCCCGCCCAATATATTCTGCCCAATACCGCTATTCTTTTGTTGTTTATAAATGTTTCTGCCCTCCTCCCCCTCCCAACACACACTTCTAATTCCCAATACCCGCTACTCCTTCTTCCCTGGTAATGTTTTGTTTTAATCAAAAGGTTATGGTGTACGTTTGCGTAGAGTTTGTGTGATGAATTTGTAGAATAGTTGCTTACTGGTGATTGCTGTATTGATTTATATACGGGAAGGTCCCGTCAAGTGTTCTACAAAGTGATAATATCGATTATACTGAATGCCAAGAGGATATCAACAAACTTGTCAGAGATAGAAGAGATTAGGCGACGGCTATAGTTATCTGACAGTTTTATCGAAGGAAATAACCGGAGTACTGTCATTAATCAACATTAATTCTGAAACGTCATCTGGATTAGCTTGGTAGATTTAGCTACATTCACATCCTACCGTGGGAAGTCCAACTGCTTAATGATGAAGGATATATTTTTTTTTACATTGCTCATTTTTAAATATACTTTTCTGCTCTTTCCATTTTACATTGCGTATGTACCTTTTTTTCTCTACAACCACATAAACTTTACAGACAGGCAGTCTAACACACATTTTACGGCATCGAAATTTTAACATGGATACGATGTGGATTTCAGAGCCTAAGATAAAAAATGGCCTGTAAAAATGGCAAAATAGGTTATATGAAGAAATATGAATAAAGTTACAATAAATAAACATCTGCAGAGAATGGTTTAAATTAGCTCTAGAAGTCAACATAAAAATGAACAAGGAGTGTTTTGGAGGATTTTTTCCAGAAACTTGAGTTTCAAAACCTCTGGAACAATTAGGCAGATGACAACAACCAACCACAAAACTGTGTGTAAGGTCACAATGTTCTACCTCAAATAGGTTGACAACTATTGTAAATAATGGAATTTCTTGAACGTCTCCCTTAAAGTAAGTTTTATAAACAGTTTTGTTTTACGTCGTATCGACACAAACAAATCTTATGGTGACGATAGAATAGGAAAGAAGGAAGGAAGGAAGGAAGGAAGGAAGGAAGGAAGGAAGGAAGGAAGGAAGGAAGCGACCGTCGCCTTAGTAAAATTACATCCCCAGTATGTATCTGACTACCGAGCTCGATAGCTGCAGTCGCTTAAGTGCGGCCAGTATCCAGTATTCGGGAGATAGTAGGTTCGAATCCCACTGTCGGCAGCCCTGAAGATGGTTTTCCGTGGTTTCCCATTTTCACACCTTAATTAAGGCCACGGCCGCTTCCTTCCCACTCCTAGCCCTTCCCTGTCCGATCATCGCCATAAGACCTATCTGTGTCGGTGCAACGTAAAGCAACTGGCAAAAAAAATGTCTCTGACTTAAAAATGAGAAACCACGAAAAGCTATTATCAGGGATGCCGACAGTGGAGTTCGAACCCCCATCACCCAAGTGCAAGCTCACAGCTAAGTAACCCAAACCGCTAGGTATTTTTCTATGATTTTAAAAGCGGGTTCAAATGATAACATTCGATAAAAACTGCCCTAAAAGTTAATTGTCACTTTCATAACATAGTCGAACTACGTGTCTACTAACAAAGCGTGTATTGGATAAATGTGCACTGAAGTGTAAGAAAAGACATATTTATTACCCAAAAAAAAAAAAAAAAAAAAAAAAAAATAGCACATGGTGAGCTGTGCAATGTTTGGCGCTGATCCTTCTCTACGAGAGCCTACTCAGTCAGGAAGTGTACCTTCCGTGAAGGAGATATATTTTCCAGAAATATCTAGACCTTTTGTAAGATTAATTAATAGACACGAACAAGGAAATTATTTTTCAGTGGTTATATAAAAGTAGTATAATTGGATGGTTCGGCGGCCACCGCCACCTCCGGCTCCCAGTGGCCACCTCCACCTCAGCCAGTGGCCTCTTCCAGTACTGCCAACTTAACCTAACTAGCGCGACAGTACTGCCAACTTAACCTAACTAGCGCGAAATTTGAATTTGTAAACAAAGCCACGTGCTTTTTGACAGCTGTCATCGACAACAACGCATCGATAACCTCAGTACTGCCATCTTGACGGGCCTAAACCTCAGTAGTGCCAACTTAACCTAACTAGCTCGAGATAAACAAAGCCACGTGCTTTTTGACAACCACGTGCTTTTTGACAGATTTGTAAACAAAGCCACGTGCTTTTTGACAGACAACAACGCATCGCAAACCTCAGTACTGCCATCATGACGGGCCTAAACCTCAGTAGTGCCAACTTAACCTAACTAGCATGAGGTAAACAAAGCCACGTGTTTTTTGACAGCCACGTGCTTTTTGACAGATTTGTAAACAAAGCCACGTGCTTTTTGACAGACAACAACGCATCGCTAACCTCAGTACTGCCATCTTGACGGACCTAAACCTTAGTGGTACCAACTTAACCTCACTAGCGCGAGGTAAACAAAGCCACGTGCTTTTTGACAGCCACGTGCTTTTTTGACAGCTGTCATCCGCCATCTTTAAACCACAAAGCACTGTGCTGCCCTCTATATCGCAGTAGCTGCAAAATTCGTCACCTGTCATCGGCAGTGCTGCCATCTTGACGGGTCTAAACCTTAGTGCTACCAACTTAACCTCACTAGCGTGAGATAAACAAAGCCACGTGCAGCTGTCATCCACCATCTTTGAGCATCGTGCTGCCCTCTTTAGCTACTTACCTTTGAAATGTGGTACGTTATCCGCCATCTTGCATCCGAAACCTCAGTGCTGCGCTCTATGTAGTGGCGGCAAATTCCATGTGCTCTTGTTTGGAAACAAAGCCACGTGCAGCTGTCATCCACCATCTTTGAGCATCGTGCTGCCCTCTTTAGCTACTTACCTTTGAAATGTGGTACGTTATCCGCCATCTTGCATCCGAAACCTCAGTGCTGCGCTCTATGTAGTGGCGGCAAATTCCATGTGCTCTTGTTTGGAAACAAAGCCACGTGCAGCTGTCATCCACCATCTTTAATCACCGTGCTGCCCTCTTTAGCTACTTACCTTTGACAGTTGTCATCCGCCATCTTGCATCGCCAACCTCAGTGCCGCACTCTATGTAGTGGCGGCAAATTCCACGTGCTCTTGTTTGGAAACAAATTCACGTGCAGCTGTCATCCGCCATCTTTGAGCACCGTGCTGCTATCATGCGGGCAATTTCGTTAGCTGTCATCCGCCATCTTTAATCCAGAGAGAACAGTGCTGCACTCTATGTGGTGGCGGTAAATTCCATGTGCTTTACAAACCTATGTGCTTTTCTGACAGCTGTCATCCGCCATCTTTAATCACCGTGCTGCCATCTATGTGGTGGCGGTAAATTCCACATGCTTTACAAACCTATATGCTTTTCTGACAGCTGTCATCCGCCATCTTTAATCCAGAGAGAACAGTGCTGCCCTCTATGTGGTGGCGGCAAATTCCACGTGCTCTTGTTGTGCAGCTGTCATCCGCCATCTTTGAGCACCGTGCTGCGAGCAATTTCGTCAGTTGTCATCCGCCATCTTTAATCTACAGAACACCGTGCTGCCCTCTTTATGGCTACTACCTTAAGCACGTAGTAGCGGGCAATTTGAAAAGTTCTGTTAGCTATCATCCGCCATCTTTAATCACCGTGCTGCCATCTTTAGCTAGATACCTTTGAAATGTGGCGGCGGATAATTTGAAAAATGCTTTTTGACAGCAGCTATCTTTGAGCACCGTGCTACCCTCTATGTAGTGGCGGCAAATTCTACATGCTTTACAAACCCACGCGCTTTTCTGACAGAGCTGTCATCCGCTATCTTTGAGCACCGTGCTGCTCTCTGTAGTAGCGGGTAATTTGAAAAGTTCTGTTAGCTGTCATCCGCCATCTTTGAGCACCGTGCTGCCATCTATGTGGTGGCGGCAAATTCCACATGCTTTACAAACTCACGCGCAGCTGTCATCCACCATCTTACATCGCAAACCTCAGTGCTACACTCTATGTGGTAGCGGATAATTTTAAAAAGAAAAATTCTACAGCAGCCATCTCTCGACGCTAATTGCACAATATGGTAGCTATACATGACTCCTTAAAGGTGCTCATGCAAGATGATCGCTATACATAGACGCCCTTGGGATGCTTGCGCAAGATGGCGGTTATACAAGGCTCCTTATGAGGGATGCTTGCGCGAGATGGTGGTTGCTCTTATGAGGCGGCTCAAGGATCCATAGCTAGAGACGCCCTAAGGATGCTTGCGCAAGATGGCGGATGCAAGATGGCGGCTATACATAGCTCCTTATGAGACAGCCAGTACAACATGTGATCAGAACATTGATTGATGTGTTCAGAACACAAAATAAGTAGAATCGAACACTGTACTCGATACAACATGTGATTAAAACATTGTGTGGTGTGTTCAGAACACTAATCGAACGCTGTATTAGGGGATACCTTTGTTTAGATTGAAACATAACAAGACTAGAATTGAACACTGCACATTGATTGATGTGTTCAGAACACAAAATAAGTAGAATCGAACACTGTACTCGATGTCGTTAACTTCAACATGTGATTAAAACATTGGCTGGTGTGTTCAGAACACTACATAAGTAGAATCGAACGCTGTATTAGGGGGATACCTTTGTTTAGATTGAAACATAACAAGACTAGAATTGAACACTGCACTCGATGTCGGAAGATCAGATTGAAAACATAACAAGACTAGAATTGAACACTGCACATTGATTGATGTGTTCAGAACACAAAATAAGTAGAATCGAACACTGTACTCGATGTCGTTAACTTCAACATGTGATTAAAACATTGTCTGGTGTGTTCAGAACACTACATAAGTAGAATCGAACGCTGTACTCGATGTCGTTACATGTGACCCGATACAACATGTTAGGGGATACCTTTATCCTAAGAACCGAACACTGTACAACATGTTAGGGGATACCTTTGTTTAGATTGAAACTAACAAGACTAGAATCGAACACTGCACTCGATGTCGTTACATGTGATCCGATACAACATGTTAGGGGATACCTTTGTTTAGATTGAAACATAGCAAGCCTAGAATCGAACATTGTTTGATGTGTTCAGTACAACTTCAATGATTAACATACACACTGTGCACATATCGCATAGCTAAAAACGCACTGTGCACATATCGCATACCTAACACTTCAAATGATTTGCTTAGTACGAAAATAAAAAATCTATACCGCGTAGCTAACTCGTTCATCACACTGCTAAGACGCTTAGTAATTGTGAATACACTCATACGAAAATCAAGAAAGCACACTGCGTAGCCAACTCGCTCGACTCACTCGCTTAGTAATTGCAACACACACGGATAAGAATGTTGTGAGATACTTACATGTTTTTTAAGGGGAGGGTGAAAGATCATAAATTATATGTACACACATGTTGTCTCCTCCAAGTTGTAAGATGAAATAGACGCAGTACTGCGAGTTTCCGCTCTAGCTGGCGAACGGAAGTAGCATGATATCTCAGCAAAAAATAAAAATACGCGTGAGCTTGCAAGTCAGACACAATGATGGATACCGCGATTCAAATCCTGGCAACTTATGCCGTCGGGAAGGGCATCCGGTGAGCATCTAGCTGTAAATCCCCGATTCTCGACAGATTCTTAATCCGAGTTCTTTGACGTCAGGAAGGGCAGCCGGTTAACAACAATTATCGAACACGCATCGCGAAGGCAGGAGTGTGCAGCGATATGCATGTTTAGACTTGCAGATTACGAAAGAAACATAACAAGACTTGAGTCTTAAAACAAAATTCTTGCGATTTAAAATCTTAGTCGGGAAGGGCATCCGGCAGTAAAACAATAGTTCGTGATTTAAAATCTAAGAAGAGCATCTAGCTGAAAAACCCCCCGATTCTCGACAGATTCTTAATCCGAGTTCTTTGACGTCAGGAAGGGCAGCCGGTTAACAACAATAGCGTATGATGTAAGAGCTTAGATACTACCAGTTTTGTGTCAGGAAGGACAACTAGTCTTAAAACAAAACAGATTCTTAATCCGAGTTGTCAGGAAGGGCAACCGGTTAAAAAACTATAGTGTATGAGGTTAGATACTGCTAGTTTTGCATCAGGAAGGACAACTCAACAAATTCATGCGATTTAAACACATTTTATTCCCAAGAGAATCGAACCAGAGACTACCGGGTGAGAGGCATGCACGCTGTAGGCTATAGGTTTGCTCCACAGTCCTTGAAGTATCGGCACAGTCATTCTGGGCGAGTTGTGTGGAATGCATGTGTTAGCTGAAATTGTACACGTATCTTCCGGCTCAACCTTGAGCGAGGACACTGATAAGCGACTTGTAACTCGCGAACGTCTTCTTAGCTGAGTGCCATTCAAGCTCTTAAAACACAGTACTAATTAAGGTTGTAAAATATTCTGAAATAGTCCTCCTCTGAGGTGTAGTAGTTAGCTGCTACCCTCGGAGGTCCGAGTTCGATTCCCGGCTCTGCCACGGAATGTGTAGCATTTAGCCTATGTAAGTTCCTAACGTAAACTATCATGATTGTACGGAGAGGTTAAAACACACACAGTGCCTACTCCTATCGAAAGAACCTGCACGGTACCGGCATGTAGGCTTCTCCTGGTGAAGGAGCTTGCACATGGTTTAACGCCTCCTATCAACAGCCCTTACTTAATGCTGGCTTTTTTTGCACACCCCGCCTCACACCATAGTTTTATACGACCGGCTGCCCTTCCTGACTAGGATTTTAAATCGATATCCCGACATAGCCTACTCTTACCGAAGAAGCCAGCTTAACACCTCCATCCAACAAATGAATCACCCTCAAACACTCTTCAATCATTCTCGCTACTTCGGAAGATAGCGGGTTCAAACTGGAAGCTGTAAATGTTAGGCGAGGGACCTGTGCGATCGTCATAACATGATCTAGCTAGATGCCCTTCCCGACGGCATAAGTTACCAGGATTTGAATCGCGTACCCCGACTAGAAGAAGCCTGCACATAACTTAACGCCTCCATCCGACAAATGAATCACCCTCAACACTCTTCAATCATTCTCGCTACTTCGGAAGATAGCGGGTTCGAACTAGAAGCCGTAAATGTTAGGCGAGGGACCTGTGCGATCGTCATAACATGATCTAGCTAGATGCCCTTCCCGACGGCATAAGTTACCAGGATTTGAATCGCGTACCCCGACTAGAAGACGCCTGCACATAACTTAACGCCTCCATCCGACAAATGAATCACCCTCAACACTCTTCAATCATTCTCGCTACTTCGGAAGATAGCGGGTTCGAACTAGAAGCCGTAAATGCTAGGCGAGGGGCCTGCGCGAACGTCATTACATGATCTAGCTAGATGCCCTTCCCGACGGTATAAGTTGCCAGGATTTGAATCGCGTACCCCGACTAGAAGAAGCCTGCACATAACTTAACGCCTCCATCCGACAAATGAATCACACTAAAACACTCTTCAATCATTCTCGCTACTTCGGAAGATAGCGGGTTCGAACTAGAAGCCGTAAATGCTAGGCGAGGGGCCTGCGCGAACGTCATTACATGATCTAGCTAGATGCCCTTCCCGACGGTATAAGTTGCCAGGATTTGAATCGCGTACCCCGACTAGAAGAAGCCTGCACATAACTTAACGCCTCCATCCGACAAATGAATCACCCTCAACACTCTTCAATCATTCTCGCTACTTCGGAAGATAGCGGGTTCGAACTAGAAGCCGTAAATGCTAGGCGAGGGGCCTGCGCGAACGTCATTACATGATCTAGCTAGATGCCCTTCCCGACGGTATAAGTTGCCAGGATTTGAATCGCGTACCCCGACTAGAAGAAGCCTGCACATAACTTAACGCCTCCATCCGACAAATGAATCACCCTCAACACTCTTCAATCATTCTCGCTACTTCGGAAGATAGCGGGTTCGAACTAGAAGCCGTAAATGCTAGGCGAGGGGCCTGCGCGAACGTCATTACATGATCTAGCTAGATGCCCTTCCCGACGGTATAAGTTGCCAGGATTTGAATCGCGTACCCCGACTAGAAGAAGCCTGCACATAACTTAACGCCTCCATCCGACAAATGAATCACCCTCAACACTCTTCAATCATTCTCGCTACTTCGGAAGATAGCGGGTTCGAACTAGAAGCCGTAAATGCTAGGCGAGGGGCCTGCGCGAAGGTCATTACATGATCTAGCTAGATGCCCTTCCCGACGGTATAAGTTGCCAGGATTTGAATCGCGTACCCCGACTAGAAGAAGCCTGCACATAACTTAACGCCTCCATCCGACAAATGAATCACCCTCAACACTCTTCAATCATTCTCGCTACTTCGGAAGATAGCGGGTTCGAACTAGAAGCCGTAAATGCTAGGCGAGGGGCCTGCGCGAACGTCATTACATGATCTAGCTAGATGCCCTTCCCGACGGCATAAGTTGCCAGGATTTGAATCGCGGTATCCATCATTGTGTCTGACTTGCAAGCTCACGCGTATTTTTATTTTTTGCTGAGATATCATGCTACTTCCGTTCGCCAGCTAGAGCGGAAACTCGCAGTACTGCGTCTATTTCATCTTACAACTTGGAGGAGACAACATGTGTGTACATATAATTTATGATCTTTCACCCTCCCCTTAAAAAACATGTAAGTATCTCACAACATTCTTATCCGTGTGTGTTGCAATTACTAAGCGAGTGAGTCGAGCGAGTTGGCTACGCAGTGTGCTTTCTTGATTTTCGTATGAGTGTATTCACAATTACTAAGCGTCTTAGCAGTGTGATGAACGAGTTAGCTACGCGGTATAGATTTTTTATTTTCGTACTAAGCAAATCATTTGAAGTGTTAGGTATGCGATATGTGCACAGTGCGTTTTTAGCTATGCGATATGTGCACAGTGTGTATGTTAATCATTGAAGTTGTACTGAACACATCAAACAATGTTCGATTCTAGGCTTGCTATGTTTCAATCTAAACAAAGGTATCCCCTAACATGTTGTATCGGATCACATGTAACGACATCGAGTGCAGTGTTCGATTCTAGTCTTGTTAGTTTCAATCTAAACAAAGGTATCCCCTAACATGTTGTACAGTGTTCGGTTCTTAGGATAAAGGTATCCCCTAACATGTTGTATCGGGTCACATGTAACGACATCGAGTACAGCGTTCGATTCTACTTATGTAGTGTTCTGAACACACCAGACAATGTTTTAATCACATGTTGAAGTTAACGACATCGAGTACAGTGTTCGATTCTACTTATTTTGTGTTCTGAACACATCAATCAATGTGCAGTGTTCAATTCTAGTCTTGTTATGTTTTCAATCTGATCTTCCGACATCGAGTGCAGTGTTCAATTCTAGTCTTGTTATGTTTCAATCTAAACAAAGGTATCCCCCTAATACAGCGTTCGATTCTACTTATGTAGTGTTCTGAACACACCAGCCAATGTTTTAATCACATGTTGAAGTTAACGACATCGAGTACAGTGTTCGATTCTACTTATTTTGTGTTCTGAACACATCAATCAATGTGCAGTGTTCAATTCTAGTCTTGTTATGTTTCAATCTAAACAAAGGTATCCCCTAATACAGCGTTCGATTAGTGTTCTGAACACACCACACAATGTTTTAATCACATGTTGTATCGAGTACAGTGTTCGATTCTACTTATTTTGTGTTCTGAACACATCAATCAATGTTCTGATCACATGTTGTACTGGCTGTCTCATAAGGAGCTATGTATAGCCGCCATCTTGCATCCGCCATCTTGCGCAAGCATCCTTAGGGCGTCTCTAGCTATGGATCCTTGAGCCGCCTCATAAGAGCAACCACCATCTCGCGCAAGCATCCCTCATAAGGAGCCTTGTATAACCGCCATCTTGCGCAAGCATCCCAAGGGCGTCTATGTATAGCGATCATCTTGCATGAGCACCTTTAAGGAGTCATGTATAGCTACCATCTTGTGCAATTAGCGTCGAGAGATGGCTGCTGTAGAATTTTTCTTTTTAAAATTATCCGCTACCACATAGAGTGTAGCACTGAGGTTTGCGATGTAAGATGGTGGATGACAGCTGCGCGTGAGTTTGTAAAGCATGTGGAATTTGCCGCCACCACATAGATGGCAGCACGGTGCTCAAAGATGGCGGATGACAGCTAACAGAACTTTTCAAATTACCCGCTACTACAGAGAGCAGCACGGTGCTCAAAGATAGCGGATGACAGCTCTGTCAGAAAAGCGCGTGGGTTTGTAAAGCATGTAGAATTTGCCGCCACTACATAGAGGGTAGCACGGTGCTCAAAGATAGCTGCTGTCAAAAAGCATTTTTCAAATTATCCGCCGCCACATTTCAAAGGTATCTAGCTAAAGATGGCAGCACGGTGATTAAAGATGGCGGATGATAGCTAACAGAACTTTTCAAATTGCCCGCTACTACGTGCTTAAGGTAGTAGCCATAAAGAGGGCAGCACGGTGTTCTGTAGATTAAAGATGGCGGATGACAACTGACGAAATTGCTCGCAGCACGGTGCTCAAAGATGGCGGATGACAGCTGCACAACAAGAGCACGTGGAATTTGCCGCCACCACATAGAGGGCAGCACTGTTCTCTCTGGATTAAAGATGGCGGATGACAGCTGTCAGAAAAGCATATAGGTTTGTAAAGCATGTGGAATTTACCGCCACCACATAGATGGCAGCACGGTGATTAAAGATGGCGGATGACAGCTGTCAGAAAAGCACATAGGTTTGTAAAGCACATGGAATTTACCGCCACCACATAGAGTGCAGCACTGTTCTCTCTGGATTAAAGATGGCGGATGACAGCTAACGAAATTGCCCGCATGATAGCAGCACGGTGCTCAAAGATGGCGGATGACAGCTGCACGTGAATTTGTTTCCAAACAAGAGCACGTGGAATTTGCCGCCACTACATAGAGTGCGGCACTGAGGTTGGCGATGCAAGATGGCGGATGACAACTGTCAAAGGTAAGTAGCTAAAGAGGGCAGCACGGTGATTAAAGATGGTGGATGACAGCTGCACGTGGCTTTGTTTCCAAACAAGAGCACATGGAATTTGCCGCCTCTACATAGAGCGCAGCACTGAGGTTTCGGATGCAAGATGGCGGATAACGTACCACATTTCAAAGGTAAGTAGCTAAAGAGGGCAGCACGATGCTCAAAGATGGTGGATGACAGCTGCACGTGGCTTTGTTTCCAAACAAGAGCACATGGAATTTGCCGCCACTACATAGAGCGCAGCACTGAGGTTTCGGATGCAAGATGGCGGATAACGTACCACATTTCAAAGGTAAGTAGCTAAAGAGGGCAGCACGATGCTCAAAGATGGTGGATGACAGCTGCACGTGGCTTTGTTTATCTCACGCTAGTGAGGTTAAGTTGGTAGCACTAAGGTTTAGACCCGTCAAGATGGCAGCACTGCCGATGACAGGTGACGAATTTTGCAGCTACTGCGATATAGAGGGCAGCACAGTGCTTTGTGGTTTAAAGATGGCGGATGACAGCTGTCAAAAAAGCACGTGGCTGTCAAAAAGCACGTGGCTTTGTTTACCTCGCGCTAGTGAGGTTAAGTTGGTACCACTAAGGTTTAGGTCCGTCAAGATGGCAGTACTGAGGTTAGCGATGCGTTGTTGTCTGTCAAAAAGCACGTGGCTTTGTTTACAAATCTGTCAAAAAGCACGTGGCTGTCAAAAAACACGTGGCTTTGTTTACCTCATGCTAGTTAGGTTAAGTTGGCACTACTGAGGTTTAGGCCCGTCAAGATGGCAGTACTGAGGTTTGCGGTGCGTTGTTGTCTGTCAAAAAGCACGTGGCTTTGTTTACAAATCTGTCAAAAAGCACGTGGTTGTCAAAAAGCACGTGGCTTTGTTTATCTCGAGCTAGTTAGGTTAAGTTGGCACTACTGAGGTTTAGGCCCGTCAAGATGGCAGTACTGAGGTTAGCGATGCGTTGTTGTCGATGACAGCTGTCAAAAAGCACGTGGCTTTGTTTACAAATTCAAATTTCGCGCTAGTTAGGTTAAGTTGGCAGTACTGTCGCGCTAGTTAGGTTAAGTTGGCAGTACTGGAAGAGGCCACTGGCTGAGGTGGAGGTGGCCACTGGGAGCCGGAGGTGGCGGTGGCCGCCGAACCATCCAATTATACTACTTATAAAAAATAATGTTATTTAATGTATTTAATTGCTAGAGACATTAATAGACACCAGAGAAATTTTGTCGCTCATTTCCAGTGGTGGGAAGAGTACAAAAATATAGTAACTGGAATGAATTGTTACCTAAGAGACATTTTACACAATTACAAATTACTTTTTCAACTAGTAATCAGTAAAATTACAATTACTTTACAGACAAAACCACCCTGTACTTCACCAGTTAAGTTCCGGACAGGTCCGGTATTAGAGACGAGACTGCATCGAGACTGGCAGGTACAAACTCGCTCTACTCACCGGCTTGGTGTGAGAGCCGAGACTGGCACGTACAAGCTCACTTTACTCGCCGGCCGGGTGTGAGAGCCTACACTGGCAGGTACAAGCTCGCTCTACTCGCCGCCGGCCGGGTGCGAGAGCCGAGACTGGCAGGAACAAGCTCACTTTACTCGCCGGCCGGGTGTGAGAGCCTACACTGGCAGGTACAAGCCCGCTCTACTCGCCGGCTGGGTGTGAGAGCCAAGACTGGCAGGTACAAGCTCGCTGTACTCGCCGGCCGGGTGTGAGAGCCTACACTGGCAGGTACAAGCTCGCTCTACTCGCCGCCGGCCGGGTGCGAGCGCCGAGACTGGCAGGAACAAGCTCAATTTACTCGCCGGCCGGGTATGAGAGCCTACACTGGCAGGTACAAGCCCTCTCTACTCGCCGGCTGGGTGTGAGAGCCTAGACTGGCAGGTACAAGCTCGCTGTACTCGCCGCCGGCCGGGTGCGAGAGCCGAGACTGGCAGGAACAAGCTCACTTTACTCGCCGGCCGGGTGTGAGAGCCTACACTGGCAGGTACAAGCTCGCTCTACTCGCCGGCTGGGTGTGAGAGCCTAGACTGGCAGATACAAGCTCACTGTACTCGCCGGCCGAGTGTGAGAGCCGAGACTAGCAGGTGCAAGCTCGCTGTACTCGCCGGCCAGGTGCGAGAACCGAGACCAGCAGGTACAAGCCCGCTCTACTCGCCGGCTGGGTGTGAGAGCCTAGACTGGCAGGTACAAGCTCGCTGTACTCCCCGGCCGAGTGTGAGAGCCGAGATTGGCAGTTAAAAGCTCGCTCTACTCGCTGGCCAGGTGTGAGAGCCTAGATTGGCAGTTACAAGCTCGCTCTACTCGCTGGCCAAGTGCGAGAGCCGAGACTAGCAGGTACAAGCTCGCTCTACTCGCCGGCCAAGTGCGAGAGCCGAGACTAGCAGCTGCAAGCTCGCTGTACTCGCCAGCCCGGTGCGAGAGCCGAGACTAGGAGCTGCAAGCTCGCTGTACTCGCCGGCCAGGTGCGAGAACCGAGACTAGCAGGTACAAGCTCGCTCTACTCGCCGGGCGGGTGCGAGAGCCAAGACTAGCAGGTGCAAGCTCGCTGTAATCGCCGGCCGAGTGTGAGAGCCTAGATTGGCAGTTACAAGCTCGCTCTACTCGCTGGCCAGGTGCGAGAGCCGAGACTAGCAGGTACAAGCCCGCTCTACTCGCCGGCTGGGTGTGAGAGCCTAGACTGGCAGGTACAAGCTCGCTGTACTCGCCAGCCAAGTGCGAGAGCCGAGACTAGCAGCTGCAAGCTCGCTGTACTCGCCAGCCCGGTGCGAGAGCCAAGACTAGCAGGTGCAAGCTCGCTGTAATCGCCGGCCGGGTGTGAGAGACGAGACTAGCAGGTACAAGCTCGCTCTACTCGCCGGCCGGGTGCGAGAGCCAAGACTAGCAGGTGCAAGCTCGCTGTAATCGCCGGCCGGGTGTGAGAGACGAGACTGGCAGGTACAAGCTCGCTGTACTCGCTTGCCGGGTGCGAGAGCCAAGACTAGCAGGTGCAAGCTCGCTGTACTCGCCGGCCAGGTGCGAGAGGCGACACTAGCATGTGCAAGCTCGCTGTACTCGCTGGCCGGGTGTGAGAGCCGAGGGTGGCAGGTGCAAGCTCACTGTACTCGCAGGCCGGGTGTGAGAGCCGAGACTGGCAGGTACAAGCTCGCTGTACCCGCCGGCCGGGTGCGAGAGCCGAGACTGGCAGGTACAAGCTCGCTTTACTCGCCGGCCGGGTGTGAGAGCCGAGACTGGCAGGTACAAGCTCGCTCTACTCGCCGGCCGGGTGTGAGAGCCGAGACTGGCAGGTACAAGCTCGTTCTACTCGCTGGACGGGTGTGAGAGCCGAGACTGGCAGGTACAAGCTCGCTCTTCTCGCCGGCTGGGTGTTAGAGGCGAGTCTGGCAGGTACCAGCTCACTTTCTACGCCGGCCGGGTGTGAGGGACGTAACTGGCAGATACAAGCTAGCTCTACTCGCCGGCCAGGTGTGGGAGCCGAGACTGGCAGGTACCAGCTCACTGTACACGCCGGCCGGGTGTGAGAGCCGAGACTGGCAGATACAAGCTCGCTCTACTCGCCGGCTGGGTGTGAGAGCCGAGACTGGCAGGTACAAGCTCGCTCTACTCGCCGGCCGGGTGTGAGAGCCGAGACTGGCAGATACAAGCTCGCTCTACTCGCCGGCTGGGTGTGAGAGCCGAGACTGGCAGGTACAAGCTCGCTCTACTGGCCGGCCGGGTGTGAGAGCCGAGTCTGGCAGGTACCAGCTCACTGTACACGCCGCCGGGTGTGAGAGCCGAGACTAGCAGGTGGAAGCTCACTTTACTCGCCGGCTGGGCGTGAGAGCCTAGACTGGCAGGTACAAGCCAAGGCCAACTAGATATACAGGCCATAAGGCTCCCCCTCCACTTCGGGCGCTACGTCACACTAGTCGCCAGCCGCTTCACTTCTCGCCAGTGACTTATAAGCTGATCTGAACTTCGCAGCAGTGAGGCTATCGATGGTGTTGAATGATTTAAACGTGTGTGAACATTGTGAATTATGGCCACGTCGTGTTGTATACCTGGTTGTAGAATAAACTACAGTTCAAAACAGCCTAATATTTCAGTGTTTAAATTTCCTACTGGCGTGTTTCGGAAACAAAAGTGGATCATAGCTATCCATCGAACCGAATTCATCCCTTCAGCAAGCAAGCTCAGTTGTGTGCATAAAACACTTCGACGAAGTTTCGTAATTAGGGACGATTCCGTTAAAAGACCTGATGAGTCTCTTTTAACTGTAAAACCTAACCATTTAAAACTCTCAAACGATGCTATTTAAAATGTGCCTGCCTATCTGTATAAAAAATCTTCCAACAACGAGCAAAAATCCTATTCAAAAACAAGAAGAATTTGAAAAACGGGAAGAGGAAGGAAAGAAAGAAAGCTGAGGAAGAATATGACAGGATCAAGGACTTCGACGACGTTCAGGGTAATTTCAGTATTAAACGCAAATTAGATTTGGACAAAGTTTCCGTCAACTTTAACAGCCAAAGTCTGTATTTTCAAAATGTATGTGACCGAGGAAAATATTCCGAAAATTGGTACTTCCTTAACATTAAACGAGGCTCTTGATTTTAAATCCATTAAACATGATATTTTCATGAGTTATAACCCTGATATACGTGCATTAGGTGATGGGGGCAAGATATTAAAATGTCAAATTAGAAAAGTATTTATAACTTCCTGTTTAGACCTGCTCGTAACTCAAAAGTGACTGTCCACGATAAAATAGAATCTGTACACAAAATAATCGATGAAATTGAAAATGAAGTTAATGAGTGTATCATTACTGATAAATTATATATATTTTTTAAGGAACAGTTAAATATAGCCTTTGCAAAGAAAGTATCTTACTCCTGTATTCTAATAACATGGTTCACTTCAATATTTTTCGCATTTCCTGGGGCGTAAAAGAAGATAAGACAGTCAACGTTTCTTACAATGCCCCACTTGGTTATTCACAGTCTTTTACTGCAAAACTAGGCAAGGGAAATTCGGGTATTGATGATTCACATTGGAATTACTTGAAAAAAGAAACTAAAATTGTTAAAGGAGCATGACATATTTTGTAACTTGTTGAATGGAGTCTACATAAAACGTGAGCTGAACTATAAAGGAGGAAAGGTTTTATTTTTGTTTTTGCTAGTGGCTTTACGTCGCACCGACACAGATAGGTCTTATGGCGACGATGGGATAGGAGAGGCATAACAGGGAAGCGGCCGTGGCCTTAATTAAGGTACAGCCCCAGCATTTGCCTGGTGTGAAAATGGGGAAACTACGGAAAACCTTCTTCAGGGCTGCCAACAGTGGGATTCGAACCCACTATCTCCCGATGCACGTTCACAGCCGCACGGCCAGATCGCCCGCTAGGAGGAAAGGTAGAGGGAGTTGCTTTTAGTAGTAAAAGCGGAGAAAATAACACTACATTAGCTACAACTGCACAAACTTTTATGTTGTCATCCAGTCTTTAAAAAAATAAAGACGTTGTTGATTTGTTTCCATGTAAGAACCTAATATGACATTTATTAGAAGAACTAACTTTGCAAGTCTTTAAAGTATTAACAGATAGTCCTATAGCTTATAAGGTAGCATGCATAATTTCTAATAATAACAGGAAAATGTTTGAAAAGCTGTGCAAAAGCAATTTACAAACCACTTTTCAAAATCCATTTGACGAAACACACACACACACAAAATTGTTTGATACTGGTCATTTATTTAAAATCTTAATAAATAACTGGCTTAATCAAGCTGACAACTTATCCTGAGTTTGACAACTCTGAGTCAGACAAAAAAATGTCTGAGTCTATCTAGTGAGGCCTTGGCTTGCCCCTGCCCTGTATAAAAAGGTGCCGTACCAGACTCTTTTAGAGCTACAAAATGTAAACCTGTATACTAATGTTTTTACATGAGGATTCTCAGAGAAAAATTCTGACTTCGCTTGTCAACAATGTTCTGGAAAACGAAAATGTTTAAACATGCTGTGATTAAATAAATAGTTGTAAACATTTCGTTGACAGATGTATATACATCTTTTGTAATATATTATTGAATAACAATAGAAAAGTTACCGTAGATAAACTCATCGCTGAGAAGAAGAAATCCTCAGGAAAATAAAAATGTACAAACTGAAACCTTAGGAATTCTTAGGTAAGTTTTAAGTTGCAGCTTAATTTCTAAGAAAGGTTTCAGACTTTTGTTGTGAATTGCCATCATGCATTTTCCTAGTAACATTAAAACTTTTTGTATACGTATTATGCGTTCTAATCTTTTAAAGATACCGTGTTGAGTTACAAGTGACAGATGTCATCATAATTTTACGTAAAGAAATGTACATGTACTGCCCTTCCAGTTTTCTCCCCGCATAAAACTCGTGTAGTATACAAGCCTAAGTAAAGCCACAATTGAAGGAGTGTTCAATTTTATCGTTAAGGTTGAATAAATGAACAATATCATGGTGAAAGTGACAGCGGGCCCTACACTGCCATGATGAACGCCAGCCACTAGCGTGACGTCACGGTCCGAGCCTTGTGGCCTGTCTATCTAGTGCGGCCTTGTACAAGCCCGCTCTACTCGCTGGCTGGGTGTGAGAGCCTAGACTGGCAGGTACAAGCTCGCTGTGCTCACTGTGCTCGCCGGCCGGGTGGGTCGGTTGTGAGATCCTAGACTGCATTAAGACTGGCAAGTACACACCCTGTAGGCCAGGCTGTAGAACATATCCACGGTATCCCTTCCCTGTCGTAAGAGGCTACTGATAGAGGGCTTTAATTTTCGGAGTGTAGTTTGGAAGCCACGGATCCCTTAGGGGAATCTGACATTGCTTCCAGTTAGTTATTTTAGGCTCGTCACTGTCGTCTTTCCTATCTGACTTCCCTTGGTCAATTCATGTTCCCTTTTGACACCAACGGTGTTAGGTTTGTGAGGTCTAGAGAGACTTTAATTCTCACGCTTTCATGGCCCTTCCCATTTTTTTAAAATTACAATTTGCTTTACGTCGTACCGACACAGATAGGTCTTATGGTGACGATGGGATAGGAAAGGCCTAGGAGTGGGAAGGAATCGGCCGTGGCCTTAATTGAGGTACAGGCCCAGCATTTGGCTGGTATGAAAATGGGAAACCAACGGAAAATTATCTTCAGAGCTGCCGGCAGTGGGGCTCGAACCCACCATCTCCCGGATGCAAGCTCACAGCTGCGGGCCCTTTCTTTTTGCCGATTTCTTCAGTCTTCGAAATGTCGGAGCTCTTCTATTTTCCTTTGTGATTAATGTTAAGAGAGGACGGTTACCTAGTTGCACCTCCTCTTAAAACAATAATCAGCACCACCACTGGCAGGTACAAGTTCACTGTACTCGCCGGCCGAGTGGGTAGAGAACAGGTTTTTGTTCATCTCTAGATCTTAGTGCTTCTTTGGTTTTTATTCTCACACAGGTGTGTCTTGCAACTTGAGTTGCTGTGCGGTTTGTAACAATTTGTGACGTAGTGTGATGTGATACACTAATGGAATAGTTTACCTTACGTGGGCATCTTGCTGGAGCGTGGGTGGGAGATTCTGAGAAAAAAATTGCATTCAATTTGGGCACTGTTAGTGTGGGTATTCGAACTTAAGAACTCAAAATGCTCACCCTACATTGTCCCAGAGTTAAAGTTTTGACTGTGCAGATATATTGGACCTAGCTGGAAGAAGAAATGAACACTTTTCCTGACAATGTTTAAAAAAAATTACGTATCACACTTTCTACCATACAGAAGTTCATTGCTCAGCATTACTCAAAGTATTCGATACACTGTTTTTATTCATCTTCTTCTTATCTACGTAAACAACCGACAGTTGGGGCTGAATTCGTTTACCCCTTTCTACTAACAACCCCTGATATGAGGGGACCTGAATACGTAAACAACTGCTAGTTGGGGCCGAATACTTTTATTTCTTCTTCCTAAGAACCTCTGATGAGGACGAATTCGTTTTTGACTGTTTCATATATCTCTGTTTGCAGGTAGTTAGAAAATATTATTATCAACTTTTGTACTCCCTTTACCTTGCTCTTTTGGCTTCATTAAAGTATTTAACATCAAAAACTCCGGAGTTATTTTATGGATATTCTGAATGTAGCCAACCAGCCATATCCTTAACGGGTTCTCGAGGACACAGGAGGAATAGGAAGCGAAGTCTTCACTACCTATAACGTCTGGACTGAATGGAATAGGCCTGCAGTGATTAGCTCCATAGACATCCGCTTTCGCTGATGGAATTCAAGGATCATATATCTAATCAAAACCGAGTGAGTTGGCCGTGCGATTAGGGCCGCGTAGCTGTGAGCTTGAACCCGGGAGATGATGGGTTCGAATCCAACCGTCGACACCCCTGAAGATGGTTTTCCGTGGTTTCCCATTTACACACCAGGAAAATGTTGGGGCTGTACTTTAATTAAACACCACGACCACTACCTTCCCAATCCTAGCCCTTTCTCATCCTTTAGTCGCCGAAAACCTTTGATGTGTTCGTGCGACGCAAGACCACTAGCCAAAACCAAACCAAATCCCATGGAGCAGCAGTCCCGAAGAGCTATGGTCTACCAAGCGATCGCCGCTCAGGCCAAAATCCTGCAGATTACGAGGTGTCGTATGGTCGGTACGACGAATCCCCTCGGTCGTTGCTCTTGACTTTCTAGACCAGTAACCACTGTCAATAAAATAAAATAAAATAAAATAAAATAAAATAAAATAAAATAAAATAAAATAAAATAAAATAAAATATATATAAGAGGTAGCTCGTCTCCAGTTTCTTGAAATACTGGCAGATAATCATAATTACGTCCTTCCAGACAAAGCAAATACTTCTCGAACCCCTCCTCTTATGCGAACTAAGGCTGATTATCACTAGGCTGTTATTTTGATTAAGCTTTATTTCGCTTTCCCATTAATTGGAAGTTGCCTATTTGACAAAGCCTGCAATACAATTTATTAAGAGATAATTCGAGAGAAAAAATCACACTACAAGCTTAAATCATTAATTTAGATTATTTAGGTTAAACAGAAATTACAACTACAAGGCATCCATGTGAATTAAGTTTTTAACCACTAAACTTTGAACAGTGGACGCCCACTGTCATGACTTACAGTAGATAGTCCTTGTACTCTGGAACGAAGCCTCATACACGAGTGCTTATCTAAATTGTATTCTATAGCTTCTTTTTATCTGAAGCGAAATACGCCAAGAATTGCATTTAACTAAATGCCGTAATGCATAGGTTGTTTTTTAGCATGTCGTGCTAAATTCCCCTCAGTAGCATATCTCCAGTTATCAGCAAGGAGCAGCTGATGCGTTCAAAACAAAATGGCGTAGCCCAGTAGAATATCTGGCTGTGAGAAATCCTCTGGCCAGGCTGAGTAGTTCATACGGTACAGTACTGTCCTTCTCAGCTCAAATTGGCAAGTTCGATCCTGGCTATTTGAAGATATTCAAATACGTCAGCAAATGTCTGACGCATTTCTGGCCAGATAGGCCGCCGAGTTTGTTATTAAAAGACATGATTGCGAAATCCCTAACTGATTTGATCACAATTACGGGTTCAGGAAAAGTTTCAACTGAGGTTCAGCTTGTAAGTTTCCAGCAAAATATAGCAAGATATTTTAGACTCAAGAGGTCAAACATATTGTATTGCTATTTTAACGTTTCTAAGGCTTTTGATAGCGTAGATCATGGGACAATTAGACTAAACAATCGAGTGACTGAACGGGCGATTACATTTCTAGAATATAGATCTCAGAAAATCAGAATACGTGAAGCATATTCTGATCCTGTAATGATTGAGAGGGGAGTTCCTCAAGACAGAATTATTGGATCTTTATATTTTCTTATATCCATACTGAAAAAACCACAATTAGAGTATGGTTCCAGTGTATGGATTGTAAATTATATTAAAGTACTAGAATCAGAGGAAAGGCTTTTTGCGAATGATGTTATACTGTATAGAGTAATACGTAAGTTATAGGATTGTGAGTGATTGCAAAATGACCTCGACAATGATGTTAAACGGGATGAAGTGTCAAATTGTGAGTTTCACCAAGAGGAAGAGGGGTTGAAAAGTCAAGTGGTGAGTTTCACCGAGATGAAGAGGGTTTGAAAAGTCAAGTTGTGAGTTTCACCAAGAGGAAGAGGGTTTGAAAAGTCAAGTTGTGAGTTTCACCAAGAGGAAGAGGGGTTGAAAAGTCAAGTGGCGAGTTTCACCGAGATGAAGAGGGTTTGAAAAGTCAAGTGGTGAGTTTCACCAAGAGGAAGAGGGGTTGAAAAGTCAAGTGGTGAGTTTCACCGAGATGAAGAGGGTTTGAAAAGTCAAGTTGTGAGTTTCACCAAGAGGAAGAGGGGTTGAAAAGTCAAGTGGTGAGTTTCACCAAGAGGAAGAGGGGATGGAAAGTCAAGTTGTGAGTTTCACCAAGAGGAAGAGGGGATGGAAAGTCAAGTTGTGAGTTTCACCAAGAGGATGAGGGGATGGAAAGTCAAGTTGTGAGTTTCACCAAAGGAAGAGGGGATGGAAAGTCAAGTTGTGAGTTTCACCGAGAGGAAGAGGGTTTGAAAAGTCAAGTGGTGAGTTTCACCAAGAGGAAGAGGGGTTGAAAAGTCAAGTGGTGAGTTTCACCGAGATGAAGAGGGTTTGAAAAGTCAAGTTGTGAGTTTCACCAAGAGGAAGAGGGGTTGAAAAGTCAAGTGGTGAGTTTCACCAAGAGGAAGAGGGGATGGAAAGTCAAGTTGTGAGTTTCACCAAGAGGAAGAGGGGATGGAAAGTCAAGTTGTGAGTTTCACCAAGAGGATGAGGGGATGGAAAGTCAAGTTGTGAGTTTCACCAAAGGAAGAGGGGATGGAAAGTCAAGTTGTGAGTTTCACCGAGACGAAGAGGGGATAGAAAGTTGTGAGTTTCACCGAGAGGAAGAGGGGGTGGAAAGTTGTTTCATCGAGAGGAAGAAGGGATGGCATGTTGTGAATTTCACCAAGAGGATGAGGGGATGGAAAGTCAAGTTGTGAGTTTCACCGAGAGGAAGAGGGGGTGGAAAGTTATGAGTTTCACCGAGAAGAAGAGGGCGTGGAAAGTGAAGTTGTGAGTTTCACCGAGAAGAAGAGGGGATGGCATGTTGTGAGTTTCACCGAGAGGAAGAGGGGGTGGAAAGTCAAGTTGTGAGTTTCACCGAGGTGAAGAGGGGGTGGAAAGTTGTGAGTTTCACCGAGAGGAAGAGGGGGTGGAATGTCAAGTTGTGAGTTTCACCGAGGTGAAGAGGGGGTGGAAAGTTGTGAGTTTCACCGAGAGGATGAGGGGATGGAAAGTCAAGTTGTGAGTTTCACCGAGATGAAGAGGGGTTGAACAGTCAAGTTGTGAGTTTCACCAAGATAAAGAGGGGGTGGAGTGTTGTGAGTTTCACAGAGATGAAGAGGCGGTGGAAAGTCAAGTTGTGAGTTTCACTGAGATGAAGAGGGGGTGGAGAATCAAGTTGTGAGTTTCACCGAGGTGAAGAGGGGGTGGAAAGTTGTGAGTTTCCCCGAGAGGAAGAAGGGATTAAAATTCAAGTTGTGAGTTTCACCAAGAGGAAGAGGGTATTAATATTCAAGTTGTGAGTTTCACCGAGAGGAAGAGTCCTTTCAGTTTTAATTACTGTGTTGAGGGAGTGAAAGTACATCTTGGGTATCGCTGTAAGCACCTAGCTACCTCTTAATATAAAGAAATGTCTTCATTGATGTAATCGCATAAACAGGACCGTAAATAAAGGGTACAGATATGTGCACATTGTTGTGAGGGTATTTAGGGGTTGTGATAAAGGAGAGGGCATATATTTAACTGATAAGATCACAATTAGAGTATGGTTCCTGGGTATGGGACGCTCACCAGTACTACTTGATTCGATAACTGGAAAACATCCAAAGAAAAGTAGCACGATTTGTGCGTGATGATTTCCGACTACAGAGTAGTGTTACAAACATGTTGCAAACTTTGTGCTGGGAAGACTTGGTAGTAAGGAGACTAGCTGCTCAATTAAGCGGTATATTTCGAGCTGTCAGTGCAGAGATGGCGTAGAATGACATTAGTACACGAATAAACTCGTAGGGAGCTTTTAAAAGGTAGGAGAGATCATAATAAGAAGATGAAGTTTGAATTCAAGAGAATAAATTGGGAAAATATCCGTTTATAGGAAGAGGATTTATGAATTTGGACAGTTTACCAAGCGAGGTATTTGAACAATTTGAGAAAAGAAAGGTAATGAACATAGGGTATCTGCCCCTTTGGGCGACGGCTGTAAATTCATGTCAGAGGTGATTGATTGATTGATTGATTGATTGATTGATTGATTGATTGATGCACTTCTCATACAGGCCACAATATTTTTGTTACTTTCGTTCAGCATTCCCATAAGAAGATCTTGCGAAAGTGTCCCCGCCGGTTTGATCCATTTTCAGTATACGTGCAGGCATGGCGAGAACGTTTACTGGTTTAAATTGCTAGGCGCACGTCGAGAAAATGAGATTTGAATATTTCAAGTGTGCTGGACAAGATCAGCACGCGACGCGTTCCCACGTCTCCCTGTGGGTGAGGACGGTAGAATTCGTTCATGGTACCCTCTGCCAGCCCTAAGAGGCGACTGGAAGGGGACCCCAGGGGCTCACAACTTGGGAGAGTGGATTGGTGACCACGGGAAACCTAAGTGAGTCTGGCATTGCGTCCACTTACTTGTGCCTGGCTCCACATTTTCAGCTATCTTATCTGGCTTCCCTTGGTCATGTCTTGTTCTCTTCCGACCCCGACGGTAAAAGATGTTCAAGGCATACGGAGTCTCTCCTTTGTGATCCTTCCCTTGCTTTCACCGATACCTATCTTCTTAGAAGTGTCGGACCTCTATCGTTTTCCCCCTGAGTTGTATTGGAGAGGATGGTTCCCCAGTTGTGTTGGAGAAGATGGTTCCCCAGATGTATTTCCCACTACAATGACACGTACAGCGCAAGGAGCAAGCTCTCCTCTTCACAATCTCGTGATCCACGGATCAAACCTTTCCTCGATAGTATTTTTGATTCGTGATACCTTACACAGGCCCATGATATTCCCCAGACCTCTTGATGTTATGATGAGTACCACCCTGGTACCCGTAGTCGCAACAGAACTCATAGCGTGCTATAAATGTTTGTTTGTCCAACCCTTCTTCCGTTTCTCTACGGGGTCAGGTATGAGGTGAGATGAATCTGTCGTGGCGGATTTTTATGACCCGATGCCCTTACTGACGTCAACCTCATTAGAGGAGTTAATGAGAGGAAATGAATGACGTGGTATATGATAGTAGGAAGGGAGAGGGTGAAACCCGGTGCTGGCACATAACCTACTCCTGTCGATTAGCACCAAGGGGTCTGCTCAAGGCTTAACGTCTCCATCCGACGGACGAATCACCACCAACAGCGTCATATGCCTTCACTCCATATGAACACTGCGGAGAGGTTTGGAATTTAATCCACGCTTTTGGCATAAAATCTAGTGATTAGAAATTCAATACCACCATCTCCCCTACCCTGCCGGCCAACATTCTGATGGTGAAAATGTTTTCGACCATCGGGACTCGAACCGGTTAAACACAGTGTCAGATAGTTTAGACTTGAACGCCTTAACGATCATGGCCACCAGGCGGGCTTCTTACCGTGCTACAAATGACACACTACAACTTAATACACTGACTGACAGAGCAAATGCAACACCAAGAAGGAGTGGTCAGAACTTTATGCCAATTGCAGGGTAGACTGACGTCACTGAGGTATGCTCACGATGTGAAATGCGCCGCTGTGCTGCGCACGTAGCGAACGATAAATGGGACACGGCGTTGGCGAATGGCCCACTTCGTACCGTGATTTCTCAGCCGACAGTCATTGTAGAACGTGTTGTCGTGTGCCACAGGACACGTGTATAGCTAAGAATGCCAGGCCGCCGTCAACGGAGGCATTTCCAGCAGACAGACGACTTTACGAGGGGTATGGTGATCGGGCTGAGAAGGGCAGGTTGGTCGCTACGTCAAATCGCAGCCGATACCCATAGGGATGTGTCCACGGTGCAGCGCCTGTGGCGAAGATGGTTGGCGCAGGGACATGTGGCACGTGCGAGGGGTCCAGGCGCAGCCCGAGTGACGTCAGCACGCGAGGATCGGCGCATCCGCCGCCAAGCGGTGGCAGCCCCGCACGCCACGTCAACCGCCATTCTTCAGCATGTGCAAGACACCCTGGCTGTTCCAATATCGACCAGAACAATTTCCCGTCGATTGGTTGAAGGAGGCCTGCACTCCCGGCGTCCGCTCAGAAGACTACCATTGACTCCACAGTATAGACGTGCACGCCTGGCATGGTGCCGGGCTAGAGCGACTTGGATGAGGGAATGGCGGAACGTCGTGTTCTCCGATGAGTCACGCTTCTGTTCTGTCAGTGATAGTTACCGCAGACGAGTGTGGCGTCGGCGTGGAGAAAGGTCAAATCCGGCAGTAACTGTGGAGCGCCCTACCGCTAGACAACGCGGCATCATGGTTTGGGGCGCTATTGCGTATGATTCCACGTCACCTCTAGTGCGTATTCAAGGCACGTTAAATGCCCACCGCTACGTGCAGCATGTGCTGCGGCCGGTGGCACTCCCGTACCTTCAGGGGCTGCCCAATGCTCTGTTTCAGCAGGATAATACCCGCCCATACACTGCTCGCATCTCCCAACAGGCTCTACGAGGTGTACAGATGCTTCCGTGGCCAGCGTACTCTCCGGATCTCTCACCAATCGAACACGTGTGGGATCTCATTGGACGCCGTTTGCAAACTCTGCCCCAGCCTCGTACGGACGACCAACTGTGGCAAATGGTTGACAGAGAATGGAGAACCATCCCTCAGGACACCATCCGCACTCTTATTGACTCTGTACCTCGACGTGTTTCTGCGTGCATCGCCGCTCGCGGTGGTCCTACATCCTACTGAGTCGATGCCGTGCGCATTGTATAACCTGCATATCGGTTTGAAATAAACATCAATTATTCGTCCGTGCCGTCTCTGTTTTTTCCCCAACTTTCATCCCTTTCGAACCACTCCTTCTTGGTGTTGCATTTGCTCTGTCAGTCAGTGTATATCGTCGAACACGCGTGAATTAAGTGAATTCTTTGGCGACATTTCTCTATCCAAGCACAGAATGAGCACGGTTCAAATACTGGGTATTCCATTGTGATAGGCTTACTTCGAAAATTGATTGATATCTGAAAGACATTCCATCTACCAAATTATTTGATTAGTGATACAGCAAAGTCCGCCTCTGTGGTGTAGTGATTAGCTGCCACCCCCGGAGGCGCGCGTTCGATTCCCGGTTCTGTCACGAAATTTGAAAAGTGGTACGAGGGCTGCAACAGGGTCCACTCAGCCTCGGGAGGTCAACTGAGTAGACGTGAGTTCGATTCCCATCTCAGCCATCCTGAAAGTGGTTTTCCGTGGATTCCCACTTCTCCTCCAGGCAAATGCCTGGATGGTACCTAACTTAAGGTCACGGCCGCTTCCTTCCCTCTTCCTTGTGTATCCCTTCCAATCTTCCCATCCTCCGCAAGGTCCCTGTTCAGCATAGCAGGTAAGGCCGCGTGGGAGAGGTACTGATCATCCTCCCCAGTTGTATTCCGACCCAGAGTCTGATGCTCCAGGACACTGCTCTTGAGGTGGTAGAGGTGGGATCCGTCACTGAGTCCGAGGGAAAAACCGATCCTGGAAGGTAAACAGATAAAGAAGAAGAAGAAGATACAGTAAAACGTGCTCAAAGCGGAACTTGAATAAAGCGGAAACTTGTCCACTACGGAATATTTTCTAGGTCCCGGTGAAGTTTACGGCGTTGTAATCTTATTTTTATAAAATGTGGAATCTCCTCAACGCAGAAACGGAAATGAAAAATGAAAGAATTCATTAAAATCTACTTGTATAATGCGGAAAAATTAGGAACTGATGTAGTCCTATGTACAATGTGAGTGCATTTCTGGTGTGATCAATGTCATTGTTTCGACTAAGTGACGCGCGAGATAGTGATAATACAGAAGGTGTAAAGAATTGACTTAAAAGGCATCGGTAATATCCAACTTGTGTCAAGCAAGAAATGTTCCCTGCAAAGCGGGGAACTTCATTCGAAATGATGAACAACTTACGACACACCAAATTTTCGAATCAGCTACAGCCCTTCTATCAGTGAGAAGGCCGAGAAAGAGGACGAGACGGAAGAAAAAGGAGACGAGTAAGAAGATGAAGATCCAAACAAGTTTCCTACCTACCAACAGGCCCACAGCGTACTTGTTACCAAAAGCAATTTGCCATTACATCTAACTCCTCCACTCTCATTGAACTAATGTACTCAGCTCAGGACTGCATTCAGTAGGGCACGATTAGAAAGAAGAGGAAACAAGTTACTTCATTTGATCTGTGGAAGAAAGCTTATTGTTTTGAAGTACTGCATAGAGTTGTGTGATAGAAATAAGTTTAAGGAGCGTATATTGAGTGTTCTGAAATGTTATAATATAATGTTGTGTTAGCGCCAACATGACATATTGTGTATCATGTAATAATAAAGCGCAGTAATAATAATTAACAAATCAGTGTACAACAGTACTACCTACATCAATCTGGATAGCTGAGCGTCATGCGTAGGCAGATATAGCTAAGTACTAAGTAATGTTTAAAATTACACTTTGTTGTTTTAAGGGGAAAAGTTCAATGTTTTGTGCAGGCCCAATGTGGAAACTTGTCTAATTCGGTAAAAATGTTGGTCCCTTGCTATTCCGCTTTGAGAAAGTTTTACTGTATTACACTTGCTGCCTTACAATAATATTTTAAGAAACCATCCTCGGTGACTTTCTTTAACACTTATTAGATTGTTCTTTGTTATTATTACACACTTTTAGCTGATACAAAGTATACTTCGTCTCTTAGGCAGCATCTAAATCGAGGAAATGTTAATGTGAGAAATATATTGTAGAGGAAATCCGCTATGGGAAGCTCTTCTAATACTTAGAAAACCACAAAGGTTCAGCCTACTAATTAATATCTGAACGTAATAGAAGTCCGCCTCTATGGTGTAGTGGTTAGTGTGATTAGCTGCCACCCCCGCAGGCCCGAGTTCGATTCCCGGCTCTGCCACGAAATTTGAAAAGTTGTACGAGGGCTGGAACGGGGTCCACTCAGCCTCGGGAGGTGAAATGAGTAGCGGTGGGTTCGATTCGCACCTCAGCCATCCTGGCAGTGGTTTTCCGTGGTTTCCCATTTCTCCTCCAGGCAAATGCCGGGATGGTACCTAACTTAATACCACGGCCGCTTTCTTCCCTCTTCCTTGTCTATCCTTTACAATCTTCCCATCCCCCACCAAGGCTCCTGGGTGAGGCCGCCTGGGCGAGGTACTGGTCATCCTCCCCAGTTTTATCTCCGACCCAATGTCTCACTCTCCAGGAACCTGCCCTTGAGGCGGTGGAGGTGGGCTCCCTCGCTGAGTCCGAGGGAAAAACCAACCCTGGTGGGTAAACAGATTCATAATAATAATAATAATAATAATAATAATAATAATAATAATAATAATAATAATAATAATAATAATAATAATAATAATAATAATTTAATAATAATAAGGTAATAGCTATTAAAACGCTTTTATTTTCATTGGAAAGTTGCAATAATCAATATTTTAGGGCAGCTTCTCCCTTAAGGATTTTATTTATTCAAATTACTTTAAGTTATACAAATGATTTAGGACCATTTCGAGCGAATCTCTAAAGACATCTTTATGTCAAAAGAAGAGGCACTAAGCCTTGCTTTAGTGACTTAGGACACAAGTAAAAAAATGAATAACTGGTAAGTTATTGGTATGTTGTTTGGTGCGAGCGAAACAATCAAAACTTTCTCTATAAATATTTTCAAACGGCTTCGACTTCCTACAAATGTTCTACAAGGTACACTAAGTAGCCAAAAGTCATGGGAAGACACTGAATATGATGTTAATAACGACTTGTTCCTCCGCGAGCCCTCAAAACGGCAGCAGTACGGCGAGGCATCCACTCTACACGGTGCTGCAATCGTTCTGGACGGATCAGGACCCCTACTGCTACCCACAATAGGTCTTGGTGCGGAGTTCATGGAGCGTACACTAGCATCGACGGTATCCCATAAATTGAGATTGGGGATGTGGAGGGACAGTCTAGGTCGTAACGTCACTGGAGTGCTCCTCCAATCACTTGCGTGCCACCACAGAGCGGTGACGTGGTGCATTGTCCTGTTGAAACATGACATCTCCATTAGGGTACTCTAGGGCCAGAAAGGGATGCAGATGGTCTGAAAGAATGTACACATAACGTGCACCTGTCAGTGCTCCCTGTAGCCGGACAATGGGGCCTAATTGCGACCATGAGAACACCAACCAGACCAGAACTGAGCCACCTCCCGCCTGGATACAACCTTGTTGACACGCAGGATCCATAGCTCCACGCGGTACTCTTACGCGCCCATCAGCTCGATACAACTGGATGTGGGATACATCCGACCATATCACACGCCGCCACAGTCCCATGGTCCACTGCCGATGTTCGCGGGCTCAGGCACGTCGTTGAGCTCTGTGTCGAAGTGTCAGCAAAGTCAACAAAGGCACACGAGTTGATCGTCGGCTGGTGAATCCTATGCGGTGCAGTTGCCTCCTTACAGTCCAGTTAGAAATGGATTCGTGACTCCCAAAATTCAACGGGGTGGTGATCCGACTTACATAGACCGTCGAGCGCTCAGGACGGTTCTGCGGAGGTGACGTGATACCCGTTTGTTGAACACCTGTATTTTTCCCGTACGGCGGTTTACGAGGGTGGTAACATTCTCTCTGCGGTACTGAAGATCCACCCTCGAATTCGCGCGTAATCTCCGCGGTGCTATGACCCATGCGCTGTGCGCCAATTATACAACCCATGCTCAAAGTCGGTTAACTCGCAATGCGTTGCCATCATCACGACACTGGTGTCTGTGACAAACTGCTCAACTACGCCGCAGATAGCCGCAACTCTCAGGGGTCATACACGGCACATTTTCTAATGAGTCACCGCTGCCTGTGACTTTTGGCCACTCAGTGTATGTCAGATACGATTTCTGGACGTCATCCGAAAATTTGTGTAACGTGATGCGACAAAATGTGTGACGGAAGTGCAAACACAACAATCGTACAGGCAGTGATTTATGTATTTGTGATTAGGGACCTAAGTCTCCTCTTATCTCTGTTTCCTTACAATTTCCTAAATAATTTGGCACTAATTCGAGTTGATGAATTCTTTGCACTCCTGTTCAATTATCCAGTGTTTAGAAGAAGTCGAGCACTAGTTAGCTGTACTCATTCCTGGGTGTAAGTATATCACTGTAAGTTACTAGTTATTTTGAATAATTAATATGGACGACTAACAGCTGAATACCTAGGATTTCCCAATTGCCTCAAATAAAACACTCTTCACAGTCAGGTTGTAGCGAATATATGTAAAAGTGTATAGTGAAATTATCGCACACACCGAACGTCGACCGCGGTGGGTGGGATTTGTTCGCGTTGCCGAATACCTGCAAAGTTAGGTCATTACCGAGAACAATACACCGGGAAATCACAATGTTTATTGTCCCTACCCTCCACTCCATACCACCCAGGCATTTCTGTAGTGAAAGCCATCCAGTGTAGTTTGCACAGTGAGTGAATATGGAAGTGCTGACAACCTAGAACGGTACGCCTGCAGTACATTAGAACGGCTATGCTTACCGAATTTAAAAGATGGGACAATCGTTTTGCGATGCCAGAAGGAAAGATCGAACAATTATCGTGGAATGTTGGAATGAATACTGTATGTTGAACTTTTAGATGTGACCGACGATTTATGTAGAGCATCGGACGCAGCCCGCTTAGAAGCTGGTAAGAGTGTCAATGAAGTCAAGAATAATAAGAAAAGAATAAGAAAAAGACACGCCCGTTTCAAGAGTATACACAGAAGAATTTGTAGAACTTCACAATAAGTGCTATGGCTTTATTAAAGAAATGTTCCACCAGTCAACAAATAAGAGGAATTTGTACCATAACGGAAGTAAATCTCTCGAAAACCAAATGGAACCGAAAAGCCTGGATGACGTTTTTTCTAGATCATGAAGTCCTTCAAATGAAAGATGGTACCAGTTTTCTCTTTAAATATGATATGTCAGGAGAAATAATTATAATTCTCAATGGGCAAAAAGAAATATCTTGAAGTGTCATCAAGATATTGCTATGTACGTGGCCTTTCCATCCACCATTCTCAATCTTCGACGTTGGGCGGGGCCAGCGCACGTAAACTATGTGACTTCACCGGGCCGGAGTCTCGGGGGAGAAGGCCGGCACCCATTGGTCAGACACCACTGCAAGTGCCGTCATTAGCCGCTCCGTCGGTGTGGTCTCGATGGATGTGGAAACAGTTAAGTCGTGGGCCGAGAGATTTCCGTATCTGGTGACTTCTACAGGACTCGAGTCACCAACGTATCTCGAAGGGCCAGCAACGTGTATATAAGGCGACGGACAAATGCGGCGTTAGTTCGGGGTCACCAGGCCGGGAGAAGGGCCACCAGGAAGAGGCCTCTTCCCCTGCCGAGAAGAGGTCCCCGGGAAGAAGACGCCGCCCCCGGACCAGGAGGAAGAAGAAGACGCGGTCCACCAGGAGTGGGCCGTTCAGCCGCAACCCAGGACTGCTCCCAGGACAGCAGCCGACCGGGGAGCAAATCAGGAGAGGACTTCAACGGGTAGCGGCAATCAGGTGAGATCGAAACGTCCCCCTCAACAGCACTTGCACCGTTTCCGCTGTTTAAGGTGGGGCCAGCGGCAGGAGAGGTATGGGCTCCCAGTGAGGTGCAACCGTTGTGGGGGTGATCACCACTACACGGCCTGCGCAACACTTAAGGAGGCGCCGGTGTGCGCCAACTGCGCGGGGGGTCACCCAGCCTCCCATCGCAGTTACCCAGTTTACCGGGTCATGGCGCGGGCAGAGAGGAAGGAGGCCCGGCGTCATGACCCACCCCCTTCCAGGAGGCCCCCGCCTCCGCGGGCTTGGCCTCATTCTCCTGGATCGGAGACTGGATACGAGGGACCCCAAGGAGATGGCACTGTGCGGCGGGCCCTAGTGGTACCGGACGCATGGCTCCACAACCGGCAATGCCCGCGCTAGTCTCGGTAGTGCCCAGACGGACTGATCCCCTGGCAGATGGAACGGAGAGACTATGGTTCATGGCTGTGCATGATACCTCTTCTCAAACTAACACAACCTCTGGACTTTTCCAGCCCACATTCTTGCATGTGGTATCACAAGATGTCAGGTTTAACATGTAGGCTCTTTCTTTTTTCTGCCTATATGGTTTTTCCCTGACTTTTCCGTCATATTGTAAATATTATCCCTCCATGGAAACTAAGAAAAATTAACGTTGACTTTGAGGCAGCGGCGATTTCCTCCCTTAATGAAGTATATACTTCTGGGAAATCAAACGGGTGCTACTTCCACATGAAAAACTATACTCCACAAATAGTGAAACATTGGACTGACTAATGATTACCGTGAAAACAAGGACATTCGAGTAGACTTTCAGATGTGTTCTGCACTATATGTCTTTTCACGAGAGTTTAATCCTGATGTAGTGTCCACGCCTCCGCCAAAGAAAGAGTTGTGATTCGCTGAGCGTGTAGTACCGACCTCCACCCCGTCACCGTCTCGTGTTCGGACGTACAGGGATGCGCATCGCATACGATAACAGTGCGAAGATCTGGACTTCTGAATAAACAACTAAACCTGGATTCTGTTCCTGTTGCTCTATTTCTTTCACTATGAATACTGACACTGACTGCTGCTACAAGATGCAACACCTTATCTCTACCCTGTAGAGCTTGGGACTTTTCCTCACTACCAGAAGACTTCCTGTATTACAACACGCCTTGTGCCTTCATTTTTCGTTATTTAATCACTATTTTACAAAAAGAAATACACACACACACACACACACATACACACACACACACACACACACACACACACACATATATATATATATATATATATATACCGGCATATATGACAAACATATTTTAATTTGATTGCGTACTCTTCCAAACTCTCTAAATGTAATAAATTAAAATAAAATAAACTTAATGCGACGTACTACTTTTCCTAGAGCTTGGATACAGTGGAGTGAGTGCGACGGTTGCTTCTCCAATCAACTACGTCTATGTCCACGTGCAAAGGCAAGGTGCTCCGCCTATTTTGTTATAATCAGGATTAAACTCTCGTGAAAAGCGGTATAGTCTTCCTGAAACCTGACGACGTTGAGATGCCTGGGTTGAAGTGCACTCATTGGCGTACGAAAATCCGAAATCAGCTTTTCAATTCTGAAATATTCCAAGAATAACACTGTGTACAAGTATATTAAACGTGGTATTTTCAGGGTAGCAACTTTTGACCCACCCGGTATTATGATTGGTAAGTGGGTTGGATTAAAGTACCATTGTGGAACACACATGACTGGCTGTGCACCTTTTTCACTATGCCTCTCGTCCTCCTCTCCACTCTAGACGAACTCGGCGGGAAGAAGCCATTGACTCTGCAAATGGACTATGGTCGTTTGGCGCTTAGGTCATTAACTCATTGCTCTAGGGAGCAGAAAAACAGGCTTCATGCATAACTACAGTGCCGATATTTGTAACTGTACGGAGATAGTGCTATTATAACATACGAATTAGATCGTGGTATTATTATTATTATTATTATTATTATTATTATTATTATTATTATTATTATTATTATTACATAGAAGAATGATGAGTTGTGTAGTAGTTAGTGTGATCAGCTGCCACCCGCGGAGGACCGAGTTCGATTCCCGGTTCTGCCACGAAATTTGAAAAGTGGTACGAGGACTGGGACGGGGCAAGGCCGCACTAGATAGACAGGCCACAAGGCTCGGACTAGGGCTCTCTAAAGACTAGGTATGCTCGCCCGCCATTATGGTTCATTCCTGCACTACGTTGGTAAGACAGTTGACCGCCCCAGTCTTGCATATCCCTCTTTTCTACTGTTCTCCAACCTAGAAAATAATGCTAAACTAACATAATGTAAAAATACTCATTATCAGTATTACTCCAACGGTTGCTCAACATACTGTAAATGTTAGTAGGTTATATTTCGTACATTATTGTGGAATTTTTACTCGAGACAGTGATTGTACGAATAGCAAGGTCGTTGATAATTTGCCTTTTAACAAACAAACTAGGCATGTATTCTCACTGGAGAAATATTAGAAAAAATACCTTACTAATAAATCTGTTTATTATTATTAATAATAATAAGTAGAATAGGTTGTCCGTAAGCTATGCGCCGCGGTACCGTCAAATGAAATGAGGGATTCCGTGGTATTGATGTAGGCTACTGTCATTCTTAAATCGTGGAATTTGACGTGATAATCGGTCAGTGTCGAAGATATATAAATTGTGATAGAAGATTTTGATACCATATAACCTCAGTCGGTATTTCATACTTGCGTGAAATTTATTTAGCGTTATTTTCAATGTTAACGAAATAATAAGAAACATATTCTTCGAACAAAACGCTGAAATGTGATGTACGAAGACGAACACACCCAAGTAACTGGGATTTTTTAAGCTTATTTCTTTCTTCTAAAATTTAGTCCCTTTCCTTACTTACCAGTATTTAAAACCAGACCATCTATGTGAAAAATAAACTTAATTTTTGGTTAGTGTTATGAATCTCATCAGCGTTATGCAGTTGTAATGAACAGAGAATTTTAGTTTCTTCAACCGAACATTCATGAAATAAATGTTATTACAAATTACATTCAGGAAGAAAATAGGAATAGAGTAACTGCTTCTATAGCTGAATCTTCTCTTCCAACCTGAAGTATTGCACTGATAAAATCAGTTACCAATGACTTGTAAGGGGAGTCACCCACGAGCTGTGGAGAACATTGTAATTTTTTTACTTTGAAGTTAACAGTACATTTTTTATAGAGATTCCTCTGGTTTGAGGAGAAGTAGTATGATTCATCAGCACGACTTACCTTGTAAAACTTCAAAGGGTCGCAACATTGGTTAATTTGCTCACGCAGCACATTTTTTAAAAATATGAAATTTAAGTAATGTTTTACAAACTGACTATCTCCTTTTATTACAGTATTTACAAAACAATAACATTCCATTCCTTGTTTACATTTTTCTCTTCTTTACCCAAGCAGGCCCATACATTTTACCCCGTTTCCGTGCTTTCTTGTTAAAGTCCACAACAGCATAGAATCGAATTTTGAAGAAGTGTCTAATTAAAAAAAAAAAAATACAGCACGTTGGAAAACATATACTGGACATTTTCATTCGAAATTTTCTCCATTACAAGATTTTCACCATTTTGCAATATAGAATGATTATAATCGCTATAGAAGACCTCACGGTTACAAATTCATATTTCATAACTTCATAACCTCGAAGCTGATGTTGGTTTCCACCTGTCACGTCTACAGTTTTGAAGCCAGATTGCTCTCGTAGAATTTTCAGAAGGGAATCTTAACAACCTGTATCGCGCAGTAGAGACATTACTACAATTAGGTGCAGAACAACCCACCATTATGTAATAAATATCCGCACAAATATTGCACAATTCTGTCATGCACGTGGTGACTAAAGCAATACGTTCAATGTGATGAAGCGAGCGTTTGTAGGAGAAACTACAGTTTGATCACATGGCCCATTGCGCACGTATGAACCAAAATGGCGGCTAAGCATACCCATCTTATAGAGCCTTAGCTCGGACCGTGACGTCACGCTAGTGGCTGGCGTTCAGCATGGCAGTGTAGGGCCCGCTCTCACTTTCACCATGATATTGTTCATTTATTCAACCTTAACGATAAAATTGAACACTACTTCAAATGTGGCTTCACTTAGGCTTGTATACTACACGAGTTTTATGCGGGGAGAAAACTGGAAGGGCAGTACATGTACATTTCTTTACGTAAAATTATGATGACATCTGTCACTTGTAACTCAACACGGTATCTTTAAAAGATTAGAACGCATAATACGTATACAAAAAGTTTTAATGTTACTAGGAAAATGCATGATGGCAATTCACAACAAAAGTCTGAAACCTTTCTTAGAAATTAAGCTGCAACTTAAAACTTACCTAAGAATTCCTAAGGTTTCAGTTTGTACATTTTTATTTTCCTGAGGATTTCTTCTTCTCAGCGATGAGTTTATCTACGGTAACTTTTTTATTGTTATTCAATAATATATTACAAAAGATGTATATACATCTGTCAACGAAATGTTTACAACTATTTATTTAATCACAGCATGTTTAAACATTTTCGTTTTCCAGAACATTGTTGACAAGGGAAGTCAGAATTTTTCTCTGAGAATCCTCATGTAAAAACATTAGTATACAGGTTAACGTTTTGTAGCTCTAAAAGAGTCTGGTACAGCACCTTTTGGTAACAGGGCAGGAGCAAGCCAAGGCCGCACTAGATAGACTCAGACATTTTTTTGTCTGACTCAGAGTTGTCAAAGTCAGGATAAGTTTTCAGCTTGATTAAGCCAGTTATTTATTAAGATTTTAAATAAATGACCAGTATCAAACAATTTTTTGTGTGTGTGTGTTTCGTCAAATGGATTTTGAAAAGTGGTTTGTAAATTGCTTTTGCACAGCTTTTCAAACATTTTCCTGTTATTATTAGAAATTATGCATGCTACCTTATAAGCTATAGGACTATCTGTTAATACTTTAAAGACTTGCAAAGTTAGTTCTTCTAATAAATGTCATATTAGGTCCTTACATGGAAACAAATCAACAACGTCTTCATTTTTTTAAAGACTGGATGACAACATAAAAGTTTGTGCAGTTGTAGCTAATGTAGTGTTATTTTCTCCGCTTTTACTACTAAAAGCAACTCCCTCTACCTTTCCTCCTAGCGGGCGATCTGGCCGTGCGGTTAGGGGCGTGCGGCTGTGAACGTGCATCGGGAGATAGTGGGTTCGAATCCCACTGTCGGCAGCCCTGAAGAAGGTTTTCCGTAGTTTCCCCATTTTCACACCAGGCAAATGCTGGGGCTGTACCTTAATTAAGGCCACGGCCGCTTCCCTGTTATGCCTCTCCTATCCCATCGTCGCCATAAGACCTATCTGTGTCGGTGCGACGTAAAGCCACTGGCAAAAACAAAAATAAAACCTTTCCTCCTTTATAGCTCAGCTCACGTTTTATGTAGACTCCATTCAACAAGTTACAAAATATTTCATGCTCCTTTAACAATTTTAGTTTCTTTTTTCAAGTAATTCCAATGTGAATCATCAATACCCGAATTTCCCGTGCCTAGTTTTGCAGTAAAAGACTGTGAATAACCAAGTGGGGCATTGTAAGAAACGTTGACTGTCTTATCTTCGTTTACGCCCCAGGAAATGCGAAAAATATTGAAGTGAACCATGTTATTAGAATACAGGAGTAAGATACTTTCTTTGCAAAGGCTATATTTAACTGTTCCTTAAAAAAAAAAATTATCAGTAATGATATACTCATTAACTTCACTTTCAATTTCATCGATTATTTTGTGTACAGATTCTATTTTGTCGTGGACAGTCACTTTTGAGTTACGAGCAGGTCTAAACAGGAAGTTATAAATACTTTTCTAATTTGACCATTTTAATATCTTGCCCCCATCACCTAATGCACGTATATCAGGGTTATAACTCATGAAAATATCATGATAATGGATTTAAAATCAAGAGCCTCGTTTAATGTTAAGGAAGTACCAATTTTCGGAATATTTTCCTCAGTCACATACATTTTGAAAATACAGACTTTGGCTGTTAAAGTTGACGGAAACTTTGTCCAAATCTAATTTGCGTTTAATACTGAAATTACCCTGAACGTCGTCGAAGTCCTTGATTCTGTCATATTCTTCCTCAGCTTTCTTTCTTTCCTTCCTCTTCCCGTTTTTCAATTTCTTCTTGTCTTTGAATAGGATTTTTGCTCGTTGTTGGAATATTTTTTATACCGATAGGCAGGCACATTTTAAAACTTAGGAATAGCATCGTTTGAGAGTTTTAAATGGTTAGGTTTTACAGTTAAAAGAGACTCATCAGGTCTTTTAACGGAATCGTCCCTGATTACGAAACTTCGTCGAAGTGTTTTATGCACACAACTGAGCTTGCTGAAGGGATGAATTCGGTTCGATGGATAGCTATGATCCACTTTTGTTTCCGAAACACGCCAGTAGGAAATTTAAACACTGAAATATTAGGCTGTTTTGAACTGTAGTTTATTCTACAACCAGGTATACAACACGACGTGGCCATAATTCACAATGTTCACACACGTTTAAATCATTCAACACCATCGATAGCCTCACTGCTGCGAAGTTCAGATCAGCTTATAAGTCACTGGCGAGAAGTGAAGCGGCTGGCGACTAGTGTGATGTAGCGCCCGAAGTGGAGGGGGAGCCTTATGGCCTGTATATCTAGTTGGCCTTGCACGGGGTCTACTCAGTCTCGGAATTTCAACTGAGTAGAGGGTGGGGAGTGGGGAGTGATTCCTACCTCAGCCATCCTCGAAGTTTTTTTCCCCGTGGTTTCCCACTTCTCCTACTGGCAAATGCCGGGATGGTACCTAACTTAAGCTTCGGCCGCTTCCTTCCCTCTTCATTGTATACCCCTTCCGATCTCCCCATTCCCCACAAGGCCCCTGTTCAGCATAGCAGGTGAGGCCGCCTGGACGAAGTACTGGTCCTCCTCTCCAGATGTATCCTCCGACCCAAAGTCTCACGCTCCAGGGCACTGCCCTTGAGGCGGTAGAGGTGTCCCTCGCTGAGTCCGAGGGAAAAACCATACCACCTCCATCCGTGAGAAGAGAACAAGCACTTATCAAGGTGTACAATAATATGTGCAACAATTCTTCTCTTCCTGTACATCTTGACCTGCCTGTTATTAACAGGAAGATACTTCGCTCTCGCCACCCTCCATTGAATACTGCAAGGAAGCTTGCTGAAAGTAATTTCAACACGATTGACAGCTGGAAGCAATTATGGAAGACCTCTGCAACACCAGAACAGCAAGCTATGCCATGCATCACATCTAAGCCACCAGGTTTTGAGCTCGCCAGAAAAATTTGGTGTACTCTAAACCGAATCAGAACTAATTGTGGTAGATGTGCAGACTCCCTTTATAAATGGAAGAAAATTCCATCTCCAGAGTGTAGTTGTGCTGCTGAAAGACAAACTGTTCAGCATATTATCCAAGAATGCCCTCTATCAGCCTTCTCAGGAGATCCAGCCGAGTTCCTGATGGCTACTCAAAACGGTGTAAATTATATTAGAGATACCAATCTGACATTTTGACAATGTGTTCAGACGTGAAAATAATTTTAAAATACTTTTATTGTGATGTGATTGTAAACCATACGATAAATAATAATAATAATAATAATAATAATAATAATAATAATAATAATAATAATAATAATAATAATAAACCAACGCTGGAGGGTAAACGGATTAAGAAAGAAAAGAAAGTGATAAAAACGGAAGAGAAAACGTATTAGATAATGCACGCTGTAATCTTATGTTACGTTTCTCCCCTTTACTCAAACTAGCATCTGAAGAAAGCACAGTTCTCAAAGTAGACTATATTCGAGGAGATGGCAAGCGACATGGCTGGAATCACATTATTCAGCTGTGGGCTCTGATTTGTCTTAGCTCGTGTAATCATGTGTATTAGTGACACGGCTCCCATCCAATTGTTTTCAGATATAAAATATACAGCCCATTAATTTTGAAGTTGCCAACAATTTTATTTAAAAGTGAATATTTATTAAAACCCCACCCCCCTTTGTATCGGACGCGATGTCAAGCTCTGACGCTTGAGTAACGTGCTGGACAGTGATACAGAGAGGGAAGTGGTACTCTTGTAATGCTAATAATGATATTCCATAACGCGCTCTGGCGTTAAATGAAGTGTTGGGTGAACTCAAATCAACAGCTGCAGTTCGACACGGATTAAACGCCAACAATAATGACAAGAACGCTCACTGTGAAAGCTCTCTTGTAAATTTACGAACGATTGAATTTTTGATCCAAATCATGTTATACGCATATTTTAACTGCATCAGAATTTTTATAAAAAAATTGTACAGGCAGAGGGAAGAAATAAAGCTTGTACATGTACTGACGTGAGCTAAAAGTATGGCTCCTACTAGAGTCAAAAGCAAAGTCATCTTCGTACAGGCCATGGAGGTGCTTGGAGGGGTGGAAGGTAAAGGCTTCCACTATCCTTAACCACGACACTTGGTGAAGTAGGGTAGTTAGTTCTACCCCCAGCAATTAACCTCGAACTCATTTTTGGTGTAGGCTGAGTGAACCTCAGGGCTAATAACACCTCTGGAAGTGTAAATCTCGTTCCATTTTCCGACAGTCTGCGTATCACGGCCATGCATAGCGTCCAAAGAAGTCACATTGGTCTGCCTCACCAATTCTGATGTTCTCAACGTATCGTTACTCCGAAAACCTGCAGACATTCTGTTTCATGTGACGGATCTGATTTCGAAGTTTCTCCGTTGTATTTCACAGTCGCCCATGCTTTTTCCATTTTCTTTTTGAGTCACTTCTTCTTTACTGACCATTTTCCCAATTGTATGTGGTCGGTACTGATGTGGATTAAGCACTTTTTGCTATTTGCTTTACGTCGCACCGACACAGATAGGTATTATGGCGACGATGTGATAGGAAAGGCCTAGGAATGGGAAGGAAGCGGCCGTGACCTTAATTAAGGTACAGCCCCAGCTTTTTATTGCTATTTGCTTTACGTCGCACCGACACAGATAGGTCTTATGGCGACGATGGGGGACAGGAAAGGCCTAGAGATGGGAAGGAAGCGGCCGTGTCCTTAATTAAGGTACAGCCCCAGAATTTGTTTGGTGTGAAAATGGGAAACCACGGAAAACCCTTTTCAGGGCTGCCGACAGTAAGGTTCGAACCCACTATCTCCCGGATGCGGGCTCACAGCTGCGCGCCCCTAACCGCACGGCCAGCTCCCCCGGTGCCCCATCATTCAAGCACGTATTTACGGCCGGATGTTCTTTCTGACGCCAACCCTATCTTGAGAGCTGTATTCACTATTGCGTTTTCCTGTGGTGGTTGATAGTGAGGTGTACTGTATGTAAATGACGATGTGTGTTAACAAACACCCAGCTCTCGAGTTAGAGTAATTAGCCAATCGCCGTTAAAATTCCTGACCCGGCTGAGAATCGAGCTCGGGGCCTGATGGACCGAAAGTCTCTTACCCAGACCATTCAGCCAAGGTTATTCATAATGTTTGCCATCACAAGTGTAAAATTCGTTTGATACACTAAGAACCCAGAATTACACAGAAAACATATAATCCACAAACACACTTCAATATTTGACAATTTTTACAATTTTGTTTTACGTTACACCGATATAGATAGGTCTGATGACGACGATGGGATAGGAAAGGGTTAGGAGTGTGAAGGAAGCGATCATGACATTAATTAAGGTTCAGCACGATGTGAATGGAAAACCACGGAAAACCATGTTTAGGGCTGCCGACAGTGGGGTTCGAACCCACTATCTCCCGAATGCAAGTTGATACCTTCGTGACCCAAACTGCGCGGACATCTGCTCGGTTTCATTATTTGAGACATCCTAACAAGCCAGATGTTACGGATGAAGCAAGGGCAGGATACAAGACCGATTACGTACTGCTCGCTACACCTCTCTGTATTTCCACAACACCAATTACAAATGTCCTTACACCGTGTTACGTGGCAGATTTGGCTATGTCACATATAAACCGGCTAGTCCCAATTTTTATGAAAATTACACACTTCATGCCCTCCATCGCTTCATGCATATGTAGTATGTACGTATATGATATAAATAAGCTATTTAGCCTAGTGCTGGGTCAGGTGATTAATTAGGCCTATCAAGTAGGGTCAACGTATAGGAAGGACGTACGCTCTGTTACACTCCGCCAGAGTAAAATGAAATTAAATGGCGTATGACTTTTAGTGACGGGAGTGTCCGAGGACAAGTTCGGCTCGGTAGATGCAGGTCTTTTGATTTGACTCCCGTAGGCGACCTGCGCGTCGTTATGAGGATGAAATGATGATAAAGACGATACATACACCCAGCCCCCGTGCCAGCGAAATTAACCAATTATGGTTCAAATTCCCGACCCTGCTAGGAATCGAACCTGGGACCCCTGTGACCAAAGGCCAGCACGCTAACCATTTAGCCATTGAGCCGGACTCCTGCAGAGTGATGGCAAATTAATGAATTAATACGGGCTGTTACTGGAATGAAAATGATAAGGGAAAGTGGAGAACCTGGAGAAAAATATTTGTCGAACATCCACTTTGTCCAGCACACATTTCACGTGAAATCACCAAAATTTGAACCGGGGACGCAGTGGTGAACGGCCGACTTCAAATCGTTTGAGCCTCGGAGATGACTACTTAGTCCGGACAGAAAAATAACGTAATACAATTTTTGTCTGTATTTTGGTCAGATGTTTTTTAAAAAATGGTGTGGGTGTGTCAGTAATACTATGCAGAAGAAGAAAAAAAAACACCATTTTCAAATGTCCGTCTTGTCTGTCTGTATATGTGCACGTGCATCTCGAGTAAATGGCTGGACAGAATTTAATGAAAATCGATATTTAAAGGGAGTCGTGACTAAAATGTTGAGATTTTTGACCAAAAAATCGAATTTTCTATTTTATTCTTCCTCTTTCAAACACATGTATCAGCTTTCTTCTACTGCCTTTAAAGCTCTAAATGCCGGATTTAAAGGGTGGCGATTCGGCGTATATAGAACAAGTCCACGTCCCTTTCTCTTGCGTTGTCAGACAGAATTTGCTTCAAAGTTCTTTCAATAATACTGTAGGAATATATATATCGTAGTAGGCCTATTTTGTGGGTAAGAGGAGGAAGATATCTGAAGGAGTAATTTACAGTCCAGGGCAGTTTAGCAAGTACCGGTATGTTCCTTAAAACTTTCAATACTACTTTTATCTATTTTAAAACTTTTTCAGCTCTTCGCTATGCATAAAATGCTCCTTGCGACAAAGTTCTTTTCTTATCGGATTGACCTGAAATTTTCAGAGAAGGTTTGTATGTGTACAGGAATTAAAAATAGTTCTGCATTTTATTACCAGCTGAATATTACCTTCATATTTTTACTCCTGAAATGGCACGAAACTCTAGCTTTATGCCTATTGAATTAATATATTTTTAAAAATATATCTAGAATAGTTTACAGCTGAATGCAAAACACGGAGTCTCTCTTAAAGATATGAGTATTTTTGTCAAGTCTGCCAAATTATAACCCAAGAAAATGAAAAATGTGCCTCAAGGAACATTTTGCATTCAACATATAAAAAACAGTTATTTGTCAATGACTTTGAGACCAATGAGCTAATGAACTCCAAATTTTGTGTAGGACTATTTCTTATTAATATGTCCTTGTGTTTTAAATTTGGTTTTGGTAATGTGTAAATTGTATAAGTTCAAAATTTCAGCCATGACTCCCCTTAAGGTCAGGAAAGAATGTGCTACATAAGTAATTTTATTCACGCTGGTAAATAATAATGTCGTGTGGCTATTTCTAGCCGAGTGCAGCCCTAGTTAGGCAGACCCTGCGATGAGGGTGGGCGGCATCTGCCATGTGTAGGTAACTGCGTGTTATAGTGGTGGAGGATAGTGTTATGTGTGGTGTGTGAGGTGCAGGGATGTTGGGGATAGGACAAACACTCAGCCCCCGGACCACCGGGAGTAACCAATGAAGGTTAAAATCCCCGACCCGGCCGGGAATCGAACCCGGGATCCTCTGAACCGAAGGCCAGTACGATGACCATTCAGGCAACGAGTCGGGCATTCACGCTGGTTGAAATAGTAGTTTAGGGGAAGGTTTTAAAATTAATTCTAAAATATCTCCATTCATGGTAAATGCTACCAAGAAAGTTGTCGAAGGTAACATTTTCTATCATGTGCGGTACAATTGATCCTATGATGAAAAATAACGGAAAAATGTAAGATTTTATATTTTTTATTTATTCCCTGTCCTACATATGTTGATGTTATTCGTACTGAAGAGTCCTTTGATACGAAGAGGAGAGGAATAGTCAAATCTGATCCTCCCTGCCTCATACATTTTTATCGTAATAAAATGTAATCGATCCCGATACTTGAATGTATTGCCTGGCCCAAAGCGCGCCGCGCCGTCGTGAGCGGACATCTGCATACCGTGCGACCTAGGGGAGTTAACTCGACGAGTGGAAGAGCCTCATCCTGCACAACTTGGCGGGCAGGGCGAAGAGGAATTCAGAAGGTTCTGCTGAAAATTGGAATTGGAACGTTACAGGGCTCTCGTGATAATATTACCATTCGTACGTCATTGGCTAACATGGTTCAGTTTTAGGTTGCCTTTACTGAGAGTGTTTTTCAGGTTATTCACAGTATCGAGTGCGAAATACGTGACTTTGTGAATGAGTTATTTTGGCTGCAAAAAAAGGAATATAGTCATGGAAATAAATGAGAAATTATGGCACCAATTCAAGGTCAAGGAAGAAAATTCATGTCATTTAACTCATCCGTAAAAAATTACGATGCGTTTCGTATTCCAGCAGATTCTCAATTCTATTTCTGCACCTGGCTTACCGTAAACACAACAAAACTGTGCAACGGTACTTGTCAAAGTGTAAGGACGTTTCATAGGGAAAGGTAGTGGCCTTAATTAAGGTACAGTCCTAGCATTTGCCTGGTGTGAAAATTGAAGACCACGGAAAACACAGCAATGTTACTGAGGCTGATATTTTAACAGGTAGGCCCTCCTGGAAAGGGTAACATCTGTATTTATATCACGTGATTCCCTAATTGCCAGCAAGTATCATTTCCATTTTTTCCCACTAGTTATTTTACGTCGCATCGACAAATATGGCGACGATTTAGCATCTGTTTTACCATCCATCAAGGGAAAAATCGTGTAATGTTACAGATTTAAAACAAAAACTCTATCTATCAAGAAATAGCAACACCAAAACCTATGCACTTACAGGGAAGCCGAAAAACCTGATAGTAGAACCATAATGAAGCGACCCTAGAACTCTATACAAGTTCAATATTGACCTTTAATTAGTCACAGAGGTAGTTGGTTTTCTGAGGACTGAGAAAAGTTGATTCGACACTGCATGTGAAAGATCTCTAGTGACACATTTGGTATTTACCCGACAAAATTAATTAAAACCGAACTATAGAATCGTTTACACTGCCATCTGGTATTGTCGCTCTTCAACCTCTTCTGACGAGTTTCTGCGGTGCATCCCTTGTTTCCGCAATTTTCTTCCTAAATATTGTTCTTTCCCATATATTTTCCTCCTGGATCCTCACTTCTTCCAAGTCCTCGTGAATCTCCTTAAGCGATACAGGTTGGTCCTTGTTACTGCACATATCGCATTAACAATTATATTTAAGTAATTTTATAACTTATTTGTGTTTTAACTTACATTATTGTAGTATTTTATTTATATTTGTTGAAATTGTGAATAGAGGGCAGCACTTGGCTTCCGGGACTGTTTTCTGGCGCAAGTGACTGGCGAGAGAAAGGGACCAGGAGAAGCGCGTCAGACATGCCGCGAGTAACTTGTGGAGACAACAGTCTCACAAAATACTTGCACAACAGTGCTAACGTTTCAGGTGCAGCCAAACCATTGGCACAATAACAATTAGGACCACAAGTGTAAAGAATATTTCTAGTGTTAATTTGTGTCAGTACGTACCGCATGTGTAAATATAATTGTATATGTACAAGAAGTACGAACAGTACTAGTGCGTTTTGTAGTTCACGTACATCTGAATAAATAAGTGACTTGTGTGCTCTTTATGTTTTATATACTGTATTGCCTTAATAACATTTAAGTGGTCCTCCGAAAGTGTACTTTATTGTTTTATGTGTGGTTATCATACGCGACCTCCAGAGGTAAAGTTTTGATCGGAAACAAAACAACAGTTTCATCTCGGTCAAACATTTTGGTCCTCCGGGCCGGATCCTTCGAGCTTTCATTTTATGTGACAACAACATAGTGCATTTACAGTGACTGGATTATGCCGATAATATATTGTGATGTATCGTGGTGCAATTTAGGACGCAATTCGCCACATGGCTGATTTACGCGCGAACTCACGCCGCTAAATCAAAATGTTTGACCAAGATGAAACTGTTGTTTTGTTTCCGATCAAAACTTTACCTCTGGAGGTCGCGTATGATAACCACACATAAAACAATAAAGTACACTTTCGGAGGACCACTTAAATGTTATTAAGGCAATACAGTATATAAAACATAAAGAGCACACAAGTCACTTATTTATTCAGATGTACGTGAACTACAAAACGCACTAGTACTGTTCGTACTTCTTGTACATATACAATTATATTTACACATGCGGTACGTACTGACACAAATTAACACTAGAAATATTCTTTACACTTGTGGTCCTAATTGTTATTGTGCCAATGGTTTGGCTGCACCTGAAACGTTAGCACTGTTGTGCAAGTATTTTGTGAGACTGTTGTCTCCACAAGTTACTCGCGGCATGTCTGACGCGCTTCTCCTGGTCCCTTTCTCTCGCCAGTCACTTGCGCCAGAAAACAGTCCCGGAAGCCAAGTGCTGCCCTCTATTCACAATTTCAACAAATATAAATAAAATACTACAATAATGTAAGTTAAAACACAAATAAGTTATAAAATTACTTAAATATAATTGTTAATGCGATATGTGCAGTAACATACCGGCCCACTTAAAATGTGCTCACATTTTACAAATTAAATGCAATAACAATGAAATTAAATACCCTGAAAATAAACCAAGTAATGCATTGAGTTCTGTCTCAAAAAAAAAACTGTCAAGGCAAAGATAAATACATATGCACAAATACACAAAATACACAAGAAAATATGGACGACGCACTACACTGAGGTCACTAGTCAATTGGGAGTGGGCATAATTTGCACACAGGTCTCCTATAAACTCCTGTGGGTGTGCGGACATCAACGACTCTCACCAACCCGTCCTTGCCTGGAAATGTTTGCTCGATGATGCCTAGTCTCCAGTCCAATGGTGGAATGTTGTCCTCCTTAATTAGGACAACAGTTCCTGTAGATACACTGGGCTGTGCTGACCTCCATCTCATGCGTTGCTGCAAGCTGCCCAGATAGTCGGATGACCACCTGTTCCAAAAATGTCCCTTCATTTTTTGAAGATGATTCCACCTGGAAAGCCTTGAAGTATTTGATAAGGTTAGGTCTGGTTCAGGTATGGCCATCATGGGTTCTCCTATCAGGAAATGTCCGGGTGAAAGATAGGAGGTGTCATTTGGGTCATTGTTCAGGAGAGTGATTGGACGTGAATTTAAAATGGATTCAATCTGACAGAGAAGAGTAGTCATTTCTTCGAATGTCAAGTGAGCGTGCTTGGTAATTCTAGTAAGATGAAATTTCATAGATTTCACCCCAGCTTCCCAAAGACCTCCGAAATTTGGTGCTCGTGGAGGAATGAATTTCCAGGTAAATCCTTCTTGGATTCCAACATTATCAATTTCACGTTGGTGTTGCTCTGATTGGAATAATTTGTTAAGTTCTCGAAGTTGATTTCTGGCTCCGATGAATGATGAACCATTGTCACTGTGAAGTTGAAGTACCTTTCCTCTCCGGGCTATCATTCTCCTTAAGGCAGCAATGAAGGCTTCGGTGGTTAAATTGCTTACAAGTTCCAAGTGAATGGCCTTGGTGGTTAAGCAGACAAAAAGTGCAACGTAACATTTTACTCTCGTGTTACTACGTGGAGAACCTTGTTTAATGAAGAAGGGTCCCGCAAAGTCTACACCGCTATATAGGAAAGGACGAGTGGGTTTAACTCTTTCAGCAGGCAGCTGGCCCATCAATTGCGATGAGCTCTCGGCCTTGAACCTGTAACATGTCACACATTTGCGAATGACACCTTTGACAGTTGTCCTGGCGTGAAGAATCCAATACTTCATTCTAAGTGATGCAACTAGTAGCTGTGTGCTAGCATGTAGTAATCTTAAGTGTTCGTCACGAATAATTAATTTCGTGACATGGTGATGCGCTGGTAATATAATCTGATGTTTCTGGTCATATGCTGCGTCTGCATTACGTAATCGCCCGCCCACTCTGAGACACTCATCTTTATCAAGAAATGGAGCGAGAGATTTTAACTGACTTCTCTTGTCAACTTCTTTTTTCAGTTGAAGATATTGAATTTCCTTCTGAAATTCCTGGTGTTGAATATATCGTACACAGCAAAGTAGTGCATTGTTGCATTCTTCCGTGCTTAGATTTCCTGTAATCTTCGCATGTGAGTGCTGTAAATTGTAGATGAATCTTTTACAGTACGCAAAGACACGTTTCATTCTTGATAACGAGGAAAACCGGGTAGTGATGTCTTCATTATCGCAGCTGTTGATTGCACATGTAGTGGGTTTGGCTTCAAGTGCTTCTGAGGTACATTCTGCAGTACTGATTGGCCATAATTCTTCAGGCTGGCACAACCAGGACGGTCCATGCCACCAGAGGTCATGTGATTTTAATGCTTGAGGCTCGCTTCCTCGTGACAATATGTCAGCTGGATTCTCTTGTGTAGATACATGATGCCATGTGCAGTTTTCTGCCGTGTCCTGGATTTCAGAGACCCGGTTGGCGACGAATGTTTTCCACCTCGTTGACGGTGACGCAATCCATTGTAAGACAATTGTAGAGTCTGTCCACGCATGAATAGAACTTATATCCAGGTTGAGACTCGTGAACGTTCGCTTAAGTAATCTTGCTAACAGGAGAGCGCCGCACAATTCTAAGCGTGGAATTGACAATTGTTTAAGTGGTGCGACTCTTGATTTAGAACACATCAAATTGCATGAAATACGCCCTTCTTCATCTGTGGTACGAATGTATACGCAAGCCCCGTAAGCACGTTCAGAGGCGTCGCAGAAACCATGTAATTCACAATTTACAACTTTAGTCTTACTTAAAATGTACCTGTCAATTTTGATATCGTTAAGTTCTGGTAATTGCGAGTAAATAGCATTCCAAGTGTTAAGAAGCTGACTCGGCAGGTCTTGATCCCATTTTAATTGAAAGGTCCAGAGTTGTTGCATGAAGACCTTGCATGAGAGAATAACTGGACCCAATAAGCCCAGAGGGTCAAAAATTGCAGCAATAGTTGAGAGTACACCTCTCTTGGTTGCATGGGAAACCCTTTTAACAGTTATGTCGAATTGAAACTGGTCCGTAGAAGGGTGCCAGAGTATTCCCAATGTTCTTACTGTGTCTGCATTGTCGAGTTGAAGTGGTGATTTGGTTTCTCTATTTTCTTCTGGTATTTTTGACATGACCTTACTGCTGTTAGAACACCATTTCTTAAGTTCAAATCTCCCTCTTAACAGTAATGTCTCTAATTCTTGCTGTAAGCGAATGGCTTCTGATTCAGTACTGGCTCCGGTTAGGAGGTCATCAACATAAAAATCCTTTCTAAGGACAGCTGCTGCTTGTGGAAATTCCTTTGACTCGTCATCGGCTAACTGTTTCAAACACCTCACAGCGAGAAAGGGAGCACTTGCCGTACCGTAAGTAACTGTCGTGAGTTCATAACACTGGAGAGGTTCGGTGCTAGTGTTTCTCCATAGTATTCGTTGTAGTTTCATGTCCTTGTTGTCAACTTGTATTTGTCGATACATTTTTGTAATATCTGCGACAAGAGCAATCTTGTGTGATCTGAAACGTAGTACAATAGAATGCAGATCGTCTTGTATGGTAGGACCTACGAGTAACTTGTCATTCAAAGATACGCCACTGTCAGTCTTAGCAGACGCATCAAAGACAACACGAGTTTTAGTGCTGGTACTTGTTGGTTTGAATACGGCATGATGTGGCATGAAGTATCCTCCATCTTCAGTGCACGTGGGTACCGGTTTCATGTGGCCAAGTTTCAGATACTCATTCATGAATGCTGAATATTCTTCTCTTAATTTGGGATCACGATTAAGTTTCTTCTAAATACTGTAGAATCTCACTACTGCCTGAGGGTATGAATTCCCTAACTGCGATGAAGTCTGTTTAAGTGGCAGTCGAACTCGGAACCTTCCTGTAGCATCTCGCGTTGTGTTCTTAGTGAAGTGTTCTTCGCAATCTCTTTCTTCTTTGGTGATTGGTGGCATATTCAGTTCTTCTATTTCCCAGAATCTTTTAAGTTGTGTGTCTAACTGGTCTACCTGGATGAATAGTGATATTGCATGTTCCCCTTGGTGTTGTATGGGTGCCTGGCCAGCTACTACCCAACCCAGTTTCGTATTCTGCAATGTTGGATACCCATCACGAGTTTTCTTGCCCTCCAATATAACCTTAAAGAATATGTCTGCACAGAGTAGCAAATCGATCTTGCTTGGAATGTGGAAATTTCTGTCGGCATATTTTATATTGGTGGGTAGATTCCATCTTGAAATGTCGATTTTTCTACTTGGCAAATTGTTTGTAATCTTTGGTAGCACTAAGCATGTGGCATCTATATTGAAAGGGCTGACCGCAGATTGCAAATGAACTGTAATGCAGTGTGAGGTTTGAACTCCTGCACCGTTAATTCCAGTTACTGGTGTAACATGTTTTTGTTTTCTTAGACGTAATAATTGAGCTAGTTCTTCGCTCACGAAATTTGTCTGAGAACCTGAATCCAAAAGACATCTAGCCTCATGCATATTACCGTGAATGTCTTTAACCTTGACTATCGCTGTTGATATCAAGACTGTAGACAGATCGGATTCCTTGACAGCGCAGTGAGTAACATCTGTTGAACGGGTTGTGTGATTAGCTACTGCTTGGCGTGAGCTGTGTTCTCTCTCTGTTTCCCGTGAGCTAAGCATTGGCCTGCTGCGGTCACGTCTGGTGTCATCATGCAATAGTGAATTGTGATACTTTCCGCACATCTTGCACGAGCCTGATTGGCACTGATTGACATTATGATTACTGCCCAAGCAGTTAAAGCATAATTTGTAATCTCTCACAACATTATGTCTCTCATGGACATTGAGCCTTTTGAAGGACTCGCACTTAAATAGGTAATGTGAGCCCTTGCAGAGTACACATTGGTAATTAACACTAGCATGCACATTGCTTACTTGATGTTTGGGTGTAGATCTAATCGACTGTTTAATCTGTTGAACTTGAGTACCTGGCTTGATTGCCTCAAGTGCTAAACATCTCTTTTCTAAAAATGTCCACAACACCTCCAGAGATTCTAACTCAGAACCTGAAGTGTGTATTTCCCATGCCTTCCTAGTCGCTGGGTCTAGTTTGTTGATTAACAATTGTGACAATAATAAATCTTCAATTGAAACATCTAAGTCAAGGGCTTGTAATGCTTTTACATTGGCCTGACTTGTGTTTATAGCCTCTCTGAGAGAATTGGCATTCTCTTTCTGGATTGAGTTTTGCTCTAATATCCGTTTAATGTGGATTGACGAAATTAATTTGTTGTTTTGAAACCTGTCTATTAACCTTTGCCAAACTATGCTGTAGTTTTCAGCAGATAGAGGGAGACTTTGTGCAATTGAAAGAGGTTCGTTTCTTAGACTGCTAATTAGGTAGTGAAATTTCTGTATATCATGCAAATCTTGATTGTTATGGATCATAGATACAAAGGAATCGTGAAATCCTCTCCAGTCTTCGTACTCGCCTCCAAATGGTTTCAGTGTAATAGTAGGTAATTTGATGTGCGCCCCATTGTAATTATTGCTTACTGAGATATTCCCTTGACTGGAGTGTCTGGAAAGACCTGTTATTTCATGCTGGGTGATTATTCTGTCTATGTCGACCTTTATCTGATGATATGTGTCTTCAAATATTTCTCTATCTGCTTCGTATGTTTCTCCCTCCTCACTGATTTCTAGCTGGGATTGAATGTCCTCATACCTTTGTTTCAATTCCTCTAAACTTTCCCTACGAGAGATAACAGCCACAATTCCCTGCTCACTGTTAAACCCATCTACGAAGTTTTTAATACGTGTTACGCTGCCCTTTATTACACCTCGTTTGCGTATTAGAATTTTAATACTCTCCTCTGCCATAATGAAAGGATAGGAATAAAGATATGAATTGAATCTGACCTTGTAAGGTGTGGGAAGTAGTTGTTGTCATCAAGGAGCCATCTTGATATGGCTCAGGGTTGCTACTGCCAACAGTCCACAGGTTGTATTCCACAGCGCGGAAGATTTGACCGGCGCGGTTGGTAGCTCTGATTTAGCGGCGTGAGTTCGCGCGTAAATCAGCCATGTGGCGAATTGCGTCATAAATTGCACCACGATACATCACAATATATTATCGGCATAATCCAGTCACTGTAAATGCACTATGTTGTTGTCACATAAAATGAAAGCTCGAAGGATCCGGCCCGGAGGACCAAAATGTTTGACCGAGATGAAACTGTTGTTTTGTTTCCGATCAAAACTTTACCTCTGGAGGTCGCGTATGATAACCACACATAAAACAATAAAGTACACTTTCGGAGGACCACTTAAATGTTATTAAGGCAATACAGTATATAAAACATAAAGAGCACACAAGTCACTTATTTATTCAGATGTACGTGAACTACAAAACGCACTAGTACTGTTCGTACTTCTTGTACATATACAATTATATTTACACATGCGGTACGTACTGACACAAATTAACACTAGAAATATTCTTTACACTTGTGGTCCTAATTGTTATTGTGCCAATGGTTTGGCTGCACCTGAAACGTTAGCACTGTTGTGCAAGTATTTTGTGAGACTGTTGTCTCCACAAGTTACTCGCGGCATGTCTGACGCGCTTCTCCTGGTCCCTTTCTCTCGCCAGTCACTTGCGCCAGAAAACAGTCCCGGAAGCCAAGTGCTGCCCTCTATTCACAATTTCAACAAATATAAATAAAATACTACAATAATGTAAGTTAAAACACAAATAAGTTATAAAATTACTTAAATATAATTGTTAATGCGATATGTGCAGTAACAGTCCTTTCACTTTTCTTGTAGACTAAGAATCCTGTGTACCATTCTCTTTGGATTCATCCTCTTAATGTATCCCTAAAATTATAGTCTTCTTTTTTTTCATAGTATTTGTTATCTTCTCAACTTTTCCATAAAGTTCTCGATTCGGTCACAGTCGGGACATGGGTTGTGCATCTAGTGACTTATTTGAACCTAAAATCAATCAATCAGTCAATCAATTATCTGTATTTAGGGCAGTCGCCAAGGTGGCAGATTCCCTATCAATTGTTGACCTCATATTTACATTTATGTATAATAGTTTCCCTACCTTTTTCTAAAATATTTTCAACGAACTTGGAAATTGATCAAACATTTCCCTTGATCCTCATCATATAAACGATTATTTGCCCCAATCTGTCCTCTTGATTTCCAACTTAAAAGATTTTTCTAAGGAATCTTGATTCCCTTTTTTATCAATGGCTGCGTCCATTACCGTCGTCATGGCACATGCACCTTTTATAACCACATACCAGCCCTCCTGACAATATTTAATTTTTAGTAGTAACCGAAATCAGATCCGGGCCTCTGTGGTTGGCAGCTAATAGCGTTAACCGTTACACTACGAAGGTGGACGACAATAATGTTGAAATACGAGACCAATAATCTAGAAAACTCTATTCATTCGTTAAAAACAAGAAATAGTTATTGGAAATATGCATGGCCTTAAAATCATTGGCATATTTTCCTTGTAAAAAGTATTGTTCCAACTTTTGATAAACAATTGTATTGTGAAGGTGAAGGTTTGTTTGAGCCATTAATATTGTGCGTGAATTACCCCCAAGATCTACGTGTACGAGGCATATTTTAAAAGTATAATGGGAGCCAGGGCGGAATTAATTGTGTGTGGTGATGTTAACAGAGGAAGCACACAGTGTAAACAGAGGGACACTGAACTGCCCCCTCAGCTGTCCGAGTTAGAGCAGGAAATGCGAGGTAAGTTAAAAATAATCGTCTTTATGTAAACGAAGTTGGGCTGCATTTGTACTGCTGTATAACCGTTGGCAGAACAGCCATAGACCATAAAATGTGAAACATGGTGTAAACACTTGAAGGGATGCGCGGGTATGGCTATACATCATTAAAAATCAGAACATTCTGCAAAATAATTTATCTGTTTATTATTGTTACACTTAATATGCAGGCAGATAAAAGTTATTTTCACTGGTAATATAACGTTTCAAATTTTCATTCTTTCCTCTTACCTAAGAAAATTAGTGTGAATATGGAAGTGAAATCTGTCTGTTTATATCAGGATACTTATGATATACGCAAATAGACAGTTAAAGTTTTACCATTTCCTACTACTATGGCTCAAGTAGTACATCTATATACAATATAAGTCTAAATAAGAGTTTTGTCTGTACATTGCTCAGAATGTAAAAAGAATGGCATTTCTGTATCGGTCATGTCCTCAGTAACAAGCTATCTGCAACGTATATATGACTTCATCTAGAATTCGGTATACAATTTAGAATTCCATAGCGAAGCACGGGTACACCAGCTAGTAAGACATAACGGTGTAGATTATAAAATTCACACAATTTTGACAATATTGAGAAAATCTGAACTCCACGATATGAAAGTTATTCCAAGTAACTAATTAAACCTACCGTCATACATCTGACGTATTGAATACAACATGCGCAGATGGATACATTTGACAAAATACCAGAATGTAAATATGTCTTATGACAGCGCAAGAATGCCATACGACAAGGTTCTTTTTGTGTGTACCTATGAAGTGTTTCGTTTCAAATTCCAATAAAAGTCTGCGAGCATTGGAACATCTAAAGTGTCTCAGCGACATGTTGCATTCACTGTCGTGATATATTGATAACAGTTTCTCAACCACTGTTTCGTAAACATTTCCTGTGACATTTTTGAATGAGTTTCAAATTCCTTTTTCAACTTTATGCATGTGCTAATTTTTATACTTTTTATTAATTACCGCATTTAAAGGCCAATGCAGACTCCTTCTTTCAACTTCGTCTCAGTCGTATGAGGATTTTTACTGAGATAATTGTCCTTCTTTCTTATTCACTTTTATTAAGCGTAACATTATATGTAGACCATTTATTGAGGATCAACAAGGAGTTTTTCTTTAACATAGGGATAAGTGAAGCATGGGAAAACCATTTTCTCTTAACATTTGAGTGTGAAAGAGAAAAAATATCCATTTTGGAATTCATCAGAAAATATTTTTTTAAGGAACACTAGGGAAAATACAATTGTAAACCCAGTGTAATTAACAGTACGCGTAAATGCAATACTCCATTTGAAATGTATTTTATAGCATTACATAGCAATTGTATGTAAGATTATGATTAGTTTGCTAATTTCTTCGATAGCTGAACTGTTTGCATATCAAACGCTCCGGACGAAAACACGTATTTTCTGACTAGATTTCAATCAATCAATCAATCAATCAATCAATCAATCAATCAATCAATCAATCAATCAATCAATCAATCAATCAATCAATCAATCAATCAATCAATCAATCAATCAATCAATCAATCAATCAATCAATCAATCAATCAATCAATCAATCAATCAATCAATCAATCAATCAATCAATCAATCAATCAATCAATCAATCAATCAATCAATCAATCAATCAATCAATCAATCAATCAATCAATCAATCAATCAATCAATCAATCAATCAATCAATCAATCAATCAATCAATCAATCAATCAATCAATCAATCAATCCTGATATGCATTTAGCGCAGTCGCCCAGGTGGCAGATTCCCTATCTGTTGTTTGCCTAGTCTTTTCTTGAATGATTGAATGATATGTCCTGAGGTGGTTAGTTGTATAAGAACAAAGCGACACCCTTGATAAGTACTGTCAATTTAATAATGAGCCCTTTAGAAACGTTACTGATAGTGAAAACAGATTTTCGGTATCTTTAACGGTTTAGGAGTTATTTGAACTGAACACTTTAGCTGAAAAAAATGAAATGTCGTATGGCTTTCAGTGCCGGGATATCCCATGATGGGTTCGGCTCGCCAGGTGCAGGTCTTTCTATTTGACACCCGTAGGTGATGAGGATGAAATGATGATGAAGACAACACATACACCCAGCCCCCGTGCCATTGGAATTAACCAATTAAGGTTAAAATCCCCGGTAAGATTGTGCTCCACTGAACTACAGAAAACCCATTTGAAAGTTCTGCCGACTATATAATTCGACCCGAACTTTCTTCCCATTCAGAAAGATTCAAATACGAGCGTATATCGTCGCTGCGGTGCCAAATCCGCGAATGTGAAAACGCTCTTCCTATCCATTATTTCCCTGAAGACTGGTCACGACTCCCAGCCACATATAGTCCATCAGAACAATTTTCGTTGAGTTCATTTTCCTATGCGCATGTGTAAAGGGCCGGCCCCGTGGTGTAGGGGTAGCGTGCCTTCCTCTTACCCGGAGGCCCCGAGTTCGATTCCCGACCAGGTCAGGGATTTTTACCTGGACTTGAGGGCTGTTTCGATGTCCACTCAGCCTACGTGATTAGAATTGGGGAGGTATCTGACGGTGAGATGGCGGCCCCGGTCTAGAAAGCCAAGAATAACGCCCGAGAAGATTCGTCGTGCTCACCACACGGCACCTCGTAATCTGCAGGCCTTCGGGATGAACAGCGGTCGCTTGGTAGGCCAAGGCCCTTCAAGGACTGTAGTGCCATGGGGGAGGGGCATGTGTAAAGGAAAATGAACCTTGCTGTACAGTACTGTAAGAATGTGTTCTTGTATGACATATTTATCCACTCCTAGAGTATGATGTACAGGTGACCCTAAAGTCTGTTGACATTTGACGAAGCAATACTTCACGGAATATTGGAGATAGAAAGGCAATAATTGACACACATGCTTGGCATAACATGGGGTCTTATTGGCACCGAAATAAAGTACACAAAATGACCAACAGAGATCGCTGGATAGCAACACGTCAGCTACAAATGGCCAAACATGCTTGACATGACCAGGGTTTTTTGACTCTAACAATAAGTGCATAAATAGACCAACAGATGGCTCTGGACAGCGTGCGACCCGTGCACGGTATAAAAGGAGCTGTCGTGAGAGAAGGCGTCAAATGCGCCTGAAATCGCGGCATGTCATGCTTGGCGTCCCCGGTCACCCGACCTCAATCCGGGTGATTATTGGTTGTGGGGTTACCTGAAGTCGCAAGTTTACCGCGATCCTCCAACCTCATTAGGGATTTCCATCCCCCTACTCCATTAAACCGTCAACCCCGCCGAATCTCTTGGCCAGAGAGAAGGCTTTACCTTCTAGTTGGCCCGCCCCTCCCCTTCAGGGAGAGGAATGAAAACTTTCCATGACGATGATGCTGGCAATTTCTCACCATACTTACGGACATGCTGTACTGTCCCTTGTCTACAGGTATTGTTGACGAATGACGTGAGCATGTGTTATAAAGAACATCGTCTTTGCTAAACCTCGATTGTTATGCTAATGATTGCTCCTGTATCGTATGAAGCACTCTCTGTTCGTCATGTTGTGTACTTTATTTCGGTGTCAATATACCCCATGTCATGCCAATCAAGTGCGTCAATTATTACCTCTCTACCTCCAATATTCCGTGAAGTATTGTCTCGTCAAATGTTAACGGTCTTTTGAGTCACCCTGTATTTAACGTTCATTTTACTCTCTCTTACGTAGTTTGTAGCGAAGGTTGATAAGTAATTGTTTTAAAGCCAACACTATTGCAATCGGATTAATATATGCTGGAGACTTGTTTTTATATGTAACACGAATCACCGGGATTTTGTTTTGAAATGCAAATATTTTACGGTTGTCAAGTCCAATTGAAGTGCAAGAAAAAAAAGAATACAATTCTCGCGGACTACCGATGCATATTTTCCAGTGTTGTAGCAAACAACAACTATTTTTTTTTTTTTTGTGACGGTTGAATTACATTTATACATCCTGCTACTAAAAAGCATGTTTTGTATGAGATAGGTTTGGGGAGGCTGATTTGATTAACAGCGCGTTCAGATCAGTCTCATTAGCGAAAGTGCCCTGTAATATGGAAATGATTGACGAGACCATAATTAATTAAAGGAATTGTCATTAGTGAACAGGAAATTTGATATGGTTCTGTTGTTATTGATCTATATTAAGCTAAGTTTAACAGACATTTCTTTTTCGCGAGGACAGTTCCAGAATTATTTTTCTCCTCGGTTAAAATCTTTCCCGGAATATTCTTCGGCGTTTAATAACATTACTTCCAAAATTTACCCCGTTTTCAAACGCGCTAAAAAATTATTTTAATTAAAATCAGAGACGAATCACAGGAAATATTGTAAACGTTTTATGCCAGCTGATAGCTGTACCACAAAATCGTACTCGTGCTGCTTTACATTTATTTTCTGATTGTCAGAGAGTAACGTGACTGTCGAGAAGGTTCTTGGTTGTGAAGATGACGCAGACTTCTCAACGATCCAGATTATGCAAATTCATGTTGACTGTTATCACAAAATTTCCAATGGCATATCAGGAAATTGCAACAAAGCTTGCTTCAAGAAGATTCATTCAATGGAAACAGTACATGTGATTTTGCCAGAGCAATTTGTTTCATTATTCAGTTTAAGTAAATGTAGTGATTACATTATAACAGTGAATAATAACATTAGACATATTAGCAAGAACATCAACAGTAGCAGCAGAAATAACAATAACAACATTGGTAGCGCCGGCAATGGGTTAAACGCACTGTGGAGCTGACATATCCACGGATTTCAGATTAAAAATCTGGTAACCTTATAGACTACCGGAAAAACATTCAGCATCCTCAAGGACTTCGTTCAGTGGCACCAGGGTATGATATGTGCATAATGAGGGGTTGTTGTGTTAGTGATCCATTTGTCAGGGACATAGGCGATCAGATGGCGCTCAGGAGGCCTGTCCGTGCGCACTCTGTTTTGACCACTGCCTGCTCGATCTGCATCCGATGGCTGCTTATACCATAGAGTTAGTAAATAATATACTAACTCTATGGCTTATACTGCCTGCTCATTACAACATTTTAACATGGCACTGAATGAAACACTCCGTTTAAAAATACCCACAGCAGGTGGCAGCACCAACCGGCTCCAGACCTGTCGGAATGAAATAGCGGGAAATAGGGTAGTACTGTACTTGTTTTCAGTGAAAATGGTGTACTGCCGCGTGCCTCTCTGCAAATCAAAGAAAGATAAACCAGAATGCCGTAGTATTTCATTCCATGACACGGGCTTTTTCAGGAGATCCAGTTGAAGCCATGTTTAGTTCTATAAGAATGGGAGGAGGGTGCAATGACATGACTGACTCCCGGGCTGCTCAGAATTCCATAAAGAGAATTCTGAAATTCGGTATTTTAATGTCCACCGATGGTGCTAACGTTATCCACAAGCAAAATTCAAAATTTTCTGCCTCAGTATCCTCTCCCGGACTTGACGAAACAGAACCAGTGATGCCCGCTGAGTATGTAATTGATTTACTGGAAGATGTTCGTGAGCCCCCTGAGTCAGTGTGTGTCACTTTGGAAACTGCTTCCCATGCATTAGTGTGTGGTTATTTAGTGCGTGTAATCGAAGAAAAAACAGAATGCAGCACGTGCTTGAATAACGTTTCCACCTCAGTTAATGCATCCCCATTGATGAACTTAATCAGACAGTCGGATAGAGGAGACCTGCGCTATCCCCAGCAACGATTTATTGGCCTAATTATGGGGCTACAGAAATTTGTTGAGGCAGCTCTACTGTACTGCAAGAAATCTGCAAGTCTGCTCCAGACTATAAACAACTATGTTCTACCCTCTTTGTGGCAGTGTAAGATTTTAAAGTGTTTTAGTAACAATAAGCACCAGGAACTTGTGTCAGAAACTGTGGTGACCAAATTCGTGAAACCTCTACTTAATAATGTAGGGAAGTACCATACAGACAAAGTTTCCAGGTTTTCTTGTTCGTCGAAACCTCTTTCTCGGAAAGTCCTGAAGCTATCACCCTCTAGAGCACCACTTTATGCGTACAATTCTTTAATTTTTCTGTTGCTTTCAGATTTTAAATTTTGCTTGTATGCTTATCTAGCTGTATTCATGCGATAACTAGTACGTCTGGTGCTGCCATCTAGCGGCAGATTGTTTGTAAGTCGTGTTACACGTTTGAGTATGGAATGAGCAGGCAATATAAGCAGTCATCGGATGCAGGTCGAGCAGGCAGTGGGATGCAGATCGAGCAGGCAGTGGTTTTGACTCTGCAGGCAGTAACTGTGCTGAGTAAGGATGGGCTTGAGCGCAGCTCGAGCAGCTCGAGTTGATGACGTCACAGCTCGATGTAGGTCGAGCAGTACTCGAGCAGGAGTATGGCCCGCCATCTATGAGTGATTTCCTTGCACTAAATCAGTTGCGTGGCAATCTTCTTTGCTCTTTGATGTCAAATACCGCATGTTCGTGGTAATAAAATAAGTTTATATCGAAATATATTGAATTATTAATGACTAATCCACTAGAATTATAAGAACATAATACCAGCCCCATGTGTCCAGTGATGCATTTTCGCAACATGCAATATCTACGGATTGAGAGATGTAGTTTAAAAAGTCCTGAAAGTTCAGTTATATCCTATCGGTCTCAGGACTTCAGTTCTGTTTATTCTTCTTATTATGATTACTATTCTCCCTCCTTTCCCTTTTCCTAATTAACATATACGGCAGCAAAAGTTTCTATAAAGGAAGGATACCAATTAAATATCGAAGGTCCTGTCATACCAATGGTGTATTGTATATAAACACGTCTTCGTACATTAGAAATAGTATCATAGCACTATAATAAAACCGAAAAAAAAGGTTATTCAAATGATACATCGAATGATAAGAAGAACCAGAAATGGAAGTAGTGACCGAATAAAGACAGGAAAACCACATAAATATTATCACTATGCAGAGCTCATCTTCATGCCGAGCAGTCAGTTAAATTTATAACAAAAAATAATTCTGATCATATATGGGTTTAATAAACTGATGCGTCCAGTACGACTTGTGGTACGTCCGTACTTCCGTAGAATGATCGCTAATTACTCTACTACAATGTAATACCGGAATGTGAAGACCAAAGAGAATGAGTGAAGACGAAAATGTGGCTCGAGTCACAATGTACAAGTCCTGCTTAGTAGTGATGGGACATTCGATTCATTTTACTGAATCGATTCATTTGATTCCGTTCACGTTACTGAATTGATACAGTGATCCGATTCACGGCTCATTGGTCACCGCTCCTACTGCATCTGTGTAGTATGTGCTGGTAAGACAGCAGCAACAGCATTCAGTGCTCGCAGCTGCCATCTGATCTTCATACTATGAACTCCTTTCTTAGAAAAAATGCTAGTTACTCTAATACATCGAAGGTTTCCGGTGACGCAGGGTGGGAAAGGTTAGGATTAGGAAGGTAGCAGCCATGACCTGAATTAAGGTACAGTCCCAGCATTTCCTGGTGAGAAAATGGGGAAACTACGGAAAAACCATCTTAACGGCTGCCGACGGTGGGATTCGAACCCACCATCCCCCGAATGCAAGCGCATAGCCACACGATATTAACCGCACGACAACTCGCTCAGTCATTTAAAAAAAAAGTATTTTTCTATCAGCTGAGGATTTTTTTTAATAGTCATATTTTGTATAGGCTACCCGAGATGTACAGTAGCCCGCTGGTTTTCTGATTCAACATACTGTTATTGCGTCTGTCCACATATGATTGAAGTCTTGTGCAACGATGTGACATATGAACTGAGAGAATACTGAGCCGTTCTTCCAAATATAAAACAGGTACTTCTGAGTGGTCATGAGCATGACTCATAGTCATAGAGCAGGCTAGAGTCGAGATTAATTGTCAAATGTCAACTAAGTTATAATACTAAGATTCATTAAACTAATAAATAGTATAACCTAATAGCCTACCTACTTACTAGCTACTTCAGAATTATGTTGTGACTACCTTTTTAACACTGAAAATAAATCCATCTATTATTTAAACCTCCCTGTAAGAAGAGGACAGTGAATGCAAATGGGTATTATTTTCAAATGAGCTGAGCTCGAGAGTCCATTATAGCATACGATTCTTTCAGTGTAGCATGGCTCACTGTATGTCTCGCTGCAGTGAGCCGATAAGGAGCCGTGTGTATCTTGTGTCTCACTGAGCCGCGCTCGTTCACGATTCTTTCGATGTGCCATGGCTCACTGTATGTCTCGCTGCAGCGGAAGCTCGGCTCTCCGCGTGTCCAGTGAGCCCATAAGGAGCCGTGTGTATCACGTGTCTCACTGAGCCGCGCTCGTTCACGATTCTTTCGATGTGCCATGATTCACTGATTCACTGTCTCGCTGCAGCGGAAGCTCGGTTCCCCGTCAACGTCCAGTGAGTGCGCCACTCAGCACTGTCCGCTGGGAGTAAGCTGAATCATGTGCCGTGAGCTCGCCGTTCCTGTGAATCGATTCACTCGGACACTTGAATGAATCGATACACTGCTTCGAATCATACATTCAGTAGCCAACACTACTGCTTAGAGCGCATGCAACCCTACGTCACGAGGGAATTCTGTGCTGCTCGATCTTGCTCGACACACCAGTTCGTGACGTCAGCACTCGAGCCTGCTCGAGCAGGCGATCGAGTGGCACATCCCTAGTGCTGAGGTCAAAGATGGACAGTGTTTGCAACATTCATTCTAGGGTATAACCATGCCTTAACGACAAGTTCATGCTCCTGTTGAACAATTACAGCCATTTGAACCGAGTCGCATTTTGGGCCTGCGGGAAGCTGGGTGGATATATCGACGGATTTGGCACAATATATCGGTGGTGTGTCGCTGCTTTTAGCAGTGGTCTGTGGAACATTCCCACACCCGTAGATCAGGCTCCGGACGTCCGCGTAGTACAGACGCACGTCAAGATCGATGCATTGTGCGAGCAGCGGTGGCTGCCTGAACACCAACCAGGAACGAAATCCGGTCACATGTTGCACCTGCTGTTTCACCAAGGAACATTGGAAACCGTCTTCTTGTAGCAGGAATACGATCACTTGTGTCTCTGGTCAGCCTGTCACTGACACCACGACACCGCCAAGCACGGCTACTCTGGTGGCGTGAAAGAGTCGATAGGAGAGGGAAACTGCGCTCTGGTGTCTTCAGTGACGAGAGTAGGTTCTGACTGTATGCAAATGATGGATGTACATGTGTACGGCGAAGATCTGGTGAGAGGCCTATTCCAGAGAGCATTCCCCCACGACACCCAGGTCCCACTCCAAGCTCCATGGTGTGGGGGCCATCAGTTACAACTCGCGCTCACAGTTGGTGTTTCTGCAGTGCCGCTACATTGCACAGGTGGTTGTCCCTATGCCACTGCCATTTCTTTGACAGGAAGGTGATGTGTTTTTTAAGCAGGACAATGCACGTCCACATACAGCTGCTGTGACGCAACGTGCTCTACGTGGTGTGTAACAACTGCCCTGGCCAGCAAGATCACCGGATCTCTCGCCAATTGAACACGTATGGGACATGATGAAGTGGGAACTTAACATGTTCTCCAGAGCCTGCAAGAACCATTGCCGAATTGCATCAAAAGGTACAAGATGCTTGCGACATTCTATCGCAGGATGCCATTCGGCACCTTTATGATCGTTTGCATGCTCGAATACACGCCTGTATTGCTGCCAGAGGGGTGGGGGTTACACTATGTGTTGATGCGAATGTTACCGGGCGAGTTGGTCGTGCGGTTAGGGACACGCAACTGTGAGCTTTTATCTGGGCAGTCCTGAAGATGGTTTCCGTGGTTTCCCATTTTTAGACGAAGCAAATGTTGAGGCTGTACCTTAATGAACGCTACGGCCAATTATTTGCCACTCCTGGACCTATCCTACCCCATTGTTGCCATAAGACCTCTCTGTGTCGGTGCGACGTTAAGCCAATTGTAAAAATAAAATAAAAAAATGATGCGACTGTTTGGGCACCCTTTAATGTGACATATGTGTATCATTTGGCCTGAATTTGTTTTCATATACTCCTGCAATGATGAACTACCGGTAACATCGCTTGTGAATAAAATGGCCTTGTCCTTGAGGATGTTGCATTATTTTCCCCGGCAGTGTATTAATCGCAAATATTACTTGTGGGAGAATGGCAGAATAATGCAGTCGTTTTGGGATTCACGTTCAGTGGTTAAGGTCGTAGGATGGAATTATTTTGGCAAAATTAGACAGGTTTTCGAAACCTGTGGTTTACTTCTTCTTCTTCCTCTTCTGCTGCTGCTTCAAGTACCGATCTGTTATCAGATGTTGGTGATCCACATGCCAATTTTGTCCTTGATTCTTGCAGTTCGGAACAGTTCAGTGGATGACCTCTCAAGAGAGGGGAGGCAGGGAACAACGTCTCTATGCACTACTGTTGTTATTGTACACACGCGGCTAACGAGTGCGGGGACCGAATGTTCTCCGAGATAAGAAACTTCTATCAAGTGTCAACAGCCTCTGGGGAGGGTGGAGGAGTTGGTAGAAAATACGACACTCTATTGCCTTTTAGGTAAGAAATTACATCCAACGTCATCAGTTCACAAGCACACAGATGTGCATCTCCACGTCTTAAATTACATTAGTGTTCAAAAGTTAAGCATAATCACCAAACGAGGCCATACCGCCTGATAGGAATGTCAGACGGATTGCTGAACAAACGGAAGCTGACTCACACACCTTATGTCACACAACTTGTCCAAAAAAGCAGTGTCAGAAAGGTTCTGTCTGATAGCTAAGGCACACCTTTGACAACAGCTAACAAAAGTGGCAATGTCTTCCGGAACAAAATATGCTGTTAATAGGGTGTATGGTTACCCCTAACGGCCACACATGCTTCGCAGCGACATGACATGCTCTCTGTCAGATGGTCTAATAGCTCTTGTGGCAGTCTATCCCATTCCTCCGAAAGGGCAATGCGAAGGTCTTGGAGGGTCCTTGGTGGAGGCTGACGGGATGCAATTCGCCTCCCCAATGCATACCAGGCATGTTCTATAGGATTCAGATCCGAAGACTTCGCTGGCCAGTCCATGCGATGAATGTCTTCCCCAGCCAGAAATTCATCCACCAGAGCAGCGCGTTGCGGTTGGGCACTATCGTCCATTAAGAGGAAGTCTAGACCAACCGCACCTCTGAAGAGTCGAACGTGTGGTCACAGTACCTCATCCCAGTATCTCTGAGCATTAACAGTGTTCCTCGGACCACCCATGAAGATGTATAGGGGCCGCACGGCCATTCAACATGATTTCGCTTACACCATGAGGCCACCACCGCCAGTGTTCCTGCTGTTGTATCGGCTACCCGGTTCTCTCCAGATTAATTTGCGACGGGAATCGTTCTGCAAACTTAAGCGGGATTTATCTGTGAAGAGCACATGCCTCCATTCATTCATTGTCCAGTTTCGATGTTGACGGCTCCCCAGTAAACGGGCCCGTCTCTGTGCTGGAGTGAGCGGGACGCACACCGCCGGACGTCGGGCAAACAGCCCTGCTGTTCTGAGCCTCCGGTACATAGTTTGCCGAGAAACGGTAATCCCTGAGACGGCTGCAAGCTCCGCCGACAATTGTCTTGCAGGTGCACTCCGATTTCGTCGGGTGGTTAAGGCCAGATATCGGTCCTATCGGTCCTGCTGTGGGGTGCTTACCCTTGGTCAACCTGGTACTGGTCTACAACTAACATCTCCTGTGTCTCGAAATCGTCTCCAAAGCCTGGAAATGACACTTTGTGGCACATTCAAGGATACGGCGACTTCGGTCTGTGTCTGGCCTGCTTCCAGGCGGCCGAGTATTCTACCCTGCAAAATGGGGTCCAAATGGCGTCGTTATGCCATTATGTTGTCACGTTCACCACGAGGCTACACTCCGCACACTATAACGGAGCAAACACCACTGAGGAAATATGGGGCGCAGGCACTGGCTGTGTTTACCTTGCGGTTACGCCGCTAGTCAAAGCAGGGAACACTCCTTTCCTATACAGAGCGAACACGTAAGGTTGGTAGGTGCATACAGTATGTCGTGCGATTTGCGGTCTATTTCCTGTTGCCCTGCTTACCCGTAACTTATGCTTAACTTTTGGACACTAGTGTACTTGGTCAGTGGTGATTGTGACTATACGAAACAGAGACGTAGATAATTCTGTTTGAAGGTGGAATCAGTTCTTTCAAAGTTTATTACATTTTGTTAAGACGCCAAATAGATATTTTTTCAAACTACAGCTTCCATAACTAACATTAAATTAAGCCATAACTTGAAGCTAAATGTGAAGGTACCGTATTCAATGAATTATCTCTAATCATTCTCGATGGGGAAACAACTTCGAGTTTCTTACTAAGAAAATAAATTCAGCAGTCTGCTGTCAACCAGATAGTTATTTGGAGGACGTGTCATACACTTTAATGCTTGAGGCTTTATACTCACATTAAACGCCCTTTCTTCTTCTTATTATTATTATAATTCGGGTAGTTTGGGCCTACTGAGGACCACGGGGCTCGTCTTGACTCTTGGCAAGGTCTTGGCCTTCTTCCTGATCCAGAAAGCTTTCACTTTGTGCCTGTGTGATAGGCTTTTCTCCTCCGTTCATTTGGGTATAGTAGGAGCATAATTTTTTCGCATTAATTTTTGTTCGATTTCGCAAAAAGGAAACAACTTTCGCGCTATTTCACGAAATAGGGCTGACCCCATCGCTTCAATTTCGCGTTTATCATTTCCTAAAATTGTTGATAAGAAGTTTAATTCGTGAGATTTGTTAATTATTTATGTGAAAGGTAGATAAATAAAGAGAAACAATATTGATGATCATTAATTATTCCTTGTGTAATCTTGATTAGAACTATAATATAGCCCTAATGAAGATTACTTAACAAATTACCCTACACCCTTTCATGGCCAAAGCTTTCACCTTATATGGCCATGCTATTAAGGGATTTTATAGAATACTAATACGAAGAGATACTTCGAAATGACAAATCCTTATTCTGTCTTCTCTTTCCCTTCACACACGTGATATTGGAATGGGGAGACGGTTCTCTCGTGGGCTGAAAATTTTCAACTCGCCCTCATCCATGATAGCAAACTCTCTCCTTCTTTTAACAGTGGAAGATGGGGACGAGGCTGTAATCCAGACCTCCTTTTTGTTTGTGAAAGCATTATGCATACATGCACCAAAGCAGCATGTCTACAAATTTCAAACACACAGCATAGGCCCATCATGTGCCAAATTTTGCCGCCAATAAGACTTCAAGAAGTCCATTTTAGGCGAAGATACAACTTTAAGAAGGCTGAGTGGGCAAGATTTTCCAGCATACTGGATGAGAAGATTCTGAGCATCGCTCCTGTTCCTGAAGAGTACGAAAAGTTTGTTGACATCGTCCAATTTTCTTCAAGGGTATCAATTCCAAGAGGTTGCAGAACCAATTTTATCAAAGGCATTAAACCTGAAACGGCCACTTTGCTAGAAGAATATTACAAGAAATATGAACTTGTTCCTTTCAGCGAAGAAACATCAATCCTTGCGCACAGCGCTCTTTCCTCAGTATCAATGGCTAAAAGGGATGAGTGGATAGAATTAATGATAGATTGTGGCATGAGCAAGAGCAGTCAGAAGGCCTGGAGACTATTACGTCGTCTCAATAATGACAATACCCAAGCCAGTACATATGCTAATATAAAGGCAGATCAAATTGCCCATTAGTTGCTAGTAAATGGAAAATTAACCCGATCTAGAAAGCTAGATAAGAAACCAATAACACGGAAGCAAAACCAAGAGAGCAACATCCTATCTCCACCATTTACTGAAGCTGAACTGGAATCAGCACTGAGGAAGTGCGAATTGGGAAAAGCAGCTGGACTAGACGACATTCGAGTAGAGCAGATCAAGAATTTTGGTCCTGTTACGAGGCGATGGCTACTGGAATTAATTAATATCTGTGTCCAAGAATGCAAGATTCCCAAAATCTGGCGGAAGGATAGAGTCATTGCTATCCATAAACCAGGCAAAGATCGCCTGGATCCCAAAAGCTATAGGCCGATTTCCTTGCTCTGTCACCTGTACAAGGTCCTGGAGAGTCTCATTCTTCAGAGACTGACAGGAGAGATGGAGTCATCTCTTATACCACAGCAAGCTGGATTCCAAGAAGGAAAAAGTTGCACATCACAGGTATTAAACTTAAAACAGCACATTGAGGATGGCTTCGAGAATCGGCTCATTACAGGCGCTGTTTTCATTGATCTTTCTGCAGCTTATGACACAGTCAACCATCGGCTTCTTCTAACAAAAATGTATGACATCACCAAAGACTTCCATCTAATGTGCAACATTAAAAATATTCTCCAAAACCGAAGATTATTTGTGGAATTTCAGGGAAAAAGAAGCAGTTGGAGAACACAGAAGAATGGGTTACCGCAAGGCAGTGTGCTCGAACCACTGTTATTCAACATCTATACTAACGATCAGCCTCTACCTGAAGGTACCCAGAGTTTTGTCTATGCTGTGGATTGTGCAGTCACTGCTCAGGCCAACTGTTTTGAAAAGGTAAAACAGACTTTATCCAAAGCTCTGAAAGAATTTACCAACTACTACAGTGAAAATGAATTGAATCCAAATCCTGCCAAAACTCATAGCTGTGTATTTCATCTCAATAACAAAAAAGCAGCTAAAACTCTACAGATCACCTGGGAAGGAATCCCTCTTCAACACTGTTCGACTCCAAAATATCTGGGAGAGACTCTGGACCGCACGCTTACTTATAAGAAACATTGCCTAAACGTGAAACAAAAAGTGTCTGCCAGAATCAACATAGTGCGGAAACTTCGAGGCACCACCTGGGGAGCTCACTCACCCTTGCACTGTGAGAACAAGCGCGCTAGCACTGTGCTACTCCACTGCTGAGTATGTATGCTCCGCGTGGCGTAAGTCCAGCCATGCCAAAAACATAGATGTGGCACTAAATGACACCTGCCGTATTATCACAGGTTGTTTAAGACCTACTCCCATAGATAAACTCTACTGTTTCGCTGGTATAGCACCACCCGAAATCCGACGTGGGATTGCTGCTAGGCATGAGAAAAGCAAGGCTATGACTATGGAAGCCCATCCTTTGTATGCCTGTCAACCAGCACATCCTAGGCTGAAATCAAGGAAGAGCTTCTTGGCAACCACTGAAGCTCTTAAAGGAACACCACAACAAGCAAGAATCTCAATGTGGCGGGAAAAATGTCAACATTTGAGAGAATGGATGGTTCCAAAGGAAGAACTTCCTCCTGGACATTCTGAAAAGTGGACAACATGGAAGGCTCTCAGTTGATTACGCTCCAGTACCACGAGATGCAAGACCAACCTATAGAAATGGGGGCTTCCTGTGGAAACAGTTTACTACAAGTGTGGTACTAAGCAGACTAACGAGCGTCTTCTACTGTGTCCTTCTTCTCCAGCCACTTGCACCATTAAAGACCTAATGAGGGCAACTCCAAATGCGCTTGTCGTGGCCAATTTTTGGCCAACCAATGTTTAAAATTTCCTCTGTTTAATATTTGTCTCGTTTACTTTGTACTTCTGACACGATAAATAAATAATAAATAATATTAGAATAGAATTTCAAGATCGTTATTTTCCATGAAATTTGCTGCATTTTCACACTTATCGCAAAATAAGTAAATTTCGCTTTAAACGGGCCTTGTCACTTTAATTCGCTGAAATTCGCCGAAATCACTAATTTCTTAACCAGAATCATATAATTCGTCAAGATATCTCAAAATCGCTTCATTTTTTTTGTCGCGCTTATCGTTAATGCGAAAAAAAATATGCCTCTAGGTACAGAGCACGGGTGTCAAAGCTTGCCCGCCGTAAGCGCAGTGCCCGTGCTAGAAATACTTGTGTACGAGGGTGCAAGTCACTTCCCTGACTCGGTTTGTACTTCCCCACGTTGCTGATTCAGGGCTGTACACGCCTGTTACCTGCTTTGGTCTACAAGTAATGGTCGAAACATTCAGTTGCAAAGGCTGTGGGTTAAGGATTGACATAGTAATTTGTTAGTGTGTGTTTGTATACTTCCGTATCAACATGGCAGCTTGAAGAGATGCTACTTTTATCATAGCCTATTTTCTTTTGTTTATAAAAACATGACGTTTTGCTCCAGAAGAGATATGGTAGCGACATACAGTAGTATTCAGTATTATTCTGCTTCATAATTCTTCGTAGGAGAGTTGAGCATGTTAAGCCCATAAAAAATGCCTTTTATTTTGTACTTCATTGCTTATGCAAACCTTTAAAGTAATTATTTATTTTCCTGATACACGGTGGTTACAAAGCACATCGTTCGGCACATTTTATACAAACGCCGTGCTCAACCCGTTTACCTATGTACGTCTTCATATGAAAGAATGTTCGACTCATTGGCTGAATGGTCAGTGTTGAGGCCGTTAGTTGGAATCGAATGAAGGGGTACTGAATCGAATTGGTGAGAGGAGATCAGTTTTGCTACATTTGACGAAAAGAAGAGAAGGAATGATAGAACACATTTTAAGACATCCAGGACGTGTTCGGTTGGTGTTTGAGAGAAGTGTAGTGGGTAAGAACGGTAGGAATAGACCACGATATGAATATGACGAGCAGTTTAGAGCAGATTCAAGATGAAGCAGTTACGTAGAAAGGAAAATGTTAGCAGAGGATAGGTTGGCATGGAGAGCTGCATCAGACAATTCTATGGACTGGAGACTCAAACAAAAAATTCATCTATTGTTATATTTTTAGATTATTTAGATTTTCGTTAATCCCGATCACCTCCGGTCCCGTCTGCTCCAGATAAATGAGGTTCTTGTGTGTTATTATTGGGCTATTGTATTAGTTCAAGCCAGTTTGCTACATACATGAATCATCGGTATTTCCTAACAAATGGTAGCCATCAATGTCACTATCGATCTCTGAATGTCAGAGCGATGGAGGTCGAATGGTCGTTAAACTTTATTATTGCTAATTTTACGAGCAAGCGAAATCCTAATTATCAATGATAATTAACGGCTGTGTGTTTTGATCCGTTAATTATTAAGAATAGGAGCGGGAAACGTGAAATAAGCCTAAGCGTAATATGCAGGGTGGTCGGAAATGGTGGTGGTGATGATTATTGTTTTAAGAGGAAGTACAACTAGGCAACTATTCTGTATATAACACTAATCAGAAAGAAAAATGAAAGGGATCCGACACTTCGAAAAGTGAAGATATCGGCCAAAGAAAGACAAGGGCCACGAAGGGCATGAAAATGAAAGACTCAGTAGGCCCCGAGTGCTCTAATACCGTAGGGGTCGGAAAAGAAGACCAGGTTGAGGGGAAACAATAGTAGAAACAAGAACTTTGCCATGGGAGGGGGCAGGATCGCGCCATAGCATGTACCCTACGGTGATACCGGCTGAAACCCAAAGTGTTTTTGTATTTGGTGCTGATTTCTCGGTATGGTTCTACAGCCGGTCTTAAGCCACAGGCAGATTTAGCAACAGCGCCTCGTGAAGCTCATTTGAATTCGCCCGCGAAGTGATCTGATTGGCTAATTTTAGCAGCTGATAAAATGACAACGGCACGAGATATGGAATTATTCGTTTCAAATTATATAGGCCCTATTAGTATGACCATCCATCTAACGCTCATACACGCGTATGCTGGGATTAAGGCATGGGCTACCACTAGACTTAGATTACCTCTTACCGAGCTCGATAGCTGCAGTCGCTTAAGTGCGGCCAGTATCCAATAATCAGGAGATAGTGGGCTCGAACCCCACTGTCGGCAGCCCTGAAGATGGTTTTCTGTGGTTTCCCATCTTCACACCAGGAAAATGCTGGGGCTGTACCTTAATTAAGGCCACGGCCTCTTCCTTTCCATTCCTAGGCCTTTTCTATCCCATCGTCGCCATAAGACATATCCGTGTCGGTGCGACGTAAAGCAAATAGCTAGATTACCTCTTTTCGATGGTGTGTTTAGTGAACGTCAAGCCTTCAGCGTTTTGAGCTGCAGCCTGTAGCCAACGGAGAAGCCTGCTGTGTTGCCAAGGCCGCTTTATAGGCTACTGCCAATGCTCAACCCCTGATCAGTGTAGATGATGGCCTAAGGTTTAGCAAATAAAAGTCCGGCTTCGTGGCTAAATAGTTAGAACATTTGCCTTTGATCCGATGGCCCCGGTTCAGTTTCCAGAATCAACCCCCTCATACTGTTAATTCCCCTGATTTGGGGACTGGGTATTTATGACGTCTTCGCCATTCATTTTATCCCCATTAGGTCAACACCAAGCCTATACAGATGCCATTCCCCATTAGTATTATTATTATTATTATTATTATTATTATTATTATTATTATTATTATTATTATTATTATTTTACAGCGGTCGTACCGATCGTTCACTGGTTAATTAGTTTCATCGGGAGATCAGTGGTGGTGTCCGACCCATGATCACGGGTTCGATTTCAGCCAACAAAAGAAAACACTAAAGCTGAAAGATGGCATTTCATTTTAGCAGATCTATCAATAAAAATAAAACTATATTGCTTCTCTAATAGCAGCTCGGCTGTCTTCCTACAAGGATGTAGAAGTAAACGGGAGTGAGGAGTACCGGCACTCTCGTATCTGTATCATTATTTTACATATATACGATGAGTAACGCATGGTTGATACTTGAGGAGCTTTCTTCCAAAATGCCGAAGTCCATCATAAACGATTTTGAGATATTTGAGAAAAACGTGCAGCGTCTAAACTATTCGTGTGAATCAATTGTTTAAAATGCCGTAATGCCAAACGAAGGTAGCCTTACAGATCCCCCAAGGGACTGAAAAATCTTTCTCTATACACTCCTTCTATAGCCAATTTTGTTTTGGACTCACTGCATTTTGTACAATAATCACTGACATATTGTGTTTTGAAGGATAAAGTGTACTATACTGCGTTTTGAATGGATTAGTGTAATCATGGCGATAATGTATTTGGTTTTATTTAGAAATTCACTTAATATTACAAAGCAAGTTGTTTACCTTCTCCTGAGTATATATTTTGACTTTCATAAGTGATTTCACATACACTCATGGGTAGATCTCTACAGGTTTAGTCCAGTATCATCTTCTTCACATTGACATTGTTCATCGTCATTTTCTTCTTGTAAACGTATCTTCTGGCTGCAAGAATACGTTATCGTGGTACCACTTGAGTGATTCGTCTTCCGCCCAGTTCTCTCCTCTAAACTTCTCAAGCAACTTCTTTATGTCCTGTTTCTTTTCTTTCGAAATAGAACTAGCGATTGGAAGTTCTTGCATTGTACTTTTCAGCACTTTCCCCCTTTTCAACAACGTAGACTGCTCACCTTCACCTATATCAGTTCTGTAATATTGATGACATTCGATATGAACCTTGGGTTTACCCTTTACCACACTTTTTTCTATGACAATCCATTTCATCTATGAAATGCCATCAACTTTTTCAGATCCTGTGAAAGACTCTTAACATTCAACAGAGACCAGTCCTGACCCAACACTTTAACCTTGCCAAATTGGGAATACAGTTCTATATATTTGGCTGGTGTCAGGATTACTGCGTGTTTTTCAATACCTTTTCAACTCGGCCAAATACTCTAGCGGCTGGGAGAAGCGAGTAGCCTCTTACTGGATATGTCAATATCACACGTTTCAGTATCTGCGGAGAATGAAAATGAAGCCAAAACAGTATTAGGTGAACAATATGAGAGTTCTTGTTTTGCCCACCACAGCCATCACAGAACAGCCTTACTTCCTCAGTTCCTTGGAGATTTTCATAATTCTTCCTCAAAAAGTCAAAAAGGGCAGATCAAATTTCATTTAGGCCACGGTGAGCTTGGTTCTCCGTCCATGTATAGAAGCACGGATCATTTGTGTCAGGATATGTAATACAAAATGCATAGAATGATAATTGCCTAGAATAAAAAGCTTCTTGTATAGGTACTTTCGGTAAAACATGGACTTGTTGCAGATCAAAGCATAACGTTACAGTTTTGTCTTTTGTCTTATTTAAAAGCAAGGAGAACTGCTTGGCTCTTAATTTATGCACACGATACTCAAGCATCAGGTTACATCTTGCTGTTGTACCTTTACCGGAGTTCAGTATTCCTGCCTTCATCCTCGTACATAAACCACGGGTATCTGTTGCAGGTAGGGTTACCAACCGTCCGGCTTTTGCCGGACATGTCCTGCTTTTCAATCATTTTGGTTATGTCCGGCCGGCATTTATAATTTATCGACATTGTCCGGGCATTTTTCGTTACAAGATTGCTCACTTAGGTTTTAGGCTGAAGACAGCATGTTATTGTATCGTACATCAACTCCATGTGCTCAGGGCGCTACTTCCGAGGGTGGAAATAAGTAATACTAATATTCGATATATTGAACTCGAAGTTCAGGCATCGATCAACCAATCAACGCGCTTCATTTCCACATTTATGTTGAGAGAAACCGGAAGTGTCGAGAGCTACAGTTTACACAAGACCAACTACAATATCTCAGACCTTAACCGACCTATCGAAACTGTCCATAATGGCGGCAGCTGGAGTGCTAGCATGTGTTTGTTTTGATTTGTGAAAGTCGTGTTGTTACCAAATATTTACGGAAATTTGAATATTATTAATCGTACATTATATTTATTTATAGTCTTAAGAAGGTTATAGATCCTCTTGCAGTGCCGTAAGAAGTTGTTTGTTCTCAAAGAGGTTATTTATTCCAACAATATCGGTAATTAAGTTAATGCTCATTCTCGTGTTGTTCTCTGAAAGTATTTTCTTCATTTTAGTTACCTATGCAATATGTGTATCGATGTGTATAGTTTAATGTGCTGTATGCCTGGATGTAAGTATAAGAGTTTCAGTGTTCCCGTTTCCAAAAGACCTAGTATTAAGGCAAAGTTGAGTTAAGAGCATTCGTAAGGAAAACTTCGAACCAAATCATAGGCCTAATAATGTTCTCTGCATTAATCATTTTATCATTTTTGAAATCAAATGTATTGTTAGGGAAGACATTATATACCCATAGAAGGTGAATTCGAGTGCCGCGCAAACTTCCGAAGTTTAAACTAATGATGCCCTATCAGCCAACGTACCTTACTACAAAGAAAATTAAATCAGTCCCAGAAAGATCCGGAAAATCATGATCAAGATTTATGACTTAGAGACGAAATTAATCTTAAACGGTGGTGCAAGAATGGTGTAATTAATTTTCAACGTTTTACAATGAACGTGCGTAAACTAAACCTAACCCCATTTCCCGTGAGTGAACATGAGGATTATGTTCTTTTTTATATAATATACAATTATGCCACAATTCTGGTGAGTTTTAAGGTGACGAGTGCTTTAGATGGTCAAGTGTATCATACAAATATCGCTTGTACCTACTCAACAATACAGGTGGATTTTGGAGGGTTGAAATATTGTTCGAGAAATTTCTTTGCGTGTTTTACATAATGGGCTGTGGTTAATAGTGGTGTCATAGCATTTCATGTAAGGATAATAATGCTTTGTTGACATCTATATATCGTATTTGCTGACCGGAGATTCATATGTGAAATATTTTTATACAGTAGGCCCTACTCTGTGTCTTTTTCAACCTTACGTTGATACAATAATTCTCCCTTCGTTATTATTTTCCCCTCTGAAATTACATTTAGACTTACAATACGCATTACGCTACTTTTGGTGTTTAATTATTCATATTTCGAGTTAATGAGTTGCATTTTATGACGTTCGACTTGTGATCTTTTCTTTAGGTGACTCTGAATAAACATGCATAACCTTACTCTCAACCTCTCATATCGCCCACCGATGTCCGCCATGTTTTTCCTGGATTACGGTCTGATGTAATTGTAGTTGGTCTTGGTTTACATGTGCTTGCCATATGATTTGCAGCTATCATGTTTGGTTATCTGGTTGTCGCCGTAAATTATAGTGCGAGTATGCAGCGAGTGGAGTGAAATATTAATCTCATTGCATCCTATTACGTACCGGTATGTCATCTTTGCAACCTGAAAGGAGTGAATCTACAAAAAGACAGTGTAAATTTTCGGATAAACTAAAACATAAGTGTCCTTGCTTTACTCACGGACGCAATGAAAGTGAAGCGAAATGTGCAGAGTGTGATAGTTATGTTAATGTCGGATACAAAGGTGTTGGTGACTTGGAAAGACACGTTAACAGTGAAAAACACAAAAAGACGGTGTGAACTAGGTCAATATCATGTTCAATGTTATCATTTGTCACTCCCAAATATTCACCAGATGATAAAAAGGTTCAAGTCGAAAAGCTACAATGTCATTTCATACAGTTTTCCATCACCAGTCGTACAAATCAATGGACTGCACAGCTAAATTGAATAAGAGTATGTTCTTAGGTTCTGAAGAAGCACAGAAACTGACCTGTGCAAGAACTAAAACAGAAGCCATAATAAATAATGTTATTGCTCCTCACTCGACAGATATTATAATTGAAACTCTTAACAATGAAGTTCCACTTTTTGGCCTAGGAACAGATGCAAGCAATCATGGTGCACTAAAGTTGTTTCCAATTGTCATCCAATTCTTTGATTACAAAAGTAATGGCATTCAGATAAAAGTTCTTGATTTACAAGCGTGTCCAAATGAAAGTTCTGAATGTATTTCCTCTTATATTTCAGATACTCTCAAAGAGCATAAAATTACTTCTAGATGCATTGCATTTTCTGGAGACAATGCCAATGTTAATTTTGGAGGCCTTGCAAGCAGGGAAGGGAAGAATGTATTCTCTGCTCTCAAAAAGAGACTTGAATGAAAACATAGTAGGTGTTGGATGTCCTGCTCACATTCTACATAACTGTTTGCAACATGGAGCTGATGCTCTTCTTGTTGATATTGAGTCTGTGGTGATGAAAATTTTCAACTCCTTTCATATATATGCAGTGCGCACTCAGGAGCTGAAAGAGTTTTGTGAATTTGTTGATGTAAATTATCTGCAGCTTTTAAATCATTCTAAGACTAGGTGGTTAACATTGTATCCAGCAGTTGAAAGAATCCTGCAATTGTTCCCAGCTCTGAAATCCTACTTTCATTCTCAGGGTAGGAAGTCAGTGCCTTCATCAATTAGAAACTTCCTTGAAAATGACTTTTCAGAGCTCTATATTTTGTTTCTTTCCTCAACCATGCACATTTTTCACTATAAAATTTTGTCACTTGAGAAAGAACATAATTCAGTTGTAGAAGTGCTTGAACTATTAGAATCTGTCCAATCTTCATTGAAAGGCAGACCTGAAGGTCAATTCATTCCCCTTAAAGTCAGACAGATGTTAAATACATTTTCAGAAGATGGTTTGGATAAAGAATGCAAAGTGTTTATGGAGAATGTATCTTGTTTCTATGAAACCTGCACTGAGTACTTGGATAAATGGATGCATCCTATAGAGGAATTCAAGTGTTTCAAATGGTTGAAACTTCAAAACATTAAAGACCTCAGCTTTGAGGATATTGTACCAGTCAAAAGGTGTAGAAATAGATGATTCAAAATTATTCGACCAGTTCTGCAACGTAAGGGCTTATTCTAAAACTTCAACTTTGGATAAAGATACAACACTAGATCAACAATGGTCTGTTTTTTTTTAATAAGTGGGAGAACATTGAGGTATTTTCTGGACTTTTGAACATTTGCCACTTTTTCTTTGCCATACCAGGCAGCAATGCCTCCACTGAACGTGTGTTTTCATTCGTAAATGCTCAATGGACAAAGGAAAGGAACCGTTTGTTGGTAGAATCAGTGAAAGGAATGTCACTTGTGAAGTTCAATTTCAAAGATGTGTCGTGTGAAGAATTTTATAAATATCTACTTCAAGAAAATAACTCGCGTCGTCTTTCAAAAGTGAAAAGTGGTACGAGGGCTGGAACAGGGTCCACTCAGCCTCGGGAGGTCAACTGAGTAGACGTGAGTTCGATTCCCATCTCAGCCATCCTGGAAGTGGTTTTCCGTGGATTCCCACTTCTCCTCCAGGCAAATGCCTGGATGGTACCTAACTTAAGGTCACGGCCGCTTCCTTCCCTCTTCCTTGTGTATCCCTTCCAATCTTCCCATCCCCCGCAAGGTCCCTGTTCAGCATAGCAGGTAAGGCCGCGTGGGAGAGGTACTGATCATCCTCCCCAGTTGTATTCCGACCCAGAGTCTGATGCTCCAGGACACTGCTCTTGAGGTGGTAGAGGTGGGATCCGTCACTGAGTCCGAGGGAAAAACCGATCCTGGAAGGTAAACAGATAAAGAAGAAGAAGAAGATACAGTAAAACGTGCTCAAAGCGGAACTTGAATAAAGCGGAAACTTGTCCACTACGGAATATTTTCTAGGTCCCGGTGAAGTTTACGGCGTTGTAATCTTATTTTTATAAAATGTGGAATCTCCTCAACGCAGAAACGGAAATGAAAAATGAAAGAATTCATTAAAATCTACTTGTATAATGCGGAAAAATTAGGAACTGATGTAGTCCTATGTACAATGTGAGTGCATTTCTGGTGTGATCAATGTCATTGTTTGGACTAAGTGACGCGCGAGATAGTGATAATACAGAAGGTATTAAAAGGCATCGGTAATATCCAACTTGTGTCAAGCAAGAAATGTTCCCTGCAAAGCGGGGAACTTCATTCGAAATGATGAACAACTTACGACACACCAAATTTTCGAATCAGCTACAACCCTTCTATCAGTGAGAAGGCCGAGAAAGAGGACGAGACGGAAGAAAAAGGAGACGAGTAAGAAGATGAAGATCCAAACAAGTTTTCTACCTACCAACAGGCCCACAGCGTACTTGTTACCAAAAGCAATTTGCCATTACATCTAACTCCTCCACTCTCCTTGAACTAATGTACTCAGCTCAGGACTGCATTCAGAAGGGCACGATTAGAAAGAAGAGGAAACAAGTTACTTCATTTGATCTGTGGAAGAAAGCTTATTGTTTTGAAGTACTGCATAGAGTTGTGTGATAGAAATAAGTTTAAGGAGCGTATATTGAGTGTTCTGAAATGTTATAATATAATGTTGTGTTAGCGCCAACATGACATATTGTGTATCATGTAATAATAAAGCGCAGTAATAATAATTAACAAATCAGTGTACAATAGTACTACCTACATCAATCTGGATAGCTGAGCGTCATGCGTAGGCAGATATAGCTAAGTACTAAGTAATGTTTAAAATTACACTTCGTTGTTTTAAGGGGAAAAGTTCAATGTTTTGTGCAGGCCCAATGTGGAAACTTGTCTAATTCGGTAAAAATGTTGGTCCCTTGCTATTCCGCTTTGAGAAAGTTTTACTGTATTACACTTGCTGCCTTACAATAATATTTTAAGAAACCATCCTCGGTGACTTTCTTCAACACTTATTAGATTGTTCTTTTTTATTATTACACACTTTTAGCTGGTACAAAGTATACTTCGTCTCTTAGGCAGCATCTAAATCGAGGAAATGTTAATGTGAGAAATATATTGTAGAGGAAATCCACTATGGGAAGCTCTCCTAATACTTAGAAAACCACAAAGGTTCAGCCTACTAATTAATATCTGAACGTAATAGAAGTCCTCCTCTATGGTGTAGTGGTTAGTGTGATTAGCTGCCACCCCCGCAGGCCCGAGTTCGATTCCCGGCTCTGCCACGAAATTTGAAAAGCTGTACGAGGGCTGGAACGGGGTCCACTCAGCCTCGGGAGGTCAAATGAGTAGCGGTGGGTTCGATTCGCACCTCAGCCATCCTGGCAGTGGTTTTCCGTGGTTTCCCATTTCTCCTCCAGGCAAATGCCGGGATGGTACCTAACTTAATACCACGGCCGCTTTCTTCCCTCTTCCTTGTCTATCCTTTACAATCTTCCCATCCCCCACCAAGGCCCCTGGGTGAGGCCGCCTGGGCGAGGTACTGGTCATCCTCCCCAGTTTTATCTCCGACCCAATGTCTCACTCTCCAGGAACCTGCCCTTGAGGCGGTGGAGGTGGGCTCCCTCGCTGAGTCCGAGGGAAAAACCAACCCTGGTGGGTAAACAGATTCAGAATAATAATAATAATAATAATAATAATAATAATAATAATAATAATAATAATAATAATAATAATAATAATAATAATAATAATAATAATAAGGTAATAGATATTAAAACGCTTTTATTTTCATTGGAAAGATGCAATAATCAATATTTTAGGGCAGCTTCTCCCTTAAGGATTTTATTTATTCAAATTACTTTAAGTTATACAAATGATTTAGGACCATTTGGAGCGAATCTCTAAAGACATATTTATGTCAAAAGAAGAGGCACTAAGCCTTGCTTTAGTGACTTAGGACACAAGTAAAAAAATGAATAACTGGTAAGTTATTGGTATGTTGTTTGGTACGAGCGAAACAATCAAAACTTTCTGTATAAATATTTTCAAACGGCTTCGACTTCCTACAAATGTTCTGCAAGGTACACTAAGTAGCCAAAAGTCATGGGAAGACACTGAATATGATGTTAATAACGACTTGTTCCTCCGCGAGCCCTCAAAACGGCAGCAGTACGGCGAGGCATCGACTCTACACGGTGCTGCAATCGTTCTGGACGGATCAGGACCCACGCATCTTGTCCTACTGCTACCCACAATAGGTCTTGGTGCGGAGTACACTAGCATCGACGGTATCCCATAAATTGAGATTGGGGATGTGGAGGGACAATCTACGGTCGTAACGTCACTGGAGTGCTCCTCCAATCACTTGCGTACCACCACAGAGCGGTGACGTGGTGCATTGTCCTGTTGAAACATTCCATCTCCATTAGGGTACTCTAGGGCCAGAAAGGGATGCAGATGGTCTGAAAGAATGTACACATAACGTGCACCTGTCAGTGCTCCCTGTAGCCGGACAATGTGGCCTAATTGCGACCATGAGAACACCAACCAGACCAGAAACTGGACACATCCTTGTTGACACGCAGGATCCATAGCTCCACGTGGTACTCTTACGCGCCCATCAGCTCGATACAACTGGATGTGGGATATATCAGACCATATCACACGCCGCCACAGTCCCATGGTCCACTGCCGATGTTCGCGGGCCCAGGCACGTCGTTGAGCTCTGTGTCGAAGTGTCAGCAAAGTCAACAAAGGGACACGAGCTGGTCGTCTGCTGGTGAAGCAGTTGCCTCCTTACAGCCCAGTTAGAAATGGGTTCGTGACTCCCAAAATTCAACGGGGTGGTGATCCGACTTACAATAGACCGTCGAGCGCTCAGGACGGTTCTGCGGAGGTGACGTGATACCCGTTTGTTAAACACCTGTGGTTTTCCCGTACGACGGTTTACGAGGGTGGTAACATTCTCTCTGTGGTACTGAAGATCCACCCTCGAATTCGCGCGTAATCTCCGCAGTGCTATGACCCATGCGCTGTGCGCCAATGATCAACCCACGCTCAAAGTCGGTTAACTCGCAATGCGTTGCCATCTTCACGACACTGGTGTCTGTGACAAACTGCTCAACTACGCCGCAGATAGCCGCAACTCTCAGGGGTCATACACGGCACATTTTCTAATGAGTCACCGCTGCCTGTGACTTTTGGCCACTCAGTGTATGTCAAATACGATTTCTGGACGTCATCCGAAAATTTGTGTAACGTGATGCGACAAAATGTGTGACGGAAGTGCAAACACAACAATCGTACAGGCAGTGATTTATGTATTTGTGATTAGGGACCTAAGTCTCCTCTTATCTCTGTTTCCTTACAATTTCCTAAATAATTTGGCACTAATTCGAGTTGATGAATTCTTTTCACTCCTGTTCAATTATCCAGTGTTTAGAAGAAGTCGAGCACTAGTTAGCTGTACCCATTCCTGGGTGTAAGTATATTACTGTAAGTTACTAGTTATTTTGAATAATTAATATGGACGACTAACAGTAACCCTGTTAAGCATATGTCTGCTAATAGACACTGAATACCTAGGATTTCCCAATTGCCTCAAATAAAACACTCTTCACAGTCAGGTTGTAGCGAATATATGTAAAAGTGTACAGTGAAATTAGCGCACACACCGAACGTCGACCGCGGTGAGTGGGATTTGTTCGCGTTGCCGAATACCTGCAAAGTTAGGTCATTACCGAGAACAATACACCGGGAAATTACAATGTTTATTGTCCCTACCCTCCACTCCATACCACCCAGGCATTTCTGTAGTGTAAGCCATCCAGTGTAGTTTGCACAGTGAGTGAATATGGAAGTGCTGTCAACCCAGAACGGTACGCCTGCAGTACATTAGAACGGCTATGCTTCGCGAAATTTAAAAGATGGGACAATCGTTTTGCGATGCCAGAAGGAAAGATCGAACAATTATCGTGGAATGTTGGAATGAATACTGTATGTTGAACTTTTAGATGTGACCGACGATTTATGTAGAGCATCGGACGCAGCCCGCTTAGAAGCTGATAAGAGTGTCAATGAAGTCAAGAATAATAAGAAAAGAATAAGAAAAAGACACGCCCGTTTCAAGAGTATACACAGAAGAATTGGTAGAACTTCACAATAAGTGTTATGACTTTATTAAAAAATGTTCCACCAGTCAACAAATAAGAGGAATTTGTACCATAACGGAAGTAAATCTCTCGGAAACCAAATGGAACCGAAAAACCTGGATGACGTTTTTCTAGATCATGAAGTCCTTCAAATGAAAGATGGTACCAGTTTTCTCTTTAAATATGATATGTCAGGAGAAATAATTATTACTCTCAATGGGCAAAAAGAAATATCTTGAAGTGTCATCAAGATATTGCTATGTACGTGGCCTTTCCATCCACCATTCTCAATCTCCGACGTTGGGCGGGGCCAGCGCACGTAAACTGTGTGACTTCACCGGGCCGGAGTCTCGGGGGAGAAGGCCGGCACCCATTGGTCAGACACCACTGCAAGTGCCGTCATTAGCCGCTCCGTCGGTGTGGTCTCGATGGATGTGGAAACAGTTAAGTCATGGGCCGAGAGATTTCCGTATCTGGTGACTTCGACAGGACTCGAGTCACCAACGTATCTCGAAGGGCCAGCAACGTGTATATAAGGCGACGGACAAATGCGGCGTTAGTTCGGGGTCACCAGGCCGGGAGAAGGGCCACCAGGAAGAGGCCTCTTCCCCTGCCGAGAAGAGGTCCCCGGGAAGAAGACGCCGCCCCCGGACCAGGAGGAAGAAGAAGACGCGGTCCACCAGGAGTGAGCCGTCCAGCCGCAACCCAGGACTGCTCCCAGGACAGCAGCCGACCGGGGAGCCAATCAGGAGAGGACCTCAACGGGTAGCGGCAATCAGGTGAGATCGAAACGTCCCCCTCAACAGCTCTTGCACCGTTTCCGCTGTTTAAGGTGGGGCCAGCGGCAGGAGAGGTGTGGGGCTCCCAGTGAGGTGCAACCGTTGTGGGGGTGATCACCACTACACGGCCTGCGCAACACTTAAGGAGGCGCCGGTGTGCGCCAACTGCGCGGGGGGCCACCCGGCCTCCCATCGCAGTTACCCAGTTTACCGGGTCATGGCGCGGGCAGAGAGGAAGGAGGCCCGGCGTCATGACCCACCCCCTTCCAGGAGGCCCCCGCCTCCGCGGGCTTGGCCTCATTCTCCTGGATCGGAGACTGGATACGAGGGACCCCAAGGAGATGGCACTGTGCGGCGGGCCCTAGTGGTACCGGACGCATGGCTCCGCAACCGGCAATGCCCGCGCTAGTCTCGGTAGTGCCCAGACGGACTGATCCCCTGGCAGATGGAACGGAGAGACTATGGTTCATGGCTGGTGCATCATACCTCTTCTCAAACTAACACAACCTCTGGACTTTTCCAGCCCAAATTCTTGCATGTGGTATCACAAGATGTCAGGTTTAACATGTAGGCTCTTTCTTTTTTCTGCCTATATGTTTTTTCCCTAACCCTTCAATACCACACCTTAACACTACCTTACCAACACAAACTCTTGCCGTGGTAGCGATTCTAACTCGGAAACCGGCAGAAACTCCTTGTATCACTTCCCACTCTTGAGGGATTGAGTGTACGCAGTGACTTAGCGAGGTGCTCCGTGTGAGCTCGGCCAGTGAGCAGTGTGAGTTATAGCCTGAGCTTAGTGTGCCATTCTGTCCGTGGAACTGTGGATCCGTTTGGTACGGATGTCGCCGTGCCGCTTGGGGCCAGCTGCTGGAGAAGAGCATCGCGCGTGATCTGGTGTAGCTGAGGAAGAGAAATGTAGGCACAGGGCTGTGAGCGGCGTTCTATCGGAGTGTGGACAGTGAACATCTTCCTGAACTGCGAGACTGTCGTGCGTGGACTGTGACAAGGCCAACGAGTGTGACTGTGTGACTGAGTGGGACTGTAGTGCTAGTGACCGGAGTCTGTGTGTATTAGAGTAAATAAACTGTGAGAACTGAGAGAGAGAGAGAGTGCGAACTGCTAAATGTGTGTTCTGTTCTATGAGTGTAAGTTGTGAGCTGCGTAGTTTTAGTAACTAATTAATCAATTTTGAATAGAGCACTGCTAGGATCTATCTTCATTTATTTACCCCGCCAGCACGTTACAATATTTTCATGGATGGAACTTTCAAACGTTGTAACAAACAGTTTGCCCATATTTATATTTTCCACATTGATTGTGGGAGCTCCAAAGAAGAAAGTCTACCCAGTAGTGTTTGCTCTGTTAACAAATAAGGAAAAGGACGGGTACAACTGACTTTTCCGTCATATTGTAAATATTATCCCTCAATGGAAACTAAGAAAAATTAACGTTGACTTTGAGGCAGCGGCGATTTCCTCCCTTAATGAAGTATATACTTCTGGGAAATCAAACGGGTGCTACTTCCACATGAAAAACTATTTGTGGAGAAGCGTGTGAAACATTGGACTGACTAATGAATACCTTGAAAACAAGGACATTCGAGTAGACTTTCAGATGTATTCTGCACTATATGTCTTTTCACGAGAGTTTAATCCTGATGTAAACATGGTGTGTCCACGCCTCCGCCAAAGAAAGAGTTGTGATTCGCTGAGCGTGCAGTACCGACCTCCACCCCGTCACCGTCTCGTGTTCGGACGTACAGGGCTGCGCATCGCATACGACAACAGTGCGAAGATCTGAACTTCTGAATAAACGACTAAACCTGGGTTCTGTTCTCTTAGTTTATTGAACACATTCACTTCTGAGCGGTTTTCCTCTTTTGTGCTTCACTACACGCGATGGTCCTACCTCTTGCTCCATTTCTCTCACTATGAATACTGACACTGACAGCTGCTGCAAGATGCAACACCTTATCTCTACCCTGTACAGTTTGGGACTTCCCTCACTACGAGAAGACTTCCTGTATTACAACACGCCTTGTGCCTTCATTTTTGGTTATTTAATCACTATTTTACAAAAAGAAACACACATATATATACCGGCATATATGACAAACATATTTTAATTTGTTTGCGTACTCTTCCAAACTCTCTAAATGTAATAAATTAAAATAAAATAAACTTAATGCGACGTACTACTTTTCCTAGAGCTTGGATACAGTGGAGTGAGTGCGACGGTTGCTTCTCCAATCAACTACGTCTATGTCCACGTGCAAAGGCAAGGTGCTCCGCCTATTTGTTATATCAGGATTAAACTCTCGTGAAAAGCGGTATAGCCTTCCTGAAACCTGACGACGTTGAGATGTCTGGGTTGAAGTGCACTCATTGGCGTACGAAAATCCGAAATCAGCTTTTCAATTCTGAAATATTCCAAGAATAACACTGTGTACAAGTATATTAAACGTGGTATTTTCAGGGTAGCAACTTTTGAGCCACCCGGTATTATGATTGGTAAGTGGGTTGGATTAAAGTGCCATTGTGGAACACACATGACTGGCTGTGCACCTTTTTCACTATGCCTCTCGTCCTCCTGGCGGGAAGAAGCCATTGACTCTGCAAATGGACTATGGTCGTTTGGCGCTTAGGTCATTAACTCGTTGCACTAGGGAGCAGAAAAACAGGCTTCATGCATAACTACAGTGCCGGTACTTGTAACTGTACGGAGATAGTGCTGTTATAACATACGAATTAGATCGTGATATTATTATTATTATTGTTATTATTATTATTATTATTATTACATAGAAGAATGATGAGTTGTGTAGTAGTTAGTGTGATCAGCTGCCACCCGCGGAGGACCGAGTTCGATTCCCGGTTCTACCACGAAATTTGAAAAGTTGTACGAGGACTGGAACGGGGTCTACTCAGTCTCGGGATTTCAACTGAGCCATCCTCGAAATACTTTTCCCGTGGTTTCCCACTTCTCCTACTGGCAAATGCCGGGATGGTATCTAACTTTAGGTTTAGCCGCTTCCTTCCCTCTTCATTGTATCCCCCTTCCGGTCATCCCATCACCCACAAGGCCCCTGTTCAGCATAGCAGGTGAGGCCGCCTAGACGAAGTACTGGTTCTCCTCTCCAGATGTATCCCCCCACCCAAAGTCTCACGCTCCAGGGCACTGCCCTTGAGGCGGTAGAGGTGGGATCCCTCGCTGAGTCCGAGGGGAAAACCAACGCTGGTGGGTAAACGGATTAAGAAAGAAAAGAAAGAATGATAAAAATGGAAGAGAAAACGTATTAGATAATACAGGCTGTAATCTTACGTTACGTTTCTCCCCTTTACTCAAACTAGCATCTGAAGAAAGCACAGTTCTCTAAGTAGGCTATATTCGAGGAGATGGCAATCGACATGGCTGGAATCACATTATTCAGCTGTGGGCTCTGCTTTGTCTTAGCTCGTGTAATCATGTGTATTAGTGACACGGCTCCCATCCAATTGTTTTCAGATATAAAATCTACAGCCCATTAATTTTGAAGTTGCCAACAATTTTATTTAAAAGTGAATATTTATTAAAACCCCACCCCCCTTTGTATCGGACGCGACGTCCAGCTCTGACGCTTGAGTAACGTGCTGGACAGTGATACAGAGAGGGAAGTGGTACTCTTGTAATGCTAATAATGATATTCCATAACGCGCTCTGGCGTTAAATGAGGTGTTGGGTGAACTCAAATCAACAGCTGCAGTTCGACACGGATTAAACGCCAACAATAATGACAAGAACGCTCAGTGAAAGCTCTCTTGTAAATTTACGAACGATTGAATTTTTGATCCAAATCATGTTATACGCATATTTTAACTGCATCAGAATTTTTATAAAAAAATTGTACAGGCTGAGGGAAGAAATAAAGCTTGTAAATGTACTGACGTGAGCTAAAAGTATGGCTACTACTATAGTCGAAAGCAAAGTCATCTTCGTACAGGCCATGGAGGCGGTTGGAGGAGTGGAATGTAAAGGTTTCCACTATCCGTAACCACGACACTTGGTGAAGCAGGGTAGTTAGCTCTACCCCCAGCAATTAACCTCGAACTCATTTTTGGTGTAGGCTGAGTGAACCTCAGGGCTAATAACACCTCTGGAAGTGTAAATCTTGTTCCATTTTCCGACAGTCTGCGTATCACGGCCATGCATAGCGCCCAAAGAAGTCACATTGGTCTGCCTCACCAATTCTAATGTTCTCAACGTATCGTTACTCCGAAAACCTGCAGACATTCTGTTTCATGTGACGGATCTGATTTCGAAGTTTCTCCGTTGTATTTCACAGTCGCCCATGCTTTATCCATTTTCTTTTAGAGTCACTTCTTCTTTACTGACCATTTTCCCAATTATATGTGGTCGGTACTGATGTGGATTAAGCACCTTTTTGCTATTTGCTTTACGTCGCACCGACACAGATAGGTCTTATGGCGACGATGGGGGACAGGAAAGGCCTAGGAATGGGAAGGAAGCGGCCGTGGCCTTAATTAAGGTACAGGCCCAGCTTTCTATTGCTATTTGCTTTACGTTGCAGCGACACAGATAGGTCTTATGGCGACGATGGGGCACAGGAAAGGCCTAGATATGGGAAGGAAGCGGCCATGTCCTTAATTAAGGTACAGCCCCAGAATTTGTTTGGTGTGAAAATGGGAAACCACTGAAAACCTTTTTCAGGGCTGCCGACAGTGGGGTTCGAACCCACTATCTCCCGGATGCGAGCTCACAGCTGCGCTCCCCTAACCGCACGGCCAACTCCCCCGGTGCCCCATCATTCAACCACGTATTTACGGCCGGATGTTCTTTCTGACGCCAACCCTATCTTGAGAGCTGTATTCACTATTGGGTTTTCCTGTGGTGGTTGATAGTGAGGTGTATTATATGTAAATGACGATGTGTGTTAAAATGTTACACCCAGCTCTCGATTAGAGTAATTAGCCAATCGCCGTTAAAATTCCTGACCCGGCTGAGTATCGAGCTCGGGGCCTGATGGACCGAAAGTCTCTTAACCAGACCATTCAGCCAAGGAGCGGGACTTCTTTAACAGTCACTAAACTGAGGTTATTCATAATGTTTGCCATCACAAGTGTAAAATTTGTTTGATACACTAAGAACCCAGAATTACACAGAAAACATATAATCCACAAACACACTTCAATATTTGACAATTTTTACAATTTTGCTTTACGTTGCACCGATATAGATGGGTCTGATGGCGACGATGGGATAGGAAAGGGCTAGGAGTGTGAAGGAAGCGATCATGACATTAATTAAGGTTCAGCATGATGTGAAAATGGGAAACCACGGAAAACCATATTTAGGGCTGCCGACAGTGGGGTTCGAAGCCACTATCTCCCGAATGCAAGTTGATACCTACGTGACCCAAACTGCGCGGACATCTGCTCGGTTTCATTATTTGAGACATCCTAACAAGCGAGATGTTACGGATGTTGCAAGAGCAGGATACAAGACCGATTACGTACTGCTCGCTACACCTCTCTGTATTTCCACAACACCAATTACAAATGTCCTTACACCGTGTTACGTGGCAGATTTGGCTATGTCACATATAAACCGGCTAGTCCCAATTTTTATGAAAATTACACACTTCATGCATATGTAGTATGTACGTATATGATATAAATAAGCTATTTAGCCTCGTGCTAGGTCAGGTGATTAATTAGGCCTATCAAGTAGGGTCAACGTATAGGAAGGACGTACGCTCTGTTACACTCCACCAGAGTAAAATGAAATGAAATGGCGTATGGCTTTTAGTGACGGGAGTGTCCGAGGACAAGTTCGGCTCGGTAGATGCAGGTCTTTTGATTTGACTCCAGTAGGCGACCTGCGCGTCGTTATGAGGATGAAATGATGATAAAGACAATACATACACCCAGCCCCCGTGCCAGCGAAATTTACCAATTATGGTTAAAATTCCCGACCCTGCTAGGAATCGAACCTGGGACCCCTGTGACCAAAGGCCAGCACGCTAACCATTTAGCCATTGAGCCGGACTCCCAGAGTGATGGCAAATTAATGAATTAATACGGGCTGTTACTGGAATGAAAATGATAAGGGAAAGTGGAGAACCTGGAGAAAAATATTTCTCGAACATCCACTTTGTCCAGCACACATTTTACGCGAAATCACCAAAATTTGAACCGGGGACGCAGTGGTGAACGGCCGACTTCAAATCGTTTGAGCCTCGGAGATGACTACTTAGTCCGGACAGAAAAATAACGTAATACAATTTTTGTCTGTATTTTGGTCAGAATTTTTTTAAAAAATGGTGTGGGTGTGTCAGTAATACTATGCAGAAGAAGAAAAAAAAACACCATGTTCAAATGTCCGTCTTGTCTGTCTGTATATGTGCACGTGCATCTCGAGTAAATGGCTGGACAGAATTTAATGAAAATCGATATTTAAAGGGAGTCGTGACTAAAATGTTGAGATTTTTGACCAAAAAATCGAATTTTCTATTTTATTCTTCCTCTTTCAAACACATGTATCAGCTTTCTTCTACTGCCTTTAAAGCTCTAAATGCCGGATTTAAAGGGTGGCGATTCGGCGTATATAGAACAAGTCCACGTCCCTTTCTCTTGCGTTGTCAGACAGAATTTGCTTCAAAGTTCTTTCAATAATACTGTAGGAATATATATATATATATCGTAGTAGGCCTATTTTGTGGGTAAGAGGAGGAAGATATCTGAAGGAGTAATTTACAGTCCAGGGCAGTTTAGCAAGTACCGGTATGTTCCTTAAAACTTTCAATACTACTTTTATCTATTTTAAAACTTTTTCAGCTCTTCGCTATGCATAAAATGCGCCTTGCGACAAAGTTCTTTTCTTATCGGATTGACCTGAAATTTTCAGAGAAGGTTTGTATGTGTACAGGAATTAAAAATAGTTCTGCATTTTATTACCAGCTGAATATTACCTTCATATTTTTACTCCTGAAATGGCACGAAACTCTAGCTTTATGCCTATTGAATTAATATATTTTTAAAAATATATCTAGAATAGTTTACAGCTGAATGCAAAACACGGAGTCTCTCTTAAAGATATGAGTATTTTTGTCAAGTCTGCCAAATTATAACCCAAGAAAATGAAAAATGTGCCTCAAGGAACATTTTGCATTCAACATATAAAAAACAGTTATTTGTCAATGACTTTGAGACCAATGAGCTAATGAACTCCAAATTTTTTGTAGGACTATTTCTTATTAATATGTCCTTGTGTTTTAAATTTGGTTTTGGTAATGTGTAAATTGTATAAGTTCAAAATTTCAGCCATGACTCCCCTTAAGGTCAGGAAAGAATGTGCTACATAAGTAATTTTATTCACGCTGGTAAATAATAATGTCGTGTGGCTATTTCTAGCCGAGTGCAGCCCTAGTTAGGCAGACCCTGCGATGAGGGTGGGCGGCATCTGCCATGTGTAGGTAACTGCGTGTTATAGTGGTGGAGGATAGTGTTATGTGTGTGGTGTGTGAGTTGCAGGGATGTTGGGGATAGGACAAACACCCAGCCCCCGGACCACTGGAAGTAACCAATGAAGGTTAAAATCCCCGACCCGGCCGGGAATCGAACCCGGGATCCTCTGAACCGAAGGCCAGTACGATGACCATTCAGGCGAGTCGGGCATTCACGCTGGTTGAAATAGTAGTTTAGGGGAAGGTTTTAAAATTAATTCTAAAATATCTCCATTCATGGTAAATGCTACCCAAGAAAGTTGTCGAAGGTAACATTTTCTATCATGTGCGGTACAAATTGATCCTATGATGAAAAATAACGGAAAAATGTAAGATTTTATATTTTTTATTTATTCCCTGTCCTACATATGTTGATGTTATTCGTACTGAAGAGTCCTTTGATACGAAGAGGAGAGCAATAGTCAAATCTGATCCTCCCTGCCTCATACATTTTTATCGTAATAAAATGTAATCGATCCCGATACTTGAATGTATTGCCTGGCCCAAAGCGCGCCGCGCCGTCGTGAGCGGACATCTGCATACCGTGCGACCTAGGGGAGTTAACGCGACGAGTGGAAGAGCCTCATCCTGCACAACTTGGCGGGCAGGGCGAAGAGGAATTCAGAAGGTTCTGCTGAAAATTGGAATTGGAACGTTACAGGGCTCTCGTGATAATATTACCATTCGCACGTCATTGGCTAACATGGTTCAGTTTCAGGTTGCCTTTACTGAGAGTGTTTTTCAGGTTATTCACAGTATCGAGTGCGAAATACGTGACTTTGTGAATGAGTTATTTCGGCTCAAAAAAAAAAAGAAAAAAGAAAAAAAAAGGAACATAGTCTTGGAAATAAATGAGAAATTATGGCGCCAATTCAAGGTCAAGGAAGAAAATTCATGTCATTTAACTCATCCGTAAAAAATTACAATGCGTTTCGAATTCCAGCAGAGATTCTCAGTTCTATTTCTGCACCTGGCTTACCGTAAACACAACAAAACTGTGCAACGGAACTTGTCAAAGTGTAAGGACGTTTCATACGGAAAGGTAGTGGCCTTAATTAAGGTACAGTCCTAGCATTTGCCTGGTGTGAAAATTGAAGACCACGGAAAACACAGCAATGTTATTTAGGCTGATATTTTAACAGGTAGGCCCTCTGTATTTATATCATGCAATTCCATAATTGCTGACAATTATCCTTTCCATTTTTTCCCACTAGTTATTTTACGTCGCATCGATAGTTATGGCTACGATTTAAGATCTGTTTTACCATCCATCAAGGGAAAAATCGTGTAATATTACAGATTTAAAACAAAACTCTATGTATCAAGAAATAGCAACACCAAAACCTATGCACTTACAGGGAAGCCGAAAAACCTGATAGTAGAACCATAATGAGGCGATCCTAGAACTCTATACAAGTTGAATATTGACTTTTAATTAGTCACAGAGGTAGTCGGTTTTCTGAGGGCTGAGAAAAGTTGACTCGACACTGCATGTGAAAGATCTCTAGTGACACATTTGGTATTTACTCGACAAAAATAATTAAAACCGAACTATAGAATCGTTTACACTGCCATCTGATAGAGTAAAACGGAACGTCGAAATTAACTCGCAGGCAGCCTAGATAGTGTCAAATTAAACTGCCTGTATCCAGTATCTGAGGCCCTACGATTTTTATTTATTTATTTATTTATTTATTTATTTATTTTGTTCGTTATGGTCATCTATGGACTACGCTTACACAGTCCACCAGATCTTCTATCTCTCAAACTTATTCCCTTTTCTTTGCACTCCTTCCAGATGTTCTTAAGTCTTTGACTTCTCCATTGTCGCTCTTCAACCTAAATGTTGCGTAATCTGACGAGTTTCTGCGGTGCATCCCATGTTCCCGCAATTTTCTTCCTAAATATTGTTCTTTCCTATATATTTTCCTCCTGGATCCTCACTTCTTCCAAGTCCTCGTGAATCTCCTTAAGCGATACAGGTTGGTCCTTTTACTTTTCTTGTAGACTAAGTATCCTGTGTGCCATTCTCTTTGGATTCATCCTCTTAATGTGTCCCTAAAATTATAGTCTTTTTTTTTTTCATAGTATTTATTATCTTCTCAACTTTTCCATAAAGTTCTCGATTCGGTCACAGTCGGGACATGGGTTGTGCATCTAGTGACTTCTTTGTACCTAAAATCAATCAATCAGTCAATCAATTAGCTGTATTTAGGGCAGTCGCCAAGGTGGTAGATTCCCTATCAATTGTTGACCTCATATTTACATTTATGTATAATAGTTTCCCTAGCTTTTTCTAAAATATTTTCAACGAACTTGGAAATTGATCAAACATTTCCCTTGATCCTCATAATAAAAACGATTATTTGCCCCAATCTGTCCTCTTGATTTCCAACTTAAAAGATTTTTCTAAGGAATCTTGATTCCCTTTTTTATCATTGGCTGCGTCCATTACCGTCGTCATGGCACATGCACCTTTTATAACCACATACCAGCCCTCCTGACAATGTTTAATTTTTAGTAGTAACCGAAATCAAATCCGGGCCTCTGTGGTTGGCAGCTAATAGCGTTAACCGTTACACTACGAAGGTGGACGACAATAATGTTGAAATACGAGACCAATAATCTAGAAAACTCTATTCATTCGTTAAAAACAACAAATAGTTATTGGAAATATGCATGGCCTTAAAATCATTGGCATATTTTCCTTGTTAAAAAGTATTGTTCCAACTTTTGATAAACAATTGTATTGTGAAGGTGAAGGTTTGTTTGAGCCATTAATATTGTGCGTGAATTACCCCCAAGATCTACGTGTACGAGGCATATTTTAAAAGTATAATGGGAGCCAGGGCGGAATTAATTGTGTGTGATGATGTTAACAGAGGAAGCACACAGTGTAAACAGAGGGACACTGAACTGCCCCCTCAGCTGTCCGAGTTAGAACAGGAAATGCGAGGTAAGTTAAAAATAATCGTCTTTATGTAAACGAAGTTGGGCTGCATTTGTACTGCTGTATAACCGTTGGCAGAACAGCCATAGACCATAAAATGTGAAACATGGTGTAGACACATGAAGGGATGCGCGGGTATGGCTATACATCTTTAAAAATCAGAACATTCTGCAAAATAATTTATCTGTTTATTATTGTTACGCTTAATATGCAGGCAGATAAAAGTTATTTTCACTGGTAATATAACGTTTCAAATTTTCATTCTTTCCTCTTTCCTAAGAAAATTAGTGTGAATATGGAAGTGAAATCTGTCTGTTTATATCAGGATACTTATGATATACGCAAATAGACAGTTAAAGTTTTACCATTTCCTACTACTATGGCTCAAGTAGTACATCTATATACAATATAAGTCTAAATAAAAGTTTTGTCTGTACATTGCTCAGAATGTAAAAAGAATGGCATTTCTGTATCCTCAGTAACAAGGTATCTGCAACGTATATATGACTTCATCTAGAATTCGGTATACAATTTAGAATTCCATAGTGAAGCACGGGTACACCAGCTAGTAAGACATAACGGTGTAGATTATAAAATTCACACAATTTTGACAATATTGAGAAAATCTGAACTCCACGATATGAAAGTTATTCCAAGTAACTAATTAAACCTACCGTCATACATCTGACGTATTGAATACAACATGCGCAGATGGATACATTTGACAAAATACCAGAATGTAAATATGTCTTACGACAGCGCAAGAATGCCATACGTCAAGGTTCTTTTTGTGTGTACCTATGAAGTGTTTCGTTTCAAATTCCAATAAAAGTCTGCGAGCATTGGAACATCTAAAGTGTCTCAGCGACATGTTGCATTCACTGTCGTGATATATTGATAACAGTATCTCAACCACTGTTTCGTAAACATTTCCTGTGACATTTTTGAATGAGTTTCAAATTCCTTTTTCAACTTTATGCATGTGCTAATTTTTATACTTTTTATTAATTACCGCATTTAAAAGCCAATGCAGACTCCTTCTTTCAACTTCGTCTCAGTCGTATGAGGATTTTTACTGAGATAATTGTCCTTCTTTCTTATTCACTTTTATTAAGCGTAACATTATATGTAGACCATTTATTGAGGATCAACAAGGAGTTTTTCTTTAACATAGGGATAAGTGAAGCATGGGAAAACCATTTTCTCTTAACATTTGAGTGTGAAAGAGAAAAAATATCCATTTTGGAATTCATCAGAAAATATTTTTTTAAGGAACACTAGGGAAAATACAATTGTAAACCCAGTGTAATTAACAGTACGCGTAAATGCAATACTCCATTTGAAATGTATTTTATAGCATTACATAGCAATTGTATGTAAGATTATGATTAGTTTGCTAATTTCTTCGATAGCTGAACTGTTTGCATATCAAACGCTCCGGACGAAAACACGTATTTTCTGACTAGATTTCAATCAATCAATCAATCAATCAATCAATCAATCAATCAATCAATCAATCAATCAATCAATCAATCAATCAATCAATCAATCAATCAATCAATCAATCAATCAATCAATCAATCAATCAATCAATCAATCAATCAATCAATCAATCAATCAATCAATCAATCAATCAATCAATCAATCAATCAATCAATCCTGATATGCATTTAGCGCAGTCGCCCAGGTGGCAGATTCCCTATCTGTTGTTTGCCTAGTCTTTTCTTGAATGATTGAATGATATGTCCTGAGGTGGTTAGTTGTATAAGAACAAAGCGACACCCTTGATAAGTACTGTCAATTTAATAATGAGCCCTTTAGAAACGTTACTGATAGTGAAAACAGATTTTCGGTATCTTTAACGGTTTAGGAGTTATTTGAACTGAACACTTTAGCTGAAAAAAATGAAATGTCGTATGGCTTTCAGTGCCGGGATATCCCATGATGGGTTCGGCTCGCCAGGTGCAGGTCTTTCTATTTGACACCCGTAGGTGATGAGGATGAAATGATGATGAAGACAACACATACACCCAGCCCCCGTGCCATTGGAATTAACCAATTAAGGTTAAAATCCCCGGTAAGATTGTGCTCCACTGAACTACAGAAAACCCATTTGAAAGTTCTGCCGACTATATAATTCGACCCGAACTTTCTTCCCATTCAGAAAGATTCAAATACGAGCGTATATCGTCGCTGCGGTGCCAAATCCGCGAATGTGAAAACGCTCTTCCTATCCATTATTTCCCTGAAGACTGGTCACGACTCCCAGCCACATATAGTCCATCAGAACAATTTTCGTTGAGTTCATTTTCCTATGCGCATGTGTAAAGGGCCGGCCCCGTGGTGTAGGGGTAGCGTGCCTTCCTCTTACCCGGAGGCCCCGAGTTCGATTCCCGACCAGGTCAGGGATTTTTACCTGGACTTGAGGGCTGTTTCGATGTCCACTCAGCCTACGTGATTAGAATTGGGGAGGTATCTGACGGTGAGATGGCGGCCCCGGTCTAGAAAGCCAAGAATAACGCCCGAGAAGATTCGTCGTGCTCACCACACGGCACCTCGTAATCTGCAGGCCTTCGGGATGAACAGCGGTCGCTTGGTAGGCCAAGGCCCTTCAAGGACTGTAGTGCCATGGGGGAGGGGCATGTGTAAAGGAAAATGAACCTTGCTGTACAGTACTGTAAGAATGTGTTCTTGTATGACATATTTATCCACTCCTAGAGTATGATGTACAGGTGACCCTAAAGTCTGTTGACATTTGACGAAGCAATACTTCACGGAATATTGGAGATAGAAAGGCAATAATTGACACACATGCTTGGCATAACATGGGGTCTTATTGGCACCGAAATAAAGTACACAAAATGACCAACAGAGATCGCTGGATAGCAACACGTCAGCTACAAATGGCCAAACATGCTTGACATGACCAGGGTTTTTTGACTCTAACAATAAGTGCATAAATAGACCAACAGATGGCTCTGGACAGCGTGCGACCCGTGCACGGTATAAAAGGAGCTGTCGTGAGAGAAGGCGTCAAATGCGCCTGAAATCGCGGCATGTCATGCTTGGCGTCCCCGGTCACCCGACCTCAATCCGGGTGATTATTGGTTGTGGGGTTACCTGAAGTCGCAAGTTTACCGCGATCCTCCAACCTCATTAGGGATTTCCATCCCCCTACTCCATTAAACCGTCAACCCCGCCGAATCTCTTGGCCAGAGAGAAGGCTTTACCTTCTAGTTGGCCCGCCCCTCCCCTTCAGGGAGAGGAATGAAAACTTTCCATGACGATGATGCTGGCAATTTCTCACCATACTTACGGACATGCTGTACTGTCCCTTGTCTACAGGTATTGTTGACGAATGACGTGAGCATGTGTTATAAAGAACATCGTCTTTGCTAAACCTCGATTGTTATGCTAATGATTGCTCCTGTATCGTATGAAGCACTCTCTGTTCGTCATGTTGTGTACTTTATTTCGGTGTCAATATACCCCATGTCATGCCAATCAAGTGCGTCAATTATTACCTCTCTACCTCCAATATTCCGTGAAGTATTGTCTCGTCAAATGTTAACGGTCTTTTGAGTCACCCTGTATTTAACGTTCATTTTACTCTCTCTTACGTAGTTTGTAGCGAAGGTTGATAAGTAATTGTTTTAAAGCCAACACTATTGCAATCGGATTAATATATGCTGGAGACTTGTTTTTATATGTAACACGAATCACCGGGATTTTGTTTTGAAATGCAAATATTTTACGGTTGTCAAGTCCAATTGAAGTGCAAGAAAAAAAAGAATACAATTCTCGCGGACTACCGATGCATATTTTCCAGTGTTGTAGCAAACAACAACTATTTTTTTTTTTTTTGTGACGGTTGAATTACATTTATACATCCTGCTACTAAAAAGCATGTTTTGTATGAGATAGGTTTGGGGAGGCTGATTTGATTAACAGCGCGTTCAGATCAGTCTCATTAGCGAAAGTGCCCTGTAATATGGAAATGATTGACGAGACCATAATTAATTAAAGGAATTGTCATTAGTGAACAGGAAATTTGATATGGTTCTGTTGTTATTGATCTATATTAAGCTAAGTTTAACAGACATTTCTTTTTCGCGAGGACAGTTCCAGAATTATTTTTCTCCTCGGTTAAAATCTTTCCCGGAATATTCTTCGGCGTTTAATAACATTACTTCCAAAATTTACCCCGTTTTCAAACGCGCTAAAAAATTATTTTAATTAAAATCAGAGACGAATCACAGGAAATATTGTAAACGTTTTATGCCAGCTGATAGCTGTACCACAAAATCGTACTCGTGCTGCTTTACATTTATTTTCTGATTGTCAGAGAGTAACGTGACTGTCGAGAAGGTTCTTGGTTGTGAAGATGACGCAGACTTCTCAACGATCCAGATTATGCAAATTCATGTTGACTGTTATCACAAAATTTCCAATGGCATATCAGGAAATTGCAACAAAGCTTGCTTCAAGAAGATTCATTCAATGGAAACAGTACATGTGATTTTGCCAGAGCAATTTGTTTCATTATTCAGTTTAAGTAAATGTAGTGATTACATTATAACAGTGAATAATAACATTAGACATATTAGCAAGAACATCAACAGTAGCAGCAGAAATAACAATAACAACATTGGTAGCGCCGGCAATGGGTTAAACGCACTGTGGAGCTGACATATCCACGGATTTCAGATTAAAAATCTGGTAACCTTATAGACTACCGGAAAAACATTCAGCATCCTCAAGGACTTCGTTCAGTGGCACCAGGGTATGATATGTGCATAATGAGGGGTTGTTGTGTTAGTGATCCATTTGTCAGGGACATAGGCGATCAGATGGCGCTCAGGAGGCCTGTCCGTGCGCACTCTGTTTTGACCACTGCCTGCTCGATCTGCATCCGATGGCTGCTTATACCATAGAGTTAGTAAATAATATACTAACTCTATGGCTTATACTGCCTGCTCATTACAACATTTTAACATGGCACTGAATGAAACACTCCGTTTAAAAATACCCACAGCAGGTGGCAGCACCAACCGGCTCCAGACCTGTCGGAATGAAATAGCGGGAAATAGGGTAGTACTGTACTTGTTTTCAGTGAAAATGGTGTACTGCCGCGTGCCTCTCTGCAAATCAAAGAAAGATAAACCAGAATGCCGTAGTATTTCATTCCATGACACGGGCTTTTTCAGGAGATCCAGTTGAAGCCATGTTTAGTTCTATAAGAATGGGAGGAGGGTGCAATGACATGACTGACTCCCGGGCTGCTCAGAATTCCATAAAGAGAATTCTGAAATTCGGTATTTTAATGTCCACCGATGGTGCTAACGTTATCCACAAGCAAAATTCAAAATTTTCTGCCTCAGTATCCTCTCCCGGACTTGACGAAACAGAACCAGTGATGCCCGCTGAGTATGTAATTGATTTACTGGAAGATGTTCGTGAGCCCCCTGAGTCAGTGTGTGTCACTTTGGAAACTGCTTCCCATGCATTAGTGTGTGGTTATTTAGTGCGTGTAATCGAAGAAAAAACAGAATGCAGCACGTGCTTGAATAACGTTTCCACCTCAGTTAATGCATCCCCATTGATGAACTTAATCAGACAGTCGGATAGAGGAGACCTGCGCTATCCCCAGCAACGATTTATTGGCCTAATTATGGGGCTACAGAAATTTGTTGAGGCAGCTCTACTGTACTGCAAGAAATCTGCAAGTCTGCTCCAGACTATAAACAACTATGTTCTACCCTCTTTGTGGCAGTGTAAGATTTTAAAGTGTTTTAGTAACAATAAGCACCAGGAACTTGTGTCAGAAACTGTGGTGACCAAATTCGTGAAACCTCTACTTAATAATGTAGGGAAGTACCATACAGACAAAGTTTCCAGGTTTTCTTGTTCGTCGAAACCTCTTTCTCGGAAAGTCCTGAAGCTATCACCCTCTAGAGCACCACTTTATGCGTACAATTCTTTAATTTTTCTGTTGCTTTCAGATTTTAAATTTTGCTTGTATGCTTATCTAGCTGTATTCATGCGATAACTAGTACGTCTGGTGCTGCCATCTAGCGGCAGATTGTTTGTAAGTCGTGTTACACGTTTGAGTATGGAATGAGCAGGCAATATAAGCAGTCATCGGATGCAGGTCGAGCAGGCAGTGGGATGCAGATCGAGCAGGCAGTGGTTTTGACTCTGCAGGCAGTAACTGTGCTGAGTAAGGATGGGCTTGAGCGCAGCTCGAGCAGCTCGAGTTGATGACGTCACAGCTCGATGTAGGTCGAGCAGTACTCGAGCAGGAGTATGGCCCGCCATCTATGAGTGATTTCCTTGCACTAAATCAGTTGCGTGGCAATCTTCTTTGCTCTTTGATGTCAAATACCGCATGTTCGTGGTAATAAAATAAGTTTATATCGAAATATATTGAATTATTAATGACTAATCCACTAGAATTATAAGAACATAATACCAGCCCCATGTGTCCAGTGATGCATTTTCGCAACATGCAATATCTACGGATTGAGAGATGTAGTTTAAAAAGTCCTGAAAGTTCAGTTATATCCTATCGGTCTCAGGACTTCAGTTCTGTTTATTCTTCTTATTATGATTACTATTCTCCCTCCTTTCCCTTTTCCTAATTAACATATACGGCAGCAAAAGTTTCTATAAAGGAAGGATACCAATTAAATATCGAAGGTCCTGTCATACCAATGGTGTATTGTATATAAACACGTCTTCGTACATTAGAAATAGTATCATAGCACTATAATAAAACCGAAAAAAAAGGTTATTCAAATGATACATCGAATGATAAGAAGAACCAGAAATGGAAGTAGTGACCGAATAAAGACAGGAAAACCACATAAATATTATCACTATGCAGAGCTCATCTTCATGCCGAGCAGTCAGTTAAATTTATAACAAAAAATAATTCTGATCATATATGGGTTTAATAAACTGATGCGTCCAGTACGACTTGTGGTACGTCCGTACTTCCGTAGAATGATCGCTAATTACTCTACTACAATGTAATACCGGAATGTGAAGACCAAAGAGAATGAGTGAAGACGAAAATGTGGCTCGAGTCACAATGTACAAGTCCTGCTTAGTAGTGATGGGACATTCGATTCATTTTACTGAATCGATTCATTTGATTCCGTTCACGTTACTGAATTGATACAGTGATCCGATTCACGGCTCATTGGTCACCGCTCCTACTGCATCTGTGTAGTATGTGCTGGTAAGACAGCAGCAACAGCATTCAGTGCTCGCAGCTGCCATCTGATCTTCATACTATGAACTCCTTTCTTAGAAAAAATGCTAGTTACTCTAATACATCGAAGGTTTCCGGTGACGCAGGGTGGGAAAGGTTAGGATTAGGAAGGTAGCAGCCATGACCTGAATTAAGGTACAGTCCCAGCATTTCCTGGTGAGAAAATGGGGAAACTACGGAAAAACCATCTTAACGGCTGCCGACGGTGGGATTCGAACCCACCATCCCCCGAATGCAAGCGCATAGCCACACGATATTAACCGCACGACAACTCGCTCAGTCATTTAAAAAAAAAGTATTTTTCTATCAGCTGAGGATTTTTTTTAATAGTCATATTTTGTATAGGCTACCCGAGATGTACAGTAGCCCGCTGGTTTTCTGATTCAACATACTGTTATTGCGTCTGTCCACATATGATTGAAGTCTTGTGCAACGATGTGACATATGAACTGAGAGAATACTGAGCCGTTCTTCCAAATATAAAACAGGTACTTCTGAGTGGTCATGAGCATGACTCATAGTCATAGAGCAGGCTAGAGTCGAGATTAATTGTCAAATGTCAACTAAGTTATAATACTAAGATTCATTAAACTAATAAATAGTATAACCTAATAGCCTACCTACTTACTAGCTACTTCAGAATTATGTTGTGACTACCTTTTTAACACTGAAAATAAATCCATCTATTATTTAAACCTCCCTGTAAGAAGAGGACAGTGAATGCAAATGGGTATTATTTTCAAATGAGCTGAGCTCGAGAGTCCATTATAGCATACGATTCTTTCAGTGTAGCATGGCTCACTGTATGTCTCGCTGCAGTGAGCCGATAAGGAGCCGTGTGTATCTTGTGTCTCACTGAGCCGCGCTCGTTCACGATTCTTTCGATGTGCCATGGCTCACTGTATGTCTCGCTGCAGCGGAAGCTCGGCTCTCCGCGTGTCCAGTGAGCCCATAAGGAGCCGTGTGTATCACGTGTCTCACTGAGCCGCGCTCGTTCACGATTCTTTCGATGTGCCATGATTCACTGATTCACTGTCTCGCTGCAGCGGAAGCTCGGTTCCCCGTCAACGTCCAGTGAGTGCGCCACTCAGCACTGTCCGCTGGGAGTAAGCTGAATCATGTGCCGTGAGCTCGCCGTTCCTGTGAATCGATTCACTCGGACACTTGAATGAATCGATACACTGCTTCGAATCATACATTCAGTAGCCAACACTACTGCTTAGAGCGCATGCAACCCTACGTCACGAGGGAATTCTGTGCTGCTCGATCTTGCTCGACACACCAGTTCGTGACGTCAGCACTCGAGCCTGCTCGAGCAGGCGATCGAGTGGCACATCCCTAGTGCTGAGGTCAAAGATGGACAGTGTTTGCAACATTCATTCTAGGGTATAACCATGCCTTAACGACAAGTTCATGCTCCTGTTGAACAATTACAGCCATTTGAACCGAGTCGCATTTTGGGCCTGCGGGAAGCTGGGTGGATATATCGACGGATTTGGCACAATATATCGGTGGTGTGTCGCTGCTTTTAGCAGTGGTCTGTGGAACATTCCCACACCCGTAGATCAGGCTCCGGACGTCCGCGTAGTACAGACGCACGTCAAGATCGATGCATTGTGCGAGCAGCGGTGGCTGCCTGAACACCAACCAGGAACGAAATCCGGTCACATGTTGCACCTGCTGTTTCACCAAGGAACATTGGAAACCGTCTTCTTGTAGCAGGAATACGATCACTTGTGTCTCTGGTCAGCCTGTCACTGACACCACGACACCGCCAAGCACGGCTACTCTGGTGGCGTGAAAGAGTCGATAGGAGAGGGAAACTGCGCTCTGGTGTCTTCAGTGACGAGAGTAGGTTCTGACTGTATGCAAATGATGGATGTACATGTGTACGGCGAAGATCTGGTGAGAGGCCTATTCCAGAGAGCATTCCCCCACGACACCCAGGTCCCACTCCAAGCTCCATGGTGTGGGGGCCATCAGTTACAACTCGCGCTCACAGTTGGTGTTTCTGCAGTGCCGCTACATTGCACAGGTGGTTGTCCCTATGCCACTGCCATTTCTTTGACAGGAAGGTGATGTGTTTTTTAAGCAGGACAATGCACGTCCACATACAGCTGCTGTGACGCAACGTGCTCTACGTGGTGTGTAACAACTGCCCTGGCCAGCAAGATCACCGGATCTCTCGCCAATTGAACACGTATGGGACATGATGAAGTGGGAACTTAACATGTTCTCCAGAGCCTGCAAGAACCATTGCCGAATTGCATCAAAAGGTACAAGATGCTTGCGACATTCTATCGCAGGATGCCATTCGGCACCTTTATGATCGTTTGCATGCTCGAATACACGCCTGTATTGCTGCCAGAGGGGTGGGGGTTACACTATGTGTTGATGCGAATGTTACCGGGAGAGTTGGTCGTGCGGTTAGGGACACGCAACTGTGAGCTTTTATCTGGGCAGTCCTGAAGATGGTTTCCGTGGTTTCCCATTTTTAGACGAAGCAAATGTTAAGGCTGTACCTTAATGAACGCTACGGCCAATTATTTGCCACTCCTGGACCTATCCTACCCCATTGTTGCCATAAGACCTCTCTGTGTCGGTGCGACGTTAAGCCAATTATAAAAATAAAATTAAAAAAATGATGCGACTGTTTGGGCACCCTTTAATGTGACATATGTGTATCATTTGGCCTGAATTTGTTTTCATATACTCCTGCAATGATGAACTACCTGAACTACTACAGCGACATGAACTACATCGCTTGTGAATAAAATGGCCTTGTCCTTGAGGATGTTGCATTATTTTCCCCGGCAGTGTATTAATCGCAAATATTACTTGTGGGAGAATGGCTGAATAATGCTGTCGTTTTGGGATTCACGTTCAGTGGTTAAGGTCGTAGGATGGAATTATTTTGGCAAAATTAGACAGGTTTTCGAAACCTGTGGTTTACTTTTTCTTCTTCTTCCTCTTCTGCTGCTGCTTCAAGTACCGATCTGTTATCAGATGTTGGTGATCCACATGCCAATTTTGTCCTTGATTCTTGCAGTTTGGAACAGTTCAGTGGATGACCTCTGAAGAGAGGGGAGGCAGGGAACAACGTCTCTATGCACTACTGTTGTTATTGTACACACGCGGCTAACGAGTGCGGGGACCGAATGTTCTCCGAGATAAGAAACTTCTTTTCTATCAAGTGTCAACAGCCTCTGGGGAGTGTGGAGGAGTTGGTAGAAAATACGACATTCTATTGCCTTTTAGGTAAGAAATTACATCCAACGTCATCAGTTCACAAGCACACAGATGTGCATCCCCACGTCTTAAATTACACTAGTGTTCAAAAGTTAAGCATAATCACTAAACGAGGCCATACCGCCTGATAGGAATGTCAGACGGATTACTGAACAAACGGAAGCTGACTCACACAACTTGTCCAGAAAAAGCAGTTTCAGAAAGGTTCTGTCTGATAGCTAAGGCACATCTTTGACAACAGCTAACAAAACGTGGCAATGCCTTCCGGAACAAAATATGCTGTTAGTAGGATGTATGGTTACCCCTAATGGCCACACATGCTTCGCAGCGACATGGCATGCTCTCTATCAGATGGTCCAAGAGCTCTTGTGGCAGTCCATCCCATTCCTCCGAAAGGGCAATGCGAAGGTCTTGGAGGGTCCTTGGTGGAGGCTACGGGATGCAATTCGCCTCCCCAATGCATCCCAGGCATGTTCTATAGGATTCAGATCCGAAGACTTCGCTGGCCAGTCCATGCGATGAATGTCTTCCCCAGCCAGAAATTCATCCACCAGAGCAGTGCGGTGCGGTTGGGCACTATCGTCCATTAAGTGGACGTCTGGACCAACCGCACCTCTGAAGAGTCGAACATGTGGTCTCAGTACCTCATCCATGTATCTCGGAGCGTTAACAGTGTTCCTCGGACCACATATGAAGATGTGCAGGTCCGCACGGCCATTCAACATGATTTCGCTCACACCATGACGCCACCACCACCATGGTGGTCCCATTCCACGATGTTCCTGTTGTTGTATCGGCTACCCGGTTCTCTCCAGACTAATTTGCGACGGGAATCGTTCTGCAAACTTAAGCGGGATTTATCTGTGAAGAGCACATGCCTCCATTCATTCATGGTCCAGTTTCCATGTTGACGGCTCCCTAGTAAACGGGCCCGTCTCTGTGCTAGAGTGAGCGGGACGCACACCGCTGGACGTCAGGCAAACAGCCCTGCTGTTCCGAGCCTCCGGTACACAGTTTGCCGGGAAACGGTAATCCCTGAGACGGCTGCAAGCTCCGCCGACAATTGTCTTGCAGGTGCACTCCGATTTCGTCGGGTGGTTAAGGCTAGCTTTCGGTCCTATCGGTCCCGCTGTGGGGTGGTTACCCTTGGTCGACCTGGTACTGGTCTACGACTAACATCTCCTGTGTCTCGAAATTGTCTCCAAAGCCTGGAAATGACACTTTGTGGCATATTCAAGGATACGGCGACTTCGGTCTGTGTCTGGTCTGCATCCAGGCGGCCGAGTATTCTACCCTGCAAAACGGGGTCCAAATGGCGTCGTTATGCCATAATGTTGTAACGTTCACCACGAGGCTACACTCCGCACACTATAACGGAGCAAACACGACTGAGGAAATATAGGGCGCAGGCACTGGTTGTGTTTACCTTGCGGTTACGCCGCTAGTCAAAGCAGGGAACACTCCTTTCCTATACAGAGCGAACATGTAAGGTTGGTAGGTGCATACAGTATGTCGTGCGATTTGCGGTCTATTTCCTGTTGCCCTGCTTACCCGTAACTTATTTTTAACTTTTGGACACTAGTGTACTTGGTCAGTGGTGATTGTGACAATAGGAAACAGAGACGTAGATAATTCTGTTTGAAGGTGGAATCAGTTCTTTCAAAGTTTATTACATTTCGTTAAGATGCCAAGTAGACATTTTTTCAAACTACTGTACAGCGTCCATAACTAACATTAAATTAAATCTCTAATCATTCTCGACGGGGAAACGACTTCGAGTTTCTTACTAAGAAAATAAATTCAGCAGTGTGCTGTCAACCAGATAGTTATTTGGGCGACGTGTCACACACTTTAATGCTTGAGGTTTTATACTCACATTAAACGTCCTTTCTTCTTCTTCTTATTATTATCATTATTATTATGATTCGGGTAGCTTGGGCCTACTGAGGACCACGGGGCTCGTCTTGACTCTTGGCAAGGTATTGGCCTTCTTCCTGACCCAGAAAGCTTTTACTTTGTGCCTGTGTGATAGCTTTTTCTCCTCCGTTCATTTGGGTAAGTAGGAGCATGATTTTTTCGCATTAATTTTTGTTCGATTTCGCGAAAAGGAAACAATTTTTCGCGTTATTTCACGAAATAGAGCTGACTCCATCGCTTCAATTTCGCGTTTATCATTTCCTAAAATTATTGATAAGAAGTTTAATACGTGAGATTTGTGAATTATTTATGTGAAAGATAAATAAAAATAAACAATATTGATGATCATTCATTATACCTTGTGTAATCTTGATTAGAACTATAATATAGCCCTAATGAAGATTACATAACAAATTACCCTACACCCTTTCATGGCCAAAGCTTTCACCTTATATGGCCATGCTATTAAGGGATTTTATAGAATATTAATACGAAGAGATACTTCCGTCGAAATGACAAATCCTTATTCTGTCTTCTCTTTCCCTTCACACACGTGATATTGAAACGGGGAGACAGTTCACTCGTGGGCTGAAAATTTTCAACTCGCCCTCATCCATGATAGCAAACTCTCTCCTTCTTTTAACAGTGGAAGATGGGGACGAGGCTAAAATCCAGACCTCCTTTTTGTTAGTGAAAGCATTATGCATACATGCACCAAAGCAGCATGTCTACCAATTCCAAACACACAGCATAGGCCCATCATGTGCCAAATTTTGCCGCCAATAAGACCTCAAGAAGTCCGTTTTAGGCGAAGATACAACTTTAAGAAGGCTGAGTGGGCAAGATTTTCCAGCATACTAGATGAGAAGATTCCGAGCATCGCTCCTGTTCTTGAAGAGTACGACAAGTTTGTTGACATTGTCCAATTTTCTTCAAGGGCATCAATTCCAAGACGTTGCAGAACCAATTTTATCAAAGGCATTAAACCTGAAACGGCCACTTTGCTAGAAGAATATTACAAGAAATATGAACTTGATCCTTTTAGCGAAAAAACAGCAATCCTTGCACAAAGCGTTCTTTCCTCAGTATCAATGGCTAAAAGGGATGAGTGGATAAAATTAATGATAGATTGTGACATGAGCAAGAGCAGTCAGAAGACCTGGAGACTATTACGTCGTCTCAATAATGACAATACCCAAGCCAGTACATATGCTAATATAAAGGCAGATCAAATTGCCCATCAGTTGCTAGTAAATGGAAAATTAACACGATCTAGAAAGCTAGATAAGAAACCAATAACACGGAAGCAAAACCAAGAGAGCAACATCCTATCTCCACCATTTACTGAAGCTGAACTGGAATCAGCACTGAGGAAGTGCAAATTGGGAAAAGCAGCTGGACTAGACGACATTCGAGTAGAGCAGATCAAGAATTTTGGTCCTGTTACGAGGCGATGGCTACTGGAATTAATTAATATCTGTGTCCAAGAATGCAAGATTCCCAAAATCTGGCGGAAGGATAGAGTCATTGCTATCCCTAAACCAGGCAAAGATCGCCTGGATCCCAAAAGCTATAGGCCGATTTCCTTGCTCTGTCACCTGTACACGGTCCTGGAGAGCCTCATTCTTCAGAGACTGACAGGAGAGATGGAGTCATCTCTTATACCACAGCAAGCTGGATTCCAAGAAGGAAAAAGTTGCACATCACAGGTATTAAACTTAAAACAGCACATTGAGGATGGCTTCGAGAATCGGCTCATTACAGGCGCTGTTTTCATTGATCTTTCTGCAGCTTATGACACATTCAACCATCGGCTTCTTCTAACAAAAATGTATGACATCACCAAAGACTTCCATCTAATGTGCAACATCAAAAATATTCTCCAAAACCGAAGATTCTTTGTGGAATTTCAGGGAAAAAGAAGCAGTTGGAGAACACAGAAGAATGGGTTACCGCAAGGCAGTGTGCTCGAACCACTGTTATTCAACATCTATACTAACGATCAGCCTCTACCTGAAGGTACCCAGAGTTTTGTCTATGCTGTGGATTGTGCAGTCACTGCACAGGCCAACTGTTTTGAAAAGGTAAAACAGACTTTATCCAAAGCTCTGAAAGAATTTACCAACTACTACAGTGAAAATGACTTGAAGCCAAATCCTGCCAAAACTCATAGCTGTGTATTTCATCTCAATAACAAAAAGCAGCTAAAACTCTACAGATCACCTGGGAAGGAATCCCTCTTCAACACTGTTCGACTCCAAAATATCTGGGAGAGACTCTGGACCGCACGCTTACGTATAAGAAACATTGCCTAAACGTGAAACAAAAAGTGTCTGCCAGAATCAACATAGTGCGGAAACTTCGAGGCACCACCTGGGGAGCTCACCCTTGCACTGTGAGAACAAGCGCGCTAGCACTGTGCTACTCCACTGCTGAGTATGTATGCTCCGCGTGGCGTAAGTCCAGCCATGCCAAAAACATAGATGTGGCACTAAATGACACCTGCCGTATTATCACAGGTTGTTTAAGACCTACTCCCATAGATAAACTCTACTGTTTCGCTGGTATAGCACCACCCGAAATCCGACGTGAGATTGCTGCTAGGCATGAGAAAAGCAAGGCTATGACTATGGAAGCCCATCCTTTGTATGCCTGTCAACCAGCACATCCTAGGCTGAAATCAAGGAAGAGCTTCTTGGCAACCACTGAAGCTCTTAAAGGAACACCACAACAAGCAAGAATCTCAATGTGGCGGGAAAAATGTCAACATTTGAGAGAATGGATGGTTCCAAAGGAAGAACTTCCTCCTGGACATTCTGAAAAGTGGACAACATGGAAGGCTCTCAATCGATTACGCTCCAGTACCACGAGATGCAAGACCAACCTACAGAAATGGGGGCTTCCTGTGGAAACAGTTTACTACAAGTGTGGTACTAAGCAGACTAACGAGCGTCTTCTACTGTGTCCTTCTTCTCCAGCCACTTGCACCATTAAAGACCTAATGAGGGCAACTCCAAATGCGCTTGTCGTGGCCAATTTTTGGTCAACCAATGTTTAAAATTTCCTCTGTTTAATATTTGTCTCGTTTACTTTGTACTTCTGACACGATAAATAAATAATAAATAATATTAGAATAGAATTTCAAGATCGTTATTTTCCATGAAATTTGCTGCATTTTCACACTTATCGCAAAATAAGTAAATTTCGCTTTAAACGGGCCTTGTCACTTTAATTCGCTGAAATTCGCCGAAATCACTAATTTCTTAACCAGAATCATATAATTCGTCAAGATATCTCAAAATCGCTTCATTTTTTTTTGTCGCGCTTATCGTTAATGCGAAAAAAAAATATGCCTCTAGGTACAGAGCACGGGTGTCAAAGCTTGCCCGCCGTAAGCGCAGTGCCCGTGCTAGAAATACTTGTGTACGAGGGTGCAAGTCACTTCCCTGACTCGGTTTGTACTTCCCCACGTTGCTGATTCAGGGCTGTACACGCCTGTTACCTGCTTTGGTCTACAAGTAATGGTCGAAACATTCAGTTGCAAAGGCTGTGGGTTAAGGATTGACATAGTAATTTGTTAGTGTGTGTTTGTATACTTCCGTATCAACATGGCAGCTTGAAGAGATGCTACTTTTATCATAGCCTATTTTCTTTTGTTTATAAAAACATGACGTTTTGCTCCAGAAGAGATATGGTAGCGACATACAGTAGTATTCAGTATTATTCTGCTTCATAATTCTTCGTAGGAGAGTTGAGCATGTTAAGCCCATAAAAAATGCCTTTTATTTTGTACTTCATTGCTTATGCAAACCTTTAAAGTAATTTATTTTCCTGATACACGGTGGTTACAAAGCACATCGTTCGGCACATTTTATACAAACGCCGTGCTCAACCCGTTTACCTATGTACGTCTTCATATGAAAGAATGTTCGACTCATTGGCTGAATGGTCAGTGTTGAGGCCGTTAGTTGGAATCGAATGAAGGGATACTGAATCGAATTGGTGAGAGGAGATCAATTTTGCTACATTTGACGAAAAGAAGAGAAGGAATGATAGAACACATTTTAAGACACCCAGGACGTGTTCAGTTGGTGTTTGAGAGAAGTGTAGTGGGTAAGAACGGTAGGAATAGACCAAGATATGAATATGACGAGCAGTTTAGAGCAGATTCAAGATGAAGCAGTTACGTCTAAATGAAAATGTTAGCAGAGGATAGGATGGCATAGAGAGCTGCATCAGACAAGTCTATGGACTGGTGACTCAAACAAAAAATTCATCTATTGTTATATTTTTAGCTTATTTAGATTTTCGTTAATCCCGATCACCTCCGGTCCCGTCTGCTCCAGATAAATGAGGTTCTTGTGTGTTATTATTGGGCTATTGTATTAGTTCAAGCCAGTTTGCTACATAAATGAATCATCGGTATTTCCTAACAAATGGTAGCCATCAATGTCACTATCGATCTCTGAATGTCAGAGCGATGGAGGTCGAATGGTCGTTAAACTTTATTATTGCTAATTTTACGAGCAAGCGACATCCTAATTATCAATGATAATTAACGGCTGTGTGTTTTGATCTGTTAATTATTAAGGATAGGAGCGGGAAACGTGAAATAAGCCTAAGCGTAATATGCAGGGTGGTCGGAAATGGTGGTGGTGATGATTATTGTTTTAAGAGGAAGTACAACTAGGTCAACCATCCTGTACATAACACTAATCAAAGAGAAAAATGAAAGGGATCCGACACTTCGAAAAGTGAAGATATCGGCCAAAGAAAGACAAGGGCCACGAAGGGCATGAAAATGAAAGACTCAGTAGGCCCCGAGTGCTCTAATACCGTCGGGGTCGGAAAAGAAGACCAGGTTGAGGGGAAACAATAGTAGAAACAAGACCTTTGCCATGGGAGGGCAGAGGATCGCGCCATAGCATGTACCCTCCGGTGATACCGGCTGAAACCCAAAGTGTTTTTGTATTTGGTGCTGATTTCTCGGTATGGTTCTACAGCCGGTCTTAAGCCACAGGCAGATTTAGCAACATCGCCTCGTGAAGCTCATTTGAATTCGCCCGCGAAGTGATCTGATTGGCTGATTTTAGTAGCTGATAAAATGACAACGGCATGAGATATGGAATTATTCGTTTCAAATTATATAGGCCCTATTAGTATGACCATCCATCTAACGCTCATACACGCGTATGCTGGGATTAAGGCATGGGCTACCACTAGACTTAGATTACCTCTTACCGAGCTCGATAGCTGCAGTCGCTTAAGTGCGGCCAGTATCCAATAATCAGGAGATAGTGGGCTCGAACCCCACTGTCGGCAGCCCTGAAGATGGTTTTCTGTGGTTTCCCATCTTCACACCAGGAAAATGCTGGGGCTGTACCTTAATTAAGGCCACGGCCTCTTCCTTTCCATTCCTAGGCCTTTTCTATCCCATCGTCGCCATAAGACATATCCGTGTCGGTGCGACGTAAAGCAAATAGCTAGATTACCTCTTTTCGATGGTGTGTTTAGTGAACGTCAAGCCTTCAGCGTTTTGAGCTGCAGCCTGTAGCCAACGGAGAAGCCTGCTGTGTTGTCAAGGCCGCTTTATAGGCTACTGCCAATGCTCAACCCCTGATCAGTGTAGATGATGGCCTAAGGTTTAGCAAATAAAAGTCCGGCTTCGTGGCTAAATAGTTAGAACATTTGCCTTTGATCCGATGGCCCCGGTTCAGTTTCCAGAATCAACCCCCTCATACTGTTAATTCCCCTGATTTGGGGACTGGGTATTTATGACGTCTTCGCCATTCATTTTATCCCCATTAGGTCAACACCAAGCCTATACAGATGCCATTCCCTATTATTATTATTATTATTATTATTATTATTATTATTATTATTATTATTATTATTATTATTATTTTACAGCGGTCGTACCGATCGTTCACTGGTTAATTAGCTTCATCGGGAGATCAGTGGTGGTGTCCGATCCATGATCACGGGTTCGATTCCAACCAACAAAAGAAAACACTAAACCTGAAAGATGGCATTTCATTTTAGCAGATCTACCAATAAAAATAAAACTATATTGCTCCTCTAATAGCAGCTCTGCAGTCTTCCTACAAGGATGTAGAAGTAAACGGGAGTGAAGAATACCGGCACTCTCGTATCTGTATCATTATTTTACATATATACGACGAGTAACGCATGGTTGATAGTTGAGGATCTTTCTTACAAAATGCCGAAGTCCATCATAAACGATTTTGAGATATTTGAGAAAAACGTGCAGCGTCTAAACTGTTCGTGTGAATCAATTGTTTAAAATGCCGTAATGCCAAACGAAGGTAGCCTTACAGATCCCCCAAGGGATTGTAAAATCTTTCTCTATACACTCCTTCTATAGCTAATTTTGTTTTGGACTCACTGCATTTTGTACAATAATCACTGACATATTGTGTTTTGAAGGATAAAGTGTACTATACTGCGTTTTGAATGGATTAGTGTAATCATGGCGATAATGTATTTGGTTTTATTTAGAAATTCACTTAATATTACAAAGCAAGTTGTTTACCTTCTCCTGAGTATATATTTTGACTTTCATAAGTGATTTCACACACACTCATGGGTAGATCTCTACAGGTTTAGTCCAGTATCATCTTCTTCACAGAGACATTGTTCATCGTCATCGTTATTTTCTTCTTGTAACGTATCTTCTGGCTGCAAGAATACGTTATCGTGGTACCACTTGAGTGATTCGTCTTCCGCCCAGTTCTCTCCTCTAAACTTCTCAAGCAACTTATTTATGTCCTGTTTCTTTTCTTTCGAAATAGAACAAGCGATTTGAAGTTCTTGCATTGTACTTTTCAGCACTTTCTCCCTTTTCAACAATGTAGACTGCTCACCGTCACCTTTATCAGTTCTGTAATATTGATGACATTCGATATGAACCTTGGGTTTACCCTTTACCACACATTTTTCTATGACAATCCATTTCATCTGTGAAATGCCATCAACTTTTTCCAGATCCTGTGAAAGACTCTTAACATTCAACAGAGACCAGTCCTGACCCAACACTTTAACCTCGCCAAATTGGGAATACAGTTCTATATATTTGGCTGGTGTCAGGATTACTGCGTGTTTTTCAACACCTTTTCAACTCGGCCAAATACTCTATCGGCTGGGAGAAACGAGTGGCCTCTTACTGGATATGTCAATATCACACGTTTCAGTATCTGCGGAGAATGAAAATGAAGCCAAAACAGTATTAGGTGAACAATATGAGAGTTCTTGTTTTGCCCACCGCAGCCATCACAGTTCCTTGGAGATTTTCATAATTCTTCCTCAAAAAGTCAAAAAGGGCAGATCCAATTTCATTTGGGCCACGGTGAGCTTGATTCTCCGTCCCTGTGTAGAAGCACGGATCATTTGTGTCAGGATGTGTAATACAAAATGCATAGAATGATAATTGCCTAGAATACAAAGCTTCTTGTATAGGTACTTTCGGTAAAACATGGACTTGTTGCAGATCAAAGCATAACGTTACAGTTTTGTCTTTTGTCTTATTAAAAACCAAGTAGAACGGCTTGGCTCTTAATTTATGCACACGATACTCAAGCATCAGGTTACATCTTGCTGTTGTACCTTTTCCGGAGTTCAGTATTACTGCCTTCAGCCTCGTACGTAAACCACAGGTATCTGTTGCAGGTAGGGTTACCAACCGTCCGGCTTTTGCCGGACATGTCCTGATTTCAATCATTTTAGTTATGTCTGGCCGGTATTTCTAATTTATCGTCATTGTCCGGCATTTTTCGTTACAATATTGCTCACTTAGGTTTTAGGCTGAAGACAGCATGTTATTGTATCGTACATCAACTCCATGTGCTCAGGGCGCTACTCCAGAGGGTGGAAATAAGTAATACTAATATTCGATATATTGAACTCGAAGTCCAGGAATCGATCAACCAATCAACGCGCTTCATTTCCACGTTTATGTTGAGAGAAACCGGAAGTGTCGAGAGCTACAGTTTACATGTGCTTGCCATATGATTTGCAGCTATCGTGTTTGGTTAGCTGGTTGTCGCCGTAAATTATAGTGCGAGTGTGCAGCGAGTGGAGTGAAATATGCCATCTTTGCAACCTGAAAGGAGTGAATCTAAAAAAAAGACAGTGTAAATTTTCGGATAAACTAAAACATAAGTATCCTCGCTGTACTCACGGACGCAGTGAAAGTGAAGCGAAATGTGCAGTGTATGATAGTTATGTTAATGTCGGATACAAAAGTGTTGGTGACTTGGAAAGACACGTTAACAGTGAAAAACACAAAAATACGGTGAGAACTAGGTCAATATCATGTTCAGTGTTATCATTTGTCACTCCCAAATATTCACCAGATGATAAAAATGTTCAAGCCGCAGGAGCTACAATGTCATTTCATACAGTTTTCCAACACCAGTCGTACAAATCAATGGACTGAACAGCTAAATTGAATAAGAGTATGTTCTTAGGTTCTGAAGTAGCACAGAAATTGACCTGTGCAAGAACTAAAACAGAAGCCATAATAAATAATGTTATTGCTCCTCACTCGACAGATATTATAATTGAAACTCTTAACAATAAAGTTCCATTTTTTGCCCTAGGAACAGATGCAAGCAATCATGGTGCACTAAAGTTGTTTCCAATTGTCATCCAATTCTTTGATTACAAAAATATTGGCATTCAGATAAAAGTTCTTGATTTACAAGCGTGTCCAAATGAAAGTTCTGAATGTATTTCCTCCTATATTTCAGATACTCTCAAAAAGCATAAAATTACTTCTAGATGCATTGCATTTTATGGAGACAATGCCAATGTTAATTTTGGAGGCCTTGCACGCAGGGAAGGGAAGAAAGTATTCTCTGCTCTCAAAAAAGACTTGAATGAAAACATAGTAGGTGTTGAATGTACTGCTCACATTCTACATAACTGTTTGCAACATGGAGCTGATGCTCTTCCTGTTGATATTGAGTCTGTGGTGATGAAAATTTTCAACTTCTTTCATATATATGCAGTGCGCACTCAGGAACTGAAAGAATTTTGTGAATTTGTTGATGTAAATTATCTGCAGCTTTTAAATCATTCTAAGACTAGGTGGTTAACATTGTATCCTGCAATTGTTCCCAGCTCTGAAATCCTACTTTCTTTCTCAGGGTAGAAAGTCAGTGCCTTTATCAATCGGAAACTTCAATGAAAATGACTTTTCAGAGCTCAATCTTTTGCTTCTTTCCTCAACCATGCACATTTTTCACTATCAAATTTTGTCACTTGAGAAAGAACATAATTCAGTTGTAGAAGTGCTTGAACTATTAGAATCTGTCCAATCTTTATTGAAGGCAGACTTGAAGGTCAATTCATTCCCCTTAAAGTCAGACAGATGTTAAATACATTTTCAGAAGATGGTTTGGATAAAGAATGCAAAGTGTTTATGGAGAATGTATCTTGTTTCTATGAAACCTGCACTGAGTACTTGGATAAATGGATGCATCCTATAGAGGAATTCAGTGTTTCAAATGGTTGAAACTTCAAAACATTAAAGACCTCAACTTTGACGATATTGTACCATGTATTCAGTACTTACAGTCAAAAGGTGTAGAAATAGACGATTCAAAATTATTCGACCAGTTCTGCAACGTAAGGGCTTATTCTAAAACTTCAACTTTGGATAAAGATGCAACACTAGACCAACAATGGTCTGCTTTTTTAATAAGTGGCAGAACATTGAGGTATTTTATGAACTTTTGAACATTTGCCAGTTTTTTTTGCCATACCAGGCAGCAATGCCTCCACTGAACGTGTGTTTTCATTCATAAATGCTCAATGTACAAAGGAAAAGAACCGTTTGTTGGTAGAATCAGTGAAAGGAATGTTACTTGTGAAGTACAATTTCAAAGATGTGTGTCGTGTGAAGAATTTTATAAATATCTACTTCAAGAAAATAACTCGCGTCGTCTTTCAAAAGTAGGTTCTGTTGAAAAATACAGCTTCAAGGAAATGAACTGCAGCAAGGACTGATCATTAAGTAAGGTATTTCCTTTTGTATAAAGTTGTGTGTAATATATGTATAATTTTGTTATAGATTGAAATTGTCAGGCATTTTTCTTAAATGTCCTGATTTTTGCTAAGCAATGTCCTGCATTTGGAAATTTTCAATTGGTAACCCTAGTTGCAGGCGATCCGAAACGAATATTAAAGTTCCTGGTGGAAATTTTATAAAACATTACATACTTAACACAATAAGGTTTCTCAACACTGGAATTATAACGGTTGTGTAACTGAGACACATCGAACTCTGCAGGTAAATACAGTCTGCAGGATTTTGTTCTGTTGTAGTGAGACTCGCGTGCTCTCAAATTCCTTATAAATTCCATATCTTTTTCCTTCTTGTGAATACTCATTTGTGATCGGCGATCACCTCCTCCATTTTCTTGTATTACTTTTCCAGCCTTTTTGAATTTTGCTATAGTCAAAACCCTTCGTTGTGAGATGGAGAACACTGTGAGGAAAACTTTTTGACAAACATCTGCGTGATGATCTCCGAGAGGTATCTGTAAACCAAATCATGCGACCATATAGGCGTATTGTCTCATTGTCAACGTACTGTTATAAATATCTAATCTTTGTCTATTCATTATTATCAATAATAGCTATTGCAATATTACCTGGTATTTAATTGTCAGTGTGTTGCCTCCACGTGCATTGTTCCTCTTTCTGTGTCTCTTTGGCGATTTGACAACAATCCAGTTGGATAATTTCCTATCTTGAATTAACTTGTCTGGAATCGCATAAAATTGCTTCCTCACTGCTAGGATATCTGTCTTGTTAACCTCACGACAGTCATATTCACTGTTGAGTGGATGATTGCAAGGCATTTCCAGACCTTCCATGTGAAGTAAATGGTTAGAATACCTAAACAACCAAATCACATAGTCATAGAACATAATTGCCATTGTTACCTATTCAGGACATGAAACCATAATGTACACCATACTTTGCAAATAATAATTTTAATATGTTATGTAAACATTACTTCTACTTTATTCGTTTCAGTATTTCTTTCTTCGTTTCCTTCTTGTCTCTTCCGGCTACTGACATTGGCATCTTTCACGTGAACACCTTCCATTTTCAACAAGCAATGCCAAATCCCGCTAGTTCACGGAATCTCATTATGTGCATTCACGTTAGCCAAAATAACAACAACTCTATATATTTTGTTCCGTAGCCCGTACTTGAAGCAAAGAAGCTATAATAATGATTGGAGATGATCGCTGTTCACTTTTGATTGAAAACGAATTGTTTATCAACACACACACACACACACACACACACACACACACACACACACACACACACACACACACACACACACACACACACACACACACACACACACACACACACACACACACACACACACACACACACACACACACTACTTTGTTTGAATGCAAAAGCAACATGATTTGGACTGACGTCATTTTGAATGGAAATCTACGTTGGACTAACTGCAATTTGAAACATAATCTTGTTTTGGAAGCCCTGTATCAACGAACCTAACAACGTTTTGTTGTAACTCTTCACCAGCATTAATAAAGGCCATGACAAACTATGTGCTGCCATCTGAAACTCATTTTTTGTGATCGATGAACTTACGGCATTTTGGAAGAAAGCTCCTCAGTTAGCAGTGGCTATCTGACGGACCGAAGCTTAGCACACCTATCGTCCGCCGGTCCCCGCCCCTAACCGATAACCACAAGCAGCCGCGTGTGGCGAGTCGAGGGGAGAGGGGCGAGAGCCTGGGCTGTAATATCAGTCTCCGATGCCTTGCTCTCAGAAATATGTGCGACGTTTTTTCTCACTGCTTTCAAGTTTTGTAAATGGAACAATGTTTCAGATGCTTACATTATAATGTGCTTTAGACGTCCATCATTCTCAATTGAGATTTGGGCTTCACTGATAGACTTGGTAGCCCTCAGTATACGCCACTGACGGTTCATGTTGTTTTCGATCATCCTGTATAGCTTAAGGAAATACGATATTCAGAGAAATAATGCATTGCCGTAGTGATCTTAAATACAATCAATATTCAATCAATCAATCAATCAATCAATCAATCAATCAATCAATCAATCAATCAATCAATCAATCAATCAATCAATCAATCAATCAATCAATCAATCAATCAATCAATCAATCAATCAATCAATCAATCAATCAATCAATCAATCAATCAATCAATCAATCAATCAATCAATCAATCAATCAATCAATACTGATCTGCATTTAGGGCAGTCGCCCAGGTGGCAGGTTCCCTATCTGTTGCTTTCCTAGCCTTTTCCTAAATGATTTCAAAGAAATTGGAAATTTATTGAACATCTCCCTTGGTAAATTATTCCAATCCCTAACTCCCCTTCCTATAAATGAATATTTGCCCCAGTTTGTCCTCTTGAATTCCAACTTCATCTTCATATTGTGATCTTTCCTACTTTTATAAACGCCATTCAAACCTATTCGTCTACTAATGTCATTCCAAGCCATCTCTCCGCTGACAGCTCGGAACATACCACTTAGTCGAGCAGCTCTTCTTCTTTCTCTCAATTCTTCCCAACCCAAACATTGCAACATTTTTGTAACGCTACTCTTTTGTCGGAAATCACCCAGAAATCGAGCTGCTTTTCTTTGGATTTTTTCCAGTTCTTGAATCAGGTAATCCTGGTGAGGGTCCCATACACTGGAACCATACTCTAGTTGGGGTCTTACCAGAGACTTATATGCCCTCTCCTTTACATCCTTACTACAACCCCTAAACACCCTCATAACCATGTGCAGAGATCTGTACCCTTTATTTACAATCCCATTTATGTGATTACCCCAATGAAGATCTTTCCTTATATTAACACCTAGATACTTACAATGATCCCCAAAAGGAACTTCCACCCCATCAACGCAGTAATTAAAACTGAGAGGACTTTTCCTATTTGTGAAACTCACAACCTGACTTTTAACCCCATTTATCAACATACCATTGCCTGCTGTCCATCTCACAACATTTTCGAGGTCACGTTGCAGTTGCTCACAATCTTGTAACTTATTTATCACTCTATAGAGAATAACATCATCCGCAAAAAGCCTTACCTCCGATTCCACTCCTTTACTCATATCATTTATATATATAAGAAAACATAAAGGTCCGATAATACTGCCTTGAGGAATTCCCCTCTTAATTATTACAGGGTCAGATAAAGCTTCACCTATTCTAATTCCCCAGTCTTCAAATGGAATCTGAGTCCATGAAAATTCGCAACTGGTGACGAATATACACTAAAAAATAGACCTACCATTTGTTTAACGACTACCAAATATAATATTAAATGATATAATTTCATCTCCAGCTTCCGGGGTAATTTTAACGTAGACTTCCTTTCTTCGACAACGGGCACATGGAAATAATTTTAAGACGCTCTTAGTGTTTGGGTAGAACGCGAATATTGCCGAGAGTATTCAACTTTCGATTATGTTTAATGTCTCAATTGACAGGTAAAGGAGAAAGCTGTCTGTTGCAGAAATAAAATTAAAAATCTCAAACGTAGTTTCAAAGTAAGGCAAAATTTGTGCTAAATATGTTCCGTCACTACGCATACTTTGTTATAAGATGGCGCTGTGTTGACTCGCGCGCTCAGGTGGAGGTTAGCTGTCGTTGTGAATACATCGTGGTCAGTTGTACAGAGTAACGAATTTAATAATGGAAAATAAATATTTGATTATGCCGAGCAACTGTCCCAGCACACTGGGCAATTCATGTATTGATATTACTTTTACTCGTAATATTACTCCCGAACTCTTAAATTATGCCTCTTATTTCTCATATCACAGACCCTTACTACACGGAGTTATTACCCACGTTCCAAGTGTACCACGTTCTATTGAATACACTTTATTATCCACATAATATTTGTCTTTTATTTCTAATAAGTAAGTCTACGAAACCTTCAAAACCCTGCAGCCCTTACAACAGTGACAGCCTACCGCCAATTTCTTCTGTTAATGTTGAATATTTACATTACTTTGATCGATGACAAAGAAAGTCACAAGTAGAGTTTCCAGCGAAGTTCAAGATATTTTAAATGAGCTTCCATAAAAAATAAATTGGATGTATTATTGATTGACATGATCCTCTTGATTGAAGTTTTAAGCATACCAAACTGTACTCTTGGAACGAAATGATGAGTCGGAAAGAAGAATGAGATGGCCAATTAACAACAGATAGCATGGCGATCCATGAACGAGCAGCTTTATTATTTTAAATAAACGAATATTACAACCAAAATTTTCCTGCAAGAAATATTGGGAATATCGACGAGCTGGAGAGACGTCTTACATCTGAAAATGATGGTTTTGACTAGGACAAGCTGTGTGCTTAGCCTTACTTACCCGTGACTAGGTTAGCGTGGTGGAACTGGCACACGGCATCAGCCTCAAACCAGGTGATGCGGTCTCGAAAGTAGCGGTAGAAGACCGGGAATCCTTCCTCTGGGAGGAACCATGTGTTGGAGATGTTCACCTGTAAACAATATCAGTGAAACGTCAGTGCATTCGATTTGTCGATGATTTATAATTCTGGATGTGTGCAAAAATTCTAGAAATTATACGAGGTTGATGATTTGTAAGGTAAGAACTTAATGTAAATTCCTAGAAATGAGCATCACCAGTGATATGTAAAAACTTAGCACTTGTTAAGCAGCAATGGAACTTTGCTAACATAGCTCATGAAATTGATATTATATCGACCCCGCTCTCTAGACTTCTCCGAATTACAGCAGTCCGTGTGTGTTATGAAGGTGTCTATTGTTCCAAGTCAAAATGGGGATGTCTTAAAAAATGGAAAATTAACACTAAATGCGAACTTCCCACAGATCAGTTCTTCTTACACAGTAGTCGAAGATGAACATGAAATACGACGTGATAATAACTGAGTTGAAAACAGAAGAAAGATACCACATATCGATTTTCATGTGTGAAAAGAAATCTCGTTTCAAGAAGCAAACAAAACTGTGAATTGTGCTTGTACTTGAATGTAATTATTTATTCTATGACGACAGAGAAGCACAACATTCTTAAATGCACTAATGTTTCATTAAAGAGATTGGTTACTTCTGATCGATTAATCGTATTTGACAAATTAGGCCTAACTAATCCACACATGTCACTGAATGTTCTAAGTTTTATAAAACTGGGAAGGAAACTCTTGTGCTAGTAAACTTTGGTGAAAGTTCCTATTGCAGTGCACAATATCCTTCAGAGATGAAAATGAAAAATGAAAATCCACAGCCTGTTTCCAGTCATTCAACCGGTTCAGGAATGAAATGAATGAAGCCGCATCTTAGCGGTGAGGATAGGGAAAGTGCCGGCTGCCGAAGCCTGTCGCACTCCTCTGGGTTGATGATTAATAACTGACAGATGAAATGAAATGATATTGGAGCGTGTTGCTGGAATGAATGATTACAGGGAAACCGAGTACCCGGAGAAAAACCTGTCCCGTCTCCTCAGAGATGACAGTGTAGTAACTGTGGAACTGCTCTAGGGCAGGGATGGCGAACCTATGGCACGCGTGCCACTAGGTGACACGCGAACAGGACATGTAATAAATAGGTCAAAATCTACCGACATAGCATATTTTAACATTACCCGTTAATAAAGAAGTATGTGAAAATTAATGCTATGACAAATTGTATTAGGTTAAAGCAAAAATATACCTTATTCTTAAAATTTACTTGTTCTTGACATGTCATTTTCAGTGCCGTTTGCAAAATAAAATCATGAAACTTTCACTCGAATGGATTTATATGTAATGCAATCTAATATCTAAATGAAGTAAAATGGGGGGGGGGGGCGGGGGAGGTTCATACTGATTTTAAAGTAAAATCACCGATAGCACACTAGAAAGTAAAAAGTAATAAACAAGACCTTAATTGACACGCTAGTCGAAAAAGGTTTGCCATCCCTGCTCCAGGAGATTACATTAGCTTTTAAGGACGCCAAGCAACATTTTCTGATTCTTTTATATATTTATTTTCAATTTTAACATATGTTCACACTTATCTGTTCACTTAATAAGCCTAAGTTAAGGACGAGGATATTCTGAATCCACAAACTTTGCAGACTGAAGGCTCCAAAGGACATATCTTTGTCTAGTTAGCTCATGGCTACAATTACCAATCCAGTATAAGAATATGTTATTCAGTTTCCGTTAGGGGAAATCAAATAATCATACGGTAAATATATCTTTCAGTAAAATTTGTGACGCGATATTACCTAGCAACCGTGCAGGCTGTGACGTGAAATGTTGATGGATGGCCATGACATACAGCTTCATGACCTGTGCAGCTTTCAGGGTACTGTTACTAGGTGAAAATGAAATGGCTTATGGCTTTTAGTGCCGGGAGTGTCCGAGGACAAATTCGGCTCGCCAGGTCCAGGCCTTTTGATTTGACACCCGTGGGCGACCTGCGCGTCGTAATGAGGATGAAATGATAATGAAGACGACACATACACCCAGCCACCGTATCAGAGAAATTAACCAAAGATGATTAAAATTCCCGACCTTGCCTGGAATCGAACCCAGGACCCCTGTGACCAAAGGCCAACACGTTAACCATTTAGCCATGGAGCCGGACTGTTACTAGGTAACATGGCGTCACACACATTGCTACATGACGTTATTTCGTTATCCACATTTTCGGATTACCCCAGCTTTAAGACATATCTATAATATTACGGGCCGTGAAAGCATCGCTGCTAACATATTTATATCAATATCAGGAAATTTAACCGATCTTCTTTCCTTTATTAATCCGTTTACCCTCCAGGGTTGGTTTTACTTTCGGCTTCAGCGAGGGCCCCCACATCTACCGCCTCAAGGGCAGTGTTCTGAAGCGTGAGACATTGGGGCTCGGGGATACAACTGGGAAGGAGAACGAGTACCAGGCGGCCTCATCTGCTATGTTGAACAGGGATGGGTAGGTTGGAAGGGATAGACGAACAACAGGGAAGGAATCGGCCGTGTCCTTAAGTTAGGTACCATCCCGGTATTTACCCGAAGGAGAAGTGGGAAATCATGGAAAACCACTTCGAGGATGGCCGAGTTGGGAATCGAACCACCCTCTACTCAGTTGACCTCCCGAGGCTGAGTGGACCCCGTTCAAACCCTAGTACAACTTTTCAAATTTCGTGGCAGTTAATCACACTAACCACTACACCACAAAGTTCTATCGCCATAATTTTTATCATTTTCATGTTATCGGTTTCATTGCAACTCACCTGATGTAACCGTTCAATGCCATGCTAAGAGACATGTCATGGTGCCCAGCAAGACATGTATGCTGTTTTCTGCATCATTTTACGAAATATTTGGTTGCAACAAGCATCTTATGTCCTGTCCGGGACACGAGCGACGCTGCGCGAGCTCGAAGGTTGAAGCTCTAATTGCGCGAACCGACAACGAGAGAGCTCTCAGTACAGCGAGACCTTGGAGCTGCGCTGTCTATCGTGCAAGCGAGTGCGAAGTAGAACGCCACGCTCAACTACTGCCTATGTCAGGAGGCGGAGTTAAATTTAAATGGTTCTAACTTGAGAACTGGATATTCTCCGATTTCCCTGCATATTCTTGGATACCAACCCAAAAATTTCGTGCGTCAAGTAATAATAATAACAACAAAAATTCGTCACAAGCCTAAGAAATGTGTAAGTCAGGACTCAATGCACTCAGCATAATTTGCAATACTTTATAACGTCCCTATTCCCCACCTTTTCGCTGAAATGCAAGGGGACGCTTGAGAGATTACCAGAAAACCTGCGATGCGATTTAAACGAAAGTAGATCAGCAAATAGAGGACGCCAAGATCTACAAAATGAATATCTATACGGCTCTGAGAGATAATTATTAGTGGAGCGATTTTTCCCATGGGGGCGGAGTATACCCTCTCCATAGCGGACGACCCGTGTCTTCTATACAAGGACAGCCAGGACAATCCTCAGTTACTCAGTGTTTTCGATATTGTGTTGGGCAGAGGTCTACTCCACGTTAGTCAGATACGCATTCATAGTGCAGTTACATTTTCCTTGTGTGAAGTGATAGTTTTCATGTGTGGATATATGAAATACTAATCCCAGTATACATTAAGGGAACGCAGAAAGCAGTATAATTGCAGGATAAAATGAATCTGTTTAGAAAGAACGGGTAACATTACAAAAATCGTCACGACGTAGTGAGTTACTGACTATAGAGAACCAGTAGTTATTGTACTGAGATTAAGGGATGTGCAGTAGTAGGAAACAATCAGCCTAACAAATAAACGTTGTCAGATTAGCCAGTAAGTACTCCATAAATGAACAGTGACGCTCACGTAGGAACAAATAAAACCAATAAATATTTCCCTCTACAACGAACGGGCATCGAGTAGAATTCCTCAGGGACAGTAATCGCTACTTGGGTACTCCATTTGAGTCGATGAGTGGATCTATCAATGTCATATTATTCGAAAACATATAAGCAGTGCTTCAAATAACCGATTCCTAATTTGTTCGCATGTATGTGAGTGCTCGTCGAACCCAGGATTTACCATTCCAAGAACGTGCCTGTGTGCCTGTGAAATTCCTGTTTGAAGACAACACAGAACTTCCAACAGTAGGAGGTAGCAGATCAAGACACCATGGATTCAACCCCGAAGGAGATGAACCCAGGACTCCCTGCTAACGAGTCGCCAGTTATGGATAACTAAGTCCATATGGGTAAACTCAGATGACAGCAGGTTACACACAGCATGATATTCCATGATATTCTTAGAATGAAAATCAGCCGTATCGCATTAATATGTAAAACATAACTTTGCAAATAGAATCTATCAGCATGTGTTTCGATTTTGATGTATATCATAATGTGTAGGTGACGCAATATGCGTGTTTCAATGGGATAAAGTTTCTTTATTAATTTAAATTTTTGTCCTCTGTGATTATTGGTCATAAAGTTATTCCGGGGATTTTGCATGAAGTAGTATATAAAGACCTATATTTTGTTATGTTTGAGTGAAGCATTCGTAAGGGTGGACTTAGATAATTCAGCGGACTTCATAATCCATTCCATTTTCAGTCAGCTGATATGGATCTTATCATTTTTTCAAATAGGCCTATAAATTATTCAGATGCTTCACAACTTTAATGCATGGATACAGTTACTTTCCCTTTTGGTCTTAAGGATGATGACGACTGGAGAAAGGAAGGTTGACTCGAGGTGCGAACCATGACTGGATGGCTACGCGAGCGAGTGATATGTTAAATTCAATCCCTGTCGATTAGGATCATCTCAATGTGTGAACAACGTGGATACTAGGTACACGTGTGTGAAAATGAAGGGGAAACCGTATGTGTGAAAATGTGCAAGCCGTCAGATTTGAGAATAATAAACATAATTATTATTCTAGTGAGGTAGAGCCTCCGGGGCTCAGGCAGCAGCGTGCCGGCCTCTCACCGCTGGATACCGTGGTTCAAATCCCGATCACACCATGTGAGATTTGTGCTGGACAAAGTGGAGGTGGGACAGGTTTTTCTCCGGGTACTCCGGTTTTCCCTCTCATCTTTCATTCCAGCAACACTCTCCACTATCATTTCATTTAATCTGTCAGTCATCAATCATTGCCCCAGAGGAGTGCGACAGGCCTCGGCAGCCAGCACAATTCCTATCCCATCCCTGACCTGGCCACTGACTGGAAAACAGGTTGTAGGTTTTCATTATTATTATAATGAGTTGAACCAATACTGAATAGGGTTGAGATAGTGAGATGAAATGATATCTGAAGAATATCCATAAATGGTTATATGCCCGGGGGACAAGAGATAATTGAATTAAGAATTACGTTGTTTATGCTCGGGTGAGATTGTATGTGTCTAATCAGTTGGGGTTGTAGACCAGGCTGTCGTAGGAGTGAGAGATTTATGACCGTCAAAGGAATGGTAAGAGGGGTGAGTGCCCGGCTCTTGGCTGTTTGTCCTGCTAACTGTCTGTCGACCGCCTGCACCAACTGCCTAAAATGTTTCCCATTTCACATTGTACTGAATTTTCACGTGTCAAAAAATTGTTGACACCAAGCTGTGTGCTTTCCATTGAGCCAATAGGTGAAGTAACCCTCCAATTTATATATTTAAATAAGATCGCAGTAGGGATTTTCAGATAACACCTCGACGTCAAGCTACCCGATTGGTATCGACGTCCTTGGATCGACACCAGGAGACCTGAAAGGGGTCACAGATTTTCAGAAAGTATTGAAGTGTATGGATTATCTGTTGTATTTATGTATTTGCAGGACAATACTTCATTGTAATATCTGCTTATAGTGTTGTGTATTGTATCAGTTTATGCTGATTTCTATGAGTTACAGGCTAACCAACGTTGTGTGTCCTCTTCGTAAATATTAGGATAAGTTATTACCCGGGAGAAATACGTATATTCGATAGTGTAATGTAGGCCTGTAATTAATGTGATAATGTAGACCTTATTAGCGACAAGCGACGAAATGATTTTCGTGATGGGATAAATATGCGGGAATGATCTTTTATCGTTATGTCAAAACACAATGATGATATTGAAAAATGTAGCGGATATAATATAGCGGATACCCACGGGTATCAGTTTTAAACTAGGGGGACAAATCTCTAGTGATTAATAATTAAAGTATATACATCAAGTGTTAATGAGTTAATTTGGGAATGTCAGAATGAGATTCACATGTGAACAAGACTGATAAAAGACATTTAACGGCATTACCCATATGATAAATTTCATTGTTTAAAATTGCTCCGCAGGCAATAGTATGGCATTTCTAGTGTGTGTAAATATTTTCATGTGACTCTCTCAGTAATAAAATTGTGTTTTTGAATTTGGAACAATCCATTCTTATCATTAAGTAGATTAGTATATTCCTCTTACAATAGCATCCTACTTTCAAAATATTTCGATTCAGTTCCCATTTTACTTAACGAACAGAACCATTGACCTGTATGCTCTTGAGCGTAGCAGTTGTGCCAGTTGAAAGTAGAAAGTATGTGACTTCGACGCCCGGGTTTAATTTTCCGAAGTTCCTCGTCCAGAATATTTCCATCCAACGAGATATTTGTGAAGCAACATTTTATATTCAGTACTCTGTCGACCCCGGGACACGTGCACTGCATTCAGTTGTTCTAATATAATTTCAACAGAATATCGCACTGAGACATCACAAATAATACATTTGACCACATACCGCACAATCTACAGGAAGTAAATGTGTTATTCTAATGAAGCCGACTGCCGACATATTGAGAGATTGTGGCCCAAAGAGTTTCAATGCGAAACTAAAATTGTTTACCATATTTACTAGCGTATTTACCCTCTTTCTTACTGACTTTACCTGACGAAAATTGAGGAGGCTGCGAGAATTCTTCTTCAGAAGGAAGGGGTCAGAGGATGAGCGTAACAAGTCAAGGAAGTCTGCATGAGTAACAGAATATTGTTTGTTTAAAGAAAGCATGCAGCCGAGTATATGTTAACTGTCTCTCTTTCTGCATTACCATCTCTACAAAATGTCCGGCTCCATGGCTAAACGGTTAGCGTGCTGGCCTTTGGTCACAGGGGTCCCGGGTTCGATTCCCGGCAGGGTCGGGAATTTCAACCATCATTGATTAATTTCTCTGGCACGGGGGCTGAGTGTATGAGTTGTCTTCATCATCATTTCATCCTCATCATTATGCGCAGGTCGCCTACGCGGGGTCAAATCAAAAGACCTGCACCTGGCGAGCCGAACATGTCCTCGGACACTCCCGGCACTAAAAGCCATACGCCATTTCATTTCACCTCTACAAGATCATCTGTTAATATTGTGTCTGTCGGGCTGAGTGGCACAGATGGTTGAGGCGCTGGCCTTCTAACCTCAACTTGGGAGGTTCGGTCCTGGCTCATTCCGGTGGTATTTGAAGGTGCGCAAATATGTCAGCCTCTTGTCGGTAGATTTACTGGCACGTAAAGGAACTCCTGCGGGGCAACATTCCAACATTTCGGCGTCTCCGAAAACCGTAAAAGTAGTTAGTGGGATGTTATTAGTATTTAATGACACGTGGTCTCCGGAAAGGCCTGGTGCAGGTCTTTTGATTTGACTCCCGTAGGCGACCTATGTGTCTTGATGAGGATGAATTGATGATGAAGACGACACATACACCCAGTCCCCGTGCCAGGGGAATTAACGAATTATGGTTAAAATTCCCGACCCTGCCAGGAATCGAACCCGGGACCCCTGTGACCAAAGGCCAGCAGGCGCCGAAATCGATCCTGAGTCGAGATTTTCATCTCAAGAATCACGTGGCATCAGGAAGGGTATCCGATATGAAAAAAATGAAATGGCGTATGGCTTTTCGTGCCGGGAGTGCCTGAGGACACGTTCGGCTCGCCAGATGCAGGTCTTTTGATTTGACGCCCGTAGGCTACATGCGCGTCATGATGAGGATGGAATGATGATGAAGACAACACATACACCCAGCCCCGGTGTCTGTGAAATTAACCAATGATGCTTAAAATTCCAGACCCTGCCGGGTATCGAACCCGGGACCCCTGTGACCAAAGGCCAGCACGCTAACCATTTCTCCATGGAGCCGGACAGGGTATCCGGTCTTAAACCCCCAATCAATACCAAAATGTGCCTGGGAGGCTCCAGCGTCACTAGAAATAACTGGGACAAGCTGAAGAAAGTTAGTTAGTTAGTTAGTTTCTTTGTTTGCTTGTTTGTTTGTTTGGTTGGTTGGTTGTACTGTTATTTCCTATAAAACAGAACTCTATTTTACTGATATCACAGAATGGTACTTCCATTTCGCAGTTATTGTAAAATATAGCAAACGTAACATCACTCACTGCAGCTGGAACTGCCGTCCATGTTCTCTATTGCATGCATGTCATCACCATCGTGGTCTTAATTCTCGGCGCCGAACTCAAATATATCCTGCATTTAACATAATAAGGAACATAAGTTTTGGCGGTGCTATATCGTGTGTCTTTAATATTTATCAGCCGCAAAAAGTAGATCTAACTTCTATCACTCAGAGAGCTGTAAGAAAATGAAACTAATCAGGGAGATTTTCCGATGAGTAGTGTGGAACTTGGAGCTGCTCTGCTCTTCAAGTTATTTACTATTCTGTATGCGAACACTTTCACGGAACTAAGCGAAGACAAAGTTTGGTAACAACACCGCAACCGAAACAGAATTTCCAAGACAGACTTCTTATGAACAGAAGAGAAATCGCAGAAAGATATTCAAAATTAAGTTTCTGTTTAATTTTTAGAAATTTTGCGTCATGTACAAGGGCTAATATTTTAATAATAATGATAAGATGAATACCAATACTACTACAAGGAGGCTAATTATACTACTATTACTACTACTACTACTAATAATATTTATTTTCTTCTTCTACGTTTCCCACAACGTGGTGGGGCCGCTCGTGCGACTTGGTCGCACATGTGGACATGGTCCTGTTTTACAGCGAGATGCCCTTCTGGACGTCAGCCCTAAGGGGAGGGATGTACTCACTATTGCGTGTCCGTGTGGTGGTGTTGTGCCTATACGAAGAGGCGTGTGTTCGGACAAATACAAACACCCAGTTCTCTAGAAAGAGGAACTAATCCAGGCTCCTCTGAATTGAAGACCTCGGCGCTGACTATTCAGCCAAGGAGCAAGATAATAATAATAATAATAAATAAGATTGAAGTATTGTCTTTACCTGTCGAAAATATCGTTTTGTTTCAAGAATAAATGGTGGAAACCAGCGGTTCAATTTCTGTCTGTGTACCGAGCGAGTTTGGCGTGCGGTCTGAGTCGCGTAGATGTGAGCTTGTATTCGAGAAATGGTGTTTCGAATCCCACCGTCGGAAACCCTGAAGATGGTTTACCGTGGTTTCTCATTTTCACGCCATGAAAATGCTGGGGCTACGCCTCAACGTAAGCTCACGGCTTCTACCTTTCCACTCCTAGCCCTTTGTCATCCTTCCGTGATAGTGTGAGGTTAAAAGACTAGGAATAATTGATTGTATGCATGTTCTTTCGAGTATCACGTGAAAGCGTATAAACACAGTATATTTTTTACTATTCGCTTTACGTAGCATCTACACAGACAGGGCTTATGGCAACGTTGAGATAGGGTAGGACTAGAACAGTCTTCCTCTTGCTGGGCTGAGCATATTAGAGGGCGGGCTATCAATATATGTACTGTCCGCACACTTTATCTTGATGCATTTGTGTACGGGGTGAGGAGTAAGGAGCGAGCTGTCCCGGTATCGATAGTGCTGCCTGGTGCTGCCAACTGAATGAAAATGAAATCTGAATTGAATCGAGAATATGATCTATCGATATGAAATTTCTAAACCGTTATCATCTTAAGCCAACAACTATGTCACATACACATTATATAACATTATAAAACATATCTCTCGATGCGAATCTTGTTCCTAGCATGAATTCTATACTTTGACTTTGATGTGTAAACAACAACAGTACTAGTACGTAAAGTTTACGCCAGATGTCGCACAATGATGCTTAAGCGATTCATAGTTTGTGTTGCAAAGGTTGCCAGTATGAATCTCGAAGATCGCCGAGGTCGACCGATTCAGCACTAGGATGTAAATGCACCAAGATAAAGTGTGCGGACAGTATGTGCTTCAGCCACAGTGACATTGCGATTACGGAACAGGCCGTGAAGGTCAAAGCCGAGGTGAACTCGAACATTGCGGCGAAACACAAGCTCGAAATACAGGCAGGAATAATGAAAAATAAGGCCTCACCGAATCTGACTGCAGAGAGCACATTTTGCAAGCAGGAGACCGTGCAAAATGCCTGCCGTGAGGATAGTACTGTATGCTATGTCGAAAAGTTATAATGTAGAATGCCACTACAAAATAAAATATGTGCATTCGCATCAGACTGCTGTAGGGGATAATAGAACAAAAATGGTTGAAGTTTTAAATATTATTTTTAGAAGCTCAATGGACAGGGAAAGTCACAAAACATTAGAATACCGTGGAAAAGGAGCACAAAACTGCTGAATTATGTATTACCTTTTAGTAAATGGATAACACGAATTTTACTTTTCTTCTTGGAAATGGTGTTGTTCCCATCAAATAAACTGAGTCGTCTGTTTGCAAAATCGGCCATCTCCAACAAAATAATTGAAATTCACTTTTTGTGCTGAATGTGTTCTCTCTCCACTTTTACACAAGACTATTAGCTGCAAACTCGGCCTCTAACCAGCTTATTTCTTTCATCGAAAATTGGAGTTAGGCAAAAGATGTTGAATCTCCATTGACTAAACATTTTGGGACACTGGCGAAATTAGAAGTGCTGAAGTTTTACAGAGAAGTCACTGATAATAATGACCTTCCACAAAACAACCCAGAACATGGGGAAATTGCATGTGAGCTCAATGTAGACAATGGTATTAATCAATGTTTAATTAATGGTTCATTTTGTGTAAATACAGTACATTGGTTTTTATACTGTATTGATTTCTTTTTAATGAACTTTAAAAAAGATTTTTTTTGTACATTTTCATTCCTTCAGTTTCTTTCGTTTGGTACAAACGCAGCCATCTACAAATTTGAAATTTAAATATTACAAATAATTATACAAATAAAACATTGGTATTCTGTAACATTCATTACTATGCTACTTATAAACGATTAAGCAAATAAAAATAATTCTATTTCTCGTTATATAGATTGTATACGTTTAACGGTTTCCTTAAAATTTGACCATTTGGAGACAGCTGGTTTTTCAAATAGACGACTCAGTTATAAATTGTAGCTTGCGTGCTTCAGCCTCGTAACTTTGCACAGTCGCGAAAAAAGAACTAAATGAGATAAGCATATGGTATCGTACATGTTCCTCGCAGGTACACTTTTCTCAGGAACTATTGAACATAGAGGCCTAGATAGTTGTTGCGCATATCCACAGGGTTTATGTCTACATAGGAGGTGAATTATAATACAGTCAAAAATATTTTAACCTTATTTCCACATGATTACTCTAAATTAAAAACATACCGAGCAAGTTGATGTCCGATTTGGGTCACAGCTTTCAGCTTGCATTCGGGAGATAGAGTATTCGAACTCCACTGTTGGCAGCCCTGAAGATGGTTTTCCATGTTTCCTATTTCCTTTTCTATTTCATCGTTACCATAAGACCTATCTGTGTCGCATCAACCATAGTACTAAAATATTTTCCTTTTTCTCTTATCTACTTAACTATTATAAGTTTCAAAATGGTGAGCGAAAAATTGACGCAAATGGGACATTTTGAAAACAGTTTCTAAATGCCAAAATTTTGTCATGTAGAAGTTCTTAAACGTGTTGTGAGCCAATGATTCAGACATTTCACAAGAAGAAAAACGCCAAATAATACCTATTCCAGCCCGGATCGAACTCGCTGTCTAGGGAATAGAAATAAATCGACTAACTGACTGCAACACTGCGATCACCTGACAAACGAAAGAAACCAGAGATACAAAGGTAAGGTAAGGGTTATTCTGCCCGAAGGCAGGTCCGAACCTCCGCAGAGGTGCTCCTGAGCCGGAGTTTACGTGCGGTAGGGTGGCCAGTTCCTTTCCGCTCCTCCATTCCCTTACCCCCCACCAACAGCGCGTGGCAACCCATCCAACTCCTGACCACGCCCAATGTTGCTTAACTTCGGAGATCTCACAGGATCCGGTGTTTCAACACGGCTACGGCCGTTGGCAGAGATACAAAAAAGCATTAAATACATTTCAAGCTTGCAGTGCGGATGGTCGTCGGATGATGAGCCACGTTGAACATGTATGGCTGCTGGCAGTTCAACTCCCCAGTCTTCAACACAAGCAATAGCTATAGTCGAATGTATTATCGCTCAAAGAAGAAAAAACAAAACTTAATTTTAATTATTACCAAAATGTTCTTTTTCAAATTGCTTTATGTCGCACCGACATAGATAGGCGACAAAGGGATAGGAAAGGCTTAGGAGTGGGAAGGAACCGGCCGTGGCCTTAATTGAGGTACAATCCCAGCATTTTCCCGGCGTAAAAACAGGAAACAACGGAACACCATATTCAGAGCTGCCGACACTGCGGTTGAAACCCACTATTTTCCGAATGAAAGCTCACAGTTGTGCGCCCCTAACCGCACGGCCAACTCGCTCGGTTTATGATAATGTATTTCACCTTCCATGCAGGTAAACATCCTGTTGATATCCACAGTAAACATTATACCTGTAGCTTGAATTGTTTCTGAGAAAAATCACCTGCTGGGAAATTATACAATACAATGCGCTGATTATTTTTCTTTGAGTGACTGTACAAGTCGTAGGGAATGGAATACATTTTCTATTAGATCTATTAGTTAGGCGTTCGTCTGTGAATAACAATAGCTAATACCCATTTTATTTATTTAGTTAGGTATTTATTTAGTTCGTTTACTCACCAGGGTTGGTTTTTGCCTCGGACTTAATTAGGGATTCCACCTTTACCGCCTCAAGGGTGGAGCGTGGAGACATTTGGTCGAGGATACATTTGGGGAGGAGGACCAGGCGGCCTCACCTGCTATACTGAACAGGTGCCTTCAGGGGGATGGGAAGATAGACGGCGAAAAGGCAAAGAAGTGGCCGTGTTCTTACGTTAGGTATCATCCCGGCATTTGCCCGGAGAAGAAGTGGAAAACCACGGAAAATCACTTCGAGGATGGCTGAGGTGGGACTCGAATCCCCTCTTCTCAGTTGACCTCCCGAGGCTGAATGAATTCCGTTCCAATCGTCCTACCAATTTTTGAAATTTCAACCGGGGCCTCCGGGAGTGGCAGCTAATCACATTAACCACTACACTTCAGAGACGGAATAATATCCATTTAAAATTTAAAATATGCCTACAATGGTTTATAGTCATAAAATATAAATATAAAAATATAACAACTCGTTGAGTAGCGCAGTCATTCAGTGAACACATCTTTATGTACAGTACGTACTTACTGATGTGAGGTCCGCTTCGGTACATTAAATGATGAAAATCATGACGTGTCTGCGAGAGTAATTCATAAAAATACAGCATATAATATGCAGTTTGGTTGCAGACTATATCTTAACAGAATAATGGGGTGAATATACCATTTTTATGATACCGGGAATATGTTTATGTGGTAACCTCATATCCACTACATTTAATAGCGCTCACTTGGAAACACAGTTTATACATATAATGGCCACCAGTTTCATTCCCGTTTTCCATCACTTCCTTCTATTTACGCTCAACATATACACATATGTGTGTATACAGTAATATATAAAACTAAAAACGTTTCCGGTGGCCATTTGTTCAGCCGCAAAATGGAATACTTTCCTTTCCTTGTTTGTGTGTTTCATTCGTATTGGGCACCAATATTTCTCTCCCAACATTTTTCAGTCCTGTCCTGAAAGTCGTCTGTAACGTGCTGTGACAGGCTTTGGTTTCACTGACCAGTGATATTCCTGGCAGGTTCGATCCTGGCTCAGTCCGGTGGTATTTGAAAGTGCTAAAATACGTCAGCCTCATGGCGGTAGATTTACTGCCACGTAAAAGAAATCCTGCTGGACTAAATTCCAGCACCTTGGCGTCACCGAAAACCGTAAAAATAGTTAGTGTGACAAAAACAATACAATTGTTATTAAGTGCTATTCCTTCAGGTTTCTCTATCAAACGACCGCTACAATATTCCTCCTTCAGTAATTCCATCAGAACAAATATTACCTAGGCTACCATAACTTGATGAGTAAGAGCATCTGACTAGAAATTAAGTGCATTGATTAGGTGGATCATTAAACCAAATATTTATTCTTGATTAGAAATCGGAAAATTGTGGGTTCGGATTCCACTGGTGTCCATTCGGCCCATTTTCTTCTGTACCTAAAATCGCTACGATATACAGTGTGAGTCCTCTGCTCCTTTGAATTTTAGATATTCGACTACCCTTCAAACGTCAAGAGCAGGGAGGGTCTAGATGTATTTGCCTGCCTATGATATAGTACCATGGCGAATAGAACTTGCTGATAATGTTATTCATCTAATTGAACCTTCGATGTTCACAATTACGAGCGTACCTGGAGAGATCAAACTTACAGACAGAATGACGAAATTGAAAAGAAAAGAAACCAAATGTATACACAAGAAATCAGAAGGCATACTCTAATGAGTGGAGTTAACCAGAGGGCATACGGCGTATACCCTCGACTACAGCCCTGATTACCGCTCTTGTTAGACGATGTGCGTGTTACCATGTGGTTTCAGAATGACGGAACTCCACCGCACAATTCAGCAGTCATCCGTAATTACCTGAATCCTACACATTCCGGTCAACGGATAGGAAGGGGAGGACTTGTCTCCTGGCCGGCCAGATCACCAGATTTAACTCCACTGGACTTCTTTCTAAAACAAGTAGTCTACGCATAGCTGAAGATCCTGAGAGCCCTGGAAATCTAACCTGCAAATCCGTTACATCTGACATTCTCCAACAAAACAAGTCCGAGTGTCAGTTCAACGGTCTGGTCAAAAATGCCTTAATCAACAAGGTCACCATTTCGAGCACATACTGCGTTAGCGAACTTGAGTTCACGTACCTCAAGTCCGTTCCACCGGCCATACAGACCTGATCATCAAACACCCCTTTTAAGTTCTACATAAAGAAGAAGTAAGTGCTTTTACTCCCTGACCTGGCCGGGAATCCAACCCGGGGCCTCCGGCTAAGAGGAAGGCACGCTACCTCTACACCCCGACACCTTTACTACAGCTCCTAAATACCCTCATACCCATATGAAGAGATGTGCAACATTATTTACGACCTCGTTAATGTTCTTTCCCATATTACGCCTGGTTACCTACAGTGATCTCCGTGAGATACTATCATCCTCATCAACACAGTAATTGAAACTGAACAGATAATACGAGTATAATATTATTTTAATTATTACATAACTATTTCTTGTTTATAATTACCGGGTGGGGAAAATGAAACTGGCCAGAAAAATATTAATGATAGCACTGACGCGGGATTGAACCTTGTTAAAGAACATCACAGAAGTCGCTGGAAATTGCTTCATCTGAAGAAATGAAAATTGAGGATCCAAAAATCCTGAGTCTATTTCACTCAGAAACCACCGGCAAAACTCAACACGCGAAGGTTCGTCTGGACGTGTAACGCTTGTACAACAGTAAATTTGTAAGGATACAGATGCAGCTCCTTTTTGATATGTTTCGACAGGACGAACTCTTAATAATAATCATGTTATTTGCTTTACGTCCCCCTAACTACTATTTTACGGTTTTCGGAGACGCCGAGATGCCGGAATTTAGTCCCGCAGGAGTATTTTTACGTGCCAGTAAATGTACCGACATGAGGCTGACGTAAGTGAACACCTTCAAATACCACCGGACCGAGCCAGGATCGAACCTGCCAAGTTGGAGTCAGAAGGCCGGCACCTCAACCGTCTGAGCCAATTAGCCCGGTGCCATAAGAACTGTCTGTGACGCTGCGAAAAAAAAACAGAATAAGAAAAAACCTCATTTTTCGCCTGCGAAATATTGTCGCACATTTCACCTATTTTAGAAGTTAGTATTTCATACACTAGGGGGCTGTCTCGTTATATCACGAATCCTACCGGGAAGCATCAATGGAACGTTACGATGGCGCTGTGAGGCTGGGTATGGTGGGTTCGAATTCCACCGTCGGCAGTACTGAAGATGGTTTTCCGTTGCTTCCCATTTTCATTCCAGGCAAAGCCTGAGGCCGTAGGGCCTACGTTAATTAAGGCCAGGGCCGCATCCTTCCCAATCCAAGCCCTTTGTAATCCGTGCACCACCGTAAACCTTCAGTGTGTTAGTGGGATGTTAAATCACTAGCAAAAAGAGAAATATCGATCACTTATGGTCTTACTCAATTTTTACCCTGCTCGTGCTAAAAAGTGTAAAGGCCTGATCTTGGTTGTATTCTGGCTTGTCTGAGGAACATAGCGCTTGTATGTTGTACGAAAGAGCATTAGAACAGAGCCGCGAAGCTCTAGTTCTGGTACAGTTATTGTGCTCTGCCATCGATGGCTTGCCATAATGGCTACTATCAGTATCTTTACGATGCATTGACAACAGACCTGGCTGTTACTCTAAAGCTCCTGTGATGTGACATTACTCGTAACATTGGGCAACTATGACCCGATCGTTACTGTTAAAGAGCATTGTTGGTAGATTTCGCTGACCGTCATGATGATTATTATTAAACTCATTGACCTTTTCCAGGTATTTTACTACTATTGCTGTTGACAGGGCTGAATTTAACTACTGGAGCGTTCATGGGCCCCAAGTTATTTTTGTGCCCTTACCCCATTTCCCATCCGTTAGGCACGTAGTCTTCTGAAAACGAGAATAATCAACAGCTTAGTAGTTTCCGTCGTGCTTTTTCATTAGAATGATTTTCTACGGTATTTTCGAATAAATAACTGTTACGGGAATATTATTGAACACAGAGGTGTAAGAAGGTGCCGGGGTGAATGGGCAGACAAGGAAATGACCACCGGGCGAGTTGGCCGTGCGGTTAGAGGCGTGTGGCTGTGAGCTTCCATGCGGGAAATAGTGGGTTCGAATTCCACTGACGGCAGCCCTGAAAATGGTTTTCCGTGGTTTCCTATTTTAACACCAGGCAAATGCTGGGGCTGTACCTTAATTAAGGCCACGGCCGCTTCCTTCCAACTCCTAGGCCTTTCCTATCCCATCGTCGCCATAAGACCTGCCTGTCTCGGTGCGACGTAAAGCCACTAGCAAAAAACAACAACAACAACAAACAAAGGAAATGACCAGAGCTTAAGTTAAGGCACTAAATTTTGAAATGTTATTTCTTTCCTTCCTTTTTTAACTTACAAAATTTGTTAAATAGACAGTAACAATATAATAATGAGCTCTTCAGATCCAATAACAGTGACTTAAAGTCCAAAAACAGGTACAGAACTCGATAGAAATTTTAACACGATAACACACAAGGAATGAGCATTATAGCTCTGAACAGATACACTATTTATAAGAGCATGTTTGCTTCACTAACTTACATAGCCTAGGAGTCTGAGCTCCAAAATTAATACAGTCCAGCTTTTTAGAGGCATAAGTTTTTTATAATGCACTGACATTCTGTAGGTACACATCTTTGCCCTGATGTGAGCTTATTTATCGCTAGACAATTAGTTACACACTGATGTATAAACAATTACAAAATAAACATTGGCAATGAGTGAACATTCTTTTCTTGTTTTGCTATTTGCTTTACGTCGCACCGACACAGATAGGTCTTATGGCGACGATGGGATAGGAATGGGAAGGAAGCGGCCGTGGCCTTAATTAGGGCACAGCCCTAGCCTGGTAAGAAAATGGGAAACCACGGAAAATCATCTTCAGGGATGCCGACAGTGGGACTCGAATCCACTATCTCACGGATGCTAGCTCACAGCTGCGTGCCCCTAACCGCACGGCCAACTCGCCCGGCAGTTTCCATTCTAAATGGCCTTAATGTATAAAGAAAAAGGTTTAACATGATTGGGCAAGAACAAAAGGTTGGGAGGCGAAACACTTGCACACCTTCTAGAATATTTTAAAATCCTAAGTGGGCTAATGGCCCAAAGACACAGAGGTAAAGCCTATTCTACGCCGGGGTAAGTAAATGAGAAGCCTTAAATTCCAAAACAATGTTAAGAAGTATAGACGATTAGAAACTCTAGTCATCCTATAACAAGTTGAATGGCAATCAACAGAGGGAAATCACTCTTTGTTCCCTTACGTTATGTTTCCCAGCAGGGATTTGAACAGAGTCCTCAGACTTGCCGAAAATCTACATTTAAAGTAAGAAATTCGAACTTTATATGAAGAAAGAAGTTTGAAACCTTCCCCTCAAGCTATCTGCCGGAGCTATCACATGTTAAGGAAATTCTGCTATTACCTTGAGTTTCTGGGACTTCCGAACGCCGACCTGCGACCTCTACCTCCTTAGTAAACGCCACACACAATCAACAGAAGTGATGAAGATGACGACACAACCCTAAAGTGCCCGGCTTTTATAGCATTTCGAGGGGAAGTTTCCAGATCTTTTTACAGATAGGCTGGATACCTGTACACACCCCCAATTTTAATTGGCTAGAGAAAATATTTCCAAAATTCCCGATTGGTTGGTAACTATAGAAGAAGGAAGCAATAAGAGTGTTGTCAACTTTGAAAAATGAAATGGCGTACGGCTTTTAGTGCCGGGATATGTCCAAGGACTTCGGCTCGCCAGGTGCAGGTCTTTTGATTTGACCGCTGTAGGCGACCTGCGCGTCGTGATGAGGATGAAATGATGATGAAAACGACACATACACCCAGTCCCCGTGCCAGGGGAATTAACCAATTATGGTTACACTTCCTGACCCTGCCGGGAATCGAATCCGGGACCCCTGTGACTAAAGGCCAGCATGGTTGCCAAGTTTGATACATGAACAAAACAATCTTAAAAAACTGAGGTTATGAACTTTAAAGATTCAACTTTCCCTTAAGAATTAATTGTCCTTAATCCCGCCAGAGGGGGCACTTAGGACAATGGTAGAGACAACCAACAGTTGCAACCCCAAGTACCTTGCATAACATTAGTTCAAGCTCAATTACATAGATGGCCTTATAGAAGCCGCGTTGTTTACCTGGACGGAGCTGTACCCCCGGTGCAATAATAATAATAATAATAATAATAATAATAATAATAATAATAATAATAATAATAATAATAATAATAATAATAATAATAATAACTGAGCAAGTTGGTCTTGTGGTTGGGGCCGTGCAGCTGTGAGCTTGCATTCGGGAGATAGTGGTTCCGAACCCCACTGTCGGCAGCCCTGAAGATGGTTTTTCGTGGTTTTCCAATTTCACACCAGGCAAATGCTGGGGCTATAACTTAATTAAGGCCACGGCCGCTTCCTTTCCACTCTTAGTCCTTTTCTATCCCATCGTCGTCATAAGACCTATCTGTGTCGGTGCGATGTAAAGCAAATTGTAAACAAATGTAATAATGTCATTGGTTATACGTCCCACTACCTACTTTTATGGTCTTCAGAGAAGCCAAAGTGTTAGAATTTTGTCCCTTAGGAGATCTTTTACGTGTCAGTAAATCCACCCGAACATCGTCAAATATTACTCATACTGAATCGGAATCGAATCCGCCAGTTGGAGCTCAGAAGGCTAGTGCTCAACAATCTGAGCTACTCAGCCCGCCTCTTCGTAATCTAATCACACATTTAAATCATTTTCAATGGGAACTCCAACGAGACGGAGCAAGTATTGTTAATTTTGAGATAATTTCAGCAGAGGAATTTGAAATAGGAGTATATAAATGCTTTACACTGTAAATAAACTAAAACACGCTATGAAACGAACACAAAACAAACAACTGTTGCAAACGACGTGGAAACGAATAATGCCAAGTTACCGCGCTAATTTTCCCTCGAACCAAAATAATTAACTGTGCAAACAACAGCGCCCACAGCACACAGCAGTATCAAACTTCCCTCATTCGCGTTGTAAGATTTCCTAACGTGTTCAAAACATGTTTTTATAAGTTTTATGGACATAATTAAATATTTGTCGCCCCCATACATTTCCCTTTGGTCTTGGAACCTTGCCTAAATACGACTCTAACTGTAGGGAATCAGACATCGTTAGTCGTCATTTGTATTTAAAGTTGGTTGGTTGGCTGTTAAATAAATTTAAGGCTTTCCAGGGAAGAATAATACAAATATTTAACCCTTAATAGGCATCGTGTCCGCCTATGTGGTGTAGTGGTTAGTGTGATTAGCTGCCATCCCCGTAAACCCGGGTTCGATTCCCGGCTCTGCCACGAAATTTGAAACGTGGAACAGGGACTGGAAAGGGGTCTACTCAGCTTCGGAAGGTCAAATGAGTAGAGGGGTTTCGATTCCCACCTCAGGCATCCTCGAAGTGGTTTTATGTCGTTTCCCAATTCTTATCCAGGTAAATGGCGGGATGGTACCTAACTTAAGGCCACAGCCACTTCCTTCCCTCCTTCTTCCAATCTTCCCATTCCCCCAACAAGGCCCTTGTTCAGCGTAGCAGTCGAGGCCACCGGGCGAGATACTGGTTCTCCTCCGCATCTGTATCCCCGACCAAATGTCTCACGCTCCAGAACACTGCCCTTGGGGCGGTAGAGGTGGGATCCCTCGCTGAGTCGTGGGGTGGAGGGTGGGGGGTGAGATTCAACCCTGGAGGGTAAATGGATTAAATAGGCATCGAGTGGTCCCTGGGACTCGCTGAGATTTTGCTTGTTTGCTCTGTAGGCTACTAGCCCTAACGCCCAGTGACCTTGGTTTGCCCAGTACCTTCCATCTTGGCTTTCTAAACCGGGGCCGCCGTTTCACCATCTGATAGCTCCTCAATTATAATCACGTAGGCTGAGTGGAACTCGAACCAGTCCTCAGAATCAGGTAAAAATCCCTGAGGTGCCGGGAAACGAACTCGGAGCCTGCGGGTAAGAGACAGGCACGCTAGCCGTACACCGCGTGGCCGGCGTAGTCTAATATTATAGGGGACGTATACGATCACTCTTTGTTACTGAGAGACAGGCTGAGATATTTTCCGAAATGTTATGTCTCGTAAAAAATGTGCTATGCCATCTTCCCCGCGGTTTAGGGTTGGTGAGCCTTCTTCGTACAGGAACCGGGTTCGCTTCCAGACCAGCTCTATAATTTTTTCTTTACAAGTTGCTTTACAGTACGTCACACTTACACAGACAGGTCTTATGGGGACGATGGGACAGGAAAGGGCTAGGAATGGGAAGGAAGCGACCGTGGCCTTAATTAAGGTACAGCCCCAGCATTTGAAAATGGAAAACCACAGAAAACCACTTTCAGGGCTGTCAACAGTGGCGTTCGAACCTACTGTCTCTCGAATACTGGTTACTGGCCGGACTTAAGTGACTGTAGCTATCGAGCTCGGTCACGAGAACAATTGGGTAGCTATCTGAAGGCGAGAAACCGGCCCTGGTCTAGAAAGCCAAGAATAACGGCCTAGAGGATTCGTTATGCTGACTACATGTCACCTCGTAATCTGCAGGTCTTCGGGCTAAGCAGCGGTCACTTGGTACGCCAAGGCCCATCACGGTTGTTTTTATTATCTTTTCTTACTAGTTTTCCAGAGATTTGACAATTCTTTCTTTCTTTCTTAATCTGTTTACCCTCCAGGGTTGGTTTTTCCCTCGGACTCAGCGAGGGATCCCACCTCTACCGCCTCAAGGGCAGTGTCCTGGAGCTTCAGACTCTGGGTCGGGGGATACAACTGGGGAGGAGGACCAGTGTCTCTCCCAGGCGGCCTCACCTGCTATGCTGAACAGGGGCCTTGTGGGGAATGGGAAGATTGGAAGGGATAGACAAGGAAGAGGGAAGGAAGCGGCCGTGGCCTGAAGTTAGGCACCATCCCGGCATTTGCCTTGAAGAGAAGGGGGGAAACCGCGGAAAACCACTTCCAGGATGGCTGAGGTGGGAATCGAACCCACCTCTACTCATTTGACCTCCCGAGGCTGAGTGCACCCCGGGAGTGGCAGCTAATCACACTGGCCACTAAACCACAGAGACGGTCTTTAAAAATGCATTCGCCAATTAATTTGCATATTTACTCGCATACATTGGAGAGTGAATATTTTAAATCAGCTCCTACTCTCAGTGGCTGAATTCTGTGGCCGTGCTAGAGGGGCAATACAAACTGTCGCTGGGAGAGAGGGGCAGTTCATTTACTTCCGTAAGTGTGACAGCCCGCAGGTGTTGGGAGTGTCGCTTGTGAACACTCCGGCAAAGTTTTACGTTTGTAGAGTTACACGTTCTTACAATAGCAAGAGTACGGCGCGGCGTCAACATCATCGACTGCTCACCTTTCTACACAGCCAGAGATCCCAGCAACAAACAGTATTAAGATGTACAGTTTTATTCTTTCCCTGTGTTGTATTCAATCCTGAGACTGGTCTGTTGCTATGAATTTTGATTCATGTTGGTTATTCTTGGTTAAGTTATTCTTTCATCGAGAATATGCAACGTTGATTAGAAATTGTAGTGGTAGGAACAGACGAAATACTCATATAAAGACAAGACAAACATGTAGACCCGTGGCCGGAATCGAATCGGCAACTGCCGCATCGCTCAGTTTCATAACTTCTGACCTTGGCTCTGAACTGTGCTTGTCGATGATTGTCTCACTTGACGAATGGTAGAGAGGGGGATGGTTTATACGGATAGGCTAGTTGCTGCATGTTCCGTGATGTGAAGTTTTCTTACAAACGCAAGCTCAGTTTCTGATGTTAGATGCATGCACAAACGTTCTGTGGAAGAGGGTTTCATTATTCGACCACTGCACTGTGGGCTTGGTGTTCGACTTGGATTTCAAGGTGAGTAAAACTTCATAGTAAAATTTGGAAAGGTATATTATTTCCCTTGCTATGAGTCTCTCGCTAGGAAGTTCTTTTTTATGCTAATGGCGTTAGGCCTCGGAATACTATGCGACCAGCATTTACAGAGTAACCATATATTATTGTCCATACATTTCGTGGTTGAAAAGAAAAAGTCGTATCTTAGAAATTAATATTACAGCCTGATAAATATAGGCAAATTACAGGGCATAATTGTGGAGGTAGATTTGATACCAGGATGGCAACTGAAGTTGGCAGTGGGGTATTTAACTTCACCAATGAAGAGTACAGATGGTTCTGTTGTTGGGAGTACTTCTTACAGGACAGTATGATGTGGTTAAAGTCGGCTATTTTTCCTAGGTCTTGTGGGCAGTGATGGTTGTCGAAGACCTCGATCTTGTGTAGATGACTTGGATAGCATTCATACTCCAGATGAATTCTTATTAAAGATGAAAGATGTCTGCAAGTTAGTTTCAATTTCTTGAACCATATTTGCGCTGGTATGGTGGGCTGAATTTTAGCATAGTGCTTTCCTCCTGTAAGCTGTGACATTCTTCAGTACTCAGACCATTCCCTGTAGATCTGTTGTTTGATTATGGGCAGGAAATCAAAATATGGTAACTGTTTGTGAAGGCGGAGTTCAAAAGTTGTGTATTCCTTGGCTAGCTGGTCTACTATCTCGTTCATCGTTATACCAGCGTGGCCTTTAATCCATAAGAGATGCACTTCCTGAGCTGCTTTCTGGGCAGTATAAATTAAGTTCAAAATGTCTAATCGTTATGTGTAGGCAGGTCCCAACGAGAATCTTGTAGCCTTTGAAGGGCACAGGGCACGTATCGTTTCATATCGTTCGTAGTACATGCTTTTATGATACCTAAACATGCACGCACGTTCGTAAATTAGGAACCGTAGATTGCTCCATAGGATCGGGCGCTCAGGCGGTATCGAAGCGATCTCTGCTGTTTTCTTCCTGTGTTTTTAATTTCCAGTATTTTTAATGGTTCATTGTGCTTTCTATGGCGAATTTATATCACACGTATGCTATATGTGATGTGCAGTGCTCATTTTCTGCTGTAACCCATGTGATGCGTAGTTTGTGTTTGTATGTACATTTAAATGTCAGATGTTGCCTCGTGACGTCATAGTTTCATCAAGGCTGACCTTCTACAGGTTAAAGGGGTGAACTATGACGTTATAAACATGGCTACCCTGCCAAGAGAGTCGTAGCGCTTGGCAAATTTTGGCATTTAATTATTACGTACAAATTGCAAAAACTCTTAATTTTCGCATCTACAGTAAGTTCCTTTTTTGGACATGGTAGAATTCGCCCTTTAGGGTAAAAAATTTCTGAGACCCGAATTGGAGATAGCGGGATTGTGTACCGTAACCGCTACGAGAGAATAATAATCTACTTGTGCTTTCTGTTAGAACGATAATAAACACCATAGAAATTACATTTTAAGACACCATATAAATATTGTACTTTCACTCGGTATTTGGAAAAATTCACCAGCAATTAGGTGTATTTGACGGTGATGATAACTGTTCCTGTTTGGAGACAATTTCCACAGGTAATAGAAAGTAGTGCTTTTAGGTTGATGTGGCATTATGAGCATAATTCCTTTAGAAAGAGTAACGAATGAAAATACTCGTTTAAAAGTCCACAGTTGTGTATTATTCAGTAAATTGTAGTAATATTTAGTAAAATGTGATAATCATGTTGAATGGTTCAATCTGAGGTTACTATCAACTACCAAACTATTGTGCAAACATCAGGAGATGAGTCTTGTAAGTAAAAGTAATAAAACAGGCTCTGTAAACAGATTTTCGAAAATTACATAGTGAACTTCTAAGGTAAGATTTGTTATATGCCGGGCGAGGTGGCTATGCGGTTAGGGTCACGCAACTGTGAGCCTGCATCCGGGAGATAGTGGATTTGAACCCCACTGTCGGCAGCCCTTCCTTTCCACTCCTAGGCCTTTCCTATCCCATCTTCGCCATTAGACCTATCTGTGTCGATGCGACGTAAAATAAGTTGTAAAATATAAATTTAAAAAAAGTTATACTGTAGCCTATAACAAACTTACCGAAAAGTATGTCCGGTTAGTAACGTAGATACTCGAACTATTCTTCATAGGTCGCAATACAAACTCCCAAGTGATGCATCACAAACCGACTCACATTTTCGAATCTTCTTGCCTACTGATGAACAGCATTACATTCACAGCTCAGTTTAACGAGTTCTGTTGCAGCTCACTCTGTTGGTATCTGAAGGTGCTCAGTATATCACTATCACTATCAGCCATATTCAATCGGTTTTACGATGTGGCCTCTTTAAGTCCGAAGCAAGGTAGGTTTTCATGAGGTCTCTACATCTGGGACGGTCTTGAGCGATGTTCTGCCAATTGATCCCAGTAATCTTACGGATGTCTTTATCCCATCTGTCCGGTGGTCTTTCCTTAGGTCTCAGATGATCTTTCGGACTCCACTCAAGCACAAGCTTTGTCCACCTATCATCAGATCTCCGAGCAACATGGCCTGCCCACTACCATTTTAGGGTAAACACCCTTTCTAAAATGTCACTGACCTTTGTGACCGACCTGATGTAATCTGCTCTCTTCCCGTCTTTCTTCGTGAAGCCTAGCATAAACCGTTTCATAGCTCTTTGGGTTGTTCTGAGTTTTTGCTTAACAAACTCGCTCAATGTCCAGGTTTCACAACCGTAAGTCAGTACAGGGAGAACACACTGGTCAAAGACTATCTTCTTCAGGTGGGTTGGCATGTTGGATTTGAAGATTGAAGAATTTCTTCCGTAAGCTTGCCATCCTAGTTTGATACGTCGGAAGATTTCCGGTCTTAAGTCCCCCCTTTCATGTTTACAAGCTGCCCAAGATAGACAAACTCATTGACCTATTGTAATGTGGAGTTTCCCACATGCAGCTTTACTGCTGGGGCCCATTTGTTGAGCATTACAAATAAAATTTAAACATGTTTATCACGAAATTAAACCAATCAACAGGCTTTTTAAAAATAATTTGGGAGATAGTGGGTTCGAACCCCGCTGTCGGCAGCCTTGAAGATGGTTTTCCGTGGTTTCCCATTTTCAGACGAGGCAAATCCTGGGGCTGTACCCTCATTAAGGTCACGGCTGCTTCCTTCCCACTCCTAGCTCTTTCCTGTCCCATCTCGCCTAAGACCTATCTGTGTCGGTGCGACGTAAAGCAACTTCTTCTGGTGACCGTGGTCTCAATTAAGGTACAGCTCCGGCATTTACCTGGTGTGAAAATGGGGAAACCACGGAAAACCATCTTCAGGGCTGCGGACAGTGGGGTTCGAATACACCATCTTCCGAATGCAAGCTGATACCTACGTGTCCCAAACCGTGAAGTCACTTGCTCGGTCCAATCAACAGGTGTTGGTCATAATTTTATTACTCACTCGGTTAATTAATGCTAGCTGGACTGCTCCATCACTTAACCATTTCACACATCATTTTGGCTATATCAACGAAAGTAGCATTTAGGATTAATAATTTTAACAATATCTTTTTTACTAGTTGCTTTACGTCGCACTGACATAGATAAGTGTTATGGCTTTAACAATATTAACTTATGTAGATAAATCTTAGTACCTTTTCTACGGAGGAGTATTCGTTTCTACCGGTCACTCTTAGGCAACCAGTGCCACGAGCCGAGCTATGAAAATTCTCTGATTACATTGCGTGGACTCCTTTGTGAAGGCCGGTATAAAAGGAGCTCAGCTTTAGATCTAATGGCCAGCGGTTGCGGAGTGGGTCTCGGCCCACAAGTGGTCACAATTGGTCGTGGCCTGACAGCTCTACACTCCGATCGGCCAACCGAGCAAAGGAAGGGTGATCACGGCTCTACCGTGGTTCTGCGCTTCTGTATTTGGGAGACGAAGAGGGGCTGGTCCCCACCGTTGGTTGTCCTGAGAATGGTTTTCTATTCTCCTGCTCTAAGGCGAATGTTGGGACAGTTCCTAGTACAGGCCACGGCCGCCAACCCCCTCACCTTCTTCGCACATCTCCTTCTCCGATACAAATATCCTGGCCTTAGAGACGGCGTCACCGTCTAGGAGGCCCGCTTCACCCTTCAGGGTAGGAATGAAAACATTTAGTAGTAGTAGTAGTAGTAGTAGTAGTGTGGTAGATTTAGTTGGCTGTGCCGATACGATTGCTCATAAACAGGCCTGACATGGTGAGCAGTGCTGCTATCTATCTCGAAACACATACACATCCAGACATACAGCAAATTCTTCTTTCTTTTCCTGGCAGAAATCACCACCAGAAATACAAATATGTTCGCATAATTTGAAATAATTGTGTAATTGAAACGAAAAATATGTCTGCTTATTAGAATGAATTGTTCTTTCTTTTGTTCCTGGATACAGTATTTACGTATTGTATAACAACTTAGTTCGTTGGTCTATAACAAAGCCCACAATAAAATTAAACACGTAACCGCTGGACACATCTCGTTTTGAACTCTCATCAAGAACCCCCAAGCCCCTAAATTAGTATGTAACCCGGTTTAAGTGAGTTTCCTAAATTCAGTTACAATGCAGCCTGGTCATTTTCATGTACTAGCTTGAGGCCGATTTCAGAACGAGGAAGTTCTCAGCATCGCCATAACAACCAACCTTTAATCAGAGGGCACAGACATCTAAAGTTGTGTACAGCAGTGCCTGCTTCTTTGATCACCGTTACGTAAGGTTTTGGTAAAACGAAACAAGCTGTTAGGGCCGCTCAGCTGTGAGCTTGCATTCGGGAAACAGTGGGTTCGAACCCTACTGTCGGCAGTCCTGAAGATAGCTTTCCGTGGTTACCCGTTTTCACGCCATGTTGTGCCTTAATTAAGGCCACGACGCTTCATTCCCACTCCTAGCCCTTTCCTATCACATCGTCGGCATAAGCATTATGTGTTCGTGCGAAGCAATAAATGAATTACATAAAATAAATAAATAAATAAATAAATAAATAAATAAATAAATAAATAAATAAATAAATAAATAAATAAATAAATATTCGATTGACCCATGACATGAATGCGAGACTTCCCGATTTCTGGCAGAACGTTTTAACCTCTTCCGAAATACAATGTAGGCCTACGTAACTTTTCTTTGAACAGGAAATATGATCAATATAGGCCTACAGTATAAGTAGTGGAGTCGGACTCATTGGCTGAATGGTCAGCGTTGAGGCTTTCGGTTCAGAGGGTACCGGATCCGATTCCCGGCTGGGTCGGGGATGTTAATCGCCTCTGATTAATTCTTCTGGCTCGGGGACTGGGTATTTGTGCTTGTCCCAACACTTTCCTCTCCATATTCACACAACACACTACCCTACCAACCACCACTGAAACACGCAATAGTGATTAAATCCCTTCATACAGGGTTGGCGTCAGGAAGGGCATCCGGCTGCGAAAAGGGCCAAATCCACATGTGCGACACAGTTCGCACCCGCGACCCCACAGATGTGGGAAAAGCGGTAGGAAGAGAAAAAGAACAAGAAGAAGACAGTATAACTAGTGGACCCGTGCTGTTCCGCAGCATTCTCAATAAATAGGTCAAGTAACTTGTCTTTATGTGCCTTTCGCATTCATATTGTTTTACCTGCCCTTTTCAATAGTTTCATGAACATTTAATACCGCTACAGTCCGACTCGTTGGCTGAACGGTCAGCGTACTGGCCTTCGGTTTAAAGGGTCCCGGGTTCGATTCCCGGCCGGGTCGGGGATTTTAACCTTCACTGGTTGATTCCAGTGGCCCGGGGGCTAGGTGTTTGTGCTGTCCCCAACATCCCTGCAACTCACACATCACACATAACAGTATCCTCCACCAGATGAACACGCAGTTACCTACACAAGGCAGATGCCGCCCACCCTCATCGGAGGGTCTGCCTTACAAGGGCTGCACTCGGCTAGAAATAGCCACACGAAGTTATTATTATTATTAATACCGGTACATAATAACTGATTCATTCGTAATATAGTTTCTAATACTTATTTCCATACAGTATTCTCCGTGCTCCGACCATTCGGACGTATCTGGGTCTTAACATTTTCAAACGATCTTGCAACATACAATTGGCTGTGACTGAATACTGGTTCGGATAAGTAGACTACCCACTTTTTCAAGAGATTGTCCCAGCGCTTTATTAATGGTCATACAGAAGGCTAGTCGACTGTATACCTTCCCGTCTGTACGTACGTAGACTGTTTTCTCTTATCAGCATGTACAGTAAGTAATTAGGAACGTTCTGCCATCTGTTGAGTATAATCGGAAGATGGAGAAGGTCAGACAATCAAAGAGTATCTAGCAGGGAATAGTATTCTTCCATTGACAGAAGTAATGCATACTCTCTACCTTGAGAACTAGTAATCAAACATTACTGCATACAATGATATTACTAAGGACGAAAATTATATATATCAGAATATAAATGAAAGTGTTAGTCGCTTAACAACCTGTTAAGTACAGAATGCATTGCGGGTTAGGGCAAGCCGTCGCCTGCCATTATTGGAACGATCATTTAATGATTTGATTTTTTGATTACCTAACAATGTGTCACAATTCACCGGCAGGTAATTCCGGAGAGAATACAATAGAAATGAAGCATATCAGTCCAATAGAACGGACGGACGGATTTGTCAAAGCTGTTTTTGTAAACTATTTAATATATAGATATGCATAATCAGCACGATATGATGAGGAGTAAGCTGCCTATGGGTTATATCCGGGGTGTACGAAAAATACCGTCAAGGAATCAAAGGCTGCGATGAAGGGGATCAGGACAATTAAAATGACTATTTATGTCATGGTTCCAGTGACCAATCCGGTGTAAGAATATCAGGGAATTCAACCAATCAATAGCTATCTGTCGTCACAATTTTATCGTTTTCGTGCTATCACTTTCATATTTACGTGTGCTTGCTTTTGTATAAGTTCATAAGAATAACGCACTGAAACCTCTTCAAGAATAGGCTACATTTGACCACAGACCGCACAATCAACAGGACTGTGTTATTCTAATGAACCCGACAGCCGACATATTGGGAGACTGTGGCCATAAGTGCTTAAATACAAAAAAATAAATAATATTATTAGTTTTACGCCCCTTTAACTACATTGTTTAATTGTTTTCGGAGACAGAAAATTTGTCCCACAGGATTTCTTTTACGTGCCAGTAAACCTACCAACATGAGGCCGCGTATTTGAGCACGTTCAAATACCACCGGAGTGATCCGGGATCGAACTTACCCAGATGGGTTTAGAAGTTCAGCACTCTACCGCCTGAGCTACTCATCCCTCCTAAATGCAAAAACAAAACAGTATATTTCCGTGTTGGAAGTTCTGTTCTCGGTATAGGTTTAGAATAGTGAAAGGATTTTAAGGTGCATATAGCTATTTTTATACACATAGGTCAATATAGACCTACAGTATGTATTTTGGGACATGAAATGAAGCAAAATAAACTCAATTTATTTGCAAATTTTGCACCGTTTTTGTGGGACTACTACATTTTGCACCTTTTTCCTTCTATTTCATGTTTCAGCACCTTTTCCCCATGCACTTTTATCTGAGTTTTTAAAAGATTAGACAGAGCTTTCTCTTTTTTTGAACAAATTTTAAAGATTTTGTTTAATCAGAAGTCAACGATAGTCAATAAATAAATATAAAATATAATTTATGAAAATCATCACTAATTCATATCCCAGAGCCATCAAGCAGGCGCAACAGTTACTCAACAACAATCCGTGACCTGACCGGCAACTGAACCCGGAGCCTCCGACTGAGAGGTAGGCACGGCACGTCTTCACCACGGGGCCTTACCCCACCACCTAAGTCGGTTTATATGTACAACTTCATTCATATAGAGTTCATTGCTAACTTAACCTTAGGGTCCTCATTTCGATTACCCTCCTGCCAGTATTCCTGCCTGTTTGCACCTTCGATCATCTCACTGCTTTCATGTCTGCTACTTCCAGCTTAAGAATATGATATCCTGAGTCCACCCACCTTTCAGTCCTGCATAGTGATGACAAACTTAATATTTACGTGCACCTTAATTCTATTAAAGGTATAAAAAACATAACGATATCTGTAAGGGATAGAAATGTTCTTGTCGTGGCCAGTCTTATTAACTCACAATGTACTTACATGACAGTTTATTATTCGTCTTGAAATATTGTTTAAATTGTATCAACAAGCAACACATTCATTATTTGTTGTAGATGTAATATTCCTTTAGGTTAATGCCGTAGAAAAAGACACAAACTGCAAGTAAACTTCACATTTCACGAAGACTCTGTTCCGTGTGCTCAGAAGTGAACCATGACTGTAGAGTTTGCTACATGTTTGTGTTTCTTTTACCCACAGTAAATCCAGTCAAGGTCATTCTTATGACTGAATAAAACGCTGGCACGGATTTATGTATTTTTGTACTTTATGATACATAGTTAATTCTCATTAATTTTGAGTGCAGTGTTCTGAAGCCATAATGGATAACAAAACAGAATATAAATACCTGATCAGTTTGTAATTGAATGAAGCCAAATTGTATTAATGGGTTATTTATTGTGGAATTCTGAATCGAAATTGAACTCAAATAATTAATATGGTTTTTAGTATTTTATACGCGAGGGATATTGTGGCTGATGGTTATATTATACTCATTATGATTGTTTCTCTAATTCTCCGACGTTGCTCTGTATTCAGTGAACATTCACGATACGGAGCACTTAATTTGTCTTTTTATTATTTGTAGATTTGAAAACGAATTTTGTTGAACTCTAGAGGAGTTTTGCAGTGGCTCATTGTTAGTTATATTCATCTCATGACGGACGTTGTTCTTCAGTTAACCTCGAATATATGAATTTGTTCTGTACACTTTATCTTTTAATATTCCACTGGGATAATAGTCACAGGGGATTAGATCAGGAGTTAGAGCGGGCCATGTGCTGTTACTGATAACGCTATAATTGAATACTTCGTAAATATTGGCAATATGTTTCGTCACAGAAATTCGTTGAAGTAAAGCAACATTACTTTCCCTCAAATATGATTCAGAAAAAGAAACAAGTTTAAAATATTATTAATGTTGAAAACACTTCTTAGCAGATTAAGTAGGGGGTCCCCTTATTACGAAAAACGTAAAACTAAGCAATTTTTTCAATTGTACCAAAAGTTGAAGGACTAAAGGGCCCGGTAAGGTTTCAAATTGTAGGTCTTGGATAAATCTATCAAACTAAGAACCAAATTTCGAAAATAACTTCCGGCCTAAACGCAGTTCTGGAAAAACAGCCTAAAATTGCTTTTTTCTTCTAGTTTTCTTTTTCATTCAAATCCTAGCCAAATTAACTTATTTACATAATTCTTTCCGTAATGTGTGCCTTCAGGCGTTTTTTTATTTTTTGACAAATGTGCGCACCGAATGTAGTCAAAAGGGCTCAATTGAAACTCTGCATTGACACACATTAGCGCTCGTAGTGGTAGAAAAAGGCAAACAAATCTGATCAACCGGATAACGATGATTAAGAAAATGATTATAATTCTAAGGAATATATTCTCATACTTTATTATATTTTATTTATCTAAAATTCGAAGCTCATACTGTAGGTCTAGGATGTGTTCAGCATTGAGTTGCTTGCCTGAAGGTTTAGAACTGTGGATTTTTTCCTTAAATGAATGGGCCTATTACTCTCCACAAACTGCGCTCTACAAGTTATGAAAGGGTTTATCTTGAAATAGGCGAGGTCTTTCTTAATTCCATTAGTGGCGGTTTCGCGCATGTAACATAATTATCCTTATAAGTAGGACCAAGTTATCGTTAAAAAAATGAAATTAGGATAAATTTGAGTCAATTCGCAGAATATAATTCTGTCTAAAAATCGTCCGAATTATATTCTTGAACCACAGTTATTCTTTATTTTTTTATTAATAAATACATCGCAATTCGGAAATATCCAGGTGGCAATGATCACTACAGTAGTGTGATAATAACGTAAAGTAAAATCATAATTACACAACTGCAACAGCAATAACAAGAGTACAACAAGCAATTCCATGGAAGAAAATATTACAAGAAATACTTAAATTTAACAATCTATATCCAGCAGCAGCAGCATAATCATATACAAATTCACACACAATGTAAGAATTTCCAGTGCTTAACACTACGGCTTACAATACTGTCGGTTGAGATTACTACTAGCTTAACATTACAACACCGTCATAACTTAAGAATACATTCGTACAGAAGAAACTGAAAATATTCATTTGGTGGTATACATGGCGAAGGGATTTCTGAGAGAATTTCCCAGATGGTGCGCAATGACATCCAGAGTTCTTACTGTTAATACTACTTTGTTCTATTCGCTTCTTATTTACCTCTCATTCTACTTGTACGCAGCTATCTGCATGTTGCTTTTCTCCGTATTTACATTTCTTAATGTGTATCGTGCCGTACATGCATACACATAGCAAAATATAAAGTACACTAAACCAGAGCATGTAAAACCCTTTTCTTTTTTACAATTTACTTTACGTCGCACCGACACGAAGGTCTTCTGGCGACGAAGTGATAGGAAAGGGTCAGGAGTGGGAAGGAAGCAACCATGGCCTTAATTGAGGTACAGCCTCAGCATTTGCCTGGTGTAAAAATTAGAAACCACGGAAAACTATTTCCAGGGCTGCCAGCAGTGGGGTTCGAACCCATTATCTCCCGAATGCAAGCCTACAGATGCACGCCCCTAACCGCTCGACCAACTCGTTCGGTATAAAAAGTTTTCTTTTGAGCGCTGTAATAATAATAATAATAATAATAATAATAATAATAATAATAATAATAATAATAATAATAATAATCGTATGACCTTAGCTACCGCGTGCAGCATTGTTTGTTACCATCTAGGTTGCTTGTGTGTTAATTTTGACGTTCCATTTCATTCTGCACTACCAGGAGGCAGAATAAACCGGATCTCTGTTGGGTAATCTACGGCGATGGGAAAATGGGAAACCACGGTAAACCATTTTCACGGCTGCCAACAGTAGGGTTCGAACCCACTAGCTCCCGAATGCAGGCGAGTTTTAATTTATTGTGTGTGGTGAAAAGCAAATGTGTCACCGGAGATTTTTTACTTTCCGATATCTTTTGCCACGGAGTGAAGAATATACGTTTTCCACCCTTTAAATATCTGGATATCTTGCCTAGGATTTAACCCGCAATCTTGGATTTCGGGGGCCGACATAATCACACTTGGCGAGAAGATACGGTGTCGAATATAAGACATAACCTGAGGGTCCTATCCGTCTCACTGTTGAATGATAAGTGATAGCACAGCTCGTCAGAACAATACTGCACAACCCATTTGACATCTGACTGCAACTGGACAGACCAGGCGTGAGCAGAGCAGTGCCCCTGGGACAAGACCTCCGCATTAAGGAAGCAGTGCATGACGTGTCTACTCTGAACACTGGTCATCGTCAACTCTCGCTAGAGTGGAAATTGTGCAGGCACTGGAACATTTACCTGCGGCACAGCCTGGAAATAATAATAATAATAATAATAATAATAATAATAATAATAATAATAATAATAATAATAATAATAATAATAATAATAATAATAATAATAATAACAGCCTCCGTGGCTCAGGCGGCAGCGCGTCGGCCTCTCACCGCTGGGTTCCGTGGTTCAAATCCCGGTCACTCCATGTGAGATTTGTGCTGGGCAAAGCGGAGGCGGGACAGGTTTTTCTCCGGGTTTCCCTGTCGTCTTTCATTCCAGCAACACTCTCCACTATCATTTCATTTCATCTGTCAGTCATTAATCATTGCCCCAGAGGAATGCGACAGGCCTCGGCAGTCGGCACAATTCTTATCCTCGCCGAAAAATGGGGGCTTCATTCATTCTATTCCTGACCCGGACAAATGACTGGAAAATAGGCTGTAGATTTTCAATAATAATAATAATAATACTAATAATAATAATAATAATAATAATAATAATAATAATAATAATAATAATAATAATAATAATAATACAGAGTTTAACGGTAAGGTACGGTCAAACTTTCAGGACATATTCCTCACACGTAGACGGAGACAATATAAGGGGCTTTCAAAAAGTTTTCGTTCGACGCCCGTACAGTCCTGAATCGGGATGCCAGTCAGGCAAAATCGCCGTGAGCATTGAAGCACTCAACCCATTGATGCACTACGTTGAAGATCGCCGTGTGGTAAAGCACCGTGTCCTGCTGCGTGAAGAAGTCCGTAACCGCCTGCTCCACATCGTCGTCCAACAGGAAGCGTCGACCCTTTAAAGCCTTTTACAGCGGACCGAAGGCGTGAAAATCGCATAGGGAGAGGTCAAGACTTTAGGATCCTAATTGCTTTATCCATCGCCCGCTTGTTGTTGTCCGTAATGGATGAGGCTGGTCTCCCAGATCGACCCGCGTCTTGTGTCGAAACGAGACTCTCACGTAACTTCGTACACCATTCCACAACGGTGGTTTTCGATAGACATGCTGCCCCATACACATTCTTCATTCTGCGATAGATGTCTACCAGTGTTTGTCCTTCGGCAGCCAAGAACAGAATAACAGCCCGTTGGTCCTGTTTGGACGCATTTGGTAATAACGTCGCCATAGTTCACGTGGCCGCATTTAACACACGCACCTCGGCACGATACGACTGCCACACTAATCCCTTTGTTTTTTTTACTGGTGAGGGGGGTGAGGTCCTCTCCCCCCACGTGGCAATCGACACTAATCTGCATTGCCTCCGACATGCTATTAATTTTTAAGGAGAAAAGAGATAGCAGGGAGGAGAGGGAAAGGTACTACGGGAGTACCTGCCTGTTTGCACGTCAGACGCGTTACCAGGCAAGGTTTGTGTTGCTAAGGTGGTGTTGAGGCGTGGTATTAAGGGTCAGGGATAAACCACATAGGCGGAAAAAGAAAGAGCCTACATGTAAAACCTGACAAATTTTGATAGCACATGCAAGGATGTGGTTTCTGGATAGGTCCAGGTGCCTGTGTTAGTTGAGAGAAGGTATTATACACCAGCCATGATCCATAATCCCTTTGCCTACATCTCCATGCTTATATGCACTCATCAGAGTCGCACTACGTTGCATTCCGCTGCAGCAACGCCCTCAAACGGAAACATTTTGGTCACGCCTTATATGTTATATGGGCATGGGTCAGGAAGCGCTTTATTTCCATGTTAGAGGTGGTGGTGATTATTGTTTTAATAGGAAGTACAACTAGGCAACCATCCTCTATTTAACACTAATCAGAGAGAAGAAATGGAAGGGGTCCGACACTTCGAAAAATGACGATATCGGCCAAAGAAAGACAAGGGCCACGAAGGGCGTGAAAATGAGACTCCCTGGCCCTCGCAAACCTAATAGCGTCGGGGTCTGAAAAGAACAAGAGTTGACCAAGGGAGGTCGGATAGGATAGATGAAAGTGAGGAGCCTGGCACAAGCAAGTGGAAGCAATGCCAGGACTCAGCTGAGGGCCCCGTGGTCGCCAACCCACGCTCCAAAGTTCAGAGCCCCTGGGGCGCTTCCATGTTAGAACTCGTTTTCTACAACTCTACGTAGTACATTCATCATGGGAAACACAGGAACAGAACGTACCGGCATACCCAACGAAACTTTTCCATTCTTACTTGAAATATTAAAAATGCCCTCCATGAGTGGCTCAGACGGTTGAGGCTCTGGCCTTCTGACCCCAACTTGGCAGGTTTGATCCTTGCTCAGTCCAGTGGTATTCGATGGTACTCACATACATCAGATTCGTTTCGGTAGATTTACTGGCACGTACTCCTGTGGTACAACATTCCGGCACCTCGGCGTCTCCCAAACCAGGGACTCTCAAACGCTCAAAATCATCCGCGTGCAAACTGCAGCGCAGAGTTCCTGTGCATAGTGCATGGGTCCCACTCGGCTCGGTTCGGACCAACACTTCGTCTCTGGGCTACTCGGCTAAGCTCGGCTCAACTCGGCTAGGATTTGGAGTGCTACGGAGCAAGTGAGGAAGAGGGAGACAGGGGGAGTGAGCGAGACAGGCGTGGGTAAAGAGAGAGACAGCGCTATTGCTCCAAATCGAGGAGTGGGGGGTCTGCACTCTGGTCAACCAAGCGAAGTCGTCTTTTCCACCGTGCCCTGCCCTAAAACGTGAAAATGTAGTTAGTGGGACGTAAAGCCAATCTCTTAATTCCCACTTGCACAGATAATTGGCGTTGTGATTTCTTCGGACTTCACTCCAGGCTTTCCTTCACTCGAGCAATGTTTTCTGGGTCCGTACCAATCTACAGCAAAAATAGTGTCTCTGCCTTACCAGCTCAAGCAATCTGACGCCATCACCATGTTGACTAATGAAATATCGCATATATCACAAATTTTGTATTACCTTTATTAATCCAGGAATGGCTGACCATGTTTACGACTCTGGTAGCTTAGTGGACTGCTTCATATAACATTAATATTTAATGTTTCATTACCACATAATTGCATGTACACACCTCTTCTTTCTTTACAATATACAAAAAAAAGTACAAAGAAGTCCCTGAATGAGTCAAACATGGATGATTTGAGTGACGACGTGTAAAAGTTATTTATAACTAAATGTTTAACTTAAAATAAGTAAATTCATCATAGTATGAAATAAAATATTGTACCCAATATCCACTAAAGTGATAAGTTTACGTTACTCGTTCCGAAAATTTTGAATTTTTTTACATAATTTCTTTTTACAATTTTCTTTACGTCCCACCGACATAGATAGGTCTTATGGCGACGATGGGATAGGCCTAGCAGTGGGAAGGAAACGGCCGTGACCTTAAGTAAGGTACAGCCCTCAGCATTTGCCTCGTGTAAACATGGGAAGGCACAGAAAGCCATCTTCAGGACTGTCGACAGTGCGGTTCGAACCCACTATCTCCCGGATGCAAGCTCAAAGCTGCGCGGCCCTAACCGTACAGCCAACCCACCCGGGTTTCCGGCCGCGCAAGGATAAGAAAGGATTGGAAAGATCTAATTAAGGCCCGGTGAGAAAATGGGAAACTACGGAAAGCCATTGTCGGGGCTGGCGACGGTGGGATTCGAACCCACCATCTCCCGAATACAAGCTCACTGCTACGCGATCCTAACCACATGGCCAAATCGCTCGATGCACTGAAAGGAAACCTTGATTAATATTGATTTCTGATTCAGAATTTAAATACTGAAATCATTTGCTTCATCTCACGTCTAAACGAGCATGTTCTCTGCTTTCTCTGTCATTAGATATTCTCCAGCATTTTAGCACTGAAAACTTTCAAAATCACCGGTGTGATTTCATTATTCACGTGAGACCTTTAAAAATGGCCGCTCATGGTAAAAATATTAGGAGAGTCACCACCACGTACCTCAAGGTTTGAAGTACCGGTAGCTACTAACAACCAAGTGCTGATCTAAGTCGTTTGATTTCTGGTAAGTGTATGGTTACGAACTCAAAATGTTTTTTTTTTTCGTTTGGTTAGTTCAAGTATATGTAAATCAATGTTGGCGCAGACTCTAGCGCTTCTCAGCATACGGAGAATGAGCTCTTGTTTGTTTACTAACCAATTCAAATATTCACACTGTTAGCTCTTGAGAAAAGAAAACACATAAATTGCATGTGCCATTTGCATTTACTAGGACGGCGAGAAGAATTTAAATATTATCAAGTATCCTGTCACCGAGCTATGCGCATCATTTAAAATTGAGATATCGGAATAAGATATACCGTCACGGTATAATGGGAGGGCCCTTGGAAATTCATATTTTACCGGAAAATCAGTTCTTCACTTTGTATGGTGGATGAGAGGACATCATTTAAAAATATAGCGTAAGGACTGTGATACTGGCAAACTGGGAGAGAGGTGGTATGAACACAGATAGGTCTTATGCCGACGATGGGACAGGAAATGGCTACGAGTGGGAAGGGGCCGTGGCAGTAATTAAGTTACAGCCCCAGCGTTTTCCTGGTGTGAAAACGGGAAATCACAGAAAATAATCTTCAGGGCTGCCGATAGTGCGGTTCAAATCCACAATCTCCCGAATACTGGATACTGGCCGAACTTAAGCGACTGCAGCTATCGAGCTCGGTGGAATGGAAATAGAGTGGGTAAATCAAGTAATGATGTGTTTTTACGATAGTGTACATTTATCATACGTGTATACAGTGTACACTATGTAGTACCGAGCGAGTTGGTTATGTGGTTTGAGTTACGTACCTGTAGAACATTCTGGTGTCTTACATTTTCAGGTTCAGTCCTAAGCACATCCTTAAAGTTACGAAACCATATTCCCTCTATAGTTCATTCCATGTTAAGACAATAGTATTGCTCTTATAAGGAGCAAACACCCCCCTCTTAGGCATTCATAATTCGTCGTGATTCAGGAATATTACAGTATACTTTATATTGTATTATGAAAGAAATAAAAAGGATGAGGCATTTTTGCCCACACGTTATTAAAATAACTAGCGAACTTTCCTATTTTTAAATACATTCGCAGGGAAAAAGCACAATGGCGGGGTCAGCTATCATTTTGTTGTCTTCCATCATAACCCTTCTGTGTCGCTCTGGTACATGTAAAGCGTAAACCGTTGGTCTATGAATGCTGGCGACTTATTACTGTTGTAGACAAGACATCTGTTTATATGATGTCTATGTTTTAGTCCTGATATCAGTGCGTACTTTTCTAGTGTTGAGTGAGTGTTACGTGATTAATTAGCTTATGACTGTGATTTCTTTCTTTAACATTAATATTTACTTTATGGATGAGGCCGTGGAAGAAACGAAAGTAAGCTGTGCTTAATTTTCCGCATTCTTTCTTCCCCCTTTTATCTTGAACGTAACAGAGTTTTACTAATGCATTAACGCCGTTTTCTCGTTATGTTGTGAACATCAAGATGAGCCCCTATACTACCTTCCCCTTCTTCCCACTTAATGCCCTAAACGTCATGAATACAGTCGAACTTCGATATCTCAAACCTCCATTACTCGAATTTTCAGTATCTTGAAGTAACTTTTCCGGGTCGTTTGTTCTATTCTTCGATTACATTTATTTCTCTATTAAGTTACTCGAAATTCGTTTCAAACGAATTTCTTGATTTCTCGAAGCAAATATTTTCTCCCTTGAAGCAAAAAATAATCTGTAACTCGAATTTTGTGCAAGATTAACTGTGAAATATGTCATTTGTGGTTTGTGAGTAACAGTTAACATGTAAAGAAAGGTTTATAGTAATGCTGGGAGCTAATATGACGGGAACCGAAAAGATAGAACTTCTAACGATCAGAAAATCGGTGAAGCCTCGCTGTTTCTCGGGTGTGAATTAATTACCGGTCTTGTTTCACTACTGTATCCTGTCTTCTAAAACGTTGCTATAATAAGGGTTATAATTAAAGTGATGCCGTAAAATAGAGTTTGTTTGTATTTTTTTAAATACTGTTATAATTAATGTATTCAGTATAAGCCCGTAGAAACATATGATTCAGTTACTGTTTTTGAGCATGTATAGCATATATTGTCTATATCTCGAAATTTCGATAAGTCGAATAAAATTTAGCTCCGAGGTGATTCGAGATATCGAGGCTCCACTGTATAATTTGCAGCTCAATTTTCTTTCCCCATTTATTTTGAGCTTGAAAACTGGGTTTCACAAATTTATGTGCCACTGTTTTGCCATTATGCTGTGAATATCAAAATGAGTTCTTTCTAAACCCCCAGTTCCCTTGAGTTCATCATCATAATTTTCAGAATAGTTTCTTTCCCCTTTTATCTTGAATCTGAATACTCAGTTTTACTGCGATGCTGTTGAGCAACCTGTTGTCATAAGAGCAATACTGTTTTCTTGACATCGATGTTAGTGTCTTGGCGGATACAAACTGTACGGCAGTGCGGATAATTTTGCTGATAATTTCTATATAATGATGTTTATTGATTTTCATTCAGGTATACTCTTACTTTTGCTTGTGGTTAAGCGACCCTTGACATTGGTATGAGAGAATAGTGATATACAAAGAGCCTTGAGATCATAAAGCCGTAAATCTGACCTAAGCCTAACTGTCTATTAGTGGAAGAAAGGAACAAAGTTCAATATGTCGGTAGTTGTTGCAAGAGAAAATCCCGCATAAACCTGTGACTGTAGGGGTTGTGATGCCAGGTGTTAGGCCTATTGTATTAGTCTATGTTAACAGATCTATCCGTTTTAAAATTTTGGGTGTAATATACTGTAAGTAAATATTTATAATATCCGCGGATAACCATTTGCGGATGTTATTTTGTATGTCCGCGCTACCTATAGTTGATATGCAAGAGGAACATCAGCCGAACACGCTCGACAGCCACCTGCCGAGTACACACACACCATCTGGCGCAGCGGTTCACCGTCGCTCGCTCTTCCTCTAACGACCCCTGTGATGTAGATTGCGTTTCTTGACATGCGCAGTAAGGAACTCATACCATCGAAAGGCCGAACCAATGCTAGAGATAACTACATTACTAGACTGCCTGTTGCCTCTTTTGAAAAAATAAAAATAAAATAAAATAAAAAAAAAAACACGTTTCTGCAATTTTTTGCACGTACTTGCCAGAGTATAATGTAGCTTTAACTGATTTCTCAGTTTCATTGATCCATTGCTGACTCTGGCATTGCTTTATTTTTTATTTTGTTTTACAAGTTGCTTTACGTCACATCGACACGGATCGTGGGCGAAACCCACTATCTCCCGAATGCAAACTGACAGCTGTATGACCCGAACCATTCAGCCACTCGCTCGGTTTTATCTTTCCTTTGGCAACTCTAGTTGTGCTTCAACTTCGATGGCATAAGCCCTCAAAAATACTAGGGAGCCTTTAATTGTCATGTATTTTGTGGTTCTTCCATTCATCATTTACCACTGATCTAAATTTAGGGCTATTCCCCAGGTAACAAATTCCCTATCAATTATTGTTTATCTATTCTTTTCTTGAAAGACCGAGCTCGAAAGCAGCAGTCGCTAAAGTGTGGCCAGTATCCAGTATTCGGGAGATAGTGGATTCGAAGCCGACTGTCGGCAGTACTGAAGATGGTTTTTCGTGGTTTCCCATTTTCACACCAGGCAAATGCTGCGGCTGTACGTTAAATAAGACCACGGCCGCTTCCTTCCCATTCCTAGCCCCTTCCTGTCCCATCGTCGCCATAAGACCTATCTGTGTCAGTGCGACGTAAAACAATTTGTAAAAAAAAAAACAAAAAAAAAAAACAAAAAAAAACAGAAAATAGATTCAAACAAGTTCCAAATTTATCCAATGTCTCTCTTTCTATAAACGAATATTTGACGCAATCTGTCTTCTTGAACTCCAATTTTACCTTCATATTATGGTCTTGCCGACTTTTAAAAACTCCAGTTAAACCAATGTCATTCGACGCCATCCTTTCACTGACAGCTCGCAATATACCGCTTACTCGACCAGCTCGTCTCCTTACTCCCAAGTTTTCCTAGCCCAAATTTGGCAACACCATTCTCTCGTCGGAAATCATCCACTTCCATTTGGATCGTTTCCATTATTCGAATCAATAATCCTGAAGAGGATTCTATACACTTGAACCATACTGGGGCCTCACCCTATGATTAACGCACCAATAATGTTCTGAAAGTCACTCCTCAGAACTACCCATATCTCGCGAGATTCCATATTGTTACAACCATAAAACCACGAAACTACTACGCTGGCGTAGCAGGGGGAGAGGTGATACTCCCACGTGGCGCGTCGCAGGTGGCGGATAGGAGGGTTCTAACCGGCTTGCCGGCGGACTTGAGGGAAATAAAATACCTCTCGCGGACCAAACACACAACCGCCTGTGGGTGGGGGACGCAGACGAAAAATACACCCACGTTATTCCCTGCCTGTCGTAAGAGGCAACTAAAAGGGGCGACCAAGGGATGATCAAAGAACCATGAGACCACTTGTGATTAGTACCACCACGCGGGGAACACCATGGGTCTCTTTTACTTGCGCGTAGTACCACTATGTTAAGTGCCCAATAGGTTTGTGATTAGTAGTCTTATGCCGACGATGGGACAGGAAAGAGCTACGAGTGGGAAGGAAGCGACCGTGGCCTTAATGAAGGTACAGCCCCAGCATTTGCTTGGTGTGAAAATGGGAAACCACGGAAAATCATCCTCAGGGCTGTCGGCAGTGGGGTTCGAACCCACTATCTCCCGAATACTGGATACTGGCCGCACTTAAGCGACTGCAGCTATCGAGCTCGGTGGTGTTAGATTAGGTTTTACTAGTTGTAGTAGAAGTAAGAAATCGTCCCTTCGTCGTCAATTTGCAAGTATTTCTCTAAAATCAATAGTAATGAAAGCAACTTTAATTTTCGAGTGACTTATACACACTCTTCATCCCCTTTCTGTTACAGATAGAGTACAATCATTCTTCAAAGTGATGGATCAGTTTCCTTTTATTGTGCTGATGTATTGTTTTAAACCATTCCTTCTTTACACAAATCAGAAGAGAGAAAGGAAGAGGTTTGTTCCTTCGAAGAATGAAGGTATCGGCAAACGAACGAGGAGGATCACGAACGGAGTGAAAATGTAGGGCTCTGTAAGTAATGAAAACCTAATACTATCGACGTCGGGAAAGAACAACAGTTTACCAGTGGAAATCAGGGGTCAACGTGAAAGTACTGTAACTGGAAGTATTCCCAGACACAGCTAGGGTTTCGTGGTCGCCAATCCACGCTCTCAAATTGTGCATTGTTTCAGGACGATGCATGGAAGCTAAGACATACACTTTATGCCATTCTCTGCCTGGTTTCAAAATTAAGTCACTGGTACAGTTCAGCCTCACATGAAGCCTCTAAAACATTGCTGTGCAGCGCTTTTGCTGTTAGAAAACGAAAAGAGATTTCTGTAATTTATCCCAGGTATTATTCCTTTCTTTCTTTCTTTTTCTTTCTTTCTTTCTTTCTTTCTTTCTTTCTTTCTTTCTTTATTTTCCTTCTTTCTTTCTTTCTTTAGCTTATGGTACAAGTTAAGCTGTGGAGAAATTGAGTAGGAATAATAGTATGAAAAACAACGAATAATGTACAAAACATAATACATATAAAAAATCAAGATCAAACGCATAATAGAAATCGAGAGAGAGATATGTGCAATACACAAAATAGGAATCGAGAGAGAGAGAGATATGTGCAATACACATAATAGAAATCGAGAGAGAGAGAGAGAGAGAGAGAGAGATGTGCAATACACATAATAGAAATCGAGAGAGAGAGAGAGAGATGTGCAATACACAAAATAGGAATCGAGAGAGAGATATGTGCAATACACAAAATAGGAATCGAGAGAGAGATATGTGCAATACACAAAATAGGAATCGAGAGAGAGATATGTGCAATACACATAATAGAAATCGAGAGAGAGAGATATGTGCAATACACATAATAGAAATCAAGAGAGAGAGAGAGAGAGAGATGTGCAATACACATAATAGAAATCGAGAGAGAGAGAGAGAGAGATATGTGCAATACACATAATAGAAATCGAGAGAGAGAGAGAGAGAGAGAGAGAGAGAGAGAGAGAGAGAGAGAGAGAGAGAGATGTGCAATACACATAATAGAAATCGAGAGAGAGAGATATGTGCAATACACATAATAGAAATCGAGAGAAAGAGAGATATGTGCAATACACATAATAGAAATCGAGAGAAAGAGAGATATGTGCAATACACATAATAGAAATCGAGAGAAAGAGAGATATGTGCAATACACATAATAGAAATCGAGAGAGAGAGAGAGAGAGAGAGAGAGAGATGTGCAATACACATAATAGAAATCGAGAGAGAGAGATATGTGCAATACACATAATAGAAATCGAGAGAAAGAGAGATATGTGCAATACACATAATAGAAATCGAGAGAAAGAGAGATATGTGCAATACACATAATAGAAATCGAGAGAAAGAGAGATATGTGCAATACACATAATAGAAATCGAGAGAAAGAGAGATATGTGCAATACACAAAATAGGAATCGAGAGAGAGATACGTGCAATACACACAATAGAAATCGAGAGAGAGATTTGTGAAATACACAAAAAGAGAAAGGAAACATACAAACACACAGAAATTATGCAAAATATTAGTAAATACATAAATGAAGAAATGAACAATGGGGACTAAACTAGGATTTTTGGTTGATGTAGGCACTGAATAGCCGTTGTTGAAGCTGTCAGAAGGTCGTAGATAGCCCCGCAGAAGGCTCTGTGTAGGCATTTGAAAGTGACGTGTCACATTGTCTCGAATTCTTCCTCACAGTAACAGCTTGAAGAAGGTCGAAGGCCCCCAGAATGCATCGCATTGCCACTTCTTCCATGTCCAGTGCGCACTCATACACTCCGCGGAAGATGAAATCCGGACGGGTTCCCAGGTATTACTAGGATTGTTGGAGCCACCCGCGCTAATTTTAGTCAGGGGCTTTAAGACCGTGTGCCCTTCCGAACACCACATTATATTTGAGATAAAAACGTGAACCCGGGATTGTCCGGGATTCGAAATGGGTCGGAAGCTGGCAGCTAAGTCACTGATCCCATTTTTTGTTATGAAACAAACATTTTAAAAACTCCACATTATATAATAATATTCGTGCAGAGAGAGTTAATATTATTCAGCGCATGTTTGAAAGAGAAGGAGAAGTCTATGAAACCAGGATTATCGGACTTATTCATGCATGCAGTGTACGTTTAAACCTGCAATTCTGCTAACAAAGTTAGGAAACGTGTGTCTACCTAATGCTGACCTGTGAGTAAATAGTAGCACAACAGTCAGTAATGTACCAGTTGAATTAGACAACATTTCCTTTTGTTATACCTAATTTATGTATCAGAATTAATGGGAATTATATATTGATTACTATTAATTAGCATTAATTTAATATTAAATTCTGATACATAAATGTAGAAAATTGAGTTATCTTTATTGGTAAAACTAACATGCTTGGCGTTCCTCAATATTATATTTAGTTAATCACTAGTAGATGTACCCATCATTGGTGGGCCAGATTCTGTGAAAACGAAGCAGTAATAACCATCTTGAGCTTAGTGGTATCAGAAAAGACAGTGCTCGCCAATTAACGATAGGCAGTTAATGCAAGGCTTATGTAGATTAATTTCAGTTGTAGGTCGTCACTCCCGTGTACTTCAGTGTTTCGGCACATGTGTTCAGTTACGTGCTATGTTGGGCTCAGAAATAATTTATATGGGATTAATATTACTGATTGGCTAAACTCTACTCGAACTAGTACTACTTCTACTACTCCCTTTTAAGCCAGGCCATCTGTGTAGCGTAATTGGTTAGGCGCTCGTCCCCTGTGTGCACGGTTCAGTATTTAATTATCCCATAATCGGTAGACATTTAAAAGTGCCAAAATTTGTAACTTCCACATTCTAAATCTAATATGACAATCATTCCATGTCATCGCTCCTACGCCAAAACCGCGACTGTGACAATGCTCTTCCTATCTGTTACCGTGTTTTGGTGGATCAGCAGAGGTAAAAGAAGGTGCGGGCTGGAATGGGTCTAACTACAAGTCCGAAAGATGAATTAAACATTTAAATAAAGGTTACATTTTCAATAGATAACAAGATTTAACAAATTTTCACTAGGTGAAATTACAATGAAAAAATCAGGTACAATTATAACTTTACAAACGAAAGCACAAGTTAAGGGGTCCTTACAAATCCTGGGCTTCGAGCCCCAATTTCATAATCCTTGAGCTCTCAGCTCACAATCATAAATTACCAAAGGGCAGAAAACCCCTAATTACATGGAGCACTTGCTCCCACCTAGTAATGTCAAGCCTCCTAGAGGCACCTTTCAAAATACCAGAAAAAGCTGACCCGCTCTCAATATTTCAAGCCTTTTAAAGGCAATACCAGACTTTACAGTGACTTGCCATCGAGGCACAGCATACAAGAATTAAACAGGGGTATCTCGTACCCACCCTACAGGGCCTTCAAAGAAAAATAAAAGGTTAATTAAATGGCCCAAAATACCAATATGAATGGAGGCGTTGCCTGCGCTCCTACATGAAACCTTATATAAAACCTAATAGGCACTAGGCCGCTGACACAGGGGCTATTCCCAAGTTAGGGAGGTGACTCGTATAAGAAAATATTAAGACATTGAGAGTAGAAAATCTGTTATGAAAACGTAGTCACCTCAACTCAAGATGAAGGGGAGCTCGAGAGGGTAAAGCACTCACTATCCCCGATTTACAGTTAAAGTAATAAGAAACTTTTACATAAACCGGCACTAAGTTACATTTTTAGAAAGGTAGGTTCACATGAAAAGGATTCGGACCTCCCCCGAGGGCTAAACTGCTGAGCTAGCAAGAATTAAAGATGTTAAAAGCCATTACCTTGTAGAAGAGCTGCTGGCGGATGAAAGAGGCGCTTCCCGCCTCCTGCTATACTTCCATACACTAAGCAAGATGTTGTAGGAGTGGCCGAGAGACAAGAAAATCAGCAGTTTTTATACCCTCGTGGAAGATTCGAGACCTTTCATAAATGATTAAGACACACCCACAGACGTTTATTGGATAGCTTACAGTTACACATCCAAAATGGGGAAGAAAGACGCCATTGGCTAAAAATTAATGACAGAAATTTACGATTGGCTAATTTCAAAACTGGCGGAAAGAACAGATTTATATTGCCAACCTACAAATGAAAGAACGAAATTTAGTTATAGGAAAACTCTTGAGTATAAAATATCTTCAAGAAAAGTTCCATCACTTCGCACCAGGTTGCATGATCATAGTTTTTGGTAGAGACATCTGTGAGAGAATGTCCACACTTCTTGATAATTAGTAAACAAAAACAATTCGAAATTAACACAGTGACATCTTCTGATAAACGGTTGAATTAATTCAGTTTTAATTCAGAGTTTTAGCTGCAGAGGTGTACTTTAAGGCGGAAAATTCAAATGTGCGGCGTATAGGTGTACCAACCGGTACACTATCCATTATATCCCTTAAGACTGGTTTCACCTTCCAGCCACATACTGATATACAGTCCATCAGAACAAGCTTTGTTGAGTTCATTTTCCTATGGTAATGTATAAAGGAAAATGAACCTTACTGCACCGTACTGCAGGAATGTATGTTTGCATGACATATTTACCCGATCCTAGAGTATGAGCGACTATGACACATTAGACAATTTAGAACTGTCTAATTGGTATGAAGTTAATGTAAATGGTTATCAATTAGTCCATCCATCTCTCGTATTACAAATCTGATTTTGCCGGGCTGAGAGGCTCAGACGGTTAAGGCGCTGGCCTTTCGACCCCAATTATCAAACGGACCTGCTTCTGTATCGTTACAAATTTACGACGATCCTTCGCGTGCTGAGTTCTGCCGGTGGCTTCTGAGTGAAGTGGAGTCAGGACTTTTGGATCCTCAGTTTTTAATTTCTTCAGATCAAGCCATTTACAGCATCTCCAGTGATGTTCAATAACAACGGACAATCCCGCGTCAGTCCTATTGTAAATATTTTCCGAGCCAGTTTGATTTTGCCCACCCGGTTTCAGTTTTGCTTTGAAATTTGCTACATGTATCAGTTGGTATTATTATTATTATTATTATTATTATTATTATTATTATTATTATTATTATTATTATTATTGTCTATGGTTCATGATGTGGGTTACTGTAGTCACGTCCTAGTTCGTAAACCATGCGCAACGGTTGAGTGGCCTAGTAATTGGTCCTGAGAGTCGGGATACCAGTTGCTATGGAATGGGAGTGGGCATCTCGGACATATTCTGAGTCATGGCCCTCCTTGTGCTCAGGCGGCTAGGACTATACAATCCACCGGTGGACTCTAACCCATTAGAAGAGAGATCCTCACTTGGACTATGTGCAAGTAGGGTAGTATCCTGCTTCATGATTTTACCGAGCTCAGAACATTTTTAGCAAGCCTCGGACCTACGGGAGTAACGGAGTTCCACTTCCATTTGACAGGCGAGCGACTCCTTGTAAACAACTTGGCGAACGAAATGGAATTCGATGGAGAGCTATCAATATTAATGGGGCTTATGGAAGAAAGAAAGTAGAACTGGCTGAGTCAGCAAAGAGGATGCATCTGGATGTGCTAGGAGTAAGTGATATTCGGGTAAGGAGAGAGAACGAGGAAGAGATAGGAGATTATAAAGTGTACTTGACGGGTGTTAGAAAGGGAAGGGCAGAATCTGGGGTAGGGCTATTCATCAGGAATACAATTGCACGCAACATAGTTTCTGTTAGGTACGAAGAGCGAATGATGTGGGTAGATTTGTCAGTGGGAGGAATTAGGACGAGAATTGTCTCAGCGTATTCACCATGTGAGGGTGCGGATGAGAAAAGTTGACAAGTTTTATGAAGCATTGAGTGACAAAATAATCAGGGTCAACAGCAAGGATAGGATAGTGCTAATGGATCATTTTAATGCGAGAGTTGGAAACAGAACTGAAGAATACGAAAGGGTGATTGGCAAATGTGGGGAAGATATGGAAGCAATGGGAATGGTAAGCGTTTGGTGGACTTCTGTGATAGTATGGGTTTAGCAGTTACAAATACATTATTTAAGCATAAGGCTATTCACCGCTACACATGCGAGGCTAGAGGTACCAGATCCATAATAGACTATATCTTAATCGACTTCGAATTCAGGAAGTCTGTTAGGAATATACGGACCGGGCGAGTCGGCCATTCGGTTAGGAGCGCAGTTGTGTGCTCGCATGCGGGAGATAGTGGGTTCGAACCCCACTGTCGGCATCCCTAAAGATGGTTTTCCGTGGTTTCCCATTTTCACAACAGGCAAATGCTGGAGCTGTACCTTAATTAAGACCATGGCCGCTTCCTTCCCATTCCTAGGCCTTTCATGTCCCATCGTCGCCATAAGACCTATCCGTGTCGGTGCGACGTAAAGCAACTAGCAGGAATGTACGGGTTTTCTGGGGATTTTTCGATGAAATAGATCACTATCTGATCTGTAGTGAACTATTTCTCGGCCTAGGATCGAGAAAGTGAAATCCGTTTGCAAAAGAAAATCTCTAGGACGAGAAAATTAGAAGTACATAGATAGGATTATTGAGAAGTTTCGAACAGTGGACAGAGGTTGAGAGGATGTTGATGAAAAGTCGTTTCAGACCACAGACGGGCTGTCAGGATAAGGTTTTTAGTATGTGGCAGGTAATTGAAAAATGTTGCGAGAGGAATAGACAGTTGTGTTTATGTTTCATATATCTAGAGAAAGCATATGACAGGGAACTGAGGGAAAAGATGTTCGCTATACTGGAAGACAATGGAATTAAGGGTAGAAAGTTAAAATATAGATTGAGAATAGGTGGCATACAGTGATGCTGTAGTCGAAACAGCAAGGGAATGCCTAGGAACAACTCTGTGTAAAGATGGAAAAAGCGAAAATCTTGGTGGAATGATGAAGTGAGAGCAGCTTGTAAACGTAAAAAGAACACTTATCAGAAATGGCTCCAAACAAGGGCCGATGGAGACAGGGAAGTGTACGTAGATGAGGGAAACAGTGCGAAACAAATAGTTGTTGAATCAAAAAGAAGTCGTGGGAAGATTTTGGTAATAACCTGGAAAGACTAGGTCAAGCAGCAGGGAAACCTTTCTTAGGAAGGGAGGGAAAAAGGAAATGAACAGTGTTTTGGGTAATTCAGGTGAACTCATAATAGATCCCAGAGAATCACTGGACAGGTGGAGGGAATATTTTGAAAATAGTCTGAACGTAAAAGGAAATCTTCCTGGTTGTGTCGTGAACAAGCTCATGGGGAGGAGGAAAATGATGTTGGTGAAATTACGCTTGAGGAAGTGGAAAGGATGGTAAATAGACTCCATTGTCATAAAGCAGCAGAAATAGATGAAATTTGACCTGAAATGGTGAAGTATAGCGGGAAGGCAGGGATGAAATGTCTTCATAGAGTAGTCAGATTAGCATTGAGTATTGGTAAGGTACGTTCAGATTGGACAAAAGCTGTAATTGCACCTATCTGTAAGCAAGGGAACAAGAAGGATTGCACAACTATCGAGGTATCTCATTGATTAGTATACCAGGCAAAGTATTCACTGGCATCTTGGAGAGGAGGGTGCGATCAGTCGTTGAGTGGAAGTTGGATGAACACCAGTGTGGTTTCAGACCATAGAGGGGTTGTCAGGATCATATTTTCAGTATGTGGCAGTTAATTGAAAAATGTTACGGGAGAAATAGACAGTTGTGTTTATGTTACGTAGATCTAGAGAAAGCATATGACAGGGTACCGAGGGAAAAGATGTTCGCTATACTGGGGGGACTATGGAATTAAAGGTAGATTATTAAAATCAATCAAAGGCATTTATGTTGACAATTGGGCTGCAGTGAGAATTGATGGTAGAACGAGTTCTCGGTTCAGGGTACTTACGGGGTTTAGACAAGGCTGTGATCTTTCACCCTTGTTGTTCGTTGTTTGCATGGATCATCTGCTGAAAGGTAGGCCTATAAAGTGGCAGGGAGGAATTCAGTTAGGTGGAAATGTAGTAAGCAGTCTGGCCTATGCTGATGACTTGGTCTTAATGGCAGATTGTGCCGAAGGCCTGCAGTCTAATATCTTGCAACTTGAAATAGGTGCAATGAGTATGGTATGGAAGCCTTTCGAAGACTAAATTGATGTCGGTAAGTAAGAAATTCAACAGAATTTAATGTCATTTTGGTGATACAAAGGTGGAACAGGTAGATAATTTTAAGTATTTAGGGTGTGTGTTCTCCCAGGATGGTAATATAGTAAGTGAGATTGAATCAAGGTGTCGTAAAGCTAATGCAGTGAGATCGCAGTTGCGATCAACAGTATTCAGCTCCCGGACGAAACTATCTTTACATTGCATCGGTCTGTTTTCAGACCAACTTTGCTTTACGGGAGCGAAAGCTACGTTGACTCAGGATATCCTATTTATAAGTTAGAAGTAACGGACATGAAAGTAGCAAGAATGATTGCTGATATAAACAAGTGGGAGCAATGGCAGGAGGGTACTCGGAATGAGGCGGTAAAGGCTAACTTTGGAATGAACTCGATGGATGAAGCTTTATGCATAAACCGGCTTCGGTGGTGGTGTCATGTGAGGCGAATGGAGGAGGATAGGTTACCTAGGTGAATAATGGACTCTGTTATGGAGGGTAAGTAGAGGGAGACCAAGACAGCGATGGTTAGACTCAGTTTCTAACGATTTAAATACAAGGGGCATAGAACTAAAAGAAACCACAGCACTAGTTGCAAATAGAGGACTGTGGTGACGTTTAGTAAATTCGCAGAGGACCGGGCGAGTTGGCGGTGCGGTTAGGGGCGTGCGGCTGTGAGCTTGCATCCAGGAGATAGTGGCTTCGAATACCACTGTCGGCAGCCCTGAAGATGGTTTTCCGTGGTTTCCTATTTTCACACCAGACAAATGCTGGGATTGTACCTTAATTAAGGCACGGCCGCTTTCTTCCAACTCCAAGGCCTTTCCTACCCCATCGTCGCCATAAGACCTATCTGTTTCGGTGCGACGTAAACCTACTAGCAAAAAAAGAAATCTCAGAGGCTTGCGGAGTGAACGCTGAATGGTATAACGGTCTATAGTGATGATGTATATATTGTATATTATTATTATTATTTGTCCGACTCAATGACTGAATGGTCAGCGTTTAGGTCTTCGATTCAGAGGGTCCCGGGTTCGATTCCTGGCCGGATAGGACACTGTAATCACGTCTAATTAAACCTTGTGGCTCGAGGACTGGGTGTTTGTGTTTGTTCCAACACTTTCTTCTTCATATTCAGACAACACACTACACTACCAATCACCACAGAAACACGCAATAGAGATTACATCCCTCCAAATAGGGTTGGCGTCAGGAAGATATCCGGCTGTAAAACACGGCCAAATCCACATGTGTGACACAGTCCGCAGGCGCGACCCCACACGTGTGGAAAAAGTGGTAGAAGCAGAACAAATAGCGTCGAAGTGTAGCGATGTATGAAGGTAGGTATAAAAGTAAAATGAACACGAATTAATGAGGAACCTGCAGGTACCTAGATATTTAAAACTTTACATCCCTAGAAAATATGACAATTTCCAAACCCCTTCGAGAGGACTCATGTGAGTGAGGGACAGTAAAGTTTTCAAGTGTAAATACCTGTTCATCCAGTAGGAAGCTGTTTTTTAATGCGATGAGTTATAGTTTTTATGGGTTTAGGATTTTCCTGTAAGTTCAAATCAATTTTAAACTCGGAGAAAATATTCACTGCCTTTTCTGTATATTAAGGCGGTAAGGATATGTAACTGAGCAACAAATGAAGCTCCAATGCATTGCAGCAATTCCGTTGGTTGACTGTAGGCGAGGGGCCTGCTGCAAATACAGTATACAATAGAACTTAATTAATCTGGGTTAACTGGGAGTCGTTGCTGTCTGGATCAATAATGGCCAGGATTAATTAAAATAACCTAGGCACATGGTATCCTGCTCTACGACTCATGCATCCTCCCAGCAGCAGTGTTTCTAGTTTCGTCTCTTTCCCTAACGGTCCATGCTTGACTACCATATAGAACAACTAGCCTAGGCACTGTCTGTAAACGTATGGTTTGTGTTTCTGTGGACTAGAGACGGTTTCATTACTGAATTGATAGTACCCATGGTACTGGGTGTTTGTGTTTGTCCCAACACTTTTCTCTTCATATTCGAAAAACACAGTACACTGCCAACTACCATAGAAACACGCAATGGTGATTACATCCCTCCATATAGGGTTGGCGTCAAGAAAGGCATGCGGCCGTGTAACAGGGCCATGTCCACATGTGTGACACAATTCGCGCAGTTAAACGTCCATAGATAATATGCATTTATCATTGAATTTTTTCTTTAAACTCAATGCGATTCGTTCATGCAGTGAAGCACAAGAGTCCCCTATGTAATTGTAAGTTATTTTAAATATTCAGCCCGAAGTCAGTAATAAGTCGGACCATAATCCTATTATATTCAGATTTACTTGGGATCGTTTAAACGAGCCATCTCGTCCAATACTTCTCAACAATTTGGATTGTCACAAGTTTAGATCAGATGTGGATCAAATTCACAAATATTCAAAATCTGCAGCAGGGACAAGGCTATTGAAAGTCTTACTCGTATAATATTCAATGCCAGGGAACGCATCCAAGAAGCTGCTTGAAATTCCACTCTTGCTTCTAGTCCACGGTCCAAAGGAGGGTTATCAGATCTCCTCCAAAAATCTCTGCCGGAAGAGATTTCAGCTTTATCGTGACCCAGCAGACCGGATAGAATACAAAGAACTTGCCAAGTTCATCTACTAACGATTGCTGGAACGTAAGATTGAGGAAAGGGAAGGGATCTGTCGTACCCTCTCTGGAAACCATTCAGATCACGACTTCTGACGATTTACTCACAATCTGACTCAAACACATTAGCCTCAGCGTTCGATTCACGACTACCGCGGCCTTGTTTTCTGCTCTTTGGATAAAGCTGAGATTCCGCTGACTCAGATGAGAGTCACTGTATAACCCACGGTACTCTATACGATGACGACGCTACCGAATGAGTGGTAACCCTCAAGCTCGAAACACTGCATGGCTGCAGATTTTAGACGAAACTGGACATCACGTGACGATGTGACAGACATTTCCCAAAGTATCAAAGGACTAAGTCTCCTGATGCTGATAGGGTGATAGAAACGTTAATTTAGTCCCTACGTTATTGGACAATAGCATTTGTAGCCACCATTTTTACAGCTTGTCTCTGGGTTATTTCCCCGATGTTTGGAAGACAGTTGTGGTCTGCGTCATTGCCAAGCCAGGGAATGACAGGCTGTATCCTCAAAATTACCACCCTACGAGCCTACTTTCTCATCCTTAAATATATTTGAAAGTCTTGTTCTCAAAGGGCTAAACAGATATCTTGCGCCCGGTAACACATTGTGACCGGAGCAGTTTGATTTTCAGTCCAAACGGTGTGTTCCATTTGGAACGGCAATCTTGTAGTTAAACTCCTGGAGCTGTAAAACGTTTCACACTATTTGGATAAAATGATTTATTTAGTAAATAGGCATTTTTGTTTGCCAAATTCGAAGGTCATACGTCCACCCTGCGCAAATGCTTGCGGGTGTGCCACATGATGGAGCCTTCTCGCCAATCCTCTATGCTCTGTATGTGAACAGTCTCTCTATATCGAGGTAGTGATAGAAATCCAAAAGTTTACAGATGGCATCGGAGTTTACACTGCCCACCGACGATATGTCTATGCCACTGCGGAACTGCAAGCATCAGTTAACACATTTTGGAACTAGTTTGTCAATTAAATATAAGCCGGTAAAATCTCAGGCTATCCTCATTTCGGAGAAAAGGCCGAGATTCCATTACGCTAAAACTCGCGACATGGACGTACCACGGTTGACCAAGGTCAAATACCTTGGTTTGGTTCTAGATAATACCCTAACTTGGAGGTGGAATATTGACCAGGCCTTGCAACGAGGAACGCCAGAGTGGCTGCGCTGCGTCCTCTGCTCTGCAATAAGCACTTTAGTGACTCCGACCTGCATCAGTCCAATTATTATCTTCTACGGCTGTGAGGCATGGTGTTATATTCCAAAGACGCCACTGCGGCTACTTCAGATCTTCCAGAGCAAGGTCCTTCGTCACATGACCCACTCTCCATGTCACACATCGAACCTCAAAATTGCTAGCGACTTGAATATTCTCACTACTAATCAACAAATGTTGAAACTAACCCAGATGACGAAATCGTACTACCCTCACCCCGCGGCTTCCGTCTACTTGAGCTGTACTATCAGCAGCCATAGAAGACCTCGGCGTCACTGAGGAGGTGTACACGACAAATGAGGAGTGAGGCACCTAGTTTCCGCACTGAGCCAGAAGTTACTATTACATATCAGTCTGCTAAACCCACTGCACCAACCGACCCTAAGACCGACGTTTTTACATCATTCAGCATAGGGATTGCCTGCATAAGCAATGATATAACTCGCATCGCTCATACTTCAGACGCTTTCATATCGTCAAAGCCAAGGATGAGATTGAGTCGGGCATGGAGGTAACAAATTTGTTCTAGTCCATACCCTAGGTCTTGCCAGCGAAATCATTAGCCCGTAAGAAGGCGATCCAAACAATGAAAGAGAAACAATAATGAAAAAACGAAAGAGCAAGAGGATTATCCAAGTAGAATTGTTTAAAATAAGTAAAAATATGACAATAAAGACTGAGATGTTAACAGAGAGGGAAATGAGAGCCATAATTTGGTAATTAATCGGATAATGTATTTTATGAAATAAAGATAAGAAAGTGACACATCTGCTAAAATACTGTAAAGAAACAAGAAAAAAAAACAGAGAAATATAATACAGATGGGGCAGAGATATCTGAAATTGAAAATTAACCTGAACTTTACGCTCTTATTAAACGATTAAATAGTGAATCAAAGAATTCATCGAGAATACAGTAGCAAAACTAGGCAGTGATATCAGAGGAATGATGGAAAAGAGATCTGAAGAAGACGAAAACAAAGAATATGGATATAACTAGTAGTAAGGTGGTATCCTAGACTCTGACAGTTAAAACCTAGGAAATGAGACTTTGCCTATTAAAGATATTCCACGAAGTACTCACAATGTATATTAATAAATTATGTCCGACTCCTTGGCTAAATGGTCAGCGTTGAGGCCTTCGGTTCAGAGAGTCGTGGGTTTGATCCCCGGCCGGATCGAGGATTTTAATCGCCTAATTAATTCTTCTGGCTCGGAGGTAGGGTGTTTGTGTTTGTCCCAACACACTCCCCTCTTCATATTGAGGCAACACGCTACACTACCAACCACCACAGTGACACACAGTAGTGATTACATCCCTCCATTTAACCCCCTGTGGGTGGGGGCGCTAGAATAACTCCCACGGTATGCCCTGCCTATAGTAAGACGCGACTAAAAGGGGCCCCAAGGGCTCTGAACTTGGGAGCGTGAGTTGGCAACCACGGGCCTTTATCTGAGTCCTGGAATTGCTTCCACTTGTGCCAGGCTCCTCACAGTCATCTATCCTATCCGACCTCACTTGGTCAGCTCTTGTTCTTTTCGACCCCGATGGTATAAGGTTGCGAATCCTAGGGAGTCTTTCATTTTCACGCTTTTCGTGGCCCGTGTCTTCTTTTGACCGATATCTTCAGTTTTCGAAATGTTGGATCCCTTCCATTTTCTCTCTCTGATTAGTGTTTATAAAGGATGGTTGCCTGGTTGTACTTCCTCCTAAAACAATAATCACCAGCAGTCCATTTAGAGTTGGCGTTAGGTACGACATCCGGCTATAAAATAGGGCCAAATCCATATGTGTGAGACCGCATCCGCAACCACGCAGGTGAGGGAAAGAGCGGTAGAAGGAAAATAAGATAAATCCATATAAATAAAGTCGTAACAACCGTGTGCCTGTACATTGAATTTTCGTACAGTTATCCGTTTCCGGTCTAATAATGACTATCTGCATATTTTTCAGTTTTGGTGTCTGTTTGTCTGAGTTCTTATAACTAGAAAACTACTGTATATGTTTCTACCAAACTTAATATTTAGAATCTAACTGTCCTTGGGCACGGTGTAGGGACAATTTTTGTTCCAAATCCCTGAGTAGACTGGGGATTATGGGAGGATCGAAACAGTGATTCTATACTCCCACAAAATATACACGACCAACATTAATATATATTTGTTAAATTAGGACTATCAAAACACTGTATATAATAAACCTCTATGCTCTTTCCGGTATTTTACATCGTATACCTATTTATCGCAGGGCGGTAAATAACGGAGATGCTTTCGAAAAATTGGGGTTTTAGTCCAAATCCCGTGGAATATTTGGTGCATGTCACTTCAAGGTGGGTCAACGAGAAAAACTAAAGGGCCATTTCACTTTTTTTTTCGATAGAACAGATAATAAGGGAGGTTTCTTGATGGGCTTTGTAAGTCTCTTCCACAGCGCCACTTCATTGGTCAGAGAAACAACAATATGTAACCGAGAATTTCACACAACTTCGGACCAGGAGCTGTACCACACAATCAACTCTGTAATCGTCCTCATTGTGTCTCTACATTGTTCATCTTTATCGCACTTAACGTTACTGCCACGTGCCTTCGTAGAAAAATGTTTTTAACATGCCGTATTAAACATTTGAATACAGGCATGTAACTTCGCATAAATTCATGAAGGAAACCTCTAATCCACTGCAAATTCCCGTACGAAGAACGGGTACAACTGCTAGTAAATTATATTTTTATATTTCGTTTCGTATTTTGTATTATAAAAAACTATCTGCATGTATTAGTTGTTATCATTACAAAAAATAATACCCTCTCCTGATCGGGAAAGAAGAGTTATTCTACTCACTCAGTCAGTCAGTCAGTCCCCTATAAATGTACGACAAAAGCCAGCGGATTTTTCTTTTGCGGCTTATTTCATAAAGAGTTAAACTGCACCCCTTCCTCAATTTACAGTCTGTCAGCCCCCATCGCAGGAACGAGACTGCCGGGGAATTCGATATATAAACTTATGCTGAAGGCATGGCTCGAGTAAAGAGGATGTTTTAAAGCAAATACAGAAGCGCGTCTCCGGGAGCGATTTTTGGCGAATGGAAAAGACGTTGATGTAAGTGATTTATCTTGACTTGAGCCACGCTGAAGGGCGTCACACTCGTTAAGTACGTACGACGTACGTTTCTTTTCATATTTCTACATATGTATCATAGAAGAACGCAGGTGTTTTTGAAGGGACCATTCAAAGTGACACAGTTTCTCCTTTGAGTGTTGGTATAGATTATATCCACGGCATCCTTGCCTGTTTTAAGAGACTACTAAGAGGATAATCCCAGGGTCCCTTAGATTGGTAACCCCATATGGGTGGGGGGAGGGGGGTAGAATAACACACATGATATCCCCTGCCTGTTGTATGAGGCAACTAAAAGGGGCCCCAATGGCTCTTTACTCGTTAAACACCACGGGGCTCTCAGCTGAGGATGGTTGCCTAGTTGTACTTCCTCTTAAAACAACCACCACCATCTGAGTCCTGGTATTGTTTCCACATACTAGTGTCAGGCTCCTCACTTTCGTCTATCCTATCCGATCTCCTTTGATATTTGTTATTTTCCGACCCCGACGGTATTAGAGCAATCGAGGCCTAGAGTGCCTTTCATTTACGCGCCCTACAGGGGGAGTTGGTCGTGCGATTAGGGGCGCGCAGCTGTGAACTTGCATCCGGGAGATAGTGGGTTCGAATCCCACTGTCGGCAGCCCTGAAAGTGGCTTTCCGTGGTTTCCCATTTTCACACCAGTCAAATGATGGAGCTATACCTTAATTAAGGCCACGGCCGCTTCCTTCCCACTCCTAGCCCTTTACTCTCCCATCGTCGCCACAAGACCTGCCTGTATTGGTGCGACGTAAAGCCACTAGCAAAAATAAAAAAAATACGCACCCTCCGTGGCCCTTGTCTTTGTTTGGCCAATACCTTCATTTTTCGAAGTGTCGGATGCCTTACACTTTTCTCTCTCTGATTAGCGTTATATAGAGGATCGTTGCCTAGTTGTACTTCCTCTTAAAACAATAATCATCACCACCACAACCTAGATTGGAGCATATGTTGGCGACCACAGGGCCCCAAGCCAAGTCTGGCATGGCTTCTACTTTTTTACGCCATGCTCCTCTCTTGCTCTCTTTCGATCAAAGTGGTATAATGTTTTTACGCCCTTCATGGTCCTTTCCTTACGTTACCTTCATTCCTGCTATTGCTTTTCTGATAAGACTTTACGTCTCCTTAAAGTTATAATCACCATCACAGTCGAGTGCTAGAGTATCCGAACACCATACACTTGACGAAGTCTACAATAAAAATCAAGTAACTGGACAAAGGAACAACGTTCCCAGTCGATTACTGTGCAAACAGCGTAAAATATTTCAAATCAGAGTGCTGTCTGAATAAAATATTTTTATCCTTTTTGCCTTGTTGACATTTTAATTTGTGAATAGGGAGGAAACGAGCCCAGCATCACTGATTTGCTTCCACACCTTTATATAGGTACACGTACAATCAAAAAAAGTTTTGCATCACCCCTGTGTGTCATGTACTGTAGCGGTGTTGTTGTCTTTACCTGACCTATGCAGACAGGAAAGATGACCCTATTATGCCCGTATTCACCAAAACGAATAAAAGCTTTTATCTTGGTTTAAAGCCAAGAAAACCGAGACAAAAGTGACTTGTATTCACCAAGAACATTATCTCGGATAACGGTTATTATCTCGGTTTCAAATTTTACCGGAGAAAGGTTGGCCTGTAAAACAAGCAATTTAAGATAAGCCTTTCAAGATGGCAGCCCGTAGACAGTTTAACTGAAAGAGAAAAACACAGTGACGAAGAATATAACAAGATTATACAATAAAACGTCCTAGGTGGATAATAATAATAATAATAATAATAATAATAATAATAATAATAATATTGGCTTTACGTCCCACTAACTACTTTTACGGTTTTTGGAGACACCGAGGTGCCGGAATTTAGTCCCGCAGGAGTTATTTTACGTAACAGTAAATCTACCGACACGAGGCTGATGTATTTGAGCACCTTCAAATACGGCCGGACTGAGCCAGGATCGAACCTGTCAAGTTGGGGTCAGAAGCCCAACGCCTCAACCGTCTGAACCACTCAACCCGGCCTAGGTGGATAAAAAGAACGCGCTACATACCTTGACGATTAAGATGACACTGATTTTGAAACTCACTTTAGGTTATCCAAAGCTTCGACATTGTCAATATTATCCATGATCGAACATAACCTGGAATTCCCAACACAAAGGTAGGCCTAAGATGAGTTCTCGATTGTACTATATCTTCTATGGTTCGCGACTGAATGACATTTTAATCAAGAATTAAGAAATACCGCCTTATTTTTGAGTGAAATATACAATGTGTAGGCTATAATTTGTCTTCTTATTCTCTGTACCGGTTGGTACACCCCGACCCCGCAAATTTAAATATTGTGCCAGCTGAAAAACTCCTCTACAGGAGAAAGCCTGAACTTTAACAAACTGTATCAACTCAACGGTTTCTCGGATGTCACTACTGTAAATTTGGTAATTTTGAAGTGTTCTGAACTGTGTCTATTTTGATTTGTGTTTGTTTGCTCCGTATCAAGAAGTTTGAACATTTTCTAACAGATGTCGCTACCCAAAACTATGGTAACACACTCTGGTGCAATGGAATGAACTTTCTTGAAGAAATATTGTATTCCTAAGTTTTATTTTTACTAAATTTTGGTTCTGTGGTTTGTGAGTTGGCAATATAAATCCTTTCTTTCCGCCCCTTTTGAATGTAACCAATCATGAATTTACGTAATTAATTTTCCACCAATAAGGTGTTTCTTCCTCGTCTTGTGTATTAGTTTTTGCTGTTGGCCAATAAAAGTTTGTGGGCGGGTTGTTATCATTCATGAAAGGTCTCGAATGTTCCACAAGGGTATATAAACTGCTGATTTTCTTGTCTCGGTGCCACTTCTGTAACATCCTTCTTAGTGTGTGAATATGTAGCAGGGGGCGGGAAGCGCCTCTTTCGTCAAGCAGCAGTTCATCTACAAGGTAATGGCCTGTTAACATCTTCATTTCTTGCTAGCTCAGCAGTTTAACTCTCGGGGAGGGTTCGAAACCTATAGTATGTAACCTACCTTTTAAAATGTAAATTCTTTTCTGTCTATCTATAAATTACAAATCTGTAAAGCGGGGATAGAGAGTGCTTCACCCTCTCGAACTCCCCTTCATTTTTGAAAAAGGAGGTGACTACGTTTTCATAACCGTTCTTCTCTTCTTTAATGTAGTAAAGTTTTCTCATACGTGTCACCTCCCTAGCTTGGGATTAGCCCCTGTATGATCGGCCTAGCGCCACATAGGTTTTAGACAAAACTTGGTGTAGGAGTGCAAGATATCGCCTCCATTCAATTTTGTATTTTGGGCCATTTACTTAACCCCTTTGTTTTCCTTCCTGCGAAGGCCCAGTAGATTGGGTACGATATACCCCTGTTTCTTTATTATGCCTTAATGGCAGGTTGTGTAAGAGTCCGTTATTGCCTTTATAGGCTTGAAAAATCGAGAGCGAGACAGCTCTTAATAGTGTTGTGGTAAAAGTGCCTTAGAGAGGCTTGAGATGTAAAGTTGGGAGCTAATGCTCCATGTAATTAAGGGTGTTCTGCCCTTTGGTACCTTGTTATTGTGAGCTGAGAGCTCAGAAATTATGTTTGGGGCTCGAAGCCCAGATCTTGTAATAACCCTCTAAATCTTGTGATTTCTTTGTACCTGATTTTGGCTTGTTATTGACTTGTTAAGTTTACAAATTCTATGTCATCATTGTTAAGCTTTGAAAATATAACCTTTGTTAAAGTTTTAAATTAACTTTAATTTTGTAGTTGAGACCTATTCCTGCCCGCACCTTCTTTCACCTCTAACTACCGCGGATATCTCCGTAACATTCTCAATTATATTAATGCTTTCTGTCACCAAATTCAATAACAAATCATTCTCTTGGAAAGTCATATTAGGCTTCCTTCATCCCTTCTGGTCAAAAGCGGACATAATTTATGATAAATTATTTGTAAACCCCGAATGATATCAAAACTTGTTTACATTTCGATAGTAGAGGAAGCACGTAGTCATTTGTTTACCGTGCGTTAGTAGGAAATATTGAAGGTTAAAATTCAGATTGAAACGAAAACTTAGTTTTGGTAAACCGGGATAAAAAATTCTGTGGTGAATAGCAGGTGTGAGTGTTATCCGAGATAATGATATTATCCGAGTTTTTTAACTCTGACGTTGGTAAATACGGACCTTAGGATGTTTGTAAACATATAACTGCACGTACTCCACCACACAGGCAGAACACCACGCCGAAGTTGTAGCGCTAGTGTGATAGCATTTGAGGTATGTTCTAAGTGGTGTAGGACGATGTGGATGTGTCCTCATAATCACATTATGTCAAGACGGATCGTCAACGACGGCAGTTGCTTGACGTTCATGCAAACTCAACCAATCAACGTTCCTTTTTAGGGCCAACAATAAACGGAACGTGAATTCTAGACTCCAGAGTGGATAATTATAGTGAAAATATAGAAATTCGGACGTATTACAAGACGAGAAATATTAGAGAGGTGCGACTGCTTCACGAAATGGTCATCCGCCGATACCTTCCATTTAGCGGGTCCTGTGTTCAATTGCCGATCGGGTCGGTGATTTTATCCAAGTCTGATTTATTCCTCTGACTCTGGGTATTTTGTTTTCCCCAACGCACATCTTTTTATATACGCGCAACTAGAGCCGTATTTAGGCATAGGCCTTATAGGCCTGGGACTAGGGCGGGAAATTTGTGGGGCGGCAAAAATTAAAAGCTCTGGTAGTTTGAAAACGACTTTTTAGAAGGCGCACACTTTCGTGCTATTCAAAAGCGAAAGCTCCCGATATGAATAACGGAATTTTCTTTCTCCTTATGTGAAAGCTGTCGGTAATAATATTAAAAATACTACCACAGTTCAAATTATTATTATTATTATTATTATTATTATTATTATTATTATTATTATTATTATTAGTATTATTATTCTTTCTTCGTTTCGGCCAACTGGGGACCACGTCAGTTCAACCATCTCCTTTCCCGAGCTTTAACTGCCACCCAATGCTCCTGCATTCATCTCCGGTGTACTTCTCTTCTCTCTGGGGTCCACGCCTTTCCTGTCTTCAACTCCGGCTTTTCGTGGAAACCTTTGTGCGTACGCAGTTTTTCCTTAAGCGGAACACGCTCCTGGATATCTTTAGGAGAAATTTTGCATTTCTCGTAGATCTTTTTCAACTTCTGTGCACCATGCCCCTTTGGTTTTCTTGTGTTGAAAGTGCGTTAATATCCGCTTAGATATCTTGCCTGGGCTCATTCGTATCACGTGGCTATAAAAGACAATCCTTATTTTTAGAATCGTGTCACTTATCTTCTTCACGTGCTTGTGTAATTCGTTATTGTGACGCCTACTGTACTCGCCGTTTTCTTTGATGGGACCCAGGATTTTTCTCAATATCTTCCTTTTTTAGCCACTAGTTTTTCCATTAGACCTTTCTTGTTCATTGTAAGAGTATCTGCCGCATACAGAGCCTCTGGTCGAATAACAGTGCAGTAATGTGTAATTTTGACGTTTAAGGATACCGATCTCTTATTGTAAATATCTTTAGTTAGCTGGTAGGCCATTTCTATTTTGTTAATGCGTGACAAGAAGGCTTATTTGTCTGATAGGTTAGGCTCTAACCATTCACCGATGTATTTAAACTTCTCTGCTTGCTTAATTTTTCCTAGTCCAACCTCCAATTCCCTGGGCGCTGATTTTATGTTTACCATGAAGTGCGTCTTCTCAAAGGAGATTATTACTATTATTATTTAATGTATTAATGTTTGATACTTTACCTTGCAGGCATTCTACTGTATTCGTTTGTTCATTATATTAAAATAATAGTAATTGAAATTTTGTCTTATCAAGTTTAAGGAAAGTGGTGGTGGTAGGGGGAAGGAGTGCAAAATTATTTGCCCCCAGAGGCGTTGTAGTAGTTAAATTTGGCCCTGCGCACAACACACCATACTACCAACCACCATAGAAGCATGAAATACATCCTTTCACTGAGGGCTGGTATTAAGAAGGGCATCTAGCATGAGAACAGGGTAAAGTCCATATGTGGAACAGCTCGCACCCTCGACCCACCAGGGTGTGGGAAGAGTGCTGGCAGAAGAAGAAGAAGAAGAAGAAGAAGAAGAAGAAGAAGACTGTGGAGGAGAGGCAGTGTTTAAAGCACGGTTCTTTACGTGAATCGCCTTCCCCACTTCGTATGAGGTCTGGAGAATACATCCACGGTATCCCCTGCCAGTCATAAAAGGTGACTGCTTGGGGCTCTCATATTGGAAGCTTGGGTTGGTAATCACGGGGCAATACCAAGCTCCTCGCTTTCATCTTTACTTTAAGACCTACCTTGGTCAACTCTTGTTCTCTTTCGACACCACGGTATTACGTTTTGAAGTCCTTTCCACGCCCTTCGTAGCCCTTCCCTCTCTTTTTACCAAAATCTTAATTCTTCGAAAGGTGATATCATCGTGCCTATGCTAAAACCGCGAATGCGACAATGCTCTTCCTATCCATCATTTCCCTTAAGACTGGTGACTGCTCCCAGCTGCATATTGATATGCAGTCCATCAGTACAACGCTCGTTGTGTTCATTTTCCTGTGCGCGTGTGTAAAGGAAAATGAACCTTAAATATATCATACTCTACCGAATGGGCCTCTCTCGATGGGCACGCGATGCATTTGTTCTGCAATTTCCTGGAGAAGTGCCACCTTCACGAGCACAGATTCACGTAATTGTAAATAAATTTGAAACTACTGGCTTAGTTCTGAATAAGAAACATGCGCGCACACGAACAGTTTTAATAGAGGAAAAGCTCGATGACATTGGTGCGAATCTTGAACGGTCACGGAATAAATTACAAAATTAAAACAAATAGAGGTTTCGGTTTCTTCTGCACCCCGAACTACAAAACTGTTACACATCAAACTGTACAGGTTTACATGGGCCCATTGTTTAAAACCTGCTGATCCACCCACAAGAGTGAGATATTGTGAATGGTATCTTGCATCATTGAATGGTCGCTTATTCGACCACAGCTTGTGTTCTTTTTGGATGAATCCTGGTTTCATCTTAATGATCATGACTCTCGCTATTGGTGTGCAGAAGATCTTATTGGTGATTATGAAGTACCCCATTATGAAGGATGACACTTCCAGCTTCTTTTATGAGGTAAGATTGTATACACACTTAAAGCAGGGCGGCTGCGCACGACGTAAGCTGGGCTGAGGCAACTGCTGTAGCGCAGAGTAAAATCACCGTGCTCTCGGTCTGGGTGTATAAGAGAGACCCTGTTTGTCATGCAAACATACATTCCTACGGTATGGTTCAGTAAGGTTCATTTTCCTTTACACACGGACATAGGAAAATGAACTCAATGAAAATTATTCTGATGGACTGCATATCAATATTAGGCTGGGAGGGGTGACAAGTCTTAAAGGAAATCTACAGGAAGAGCCTTGTCACATTAACGGTTTTGGCACAACGGCGACGATATCCCTTCCATTATTTTTCCCTTGTTAGTGTTAAAATAGGATTTCTTCAACTCTGATAAGCATATTCTCTTGTCGTTCAGGGTATTATTTCCATTCGTCTCCAACATCACAGCCGGAAGGCCTCAAATCTTAACTTTTTATTTTGGCGAACGGTCCATCTTTCCGAGCTATGAAGACCTACTCTCCAGATACAACTCATATAGGCCTAAATATTATTTTCACTTCTTTGGATACGATTTTAGTTGTTAGAATTGTCCTTTCCTTATAGAATGCCACCTTCATTTGGGCGACTATGGTCTTTGTATCAGTTGTGCTTTGTCCATCTGCAGTAATTTTGCGCCCTAGATAAATAAACGTTTTTCACTTGTTTTAGTAAATATACGTTCATTAATGACTACCGCAAGTTTTCTCTTGTTCGTAGTAATGTTGTAGCAGTACATTTGAAGGTATACGACGGGATCTAAAACATTATCCGCATGTCATTTTGTGTCCAAGTGCACACTGCAGGTACTATTGTATATCTGTTCAAAAGTTGTTCTTCCCGCTGACGTGATCTAACACATCACGGGAAAAGAAACGATTGAAATCAGAATTCCTCAATAGCCTCGGACCGAAGAAATTTTCTGGGATCTATAGCCTATATCCGTTAGTTTAGTTTATTAATAATAGTATAAACCAAAAACCAAACCCCATGGCGCAGCAGCCTCAAACTTGCCTTGGCCTACCAAGCGACTGCTGCTCAGCCCGAAGGCCTCCAGATAACAAGGTGTCGTGTGGTCAGCACGGCGAATCCCCTCGGCCGTTATTCTTGGCTCACCGTCAGATAGCTCCTTAACTATAATCACGTAGGCTGAGTGGACCTCGAACCATCCATCAGATTCAGGTAAAAATCCCTGACCTGGCCGGGAATGGGACTCCAGGCCTCCAGGTAAGAGGCAGGCACGCTACCCCTACACCGCGGGGCCGGCTATTAATTATAGTATATTTTGTTAATGCGAACTCGCATGTTATATCAATTGGAACGTAGGTACTAATTTAATGTCTCGTCGATCGAAACTGACTGATGAACTCAATGTTAGGTTCCTGATGATGATAATGATAATAATAATAATAATAATCGAACCTCAGGCCGATGACCATTTGTGGAATAACGAATGCACCCGTTATGTCTGCTCAGGAATAACTCTCTTCGTTTAATCTCTCACGTCACAGGAAATGAGCCGTACTAATTCATTGCCTCCTCGATCGGGTTGAGGAACATTTCTAGAATAATGAGTGAGGGGTATTCAAATGAAAAGGTACGAAATGTCGTAAAACCCAAACCGGTTAAAATTTGAATACACCGCTTTGGGATAACGTAGTGCGACATCTAGCGAAGCGAATGTAGTGTCCGGCGTGCTGGTGCGCATTGCGCGAGGGCTCTCACATAACACAACGTGATGCTCACCGTCTTTTCCGGCGTCTGAGGTCCGATACTCATGGAATTCCTCGAGTACGGAAAAACCATTAGCAGTGACGTGTACTGTGAGACACTCCATAGCCTACGCAACTCCATCAAGAGCAAACAAGTACGCTACTCGCGGAGGGAGTGATTTTGCTCCATGATAATGCTCGTCCACATGTCTCCATGGTTACACAAAGTGTACTAGCCAAGTTCAAGTGGGAGCAGCTTGAGCATCCGCCCTACAGCCCGAACATCTAACCCCTGCGACTTACATCTGTTTGGTCCACTAAAGAAATATCTCAAAGAGAAGTGCTTCCACTCGGACGACGAACTGAAGAACACAGTGAAGGACTGGCTCCTGTAACAGTCACAGGAATTCTGGGAGCAGGGAATCTTTCTTCTCGTGAAACAGTGGTATAGTTATGCTCAGGTCTAAGCTGATGAATAAAGACATCGATTATACGCACAGTGTCGTTTCGTACCTTTTCATTTCAAAACCCTTCGTATATGTAAACATTTGATTTGCCCGAAGTTATCTCTCTCCGTTTCTTCTTTTATGTCACAGGAAGTGAAAAGTTCCGATTCAATGCTTCTACGATTTACATTCGAGCTGAGGAATATTTGTATCTTATAGTATCTGCTTCTCTCTTAGTTGTGATCAAAGATAGTTCTCACCGGGCGAGTTGGCCGTGTGGTTAGGGACTCGCAGCTCTGAGCTTACATCCGGGAGATAGTGGATTCAAGCCTCACTGTCGGCAGCCCTGAAGATGGTTTTCCGTGGTGGTTTCCCATTTTCATACCAGAAAAATGCTGGGGATGTACCTTAATTAAGGCCACGGCCGCTTCCTTCCCGCTCCCAGCCCTTCCCTATCCCATCGTCCCCGTAAGACCTATATGTGTCGGTGCGACCGAAAGCAAATTGTAAAAAAATAAAATATCTCTCTGCAAGATGAAATTTTATGCCATTATAAATGAAGTATCCTATTAGCCCGAGGAAGATATCTAGGATGATGTAAACATCCGTTGAGTTTGCTCATGGATTGCGCTCTTCGTTAGTTGGACACCACTCGTTACAGGAAATGAAGTGTACTAATCCAATGCCTTCTTGATTCCCACACGGCCTGAGGAATATTTATAGAATGATATATATATATATATAAATCCGGTAGTTTACCGTATTCATCGAACTTTAGTACCTTTCACTAAACAGGAAATGAAGTGGGTTAATTATTACCTCCAGTGTCCCTCGCCACCGAGAAACATTTCCAGGATGATGTATGTCACTCGTTAGTTATGTTCTTTAGCTCTCTTGTATTTATTATTCACCCTTTCTTGCTTCGTCGTTCTTTTCCCTCTAGTCGCAAGAAAGTCAGCTAAAATTTTAAAGGAAATATACAATTACATTAAACGCAGGAGTTATCTTGTTAGGATAAATGAGCTTGCGCTTAATTTAAAATTCGTTTAATTAAAGTGGACACTTAGAGTAGGCGTAATAACTTGTAAAATTAATAGCAATAATTACGGTGTAAGATAATGACACAGCTGGCGTCCGCCTGTTCATTTAAAAGGGTTTAAAATGTTCTGCTTACAAATGTATTAGAGAAACCACTTTGGGTATTGATATAGCTTCTAACGCCTTATCGTAAAGTTTGATCCTTTCTCTCCTTCTTTCTTAATCAGTTTACCCTCCAGGATTGGTTTTTCCCTCGGACACAGCGAGGGATCCCACCTCTACCACGTCAAGGGCAGTGTGCTGGAGCGTGATGCTTTGGGTCGGGGGATACAAATGGGAAGTATGACCAGTATCTCGCCCAAGTAGCCTCACCCTGCTATATTGAACAGGGGCCTTGTGAGGGGATGGGAAGAACGGAAGGAATAGACAAGGAAGAGGGAAGGAAGCGACCGTGGCCTTTGAGTTAGGTACCATCCCGGCATTTGCCTGGAGGAGAAGTGGGAAACTATGGAAAACCACTTAGAGGATGGCTGATGTGGGAATCGAACACCCCTCTACTCAGTTGACCTCCCTAGGCTGAGATGACCCCGTTCCAGTCCTCGTACCACGTTTCAAATTTCGTGGCAGAGCCGGAAATCGAACCCAGGCATCCGGGAGTGGCAGTTAATCACACTAACCACTACACCGCGGAAGCGGACTAGAGATAAAGCAAACGTAGATTCACTTCAGGAGGTAACAAAATCACTCACTTGCGTGTGTGCATAAAACTCATGTTAATGTGATATCAGTGGTCGTACATGTAATTGTAGTTGTTTACGTCAGTTAGCGTCAACTCAGAGCGAAACGACTTCGGAGCCAGTTTTCTCCCTCCCCCAGTTGAGAAACGAGAACAGCTGAGCGAGCACGGAGGGGAAGTGCATGACGTAATACGTAATGAAGCCCAGTGGGAATCCACGTAATTTCACACCACGCAGCGTTCAAGCCTATATTTTCTTTCAATAAATGCACGTATCCCAATAATTTGGTTACTTAATTGTGTAAATTTATTTATTCCGGACACATTGCACACTGCTGTATTTTTCCTTTGTCGATAAATTCTTGTTTTGCTCTGTTATACTCTGTAATCCGTCCTGTTCTTTCCGCATGATCCATGCTCCAAATAATAATAATAATAATAATAATAATAATAATAATAATAATAATAATAATAATAATAATTGTTATCATTGCTCATATAGTAACATTATCTCCGTACGGTTACTGTAAGTACCACTACTGTATGCAACCCGCCTGTCCGCTGCTCTCTTGTCACGCGGCAGCCAGCCGTCCCGAGGGGAACAAGTAGCGACTGCTCCCTAGAGCAACTATGTGATGACGGCTCATCTACGTCCAGGATTCGGAAAGCAAGATTGTTGTTTTACTTGACATTGAATCATCAGATTTGTACTACTACTATACTGAGAGTCAACTCAAGACCTTAGTGGTCCCTTTGATGTTAGTCAGACTTCTGGTCGGTGAAAAGGCTTCCGCAGCGCCAAATAGTTCCCTAGGTTTGTTACTTGTTCCTGAAGTCAGGAGCTTCCTTCAGTTTGGTTAGATATTCTGGTGAACTGACTTGACGAATTAAAAATTTTTGCTGTCTATAAATATGGAATTTATACAACAGGTTGTATGGTATTCGGGTTCGTTACCAACTCTTATATTTCATACATAGATGGCTTTGAATAGTTATTGTTCTCAGTGGTGTATGTAGCAAAATAATAACTATTTAATATTATATTGATATCTTATTGCACTGTGTACTTAGTAAGCTTTGTTCGAGTTAATTCCATTGCTGATAAGTTCGCATAATATGTGCGACGGTGAAGATGGATCCAAGAAAACTGTTGGCAATACTGGCTGCAGCAGCTTGGTCAGTATTCATAATGGCTGCCAGCTGTGAGCAAGACGTGTGTGATGTTGTGACGCTTGAGTCCCCTGTGAAATACTTTAAAGCTAACAAAAGTGGAGAAAAATTAACTAGGAAGTCTAAACCAAATTGTTTTAAACGTTTACAGTAGCCTACAAGATGAGAATCCACTGTGGACTATGGAAGACGTGGTGAAAAACACCGCGCAGCTGATCCGCGTTTCTGTGTACAGTGTTTACGCCGCTCGCGTGGAATTTAAACTCCACGGAAAACCCAAGTCTCCAGCGAAAGGTCGATGTGTCAGCTCAGCATTCACCGTAAATAAAACAGGAAGGGCCTTAACACGGTATGGGAATAGGATGCTTGGCGTATTCGATAATAATAATAATTTGTACTTTGCTTTATATTCGTAATCGCCCTCTACCTGCAGAAATGTTGTCCTGAGGGGATCTGAGTTCGTTTTTACCTTCCGAATGACAGACTATAATATTTATAACATTCCTGGATACAATGTATTTTGCAATCCCACTCACAGGTGTTTTTTCAGGTTTTTGAATGTAAGAAACTGCCACTGTACGAGAGCAGAATCGTGTAATTATGTTGTAAGTCCCCATGTGCCTCACACAAATTGCATTATGCAATAAAAATAAACGTTGCTTCTCTTGCCTCGGTATTCGTCAGTTATCTGTAGGTTTCACATGGTTAGTAAAGGAATAAATAGGTAGGCCTATGGTACATAATCAAAATACAGCTATGTGAAAGGATGTGATTTCGTTTGATGCTTCACTATTTCAGAATTAAGTACTTGTCAGATAGACGCACGGCGTTAATAATAAGCTGGTTGTGGTGGAGATGGACAACGGAGACGGGAAGGGGGAACAGGGGACGTGCTCACGTGCGGAAGGATACTTTTCCTAAGCTCTTGAGTTGAATTTCAGTATACTACTACTAGTACTATTGTACTACTACTACCACTATACCGGGTGAGTCACCCGCGCCGGACGTTTTATACGTCTAGACATCCCACTGAACGTTACTGGTGTCGTTATGGTCTATTCTCCTTTGCCATGTACCAAGCAACAATCACCTTTAATCACTCACTGCACCATTACCTTTGCAAAAACATGTACCATATGCGACAGGCATTTACACAATGCATCAAACTGTCATACGGTCATGTAAAATGTACGTGCCAATTATGAGCTTTCAGTAGGGTATGAAATGAATTCTAAAAGTGATGGTATACTGATAGAAAACATGTGTGCATTTGTGAAGCGGTAGTAGTAGTAGTCCATCTAATAGGCTTTCTGGAAACCTACTCGCTGGAGTCGCCGTGGTATCATAGGGAAAGTGCGGTGCAGTTAATACAGCTCCGTTTGGTAGGTGGGTTCGAATCCCATTTGAGCGTGTAAATTTTGTTCGCATTTTGTACTTCGAGAATCATCCACAGAGCCAATGTATCCGAATGCCCTCACGCCGTGGGTTTATTTATTTATTTATTTAATTTTATTTTAATTTAATTTTAATTGTATTTATTTATTTAATTTTATTTTAATTTTATTTATTTATTTATTTATTTATTTATTTATTTATTTATTTATTTATTTATTTATTTATTTATTTATTTATTTATTTTGACATTGTTCTGGGCCATTAGGACTGCTTATGTGGATGTTTTATAAGCAGAGCTAGACGAGGATAGAATGATTGGGGTTTGAATCCGCTTGACTGAGCAACAGCCTGTTAGCGCAGTGAGTGTTCGAATAGATGGCCTTCTGCAGTAACGCACGTTTCAGCACGCCGTTGAACTGCCATTCGGGCTCTTTGTAGCATTGTAGGTGTTACGGATTCACAGGCTTCCGTAATAAGGTTTCAAAGGCTTTCAGGATTTTCCGGCTGTTGAGCGTACAATACATCCTTCAAATAGCCCCATAAGAAGAAGTCCAGTGGCGTCAAATCTGGCGATCTAGCAGGCTAGGTGACATCCTCCCATTTCTATCCATCGACCGGGATGTGTAACATTCAGGTAGTTACGACCATCTGCTGACATGTGAGGGGGAGCTCCGTCGTGTTCATACCACATGGCTCCGGGCGAGTTGGCGGTGCGCGTAGAGGCGCGCAGCTGTGAGCTTGCATCCGGGAGATAGTAGGTTCGAATCCCACTATCGGAAGCCCTGCAGATGGTTTTCCGTGGTTTCCCATTTTCACACCAGGCAAATGCTGGGGCTGTACCTTAATTAAGGCCACGGTCGCTTCCTTCCAAGTCTTAGGCCTTTCCTATCCCATCGTCGCCATAAAACCTATGTGTCGGTGCGACGTAAAGCCCCTAGCAAAAAAAATACCACATGGCTACACGCTCACCTAGGGGCACATCCTCTAGCAGCAATGGTACTTGGTCTTGAAGAAACTGTAGGTACCGGGCTCCCGTCAAATGATCCTCAAAGAATCATGATCCAATTAGGTGATCAGCCAGTATACTACACCAGACATTTACTCCCCATCGTACCTGAAATGCGGCCTGCCTTACCCAGTGGGGATTTTCAACACTCCAGTAGTGCATATTATGACGATTCAAAGAGCCATTATTATGAAAGCGTGCCTTGTCCGAAAATAAAATGTGAGATACTGTACCCGCTCAAAGCCTGAGTCCCAACCAGCATTTATCTCAGGGAGTGTTACGGTCCGAATCCATCGCAACTAATAAAATATATATATATATATTCGAGATATAAGATATCAAACTAAATGTAAGGGCGCCATCCAATCAGTACTACAGGGTTGAACGGGACACTCTAATCTTTAACTTTAAGGCTCATCATAAAACACACAAATTATATATATTCAGACCAAAGGAAATTTATGAAGGCTCCGTCCTAGGAATGGGGACGGATATTTAAACGGTCACCAAGGGTTTACTATTTTACAAGAACAAGAACCTGGAACTGTTTCCTTGCAAATGCTAAAGGAGCATTTTATTTAAGTAAACAAATTAATTTTTACACACAATCAAAATCTGTTGACCCTTGATTTGCCGGTAATTTGGCAAATTATTCCTGAAAAATGATTACATAATATTTATCACTTTTGACCACCCTTCCATTTGGGTGGTGGAACCGTTGATATCTGAAGGTATCAGATTTACCTTCGTTAACACCATGACCATACTTGGTCATGGACCAATTACCTGTTGGCTAAGTAGGTGCGATCACATGGACCATGTTATCGCCTCCACTTTGATTGAGATGAGACCAACCCGGGAAACTACAAACTCTCCCCGGGTTCCTAACCAAGATATGCTAATCGTTAGTTGAAGGAAACGATAAAGAGACTCTAACCTAATGGTCCAGATGTAGGGATTTGCTTTCATTTTACAACTATTAACTTATTATTCACAGCAACTTGACATTATTACGTTAATTCGCCACCTGACTTCCCTAGTATCATTCATCATCAGCATCCGAAATAATAAATAAAATAAAAATATTAAAAAATATTATTATTGTTATTATTATTATTATTATCAACATTATTATTAATAGTGGAGATCGTGATTATCGTAACCCGTAATCATCCTCGCTATAATACTTCAACTTCTCGCTCTTATTATATAAAAAAGTAGCTTCCTTTTTATTCTTCTTCTCCTTCTTCAAATATTCTGATTATTATTAGTTAAAAATCTCAAATTTTTCATTTCAACTGCCAACATCAGCATTATGTCCAAAATCTTTTAAAAAATTCTTCTTCTTCAATTATTATTATTATTATTATTATTATTATTATTATTATTAATTTAAAAAAATAATTTCGCTTGTTACACGGTAGTCCACTCTTAATATGTTTAACGCATAACCCCTTTTTTACAATTCCGATTTATTTTGGCACTAATCAATCCAGACATGATTTACTTGGAATATTATTATTATTATTAATATTCTTACGCTTTCGAGAATTTTTATTTTTATTCCCCATCTTTATAATTTAGTCACATACGTTCTCTCCCAAACAGAAATCACCAAGATCCGAATTCACATCGGTCGGGACATAATAGTGGTCGAACCCGCAACCTTATTTTCGTACTGTCGTTAATTCATGGAGACCATATGCTCCTAAGACAATTCTCAAATCCCATAACACCTCGCAGTTGGGCAAATACCTCCAATCTCTGCAAGTGTTAAATTATTCCTTCCTTTTCCATTTTGAAGTCCATTTATCCATCGGAACTCTTCAAAACATTTTCATTAATTAACCCTCTGTGTGTGGACTCTATTCTGCCACTCAATACACCGGTATAGAAATACAACCTCTATGTAGGCCTTAAGATCCATCTATTTCTTCATCAACATACAATTCACTTTCATTTCGGGCCGGATTTCTGTCCCACAAAACTCCAAATCTCAACTTTTGGCTAAAATCACTCTGGGCCTCAAACATAGCGTGACCATATTATCAAAATGCCTATCTCGTTTCTACCAAAATTATTTGATTATTATGGAGTCCAAAAACGTTAAATCAACAATTAGTGTTAAAATCGGATTTAATGCCCAAATAAAATATTCATGCCACATAATATCTCCACGTTTAAATTACTTTAATTTGCAATCATTCTATCCAACTAGGCCCGTGCCTTGTATTCTCAAAGATTATTATTAAACACGCCTTTACACACTACCCAATATTAATGTAACACTTCGACACTTGTACAGATTATTATTTTGTCCACTGGCGAACTTCGCGATATTTACAAACAAATCAATGGACTTCATTACGTCCCACAACAATTAAAATCACTTGACAACCCTACCTCTGGATTATCTTAACAACATGCCTTAATATCTATAAAATTTCCGATAACGGAAAAACACTTTGGAAGCACTTCTAAATGAATATTAACGTTATCTTTACGTGAAACGTGCTCCATATCATATCAAACAACTCAAGCACTTGAATGAACAAATAAACACTACTCTACTCTATTTAATAATCAAAATTATGATGAGTGCTTGATCTAATTATGTACATATTAATTTGTCCCTTTGTCTATCTATGAATTTATACGAGCCGGAAACGGCTCGTTTCACGATTAAGTTACATGATAAATTAATATGATTTCCTCCCCCTAACGATAGCAATCTACAAATATTTTAAAAGGTTACTCATCTCTGCCCTTGTAGTCTGTTAAAACCGGACAAGGAGCCTAGCCCCTCCGGTTTTTAGCACTGCATTCCACTGGTATTCATGCCAGCTTGAAGAATTAATCCTTGACCCTTTTAAACTTTACACATTTTGAATAAAAACAAATAAAATAACTGTTGCACTCTGGAATAATTTCCACCCTAAATTCTACTCACAAATTTTACACTCTCGGCCTTGTATCTAGCCCACTTAATGTAGATATACATTCTTCATTCCTTTCCCGGACACTAGGAACATGGGATACCTCGGGATCCCCTTTACAACGGCCCGTGCGCGCACTTGAATTTCCGTCACGCGTTCACACAGCTGACCAGGTATCAGTTTATAATCGACTGTTTACTAGGTGAAATACACCAAACACTCGTGATCGTTCTCACGTAACGTACTTCCTAATCTGTTGGTAGAATCTCACACTCCGTAAGTTATGCTTTACTGAGTCCTGTAACTATTTGAAACACTTCATACTAGTATACTGCTCAAGACTGTAATATGAACTACATCACGTTATGAATCACTGTACTATGTAACAATATAATACTTCGAACCCTATTCCACGAGTAAGTACACACACGCACCCCTGGCGTAATTACGGCTCGAACAAATTATCAGAAGTTGTCACGCACCCCAGGCGTGGTAACAGCCCGAGCACTTTGTCAGAAGTAGTTGTCAGTCCTTGTCCACGACCTCATATTTATACTTGTATCCCCTCTCTTCCGAGTTCAGGGGAGGTTATCTTAGGACGCGCAGTCCCGATATCCTCATATGACTATTTGCGCCTTTGCCAGTGGCTTAAATATGGGATTCAATGATGTAATTGTTCTCAAAGGCTCTATACCAATTCTCAACTATTATCGTTCGCTGGCAATCGATATATTTGCGAATTTAGCTGCCGTATCCCGGCTCGGGGTTTCGCGCTCTATTGTGGCGTCCTTTGCCTCCAGCCAATCATCGGATAGCATTCATTAATTCTCAGAATTACACCATGCAATCTCCCGCAATTATTAACTTTTTATAAGTTTTATAATATAGTAAGGCTCCTAAATTCCACCTTATTCTGACTTGATAACTCACTCCCTTCTATCAGTTTAATCCGCGGAGTTAGCCTCGCTAGTGCTTCTTACAATACGAAGTTGTCGCCTTGCTTTGGTCAAGTGAATTTTTCCATTGGCCCACCTAAACCACGGGACCGGGAAGGCTCATATTTTTTCTTCCAGTGCCAACCCCGCGTTCAACTCCTGCTAGTACATGGAGATACCCTGCCATCATTTCTCAGAAATTTTCACCCGGCTCTTTGCGCTGTTGCCACTACCTATTCTGCCCGGGGCTATGAAAACTTTGGCAACAAATTATCCTCTCTCTTTCCTCGTTGTCACAATTTCTGAGAATTCTAATTCTGCCGTTCATTGTTTTTGTTAATCTCAGTGGAGACAACAGTCTGGTGTAGATTTTACAACATCCTCTCGACCTGGCCTGTACTTATAATATACGAAGTACGATCTTCTCGCTTCTGAAATTGAAATATATATTCCTCCATAAATAATTACAATTGCATGACGCTTATCACACCCTCACCAGGGCGCAATACAAACGCTGGATCATTTGCCACTTGCATCAGTATCCACGCACAGAAATCAACATGAGTTTCGAAATCTCGTCCGTGGAGCTCTTGATGTAGTGCAGGTGATACGGACGAGAAAAACTAGAATGCAATATCCTTACAACAGACGACTGTCTGATGTTGGTCTGTTGTGCTGCAGCCCGGGCACTCGTGTGCGGATTCTCCCGGAAAGTGTCCAAAACCATCTCAGCAGTTTCACCGGACGTAACTGGTGCCTCTCTCACAGGACCTGTTCAAGCAAGTGACGAAGTTATACGCAAACGTCTTTCCACCCTCCTAAACGTAGTTGCATTTGGTTGTTGTCTGTGTGGAAATCTTTCCTGGTACATGCGCGGTGCTTCCTGTGTGTTCTCTCTTGCTTCCTCGTAGATTGGGAGCATGTCAACATACTCATCTGCAGAATATATAGCGAAGAAATGACCAGGACTGCTAGGCCACACCAAGTGTCAGGCCACTACACATTCAATATGCATGCTATTGGTCAAATTTGGTACGAATGCCCTCTTATTTGATCCTCAAAGTTTAAAACACGAATAAAAATATTTATCGTTCGTGTGATTCGAATCCACCTACCAATGCAACATGCGTCAACACGTCTGTGGTTAGTCCACTACACCACGGCGACTGTTGCCTCCAGTTTATCAGAAAGCTTTCTTGGTGTACAACTACGTCCCGCTTCATAAACCCACACACGTTTTCTATCAGTATGCCATTGCTTTTAGCGATAATTTCATAACCAATCGAAAGCTAATAATTGGCACGTACATGTTACATAAACGTATGACAGTTTGATGTATTGTGTAAATACCTGCCGCATACATGTTTTCGCAAAAGTCGTGCAGTAATGACGCAGTAAGTGCTTTAAAGGCGACTGTAACTTCGTAATCGCCAAAGGTAAATCGGCCACCACCCCACTGGCGTTCGTTGGGATGCCTAGAAGCAGAAAGGTCAGGCGCGACTGACTCACCCGGTATGTGTTATAACGGTACTTGTGGAAGCGCTTTAAGCAACCGAGACGGGGGACACTTGGTATCTTAACGTCCATTTCCACATTGTGGTTTGAAAGGAAGTTTTGTATGTTGAGCTCGTATAGTGTATATGATCTGTGTAAAATTGTATCCGCTTATTGCTGACAAAAGTTGGCTACGGTGTTTGGGTCATATACAGGAGATGGTGGGTACGAACCGCACCGTCGGCATCTCTGAAGATATTTCCTCATGGTTTCCAATTTTCACACCGTAATTAAGGCCACAGTCCGCCTCTGTGGTGTAGTGGTTAGAGTGATAAACTGCCACCCCCGGAGGCTCGGGTACGATTCCCGGCTCTGCCACGAAATTAGGAAGTTCACAGATTAAGTATAAGTTGTATTATAAACTCATTTACTATCGCCCCTTTTCGCCACTCACAACTTTACAAAACTTCACCTTTTCTGTTATTTGTACAACTCCTGCAATTACGATGAGAGAGAAAGAGAGAGACTGTTTACGTTCTACAATAAAAGTCAGTCTTGTTTTCTTCTTGCCCTTTCTCCCAATTCCTTCGAATCTGGATTTGGATTTCGTTCTGTTGTATGGCCGGATGCCCTACCTCATGCCAAGCCTGTGTGGAGGGATATATGGTAGGGAGGCGGGGTATATTCGTGGAACATCTTTGAATAAATAGGCTTTCATGAACTTCCCTATTGACGACTAAGCATTTCAACTTTACTATAAGTCCCCCGAGTTCTCAACAGATGTCTCTAGCTACTTGCATTGGTCTTCATAGTGCTCTAGCGTACGGAATAGTTATTCTGATTTAACACGAACTTGCCTGTAACACGAACACACCTTCCTTTACCCTATACACTAACTGTGTGTTTCTGTGGTGATTGGTATTGTGTTGTGTGTATGTGTATGACTGTTTCCAGTCATTCGACCGGGTCAGGAATGGAATGAATGAAGCCCTCATTTAGCAGCAAGGATAGGAAGTGTACCGGCTGCTGAAGTCTATCCCACTCCTCTGGAGCTATGAATATTAACTGACAGATGAAATGATATTGGTGAGTGTTGGTGGAGTGAAAGATGACACTGAAAACTGGAGTACCCGGAGAAAAACCTATCCCACCTCCGCTTTGTCCAACACAAATCTTGTGTGTTTATGGAGAGGTGAGTATTGAAACGAACATGAATACAAGTCCCCGAGTCAGAACAACTAACCGTACTCAGTTAAAATTCTCGTTCCGGCAGGGAATCGAACCCGGAGTCCTCTGAAATAAAGGTTAGTACGATGACTGTTCAGCCAAGGAATTGTTTTGAGAAAATTTGATTTACGGAGTTTATCGTACAAGTTTGCCACATATTTTCTTTACTATTTGTCATAGAATAAAACACTGCTGGTTGACATTGTAATGTATAGCATATCTATGTATTATTATTATTATTATTATTATTATTATTATTATTATTATTATTATTATTATTAATATTATTATTATTTTTGCTAGTTGCTTTACGTCGCACCGCCACAGATAGGTCTTTTGGCGACGATGTGACAGGAAAGACCTAGGAATGGGAAGGAAGCGGCCATTGCTTAATTAAGGTACAGCCTGGTGTGAAAATGGGGAAGCACCGAAACCATCTTCAGGGCTGCCGACAGTGGGGTTCGAGCCCAGTATCTCCCGAATACTGGATACTGGCCACACTTAAGCGACTGCAGCTATCGAGCTCGGTGTATATTATTTTCAACCAAATACATTGATCATTCTGTACATTTATTATAACATGACCATATTTTTGTTTATTTTTTGTTTTTTCTGTTAGTGAAAATACAGCATCTTTTATAAAAAAATAGTTTTTGTCAATGAATACCAGTATTTTTCCAGGTATATTAAAGAAAAGGAAAATGGAAAGACAAACGACGGGCTGGCGCTCCCCGAACCCGTGAACGCTCGGCGTAAGTCAGGGACGCTGATTGTATAACCAATGGTGCTACAGATACGCGCGTGTATTTAGCCTATTAAGTTTAAAGGGATATTTTCTCGTTAAATCAGGACCTATGATAAAATCCCTGGGAAATATTGCTGTTTATTTTTGACGTAGATCAATCTCCCAAAGTTTGAACAAAATGCTGACTCCCATAACTGCGGCTTCCCTTTGTTAATGCCCAAGTTACGGATTGTGGAAGCCTTTTCCTTCACTCCTCCAAAGGTGCATTTATTTAATAATGTTATTGGTTTTACGTCCCAATAACTACTTTTAAGGTTTTCGGAGATGCTGAGGTACCGGAATTTTGTTCCCCATGAATTCTTTCACGTGTCTATCAATCTACAGACACGAGACTGACTTATTTGAGCACATTAAAAAGCACTGGACTGATCCAGGATCGAACCTGCCAACTTGGGCTAAGAAAGACAGCGTCTTAACCACCTGAGTCACTCAGCCGGCCGGATTTTTTATTATTATTATTATTATTATTATTATTATTATTATTATTATTATTATTCACTGTGTGACGGTTATCTCATAAACTGTACTTAAGTGGATATAACTACACAAAGACTGAGATATTAGAAAATGACTGCCTGTAATATCGAATTCTGCTTTCGTCCAAACGTTACATTAAAATTCGTTCGGGCGGAATAATAGTGTTTAATGTCGAACCTAAACATGACTGTAAATTACCGGCTTGTTTGCTGTTCGTAAATTAATTGAAGGAGACATTTTAAGCCTCAAGTAACATCAAAACAATAATAGGAGGGCACTGTAACTGAAGTGTAGGAATAATGTGCAGATAGAAAGGGGAAATTCCGAGTTCACAAGTCTTTGATTATTCTTCTTCGTTAGAGGGTCGTCCTACAGGCTTGTTTCCGTTAACGGCGCGTATTCCCTTAATTAAATATCTTAATTAGATCTCTTGACATCAAGTGTTTTCTTAAAAATATTCATCTCGAAATTTTACTACCATTTATTTGCCAGCAACACCGTAATGAAAGGTTTAAGAAAGAAAGGAAATGTCTAGGGTGTGACCCCCGAAATCTCTGAGATTGTGCTGGAGATACGCCATATTTACCCTGACTCACCTACTTCTACCGGTAGTACTAGGTTTCCTAACTAACTAGCTTAAGTGAGAAATTACGTTGAAATTTCGAAACCTTGCTTTATTCTTCTTCATCCTGTGTGCCTGTTCCTATTGTATTCTTCCTTTTATCGGAAAGGACTTACATACTCTCTAGAATAAAACTCAGAAGTAGTTTAATGTTCTTCTTTTTTTTTACAATTTGCTTTACGTCGCACCGACATAAGTAGATCTTACGGTGGATGCAAGCTTACAGCTGCGCACCCCGAACCGCACGGCCAACTCGCCCGGTCACACATACTGTAGTTTAAAGCATACCTAGACATGTTTCGATCCTTTGGATAATAATGGTTACATAAAAATGTTTTAAAACAATTAAACTATAAAGACTTTTGTGTGAAAAGTTTCTTTTAAGAGTTATGTTCTCTCATTGCGATCTTAATGTGTGGAAAAGTTGTTGCGTCTTTCTCGTCATTATATATAAGCATTGTTATCAATTTCTTAATTTTTTGTAGGTAAATAATAGAATTTTGTTGAATTTTATATGCCTTAGTATAATTAAATCGGAGCAAGGTTGATGTTGTGGCTATTAATCTTCTAAGAGCTATATAATCGTGGTTCCGTGGAATGAAATCTTATAGTCCGTGGAGTGATGTGTTGTGATGCGGCTGTTGGTAGACCTACCACGATTTTCAGAGACGCCAAGGAGCCGGAATTCTATCCCGCAGTAGTTCGTTTATGCGCCAGTAAATATACCGACGTGAGGCTGACGTATTTGAGCCCACGAACCTACTACGCTGGCGTAGCAGCGGGAGAGGTGATACTCCTACGTGGCGCGTCCCAGGTGGCGGACAGTGGGGTCCTAACCGCCTTGCCGGCGGGCTTGAGGGAAATAAAGTACCTCTCGCGGACCAAACACACAACCCCCTGTCAGTGGGGGCCGCAGATGAAGAATACACCCACGTTATCCCCTACATGTCGTAAGAGGCGTCTAAAAGGGACGACGAAGGGTTGATCGACTTAGAACCATGCGACTACTTGTAATTAGTACCACCACGCGGGGAACACCATGGGTCGCTTATACTTACGCGTAGTACCACTATGTTAGGTACAAAATAGGTTTATGATTAGTAGCAAAAGAGTGCGTTGCCGGCTTTTACAGTACCTGTGATTAGTACCACTATATGAGCGACAACATGGTTCTATGATCAATACACACTATATGAGGAACACCACGGGATAGTGCGAGACCCTGTGGTTAGTACACTTATGTGATGAACACCATAGGTTTGCGTTGCCTGTAAATGGCACCGCAATGTGCGAATTTCATTACCTGTGAGTTGTACCATAATGTGTGGAATACCGCGAGTCTACGCTACTTTTGATTATTACCGCAACATGACAATTGCCATTGGTCTACTTTCCTAGAGATAAGTACCATTATGAGGGGTGAATGACTTGGATTTTGGACCCCTTTAGACTATAAGCACCATCGTATTCAGAATTGTGCTATAGAAGCAGTCCCTTGGCCAGTAATACTGTTGTTTTACGTCAGTTTCTCTGAATGTGAGGCATTGCGGGTCGGATCCACTGATTGTTTTAAATTCATATCCATCCATTTATTCTTCGTCCTCACGTTTTGAATTCTGGTCAGTAGAGGATTTTGGACTTTTAATTTGTCTCCTTATTTCGTCTCATTTCGTACCATTAGGGGCCGATGACCTAGATGTTAGGTCACTTTAAACAACAAGCATCATCATCGTATTTGAGCACCTTCAAATACCACCGGACTGAGCCAAGTTGGGGTCAGAAGTTTAGCGCCTCAACCGTCTGAGCCCCTCAGCCCGGCGATCACTGCGTCAGTAAGTGTACAAGGCCTTCTTGGGACTTCTTGCTCTACTTGAGAGATCTCAGTAAAATAGTGTTAGCTCGTGCTAGACAGTGACCGATGCAAGCAGCCAACTTCATTTATTGGTCTGCCCATGTTAGAACGCAGGGACGTTTATTTGGCCAGATCCGATCCAGTGTACATCGAGCCGAGGAGATGTTGGTCTCCAGGGAGTCAGGACTCTCCACAGGCCACTTTAAGAGAGCGATTGCTAGCGACCTCCTTCCTTGCCCACAATGTTCTCGGCCACGCCGGCCAACTATGTCAGCTTTACTCCGACTACGTGCTTCAAGGAGAGTTATGAGTCTAACAATCAAATATTTTTCATCGTACAAAATCATTTAGAACTTCCTAATCGAGTTGGTGAATCATTTGCTAAAAAAACTTTTCTAGAAACAAGGTTTTGATATTTACTACGTTATAATCGTAATATATATAAAATAAGAGTTACATCTGTACATTGCTAAGAATTTAAAAACATGATATTTCTGTATCGGTCATGTCCACAGTAACAAGGAAATGCACTAATGGTTAATGGAAATATATAAACATATAAATATATAAAAATAAGGGTCAGACAGACAGACAGAGAGAGAGAGAGAGAGAGAGAGAGAGAGAGAGAGAGAGAGAGAGAGAGATAACGAAATTCAGTGTCTACTGTGCGGAGAAGAAATGGAAGAAGCACATCTATGAAGAGTTTGTGGGGAAACCGAAGCAATGACAGTTAAATATCTGGGCAGATTATATAAAACAAAATAGAGGGAGAGAGATAATTCTATACAATTGTTAAACTATTAGATAAAGAGTAGATTACATCGCGAAGAATAGCAAGTTTTTTGTGTTTTAAAAAGTATGTGAAAAAAGGAAATTAAAAATATCAAAACAAATACGAACGACATGGATAATTATGAATATAAATAGTTAAATATAATATAAAATGTAGTAATATGTAAATTGTTATATTGTCGTGTCATTATCTTCTGTTCTTAATTCAGCCATTAAGTAAGACAGGTTTTTGTCCGGTCCCGCGGTGTAGGGGGCAACGCGTCCGCCTGTCACTCGGCTGTCACTATATAGTATTTGTTTCGCCCAAACTAGGTATTTGTACGAAACTGAATACTGAACTGTGATGTAATATTGATTTAATCCCGGATTGTTTCTAACGTATTATATTTTATATTAGCAAGGATGGAAAAGCTGTAGCAATGGAGTCAAGCGTTTAGGAGGTACGATTTAAATATGAGCAAGGTTAGGACGCTGGTGACGAATTTACAGAGGGGAGATGACAAACTGGACAGTGTTCCAACGTTTAAGTACTTGGGTTGTGTAGTATCAAATTCGTATACACCCATCCTCAAGTGTAGCTTGGAAACTACCACGTTAACGAGACCACTCAAAACTCCAAGCCACAGAAATGAAGTTCCTACGCACCATGTTGCAGAAGACCAGGAAGGACAAGTTCAGGAATGAAAAAGTCCCAGAGGAGGTGGGAATAGAAGACTCCCTACTACAGAGGATTCAGAAAGCAAAACTGAAGTGGTTTGGCTATGTAAGAAGGATGAGTGCAAGCAGGACTGCAAGAAGAGAATATGAAAGAGAAGTAAAAGGAAAAAGGCCAGTGGGCAGACCCAGAGGAAAGTGGACGGATCTGATAAAGAAAGATGTCTAGGTGAGAGGACAAGATTGGGATAAGATTATGGGAGAACAGTGGTACATGGACAAAGATGGTGGGGGCTCGTACACCACACCCGGGAAACTGGAGACGGTCAACGATGATGATGATGATGATGATGATGATGATGATGATTGTACCGGGCGATACACCCCTACGCCGCAGTTTTAAATCTTGCGTCAATAATCCTCCTCTACAGGAGAAACTATGAACTTTAAAACTGGATCAACTCATAAGTTTTTCAGAAGATGTCACTACCGTAAATTTTGTGATTACGAAGTTGTCAATACTGTGTGGATTTCAACTTGTTTTGTTTTCCATTGATCAAGAAGTTTGGACATTGTTTCATAGATGTTTCTACTAAAACACTATGATCATGCACCCTGATACGAAGTGAGGGAACTTTCTTGAAGATATTTTGTATTCATAAGTTTTCTTATTGCTAAATTTCGTTCTTTCATTTGTTTGTTGGCAATATTAATCTGTTCTTTCCGCCAGTTTTGAAGTTAGCCAATCAATTATTTCTGTAATTAATTTTTGACCAATCGTGTCTTTCTTCTTCGATTTTGTGTGTAGCTGTGTACTGTAGCCAATAAACGTCTGTGGGTGTGTCTTAATTATTCATGAAAGGTCTCGAATCTTCCCCGAGGGTATAAAAACTGCTGATTTCCTTGTCTCGGGGCCACTTCATCAACTTATAACCTAGTGGTTATCTTCCTTTCTGTAATGTCTTAAAATCTTCTTATATGAGTCACCTCCATAGTTTGGGAATAGCCCCTGTTTCATCGGCCTAGTGCCTCGTAGGTTTTAAAGGGTTTCATGTAGGAGTGCAAGTACACGCCTCCATTCTACTTGGTGTTGCGGGCCATTTACTTAACCTGTTCTTTTCTGTTAAGGCCCAGTGGATTTGGTACAAGATACCCCCGTTTCCTTGTTAAGTTGTACCTTGAGGGCAATTAATGCTAAGGTCTGTTATGAAAAGTGAGAGCGGGTCAGCTCTTTAATGTATTGTAAACGTGCTTCTGGGAGGCCGGATAGTGTAATGAGGAGCAGGGCTCCGCGTATTATGGTATTTCTGCTTTTGAAACAAATTTTGGTTTTTGAGCTACCACTAAATTGTAAAACTAAGGTCTTGTAACCGAAATATGTTAAAGATTTAAAATCTTGAATTCCTTTCTTTGTCGAATCTTGTATATTTTTTAATTGCTATGTTATTGTTATCTCACTGAGTGAGAATTTGTTAAATTTTGAAATTCTATGTGAAAATTGTTAAGTTTTGCTATTTTCGAAAATATAACCTTTAATGCAATTTTAATTCATATCTCGGCCTTGTAATTAGACCCATTCACTTCGGCACCTTCTTTCACCTCTGCTGTTCCACAGTAATTTCCGGAACAATGATGATGAAGGATAATTATAATTGCGTGTGGCTATTTCTAGCCGAGTTCAGCCCTTGTAAGGTAGACACTCCGATGAGGGTGGGCGGCATCTGCCGTGTGTACGTATCTGCGTGTTATTGTGGTGGAGGATAGTGTTACGTGTGGTGTGTGAGTTGCAGGGATGTTGGGGATAGGACAAACACCCAGCACCCGGGCCATTGGAATTGACCAATGAATGTTAAAATCCCCGACCTGGCCGGGAATCGAACTCGGGGCCCTCTGAACCGAAGGCCAGTACGCTGACCATTCAGCCAACGAGTCGGACATGATGGAGGATGAAATGTGCTTTTAAAAATTATTTTGCAAATGGCCAAGCATTTTCTGACACTTTCTTTAGAGACAAAAGTGGAAGAAATCATGGTCTAAGTTTGAAATACCTTTCGAATGGAAGCAACTAGCGCACGCAGAACATGTTTCGCCTACAGCGCGCAACTCATGGAACGCAGCTGTGCAAACTGCGGCGCGCTAGGTGCTTCCATTCAAACATTATACCAAACAACATATACAGTACCATGATTTTCTCCACCCTTGTCTACAAAAAGTCAAAGCTCAGAAAATGCTTGGCAGTTTGCGAGATATGTTTTCAAGTCATATTTAATCCTTACTAATATAATACATAGTGTGTTAGAAACAATCCAATAATAAATCAAAATTTCATCACAGTTAATTATTAAAAAAAATTGCATTTAATTGTCAAAGAGTCAAATTTTCATTTGCTTAAAAATCGGTAAAATTTTCTAGGAGTACCCATCGTCATAGAAACTCCTTCTCTGGCTGACACATTCTTTTCCCATTGTCAACTAACAGTTAAATACATTGTTATTTAACTTAATAATACCACGGACCTACTACGCTGGCGTAGCAGGGGGAGAGGTGATACTCCCACGTGGCGCGTCCTAGGTGGCGGATAGGGGGGTCCTAACCGGCTTGCCGGCGGACTTGAGGGAAATAAAATACCTCTCGCGGACCAAACACACTACCCCCTGCGGGTGGGGGACGCACATGTAGAACACACCCGCGGTATCCCCCGCCTGTCGTAAGAGGCGACTAAAAGGGCGAGCAAGGGGGGATTGAATTAGAACCATGAAACTACTTTTGATTCGTACCATCATGCGGGGAACACCATTGGTGCGAGTAGTACCACTAAATTAGGTACGAAATAGGTTTGAGATTCGTAGCAGGAAAGAGGCTGGCCTGGTGGTTTCCAGTACCCGTGCCTCGTAGCCTGTGTGTTGTACCGCTATATGAGCGACACCGTCGGTCTGCGTTGCCTGTGATTGGTGCCCACTATGTGAGGAACACCACGGGAATACCGGCGCTCGTGATTAGTACACCTAGGTGAGGAGCCTCATCGGTTTGCGTTGGCTGTGAGTGGCGCCATTGTGTGAGAAACACCATAGGTCTGCGTTACCTGTACGAAGTACAATACTTGTGAGTAGTACCATCTTGTGTGGAACACCGTGAGTCTTCGCTACTTTTGATTAGTACACCAACATGACAAATACCATGGTTCTACTGTACTCGCGACATGTACCATTCTGTGGGGCCTTAGGCATGGATTTTGCACCCCTTTAGACATCAAGCATCATTGTGCTTTATAACTGGTCCCTTGGTCAGTAATACTATTATTTACGATCTTTTTTGAGTCTGGTCCACTGTTTTTTTGGTTTTTGTTAGGTTCATGTCCACCCATTCATTCCTCATGTCATTTTTTATTTTATTTTGGTCAGTGGATGAATTTGTACTTTTTGTTATTTCATTTCGTACCATCAGGGGCCGATGGCCTCGATGTTAGGCCCCTTTAAACAACAAGCATCATCATCATCATCATCATCATCATCATCATCATCATCATAACTTACTAATATGACGACAGCCTTTGTTCAAATCACAGTGTGTACCTAAACTTGCTGGCAAAACTGTATGATGTTCCCTTGCAGGATCTATTTATGTTTCCCACACAAAGTATTCTGTTGTGACGTGTGCAGGTACGTAGAGAGTAAGCCCCGTGGCTGGTGGAATCAGGTGTGCACAAAGTGGAAGAATATGTCCAAAGAAACTGAAGAATACGATGTATTTTCCAAGAAGCTTGGGAACTGATTGCAGAATGACAAAGCTCGTTGTTCTATCTGTTGAACTGACATAAGCTATCTGTCTGTTGAGTAGTCCGAAGGCTACTTGCATCTTCAAAGAGCACCACAAGCACAATGAGCACAAAAGCACTCGAATCGCTCATATATCTTACGAACAACAGTCAGGGTGAACGTGGGCGCGATACTGGCAACTATATGACGTTCTTATCTATCTTTAAAACGGTCAAAGGACAAAAAATGGCGCTAGAGGACCTTCGTTCATTTTTATAGAGGGTGTATCGGTGGTGATGTTAGGGATGATGAAGGACGGCAAATGGATCAATTTGAAATAAGGAACCGTAGTCCGGAAACGATCGAGTCAATAGTTGTTTAACGTCCGTCCGGTGTCGGAATTTCGTCCCGCAGTAGTTCTTTAACGTGCCGGAAACCAACGACCTGGGGTTGTCAGTTTTAAACACCCTTAAGAGCCACCGACCTCAGTCGGGTTTGGACCCGTATCCACTACATCACTGCGACCGGCAGTCAAAAGTTAAAACAAAAATCGGTCTGATACCTCCGACTGTACTGTACTGTCCTGTTCATATGTGCTACCCCACGAGCAAAAGAGGATAATAACTCAACGACGCTGTTCAAGCGACACCGAGGATATGGGAATGGGTACGACAGAACTCTGTGCGACGATGCCATGCCGGCATTGAGGCAGTTTGAACGTTCGTTATAAATAGAGCAGCTTGTGAATCTTGTGCAGGTAAACGGACTTAAATGAGTAGAATTTTGCTTCCTTTTTACTGATCCATTTGCCGTCCTCCATCACCCCTGAAAATTTGTAACATCATAAAGGATACACCCTGTATAGAGCAATGCGTACAATATTTTATGACGTCAAAATAAAAAAAAATGACCGGGCGAGCTGGCCGTGCAGTTAGGGGTGCGAAGATGCGAAGATGAGAGTTTGCATCAGGGAGATAGTGGGTTCGAACCCCATTGTCGGCAGGACTGAAAATGGTTTTCCGTGGTATCCCATTTTCACACCAGGCTAATGTTGGAGCTATACCTTAATTAAGGCCACGGCCGCTTCCTTCCCATTCCTAGGCTTTTCCTATCCCTTCGTCTCCATAAGGCCTCTCTGTGTTGGTGCCACGTACAGCAAATTGAAAAAATAAAATAAAATGACCCTAGGAACTTACTTCTTGATTTACCCTCGTATCATGAAACGACTTAGCAAAGATATTAAAAGTTGATTAAACAGTTTTAAGCGGTGGTTATCCCCCTAGAGAGGTCCTTTTGTAGAGGTCCAGCTAAAACAATAGTGCTTAATTCCTCCGAACGAGTTCGCTTTATCCAGATATTCTCGACCGTACTCTTAGTAATCCTATTAGCAGTTCCGTGCGGCGGGCGGCCTACGCTGGCCCGTGGTCGAGGCAGAGTTAGCGGCATCAATAAACTAAATGGATTTCAATACCCGCTTTAAATCATTCAGGGAGTAGATTTGGAAATTATGTTCTTGTCCTGTAATTTATTAGGATTGATGGTGAGAGGGAGAATGGAACAGTAGGTTTCTTTAAATTGTGTTCTTTAGCTCATAGTAGCCATTGCTCGCTGATGGGGAACGTACAAAGTGCAAGTAATTGGGCTGAGTTACAGTTACTTGAGAAATAGTGTACTCACAATTACAAATTACTTTTAAAACAACTAAGCAGTAAAATTACAATTACATTAACTCCACAGAACGTGAGTAGTTAGGAAATCACTTTCTTATTGCCACCTCTCCAATCGTTGATAGGAAGTTGGGAAGTCCCTACCCCCATAGTGCAATAGCCCCGAAAGCCCTTGGCCTACCAAGCAATCGCTGCTCAGCTCGAAGGCCTGCAGATTACGAGGTGTCGTGTGGTCGGCAGGACGAATCCTCTGGGTAGTTACTCTTGGCTTTCTAGACCAGGGCCGCTATCTCACCGTCAGAGACCTCACGTAAGCTGAGTGAACCTTGAATCAGTCCTCATTATCAGGCAAAAATCCCTGATATGGTCGGGATTCGAACCTGGGGCCTCCGGGTAAGAGGCTAGAACGCTGCCCCTACACCACGGGGCGGAGAGTTGGGAAGTTCTTCTGACTGAAATTTCCTTCTAATGGCAGCCATCAACGTTGAGAGAGTTCCTCTTGCACCGATTAACAAACCGTAACCAGTGACGGATCTCAGCTGCTTGATGTATGAGAACACCGGCCAGTACTAGAGGTTCACGTGGTCGGTGGATGCAGAGAGGGCCTCGGCCCGCAAGTGGTCACGGCTGGTTCGTGGTTCGACAGCTGTGCTTTCCGACCGGCCAGCCGATCAGAGGAGAGGTGGCCACGGCTCTACCGTGGCTCTACGCCTCTGTACTCGGGAGACGGAGAGGGGCTGGTCCCCACCGTCGGCTGTCCTGAGAATGGTTTCCCATTCTCCTGTACTAAGGCGAATGCTGGGACAGTTCCTAGTATAGGTCATGGCCGCCAATCCTCTTACCACACATATTCTTCTTCAGGATCGACCCCTCGACCTCCTGCATGTTAACCCAAAACTCTATCCACTGCTCCAACTGTCCTACACGACTAATAAGTGCTGACATAGGTAGTTACCCTACATGTGGTTACATTGTTGCCAGATTGCCACTTTTCAACGACCTTTTTCTCCCAGATATACTCGCAGGACGAACTTTTGTGAGATACTTTTTTTATTGCCTGCATGTGAGGAGTCGCGCTGCGACGCCCGAGTGCGCGAATTTCGCTTCACCCTGTATATATATATAATTACAACTAGCTACAAGCTTCTTCTCTGTTTTCACTATCAGTAGATTTCCTTTCCCATTTCCTTCTGAGTATATTTTATAGTTTTGCTGTTCTCCCCGATTTCTTACATTCCATGTTTAATAACTTTAGAAGAGCGTGAAATTCAAGTTAATTTCCTATGTTATCCACGCTTTCTCCATCAATATATTCTTTTGTGATAATTTTTGGTTTCTTTGCACTCTTTTTGTATGTGTGCCACTATTATTTTTTAATGCATACATTAATATGCCTAATTTTCTCGTCATATGGCTCCATTTTTTATACACTTTCATCAACCACCAAAGTATCCCTCTCATTTCCCTCTTACTTAACATTTCGGTGCTTACAGTCATATTTTACGTATATCTCAAAATTGTTCTTGAGATACGTCAAACAGCATAAGCTGGGATGAGTAAAATAAGAATAGAAGGATGTAGCTTATAATCACTTAAATTTTTGGAGAGAGCTAATGAACTTCTACATATGGAACGCATTTAATTTCTGGGTTGTGGAGCCCTTGCACGTGAGGGGGAAACACATAAGTATTCCTTCGCTGTATGATGAGTGCGGTTGAAGCTCCAATCTCTTCCACAGAAGGTGAGGGCAATTAATTTTGTTGAAATACAACGAAGCGGGAAGAGTGGGCTAATATTTTACATGAATTTCGCGAAAGAAGAAGAGACTTCATGACACACACAGAGTTTGCTATTATTGAGGGAGGAATCTGCGTCACTACAACAATGGCGATCGATTGTCTTTCACGTTATATCCATAATTGGGTGCTTGAATAATTTACTAAGGGCTCAATTACTTGTCACCGAGAATAGCTCGCCCGGAAATTGAGAGTAAATATTCATGAGTTGTGTACGGGTTTAATATTGATATAGGCTCATCATGTCAGCCGCACTCGACTTAACAGTCAGAGACGTATCATCTTCGTGTTGTCAGATAGATTACCTTAGCTCTCACGTCCTGGGCAAGGGGACAAGCTGATTTTTTTTTTTTTTTTTTTTTTTTGCTAGTTGCTTTACGTCGCACCGACACAGATAGGTCTTATAGCGACGATGGGACAGGGAAGGGCTAGGAGTAGGAAGGAAGCGGCCGTGGCCTTAATTAAGGTACAGCCCCAGCATTTGCCTGGTGTGAAAATGGGAAACCACGGAAAACCATTTTCAGGGCTGCCGACAGTGGGATTCGAACCTACTATCTCCCGAATACTGGATACCGGCCGCTCTTAAACGACTGCGGCTATCGAGCTCGGTAAGGGGACAAGCTGAAATGTTTGTTATGGTCTCCCTACTGCCTAATTTATCGATCAGGTGCCTCCTGGAGAATTAGGAGGCAGGGGAAGAGCAGATCTGAAATCTCTCCTCGAGGGGCTGTTATTTTACAAGCTTAGTCACTGCTCTGTACCACTCTGTATCAAAATGGTTTTCACATCCTTGGACTCTGGTCTATGCTGACGATATCATGGTCTCCTGCGAATTTTCGCAAGAACTACAACAGGTAATCCAACACAGGAAAAGTCACTTGGATAAATGCAATAATAATAATAATAATAATAATAATAATAATAATAATAATAATAATAATAATAATAATAATAATAATAATAATAATAATAATAATGTTTTTATCGCCCCACTAACTACTTTTATGGTTTTCGGTTTCGCCGAGATGGTGGAATTTAGTCTCGCAGGAGTTCTACCGACTCGAGGCTGACGAACTTGAGCACCTTCAAATACCACTGGACTGAGCCAGGATCGAACCTGCCAAGTTGGGGTCAGAAGGCCAGCAACCTCAACCGTCTGAGCCTCTCAGGCGGCAATAGATAAATGTGAACTGCGAATTAACGTCAGGAAAACGGAATACTTGGAGTGTGGAGAACAACGAAATGGGTATATCGGTATCGATGGCGTTCAACTTCCTAAAAAAAGAGAATATTTTTAAATATTTGGGATCAGTCATTGTTTCTGATTGTGATACTGCCAGATGCAAGGAATAAACTCAGCAGGAATGAAGTGGCGGCAAGTTACGGGAGTTCTTTTCGATCGGAAGATCCCGTTGTACTTAAAATTGAAGATTTATAGAACGGTCGTTCGTCCTGTAGCACTATGTGGGGCGGAATGCTGGCCAGCCACAAAAATACATGCAGACCACCTACATGTCATGGAAATGAGAATGCTTCGATCAGGGCCGTAGGCAGCTTTGACAGGCCCCGGGAAAATGACTTGATCGCCCTCCCCCACCTACGTTCCTCTCTCGCCCAAAAATGTCCGGGCAAGAAAATTTCTTTGACCTTCCTTGCAAAAACGCTAAGTGATTATTTTTTTTTGTAAATTTCTTTTACATTTCTTAAAGGTAAAATTCTAATAGCTGAAGTCAAGTTTTAAACTATTTATCTTGTTTTGGAACGTATAAATATTCGAAAATGCGTTTTTCAATTGTCTTCAAAAGTTCAGCACATTAACGAAGTCTTTATAGAGGTATACTGGACTAGTTCATCCCTTCTTCTTCTTCTTCTTCTTCTTCTTCTTCTTCTTCTTCTTCTTCTTCCTCTTCTTCTTCTCAGCGTGCCTGTCCGCCTCGGACGTCGGCCATCAACACGGCTATTCTGGCTTTATCCATTACAATTCGGAACAGTTCTGCAGATGTTTTGTTGAACCAGGTTTTAAGGTTGTCGAGCCAGGAAATTTTTCTTCGCCCAGGAGACCTTTCTCCTTCTATTTTTCCTTGCAGGATAAGTTGAAGCATCTCATTTATTTTCTGATTCCTCATGCTGTGTCCAAAATATTTTAGTTTACGACACTTGATGGTGTTGATCAGCTCTGGACTCTTGTTAGCTCGGCGTAGAGCCTCAACGTTGATAACTTTACGATTCCATGATATTTTCAAAACTCGTCTGTATAGCCAGAGTTCAAATGCCTCCAGTCTAGCAGTGGTGGCTTTTGTAAGGGTCCATGTTTCCACACCTTAAAGAGAATTGAAAACACATAACATCTAAGGAGCCGCATTTTGGTATCCATGGTAAGGTCGTGATTCTTGAAGGTTGAGCTCATTGAGTTGAAAACACTCCTAGCTTTCTCAATGAGACACTTTATCTCTTGCGAATTGTCCCATGCTTTGTTAATGATGGTACCCAGGTACGGATACTGTGAAACTCTCTCTACAGACCACTTGGTCCATTGAGGAACAGATTCACGCCTCGGATGTTCACAAATTTTGTTTTATTAGTGTTGATGTCCAGACCATATCTCTTGCTTGTTTCAGAAATTTTGTACATCAACTTCTGTAGCCCTTTCATCGTATCTGCAAAGTAAATTGTGTCATCTGCGTAGCGTAAATTGTTGAGTTTGACCCCATTCACAGACATTCCTTCTTCCACATCAAATAGGGCTTCTTTGAATAAGTTCTCAGAATCAAGGTTGAAGAGTATCGGTGATATTATACATCCTTACCTGACCCCTCGGCGTATTCTCACTTGCTCAGATTGTCTTGATCTATTTTTCATTACTGCAGATTGGTTCCAGTATAAATTTGCTATTATTCTTAGGTCTTTCCCATCAATTCCTGCTTTCTTGAGTACGTCTATCATGTGTTCATGATTCATACTATCAAACGCCTTTTGATAGTCAATGAGGCATGCAAATACATGACAGTTTGTGTCCGTACACCTTTGGAACAGTAAATGAAATGAACTGAAATGAAATAAAATGGCATATGGCTTTTAGTGCCGGGAGTGTCCGAGGACATGTTCGGCTCGCCAGATGCAGGTCTTTTGATTTGACGACCGTAGGTGACCTGCGCGTCGTGATGAGGATGAAATTATGATGAAGACGACACATACACCCAGCCCCTGTGTCAGCGAAATTAACCATTTATGGTTAAAATTCCCCTACCCTGCCGGGAATCGAACCCAGAACTCCTGTGACCAAAGGCCAGCACGCTAACCATTTAGCCATGGAGCCGGACTTTGGAACAGTGTTATTGGACCTTTGTGTTTTCTTATATATATCAATGGTATGTGTAAAGAAGTGGAATCAGAGATAAGACTTTTTGCGGATGATGTTATTCTCTACAGAGTAATAAATAAGTTACAAGATTGTGAGCAACTGTAAAATGACCTCGATAAAGTTGTGAGATGGACAGTAGGCAATGATATGATGATAAACGCGGTTAAAAGTCAGGTTGTGAGTTTCACAAATAGGAAAAGTCCTCTCGGTTTTAATTACTGTGTTGATGGAATGAAAGTTCCTTTTGGGGATCATAAGTACCTAGGTATTAATATTTTCTTCTTCTTCTTCTTCTTCTTCTGCCGCTTTTCTCACACCTGTGGGGTCGCGGGCATGAACTGTGTGTAACATGTGGATTTGGCCCTGTTTTACGGCAGGATACTCTTCCTGACGCCAACCCTAAATGGAGGGATATAATCACGATTGCGTGTTTCTGTGGGGGTTGGTAGTGTAGTGTGTTGTGTGAATGTGAAGAGGAAAGTGTTGGGACAAACACAAACACCTAGTCCCCAGGCCAGAATAATTAATCAGAGGCGATTAAAATCCCCAACCCGGCCGGGAATCGAACGCGGGACCATCTGAACCAAAGGCCTCAACGCTGACCATTCAGCCAATAAATCGGACACCTAGGTGTTAATATAAGGAGAGATCTTCATTGGGGTAATCACAGAAATATGATTGTAAGTAAAGGGTACAGATTTCTGCACATGGTTGTGAGGGTATTTAGGCGTTGTAGTAAGGATGTAAAGGAGAGGGCATATAAGTGTTTGGTAAGACGCCCAACTAGAGTATGGTTCCAGCGTATGGGACCCTCACCAGGATTACTTGATTCAAGAACCGGAAAGAATCCAAAGAAAAGCAACTCGATTTGTTCTGGGTCATTTCCGACAAAAGAGTTAGCGTTACAAAAATGTTGCAAAGTTTGGGCTGGGAGGACTTGGGAGAAAGGAGACGAGCTGCTCGACTAAGTGGTATGTTCCGAGCTGTCAGTGGCTAGATGGCGTGGAATGACATCAGTAGACGAATGAGTTTGAGTGGTGTATTTAAAAGTAGGAAAGATGTCAATATGAAGATAAAGCTAGAGTTCTAGAGGACAAATTGGAGCAATTTCGTTTATAGGAAGGGAGATGTTCAATAAATTACCAATTTCTCTGTAATCATTTAAGAGAAGGCTAGGAAAACAACAGATAGGGAATCTGCCACCTGGGCGACTGCCCTAAATGCAGATTGCTTGATTGCTTGCTTGCTTGCTTGCTTGCTTGATTGATTGATTGACAGTACCTGTACACTAAAATATTGCTTTTCTAGTGCAAACTGCTTTTAAAAGCTCGAACTGTTTAGAATTTATCTGTTCTTCACAAATATTGTATATCCGCTTGTGTATCATTTTAAGAAACAATTTTAGCAGAAGGCTCATTAAACTGATGGTAAGGTAGTCCCCACATTCTTTGGCGTCTGATTTCTTAGGTAAAGCAATACATTCTGATCTTAACCATTCTGGAGGGATTTTATCTGATGAGTAAATGTCTTGAATATTTTTGTGATCATTTTTTTTCTTCACTGAGCAGTTTGAGAAATTTTGCTTGTATCCCATCCTTACGTAATTATAATATACATTAAATTAAATTTGACTAAATTCTTCTCTGCTCTGTCTAACAAGTTTGTTTGTATAATTTAACGTTCTTTATTATTTCACGAGGACTTGCAAGCTGAGGCCTCCCTTTAATGTGGAGCCCACGTGGAAGGGCGGGATGGCTAATTTTCTAAATGAAATAACAGTAATAATGATTAGGCATTTGAGATAAAATATATTACGAACCTGACGTGGTCGAAGCATACAGTACCGTACAATACAATTCTAAAGTGTAGTAGACAAAGACAAAGTCACTTCCATACAGGCCATGAAGGCCGTGGGAGGAGTGGAAGGTAAAGGCTTCCACCATTGTTAACCGCGGCACGTAATGGGGTAGAAGTGGTTAGATCTACGCCCGGCCGCCTTTGCCCCCAAGAATTAACCTCAGGGCCATATGCACCTCCGGAAGTGGAAATTTTACGACTTCCTGACGGGGATTCGAACCCACGTCCTTCAGGGTGAACCGAGCATGCCTTTACCGCCTCGGCCAGTGAGCCCCTTCTAAAGTGTAGTACAATACTTAAAGTGCCTTAAAGTTCGAATAATTTTAACTTATCTTAATTATTTGTGTGCTCTGTTATTAATGTTATTAATGTTATTAATCTGTTTACCCTCCAGGGTCGGTTTCTCCCTCGGACTCAGCGAGGGATCCCACCTCTACCACCTCAAGGGCAGTGTCCTGGAGTGTGAGACATTGGATCGGGTATACAACTGGAGAGAATGACCATACCTCGCCCAGGCGGCCTCACCTGCTATGTTGAACAGGGGCCTTACGGTGGGATGGGAAGTTTGGAAGGGATAGATAAGGAAGAAGGAAGGAAGCGGCCGTGGCCTTTAGTTAGGTACCATCCCGGCATTTGCATGGAGGAGAAGTGGGAAACCACGGAAAACCACTTCCAGGATGGCTGAGGTGGGAATCGAACCCACCTCTACTCAGTTGACCTCCCGAGGCTGAGTTGACCCCGTTCCAGCCTTCCTACCACTTTTCAAATTTCGTGGCAGAGCCGGGAATCGAACCCGGACCTCCGGGGGTGGCAGCTTATCACACTAACCACCACACCACAGAGGCGGACACTCTGTAGATTTATGGATCAAAAACGTAACTGCCTATTTCTCTCGTAGTATTTTTCGGTTACCTGACGCGTACTGAAAATTAGATCCTGACAGCTTCTCTCTGGTTTGAAACCACACTGGTTTTCATCCAACTTACTCTCAACCACTGATCACACCCTCCCTTCCAAGTGAACACCTTGCGTGGTACAGTACACTGATCATTGAAATACCTCGATTAAAAAAAAAAGCTATTTGTTCGGGGTGTCGACCTATGAAGATCTTTTGCCCCTACTTGCACCATATGTGAGGAACCTGCGTGTATTATGTAAATGGCGGAAGTGTAAAGTGTTGAATGTGAGAAAAGGAACGTTACGGACGACACTAACACCCTGTTCCCAGGCCAGGGATATTAATCATTTACAATTAAAACCCCCTGACCCGGCCGGGAATCGAACCCAGGGCCGCCGGGTGACAGGCGGACGCGTTGCCTCCTACACCGCGGGGCCGGACGAAATACCTCGATAGTTGTTGCAATTCTTCCTGTTCCCATGCTTCTTATAGATAGGTGCAATTACTTCTTTCTTCAAATCACAAGAAACCTTAACTACCATTTCATGCTAATATTACTCTATGAAGCCACATCATCTCTGCGTTCCCTCGGTATATCACAATTTCAGGTCTAATTTAATGTATTCCTGCTGTTTGGTGACAATGGAGTTTATTGACCATCCTTTCCACTTCCTCAAGCGTAATTTCACTAACATCGTTGTCCTCCTCCCGATGAGCTCGGTTGTTCGCTACATCAACAGAAAAAAATCCTTTTACGTCGAGAAGATTTAAAAAATATTCCTTTACTTGTCCAGTGATTCCCCTGGGATCTGCTATGAGTTCACACGGTTTAACAGAAATACTACCAATTCACATTTTTCTTCCTTTCTGAGATTCTTTATTGTCCAGAAAGGCTTCCCTGCCGCTCGACCTAGTCCTTCCAGGTTATTACCGAAATCTCCCCTCGACTTCTTCTTGGATTCAATAATTTTTTTGTTTTGCTCTATTTCTTTCATCTGCGTCAGTCGCTGTTTGGAGCAATTTCTCATATGCGTTCTTTTTTTCGTTTACAAGCTGCGTTCAGTTCATCATTCCACCAAGATGCTCACTTTTTCCCACCGTCACACATCGTAGTTCCTACGCATTCCCTTGCTGTTTCTACTACTGCAACCCTGTATGCCACCCATTCTCCATCTATATCCTGAACCTGCTTACTGTCTTGTTTGGAACTTTTCACTTATCATATCCATGTATTTATGTCTAACTTCCTCGTCCTGGAGATTTACTACCCGTATTTGTCTGCGGACGGCTTTCAATTTCTCTATCCTAGAGCTTAGAAGTACTTCGTTCACTACAGATCAGATACTGGTCTGTTACAATCAAAAAATATTCGGAATACCCGCATATTCCTAACAGATTTCCTGAATTCAAAGTCGGTTTTTGATACAGTCTATTATGGATCTGGTGCCCCGTACTCTCCCAAATGTAGCGGTGGAATGTGTTCATAATTGTTAATCCCATGCTAGCACAGAAGTTCAGTAAAAGCTTCCCATTTCTGTTCCAATCCATATCCTCCCCACACTTCTCCATCGCCTTCTCATATCCTTCAATTCCATTTCCAATTCTCGCAATGAAATCACCCGTTAGCACCATCCTATTCTTGCTGTTGACCCTGCCTATGATGTTACTCAGTGATTGATTAATTTTCCAACTTCCTCCTCATCTGGACCCTAACATGGTGATTAGACTGACGTGAGACAATTCTCGTCCTGATTCCTCCAACTGCCAAATCTACCCACATCATTCACTCATTTACGTGCCTAACAGAAACTAAGATCACGGAACAAAAAATTAGTCACCCCTGGAGAAATCATTTAATATCGTGTAAATTCGCTTCTGGACTTGATAACCGCCTGGATTCGGTTAGGAAATGAATCCACAAGGTTGTGCAGGTACGTCGCATTCAGGTTAACTACTCGCTGAGGATATGATCGCGCATTTCCACCAAATTGCGGGGATGCTGATGTCGGCGTTTTAACCGCTATTCCAACATGTCTCACAGATTTTCAATGGGGTTCAAGTCAGGTGATTTTGCAGGCCAATCGAGATGTAATAGGGTGGGTGTTCATGAAACCAGTCACATATGCGTCCAGCCCGATGAACTTTGCTGTTGTCATCTTGAAAACCTGGGGTACCAGTAACATGCTCATCATGCAGATGTTGACTGAAAGGCAACATCTGATCATTTAAAATGTTTAAACAAGCATGATACTTCATGTTAGTGGAGACCTCACTGAGCGGGCCCAATCCATGATACGAAAAATACCCCCAAACCATCACAGACCCACCTCCGGCTTGACCGTGACCTTGCACACATCCAGGATGAAATGCTTCATTTGGCCTTCGGTGCACTCGACGACGTGCGTCATTGGAATACTGTGATTCGTCAGACCACATTACGTTCTGCCATTCAGCTACTGTCCACGTTCGATGATTTCTAGCCCATTATGGTCGTGTGGCTTTATGTGCCTGTGCGAGCAATGGCGTCTCACTGGGCGAGTTGGCCGTGCGTGTAGAGGCGCGCGGCTGTGAGCTTGCATCCGGGAGATAGTAGGTTCGAATCCCAGTATCGGCAGCCCTGAAAATGGTTTTCCGTGGTTTCCCATTTTCACACCAGGCAAATGCTGGGGCTGTACCTTAATTAAGGCCACGGCCGCTTCCTTCCAACTCCTAGGCCTTTCCTATCCCATCGTCGCCATAAGACCTATCTGTGTCGGTGCGACGTAAAGCCCCTAGCAAAAAAAAAAAAAAAAAAGCAATGGCGTCTTCCAAGGTGACGGACACCAAATGTTCATTGCATGCAGTTCCCGTCGCAATGTTCTCTCGCTAACAGGTTGGGATGGACCTACATTCACAGACCGCAGCAATTCCTGTCAGGTTTGGAAGCGATTTTGATTCGCAAGCTCTCAAACGCGTCTCCGGTCCTTCTCAGTCAGGATCTCTTCCCGACCACAATTCTGACGTCGTGCTTCCTGGCCACGTGTAGTAAATCAGTGCTCGTAGACACGCTGAACAGTCCGATGCGAAACACCAACAAATCCAGGAACTTCACGCGCAGTGTGGCCATGAGCACGGACAAACACGATTGTCCCTTTTTGCCACTCTGTCACATCCTTACATCTACCCGTGTTGACGTACACTGTCCGCTTGAAACATCAGTGTCTCACTGATCGCTACTGTCTTATGCTCACGTAGAGGAACTGCGCGTGCGGTTGAGCACGGGACTCGTTCGCAGCGCCATATGCACAGGCTTAACGATCCATCTGTGCTTGCACACAGGTGTGACTAATTTTTGTCCGGTAAGCTTATGTGAGCTAATGAATCGTCCTACCCCATACTCTGTCCCTATTTATTAATCGTTATCGTCCCTTATCCGAATATCATTAACTCTTAAGACATCCATACGCATCCTCCTTGCTGACTCAGCTAGTTCTACTTTCTTTCATAGGTAAGGTAAGGGTTATTCTGCCCGAAGGCAGGTCCGGACCTCCGCAGAGGTGTTCCTGAGCCGGAGTTTACGTGCGGTAGGGTGGCCAGTTCCTTTCCGCTCCTCCATTCCCTTACCCCCACCAACAGCGCGTGGCAACCCATCCAACTCCTAACCACGCCCAATGTTGCTTAACTTCGGAGATCTCACGGGATCCGGTGTTTCAACACGACTACGGCCGTTGGCTACTTTCTTTCATAAGCCCCATTAATATTGATAGCTCCTAATCGACTTCGTTCGCCAAGTTGTTTCCAAGGAGTCCCTCCCCTGTCAAGTGGAAGTACGACTTCGTTACTCCCATAGGTGTGAGCCTTGCTTAAAACGTTCTGAGCGAGCTCGGTAAAAATTCTGGTAATAATTTTATTGCATTTATGTCCTACTAACTACTTTTGACGGTTTTCGGAGACGCCGATGTGCCGGAATTTTGTCCCAGTGGAGTACTTTTACGTGCCAGTAAATCTACGGACACGAGGCTGACGAATTTGAGCGCCTTCAAATACCACCGGTGTGAGCCAGGATCGAACCTGCCAAGTTGGGGTTAGAAGGCCAGCGCCTCAACCATCTGAGCAATTCATCCCGGCGGTAAACATTCTGTGGAGTAGGATGATACCCTACTTGCACACAGTCCCAGTGAGAGTCCGTCCTCTAACGGGTGAGGGACCACCGGTGGACTGTATAATCCTAGCCGTCTGAGCACAATATGGAATTTTAAATAATTAGAAGTTGCGTTAGTGGAGTTCAAATTCCGGGTAAAATTGGAGGTCCTGTGAGTATGTTGACAACGAGCAGTAGGCAATCGAGCGAGATGGCTGTGAAGTTCAGGCCGTGTAGCTGTGAGCTTGTATTCGGGAGATGCTGGGTTCGAATCCCACTGTCGGCAGCCCTGAAAATAGTTTTCCGTGTTTTTCCAATTTGCATAGCAGGCGTATGCTGGGGCTGTACCGTAATTAAGGCCATGGCCAAGTCTTCTCAGTCATAACCCATTCCTATGTATATCTTCGGTTTGTCGTAAAACGTGTAGTGTTTCTTTCTTTCTTTTTATTTATTTATTTCCTTTTATCATTGCAAGGCTGTGTATTACTGTATTATTTGTAAAGATAATTAGGATATATTGAGACAGTGCTCATACAAAAATACTATTCCAGTATTAACAGAGCACGATATAAACATGGGGAAGTTAGCCACAAGACAGTTATTCTCAGCGACTGAAATTCGAACTATGGATCTTTGAACGTCATAACGTCTCAGTTGTACTGTAGATAGTCCAGCTCTGAAGGACAGCCGACGATAAAAAATATTACTTTGAGGGAATGAGGAGGATGTGTGGGAGAACAGTAATATGTACCTGTGCATACTCTCGTCACGTCACATCCAGGTGAGTATCATCTTCACGCTGTCAGGTAGATGTCGCTCTTGAGATGGAAGCTAGATTACTCTGCATCTCATCTCCTGTCCCGCATTTTAATGGGCTTCCGAAGTCAAAGAAAAGAAATTAAAATCTCACCGGAGATGTATGGATCACTCAGAAACTTTTTCAAAAGATATGAGAAAAGAAAACCTCTTCTGAAAGAGAGCACAGTCTGCAGTGCCTACGCAGTAACGGTGTAAAGCACTAGCGTTTAAAAATGGTTTAAAACTTTGTAGAAAGAAGCCGTAAAATCCTTTCTAACTCCGGTATGAGGGAAGAATTGAACGAAGTATATGTAGAACATTTGTAGAGAAGTGTGCTTTATCTTACCGGGAATAAACTACGTAATGCTGAGGGGCTTTGTGTATTGTATCCAGACCTTTTATTCTGAACTATTAAAACGTGAAACAGGAAGAAGAAAATTAAAAAATAATGGCACAGGAGAAAACTGTAGTGAAGATAATCTTTCCGTGCACCCGCAACTCGTATTTGTAATGTGCTTGGTGAGAAGAGAGGCTCTTTACGCACTTCTTCTCGAACGATTGTTACGTGACTGATGAGGAGCAACTTTGTAAAGATGGGATTAGGAAAGCAGAGGACCCAAGGCAGGTAGAGCAGGCATTTTACATATTTTGCAGCTGCTAAACCTGCCCAAAACTTATACCTGTAATATTAAAAGAAGCGTTTTGAGAGATAGGGCTGGAGGGAGGAGCACTGTACGTGCCATTGCACGGTGTTGCCACGTTCCTGCATGTCTTTCTCGTTCCCCTTGCTTCCGGCTCACTTGTTCGTTCGTTCGTTCAGACCGCACAGAAGTGAGAGGTTTGGCAACTCCAAACAACATGAGCCGGCCGGTAGCCTTATCTCCATGCCAACCGCAGTGGGCCGCACACGTTTCCATGGCAACCATAACCCCTACTCCCTTCTTCGCACCCAGGCAGGCAGTAAACTGACCTCCCTCTAAGAAATGTCAGAACGCTTCTTTCAGTATTACGACCATTGGTTGGAAGAAACTCTCTACTCGATAAACACACTATTGCAGGGATTCTCAGCCTCTGTTTTTGGTATGTGGCAAGGGAATATTACGTACGGCACATTCGGTCTGCTTTGGAAGTATTTCAAACGGCAGGAGGTAGTCTGATAGATCACTGACCCCACTGGAACGCTCAAGAAACATGTCGATCACATATGGAGTATCGATACTACTTAATTTTTCAACAACATACCTGGGCGAATACTGAATAGGCATTTTCGGCATTGACCAGCTTTAAAATAAGAAACGGGAGTGATTTTTTTTTTTTTTTGTAGATTAAGAATTGTGGGTGTGTTTGACAATGATTCTTCCCGGTATGTAAAAAGTCCGCAGAAGTTGTTCGAATCGCGAACAATGTATTCGCGTTCTGTTTTCATAGTGTGGTCAGTTCATTGATTATTGCAACGCTGAGTTCATTCCACGTGGAACAGACAGGCAAACGTCAGTTTGGTGCTGCATTACTGCTATTGGGGAATGGGGCAAATGGACGCAGTGTATTGGCGCGAACACGAGACACGATTCCGCTGCTCCACTAACATTGTCACTTGCTGTTACCAAACATCTGTCGGTTGTTATTGGGGATACATACATACATACATTATCATTATAGACTGTTATGCCTTTCAGCGTTCAGTCTGCAAGCCTCTGAGAATTTACTAAACGTCGCCACAATCCTCGATTTGCAACTAGTGTTGTGGCCTCATTTAGTTCTATATCTCTTATCTTTAAATCGTTATAAACCGAGTCTAACCATCGTCGTCTTGGTCTACCTCTACTTCTCTTACCCTCCATAACAGAGTCCATTATTCTCCTAGGTAACCTACCCTCCTCCATTCGCCTCACATGACCCCACCACAGAAGCCGGTTTATGCGTACAGCTTCATCTATCGAGTTCATTCCTAAATTAGCCTTTATCTCCTCATTCCGAGTTCCCTCCTTCCATTGTTCCCACCTGTTTGTACCAGCAATCATTCTTGCTACTTTCATGTCTGTTACTTCTAACTTATGAATAAGATATCCTGAGTCCACCCAGCTTTCGCTCCCATAAAGCAAAGTTGGTCTGAAAACAGACCGATGTAAAGATAGTTTCGTCTGGGAGCTGACTTCCTTCTTACAGAATACTGCTGATCGCAACTGCGAGCTCACTGCATTAGCTTTACTACACCTTGATTCAATCTCACTTACTATATTACCATCCTGGGAAAACACACAACCTAAATACTTGAAATTATCGACCTGTTCTAGCTTTGTATCACCAAAATGACATTCAATTCTGTTGAATTTCTTACCTACTGACATCAATTTAGTCTTCGAGAGGCTAATTTTCATACCATACTCATTGCACCTATTTTCAAGTTCTAAGATGTTAGACTGCAGGCTTTCGGCACAGTCTGCCATTAAGACCAAGTCGTCAGCATAGGCCAGGCTGCTTACTACATTTCCACCTAACTGAATCCCTCCCTGCCATTTTATACCTTTCAGCATATGATCCATGTAAACTACGAACAGCAAAGGTGAAAGATTACAGCCTTGTCTAACTCCTGTGAGTACCCTGAACCACGAACTCATTCTACCATCAATTCTCACTGAAGCCCAATTGTCAACATAAATGCCTTTGATTGATTTTAATAATCTACCTTTAATTCCATAGTCCCCCAGTATAGCGAACATCTTTTCCCTCGGTACCCTGTCATATGCTTTCTCTAGATCTACGAAACATAAACACAACTGCCTATTCCTCTCGTAGCATTTTTCAATTACCTGGCGCATACTGAAAATCTGATCCTGACAGCCTCTCTGTGGTCTGAAACCACACTGGTTTTCATCCAACTTCCTCTCAACGACTGATCGCACCCTCCCTTCCAAGATGCCAGTGAATACTTTGCCTGGTATACTAATCAATGAAATACCTCGATAGTTGTTGCAATCCTTCCTGTTCCCTTGCTTATAGATAGGTGCAATTACTGCTTTTGTCCAATCTGAAGGTACCTTACCAACACTCCACGCTAATTTGACTACTCTATGAAGCCATTTCATCCCTGCCTTCCCACTATACTTCACCATTTCAGGTCTAATTTCATCTATTCCTGCTGCCTTATGACAATGGAGTTTATTTACTATCCTTTCCACTTCCTCAAGCATAATTTCACCAACATCATTTTCCTCCTCCCCATGACCTTGACTGTTTGCAACACCACCATGATGATTTCCTTTTACATTGAGAAGATGTTCAAAATATTCCCTCCACCTCTCCAGTGATTCCCTGGGATCTGTTATGAGTTCACCTGAATTACTCAAAACACTGTTCATTTCCTTTTTCCCTCCCTTCCTAAGATTCTTTATTACTGTCCAGAATGGTTTCCCTGCTGCTTGACCTAGCCTTTCCAGGTTATTACCAAAATCTTCCCATGACTTCTTTTTGGATTCAACAACTATTTGTTTCGCTCTGTTTCTTTCATCTACGTACAAATCCCTGTCTGCCTCGGCCCTTGTTTGGAGCCATTTCTGATAAGCCTTCTTTTTACGTTTACAGGCTGCTCTCACTTCTTCATTCCACCAAGATGTTCGCCTTTTCCCATCTTTACACACAGTTGTTCCTAGGCATTCCCTTGCTGTTTCTACTACAGCATCCCTGTATGCCACCCATTCACTTTCTATATCCTGAACCTGCTTACTGTCTACTGTTCGAAACTTCTCACTAATCATATCCATGTACTTCTGTCTAATTTCCTCATCCTGGAGATTTTCTACCCTTATTCGTTTGCAGACAGATTTCACTTTCTCTACCCTAGGCCTAGAGATACTTAGTTCACTACAGATCAGATAATGGTCTGTATCATCGAAAAATCCCCGAAAAACTCGTACATTCCTAAAAGATTTCCTGAATTCAAAGTCTGTTAAGATATAGTCTATTATGGATCTGGTACCCCTAGCCTCCCATGTGTAGCGGTGAATAGCCTTATGCTTGAAGATTGTATTTGTAACAGCTAAACCCATACTAGCACAGAAGTCCAGCAAACGCTTCCCATTCCCATTAGCTTCCATATCTTCCCCACATTTACCAATCACCCTTTCGTATCCTTCAGTTCTATTCCCAACTCTCGCATTGAAATCGCCCATTAGCACTATTCTATCCTTGCTGTTGACCCTGACCACGATGTCACTCAATGCTTCATAAAACTTGTCAACTTCATCCTCATCTGCACCCTCACATGGTGAATACACGGACACAATTCTTGTCCTAATTCCTCCCACTGACAAATCTACCCACATCATTCGCTCACTTACGTGCCTAACAGAAACTATGTTGCGTGCAATGGTATTCCTGATAAAGAGCCCTACCCCAGACTCTGCCCTTCCCTTTCTAACACCCGTCAAGTACACTTTATAATCTCCTATCTCTTCCTCCTTATCTCCCCTTACCCGAATATCACTTACTCCTAGCACATCCAGATGCATCCTCTTTGCTGACTCAGCAAGTTCTACCTTCTTTCTTCCATAAGCCCCATTAATATTGATAGCTCCCCATCGAATTCCATTTCGTTCGCCAAGTTGTTTCCAAGGAGTCCCTCGCCTGTCAAATGGGAGTGGGACTCCATTACTCCCCTAGGTCCGAGGCTTGCTTAAAGTGTTCTGAGCTCGGTAAATTCATGAAGCAGGATGCTGCCCTACTTGCACATAGTCCAAGTGAGGATCTCTCCTCTAACGGGTTATGGACCACCGGTGAATTGTGTAGTCCTGGCCGCCTGAGCACAAGGAGGGCCACGACTCAGAATATGTCCGAGATGCCCACTCCCATTCCATAGCAACTGGTATCCCGACTCTCAGGACCACTTACTAGGCCACTCAGCCGTTGCCCATGGTTCACGAACTTACGCCTTTAATCGGGGTGATCCCCATAAGGGTTGCCATCCTTCCTGCAAGTCAGGTGTCAATAAACGACAGCGCGATCGTCGTCACACTGTTCCCGTTAAAGTGGATAAAGGGATTGAAAAAAAAAAAGAGCAGATATCTATATAAATAAAATTGTTCGTGTCTGTTTGTTTGTCTGTCTGTTTGTCTGTTCCACCATCACGTCGAAACGGCTGGATAGATCTCAACCAAACTTCATATTTAGAGTATACTCATCCCGGGAAAGGTTTCGATATGCATATCATTTTAAAATCTTTGAATACAGGGGGGTTTATAGGAAAACCAGAATGGTTTTTCCACCATCACGTCGAAACGGCTGGATAGATATCAACCAAACTTCATATTTAGAGTATACTCCTCCCGGGGAAGGTTTCGATATGCATATCATTTTGAAATCTTTGAATACACGGGGGGTTTATAGGAAAACCAGAATGGTTTTTCCACCATCACGTCGAAACGGCTGGATAGATCTCAACCAAATTTCATATTTAGAGTATACTCATCCCGGGGAAGGTTTCGATGTGCATATCATTTTAAAATCTTTGAATACACGGAGGGGTTTATAGGAAAACCAGAATGGTTTTTCCACCATCACGTCGAAACGGCTGGATAGATCTCAACCAAATTTCATATTTAGAGTAAACTCATCCCGGGGAAGGTTTCGATATGCATATCATTTTAAAATCCTTGAATACACGGGGGTTTATAGGAAAACCAGAATGGTTTTTCCACCATCACGTCGAAACGGCTGGATAGATCTCAACCAAATTTCATATTTAGAGTATACTCATCCCGGGGAAGGTTTCGATATGCATATCATTTTAAAATCTTTGAATACACGGGGGGTTTATAGGAAAACCAGAATGGTTTTTCCACCACCACGTCGAAACGGCTGGATAGATCTCAACCAAATTTCATATTTAGAGTATACTCCTCCCGGGGAAGGTTTTGATATGCATATCATTTATAATCTTTGAATACACGGGGGGTTTATAGGAAAACCAGAATGGTTTTTCCATCATCACGTCGAAACGGCTGGATAGATCTCAACCAAACTCCATATTTAGAGTATACTCCTCCCAGGGAAGGTTTCGATATGCATATCATTTTAAACTCTTTGAATACACGGGGATTTATTGGAAAACCAGAATGGTTTTTCCACCATCACGTCGAAACGGCTGGATAGATCTCAACCAAATTTCATATTTAGAGTTTACTCATCCCGGGGAAGGTTTCGATATGCATATCATTTTAAAATCATTGAATACACGGGGGGTTTATAGGAAAACCAGAATGGTTTTTCCACCATCACGTCGAAACGGCTGGATAGATCTCCACCAAACTTCATATTTAGAGTATACTTTTCCCGGGGAAGGTTTCGATGTGCATATCATTTTAAAATCTTTGAATACACGGGGGGTTTATAGGAAAACCAGAATGGTTTTTCCACCATCACGTCGAAACGGCTGCATAGATCTCAACCAAATTTCATATTTAGAGTATACTCATCCCGGGAAGGTTTCGATATGCATATCATTTTAAAATCTTTGAATACACGGGGTTTTATAGGAAAACCAGAATGGTTTTTCCACCATCACGTCGAAACGGCTGGATAGATCTCAACCAAACTTCATATTTAGAGTATACTCCTCCCGGGGAAGGTTTCGATATGCATATCATTTTAAAATCTTTGAATACACGGGGGGTTTATAGGAAAACCAGAATGGTTTTTCCACCATCACGTCGAAACGGCTGCATAGATCTCAACCAAATTTCATATTTAGAGTATACTCATCCCGGGAAGGTTTCGATATGCATATCATTTTAAAATCTTTGAATACACGGGGGGTTTATAGGAAAACCAGAATGGTTTTTCCACCATCACGTCGAAACGGCTGGATAGATCTCAACCAAACTTCATATTTAGAGTATACTCCTCCCGGGGAAGGTTTCGATATGCATATCATTTTAAAATCTTTGAATACACGGGGGGTTTATACGAAAACCAGAATGGTTTTTCCACCATCACGTCGAAAGGGCTGGATAGATCTCAACCAAATTTCATATTTAGAGTATACTCCTCCCGGGGAAGGTTTTGATATGCATATCATTTTAAAATCTTTGAATACACGGGGATTTATAGGAAAACCAGAATGGTTTTCCTCCATTTTCTTTTATACTAATGATTTTCTGTAAACTTCGTTTACCGTACGTGAAACGTCTCTTCATTATAAACAACTTTCGTTATGTTCATAATTTACCTTACTCCTTACATGACGGAGAAATTTACAATTTTCTGCTGGTACCATGCTCTGCATTGAGTGACCGACAGATCGACAACGAACCTACAGGTTACCATGGCAACGTCTCTGACTGCATGCCAGCAGGTAAGTAACGTATTGCCATTTCCCTCATTATGCTTTTAAATTCGTGGTTGTTCCTTGGGTAGAAGGCAAGAGAGGCGTCAATCGGCCTATCTGCGGGATATTGGCGGAATATCGTTGGATGTTATAACCGCCTTCGAATAGATTAAGTAATAACACCATTAGTCATCTTCTTATTATTTGTTTACCTAGGAATCAATGGACCTAAATTTCTCCTCTGTTACCGTTTTATTATATCCATAACTCACACTAGCATAATTTATTGAGGGGCATTTGATTTTCCAATACATTAACTTGGCATTTACATATTTGTCGTTATCCGGCTGTCCTCAATTATAATCCATTTTCTATTACTTTCAACTTTCTTACTATATTATTTTCTTCCTTAATTACGCCGTATGTACGCGAGTGCTACAAACTACTGGATGTATTTCCACCAATAGTCATATTTAGAATACACCTGTCCTTGATAGGTTTTAGGGCAAATATTGTTTCTAAATCCCTGAACTGACTGGGGGTTTATACGAAACCGAAACAGTGATTTTGCACTTCCACAAAATATACACAACCAACGTTAATTTAAATCTACCTGCCTTGGTAGAAATTAATTTCTAAACCTTTTTCCTCATGTGCATCATTTCGATACGAGGATTAATAAGGGAGATATCATTAACGGACCGTTTTTTTTGTACAAGTCCCATCGGACTTAACTCACGAGCGGGTGCGTGTAAAGCGTATTCCTTACAACTTGAAAACTACCAAAATTCATATTTAGCATCCACCTGTCCAAAGGTAGGTTTTAAACGTAAATAACATTTCATGTTCCGGAATGGACTGGCGGTTTATAGGGAACCGAAATGGTGATTTTATTCTTCCACAATATATACAGAACAAGACCAACCTGACTGGAAATCGACCAAACGTGATGGAATTCCACCTCTAAACCTTTTTTTTTTCATGTGCATTTTTTCGTCAGGACGATTAATAAGGGAGATATCATGAATGGTCAGTTTTGCGGGTTAAGTCCAGCGGACATAGCCAAAAAGGTGTTTTACATGGAGCAGATTCCTTATCTATATAAATCAAATCGTAACGACTGTGTGCCTCTACACTGACTATTTTGGCGAAATTTTCGTAGAGCTTTCCGTTTAAGGGGTAATAATGACCATCTGCATAATTTTTGGTTTAGTTTCCTGAAAGTCCTAATTTTTACCCGCCTCGCCCAAAATCCAGATTGCGGCATAATCTGCCAGAAGAAAAAGAAGATAATTGAAATTTGACAAAATTATACGTTTTAGCCTGTAACGAACGGAAAACATCCAAGATCATTAAATTTTTCACTTTTTATCCCCGAAGAATATCGAAATATGCAGGCAATTTTAATGATGGTGCAGACCATCGGAAATTCCTATCACATAACAGATTGCACAATCTCCGTTCAATTTGGAATGATCTACAACCTTGGTCTTATGACTTTTTGCCGTATCTGTATCCCTTTTACGTTTGATTTTTCTCTATTAATGAATGTTAAGTCAATTTGGAATTTTCACATGGATAATTCATACCTTCGATTACTTATATGAAATACAGAATCATCAAACTCTTCACGAAAATTGGCCCACCCAGTAGCCATATGTTAGCCAAATGCTATGTATGTAGCTGTCACATAATTATCCGAAAAGTAATGTAATGTGAGATAATCTTACAAGAACGTTACCCTGTTCCACGTTTCTAACTCAATCTGACCCAAGAATAGATGACATATCATAGGACCAGCCATTTAGGCCACTAAATCCGGCGTGTCTTATGGTATAATCCTTTGTCGATATGACGTACGTTTAGTAGCAGTTAATCTGTAAATGAAGGTCTTCAATATTGTAAACACGCATATACTTTCGTATGTCGATCTATATATATTCACTGATGTCGATTTGTAGCGATCGAGAAAAGGTGGGTCTGCTATTGTAATCAGTACTCCCCACACCGACTTTGACTGGCAGTATGAAAGGGTTCCTTCTCCAACTCCTGTGTAACTGTCATTAGTAATGAAGGTCTACAATTGTAATGAATAGTTCACTTCTCGATTTGACTTGCAGAAGGCAAGTGAGCATGCAGTTTTGTTTAAAACTCCCCTACCCGATTGTGTTTGGCAGTAGGCAAGGGTGCCCGCCATTATAAAGAAATGTCCTCATCTAAAATGTGACTGGCATTAGGCATAGTGGCCTGCTATTTTGATGGAAACTCACCAACTTGGTGTGACTGGCAGTAAGCTGGCTGGAAGTAGGAAAATGGGCCTGGCATTATAATGATAACTGCACAACTCAATTTCGAGTGATAGTAGGGTAATTGCCTGCCATTATAATAGAAACTCCTCAACTGTAATCTGTCTGGAAGTAGGAAAGGGGGGCTGCCATTTTAACGAAAACTCCCCAAATCGATTCTGTCCGCATAGTAGGCAATGGGGCCTGCAATTATAATGTAAACTTCCCAACTCGATTATGAATGGCAGTAGGCAAGTGAGCCTGTCGTTATATCACAAATCCATAACAAACACTTTACATTGGAAACAACGTACGGGGACCTCCCCATGCTCTTTCTCGGATAACGTTAAGAGACATGCAATTTTAAAACAATCTTATTTACTGCATGTACACTATTTACTTCGATATTCGAATACAATGTACAATACCGTAACGAAGCACGGGTACATTCGCTAGTAAAACAATAATATCTACCCCATTATAGTAAGTGGTGAAAATGCTCGCCCACGGCCTGTAGATAAGCGTTGTAACGTGTGATGTTATTCGGGCTCACTTCTGCAATTCCTCATAAAGCTTCAAAATTTCGGTGCGAATTGCATTTAAAAATGAATAGCACACGAAAATACGCTGTTCAACACTTAATTCAGAAGCCATGACACACAGTAAACCGATCAATTACTACTTATAAGAAGCAATCAAGCTATACGCTGTACGGAAGCTTTTCGCAGACTATGACGCCATTGGGCGAGCTATGTGGGTCAGGCGGTTATTGCATTATCCACTCGTCCAGAAGACACGGGTCAGGGAATAACTGACAACTCGACAAAGGATCGCACTTTACACACTGCTGTTCTATTACATTATATTTTTTTCACTTCGACACTTATTTATAGGTACTTAGGTTTTATATGTCCGTTGGTAAAATACATATATCGATGGATATTCTAAACCCAAACCCCATGGCGCAACAGTCCCGAAGGCCTTGGCCTACCAAGCGACCGCTGCTCAGTCTGAAGGCCTGCAGATTACGAGGTATCGCGCAGTCAGCACGACAAATCCTCTCGGCGTTATCTTGGCTTTCTAGACCGGGACCGCTATCTCACCGTCAGATAGCTCCTCAATTGTAATCACGGAGGTTGAGTGGACCTCGATCCAGCCCTCAAATCCAGATAAAAATCCCTGACCTAGCCGGGAAGGCATGCTACCCCAATACCGCGGGGCCGACTCCCCGATGTATATGTATCAAAAAGGGACATCCGACCGCACTTGCGGATAACCATATGGATCTGGAAGACAAGACAAAATGCTTATTTCAATCGAGAAAAATGATTTATTAAACAATGATAAGGGAACAAATCTGAATTACTAAAACATTAAACAAGAACATTACGAATTATACAAATTAAACTTTAAAACTGAATGACATCTAACGATACAAATACAAAAGCGTGGATAAAATGGACAAAGAATCCTTCAGAACCATGAGAGTTAGATGTTGTAGATCATTTGAGTATTAGTCTCAGCTTCTTGAGGAAGGAGCTTGTGTTTTTTGAAGAGGTTCGCCTGGCTCCAAAGATAAGACTCTTCACTGGCCATATTATGTGCCCAATGGTACTGTAGCACTCACCTAAGTGAGAAACACATGGGCAGAAAGCAGCTTTCTTCTCCTCGTGCATTAGTGACGCCTGCCATGTGTTCGTCACAAACCGTTCTGTGGGATCCGACAGAATATATTTCTTCTCCTTGCGGTTGATAGCAACCATTGATCTGAACCATCTTCCACGATACAGTGGATTTCTTCGCACACTTCCCGTCGCGCTTTCCGTAGAGCAGTCACGATATGAAACTTGGTGATGTATTGAACCCATAATTCTACGGTGAGAATTTTTTTTATTTTTCTCAAATATTTATTTGGTATTCAGAAACTACTGTATGTTTGAGGGCAGCCATTTTGCGCTCCCAAGAGCCCGATGTTGCGTTGGAGGTTCTTCCTTCCCGGCGAGCTCGTGAATTGCCGGGACACCTCGGCAGAGCTCGAGTGCCCGACAATTCGTTTAATCCATGGAATTCTGCACAATGAGGGATTTTGATAACATAGTAAATAATGAAATAAATAAGCAAAATTATTCATACACCCTCTGTGAAGGTAGAGACACCAGGGAAAATTTTAAGTGCAGTTAAGCCCAAGTACATGGTAGCGTGAGACCAGCGAACTAGCTACACGTGCCAAGGTCATGGAAGGAAGAAAACGCGCGAAACGCACGGGCAGAAACAATTTATTTCTCCTGTTGTGAGTGTAGAAAAATTATAAAATTAACATCGAACATAAGTGCAAGTCTGTCCGGAGTCCTGGGACAAGTCTTATCAAAATCGGTTTATTAGAAGCAAATTTGGCAGATTTCACAACCAAGCCTCATAGAGGGGATAGCGTCCTTCCGGAAATTATAAAAGAAACCCCCCCCCCACCGTAGATTTTTCAGTGTCGATCTGGAACTTGAAGCCGCGGGAGCTTGGGCCCGTCGTCATTAGAATTTCGCGCCAGATTGACCGACAATAATTCAATACATGTTCGTGGCTAAAGTCCATATATTTAGTTAAGAAGAAAAGTGATTGGAGAAGCTGTGAACGTTTGCAGACGAACTGGGAAGGTGTAGGCTGGTTGAAAAATACACAGCAGATTTTATTTTTATCATTTCGTGTACTCTTGTAAGTGAAGAGGGTCTGGGGGAAGCGATTCAAAATAGTTCTACTACCTTATCGGCCGAACACCTGTTCTTATTGAAACAACGGGGAGAGAAACCACTCTGGGAAACGCATCAGACAGTTATAGTCGACTGCAGAGCGAGGGAAGTTCGTGGTGCAAGTTACAGAGAAAGTGCATTATTTATATGGTAATTTTAATCTCGTGTGTGTGAAGGGTAGTGTTTGGATGAGTGAGTTTTTGAAAATGAAAATGTTATCTGTGAAAATGAGTGGCTAAGTACGAGGTTGCTGGTGATGATGTAATCAGAATGCTGAGAATGTCACCAATGTGCAGGTCTGTCTATTTTATATTATGTTGTAGTTAGTTAGTTAGTTACTGTCTGTCCTAAAGAAAATTTCCAGATGATTGTCGGGTGATATTCGTAATTATCAGGCGAAAGGCGTTGCAAATTTTGGTCAGCGTGTGAAAATTTCAGTGTGTAAAGTTCATGTCAAGAACGGTAAATGCGACGCTTAAAATTTTGTGTTGAGATGAGATATCATTCAAAGTGCGGATTTGTGAACGTTATAAGTGTAAATTTGTCGTGGCGAATATCGTAATTTCAGGTGTCAGTTGCATTCAGAAATGTTGGTCAATAATAATAATAATAATAATAATAATAATAATAATAATAATAATAATAATAATAATAATAATAATAATAATAATGTTTATCGCGGGATAAGGAAATTCCTCTTTGTTAAATTACAGTTAACCAGTTATTTTTACAAGGATCGTAGGCATATTTAGATAATGTCAATAAAATTTGTTAGAGTCACAGTCATTAATGGGAAGGAAATTTTGAGACATCGTGTATACTTGAATTGCGAAAGGTCGATGTGTGCTCTTGGATTCTTGAGGTCCGAAAGTCTTAATAATAGTAAAGTCAGAGATATGTTTAATAATGGTTGTCGTTTTCACCAGGGGATCGATGTATGTAAAAGGATCTTGAAGGAAAAGGAATTGAGAGCGATGAATTGATATGTATGTGGAGACGAGATAGATGGAAGTAATACCGCTGGAAAGCGAGGAGAAAGAGTGTTGAGACAAGCTGTATTTTTGTAGAGGAAGTATTTAGGAACAGGCTGTGTGAGGCAGGCTGTATTGTTTTCCGCAATCAATCCGAATTTGAGATGACTATGATGTGAAGCATTGTGAAATTTATAGAAAGATTCCAAGTGAAAACGACTCTTGTAAAATGTTAAAGGCTGGGTAGTACACATCCAGTGATCTATGTTACGTAAAGCCCGCATGGATGATAAGAGAATGAACGATCTCCAGGATCAAAGAGTACTTTGGACACACGGTTGGGTTATATTTAATTTGTTCATTGGAGAGGTCATGGATAAGATGGTTGGAATTGATGATAGGCGATCTGAGAATTTCGAATGCGATGGTGATGATTATTATTTTGAAGGCATCCACTAAAAGGGTACACGTGTGTTGGGAATTTTCATTTGCTTCCCTAACACGTCAGTGCACAGGCTGAGATTGTGTTCGAGGTGGAGAACCGTTCGTCACGTCTATTTATTTTTGAGTTCACATATTATAAGGAGGTAGACACTTACTGTATTTTTCGAGAGGTAGACACTTGCTGTATTTCGACTTGCATTCATTTGATAATAGAGACGTGGGTTCCGTCGTGCGTATTTGTTTGACGAAATCTAGTGTTAAATATCAGAGTTGTTTGAGAATTGCATTTCGCCTGATATGTAAAGGGAGACGTAGTACGACCCACTTTGACGCCCGACGATAGATTTAGGACGTCACGTGTTTATTCTTGGAGTCACTGATGATGAGACGTCCTAGGTCACGCCCGACGATAGAATTTGGAAGGCATCATGTACATAATGATTAGGTTTAGGGTGTACAGATTTCAAGTGAGCCCGACGATAGGTCTGGGATGGTAGCTGTACACACTCAAGTCTCAGTTTAGATGTGTTTCTTTTGTTTCTTTTGTGAAGTGGCCTGGAGGAAGGTAGCGGTTACAGTACGATATGATTTATTGTAGAGGGTCTATGCGAAGCTCTCATTGAGATAACGGGACTGCTATCAGACGAGTTGAGGGCTGTCCAAGTGTGGGACATCGACCCGATCTAGATTAAATATTTTTACTGTGTTTCTTCGTGCGTGTTAAGCTGTATGACTTCGAGATGTTAATTTATTTTTACGGACTTTATTGTTTCCTCGTCTTGACGTTCGTTTTCGTTGATAGTGTGCATATTGACACTCAGTGTTTTAGAATGAGACTTGAGTTGCGAATGCGGTTTCGATTCGTCAGCCAGTAATTTATATTATTTTCACCTTGTCGTATTTTCATTCTTATTCATGGTTAGAGTAAGTAAGTAATCACTTTACCAGTAGTGTGTTGGGACAGACAGTAAATAGAGAGATCTGTACTGGTAGCATTGTTTTTCAAGGGAAAGAATTCCTTAAAATTGTAGTAAATTTTAGCGTGGACTGGTAAATTTATTAAGCATAATAAACCCATTTCTAACCTGAAAATCGGTTCAATAATAATATTTTCAAGTGACTTTTCACTTTTTGATTAACTTCAGTGTTTGGCATTTCTTCTAAATGCATGATTAGTAAGTGTTTCCTGCATTTCGCAGTTTTGTTCCTTTAGAACGACTTAACGTAAGATCCTCCCGGATCATGTTGTTGTTGGTTCCTTCCGAACAGCTGTTTGGGGTGATGCACGTTTAGCATCGGGATTACCTTATCACTTAAGGGTGTCATGAATGACAAATACATGGTGGAATTTTATTTCAATTGTGAATGATGCCATTAACTTGTAGTGAACACCATGCTTTCCCATAATATTTCGCGACCTATCCAAAGCAACTGATAGTCAGTTTGGTTCGATTAAGGGTCCATTCGGCGGATGTTCCGTATCCGTGAAGGGTATTTGACTGGTGGATAACCTTAATTAAGAGAAAATCAGGCGTTCTAATTGTTGAAAGTCAGATTTTCCACGGATCGTGTGGATTAACTCTCAGTTCTCGTTTGGAATAATAGGTGCCCGGTTTTCAGGTCTTCCCTTTTTCAGTTTTTCAGTTTCGCTGTCCACTAACATATTAGCTTCTCCGAAGCAACTCTTCGACATTGGAAGAAACGAAGTGACGTTATGTAATGTGACTGTGTTTGGAACTTTTCAAAAATCAATAATTAAATTTTTTTATATTTTTGTGGCAAGAATGCATATTAAATTAACGATGTTATCGTGCTCTTTCAGTTTAATAAAAGTTAGTAAGCACATTTTTGCTCCTCATTTCAAGTAGTTAGGCTCTCTTCTGAACCCCATCGTTTGGTTAAGATCGTGACCGAATTTATTCCCGCAACGACCCAAGATTTAAGAATTCTAAATTGTTCTACTGTAGCAGCCGTGGCCAACCAACGATGGAATGGTAAGTTCAAGGGTTCAGTATGTTATTTCTTTGTAACCCTCCTTTTGGACAGTGACCCAACACATGTCCGAGAGTCTCTTCTTCAAAACCTGGTTAGCGACGCTGTGTGGTATCTGATGACTATCGCGGGATTGTTGTTACTGATGATGTATTGCAGGACATTTTAATTGCGTTAGTTCACTCGGAAGACGAAAGGCCTCTTCTGTCATTCATCCATTGTATGTCTTTGTATCTCTCTATTCCTTTACATTTTTGTGGAAGTATTATTTATTATTATTAGTAAACTATTAATAATAATAATAATAATAATAATAATAATAATAATAATAATAATAATAATAATTGTTCCGAGGTATCTGTGGAACCGCAGAGGTGAAAGAAGGTGCGGGGATGAACAGGTCTCAAAATACGAAATTAAAGTTAAGATAAAATTTAACAAGGTTATATTTCCTTAGCAAAATCAAGAAATAACAAGAATGGCAGGTACAGAGTAGCAAGGCAACAAATGTACAATTACAGTATTCACAGGATTTGAGCTTCGAGCCCCGGATTCACAATTCTTGAGCAATTAGCCCAACTTTACCCAAAAACAAGATTCGACAAAGGGGCAGAAGACCCCAATCATGTTCCGGAGCACTTGCTCCCAATTACAAAATAAAGCCTCCTCGAGGCATCCAAAATCAATTTCAAAAGAGCAACGCGCTCTTAAGTTCCAGCCTATCAAAGGCCACACCAAACTCCACTTTCAAGTTGTCCTCCCAAGACATGAAAACAGGGGTAAAATACCCAACCTACTGAGGCCTATTAAGTAATGAAACAGGTTAATTACCTGGCCTCTAAAATACCAATTTGAGAGGAGGCGAAGCTGCACTCCTAATACATTTTGTTTAAAACCTACTTGGCACTAGGCCGTTAGTGCAAGGGCTAATCCCATACTAAAGAGGTGACCTATATGAGAAGACAATTTACATTACGCTAGACTGGAAGAAACGGTTGAGAAAATAAGTTCACCTCAAAGCAATATGAGTGGGAGCTCGAGAGGGTTAAGCACTCTCTATCCCAATTTATAGTTTAAACAGATAGAATTGATACCGAGTGTCTTTACATTTTAAGGGAAGGTTACATAGTAAAAGGCTTCGGACCTGCCCCGAGAGTTAAACTGCTGAGCTAGCAAGAAAAGAAGTTATTAAACGGCCATTACCTTGTGGATGAACTGCTGCCCGAAGAAAGAGGCGCTTCCCGCCCCCTGCTACGTACTTTACACACAGAAAGATGTTACTGAAGTGGCCCGGAGTCCCGAAAATCAGCAGTTTATGAACCCTCGCGGAAAGTTCGAGGCGTTTCAGGAATGAGAACACCCTCCCACAAGAATTTTATTGGCTAAGCAAGAAAACCCCTACACGAGATGAAGAAGAAACACATTATTGGTGGAAAATTAATTCGAGAAATTCGGGATTGGTAAATTCAAAACAAGGGGAAAGAAAGGGTTAAAACAAACTTAGGAATTCAAAATTTCTCTAAAAACATAGTTCTTTCACTTCGCACTAGGGTGCACAATTGTAGTTCTTCAGTAGTGCCATCTGGAAGAGAATGTCCACACTTCTTACTACAGGCAAAACAAAAATAAATCGAAAACGACCCAGTTCAGAAACTTCAAAACTTTCAAGTAGTGACATCTTCTGAGAAACTTGAAAATTAACACAGTAGATAAAGTTCAGGCTTCCTCCAGTAGGGGAGTTTCAATTGGCGCAAAGTTTGAATTAGCGACGTGGAGGTGTACCACCCGGTACAATAATAATAATCACAAACAGTCGTATCAGCGCACTATTTTAATTAAAAACCGGTTTCGGACTCCAAGGTTCGGTGTCCGAACATTTGCGATCGAAGACATTTGCGGTCACCACAAAATCACAGACATTTACGGCCACAGAGATATGCTTGTGGTCACTCACAGAAATTCCCCAGCAGTTACAGGAGATTTGCGGTCAATGTAGCAGAGGGTGGGCTTCATTAGCTTAATCTCCGGGTGTTCACGCTAACCTGCCTGGGCTCAGATGACGGGCTTTTGAGTAACAATTTCTTAACGCATGGTTGAAACACGTTTAAAAACGGGTACTTTTCGCGTTCCACCTGCGATAAAAGACATTGAAATAATTACATATTCAAAACTTAACGTAAAATGAAAATGAAGCGAGGAAAATGATGACGTCATTAGGTTTTCTGTACTCCTATTGGTTATTTAATGAAAACCTTCAAACTTGAGTACATATATTAATTTGTCCGACAGTAAATTATATGTTTTAAAATGCTGATTCACATAACACTTTATCCAGAATATTGATCTATAACGAGCGAGCAGGAGCCCAGGCACGTTAGCGGGGATATCCCGAGATTAAGCTAATGAGGTCTACCCCCTTCTACATAGACCGCAAATCTCCTGCGACTGCTGAGGAATTTCTGTGAGTGGGAACAAGTTTATATCAGTGACCGCAAATGTCCGTGACCGCAAACATCGGGCAACCTAAGGTGCATCATCAGTGTTAAAATTATTTACAACATTTAAGTCAACATGAGTGTGTCATCAAAATGAGTTAAAATAAGTTTAAAAAGTTAAAATGGAGCCCTGTTGAAATAAACTGTAAAATAAGAAAAAGAAAGAACAAATGTAAGAATGGGCAAACAATACGTATACACGTCGGCCAAATATTGAAAGGTATTCCTCATTGAAGGGAAAATCTGCAGTAGTTCTTGAAAAGCATCTTCTTTCTTGTTTCAGCTTCTGTGCCTCTACAGTGGGGAAAGATGGTCGCGAGGCAAACGTTGAGGGAAATTCTGGATGCAAGCTTCCCATTCGGCTTTCATTATGCCAAGTCCTCGAAGATTACGAGATGCATACAGCATGCTTTCGGTCAGTAGTGAAGTAATCCAATCATATCGTTTTAAAATTGAACGGATAAACTTACCAATATCGTTTAGAAAGCTTTTGGGAATTTTGTTTAGTGGAGTAATTTGGAGTGAATATATAATTCTGGGCTAAATTACAATATTCAGTTTCTGATGAGGCTTAAGAAATGTTGAAACTGACAAGCTGTTTAAATCATCTAATAATTTTCTAATTAATTTAGAAGTGCTTAAGATAATTCCTTCCCGGAAAGTTACCCCTAAATATTTTATAGTTCCCCTTTTTGAATGCATTCCAATTTTTAAGGGTACAGTATCCTAAATGCTACTAGCATTTAGACCCATACTGCAGGGTTGATTAAATTCTTCAATGATGGAAAGTGAATTTGGTGTTTTCCTTTTAAAGCTGAGGCCAACGGCCGTAGCCGTGTTGTAACACCGGATCCCGTGAGATCTCCGAAGTTAAGCAACATTGGGCGTGGTCAGGAGTTGGATGGGTTGCCACGCGCTGTTGATGGGGGTTAAGGGAATGGAGGTGCGGAAAGGAACTGGCCACCCTACCGCACGTAAACTCCTGCTCAGGAACACCTCTGCGGAGGTTCGGACCTGCCTTAGGGCAGTATAACCCTTACCTTACCTTTTAAAGCTGAGCATTGATTATGAGGTCTTTGTATTACTACTACTACTACTTCTACCACCAGCTACCACCAGGCGAGTTAGCCGTGCGGTTAGGGACGCGCAGCTGTGAGCTTTTATCCGGGAGATAGTGGGTTCGAACCCCACTGCTGGCAGCCCTGAAGATGGTTTTCCGTGGTTTCCTATTTTCATACCTGGCAAATGCTGGGGCTGTATGTTAATTAAGGCCACGGCCGCTTCCTTCCTACTCATAGGCCTGATCTCTCTCCCGTCGTCGCCATAAGAAATGTCGGAGCGACGAAAAGCAAGTTGCAAAAGAAATGAAAATAACAAATAAAATTCCTGAATATTCACCATTCCTCCTGGGACACTCGGTATTTAAAGTCCGTAAACGTTTAAGAGAAGCCAGTTTCTAAGCAATTTTGAAAGCTACTTTACTATGTAGTAATAAGTAATTACTTTCAGATCGATACAGGGGTTTACGCTTGTAAGTCAAAGTTTATTACTGTGGAGCAGTTGAAATTGTCGCCGTATATTTGAGACACTCCTCCCTCCGTGCGCTGGTCGGCCGGCTGTACGTGAGCACTCTGGTGTATTAGGGTGTGGCAGTCGGAGAACACCCAGTGGATATGTAGTAGCATGTGATGAGGACAAAGAAGACAGGCAGGCACATGAAATGTTTCCGAAAATAACTAATACTTTAAAAAGATTAAAGTTACTTGTAATTATTTAAATAAGCATCAGATAGGTCTCACCGCTGCAAAAGTTACGAGTGCGGTTTAGTCTTTAAAGTACCAACTCGACTGTTTGAATTGTGGGAATTATGGAGCCAAAATATTAGGTTTACTGTAGAGTAACTACAGTATGTATCAGTTGATGGCCCCGAGATATGTCCGGTTCCATGGCTGAATGGTCAGCATTCTGGCCTTCGGCCCTTGGAACATTGAGTTCGATTACCGGCCAGGTCTAGTTGCCTTAATCTTAACCTTTACATGCGAAATTTATTATCTCTTTTAAATATATGGTTTTTCATTGCAGAAGTAATATGTTATTAACAGAAAAAGTATTTACGAACATATTTGTCAAAATATTTATTTATTTATTTATTTATTTATTTATTTATTTATTTATTTGGATCAATCAAAATGTTAAGAGTTTTGATTTTTCCGTACCGGTATATGCAAAGCTGTACGATTACTGTAGCTGCTACCACACTTCTATCTTAGGGATGTCCTTGCTTACGAATTCTTTGAAGTAAACAAAATTTTAATTGTTTTATTTGAACTGTTTAAAGTTTACACTTCACTCCAGCTGGTTAGCAAGAAAAATTATCAAACAAACGATTGTTCACTTTTTTAAACACTACCGACCCCTGGCGAGTTCGTTTCCAAGGTAGAAGTAAACGCACACCTGTAAAATCGTAGAGCAGATATAACAAGCAAGTAAATTCTCATTTGCACATATGCAACGCTGTGCATTTAAGGGTTAAACGGTTAAACATCTTGGCTCGAGGAGTGGGTGTTTGTGCTGTCCTCAACATCCCTGGAAATCGTACCTAGAACGCAACACAATAACACGCAGTTCCTATGCACGACAAGATGCCTCCCACCCTCGCCAGAGGGTATCACTTACAAGGGCAGCGCCAGACTAGCAATAGCCACACGAAATTTTCATCGCCAGGTCTTCACAACTTGAATGCTGTGAAAGGAATTTCCAGGCATCTGCGAATTGATGCAGTTATTTAAGGAAACCGATGTCATCTCTTTTATAAAGTTATATAGCCTAGGTAGTGCAGGGCATGTTGTTAGAATGGAAGAAGGCAACTAACGTGGAAAAAATGAAAGAAAAACTAACCTTCCACAAACCCTATGGGTGTAGAATAAAATGGAAGACCTAAACTACACTGATTAGATGATGTAGGCCAGGGATGGCGAACCTTTTCCAACTGGTGTGCCATTTTAAGTCTGATTTATTATTCTCAACTGTCTACTGAGCCACTTGTTATTTTCCTTGGGAATGGTTACAACCCGCGACCACCCCTTCCCCCGACTTCCATCCCTAATTGCAAGTTATGTTTCATAATATGTTATTACATATATATTGTAAAATATTACATTTCATTGCATCTTCCATGGTCGTATTTTGCCAATACCACAAATATACATGTTTAAATATGTACGATTTAAGAATACCTAACATTATTTAAAACAAGTATATTAAGTGTCCATTGTAACACACTTCGTTATTAAGTATTATTATATATAGAAATCAAGATGACTAGTAGTCTATTGCCAAAGGACTTTCAGTGAAATATCGTTCTCAACTTTAGTGTGAAACTTGTTGCTGAATCTTAGTAGCGATGACATTTATGTTAGGCTCATAACTTCTTGTCTTCAATAAGAAGCAAGAAGCACTTAGGTCTGAACCAAGATGGTTTCTAACTGTTCACAACGTTCATTGTAGAAAATAGTAGCTCGCAGGTGTAAATAGCGCTGTAGCAAGTTTCTTCATGGCCGAGGCTGTTCCACTGTTCAAGTATTAAGTTCTCCGGTTTCTTGAGAGAGTATTCACCATCAAAAGCACACTCGATTTTCACCAATGCTTTACTAAGCTGTAAGAATTTGTTCACCCATGACTGGTATCTTGAAATTCAGTCAGCTACATTTCTAAACTGCCACTCAAAAAAATTAACCTTAATATCACTTAAGTGTGCAATATCAGGCTTTGAAATTAAGTGCGATAGTTTTTCCTAATCTCAAAATAGGGATAATCTCTTAGCAACTATTTGTCTTACAGAATTCAAAACGATAAACACTTATACTAACACAAGCCAAACTTCAGTAATTGACTGATGTGAGTGAGCGAATGCCTCGCTGGCAGCATCTGATATTTATCTCTATCAGTGTTGCCATAATGCATGTCTGAATGGAACTTGAAATTACATTTTCGGTACTTATTTCTTAAACCTGAAACATTATGAATATATGATGCATGAGGTATGTATAGTCTATGCCGGCCCCGTGGTGTAGGAGTAGCGTGCCTGCCTCTTACGCGGAGGCCCCGGATTCGATTCCCGGCCAGGTCAGGGATTTTTACCTGGACCTGAGGGCTGGTTCGAGGTCCACTCAGCCTACGTGATTAGAATTGAGGAGCTATCTGACGGTGAGATAGTGGCCCCGGTCTAGAAAGCCAAGAATGACGGCCGAGAGGATTCGTCGTGCTGACCACACGACACCTCGTAATCTGCAGGCCTTCGGGCTGAACAGCGGTCGCTTGGTAGACCAAGGCCCTTCAAGGGCTGTAGTGCCATGGGGTTTGGTTATGTATAGTCTATAGAACAAGACGTGCATGAAAACGTTAATATGCATGTGGTGTGACACCTAGTGACACGCGTGGCATAGGTTCGCCATCCCTGATGTAGGCTAAAGGCAGATCTGAAAGTTCTGGATGTGAAAGGAAGGAACAGGAAGACGTCCAGGCGGAAGAAGAAGAAGAAGAAGAAGAAGAAGAAGAAGAAGCTGGACATTGCTATTCCAGGATCCAGTTGTGCCAGTCTAATCTTTCAATCTTTACTGTTCGACTTCTCTTTTTACTTTCTCCTCCTATGACGAATCAGGTTTGACCTACAGGATTTTACCGAGTTCCATGATCTTTCCCTTTGTACTCAATATGTTCGTCCTTTAAGAAACGGACAAATTTTGGCACTTCGACGTACTACTACTACTACTACTACTACTACTACTACTAACATTTTCATTCCTCCCCTGAAGGGCGAGGAGGGCCTTCTAGACGATGACGTCGCCTCTCAGGCCGGGAGATTTGTATCAGGGAAGGAGATGTGCGGAGAAGATGAGAGGGTTGGTAGCCGTGGCCTGTACTATAGGAGCTGTACCGGCATTCGCCTTTGTGCATGGGAATGGAAAACTACGGAAACCAATTCTCAGGACAGTCGACGGCGGCACCAGCTCCTCTCCGTCTCCCCGATACAGAGGCTGTCAGACCACGGACCAGCAGTGGCCACTTGTGGGCCAGACCCACTCTACATCCACCGACCTACCTAGACGTCTCCGAAAACCGTAAAAGTAGTCAGTGAGACGTAAAACAACAAATTATTATTATTATTATTATTATTATTATTATTATTATTATTATTAGTCTATTATTAATATTATTATTATGTCCGGCTCCATGGCTAAATGGTTAGCGTGCTGGTCTTTGGTCACAGTGGCCACGGGTTCGATTCCCGGTAGGGTCAGCAATTTTAACCGTAATTGATTAATTCCCCTGGCACGGGGACTGGATGTACTGTATGTGTCCTCTTCATCATAATTTCATCCTTATCACGACGCGCAGGTCGCCTACGGGGGTCAAATCAGAGACCTGTACCTGGCGAGCCGAAGTCCTCGGAAACATCCCGGTACTAAAAGCCATACGCCATTCCATTATTATTATTATTATTATTATTATTATTATTATTATTATTATTATTATTATTATTAATTTTGGCATCTAAATATCTCTGCTTCATCATAAGCAGTCACCAAGTAAAACTGAAAATCCAGTCATTAGACCGGGTCAAGAATAGAATGATTGAAGCTCCCACTAGCGGCGAGGATAGGGACTGTGCCGGCTGCCGAAGCCTGTGCGCATTCCTTTGGGGCAATGATAAATGTCTGGCAGATGAAATGAAATCATATTGGATCTCTCTCGCCTCCACTTTGCCCAGTACAAATCTCACATAGAGTAACCGGGATTTGAACCACGGAACCCAGCGGTGAGAGGCCGGTGCGCTGCCGCCTGAGCCACGGAAGCTCCACTTCAGGGGATCTAATTTTATGTGAAAATTGAGCCACTAGGACATGGTTTTCCACTTCACTTGCATTGATAGGGATTTTTTTTTTTTTTTTTGCTAGTTGCTTTACGTCGCACCGACACAGATAGGTCTTATGGCGACGATGGGATAGAGACGGCCTAGGAATTGGAAGGAAGTGGCCTTGGTCCGGCATTTTCCTGGTGTGAAAATGGGAAACTACGGAAAACCATCTTCAGGGCTGGCGACAGTGGGGCTCGAACCCAGTATCTCCCGAATACTGGATACTGGCCGCACTTAAGCGACTGGAGCTATCGAGCTCGGTCTGATAGGGATTTGAACCACGCTTATCATGATGATGACAAACTAGTTATTTTGTTTTCAGTCAGCTATTATTCTCAGCGCACCAATTAGCAGACACTATCGAATGGCCACTAAGCAAACTTCAGGAAAAGTATGGCCAACGGAATCTGTTAACATTCTTAAGCACGTATATCAATACATTTTCAATACTTCCAAACGCTCTATGACAGTCTGTCCCTTGGTGGAAAATAACTCGGAACACATGAAAATAATGACAGGATAATGCCGAAGCAGTAAAACACACCAACATGCTGAAGTCCCGATCTGGAACATGTCGTGATAATGGCGCTGACTGTTCCACACCCAGCAGGAGTTTGCCTCGAGTCCCCAAGGAGGGGGAAGTTTACCCAGGATATTACGTGCCACGCCCCGGAGGACCCAGGTGCGGTTCATCAAGTGCGTGCTGGGATTTTACGGGCACGTTGAGAGGATCGTCGTGGCGGAGACGACGTGAATCTATAAATACAATAGGTAGTGACAACACAGGCAGAGAATTCGTGAATTACATGGGAATAACCAGAAGTTACCGTGCCCATAGTTTAGAGGAAAAAAGTCTGTTGTGCAGCGTGCTTTAGTGGGGAAATACAACAATAATAATCATCCAAATTTGGCTCGATATCTACGGTACTGTAACCATGGTGCGGGAAGCTCAAGAAAGGAATAATTACTACGTGATGGTCTTCAAGATTCTGTGAAGAGAGGGCGCAATAATAATAATAATAATAATAATAATAATAATAATAATAATAATAATAATAATAATAATACAAGAGAATGGATTGGAAAAGAATGCCATTAAGGAGCGGGCGAGTACTACTTTTACGGTTTTCGGAGAGGTGCCGATATTTAGTTCCGGAGGAGTTTTAACGTGCCAGTAAATCTACCGACACGAGGCTGACGTATTTGAGCACCTTCAAATACCACTGGACTGAGCCTTAAGCTGGAAGATGTTTTGAACGGGACAGCTAAGTGTCGTTGACTTCCGGCACGCTGAATAAATTCTGTGGGACATTCGGGCGTTCTTTTCAGTTATATAGGAATTGAGGGGACGTAAGACACGTAATTATATTTATTGCGATACGCGGTAAATGAAACGACACTGAAATTATTGCTGATCTGCTGAATTTATTTATTGTTGCCTATATAATAGTTTGACATATTGCGAATTCAGTTTTATGTTAATTTTTATAATTCAGGACGTCAGAAGTAAACTATCTTAAGTGACATTTCACGAAATTTGCAGGAGAGCTGAAACAAGCTGCGGACCGCACATGTTATTACCTTTAAAGGAGGTCAAATCCACGTTCTGACCGTGGTAAACTATCGTAAGAGCCAATATAATATAGAGTGCTGCAGACGGCATAGGGTCGGACTGTTGTATGATCGTTTAGCATTGTTTACCATTGGGTTCTCCTAGTACATACGATAGTATCACATACCATATCTTCATTCATGCAAAACATACACATATCTATCTTCTATATAAATAAAATCGTAACGGCTGTGTGTCTGTACATTGACTACTCTGGCGAAATTTCCGTACAGTTATCCGTTTCAGGTGTAATAATGACCATCTACATATTTTTTCAGCTTTGATGTCTGTCTGTCTGTCTGTCTATTTGTTTGTCTGTTTGTTTGTCTGAGTTCTTATAACGTGAAAACTACTGGATATATTTCTACCAAACTTTATATTTTGAATACACCGGTCCTTGGGTAGATTTTAGGGCCAGTGTTATTTCTGAATGCCTAAATTTACTAGGGGTGTAGCCGAAACCGAAACCATGATTTTGCACCCCACAGAAAATATGCACCCCACAGAAAATATGCACATCCAAAATTAATGCAAATCTACCATCCTTGATGGAAATCAATGTCTAAAACATTTTTCTCATGTGCATCATGTGCATAGGATGATTAATAAGGGAGATATCATTAAGGGACTGTTTCTCAGCACAAGTCCCAGCGGACTAAGCTGAGATGTGATACGAGAAAATATCATAGGACCAGCCATTTAGACTCTAAACACGGCGCCTTAGGGTAGAATCCGTTTGTCATTATGACATACCGTTTAGCAGCAGTTAATCTGTAAATGAAGGTCTGCAATGTTGTAAATATGCATATACTTTAATCTGTCGATCTATATATATATATTCATTGATTTCGATTTGTAGCCATCAGGGAAGGGTGTGCCTGCTATTGTAATCAGTACTCCACATATCGACTTTGACTGGCAGTAGAAATGGGGTCCTTCTCCAACTCCTGTGTAACTGTCATTAGTAAGGAGGGCCTACCATTGTAATGAATAATTCCCTTCTCGATTTGATTTGAAGAAGACAAGGGAGCATGCAATTTTATTCAAAACTCCCCTACCCGATTGTGTTTGGCTGTAGGCAAGGGTGCCCGCCATTATGAACAAATGTACCCATATAAAATGTGACTGGCATTAGGCATAGTGGCCTGCTATTTTCATGGAAACTCATCAACTCGGTGTGACTGGCACTAAGCTGGCTCGCAGTAGGAAAAGGGGCCATTCATTATAATGATAACAGGACAACTCAATTTTGACTGGCAGTAGGGAAGTTGTCTGCCATTATATTAAAAGCTCTTCCACTGTAATCTCTCTGGAACTAGAAAAGGGGGCATGCCATTTTAACGAAGACTCCCCAAATCAATTGTGACCGCTCAGTAGGCAATGGGGCCTGCCATTATAATGTAAATTTCCAAACTCAATTGTGAATGGCAGTAGGCAAGTGAGCCTGACGTTATCATCACAACTCCACAACTCACACTTTACATTGAAAACAACGTGTAGGTAACTGCCCATGCAGTTTTTCGGATAAAGCTAAGAGACATGCAATTTAAAAAAATCTTATTCACTGCATGTACAGTAATTTACTTCGATATCCGTAAACAATGCAAAATCCGTAGCGAAGCACGAGTAAATTTTGCTAGTCTATATATATATAATTAATTAATTAGAACATGTAACACAATATTGCGAGAAAACCGCAATACTTCTTCTTCTGTGGCGTTCAATTCGAAAATTAGTTTGTAGTGGTTTTCCATGAACGCCGGTCTGTGGCTAATCTCTTCAACTCCATGTAATTGTCACAACCCTTGTCGTGAATGATTTGTTTTATATATCCTAGCCGTGGTCTACCTATACATTTCTTTCCTTCCACACTGTCCTCCTCAAGATATGTCCAATCCAATTGTCTCTTCGGTGAGGAAGCATATTCCATCAACATGACTTCTCTCCAATCCTTTTCAGCGTTTCTTCATTAGTGATTTTGTCCACCCTGGAATTGTCAGTATTTTCCTGTAGCACCATACTTCAAAGGCTACTATACGTTTATCAGCCAAGCTAAGAGTCCAGGTTTCACTACCATACAACAGTACGCTCCACACATATCTTCACAAGACATTTCCTGAGGCTCATACTAATGTTTTCACATGTAAAGAGCTTTCCTTTTTTGTTGAACGCTATTTTTGCTTGGTTAATGCGTCTGACTATTTCTCTTCTACTTCCATCTGCAGTTATTTTGCTACCAAGATAAGTGAACTCCTGTACATTTGTCAACTGTTCTCCATTTAAAGTATAACGAGGAGGTTCATAATGCCGGCTACAGAGGAGGATTTTGGTTTTCATTTTGTTGATATTCATGTTATATTTGTTGAAGGTGGATTCCATTTCTGCTAATGTATAATTCAAATCATCTTCGTTTTCTGCCAGGATTGCGATATCATCTGCAAAGCGAAGCATGATAAATCTTTTTCCTTGAATCTTGAGACCTCCAGTCATTAGCAAATTATAATTTACTTCACCTATTGCTTTTTGTATGCATGCATTAAAAAGATTTGGTGAGAGCGAACAACCTTGCCGAACTCTTTGCTTAATGTTAGCCTCTGCTGTGGAATCTCCACATAACAGCTATCTCGTCTTCATACAATTTCCAAATTGTCCTCCTGTCTTTGTACTTGACACCCAGTTCTTTCAACAGCGTGAATAGTTTATCCCACTCAACCTTATCAAATGCCTTCTCCAGGTCTACGAAAGCAATGAATGTACAAAGATCTTTTCGTAGTTGTTTTACTATAATCATTCTTAAAGGTAGGATTGCTTCTCGAGTCTCTCTTCCCTTCCTAAATCCAAATTGATCTTCTGTCAATGCCAACTCCACCTTTCCTTCAATGCGTTTCAAGATAATGCTGGTGAGTATTTTAAAGGCATAGGTTACAAGGCTCAGTGTGCGATATTGGTCACATCTATTAGCAGATGATCTCTTCGGAATGGTCACTATGACACACTTCCTAAAGTCTGATGGGATATGTCCCGTGTTATACATTTCACTAATCAGATCAAATAGGGCTTTCTTCACATTGTCTCCAGTGGCTTTTATCAGCTCTGCTGGTATATCATCAACCCCAGAGGCCTTTCCGTTTTTCAGCCTTTCCATTCTTTGATTAAATTCATCCAGGAGTATTTCATCTCGCTCATTTTCTTTATCTACTAGCTCTTCATTTTCTAGTATTTTGCAAGGCGTATGTTTTCTTCCATATAAATTTTCAATGTATTCTTTCCATTTTGAGGCATTATCAGTATCTTCATACACCAGTTCTCCATCATCTGTATTCAGTCCATTGGACTTAATCCTCTTATCTCCAAAGGACCGCTTGACGACCTTAAACGCTCTCTCAAATTTATGATTCTTAACTAGTTTTTCTACTTCCATGCATTGCAATTCCAGACATTTTTCTCTGGCTGCCTTCCCCTCTCGATTTATTTCGTTTCTCAATTTTCTGTATTGTTGTTGTCCTCCTTCAGTCGCAGAGTTCTTAAACTTTCTTCTTATGTCTATCTTCTCAATTATTTCATTAGTTGTCCAGGCTTTCGTGTTCTGTGCTTTCAGCTTTCCCACAACATCTGTTGCTGCTGTTAGAACACTTCCCTTACAAGCATTCCACTTATTCTCCATACTTCTGAAGTCTATTGCTAATATTTCTGACAGAAAATCATCTGTCTACTTAAAATCTATAGCAAAGTTTCTATCTCTGAGAGCTTTACTGTTCCATTTTTGACTGTTCTTCTTTTTCAGTTTCTTCAGTTTTAGTTGACATTCGCTCAAAACCATGTTGCGGTCGCTACCAATATCTGGGCCAGGGCAGCTACTACAGTCCTTCAGCTGTGACTTAAATCGCTGCTTTACTAAAATGTAATCGATTTGAAATAGATTCCCACCACATGGCATTGTCCAAGCCAAGTATAACGTCTTCGTGTATGGTGTTGAAATAATGTATTTGCAACCACCAGCAGATTGTAAGCGCAGAATTCCAATAAACGGTTTCCTCGATCGTTCCGTGTGCCAAGCCCAAATTGGCCCACAACCATTCCATCTTTATCCTCTCCAATAACAGCATTCCAGTCTCCGAGCATTATCAGATTCTCATCTCCTTTAACACCTTTGATTAATTCTGTCAGATCATCGTACACTCTTTCCACTTCTTCATCTTTGTGGGCAGTGGTTGGCATGCAGACTTGAATGACAACGGTGTCCCTTCGTTTAGTATCTTATTTCACTAAAATATGTCTTCTTCTCAGCTGAGTGTATCCTTTAACTCGGTGACCCATTTCTTTCGTCAGCAGCACTCCAACTCCTCCCTCTCTTGGTTTGTCCATAATGATTCCCGTATGGATTAGTCTGTAATCTCCACTCAAAAAATCTCCATTATCAGGCCATCTCACTTCTGCTATTCCGAACATATCTACATTCATCCTTCCAATCTCAAGCTTTAGGTTTTCCAGCTTACCGTATTACTAACATCTACGTATTATACATCAAAAGGAAGATCTCCATCTCAGGGTTACTACAAAAAATTACTTATTTCACTGAGTGCTTTATTTGCGTAAAATAGATATTTATTAGAATAATACGATGCTTAGGTTGTTGCAATGAAATTTATTCGCCAGTAGATGGCTCTATGAAAGTTCTCTCTGTTGATCTTTCTATGCCAATCCGATAGAGAGCTTTGTGAAAGTTGTCTATGCAGATCTTCCTTTTTTGTCCGATAGATGGCTCTGTGAAATCAAGTTTTCCCCAGAATGTTAGTTGTTGCTCCATGTTGGTTCTAACAAGCGAGAAACAGAAATAAACCCTACTTAGGATATTCTATATTTTAAAAAATCCTTTATCACGAACCTTACATTAAATTACTTAATGTATGGTTATTAAACGAAATCTGTATGCACTGCCAAGAACGACATTTCGCTGCGGAAATGGTAAATGGACATTTTAATTCTTGTTGCCACAATGGTTTGGTTTATTTTCCACAATCTCAAGGAAAAGACGTACTTAAAGGTGTGATGCTACTTGATAACGATTTCATGAACCATGTAAGGCAGTATAATCGTACAGTGTCCTTTCCATCCTTCTCTGCTAACCGTAGCCATATTCCAGGATTAGGTCCTTACAGTTTTAAGATTCAGGAGATGATTCTTAACTATAGTACAGATTTACTGTCTACTGAAAATTGCCGAGCATTATAAAGCCAGCTTTATGTGATAAATTCAAGTCTTGCCAAACGGAATTCTTTGTGGAAATTCTATAAATTGCAATATTCCAGATGCATAGTCACAACGGAAGTGTAAGTTTAAAGACAAATAGTTGGTCCTCCAGAGTTGAGTATATTTTCCGTTACCTTTCTTTTTTCTTTAAAAGTTGCTCTACGTCGCACCGACACAGATAGGTATTATGCCGATGATGGGATAGGAAAGGGCTAGGAGTGGGAAGGAAGTTCCTGTGGCTGTAATTAGGGTACATTCCCGGAATTTTCCTGGTGTGAAAATGTGAAACTGCGGAAAACCATCTGCAGGGATGCCGACAGTGGGATTCGAACCCACTATCTCGTGAATGTAAACTCAGAGCTGAGCGCCCCTAAGGGCACACTCAGGGATATGGCAGGAACGATCATTTGAAGCAAAAATCTTCATATGGACATATGCCCTATTCCGAATGGTTTCCTAAATAGAACATATTAGTAACTTATCATTCAGTGCACATATTGAAATAATAGTAAATACAGCAATGAAACAACTAGGTTTTATCGTACGAAACGGGAAGGACTTAAATAACATTAAGACTTTGTGTTCTCTATAACTCATTCGTGAGGTCAAAATTAGAATATGCATCCGTTATATGGATGCCAAATTACAAATCTTATATAAATAAAATTGAAAAGGTTCAAAAGAGATTCTTAGAGTTTATTTATTACAAGAAGCATAATCAGTCAGCATATAAGTTGAGAATATCATATCATCACTTATTAGAAGAATTTAGATACAATTCATTAAGCGCTCGCCGAGAATTATACCAACAACTGTTTCTACACAGAATTATAAATGGCGTTATAGGTAGTGGTGATCTACTAGCCAGAATAAATTTTAATGTAAGGAAATCTAACTTGCGTAACCGGATGTACAATCCCTTATCCAACATATTAATTCATAAAAAGTCGCCATTGGTAAGGATGTGTAATACGTTTAATGACTTATTCAGAAACCAAGACATAGATCTATCAATGTCCCTAACTGACTTCAAAAAATGTCTAGTGATTTTCTTTAGTGAATATACTTAAACTATCTTAACAAACAGCATCTTATAAAAAGAAAATAGAATTCATTACACTGTCTCTTTGTCAATCACCCAGATGTAATTTAATGGTCTATAAACTCCGAGATATTTTTATACTCTTAATCATGCACCTGACCTGTTCACATATGTGTGTGCTTGTACATGAGGTTTTAGCTTTTCCTACTTATGTAATCAGGAGTCAGCAATTGCAGCACTATCTAATCCTGATATGTATATAACCTATTGTTGTTTTTGTCATTTTCCCCTCTAAATTTGTTTATTATAATTTTTCAAAATCTGTTGTTAATTTTTCGTGATATTTTTCTATTTCGCAATGTGTATTATTGTACTATATTTTGTAGTGTCTGTTGTAATTGCAGTGCAACTCTGTTACAGACATGTGTCATAAATAAATAAATATTTAATGTACATTTGTTTTTGGGCTGGTGGTGTGCACGTATGTGTCTTACCTACCCAACCTCTTCGATGTTTCATTCTAGCCGAATTACTTCGTTGCTTTCAACCTCTTTTCTCGGAATGTCTTCTGCTATTAAACTAGCCCGTAGAACGTGCAGTTGCCCATGGTGTGTTGTGTGTGAAGTAGTGCGTGCGACTGAGAGTGTATCAGAGAGAAGCATCGGTTAATTGTGCTGAATAAAATGCCACACATCTAGACTAATGAAGAATATGCAGATATGGTGTATGTTTACGGCTTCTGTGATGGTAGTGCTCCAGCTGTTGTCGAGGTGTACCGTCGGCGCTTTCCGACACGTCGAATTTCTGATCATAGAGTGTTTACCAGAGTTTTCAGGTATTCTTCCAAGTTTCCATTTTTCTCTTGAACGTGTAGCTCAACAACCTGTGCAGTAACAACAACACATTGTTTAAATGATGCAGCGTAGTCCTACTACCAGCACAAGGCGACTTTCTGCACGTATCAATGTGCCACGAACACGTGCATGGCGAACATTACGTGCGGAAAACTTGTACCCATTTCAAAACGTCAAAGAGGTTTGGTTAATACTGTACGTGCACACCACTAGCCCAAAAACAAATGTACCGCACGACCAACTCGCTTGGTATGTTAATTTTCTCATTTTTCGTGTACCATTTTTTATATTTAGTCTCTGTTTGCAGCTACTACGATGAAAGACCTCTAGTATATATATATTCACTAAACAAATTTATCAAGCACTTCCCGCACCTTTCAAGGTGTCTAAAAGTCAAAGTGTGTCATATGAAGACACCACCAAAAGAAGTCACATACGATGAAATCTCAAAATAATCGTTTTTGCATTTACGAACAGATTTAGCACCACCACCTCGCAAAGCCCATTTGAATTCGCCCGCGAAGTGATCCGAGTGGCTAATTCCAGGAGCGGATAAAATGACGACGGTGCGAGATATGGAATTTTTTTTTTCAAATTATTTGTCAGTATGACCAACACTCTAATGCTGATATACCCGGTTCACGTTGTTTCCGACCAACCTGTACTGTATATTAACCTTAGAGCACCTTTCAGGTTGTTATAGGTAAACAGTTATTTGGCCCTTAAAATGCACCTCTCTTGTGTTCTGTGCATGCAGTCCCCACGTCGCCGGGTAAGTGCGTGATGCCACGAATGCTAGTCCACAGACGGCGCTCCTTTGAATCTCAGATGGTCATGGCCCGTTCATAGCAAACGTGGCGGTACACTGGATTAGAGCATTCACATGGTCAGAATCTTAACTAGGAAACGAACTTCATGAGAATGGGATTGTCGAGCGCCAGAACCAAATTACAAAAATAGGATCCTAAAGTTGGGAGGTTTGGCGTATACTTCCTTACTGTGAATACCCTGACCCTGCGGTCATTAAGCCTGCCTCTTACCGGCTTCAGTTCCCGCCCAGATCAGGGAGGTTTACCAGGATCTGAGGGCTAGGTTGAGGTGTACTCAGTCAAGGTGAAAACAACTGAGGAGCCATTTGACTGTGAGATAGCTGAGAGGATTCGTCGCATTGACCATGCATAACTCGTAATCTGCAGGTCTTTGGGATGAGCAGCTATCGCTCGGTAGGCCAAGTTCCATAAGGCCTGTAGCACCATACGATTTGCTTGTTTGTTTGTTTGAATATTTCATAAAATATTGTCATAGAAACACCTTAAAATAACCCCTTGGGTGACAATGAACTTTTGCAAGCGGTGGTAAAGATTGAGGAAGCTATCGTATTTTGTCCTCTTGTAAATCTTACTGCGATTCTGCTTGCATATCATTTTCTGTTTCAAGATAGCGTCTTATGAAAGGATTGTTCATACTTAGAAAGAGGTAAACAATGATAGGAGCTAAGTCAGGTGAATAGACGGGATGTTGAAGCATAGAACTTTCGCGAAAAATTCTGTCTGTTCCCAATCAATTTTAGAAATTAGAAATACACACATTAGTGCAGATAACTCAGTGAATTGTTATACGACAAATTTCACAGACATGAAGAACGCTGACTGCTGAGCACAGTGCATACAGTGGAGCCAATTGTTACAAGACACATTTCACAGGCACGGAGAACTTTCTCTGTTGGGCACAGTGCAGACACTACAATCGATTGTTGAGAGACATATTTCGTAGGTAAGAAGAACTCTGGATGCTGAGGAGAGTGTAGATATCTCAGGGAACTGTAAAGACGTGTAAACACTAGCGAGCTGTTGCATGTAACGTGACGGTTAATGTAACCACTCATATTATTGGAGATGTCTTAAGAAATATGCATGCGAACGCTATCGGACTTCGAGCACACTTTGTAACACGACATGCGAACATAAAGGGAGCTCTCAGCAGGCTTGTGGACGATGGATGCACTGGTTCGTTAATGGGTGCGTTTCCACAAAGCCAGGAGTAGCGTTATAAAGCACTATGGAGTGCCTAAATATAATGGAAATGCACAGAACAAATCGATATTATGGGATCCAAAAGATAGAAATAGCTGTAAGAAACACCTAAAAGAGAATGCTTGGGCTGAAATGGGTGCTGTTATTCATACGACGGGCACCGACTGCAAGCAAAACTTGGTGAATATGAACGCATCGTTCAGTTGTAAGATACTGTAAAGTTCTGAAAGACTCCCCATTTGCCAAGTATCTTCATGTCATAGCCTATCTACCTTTCAATACATTGCCTCTCTAAATTCAATGTTGCATATCTGAATCCTAGGACCAAAAAAGTTTGCCCTAATATTCGAAGTTGGTCGGATTCAAGCGGGTGGAACTTTTGTAATGACCACTAAATGTCTGCGATTGTAAATCCGAAAATAAATCAGAATGTTTCTTTCTTTGTTGTATAATGCATGCTGAGATAACTTTCTTGGACGTTTATCGCCATCATTTAAGTTGTGTATCGGGATATACAACACACTGGCGATTTTCTCAGCTGATACAAAATACGTGTCTTGACTGCGAGCTCACCATGCGCATTGTGAATCCGGTCACTCTTAGCTGATTACATGGTATCCATATGAAGAAGAGAAACTGTGTAATGTGTACCCGCCCTTATAAGACAGATTTCACAGACACGAAGAACTTGGGCTACTTAGTACAGTGTCCAAACGTCATTGCTTGCAACAACAGATTCAGCAAATACTTTGGTGAGCCATTTTACCGCTTGGGTAAAGCTCAGTGTGCAGGTGTGTAGTGAAGGGCTGGAGGCAAGAGTAAACACGTTCGCCCCCGTTGCTTATAGCGAACAGCAGCAACAGTTTTGTTTGGTTTTGTCCTAAAATGTCGAGTGTATTGATTCACTGTGTCATTGTAAGCATGGAGGATAATTATTTGTTTTGTATTCATATATACAACATATGGATACAAATATACGAATATTTTGTTATATATGGACTATGGAAGAGGATCATCGAGAATAAATGAGTGAAATATTTCAGTTATGTAAAGCATAATTAACCACCATCCCGCCCTCCACCGAAATGTACGAAAACAACGGAAAGATACGCCAACTTTTATACCCATTCACCATCTGCAAATAAATTCGCGCGTTCAAGCCCCTCAATCAAAAGTAGTAAAATAATGGAAGCCACTTAGCGTGAGTAAATCACACCACCGCATGTAGGTAATCTGTTCATGCTGAGCTCTGCTGTTAGCGATAAAGGGTCACTGGGGTGCACGGTTTGCTTTTATGTTCTTTGTCTTTTGGGGGTCGTTCGAATTTGAAAGCGGTCAGTTAAGGCTTCGTGCTGCTCCGATAATCTCTTTAAGCAGGGACTCTGTGCGACGATAATTAGAAAGTTTGGTTCTCCGTAAATTAATTTGAAGCAAAAATGCCAATTGGCAGGAACAGAGAGGGAGATCTGATTGTGACCAGAAGTAGGAGGAGCTTACGGTATTTCTAGAGATTTTACACGAATAAGATAATAACTGCTTTGTTTTACCTAGTAGATAATTAAGAACTATACAGGTGTATCCGTGTTGATGTTACAGACTTTCAGGGATGATGGAGGACGGCAAATGGATCAATTTGAGATAAGGAACCGTATTCCGGAAACGTTCGAGTCAAAAGTTATCAATAATCCAAGTGGTGCTCAGAGATGTAGTACCCGCGTTCTTGGAACACATCCCACTTGTCCTTCGTCAACGGGTGTGGTTCCAGCATGATGGAGCCCCACCTCACTTTGGACTGAGGGTTCGTGAACACTGGATCAGACGTTCCCTGCAAAGTGGATAAGAAGAGGAGGTCCTGTTTCGTGGCCCACTCGTTCACCTGATCTCACCCCACTTAATTTCTTCTTGTGGGGCCATGTGGAAAGCCTTGTGTATGAGACACCTGTCGAGATTTAGCAAGAATTTTCGCTGTCTGCAACGCTGTTCAAACGACACCGGGGATTTTCGAACAGGTACGACGGAACTTTGTGCGACGATGCCATGCTTCCATTGATGCAGGGGAACGCCATTTCGAACATTTGTTTTAAACGGAACAGCTTGTGAAACTTGTACAGGTAAACAGACTTAAATGAGTAGAATTCTGCTTAACTTTTAACTGAATCGTTTCCGGAATATGGTTCCTTATCTGAAATTAATCCACTTGCCGTTCTCCATCATCGCTAAAAGATTGTGACATCATCACGGATACACCTTGTATAACAGGAATCGTCAATCGAGAGCGAAATGCTCCCCGCTCTTGAGAAACGAGAGCAGCTTAGCAAGCAAGTAGGGGAAGTGCACGACGTAGTACGTACTGCAGGCCAGTGGCGCAAAGGTGTAGCGCATCTTTCTGGATACGTTAGATTGCGACACGATACGCGTGAACTCATGTGAGGTGACAGTAGTGTGTTCCCGCCTTTATCCTCACACCACACGACGTTCAAGTCTAGTCGGTTAATGCTGCATTTGCTGTGGAATCGAGTTTAGCGCAGCGTAGGCCATTGTCGCCAACAAGTTTCAAACCTTCTTGGGAGGAAGAGTATACTTCAAGAAAATAACACACAACATGTTCAATATGTAATAAAATATTGAATCACATTAAAAAAATTAATCTGCAGCGCCGTTGTTCCTTATGTCACGCCGACAAGTATGATAAATATGAAGGCCGGGAAAAGATAGCGTTACTAGAAAAACTTAAAAACAACTCATTTGAGGATGTAAGTACATTTTGATATTACCCAACTCAATTCTATTTCTTACTATAAATGTTTAATAATTCCTCAGAAATGATTTATTTATGTACTGGTATGCATTTCATTCCTGTTGTTCAGATGGTAATATTTCCGAGCGGCAAATACAGTACTGTCACGGTATGCAACCCGCTTGTGCGCTGCTCTCTTGTCACATGACTGACAGCCGACCCGAGCGGAACAAGTAACACCGGCTCCCTAGAGCAACTGCGTGATGACGTCTATTGTATAAAGGCTAGTACACACCTAGCAACAAAGTCGCGGGATATTGTATGGGGACAGTTGCGAGACACTGTCCCTAGACTGTTGCGATACAATGTCCCGCGTCCACATCTATAGAGCTAGTTGCGCGCGAAATGGCGCAAGAAATTGCTTTATGTGTTTTCAATGTTGTGAATCTTTTTCTCCATCTCGTGAATGGACATAGTGAACTTTTTAGCCAGAGACCCCATTGCTTCCCTCCTTTTGTCTCTGTTTTTATATTCGATAGACATAACATCCCAAAGACAAGGGAGGGTGTGTAAATCCTCAATGATTTTGAGTAGTTTCCATCACAAAACAACAGAACACGAAACACAACACCAACACGTGGCGGCTATCTGCACACTGGCATCGGCGTGTCCCGGGACTTTGTCTCGCGACACGTCCAGACTACATCATGTTGCGCAACATTTGTATCATGTATCCCATTTCGAATGGGAGACCTGCGACTTGCAACTTTTGTATCGCGACAGTCCCAAACACGGAAAAAATGTCGCAGGATATCCCTGGAACTTGTCGCGATACACGTGTTCCGCAACTTTGTCGCTTGGGGTGTACCAGCCTTTAGACTGTTATTTTGTCAATTTCACACTGACGCAGACAGTTCTTATGACGATAAAGAGATAGGATACGGCTAAGACTGGGAAGGAAGCGAACGTGGTCTTAATTGAGGATTAGCCTGGTGTAAAGTGGGAAACGATGAAAAATCATCTTCAGGGATGCCAACAGTGATGTTCGAACCCACTACGTCCAGAATGCAAGCTATTTGACCCAGATCGTATAGCCAATTTTACTCTATGCAGATACATAAAGAGTAATGACGTGGATCTCCATAAATTCACACAATAAGCACTTTTATGGTTACGGTCTTATACTGTTCATCGAATAGCAAGGTGTATGAACCAGTATCGTAAAATAAGTGAGAGAGTTTAACAACGATCCATCATATATGATGCAGAATGTATTTTTCGAACAATAGTATCCATTAAGAAGTGTGTAAGAAAATAATATCTTTCATGCGCTCCACCACTTATGCCCATGAAAAGTAACCCTCTTCTTCTGCCTGGCCTTTTTCCATTTACCCTATGTGTAGGGATGTATTCTCTATGATGTGATTCTGTGGTGGTTTGTGATATGACGTATTGTATGTATATGAAGATGTGTATTAAGAGGAAGACAAACAACCCGCCACCGAGCTAGGGGAATTAGCCAGATGCGATTCAAACCTCTGGCCGGGCCAGGAATCGAATCCGGGTATTCTGAACCGAAACCCACTACGTTGTTTATTCATCCAAGAAAACGATAGAAGACTAGGCGTGAGCCATTATTGGCTTAAATTCATGATCAGCTGCGTACTATTTGTGTCATGATTACCTATTTAGTTACTAGCTTTGTTTGGATTTTTTGTTTTGATTTACAAGTTGCTTTACGTTGCACCGACATTTGCCTGGTGTGAAAATGGGAAACTGAGGAAAACGATCTTCAGGGCTGCCGACAGTGGGGTTCGAACCCACTATCTCCCGAATGCAAGCTCACAGCTACGCGTCCCTAACCGCACAGCCAACTCATTCGGTTTGGATTTTGCTGAAGAATGAGGTTATCACTCTAAAGATTCCATTCCTTTTTATTGTTTTCGTACAGCCATGGTTCAGTGGGCTTATACATGTTCAGAAAAGATCTTAAAGATTACTTATTCGACGTATACACGCATTTGATATATTCTGTTGTAGATATTCATTAAATTTAATTAAGTGTTCAAAGAACGTGTCTATGGCCTCTTTATGGATACCATGTCGATTTGAATGCCCCTCTTTTCACGGAGCTCGGTAGCTGCAGTCGCTTAAGTGCGACCAGTATCCAGTATTCGGGAGATAGTGGGTTCGAGCCCCATTCTCAGCAGCCCTGAAGATAGTTTTCACTGGTTTCCCATTTTCACACCATACAAATGCTGGGGCTGTACCTTAATTAAAGCTACGGCCGCTTCCTTTCCACCTCTAGCCTTCTCCTATCCCATCGTCGCCATAAGACCCATTTGTGTCCGTGTGACGTAAAAAAACAGCTCTTTTCTGAATGCTCATGTCTTTGTTTTCTCTTGTTCATTAATGTCATCTACGTTGTGATGATCACATTTACATTAATACCGATTTGACCTAGTTGTCATTCATCTTCTTTTAATAAACCTTGTTGTTAACAGTATCGATACCAGGCTATAAAGAATATCCTAGTTCTCCAAAATACTTCTAAGGCAATGAAAGTAGTATTGAGACGTCTTCGGAAAACCACATAAAAGCAGGAAATTTAACCGTATCAAAATGTTTCACCGTTTCTAAAAAACTACTGAACAGATTTTGATATAATTTCTAGTGTTCATCAATCCCGTGAATAGGCACACAGTAGGCTAATATTCTACGAAATCGCGGGTAAAAAAAATGTATTTTTTCGCTCATCTAAGATCAAGAATTTGTTTTCGAAGTGTTTCAGCGTTCCTTTCCATTTTGTTCCATATCCTTATCTCTTAGGAAACGTAGTGTGTGTTACCATGGTGACGTTGTGTCTTATCAGTTACGTGATGCATGCGAACAAGAGCAATATTTTGTTCTCTTTGAAGCACTGGATCATGAGAGATGTGCGTTCTCTGTTCTTTCTTTAGTCCATGTCTCATGTTCCCGCGGGAAGCAGCCGTATGTCACACTCCTTGTCCCCGACTGTGAACTCAAGCTTACTGTGTTTCAACTTCGCTGATCAAAGGAACTCTGCCTCGTACAGACTCCATATACGGAACTCTTTTCACTTTCCTTCTCTTGTAGCGCTGTGGTACACATTATCACCACACACAGAGGTAGGAATTATTCAGTTTAGTCAATCAGGAGGATTGACAATCTTAACAATGTGTGACGAACATGAATTGGAATGCAAATAGTGAATTATGATGTACAGACTTTTGAAGAATAAGACTCTATTGGAGCAGACGACTACACATAATTACAGTATTTGTTCCTCAGCTTCCCGAGTTAAATACTGTAATATAATAATAATAATAATAATAATAATAATAATAATAATAATAATAATAATAATATCATTAAAGAAGCCTCATTTCCAATCCCTCTAGAAGGCACCACCATTCGTACTCTGAAATCAAGTACCTAAAGACCAAAACCCATGGCGCAATAGCCCCGAAGGGCCATGGCCTACCAAGCGACCGCTATTCAGCTGGAGGGCCTGCAGATTATGAGGTGTCGTGTGGTCAGCACGACGAATCCCCTCGGCCGTTATTCTTGGCTTCCTGGACCGGGGCCGCTCACCGCCAGATAGCTCAGTTGTAATCATGTAGGCTGAGTGGACCTCAAACCAGCCGTAACATCCAGGTAAAAATCTCTGACCAGGCCGGGGATCGAACCAGGGGTCTCCGGGTAAGAGGCAGGCACGCTACCCCTACACTGCGGGGCCGGCAGTCAAGTACCTAGGAAAATAGATATCAGCCAACGAGAGTTAAACATTGGCAATAGATATCAGATATTGCAAGTTGGAGAGGGTTTACCACTTCTGCGAGAGCATTTACACATCCGAATACCTTCCCAAGAATCGTAAACATTACCACTCAGTGATACGATCTTTTGTGCTCTACTCTACGCCTCTGAATGTCTCTTGATTGCCAGGAAGGGCCACTGAGGGAAACAGAGCTGAAGGAACGAAAAATCTTAAGCAGGATATTAGGACCCAGTAGAGAAGAGGATTGCCCTCATAAGAAAAGGCACAACAATGAGCTCTATGATCATCAGGAAGACATAATCACGTCCATGAGGAAAAGGCGACTGGCCTTCTACGGCAACTTGACCAGTATGGACCCCTGGTAAGCTCACCAACAAGATCTTCAGCATGACAGGTAGAGGGAAAGCCTCCAAGAATACATGGATTGCCGCAGTGATATCGGACCTAGAACAATCAGAAATTCCACTTAACACTATACAAGACTGATCCCAAATCCGACGGATGACTATGCAGGGCGTCTTCTTAGTGTCCCTCACCGGTAAGAAGAACACAGGGACCATCAGACCGAAGCGGACAGAGGAGAGGAAGCTGGCACACAGCCTGAAAATTGAAGATTTCTGGGCCAAGAAGAAACAGAAGACCCATGTACGTGTCCCGTGGTCGTGAGTATGCCTAAATGGAAAGAAAAAGAACAGTTTGATTTAATGCCATTAAGGCTGTCTGCATGTGAGATCACGACTAAGAGGGGAGTAATATGACTGAACTGCTTTCATCAGGGAAAAGGAGTCGACGACGCTGAAGGTGATGGATGGGCAGCATTCAAGAAAGCATGGCATAGAAGAGGCTTGCGGACGAGATGTTTCTGAACAGAGTAGCGTGGAGAAGGAATATCCGCATAAGCGACCCCACGTAAGTGGGATTAACCATGCTGAACAAGAAGGCTTCCTGTATGCCAATTTTGAGGTACCGGTTTACTCTATCAGATAGAGAAAAACAGGTAAGTATTAGACTTCCGTGGCAGAGGTTTTTAACGTTATGTCGGGTAAACATCAAATGTCACCAAAGATCTTTTACATGTTGACTTCGTATGAATGCAGTGCTGACTGAAATTTCTTTCGCTCGTAAGAAATCCGACTGGGTTTGAACCCGTGATTTTCGGATCCCGACACAAACACTCTACCATTCTATCAGAGAGGAGCTGATTTTCTGGTTCAAATGTTCAGTGGTGTGACCTGAACTAACTACAGTAGAATTTGATGAAAATCATTCGTAATAGATTTAAAATTAAAAGGACTTCAAATCAAAAGCAAGCGATGTGTTCTCTATTGAAGAACAGCCAGTACAATCAAGGAGGACAGCAAAAGCTGTACAAGGACGTTCTAAAGTCTAACATGAAGAATAACCAAAGTCACCTCGGCGGATGTGAGGATGCTGCGTCAATCGGTCGACGTGGCGACGTATTTCTCATTAGTACCCACGACATTAGTACAATACGAATCCTATAGAAAATACCGTAGAAAAAAGTATCAGAGAACTACAACAACGAGAAGTAGGTGTAGTGCGTCAGAGCTCATGGTTTTAGAATTGATTGCTTCAGTCACCTAGGACTTCATAGTCAGTCACTATGATGCACTCTCAAGACTTCGTTAACTCGCCACCGAGAGAAGAATGACATAATGAAAATTGTCCTCCCTATATTCATTTTCAGGTTAGTTTCTTCTTCTCCTTAGTTCTATAGCTGTATTGATGATGGTATTTGTGCAAGTTCATGAGTTAATGTTTCTTGAGTTAATCTTCAGTATCCCTTGCCTGTCGTAAGAGACGACTGAAAGTGCTGAACCTCCAGGGATCGGATGGGAGGGTGGAGGGGGCACGGAATGGGATCACTGGACATCGAGCTGAGTCTGACATTACTTCCACTTTCTTGTGCCAAGCTACTGCCTGCCATCCTTACCGTCCGACCTCCCTGGGTTAATTCTTGTTCTCTTCAGACTCCGTTGTTATTAGGCTTGGATGGCCTAGGGAGTCTTTAATTTTCATGCACCCCGTGGTTCTTCCCTTTTCTTTAAAATAAATAAAAATAATTTCGTGTGGCTATTTCTAGCCGAGTGCAGCCCTTGCAAGACAGACTTTCCGATGAGCGTGGGCGGCATCTGCCATTTGTAGGGAACTGCGTGTTATTGTGGTGGTATATAGTGTTGTGTGTTGTGTGTGAGTTGCAGGGATGTTGGGGCAGCACAAACACCCAGCCCCCAAGCCACTGGAATTAACCAATAAAGGTTAAAAATCCCAGACCCGGCCGGGAATCGAACCCGGGACCCTCTGAACCGAAGGCCAGGAGTCTGACTCCTTTTAAATGATCTGAACCGAGCGATTTGGCCGTGCGGTTTTAGTGTCGTTCGGCTGTGACCTAGCATTCAGTAGGTGGTGTATTCGAATCGCACCATCGGCAGTACTAAAGACAATTTTCTGTGCTTTCTCATTTTCACACCAGGCAAATGCTGGAGCTATACCTTAAGGCCACGGTCGCTTCCTTCCAAATCCTAGTATTTTCACACCCTTGCGTCGCCGAAAACCTTCGATGTGTTAGTGCAACGTTAAACCATCGGCAAGAAAATAATTATTTGAAATGTTGGATCTCTTTGTTCTCTTCTACTTAGAGTTAAGAGAGGATGGTTATCAAGTAGTAGTTCATAAAACAATAATAACCACTACAAACTGCTTTAATACTTGTTCCCCGCCTTTTCCCCAATCTATTGAAGTCGGGACGTTACGTGGATTTGGCCCAGTTTTATGGCTAAGTGCCCTTTCTGATTCCAACCCTACTTGGAGAAATGTAATCTCTACTGGGTGAATCGGGCTGAGTAGCTCAGATAGTTCTTGCGCTGGCTTTCTGAGCCCAAGTTGGCAGGTTTGGTCTACCTTTGAAGGTGCTCAAATACGTAAGTCTGGTGCAGTAGATTTTTTTTTTTTGCTATGGGTTTTACGTCGCACCGACACAGATAGGTCTTATGGCGACGATGGGATAGGAAAGGCCTAGGAGTTGGAAGGAAGCGGCCGTGGCCTTAATTAACGTACAGCCCCAGCATTTGCCTGGTGTGAAAATGGGAAACCACGGAAAACCATTTTCAGGGCTGCCGATAGTGGGATTCGAACCTACTATCTCCCGGATGCAACCTTCACAGTCGCGCGCCTCTACGCGCACGGCCAACTCGCCCGGTGCAGTAGATTTACTGGCACGTAAAATAACTCCTGAGGGACAAAATTCTGAGACCTCGGCGTCTCCGGAAATCGGAAATGTAGTTAGTGGGACGTAAAAACCAATAATATTATTAAGTTTTCAGTTTGGTTATAGGCCTACATTTGTTTTTACTCCTCTTCAAAGTACTCCCAACTTGTGGTCCACGTACCTTCATTAGTACTTTCCGTTCCTTTTTTTGTTTTGTTTTAACTGAGAGAAGTATTTTATTGTAAATGTCTTTTGTTAATTGATAAGATTGATTCTGCTTATCTTGTGTTCTTGTGTTGAGGAATCTTGGAGCATTGTTAATGTTGGTGTTTCTGTGGTGTGTTGAATGTAGGTGAAGAGATGTGAATTAAGGCAATGACAAACACTCAGTCCCTGAGTGAAAGAAATTAATCACACTCAGTTAAAATCCTCGAAGTTGGGCTGAGTAGCTCAGATGGTGGAGCGCTAGCCTTCTGAGCTCCACGTTTGTGGGTTCAATCTTGCCTCAGTCCGGTGATATTTGAAGGTGCTTAAATACACCAGACTCGTATCGAATATGATTACTGACACGTAGAAAAACTCCTGCGAGAAAAATTCCGGCACCCTGGCATCTCCGCAAGCCTCGAAAATATTTTGTGAAACGTAAAACTAATACAATTACTATTACAAATCTTCAATCTGACTGGGAATCAAACACGGGCTCTCTGATTCCAAGACCACTACGATGATCATTTAGTCAAGGAGCAGACTTCGCAAACTACTTTAATAATTTAGATTGAAGCTTTCATGCCACGCATTAATGGACATGATAATCTTTGGGATACTACTCTTCCTTTCCTTGATTAGGCAAAATCCAAAAATATTATCATCATTATACTATATATCTTTAGATAAATAGTACATTTTATTCGACAAGTATTACCATAACTTTTGTTTTTGTGATCGATTAATTATATTATAAGAATTATCCAAGAAAATGAAACATTTCAATATCAGAAATACTGTAGAGCGTGTGATGCTCAAGGAAATATTATTGTCCTGGTAACATAGCGTGTGCGTAAAAATATTATGTAAGAGACACAAGAGAATTCCCGTCACAATATTTTTACGAGAAGGATGTTTGGATAGCTCGTTTTAAAACAAGTGGAAATATTGGCTGAAGGCGGACCCGCTTGTCGCTTTGTTGAAATACGGCCACTGCTCTTGTCGAATATAGCGGAAGTAATCGCTGGGGCTCTGATTTTTCTTTCGTTTTTCTTCATCCTATGATGGATGGCCATCGCCAAAATTGTTCCGAAGGTTTTTGTTGATATATGGCTCGAGCAGTACCCATATTTTATTTCAGGGACAGGAAAATTCGTTGAAATAACCACAGTGCACGGTGACCGGTGTAATTATAGTGTTCGTACGAATAAGGGTAATTGTTGCGATCTAGGATTTGGAAAACTAGGCTTTCTCAGGAGCTAATTGTCGGAACTGTTTGAGCTCAGAACTTAATGGTGCAGTCGGTCAGTTGCAAGTTTTGTGATGGTTTGATCCTGGCTAAGAGAGGTGTCATTTATTATTATTATTATTATTATTATTACTATAGTAGTTTACGACCATTTGAGACCACGTTAAGCAACGATCAGACATTACTGGAAGCCTTCTTTTCAGCCCAATAACTTTGTATTCGTTCTCTGGCAGCCTGTCTTCTTTTCCTCTGTCCATCCCCTATTCACTTTCTGTTCGTCATGGAAACCTTTGAAGCTGTCGGTCACTGATCTATACTTTGTTCGGTTTACGATGTTTTCACGATTTAATTCAGACTGTTCAAGATCGTTTCTTACCTCCCAGAGCCATATGTCGGAAACTTCAGATCTACTACTACTAATAAAACGTAGTGACAATGATTGCTGGCACTAACAGGGGCGGGGGCAATGACATGATGGTACCAGGAATGAGATAGGAATAAACTCGGTGGATGAAGCTGTACGCATTAACTGCTTTCGGTACTGGGGTCATGTGAGGAAGGAGACAGGATAGACAGGTTACCTAGTATAATATCAGCTATGGATGGTAAGAGAAGTAAAGGGAGACCAAGGTGTCAATGGTTAGCCACAATTTTATGACGTGATGATAAGGGCTATAACACTATACGAGGTAACAGAGCTAGTTGAAAATTGAGAATTGTGGAGGCACTTAGTTAATTCACAGAGGCTTGCAGACCTAACGCTTCAAAGACTTATGAGTCCATAATGAAGATGTATGTAAAATTTCATACGGCTATTAAAAACGGATGCATCCGTTTTTTAGGCAGATCTTCCGATGAAGGTGGGTGACGTCTGCCGTGGAAGACAAACTACCTGCTATTGTGGTGGAGGTTACTGTTATAAGCAATGTGGGAGTTGCAGGAAGATTGATGACAGGTACAAAAGCAGAAATACTCGGTCCCCGAGTCAACTGAATTACACGACCTAGCCAGGAGTCGAACCCTAGACTCTGAAGTCGAAAGATTAAGACACTGAGCAACTAGCCATGGACCTGGAAGTTATTTAGGGTATTGTAATGGGACACCTCCGTGTCATTTGTTTGACATTTGTTTTCTTTTATACTTCAGTATGCGTTTTCATAACTGCTGCTTGCTAGAGGCTTTACGTCGCACCGACACAGATAGGTCTTATGGCGACGATGGGACAGGAAAGGCCTAGGAGTTGGAAGGAAGCGGCCGTGGCCTTAATTAAGGTACAGCCCCAGCATTTGCCTGGTGTGAAAATGGGAAACCACGGAAAACCATTTTCAGGGCTGGCGATAGTGGGATTCGAACCTACTATCTCCCGGATGCAAGCTCACAGCCGCGCGCCTCTACGCGCACGGTCATCTCGCCCGGTGTTTTCATAACTATTTATCTACGTATCATAATTATTAGTATAATAAAAATAAATAATAACAATAATAATAATAATAATAATAATAATAATAATAATAATAATAATAGTTCATGGTGTGGGTTACTGTACTCAAGTCCTAATTCGTGAACCACGGGCAACGGCTGAGTGGCCTAGTAAGTGGTCCTCAGGGTCGGGATACCAGTTGCTATGGAATGGGACTAGGCATCTCGGACATATTCTGAGTCATGGCCCTCCTTGTGCTCAGGCGGCTAGGACTATACAGTTCACCGGTGGTCCATAACCCGTTAGAGGAGAGATCCTCACTTGGACTATGTGCAAGTAGGGTAGCATCCTGCTTCATGAATTAACCGAGCTCAGAACATTTTAAGCAAGCCTCGGACCTATGGGAGTAACGGAGTCCTACTCCCATTTGACAGGCGAGGGACTCCTTGGAAACAACTTGGCGAACGAAATGGAATTCGATGGGTAGCTATCAATATTAATGGGGCTTATGGAAGAAAGAAAGTAGAACTAGCTGAGTCAGCAAAGAGGATGCATCTGGATGTGCTAGGTGTAAGTGATATTCGGGTAAAGGGAGATAACGAGGAAGAGATAGGAGATTAAAAAGTGTACTTGACAGGTGTTAGAAAGGGAAGGGCAGAGTCTGGGGTAGGGCTCCTTATCAGGAATACCATTGCACGCAGCATAGTTTCTGTTAGGCACGTAAATGGGCGAATGATGCGAATAGATTTGTCAGTTGGAGGAATTAGGACTAAAATTGTCTCCATGTAATGATGTGAGGGTGCAGATGAGGATGAAGTTGACACGTTTTATGAAGCATTGAGTGACATCGTGGTCAGGGTTAACTGCAAGGATAGAATAGTGCTAATGGGCGATTTCAATGCGAGAGTTGGAAATAGAACTGAAGGATACGAAAGGGTGATGGGTAAATGTAGGGAAGATATGGAAGCTAATGGGAATGGGAAGCGTTTGCTGGACTTCTGTGCTGGTATAGGTTTAACAGTTACGAATACATTCTCCAAGCATAAGGCTATTCACCGCTACACATGGGAGGCTACGGGTACCAGTTCCATCTTAGCCGACTTTGAATTCAGGAAATCTGGTAGGAATGTACGAGTTTTCCGGGGATTTATCAATGATACAGACCACCATCTGATCTGTAGTGAACTAAGTATCTCTAGGCCTAGGGTAGAGAAAGTGAAATCTGTCTGCAAACGAATAAGGGTAGAAAATTTCCAGGACGAGGAAATTAGACAGAAGTACATGGATATGATTAGTGAGAAGTTTCGAACAGTAGAGATTAAGCAGGTTCAGGATATAGAAATTGAATGGGTGGAATACAGGGATGCTGTAGTAGAAACAGCAAGGGAATGCCTAGGAACAACTGTGTGTAAAGATGGGAAAAGGCGAACATCTTGGTGGAATGATGAAGTGAGAGCAGCTTGCAAACGTAAAAAGACTTATCAGAAATGGCTCCAAACAAGAGCTGAGGCAGACAGGGATTTGTACGTAGATGAAAGAAACAGAGCGAAACAGATAGTTGTTGAATCCAAAAAGAAGTCGTGGGAAGATTTTGGTAATAACCTGGGAAGGCTAGGTCAAGCAGCAGGGAAACCTTTCTGGACAGAAATAAAGAATCTTAGGAAGGGACGGAAAAAGGAAATGAACAGTGTTTTGAGTAATTCAGGTGAACTCATAATAGATCCCAGGGAATCACTGGAGAGGTGGAGGGAATATTTTGAACATCTTCTAAATATAAAAGGAAATTATCCTGGTGGTGTTGCGAACAACCAAGCTTATGGGGAGGAGGAAAATGATGTTGGTGAAATTACGCTTGAGGAAGTGGAAAGGATGGTAAATAAACTCCATTGACATAAAGCAGCAGGTACAGATGAAATTAGACCTGAAATGGTGAAGTATAGTGGGAAGGCAGGGAAGAAATGGCTCCATAGAGTAGTAAGATTAGCATGGAGTGTTGGTAAGTTACTTTCAGATTGGACAAAAGCAATAATTGCACCTATCTATAAGACAGCGAACAGGAAGGATTGCAACAACTATCGAGGTATCTCATTGATCAGTATACCAGACAAAGTATTCAGTGGCATCTTGGAAGGGAGGGTGCGATCAGTCGTTGAGAGGAAGTAGGATGAAAACCAGTGTGGTTTCAGACCACAGAGAGGCAGTCAGGATCAGATTTTCAGTATGCGCCAAGTAATTGAAAAATGCTACGAGAGGAATAGGCAGTTGTGTTTGTGTTTCGTAGACTTAGAGAAAGCGTGTGACAGGGTACAGAGGGAAAAGATGTTCGCTATACTGGGGGACTATGTCAGCAGGTAAGAAATTCAACAGAATTGAATGTCAGATTGGTGATATAAAGCTAGAAAAGGTCGATAATTTCAAGTATTTAGGTTGTGTGTTCTCCCAGGATGGTAATATAGTAAGTGCAATTGAATCAAGGTGTCGTAAAGCTAATGCAGTGAGCTCACAGTTGCGATCAGGAGTATTCTGTAAGAAGGAAGTCAGCTCCCAGACGAAACTATCTTTACATCGATCTGTTTTCAGACCAACTTTGCTTTACGGGAGCGAAAGCTGGGTGGACTCAGGTTATCTTATTCATAAGTTAGAAGTAACAGGCATGCAAGTAGCAAGAATGATTGCTGGTTCAAACAGTTGGGAATAATGGCAGGAGGGTGGTCGGAATGAGGAGATAAAGGCTAATTTAGGAATGAACTCCATGGATGATGCTGTACGCATAAACCGGCTTCGGTGGTGGGGTCATGTGAGACGAATGGAGGAGGATAGGTTACTTAGGAGAATAATGGACTCTTTTATGGAGGGTAAGAGAAGTAAAGGGAGATCAAGACGACGATGTTTAGACTCAGTTGTTAACGATTTACAGATAAGAGGTATAGATCAAAATGAGGCCACAACACTAGTTGCAAATCGAGTATTGTGGCGACGTTTAGTAAATTCACAGAGGCTTGCAGACCGAACGCTGAAAGGCATAACAGTCTGTAATGATAATGTATGTATGTATGTATGTATGTATGTATGTATGTATGATAATAATAATAATAATAATAATAATAATAATAATAATAATAATAATAATAATAATAATGGCGTGTGGCTTCTGAAGTGACCTGGTGCAGGTCTTTCGATTTAACATTGTATAAGCGACCTGAGCATTTCTGTGGATGAGGCCCTACCTATGATGAATTCACACACACCCAGTCCCCGTGCCATCGGAATTAACTAATGAAAATTAAAATTTCCGATCCGGCCTGGAATCGAAGTCTGGACTCCCTGGGCCAAAGGCTAGCACGCTAACAATTTAGCCATGGATACAGATATTATTCTGGTGATACTCCCCCTAAAAAATTTATCACCACCTTATTGTAATTATTATTAGGCCACCTTAGCTACCATTACTGATCCTTATTTTCGAAATATTTCGATGAAAATTAATCTGTCATCAGAAAATAATTTATAAATATTCATAATCATCATTTTTATTATCATCATCATTTTTCCTCCTTTCTGTTATTATTATTATTATTATTATTATTATTATTATTATTATTATTAATATTATTATTTCTTTCTGTTATGAAAACCAAATGGTACGGTTCAGACACGCTGACCACGTAAAATTTCTATATCTGCAGGCTAACCGGCTGGGAAGAAGTAATTTTGACAGTCCAATATTCTTAATAGTCTGTATGTGTCACACATATTTAATTATTATTGTTATGTTAAATCTCATAAACACAGACTATTTCAAATTGTCAATCTTTCTTCAGCTTATCACAGGTATTTCTGGAGTCGATGGAGCCATCTGGATAATTTTGAGTTTTGACGGGGAGTTTAAGGCCAGATGTCCATATTGACACCACGTGATTTTTCAAGTGAAAATTTCAGCTCAAGATCGAGCGGGATTCGAAACCCGGCCGTCCGAACAGAAAGCCATCAGCTAAACCACAACTCTAATGTTACTGATGAGTTAAAATATGACAACAACAACAACAACAACAACAATCACTACTGATCTGCATTTAGAAGAGTCGCCCAGGTGGCAGCTTCCCTATCTGTTGTTTTCTTAGCCTTCTCTTAAAGGATTGCAAAGAATTTGGAAATTTATTGAACATCTCCCTCGGTAAGTTATGCCAATCCCTAACTTCCCTTCCTATAAATGAATATTTGCCCCAATTTGTCTTCTTGAATTCGTACTTTATCTTCAAATTGTGATCTTTCATACTTTTAAAGACACCAGTCAAACTTATTCGTCTATTAATGTCATACCACGCCATCTCTCCATAGCACTATCAGCATGCAATATTTAATCAAAGTGGATAAACTGCTTTATGCATGTATGAGTGGAATTACAGAATTTCGACTCTTAATTATTATTGACTAGCAGTAAAAGTAATCTCGATGTGAATTGTACGTACTGTAAATAAATCCTTTAATTACAACGCTGAATCAGATTTGCAACGGTCATTGGACAGTTATTGATCTCGAAGCACAATGTACAGTACTGCAGACTATCAGCAGGAAAGCTGTCATTGAAGAGGAGTAATGCAAGTTCAAAAACCTTCCAGTTCCAGTCTGTACCAAAGTAACGTCGCAAGGAAAAGAAAATCATTTTTATAAACTCCAGAGGAACACATTCAAGATCGAGGTCGGAAAAGCTCAATCTAATTGATATCGTTGAAAGTGACACACAACGTCTAGTTCACACGCGGAAAATTCGCTGATAATTGGAGATTTTGTCCACAGGAGATTAATGGAAATTCTCTCTTTGATTGGACCATTCAACGAATATTTGGTCTGAGGACTTCGAAAGGAAGCTTGTAGTTTCACGTTACTGTTGATATCGTGATCATGACCACGGGGCCTCTAGTTTTACGTGGAATGTGGATCACAGAGACGTGACTTGTCATTTACAAACTCATGTGTATTAGTCGGGTTTCGACTTGGAATCTCCTTGGTAAGCAGCCAAAGAAAGAGTTAGGAGTGGGAAGGAAGCGGCCGTGGCCTTAATTAAGGTACAGCCCCAGCATTTGCCTGGTTTGAAAATGGGAAACCGCGGAATACCATCTTTATAGCTGCTGACAGTGAAATTCGAATCCATTATCTCCCGAATTAAAGCGTACAGCTGCGCGACCCTAACCGCACGGGTAACTCGCTCGGTACTGTAAACACTAATTCTTTGAAACAACATTAAGTTCATAACTCGAGGATGATTGCCCAGTTGTGCTTCCACTAAAAGAAACACAGTAATCACCACGTCACCACCACTACTCTTCTGCTTCTTCTTGTTCATATCTATGTTGTAATACTTGATCGTTCTTGTTTTACTCTTCTTCTTCTCCTTCTCCTTCTACCGCTTTTCCCCACACCTGTGGGGTTATGGGTGCAAACTATGTCGCATACGTGGATTTGAATTAATCACACGCGATTATAATCCCCGACCCCGCCGGGAATCGAACCTGGATCCCTCTGAACCGAAGGCCTCAACGCTCACCATTCAGCAAGGAGTCGGAATTTTTCGTTAATTACTATATCCTTTAATTTTATAATTTTATTTCCATTTCCTTGTTCTCTGGTTCTTATTTATGTTCGTATTCTCTAACTTTTCATTCTGTTTTTCGTATTCTTTTTCATATTATAATTATTTTACTTAACCTATGGTTCGGGACTGTGTGAGAGAAACACGTAATAGTGAATACTGTACTTCCTTCCAGAGAGGGGTGCGTCAGGAAGGGCATCTGGCCGTGAAACCAGACAAACTAGATAAATTGGGAAGAAGACCGAGAAGAAAATAATTATTTTATTTTATGATTTTCTTTTACTTATAATAATGTTATTGTTTTTATGTCCCACTAACTACTTTTATGATTTTCGGAGACGCCGACGTACCGGAATTTTGTCTCGCAGGAGTTCTTTTGTGTGCCAGTAAATCTACCGACACGAGGTTGACGTATTTGAGCACCTTCAAATAACACCGGACTCAGCCAGGATCGAGCCTGCCAAGTTGGGGTCAGAAGGCCAGCGCCTCAACCGCTTGAGTCCGGCCTCTTTTCCTTATCCTTATTCTTGTCAATATTATGATCTTTATTTTACTTTATCGTTTTCATTTTTTCATTCTTATCCTTCTATCGTGCAGTAAATGCACGGGGATTTTTGACAAAATATATCTCAACTGTTAAAATAAAAACAACTACTACAACATTCTACTGTTCCGTATTTTGAAATGTGAATTTCTTGGATTACAAGAACGTTAGAATTCAATACTGTATTACTATTATCTGAAGAGATTTCACAAACCATCCGTTGTCAGCAGAATTGAGTTCTTTGATCATAGTAGGATGAAATTACATTATAACCATTTGAGGAAAGTTCTCGGTTTGAAACGTGGTTATTTTGAATCGATTATAGATACTAGACGGTGGTATTGTAAATTAGGTCTTTTAAAGTTCAATAATACGAGTAAGAGTTATAGGTTTCCGATATCAATAAGAATTGTCAGAAACCTTTGAGATAACATTATTTTCATATTCAAAGACGATGGAAAGTGTACCATTTATCGCAACCTGATACGTATTGTAGGAGAGACTCGGCTAAACTCCTTATATCAAGGCAAAATTAGAAGTATGACGTGTTCGGAAATGACAATCTGTAGTAATATAACGAAAGCTCCAGAAATTATCTATACAGAATCTGGAGCTCCAGTTCTATTTATTTTGACTAATCTATCTATATAAATAAAATCGTGACGACCGTGTGTCTGTACATTGTTTATTTTGGCGAAATTTCCGTACAGTTATCCGTTTCAGGTGTAATAATGACCATCTGCATAATTTTTAGCTTTGGTGTCTGTTTGTCTGTTTGTCGGTTTGTTTGTCTGTCTGTCTGTCTGTTTGTCTGTCCTTCTATAACTTTGAAACTATGGATATATTTCCACCAAATTCATATTTAGAATCCACCTGTCCTTGGGAAAATTTTAGCGCAAATATCGTTTCTAAATCCCCGAACTGAGTGGGGATTTTTACGAAACCGAAACCGTGATTTTGCGCTCTTTCATAGTATACACAACCGAACTTAATGGAAATCTACGTGCCTTAATGAAAATTTCTAAACCTTTTTTTCTCATGTGCATCATTTCGATAACAGGATTTAGTAAGGGAGATATCATTAACGGACCATTTTTCGGTACAAATCCCAGCGGACTTAACGCAAGAGCGGGTGCGTGTAAAGCGTATTTCTTACAACTTGAAAATATCCGAAGTAATTTGAACCAAACTTTATGTATAGCATCCATCTGTCCAAGGGTAGGTTTCCTTGGTGTCTATTAGTTAGCTAGTTAGTTAGTTTGTTTGTTTATTGTTTGTCTGTTTGTCTTTCTATAACTGGAAAACTACTGGATATATTTCCACCAAACTTCATATTTAGAATCCACCTGTCCTTGGGTAGGTTTTAGGGCAAATATTGTTTCTAAATCCCTGAATTAATTGCGGGTTTATACGAAACCGAAACCGTGATTTTGCATTCTCTCAAAATATACACAACCAAACTTAATGGAAATCTACCTGCCTTAATGGAAATTAATTTCTAATCTTTTTTCTCATGTGCATCAGGTTAGATACCAAGATTAATAACGGAGATATCATTAACGGACCGTTTTTCGGTACAAGTCCCACCGGACTTAACGTAAGAGCGGGTGCGCGTAAAGCGTATTTCTTACAAGTTGAAAACTACTGAGATATTTGAACCAAACTTTATATTTAGAATCCACCCCTCCAAGGGTAGGTTTTAAGGTTTATACCATTTCAAATTCCCTGAATGGAGTGGGGTTTTATAGGGGACCGAAATGGTGATGTTTACTCTCCCACAATATATAAAGTACAAGACCAACCTGACTGGAAATCGATCAAACTGTTTCGAAATCCAATTCTAATTTCTTTTTCTCATGTGCATTTTTCAACGGGAGGATTAATAACGGACATAACATGAAAGGTCGGTTTTCAGGCTAAGTCTAGCGGACATAGCCCAAAAGGTGTTAAACGTGGAGCAGATTCCTTATCTATCTACATAAATCATATCGTAACGACCGTGTGTCTGTGCATTGACTATTTTGGCGAAATTTTCGTACAGCTTTCCGTTTAAGGGGTAATAATGACCACCTGCATATTTTTTAGCTATAGTTTCCTGGATGTCCTAAATTTTACGCCGTCCCCCCTTTCGCCCAAAATCAAGATTGCCTCACAATCTGCCACACGAGCTGAAAAATTGAAATTCAGCCAATTTATACGTTTTAGCCGGTAACCTACGAAAAACTTCCAAGATCTTTAAATATTTCACTTTTTATGCCTAATAATATCGAAATATAGGCAATTTAATGACGGTGTAGACCTTCGTTTCGGGGTATTTCGCGGCTAAACGGTATGTCCTATCACAAAACGGATGGCACGATCTCCGTTCAATTTCGAGTGATCTACAACTTTGGTCCTGTGATATTTTGTCGTATCTCTCTCCCTTATAGGATAGATTTGGCTGTATATTTCGATGGTTCGTAATTTTTGTGCTTTTTACACGTGTATTACTTAGTTTGACACGCTTATAGGAAAGGTAGAGTCATCGAATTTGGCACGCACATTGACACGACCAATGGTTATATGCGAACCCAATTCATGATTCTAGCTTCCACATAAGTATGTGAAAAATAATGTAAAATGATGAAAATGTACCCAAATTTCACCCCAATCAAATATTGTAACTCAATAGAAGCCACAAATATGTGAGATACGAGAAAATGTTTTAACACCAATCATGTAGAGCGATAAAATGGACGTCTGAGGGTGCAAACCGTTTGTTGGTATGATGTACCGTTTAGGAGCAGTAAATCTCGAAAGGAAGGTTTGCACTTTCAAACGTGCTCATGCTTATCTGTCATCTATATAAATATAATCGCAACGACCGTCTGTCTATACATTGGCTATTTTGGCGGAATTTCCGTACAGTTATCCGTTTCAGTTGTAATAATGACCATCTGTATATTTCTTAACTTTGGTGTCTGTTTGTCCGTTTTGATTGTATGAGTTTTTATAACTTGAAAACTACTGAATATATTTCTACCAAACTTGATATTTAGAATCCACCTGTCCTTGTGTAGGTTTTAGGGCCAATATTATTTCTGAATACCTAAATTTACTGGGGGTTTATCCGAAACCGGAACCATGATTTTGCACTTCCTCAAAATATGCACATCCGAAATTAATCGAAATCTACATACCTTAATGGAAATCCATTTCTAAAACTTTTGTTCTCACGTGAATTTTTCGACAGGAGGATTATGAGATATCATAAACGGTTGGCTTTGCAGGTTAAGTCCAGCGGACGTAGCCAAAATGTGTTGTACGCGGAGTAGATTCCTTATCTATCTCTATAAATAAAATCGTAACGACTGTGTGTGCCTGTACATTGACAATTTTGGTGAAATTTTCGTACAGATACCCGTTTGAGGGGTAATAATGATCGTCTGCATATTTTTTGGTTTAATTTCCTGAAAGTCATATTTTTTAGTCCCTGACCCAAAATCCAGATTGTAGCATAATCTGCCAGACAAGCAAGAAAATTGAAATTTGGCAAAATTATACGTTTCAGCCTGTAACGAACGAAAAACTTCACAGATCTTTAATTTTTCATTTTTTATCCCCGAAGAATATCGAAATATGGAAGCAATTTTAATGACGGTGAAGACCTTCGATTCGAGGTATTTCGTGGGATAAACGGGAAGTCCTATCACATAACGGATGGCACAATCTTCGTTGAATTAGGAGTGATCTTCAACTTTGGTCTTATGACTTTTTGTCGTATCTGTATCGCTTATACGTTAGATTCGTCTCTATTTCTCGATTTTAAGTGAATTTGGACTCTTTACCTATATAATACTTACAGGAATGATAGTATGATCAAACTCTACACGAACATTGGCCCACCCTGTACCCATATGTGAGCCAAATGCTATGTCACATAATTATCCGAAAAGTAATGCAATGTATTTAAAGTTTGTGACTCAATCTGACCCATGAATAGATGAGATGCGAGAAAATATCATAGGACCAACCATTTAGATCGCGCCTTACGGTGCAATCCTTTGTCAATATGACGTACCGTTTAGCAGCAGTTAATCTGTAAATGAAGGTCTGCAATATTGTAAACATGCATATACTTTCGTATGTCCATCTACATATATGCATTGATGTCGATTTGTAGCGATCGAGAAAGGGTGTGTCTTCTATTGTAATCAGTACTCCCTACACCGACTTTGACTGCTGGCAGTAGGAATGCGGTCCTTCTCCAACTCCTGTGTAACTGGCATTAGTAAGGAGGGCCTACCATTTTAATGAATAATTCACTTCTCGATTTGTCTTGCAGAAGGCAAGGGATCATGCAGTTTTGTTCGAAAGTCCCCTACCCTATTGTGTTTGGCTCTAGGCCAGGGTGTCCGCCATTATAAACAAATGTTCCAATCTAAAATTTGACTAGCATTAGGCATAGTGGCCTGCTATTTTCATGGAAACTCACTAATTCTGTGTGACTGGCAGTAAGCTGGCTGGCAGCAGTAAAAAGGGCCTGTCATTATAATGATAACTGCACAACTCAATTTTGACTGGTGGTAGGGAAGTTGCCTGCTATCATTATAAAAACTCCTCAACTGTAATCTGTCTGAAGGTAGGAAATGGGTCTGCCATTGTAACTAAAACTCCCCAAATCGATTGTGACCGCGCAGTAGGCAACGGGGCCTACAATTATAATGTAAACTTGCCAACTCGACTGTGAATGGCAGTAGGCAAGTGAGCCTGCCGTTATCATCACAACTCCGCAACCCTCACTTCATATTGGAAACAACGTATGGGGATCTCCCCAGGCTATTTCTCGGATAAGGCTAAGAGACATGCAATTTTAAAACAATCTCATTTACTGCACGCACAGTATTTGCGTCGATATCCGTATACAATGTAGAATACCGTAGCGAAGCACGGGTACATTTGCTAGTTCTATTTATTTTGAATATTTAGCCAATGACTAAAAATGAGAAAGACAACAGAACACTCCCACAAAGTGCTTTATTTTAATTAATAAGGTGTACACGGATTCTACGGATTCTTCTGTGTCACATAGACGAATTTTTGAGTGACCCAAAAGGTAAAATGGAAGACGATGATGAGCATCTGGGTCGTCCAATCACATCCAAAACTGATGAAAACATTCAGAAAATGAGTGAAATTATACGTGCAAATCGACAACTGAGTATCAGGATGATAGCAAATATGGTGATAGATTGAAGAGAAACGTGTGCTCGAAGCTGGTCCCTGCATCAGGGCAACGCACTAGATCACAATACCTTTCCTCTGAAGACATTCTTGGCTGATAAATGTATCCCAGTTTTTCATCCCCCCGTTATCACTTGTGACTTTTTTTCTCTTCCCCAATATTAAAAGTGTGTTGAAGGGAACTCGCTTTTAGTTTGTGGAAGCGTTAGAAGCAGAAACGGCAGAGTTACTGCACGGATTGACAGTTAATGAGTTTCTGCATTATTATAAACACTGTAGTGGTGTAGGCTATAGGCTGAGAAGATTAATAAGTGATGTAAGATTGTTGGAATAAATCGTATTTATAATATCGGCCCCGTATATACAGTAAGTATTCATAATAATCTCTCTTTTTACTTTACGTCGCACCGACATAGACAGGTCTTATGACGACGAGGGGATAAGAAAAGCCTAGGAGTGGAAAGGAAGCGCAGCATTTGCCTGTTGTGAAAATGGCAAACCACGGAAAACTATCTTCAGAGATGCCGACAGTGGGGTTCGAACCCACTATCTCCGTGATGCGCTCCTAAACCCACGACCAACTCGCCTGGTCATAATAATCTCTCTCTAGTCGTTGCATTCACGACTGAGTATCGTGACCCAAGGACTTTGTTGTTTCTCTCATAAGTTAAATACCATGTAGAGAACAAAGCTTTCAGTACGGAAATGTACTGTGCTATCTTTGCATTTAAACTCTTTGGACCTCATTCCCAACATTCCGGCAGTCAGCTTAATCAGAACAATATATTTACATCCTATTCATTGCACACTCTATGGTCAAATTTATACTATTAAGAGGTTTCAGTACGCTGTTCTGATAAATGCCCATATAAATAAGTGCACTTAGATGCGATAAAATGAAAGTGATAGGGGAACTCGGGATAATTAGAACATGGGTAATTAGAACATTATCATATAAATACCATATGTAGAAAAATAAAATAGAGGATTGATGAGGTAATTAAAGAGAAAATCTTGCACAAATTGAGTAACACTCTATAATCTGTGGGAATGCAGATATATCATTAGTTACTTTTTAGTATTTATATGATAATTTTCTAATTACCCCATGTTCTAATTACCCCGGGTTCTCCTAACACGAAAACGATAAAAATATGGCGATAGACAGCTGTTAATTGGTTGAATTGTATGATATTCTTATACCGGATTTGTTTTTGAAGTTAGCTGTGAGCTTGCATTCGGGATATTGTGGGATCCCACCATCGGCAGCCCTGAAGGTGGTTTTCTGTTTTCCCGTTGTCACACCAGGCAAACGCTGCGGCTGTGCCTTAATTAAGGGCACGGCTACAACCTTCTCAATCCTAGTCCTTTCCCAACTTTGCGTTGCCGAAAATATTCGATGTGTGTTAATGCGACGTTAAACCACGAGCTCACTGGAGCCATGAGGTAAATAGTCAAAATACTTACACTGAAACACCTGTTACGTTGCATTTATTTAGTCAAAACATCAAAATTTACTTAATTTTAATGTTTCTAATAAATCTGCACCGGTCTGGTAATTCCACGGTAGACCGTGAATTCATTGCCAATAACCCTAAAAATAATCCTATTTGAAAGCAGAAATAAATATTGTAACTCCACCTCTGTGGTGTAGTGGCTAGTGTGATTAGCTGCCAACCGCGGAGGCCTGGGTTTGATTTCCGGCTCTATCACGAAGTTTTAAAAGTGGTACGAGGGCTGGAACCACTTAAAGTCTCACGCTCCAGGACACTGTCCTAGAGGCAGTAGAAGTGGTATCCCTCGTTGAGTCGGAGGGTAAAACCAACCCTGAACGGTAAACGGATTAAGAAAATAAATAAATAAATAAATAAATAAATAAATAAATAAATAAATAAATAAATAAATAAATAAATAAATAAATATTGTAGAAGTACTGTCTTTAAGGAAGCCTATATCTCGGCCTAACAATGGACAGATGTCTCACATGGAGAGGGAATATATCCTTTTTCTTTCCTTTGCTAGTTCCTTTACGTCGCACCGACACAGAGAGGTCTTGGGGCGACGATGGGATAGGAAAAGCCTAAGAGTGGAAAGGAAGCGGCCGTGGCCTTAATTAAGGTACAGCCCCAGCATTTGCCTGGTGTGCAAATGGGAAACCACGGAAAACCATCTTCAGGGCTGCCGACAGTGGGATTCGAATCCACTATCTCCCGGATGCGAGCTCACAGCTGCGCGCCCCTAACCGCACTTACCAGTCAACATTCTGATGGATACGTACGGGACTCGAACCGGCTAACCAAGGTGTCAGACCACATACACTTGACGGCTTGACGATCATGGCCAACAGGCGGGTGTTACTCTGGTGTAAAGCCATTTCATTTTGGGGGAATTAGCCGCACGACGAATTTAGCTGAGCCTTCCCAACATCTTAATGTTTTGGCCTAAGGAACTTCACACTTTTCTCCTGAATTCGGCAATTTAACTGGGAATAAAGCTCTGTTGCCGAATTGTCAGCGTCGCAGCCTTAATTTCACTGGTGTGGGGGAAGTAGGGAGGGGTAGAGGGGAGCTGGAAGTCCGGGTTCGATTACCAGACGGGTCGGTGATTTTGTCCGCGTCTGGTTAATTCTTCTGACTCGGGGACTAGGTGTTAGTGTTTGTCTCAATACACACTTATCCATATTCACCACATCACTTACCACCACAGAAACATGCGATACTGAATATATCGATCATCAGGAAGGGCATCCGATCATCGAACCACACGTTTGCCACGTTTCATATCCGTGACGCTGCTAAGGCGTGAAGGAAAGCGATGCCAGAAGAAGAAGAAGAAGAAGAAGAAGAAGAAGAAGAAGACGATTAGCTAAAACTGATTATTTCACCGAAGAAAGTTGAGCGTGAATATTACCGTTCTCTCTTCCAGGCTATATCATGAACTTACCTTCTGGGTTGTAACACTCCCATATTCTCTTTTACTTGGCGAGTTCTGTACTTAACGTGTTATGCTTATCTCCAGTCTCATTACGAGGTAATTGCATTAACTTTATTAGCATTCTGCCTACGCGCCACCCCTCCTCCAAGTGATAAGTTTTCTAGACTAGAAGGTATGAGGGTACAGTCTGTCCGAGTTGTCATCAATCTCACTGTCGCAGTTGAAATAAGCTATTTACCTCGTTCAGTCCGTCTGGTTAGTTTCCGGTACGCCTTTCTAGCTTGTACCCACTCCTAACCCGGAAACGAGCTTTTACATATTGGCTTGAGTTGTTTGAGCTAATGTTGGAAATGTAATTTCTCGAGGATCTGAAGCGACTAGTGATAATTAAGTCTTGAAGTTTCCGTTCTATTTATTGTCTTTTCCCTATGGAATCACAAGTAACGAATAGGAGTGGCTACCGCGGGGTCTCAATTGAGTCTAGCATTACCTCCACTTACTTGTGCCAGGAATATCTTTCTCAATTTTTCTACCCGACCTCGCTTGGTTAACTGTGTTCACGCTATTTTGGTGTTAGGTTTGTGAGAACCAAGAAAGCAGTCCATTTCTTGTCTGTTATGATCCTTCCCTTTCTTCATTCTTATAAGTATCGGACCTCTCACACCCTCTCTTATGATTACTCTTAATAATAACGCTATTTGCTTTACCTCCCACTAACTACTCTTTTACGGTTTTCAGAGACGCCGGGGTGCCGGAATTTAGTCCCGCAGTTCTTCTTTTACGTGCCAGTAAATCTACCGACACGAGGCTGACTTATTTGAGCACCGTCAAATACCACTGGACTGAGCCAGAATCGAACCTGCCAAGTTGGCGTCAGAAGGCCAGTACCTCAACCGTCTGAGTCACTCAGCCTGGCATGATTACTCTTAAGAGGGTCAAGTGAGATCGTATGATTTAACCTTCACCCGAAATTGCCTAATGCACATATTTACAGTATGTGCATAAATACGTTTTTATAGTAGAACACCTATTATATATCGAAGTAATATTCTTCATTTACACACAATACATCACACTATCAACCACCACAGAAACACGCAAAAGTGAGTACTTCCCTCCACATAGAGTCGACGTCAGGATGTACATCCGGTCGTAAAACTGGCTCAAACTCGCATCAAGTACCTACTCCAAGAAATTGGGAAGAAGAACGTTTTTTACTGTGTAAACAAACAAAACTCTCTGTACGTGTCTCGCCAAAGACTGATCTGTAAGACTGATCTGGTCTTTCTTATGTGCGAATTTTAAAGCATTTAGGACTAGGATTGGGGATAGGAGTACGTGGTCAGTATTCTAGGTACCGTCCCGGTATTGGCTAGCGGTGAAGCGGAAGACCATAAAAGACGACTTCCAAGATGGCCGAATGTGGGAATTCAACGAATTCTGAATTACATACAGTATGTCCAGTATGTCATGTGTGACTGAGTTGAAGTACCTAGAATCAGCAATAAATTAATGGTCGAATCAGGAATCGAACACAAGCGAACCGATGCGAGATTGAATTTCAGTTCTAGAATCTGAAATAGATTAGTAGACGAGCTGGGAATCGAACACAAGTGAACCCAGAGTGAACCGAACGGTAAGCTACTGTGTGGTGCTGGACAAATCAATCTTTCATGGGGCCATCACATTGTTCTAAGGGTTGTATCTAATACGAATGTATGTTATATTTTCCAGTTTACTTATTCTTTCTGTAGGGCTCTTTACTTTTCCAGCTTGATTGAAAGGACCACCTGCCCTCTGTCCCATGAAGCACGTCAGTGAAACATAAATTGTGCATTATCTTGACGAAAGCGCAAAGAAGCTTGGCGATTATTTCTGCTTTTTACTCGCTGGTAGGACGATTGATGACCCACAATACATTGCGGCTGGATGAATGGGCTGGATAAGCGAACGAGTCTCTAGGAAATAAATAGCTGCTTTATCCTAATCCCCGCTTGCTGGGCAGCGCTATTAGTGCTGTTACATATCGTACCTCCATTGCTCTCTAAAAACTGAACATTATGTTCCTTGAAGCACATCAATTACTGATGCTTACTTCCGGCAAAAAAATGTCTCTTTACAATTATGTATGAAAGAGATGGTGGTCACGACTGTTCTTTGAAAGGAAGAGGTGAGAATTTAAAACTTTTGCAACTGGTACTTAAAGAAAAATGTTCACGTTTTACGTATATTTGATAATTAATATTTAGAATTTTAAGAAGCCAGGCCAGATTTACGTATTTAATCTTTGCAGTTCAATGAGTTCGCACTAAAATTATTATAATTGAAAATTTACATACTTCTTTTGCTGAAATTATCTAAAGACTTAAATGAACCATACAAACTAGAAATATACAGGGTATTCTGTATTCTGTCCATCATTTCCTAAAATGTAATTTTACTCACCCTTGCCAAGCATCAAAATCAATTTAATTCATAATCCATTTTGGCCAACAATGGAGCACGTAAATAACTCTCCATGATTTGAGATTTTTCTTTTTGGCGCCAGTGTTCCTTCATTCTCTTGCTTACAGCTTCTTTCTCTTCAGCCAGCCAATGTTGTTTCTTCTTGGTCACTGTTCCTGGCTCTAGGAACTCCTCAAATGTATGTATCCATCAAAATCTAAATTCCTATATACAATCGTATTTCTCTCTGTACTTTGCTCTGATATTTGGATTTTACAACGGATAGAACAAACAATGGCAGGTTTAGTTTCATTTTTGTCTGTGTGTCTACCTGTTTGTTTGTTTGTTTGTTTGTTTGTTTGTTTGTCTGTCTGTGTATTTGTTACGGCATCACGTAAGAATAAATTGGTGGATTTTCAAGAAAATTTGTATTTAAGTTTAGAATATGGGCGAGTAGGATCTTTGATAATAATTGTTTCAAAAATTCAGTTCTGGGGGTAGGGTTGGCTTCAAAATGATTCTTAAAACATAAAAGCCGGTTGATTTTAAAGGAAAATTGCATATGACAAAATGTATTTCGAATAATATTTACAAACATTTCTATCACTTTTACCGATAAAGTGAAAAATAAGGGAAATACCAGTTTCAATGCCGTGAAAGTGTACGTCCAAGAGCCTGTAACTTACTCTATGAGACGTTGTTATGGAAATTATCCTGGCAATGTTTAAAGGCTTTGTACATCTGTCTATAGTCTACTTTTTAATATCAACCTGATACTTGGTTTTTATACCAGACGGTGGAGATCAAATGAAGAGCAGCAATAATGCGAAAAAGATGAAACTGCGAAGGGCCACAGAGAGCCAGGAAACGAGTAGCCTACGCCACGGCAAGTCGCTGACAGCCGTATGTCCACCTGCGTGCCTCAGAATGTCAGGAGCAACTTTAGGGGTCGACGGGTATAACAGCCAGTCGCACTGTTACAAAAGTATTGTTCTCAGTATGAAAAAGAAAAGCGTGGAAAACAAATTATTACCTTGGAAACCACTGAAACTTCAAAGTACATTGTATAAACGAAATAACCCGTTAACGAAAATTACTATTAATGATGCTGTTAGAGATATTCTTGACTAGTGCTGGAAATATTTCATCCATCTACAATCATTTATTTAACTTATTTATTTATTGTGCTTCAGACAGGTATAAACTTAATGATGTGAAACACACATACTATTACATTAAATAAAAACACATATCAAATTAAAATGATTAACTAACGGCTTAAACCTGTATTAGTACTGTAATTATACATGAGGGTAGCGATGTTATCGAAGATGATAGTGATGGTGAGGTAGTTGATATTACTAGAAACTAGAAAGAGAACTAAACCACTGAAGTCAACAATAAGAGTCAGCAAAGATGGGATTTTAGTTTAGAACAGAAGACAATCAAGTTATTTGTTTACATTGTTTTACTATGGAAGAGTATGTAGTTGCAAATATATCTAGTCTGTACTCATTGCTATATTTATTAAATGTTTTCATAGTTTAACATTCATGAATTACTATGTTGTCGGGTTCTTGATCTAGAGCGGCAGAAGGCAATACATTTTGGGCGTGTAGATGGATTACGGACAGAAAAGTTAAACAGGGAGAGAGCAAGTTAGGGCTACCAATAAAATTGTTAAATAATTTATAGATACATAGAAGAAATGCATTTACTAGTCTTCTTGCTAATGACTTACAGCCAAGTTGTTTCATTAAGTCATCATAAGAATAAAATTTAGGGTAGTTATAGTTATTTTGTACGTAAGGTATCTAAGAAATTTGTTTTAAACCATTTCATCTTTATTTTCATATAGTTTAAAGCTTGGATAACAAATGAGTGATGCATATTTTAGCCTACTTCTTACAAAGGAGTTGTATAATAACTTTATTACCTCGGGATTGGTGAAGTCACGTGTGCCATCTCTTAGTAAATCCTAACACTCTGAAAGTATCTGCAACAACTTCGGTTCTGTGTAGAGGGAACGTCAATTTAGTATAAAAATGCACACCGAGATACCTGTTATAATTCACTGGGCGTGTGCATAGAGGGTTTGGATACCAGGTCACAGACAAGATCTATTAAAGAGTTCATATTGAAGCCGGTGCAAAATTTAGCTTCAACAGAAGTCCCAGTCCCATCCATGGCTGTGACAATATGGAAGCTACTGGGGTGTTGGTAGTGCTGAGTAACCATATTCAGAGCACATCCGGTGCGTCTGAGTGTTATGAAAGGTGTTGCTCATAGTCAGTCGTGCTGCAATAGTATTCTGGCACATTGAGGAAAGCAATGGTAAACTATCTCACTCCTCATCTTGCCTACGCCTCAATTTGACGCCCTCGTCGGTTGTTGCAGTTTTCCCGTAACCTCATAACCTTCGGTGGTTTTATCTGGGGATCCACCCAGCCTATGGCCTGATGAGCTAACAGACAGACTGAAGCAACGGATTCTTAATCCACGAGCATCTGATTCAAATAATAGAGCTCATTATATATAGGCCTATATCACTTTAATCAATTAAGGAGCCTATTTTGTTCTTATGCACGTGTAGTTGACTGACACATACACATAAATAAATAAATAAATAAATAAATAAATAAATAAATAAATAAATAAATAAATAAATAAATAAATAAATAAATAAATACGAACAGCAGCAGTAGGGAAACCTACCCTCCCCTACTACATTTTAAACCTCAGATCTACGTCAGTCTACCTTCAAAATTAACTACACTTACGTATTGGCCAAATACTTCGAATTGCAAACTCTTTTTAGTATCTTTTCACTAAACTTCACGAACTTTCTCTATCATCTTGTGCTGGCCTCCTTAACTCAAGTTGGCGGGTTCGATCCAGTTTCCATCGGATGGTATTTGAAGGTGATCAAATACGCCATTCTCGTGTTTGTAGAGTTGCCGACACGTAAAAGAACTGCGGGGAAAAAATTCCACCACCTCAGCGTCTCTGAAAGCCAAGAAAGTTGGTTAGTGAGACTCTTTCTATTGTACATACAGAGGAGTTCTTTTACTACTTGTCTCGTCCCATCCGGATTTACTGTTCGCAAGCCTCGGCATCCTGAAATTGACAGAGCTCACAAATTAGAGCGGCTTACGTAACCTTTCGGGGAGCCTTCGTGGCTCAGGCGGCATCACGCCGGCGACTCATCGCTGGGTTCCATTTTTCAAATCCCGGTCACTCCATGTGTCATTTGTGTTGGACAAATCGGAGGCGGGACAGGTTTCTCTGCGGGTATTCCCGTTTTCCCTGTCATGTTTCATTTCAGCAACACTCTTCCAACATCATTTAATCTGTCAGTCACTAATGATTGTCCCAGCGGGATGGGACAGGCTTCGGCAGCCGGCAAAATTCCAATTCTCGCCGTTAGATGAGGGCTTCATTCATTCCATTCCTGACCCAGTCGAATGACTGAAAACAGGCTGTAGAGTTTCATTTTCACCTAACCTTGTGGAGTTAAGTGAGAAGTGTGGGATGAAGGGCTACGCAGGTGAATCTGTATAAAAGATCTTAAATCATTCCTGAATCCGTTGACACGATTACTTTCCATTTACGCTGCGTACTTTCAGCGACGATAAACATTTAAAATCTGACCTATTTCTGCGACGGTAAACTTTTTGAACAAGCACCTCAATTTTCGGACCATTATAAAGACGTATTTACGCCAAAATGACAATATAAATGATCGGAATATCGAATGTTTTAAACTATCGATTGACTACCGATTGTGAAGCGTGGCTATCGAATGAAAAAAAGCATTCGATAGTTTTCATTCGGTTTGAAATTGATTAGAAAGTAGTAAAACACGTTTTGTACTGGGGTATTCGTCTGTTGGTAACTAGTAGGTAGTCATTTGCTAGTAACTACAAAGATCGAATGTAGAAATGTGGATTGTTGTATTATACTACCGTTTTGTATAACATGGTTGTTTTGTTGGTAGTGATATAAGCGGAAATATAGAGACTATTAGGAAACGTTACACAATGTTCGAGTGAAGTGATAGGAAACTGAAATGCGTTGGTCTATAAAATAAGATAAAAAATCCCGATTAAGTTAATTGTGGTCAGTATATTTCATCTTAAATAAAATGTATTTTTGTGTCCCTAACCACAAGTTAGTATGATCGTCTGTTCATAAAATTACAAACGTTATGTAATTTCAGACGAAGGTTAGGTTTACACCTTGTTGTAATGATACCCCATATTAAAGTAATGTGAATATAGCAAACTAAACTAAATGAAAATACAACATTTTCTTAGGACCAAGTAATACGGCATTTATTTATTTAAAAATCATTCCCTTCCGTTAAGGTTATTGTTCATTTTTTAGAGGTTCATGGTTAGTATATGGAAAGTGTTTATAGAAACTATAACATGGTTATCTATCGATAACGTGCACAATAAAAAAGTTCATTGGTCATTATACAAATTTGAGTCAGAATCTGCGAGGAGGAAATAAATCTGAACATATTATTCGCTTTATTAACATAATTCGCGCCAGTCAAGGGGTTCAAGCCAAAGGGTATAGAGTCTGCTCTATCAGCTCTCACTTTACTCCATGGCGAAAGAGGAGGCCGATTTCAGCGCCGACGAGTGGAAACAATTGGAATTTGCGATCCGAATGAAAAATCGAATGCAAACGGAAACAGTCGGTTGTAACGGTAGCTGACGTTTATCGAATTGTCCGGATGCATGGCTAAATGGTTAGCGTGCTGGCCTTTGAACACAGGGCTTCCGGGTTCGATTCCCGGCAGGGTCGGGAATTTTAACCATCATCGGTTAATTTCACTGGCACGGGGGCTGGGTGGGGGCTGGGTGTCGTCTTCATCATTTCATCCTCATCATGACGCGCAGGTCGATTCAAAAGACCTGCACCTGGCGTGCCGAAGTCTTCGGACATATCCTGGCACTAAAAGCCATACGCCATTTCATCTAATAATTTGGTAGTTTTTCATTCGATAGTCCCGTCACTAGAAAAATATGTCTCAGGTAACTGTAGGTTTGTTCCAACAAACAGTTTGCGTACGATTTAGTACCAATTCATGGTCTGATGTAAGCGCAGGCGTGAGCTATGTACTCGTTGGGAATCGTCGCTAAACAGCAGCCTGTTGGAACGGTTCGTGAACGGTCAAGAAAAACTACAATACGTATGCGTACACGATTACGCGGGAGATTCGTGTTCAGCACGTTTGAGGATAAATAAACAGTTCTTACTATGCTCTGCTTGTTAATATTTCTTGAACATTTCATTCCAGTATCCAGTATTCGGGAGATAGTGGGTTCGAACCCCACTGTCGGCAGCTCTGAAGATGGTTTTCCGTGGTTTCCCATTTTCACACTGGGCAAATACTGGGGCTGTACTTTAATTAAGGCCACGGCTGCTTTCTTCCCATTCCTAGCTCTTTCCTGTCCCATCGTCGCCATAAGACCTATCTGTGTCGGTGCGACGTAAATCAACTTGTAAAAAAAACATTTCGTTATCATGGCAAGCACTGTTTCTTCTAGAGAGAGAGAGAGAGAGAGAGAGAGAGAGAGAGAGAGAAAGAGAATGTTGGTTACTAAATTATTTATTTTACTACATGTAACTTATATCATTCAAACATAATAGCAAACAAGTAAAAAATAACAACTTGCCGAAATAATGGTTACCGGGCGAGTTGGCCGTTTGCGTAGAGGCGCGCGGCTGTGAGCTTGCATCCGGGAGATAGTAGGTTCGAATCCCACTATCGGCAGCCCTGAAAATGGTTTTCCGTGGTTTCCCATTTTCGCACCAGGCAAATGCTGGGGCTGTACCTTAATTAAGGCCACGGCCGCTTCCTTCCAACTCCTAGGCCTTTCCTATCCCATCGTCGCCATAAGACCTATCTGTGTCGGCGCGACGTAAAGCCCCTAGAAAAAAATAAAGAAATAATGGTTATTTTTCGCTTTTAGTTATTGTAATGTACCTTCAGATCATCTTCACTGGAGTCTGAGTTCATAAAATCATCAGAATCGCCTTCAGTGTTGTCATGTATTATTATTATTATTATTATTATTATTATTATTATTATTATTATCCAGTGTCTGTTACTGTTTTAGTGTGTAGCCATATATGACCTTTTAATCGTATAATAACGCTTTACTTCTATTTAATTGTAATAGTAATGTGTCGTCTACTCCCGCCTGATGAAGATGACCGATCAGCCTGTTCACAGCTATGGACCACAACGCACAGCTCACAGTTATTTTGGTGTACTGCGCATGTCACTGACAAACAGTTCTTGTTTTGGACCGCGAACTGCTTTGCCAGTCAGCAAATTGGTTTATGAATGGTCCACAGTCTGTTTGAAGAACCGACTCCGAGTCCGCGTTTGGGTTTGAAGTGTGTTGGAACGCTCTTTCCTTACCGCGCATGGGTCAGACAGTTTGCAAACTGTTCTTGTTTGTGTTGGAACAGACCTTGTAATTCATCCCAGTTCGTACCTTTATTGTCTTCTTTACCCGCAAGTCCAATTATTACCAGAGTTAGACTGAGTCCCAAGGTCACATTCCACACTCATGTTGACCTCTCGTTATTAATTGAGGATTAAAGTGTAACATCAGCTTATGTAGTAATAATGTAAAGTTTCTAGTTACAGTCATCTATGAGCATTTAAATATGGTAATAAATAGCCGAACTGGAGACGGACCAACAACATTATAACTTTTCAAATAGCTTGTAATCGAACCCAGGCCTCTGGATAAGATATAGAGACAGAAATTTAAAATATGAGGCTACTAGAAGTAAAATAAGAGAGTTTCTGAATTTGCTAAGTGTTTCCTTACAAGATCATTAGTCTGTGTAGAAAGTTATAACTTCGTTAACTCACTTCTTGCCAAAACTAACAGCTCAAGGTACTGTATGTTTCTTTAAGAAATTATGGAAACATTTGTCACTTTTATCCTTCTTTACGGTAAAGGGACGTTTTTCCAGTTGAGAGGACTTCCAGTTTCATTTGTAACTCAATATATTCTGTCATAAGTATTTAGAAGGGGAGTGCTCCTTTTTCCCAATTAACTAATCTATTAACAAACTAAGCACTAAAACATCTTATAAACATGTTTTTACTTTCCTGTGCAGTCGATTATGTAGAAAGATTATTTCTTTCAAGTAGTTCATATTAAAATGCTCAGTAAGGAGCTTGTGACACACAGACACGACAAGTGATGTATATAAGGCGTGTGCTGGGTAAGCAACTTGAGGAGGTCGGCAGGGAAGACAATGTACGGTTTGTAATGTGCTAAGTTGCGAACCCAGCCGGAAGAGAGATGTAGGTTCTAAACTACATGTGCCGTTTTTTGCCGTATTGCCATGGCCATTGGATCTCTGCTAAGGGGTGTTCATGGGCCATGTATCAGTGCCAGATGTTCATTTCACTTTAAATTATTCTGAATTATTGGCTGGGCATTGTTATTTTTCTCATTTAACATATCAAAAGGGTATTTGTACTGTAGATCTGGAGAAAAATAGTAAAGATTACTGATTACACATTATGATTTCTTTCAGATGAATGAAGATTCTGTTTTAGCAGTAAGATGGCAGATACATGGCTGTGTATGGGTATTGGTTTAGAATTAATTAATAATTCAGGACAAATCATTGAATCTGCAGCGATTCACTTTACTACTGGAAATACGTTTCATTGTCAGACTGAGAATACGCTGACTCACGACAGGCAGTCGTTCATATTATTAATGAGTGTCAATTGAGTCGGTTAGTTTCAAAACTCAACATGTCCATGTTAAAGTGAATTGAGAAAAAAGAAGAAACTGCTATCAGTGCTAATATAGAGATTAAACCGATGAGAATATGTATTTTGATAAAGACACTTGTTATGATTGGAATAACAACAATGTCAATAATGTAGGATTTCACTAGAGTTAAATGATAATGAACTTTTTGGGCATGTTGAGGTTTGGAGAGTACAAGTGGACATGTTCAGTGTTGGAACAAACAAAAATGGACCCAGTATGTTTTGGAATGGATTCTGAGGGAAGCCGCAGACTTAATACATCTAAACATTCGTTTTTTCACGGTATTTGATAGCAGTGCTATATTTTAAAATGGTAAAAGTGTTAATCTTCATTTATTGCTTCAACATTAAGAATAAATATTGTCTCCTTGGAGAACACTTTCAAATAGCACTGCTGTCAATCATTGGCTCATCTTTCTCCTCTTGTTGTTCTTCCTGCTTGTTGACGTTCAGTTGTCTAGAATTTGCCAGTTCATTGTGAAGTTAAGATCTGGATTAGACTCCCATTCACTTCTATAATGCTTTCTGAGTACGTAGACTTAGAACTTAAGGTAAAACCCCAAGCTGTATTGGTTCACTAAATATTTAGTTTATGTTCTTGCCTCTTCGGAAGATACCTTTTGCCCTCCTCCCCGGTTGGTGAAATTTGTTGCTTCGCCCCGAATAGTTACTCTAGTCGTGTTACTTTGTATGATGAATATTTTCGTGGAAGCAAATTTGAAATTCCAGTTAGCAGGTGGTTTTAAGTCTTCACTGACAGTTTTCTTCTTAAAATCAAATAATAATATTAGATTAAAAATTCCACCTGTTCAATACATAAGTGTTTTTATTTAAATTTAAGATATAGTTCTTAAGATATTACATACAGGGACATGTTTCACCCATGTTGAGGGCATCATCAGCCTAAAGATCTCAAACCTAAAAGAAAGATAGATCAGGATCCTGATTGTTTTTATACTTAAGTAAGAGGTACAATTTGTATAGATTTTTGCGAATGTCTTGTTTTTAAAAATGTGGCAACAAGTGGTTAGTTAGTTTAAAAAATAATACGTAAAATGGCTGCACAACCTCATATAGTTTCCTTTTGACTTTTAATACAAGATGCTACAACCACATCTACCAGCTAATTTTATTATAAATATAGCTACGTTTTCCGACGAATACCTGTCATCGCTTCTAAGCACTTGAACAACTTACTACCACTAAGAGTGACTTTTATTCCTAATTTATTAAGCTATTATAAGCTACTTTTGCCATCTCCAAAATAAGGCACCATATTTTACCAAATTTTAATTCAGCGATTCAAAGATTTTAAAATGTTATGCATATAGAAACCTTCCCCGGGATGAGTATACACTAAATATGGTTTGGTTGAGATCTATCCAGCCATTTCGAGGTGATGGTGGAACAAACAGACAAAGTTGTGGATCCGAAGTTGAATTGTAAACGTTTTCCACGAAACCTATTACAGAACCTTATTCTTGCGACGAATTCTGTCTGGTGAAGTTGCTGCGAAAACCTTATTTTATATAGCCGAAATTTCAGCAGTCTGGTGGCTTTGTGGGATGATTGCCAGGATTTGTTCGTTTCCTGCGCTAGACGATTAAGTGATTTTCTGGGACTTACTTTTGACCACACCCGAATATTCCAAAGTTATCTTTAGTTGAAACGTGTCTTCCGCTTCCTTTGCACATCACAAACTGAACTTATTGTACGCAACTTGTTTTTATCAACTTCAAAACGTAATATTTTGTAGAAATGCTGCTAAAGACAGGATATTTACGAGAAAATCGCCGAATACATCTTGTATACTTATCTCTTTTCAAGTAACATTCCACCAAATAAATTCGCTGCTCAGCCGAATACTTCATTTTACAGTCGATCGCATAATACACTACAATACACAAGCAACAATCACACGGAAAGTATTTCCATTTTTAGACACAAGTAAAAACAAGAAATTGTATAAGAATGTCAAGTTTTCGAAAATTTATGGGCAAGGGCGCGATGTACTTGGTGTTGTGAAGACTGATAAATAACGTGTATCTATGGTATCTGTATTGGTGTGGGTATTTATAACGGATTTTGGGAAGGTTTGACAAGGAAGTGGGATTCACCTTACTGTTGCATTCCATCCGAACATTCACTTCAAGTAATAAACCACACAACACAACTTCTAGGGTGGACGTTGTGTTAACGTGAGGCTTAAAGCCCACCATTCAAGTCAATCAAACCACGATTTCAGGGGCCAACTGGATGGGGGCTACTAAGCCGACTCCTAGTCCATGATGGCAGACTATTTCTCTTTAGGATCGAATCCTAATTTCGCTTGCGTGGGATTTTTTGACACTCATCATTCAGCTTTGACACAGCTGATGTCGAATTTTCAATTGTGAATATTGTCGAAAATCTTTGTTTCTATTAAATAAATGTATTCTTCATAAACTGAAAAATGAAAATCCACAGCCTGTTTCCAGTCATTCGACCGGGTCAGGAATGGAATGAATGAAGTCCTATCTAGCGGTGAGGATAGGAATTGTTCCGGCTCCCGTAGGCTGACGCACTCCTCTGACGACTGACAGATGAAATGATATTGGAGAGTGTTGCTGGACTGAAATACGACAGGGAAAACCGCAATACCCGGAGAAATACCCGTCCCGCCTCCGCTTTGTCCAGTACAAATCTCACATGGAGTGACCGGGATTTGAGCTACGGAAACTAGCGGCGGGAGGCCGACGCAGTGCCGCCCGAGCCACGGAGGCTGCAGTCTTCATACATCCACTAAGAGTAAAATGGAACGTCGAAATTGATGGGCATCCAGGTTACAAAAATAACGGAAGCCTTTACCTTCCACTCTCCCAGTCTTTCATGATTTGTAATGCAGGAGGCTTTGCTCTGTTATGGGTTGTGCTTATCAAAATTGTGAATGGTACTCTTACGTCTGTATTATCTCACTCCCCGTTGCATGGTAATCCACGTAGGATCCAAAATAGACCACTAGCCTCTGTTCCTCGTTTGCGCCTAACACTCCAGCAATGCTTCATATTCTACCGATTTTCCACAACAGCTAATGCCCTGCATGAAATTGACATTTTCGTCCCCTATTATGTCTTTGAAACGAAAATGAAATGCATACCAAAGGAGTAGATTCCAGATTCTCTGTTGACAACCAGCCCAGAACGTTACTAGCGATGCGAACATAAGTGTATCTGTAATTTTCCCTTATTTCTTTCTTGTTGTTCAATTTCTAAAGCGCGTAGCTGTGAGATTGCATTCGGAAGATGGTGGGTTCGAATTTCACAGTCGGTAGCCCTGAAGATGGCTTTCCGTGGTTTCCCATCTTCACACCAAACAAATAATGGGGCTGTACCTTAATTAAGGCCATGATCGCTATCTTAACAATCCCAGCCCCTTCCCATCCTTGCGTCGCCGAAAACCCTCGATGTGTTAGTGCGACGCTAAATCACTAGCAAAAAATAAAAAAAATAGAAAAAAATAAAAACCGAAATAAAAATAAAAATCTAAATAGCTTGTTAATATTAAATAACCTCCCTATTACCTTTTATTACTTTTTTACTGTTAATATTTAATATCGTTATACAGTCCGTGTAAAATGGAGTACTTCGTATTGGTACCTGATTACTGCTAAACAAATTTAAAAAACAAAATAAAAATAAAGGTCGATGATTAATAATCCTTTAAAACTACAAGCATTTGTTCTATTGAACGTATTAAGCAGGCGACTGTCGTCCTTGGAAAAAATATTTTTCAATTTCAGTTTGCGATAGCATTTGAAACAACCCTGGATTTTAGAAGGAATATATACGTTTGAGTAGGGATGCCATATGTCTTCTTTTCCCGAACATGTCCTCTTTTTAACAGCACGAAAAGCGTCCAGCCGGATTTTCGAATAACTTGGCATATGTCCTCTTTTTATCAACTTCACCGCCACATTTAAAGAGGCAGCACTTTTTGTTTAGAGCTATTGTTTGCTTCCGTTTTCTTTCTAGCTCAGCGTTGTTTAGAGGTTTTGTGTGTGTTCATAAATTGAGTTTTGAAAGTTTGATTTATTATTAGTTTGCCGTAAATATAATTATTCTTTTGTTTTCCAAGTCATAATGCAAACACAGAGCGAATATTTTCATTGCTTGATTCACAGTGGACCAAGGGCAGAAACAGGTTCACAATTGAGACTGTGAAAGGTGTATTGTGTTTGCAGCATAACTTCAAACATTTCATTTACATCCAGTTTTACCACTATTAGTTGGAGTAAAAAAATACTTTTGAAAAAATGTACGAGTGGCACAGGAAAGGGGAAAAAGCCAAAACATTAATGAAAAAGGTGATCGGCCAATGGTCTGTTATGGAAGTGAAGCCGAGAAAGGTGATCAAGGTACAGTGATTCCATCAGTAAACTGTGTCCTCTTTTCTTAGGTTGGTGATATGGCATCCCTACGTTTGAGGAAACCGAATCTGATTACATTTTTAAATGATATGGCCTAAAGCTGGAGGAGGAGTAAGTGACCTTTAAGATGTCCTTAAATGTTCGAAAACATATGATCTCTTACTGATGATCTTGACTGTACCTAGTGTCCTCATGCTTCAGTATCCCTATCATTTCCATCCACTACCAAGTCTTCACGGCATCAGGAGACAAACCAATGGTCTACAGCAGAAATAAATCAGTTTTAACGTAGACTTACTTTCCTCTACAACGGGTACATGAAAAGAAAAATTTGAAGACGCTTTTAGTGTTTGGGTAGTATGGGTATTATGTAACTTACGATTACATTTAATGTCTCAATTGACAGATAAAAGAGGAGGTAACCTGTTGCAAAAATGACAAAAAATGAAAACGGAAATCTGAAACGTAGGTTTCATGTAATAGTGCTTCAAAGTAAGGCAAAATTCGTCCTAAATATGTGACGTCACACGTATACTCTGTTATAAGACGGTGCCATGTTGACTCGCGCGCTCAGTTGGAGGTTAGCTGTCATGAATATATCGTGGTCAGTTGTATAGAATAATAAATTTAATAATGGAAAAGAAAGATTTTATTAGGATTCGGCAAAAACGTGCAAAAGAAAGAGTTGAAAAGTGAATGATGAAGGAATGAAAGAAATGAAACGAAATTTATAATCGGCATAATATTTGTCTTTTATTTCTAATAAGTAAGTCTACGAAGCCCATAAAACCCTGCAGCCGTTAAAATAGTGACAGCTTACCGCCAATTCGTTTTATCAAAGCTCGAAAGAAATGTAACGTGTCTGTTCTTGGAAAAAGCTGCATCTCCCAGGATTGGTGGGTTAATCGTTTCCCCTAGGACGGTTGACACACGGGGAAATCATATTCAGTTTTTTCTATACCTAACGAGTTGGCCGCGCGGTCCCGTCGTGTAAGCTGTATATTCGTACAGTATTTGGGAGGTGGTGGATATAATCTCGATATCGGCAGCCCTGAAGATGGTTGTCCGTGGTTTCCCTAGTACTAGCCCTTTTATATATCATCGTCGTCGAAAAACTGAGTCAATGTGACGTTAATACAATTAGCACCGGGCTGAGTAGCTCAGAGGGTAGAACGCTGGCCTTCTAAGCTCAAGTTGGCGTGTTCGGTCATAGCTCAGTCTGGTGATATTTGAAGGGGCTCAAATATGTAAACCTCGTGTCCGTACATTTACTGGTACGTAAAATAACGCCCTCGGGACAAAGGTTCAGCATCTTGGCGTCTCCGAAAACCTTGAAAGTTGTCGATGAGAAGTAAAAGAAATAATATTACCAAGTTATTAAAACCGGTAGCAAGAAATAAATCAGTTTTTATGTTGGCGGGCTTACTTACTTGTAGGGCCAATACTGATTTACTATGGATCGGAAAAGGAAACTTGCAGTTTTAAGTGACTGTTAATATCGTACTTATGCTCATGTACCCTCCAGTTTCACGTGGAATCCGAATCACAGGAACGTAACTTCTCCTTTTAAGAAATTCAATGATCGGGTTTGGAACCGCCTTGGAGAGAAGTCAATGACGATGTCACTCGACTATCATACCCTTCTGTATGAATCTAGTTGCCCCAAGAAACCGTTATTTAAGTCATGTCAGGACTAATTAATTTTCTAGAAACTTCGAAACTGTCTAAATTGGTCTCGTTCAAATATCTGGTCAACAATATTGACTGTCCCTATTATTATAGGGCAGTAAACTTGCTGGCTGTTTGTTACGGTTATTCGACATCCTGGCTCCACTAGTCTTGAAGAATAAAACTTATAAACCAACCCTCAAGTTTGATCAAGTATCAATAAAACGTTATTGAAGAACAGTCACTGTAAGGAAAGAGAGCCATCTTTTATTATAACGTGGTACTACTGTGACTGTAGACGAATATCGTGTTGGACATGCTGACTCTTTCTTTTTCACTAGAGAGGAGAAGTTGATTGTTTGAACGTGAAGTGAAGTTTGCACGTCAAAGATAAATCATAGAGTATAAAACCTCCTGCCACGGGCCATTCGTCTGGAGTGGGACGTACAATAAAACTCCGCCACCATACTTTATCGCATCAACCTGTTTACCTCGAGACGCACGACCACATTTGAAGCGTAAGGTAAAAGCTTTCACATAAAAATATAGATATGGAACCGTCTATTTATTATTTTACCGAACGATATCGCAAAATTCCGTCTACGTCTGCGTCATGCATAGGGTGCTGCTAAAGCGAAAACATTTTTATTTGCTTTTATGGACTAAGCAAATTTTTAGATAACAGCTCGAGCATTGTGTATGGACATTTTATAATAATAATAATAATAATAATAATAATAATAATAATAATAATAATAAGTGGACCCGCGCTGCTCCGCACCACCTACAAATAGGTCAGATAACTCGTCTTGATACACCTATCGCAGTCATATTATTTTGCCTGCCATTTTCAGTAGTTTTGTGAATAAGTGATTCATTCGTAATTTAGTTTATAATACTTCTTTCCGTACAGTATTTACTATGCTTCGACCATTCGGCCGTATCTGGATCTTAACATTTTCAAACGATCTTCCTCGAGATGGTGCAACATACAATTGGTCTTGGCTGAACACTGGTTCGAGGAAGTAGACTACCCACTTTTTTCAAGAGTTTGTCCCAGCGCTTTATTAATGGTCATACAGAAGGCTGCGCTTACGTCGACCGTTTTCTCTTAGCAGCATGTAAGTTATCAGGAACGTTCTGCCATCTGTTGAGTATATTTAGAAGCTGGGGAGGGTCAGATAATCAAAGAGTATCTAGCATAGAATCATTGGGAGAAGTGTATACTCTCTGTCTTCACAGATAGTAATCAAACATGGCTGCATGCAATGACATCACTAAGGATGAAAATTACATAGCGTATATCAGAATATTAATGAAAGTGTTAGTCGCTTAGCAACCTGTTAAGTACAGAATGTATTGCGTGTTAGGGTAATTATATGCAATTATTGGAGTAATCATTTAATGACTTGTTTTTATGATTACTCAAAGTTGGCTGAACAGAGACCTAGCAAAGTCTCATGATTCACAGGCAGGTAATTCCGAATAGAATAAAACAGAAATTAAGCAAATTAGTCCAATGGAACGGACGAACAGCGTCACTATGTATGGGTTAAGTCCAGTTACTGCTGGATACCTTTCCTGACGCTATGTGGAGTGATGTATTCACTATCGCATATTTCTGTAGTACTTGATGTGTTATATGTAGGTGAAGGTGTGTTTTAAGACAAACATTAACACCCCGAGCTAGAGGAATTAACTGGACGCTCTTAAAGTCCTCGTTTCGGCCAGGAATCAAACTCGGGCCCTCTGAACCGAAAGCCACTAGGCTCATTCAGCCAAACAGACGGACGAGACTTTTTTTCACATCGTTTTGCCCAACTAAGGAGCGCGATTGAACAGTTGAATTTACTTCCCAAAATCTCTTTATCCTCTCGCTGTGTTTTTCTTCCGTCCATGCTGTGGTGATTCTCATCTTGAGTTTTTCAGTAAATTGATGTTTTTTTCACCAACGTTCTAAAACTAGGCCTGTCTCGTATAATTTCACTTGTTGTTATAATTTCTTGAAGGTTTTCGATTATCCAATTATTCTAGACTTCTAGTGAGGAGGCATAATTAAATAATTAAACCTGAAGCATTATAGGCTACACATCAGAAACCTTGATCATTAGAGGCAGATCACTAAGTAAATCAGAACAGTGGGAGTTTGTCATTTTGAAAGCAATAAAAATAACAGTTATGTAGAAGAAGAGTGGTAGAATACAGTGCTGTCAACATCATTTGTGAAACTCCAGAGAAACGGAAATTACTGGGTTAGTACACCAGAAATGTTACGCGTTGGATCCCTTATTTATTGTGCAGTAGTTTATCGCCGTGAGCATTGTAATTTTAATATGGAATCGAATTTCTAAAATGAATTATCTGCCATAATAGACTGAATTGTGAGTCTATTGTGGAGTACAGATTATAGAGACGAGTTTAATGAACACTAAATGTTACAGTAATTCCAAGTATTTTTATTGGATGCTTAAGGAAAGTAGCTACCACTTATATGATTTTTCGACAAAGTCAAATACCAGAGCTTCCGTGACTCGAGCATCAGTGCGTCAGCCTCTTACGGCTGAGTTCTTTGGTTCAAATTCCGGTCACTCCTTGTGAAATTTGTGCTGGCCAACATTCTGATGGTGAGAATTTTTTCGACCAACGGGACTCGAACCGGGTAACGTCGGTGTCAGACCGTTTTGACTGCAACACCTTAACGATCATGACCACCAGGCGGGCTGTAAGGAATATTCTTGTTTTCTTTAAAATCTGGACGTTGCTATTAAGCATTCTAGGTAAGATTATTTTATCTTATTTTTATTAATATGAGATCCATGCAGAGTATTTGTAAAATTACTGTAATACGTATCTAAACCAGTACTCTCCAACATAAAATCTCAACTGACAAGAAATATATTAAAGTTACATAGAAAATTATTTAATTATTCACGCAAAGTATTAGCTGAACGTTTAAAATAGAAAATAATGAATATATTGAATTTAAAATACAGTAAATAAAAATCGGCCTCAATTGGAAGTTTAGGGTAACAGGAGGTTGCTTGTTTGATACCAGTATCCTCGAATGCATTTTGTATTCAGTAGCTGTTTGTCTACAAAATTCAAGGATATTAGATGATCAAAACGTAATTCATAAACTGATTTTTTTTTATGTAGAACAGAATATGGAACGTTATCTTTTGCAATGCGGCAAATACGTCAGATCCATAGCAAGGTTTCATGACGGAGGAACAGTTGTGAGAGATTTCTTAATACAAGTTGTAGCTGTGATAGGTTTCTTGAAAGAAGTTCCAGCTTTGGGCGACCGCCATCTCTCTCGGCAATATCGAGTTGGGACGGAAGCCTTTCATCTGATACCGCCAGCTTTTATTAGCGAACGAAAACATTGAGAGAGAGAGCTTGAAGCCTGCACAAACATGGAGCTTACTTTATAAGGCCTTCCTCTTTCTCTGGTCAGCCAGTGTTCTACATGTTTATGTTCTCTCCATCGATATACTTTTTGGTTTATTTCCTCAACTCCATCTCCAGTTCTGTATGTCTTCCTGTGCAGACTTATTTCTATTAGTCTATGAAATGCTACGAACCAGACATATTGAGAGTGTTTTTCAGTTCGAAGACTTCTGACTGTGAACCTTCTAGTACATTACAGTCATCTTCTTTTATTTTTGGTTACTGACGTTTTAACTTCACTATACGAACCGTACAATGTAGCTCGGATTTCCTGTTGTTGTTATTGATACATCTTTAAAGAGTTTGAGGCCATCAGCTCTTTATAACTCATTCTATACAAGAAAGTAGATGGCTCACGTTTCTTGTTCTTCTTCTTCGCTTCGGACAGCTATGGACCATACTATTTTAACAGTTCTCTGTCTTGAGCGTTAACACTTGCTCACTACTGCCGTATCCTTCGGTGAGCTTCCTTCCGTTCTACGTCTTGCCTGTCTTCATTTTAGGTTTTGATCGAATCTCTATAGACCTTCAAGTTTCTTCTTTAAAGGGTCACGTTGCAAGATGTCACCGCGTAAGGTCCCCTATTCTTGTAAATCCTTTTCCACCTCGGTAAACCAGACCCCTTTAGTTTCCTTATTCAGAAAGTAGGCAAAGTTTCGAGTGGACAGTCTTTCTGGTCTTATTCGTGCTACGTGACCATATAAACAAATTCTTCTTTTCCTGGTAGTGTCTTTTATTTTCTCCATATACAGATATAGTTCATGATTGTGTCGTCTACTGTATTCTCCAGTTTTTTTTACTGGGCCCAATGTCTTCCTTAGAATCTTCCTTTCTTTGTCTTCCAGTTATTCTGCCAGAACTTTCTTATTCATTGAGAAACATTCTGCTGCGGATAAAGATGCAGGTATATTTACTGTACAGTAATGTCTAAGCTTGGATTTGAAAGATAGTGACCGTTTGTTATAGATATCTTTGGTGAGGTGGTAGGCCATTTCCATCTTGTTGATTCTTGATTTGAATGCCTCTTTCTCAGAAATATTACAATCTATCCAACTCGCCTGGGTATTCGGAGTGCTCAAGTTCTGTTTAGAACACGGCCAGGGATTTAAGTCTGGAATCCCATCCTGTCACAACAAAATTTTTTCTTCAATTTGCTTTACGTCGCACCGACACAGACAGGTCTTGTGGCGACCATGGGATAGGAAAGGCCTAGGAGTTGGAAGGAATCTACCGTGGCCTTAATTAAGGTACATCCCCAGCATTAGCCTGGTGTGAAAATGGGAAACCACGGAAAACCATCTTTAGGGCTGCCGACGGTGGTGTTCGAACCCACTATCTCCCGGATGCAAGCTCACAGCTGCACGCCTCTAATCGCACGGCCAACTCGCCCGGTCACAACGTACTAGTCCTAAAGAAAATTCTATTCCAAGTCACAGGAATTCATACACTGACTCTTGATTTGCAACCCGAGTAGCAAGATTTAGTGCTACTACGCCCTATATTATTATTATTATTATTATTATTATTATTATTATTATTATTATTATTATTATTATTATTATTATGTTCTTAAGTCTGCTGAAACTAATTTTGAGTAATACATTTATAAACTACCTGAAAAAAGAAAACCATATGGGAACATTAACTTACTTCATTAGTAGACTAGTGACAGTTTAGCTGTGAAATATGAAACAACAAATGAAGTCTAAATGACGACGAGTTCTACTATAGTGTCTGTAGCAATATTTACATTAAAAACAAACTGGGAAATCCAAACAACGTGCAATTGCAGCATTTGTCACGTTTTTTAATGTAATGGCATCACTTTCACAATAACTGCTGTAATATGGAGTTGAAATACTTGACTTGAGATTGTTATTTACTCAGCTTCGACCACAAATGTGTAAAATTAATAAATACATTTTAGGAAGGAGTAAAGAGGGCAGTAACCCTTCATAGCTGGTGTCCTCACAAAAAATGTAAAATTTCAGGTGTGAACGTCTTTGGACGAAGTTGTTCGAACACCAAAGGAAGTGAAGGTAACTGCATATGTTAGATGTCAAGCTGTCGCTGATACAATGTGACAAAGGAAACACGATCTTAGCAAACAACAAGGTAACGTAACCGTGAAATACAGCTTTAGTAGTGGTGCGGAGGAGTGCACAGATGCATTAAGAAGAAAGTAAAGAGGAGACTCGATTTGGAAGACGAAAGAGCTCAAGGTGACTGAAAAAAGTAGCTGCCGAGAACAGTAGTAAGAAGATCGAAGTAACATGCATATACTGATTCCTGTAATCTTTTGAAAACAGATGAATGCCCGAAAATTTAAATTACACGACCTTGATAAAAATAATAAGGCAGGCGTGTCCTGAGTGAGGGTGAACAAAGGAGAAAGTGAGAAGTTGCGGAAGAATTATGAGAAAATATGTAGGGTACTTCTGGGAGTTATTAAGTGGCATAATCCAAGGCGAGAGAGAATAGGAGAGATAAGTACGTATTTAATAAACAGTATGAAGCAGGAATTACTCAGAATGTGCCGACGGTAAGATCTAATAATGTTCTAGTAGGAGCGTGGAAATGTTTGGATGAACGAGTTGGAATATTACTCCCAGACGGAGAACGGCAGACGGATGGATTATCAGCGAAAACGTCATAAATTAGCAGGAAGCATGATATTTATTAAACAATTCTGGTGATTGGAGGGGTCCGGAATAGTTCAAAGTACGGTTGAGCAACCATTATGACAAGAAGAAGTTGTGATCAGTACAGAGGAATTGCATCGTCTACCTCGCAGAGGTTGCTCCCATACAGCTAGAATGGAAGCAAGAGAAAGCAATAAGCATAATTTATACTCATGACCTAAACAGAGTGATACTGTGAGCGTGTTATGCATATTTGCACTGAGAACGTTGGCTGCACGGTACGGGCTGCGTGTCTAATTGTTTGCCATGGGCAGCTCTAAAGATCGAATTTAGTGGTTTTCCGTGGATAGTTCACCCCAGACATACGGAGAACTGTATCTCTTTGTTGAGAAAGATGGATCAGAGTTTCGGCCTATCCTCAACAGTTCTCTTTACAACAGCCGGCAATGGGATTTGTGGCCAATAAGGATAGAAACGTCCGATGATGAGCATGGAACATGAACAAGATGAAGAAAATGAGAAGCTCTACATTTGCAAGAGATTTATGACCAGAATTTCTTTCGGGACGGGTTGCTTCGGAAGGGATGTATGGCGCAAAAGGGAATTCTCATGACAGCACTGTGCTTAAACTGTCCTATTCATTGGCAGATTGGCCAAAGTAGTGGCTTTCAGTTCAATTCCCGGCTGAGTCAAGAATGTATAACTGCGTATGGTTAATTTCTCTAGCTCGGGAATAGGGTGTTTGTGTTCATCTTATTCCCCACATCTTGATCTACACACAACATGCCACACTATCAAAACATGCAATAGTGAACACATTCCTCCACATAGGGTTGACATCAGGAAGGGCAACCGGCCATAAAACTGGACTAAATATACTTGAAATTCGGACTCCAACTAACTGGCAAAAAATTACATAAAGGAATGGCACTGTGTTTCAACTTTCCGTCATTCCCTAATCTAAGAAATACACGTTTCTTTTTCGATAAAAAATCTCTGATATAATATCTAACAGATCTCGCAAGGTGAACAAAAAAGGGGTATTATGTGTAATTTTGTTTGCATGGCAATCGTTGACATTTTAAAACATGTCGCTCGACTGAAGTCGCCTCTGGTTTCTGAAGGATGGATCTGCATCACCATGGCTACCTTCGGAAACAGGAATTTGCATTCTCATCAATTTGAACTGTCTCAAAAAGCACCAGTAACTCATGCAAAGGAAATTTGACAATTATTCTTTGACGAGACAAGAACAAACTCCAAAATACATCATTTAATAATACATTGTTTAGTAAATTTGAGAGAAATATATTTTAATTTAATATCTTATTAAAGCGACTGTAATGTTGGCGACACAAATTAAAACTAGGCCTCATGTTATTAATAGTGCAATAATAATTTGCTGTAAACGAGAACATAATTACCAGTTTCATAAATGTTACATAATTAATCACTCGTTAGCAGACCTCATTAATAATTGTGACATTAACCAACGACCAGCTTCAGTGGTTCCATACATTGCATTAGAAGCGTATTACATTCCTAGTTATATCCGTTATGTTTATTCCAGTGATGTCCCATAAACTTGTATTCTTTTATTTTGAATTTGTTTTACGTCGCACCGACACAGATGGGTCTTACGGTGACGATGGGATAGGAAAGGCCTAGAAGTGGGAAGGAATTGGACGTGGCCTTAATTAAGGTACAGCCTCAGCATTTGCCTGGTGTGAAAATGGGAAACCACAGAAAACCATCTCAGGGCTGCCAACAGTGGGGTCCGAACCCACCATCTTCCGCATGCTGGCTCACAGCTGTGTGGCCCCAAGCGCACGACCAACTCGCCCGGTAAACATTATATTTGTTATGGCATACATACCCACCGCGAGTGTTTGACACTGATTTGCTCTACAAAACTGATAGTTCTTCTTCCTTGATCTCTCTCGGGTTTTCCTACCAGCCATTACTCCGACAGTTGGAACAGTGCAATACCTGTACCCTCGTATCGATTGTTCCTCCATCTAGAGGGACACTCCCTTGCGATCTGCTCACTCACTCAGCCCGGGAGCGGCCTGTCTTTTGGGTACTATTGAAGGGGATTATAACCTTCATTGCCACTAAGTGATTTTCTTGGGCGTTGAGTAGTAGGTATACTCCTTAAAATTTTTGTTAGACTGAGGCTGGCCCTGCGGTCTAGGGTACACCGGTTCGATTCCCAGTCATGTCAGAGATTTTTACGCGTGGTTCGAAGTCCACTCAGCCCACCCAATAAAAATTGAGGAGCTAATTGACGGTGCGAACTCTGTCTAGAAAGCCAAGATTAACAGCTGAAAGCATTCATCACGCTGATCACGATTCACCTAATTATCTGGAAGTTTTCTATATTTTCTTGGTATTTCTTGTTTTGAGCGACTATACGTACCTGGAATAACATTGCTGGCTCGAGTGCGCAGTTTATTAGTTAGGTACTAATTGGTATCAAAGACAAACAAGAGCAGTATTGATCATTTTCAAATATAGCATCGGTATCTCTGATCAGTCGAGCAAGTTGGCTGTGCGGTTAGGGTCACGTAGCTGTGAGCCTGCATTCGGAAGATGGTGGGTTAAAATCCCACTGTCGGCAGCCCTGAGGATGGTTTTTGGTAGCTCCCAATTTTTCACAGCAGACACATTCTGGGCCTGTATCTTAATTAAGCCCTGGGTCGCTATCTTCCCAGTCCTAGCCCTTTCCCGTCCTTGTGTCGTCGGAAACCTTTGATGTTAATACATCGACGTTAAACAATTAGCAACAAATTGTTAATAGGGGATATGGTAATCATACTCCTCGGATGAATGGTCGATGTGTTAGCCTTCAATTCAGAAGTACCCGGGTTCGATTATTGGCCGGAAAATGGATTTTAACTGCGTGTAGTTAATTTGTCTATCTTGATTTTTCCTTATAACACACATCATTTACCGGAAACAAGCAATAGTGAATATATCCCTCCACATAGGGTTGGCGTTAGGAAGGACATCCGGCCGAAACATCTCGATAGCTGCAGTCGCTTAAGTGGGGCCAGTATCCAGTATCCGGGAGATAGTAGGTTCGAACCCCACTGTCGGCAGCCCTGAAGATGGTTTTCTGTGCTTTCCCATTTTCACACCAGGCAAATGCTGGTGTACCTTAATTAAGGTCACGGCCGCTCCTTTCCCACTGCTAACCCTTTCCTTTACCATCGTCACCATAAGACCTATCAGTGTCGGTGCGACGTTAAGCAAGTTGTAAAAAAAAAAAAAAAAAAAAAAAAATCTGGGCAAAATCCACACGCAGCGCCGACCCCAAGAAACCGAGAAGGTTCCCAGGAAGATGGAGAAGGGGAGATATATGGTTGCCCGAACGAATTAACAGCGCTGTACGCGTCTTGGAGCTGGAAACTTGCATTCGTGCTATGGCAGGTTAGAATCATAATAATAAATTATTATATTAAAAAAAAAACACCTTTTCAATACACACATTCCTTATATTTAGGATGAAACCATTTAATTACAAATTGGACATATTTCGCTCAATCTTAGTGAGCATTATCAGCCATAGATAACATAAATCATTGGTGGATCAGGGCCCTGATCCTGGTGGATATCACAAAATAATGTCTAATATACATTGATAAAAATATATGAATTTAACACTTTAAAAATAATCAATAAGATTATGTGTCTATTAAAACAAAAAGGTAATCACTACATACTATCTTAATATTTTAGGTCATCCATTCCATTTTACATCTTAAGCAATTTTAATGATCAAATATAAGGAATTTGTGTATTGGAAATGTGGTTTTTTAAATATAATAATTTATTACTCTAAAATCCAGTACGGTTGTAAAATGAGATTTATAACTTGTAAGGTTAGAATCATACCATTAGCAGCATTTTAGATGGTTCGCAGTGGTTTCTCCATTTTTAAATCAGGCAAATGTTCATATTGTACCTTAATTAAGGCCACGGGCATTTCTTTTGCACTCCTTATACTTTTCTATCCAGCTGTCCCCGAAGACCTATCTGAGTTAGCGGAATGTTAAAAAAGCCTTCGAACCAAGAAAGTTCACGACTAAATCGTGTGCAGGTTCGAAGAATTTCGACGCATCTTTGTGTAAATAATAATATAATAATAATAATAATCAACTGAGGTAAACAGAGAAATGGTCAACGGCCTCGACGGCAGAAGAGGACATATCCCAATGGCAGAGAGGGCGGAAGAACCGAATCAAATCCACTTCGCGTCTGACTTGTAGCAAGCGGCAAGTGGTCAGCGTCTGATCACCAGAGGTGCGGCTGTAAATATGCTCCAGGAACTAACAATCCCTGGTTCTACACCACTAGCGAAAGCTAGAAGATTGCTTACAAGCAGACATGACTCGTACAAGTAAAGACAAAATTACCCCAGGTGGACAATCCACCCACTCTAAAGTGGCAACCAAGCATTCGGATTCTGGGGAGCTTGGGCGAATACGAGAGAGCAAGTCGGAGTGCTCTGATAAACTTCCACGAAAGACTCACACTTTCATTGGCACATTCAACATTCAGACACTGATTCAAACAGGAAAACTGCACAATCTCACAACAGAACTTACAAAGCAGAAAATCCAAATTCTGGCCCTGCAAGAAACACGCTTCACCGATTCAGAAACGATGGATTACAATAATTATAGGATCTTCAAAAGTGGAACAAACAAGAAAATTGGCAAAGGAGCAGCATTGTTAGGAATGGCCTTCTGTGTAGACAAAAAAGTTTTGGATTCAGTAATAGAGGTGAAACCCATCAACAATAGGCTTATGACCTTAAGAATCAGGCATACAAACAAAAAATACACCTTTATTAATGTGCATGCACCAACAAACGGAGACAATAAAAAGGAGCCTGAAAAAACAGAAAGATTCTGGGAAGAACTTGAAACAGAAATGGCCAAAATCCCTAAAAATGATGTGAAAATTCTACTCGGTGATTTCAATGCACAGCTTGGCAGGGAATACAAATACAGGAGGACAGTGGGAGACTATCCAGCCCACAGATTCACCAATAAAAATGGCACACGCCTCATTGAGTTATGCCAACAAAATAATCTCAAAATTATGTCAACATCACTCCGGAAGAATCCCAAAAAGCAAAAAACTTGGCGATCACCCATCCATCATTTAGGAGAATTTCAGATTGATCATGTGGCAATATCATATGATTACCAAAAGGAAATTCATGATGTGCAAGTGCGCAGAGGTGCTAACATCGATTCGGATCATTATTTAAGCAGAATCAAAATTAAATTCACACCCAAAGGGAAATTCAACAGGAAAACATCGGTGATTCCAAAATTTGATCTGCACAAAATCAAGGACTCCAAAATTTCAGAAGAATGGGAAAAACGACCTGCAGAGAGCTGGGAGAATTTCCAGACTAAAATCATTGAAACGGCGAAGGACCTAATCCCTCTTCGCAAGAAACCAAAACATCCTTGGTGGAATCAAGAATGTGAGACCGCACTAGAAGAAAGGAAAAAGGCATTTCAAAACTACAATTGTAACAAATCAGAAGAAACACAGAAGAAATTCTTCGAAGTTCGCAAGCATGTATCCAAGATTTTAAGACAAAATAAACGGAAATACGTCAATGTCCAACTGAAGTCAATTGAAGACAACTTCAAAAATTACAATACACACGATTTCTACAAGACCTTTGCGAACCAAATTAAAGGATATTCCCCACAGAACCTTTGCTTTCGGAAGCACGATGGTAAACTAGCCTTGACAAATAAGGAAAACTGCCAAGAATTAGCTACATATTTTTCACAGCTTTTAAATTGTCCAGAACCCAAAAAGAGATTCGCGAAAGTACAGCCAGAAATCATACCGGAAAATTCGTCACCACCAACTCAAGAAGAAATTTATTCACATATCAAGAAACTTAAAGACAACAAAGCATCAGGGGAAGACGGAATTGTAGCTGAACTTCTGAAAAATTTAGGCCCAAATTCACTCAGAGAAATTACACAAATAATCCAAAACATTTGGCAAACCGAAAAGCTCCCGGATGACTGGAAGATTGCTCTAATCCATCCACTACATAAAAAAGGCAGCAAGTTAGACGTAAACAATTACAGAGGAATCTCACTTGTATCAGTCACATACAAAATACTATCAGCCTGTCTCTTGCATAGAACACAACAACAATTAGAACCCAAATTATCAGAATTTCAAGCAGGATTCAGACCAAACAGGTCATGCCCAGAACAAATTTTCAACCTCAAAACCATACTTAAACTACGAGCCCTCAGACAAAAGCCTACAGTATGCACATTTGTAGATTTCAAAAAGGCATATGATTCGATAGACAGACCCTCACTATTCCAAATTCTAGAAGAGAGAGGACTAGATCCCAAAACCCTAGAACTCATAAGACAAACACTAACGGGCACAAAATCTAAAGTGAAATTTATGGGAGAAATTTCAGAACCCTTCGACATTCAAACAGGTGTGAGACAAGGTGATGGACTCTCTCCTATTCTGTTCAACGTCGTCCTAGACAAGGTTATGGAAGAATGGGAGAAGGAACTCAAGAAACGTGAATCTTGGAAACCGATCCGATTGGGCTTTCCCAAAAACAACCTCTACGTACCATACCTTGCATTTGCGGATGATCTGGCGATTTTAACAGAGGATGAGGAAACTGCCATCAAGCAGCTTGAGATACTTAAGGAATCTGCAGAAAAAGTGGGACTACAGATTTCATTTGAGAAAACTAAATTCTTCTGTTCAAAGACAGATATCACGAGCCTGAGAACAAAATATGGTAAAATCGACCGGGTCTCGTACTTTAAATACCTCGGAGAATTCATCGAACCGACAGGCCTTGAGAAGATCTCGCAGCAAAACCGTCTCCAAAAAGTCAAGAAGGCATTAGGGTTAGTTCAAGACATCTACAATAAAAAATGCATGTCAAGACAGACAAAAATTCGGCATTACAACACAGTCATAAAACCAACAGTCCTTTACGCAAGTGAAACATTGTCACTTAACAGTAAACAAGATTTAGAAGAAATAAAAAAGCAAGAGAGGAAGATCATCAGGAAAATCCTAGGAGCAAGATATACCCAAGATGGTTACAGGCTACAATCAATCAAAACAACAGAAACAGTTTCAAACATTGAAATTGACATAAAGAAAAGACGAATGAAATTCTTTGGACACCTCACAAGATTACCAGAAAATCGACTGTCAAAAAGAATATTAAATTATGTTAGCTCACTTAAGAATTCAACACCTTGGCTGGACGAACTTCGAAAGGACCTCAAAAACGCAAACATATGTGCAACAGACATTTTAGAAAGAGACACCTTCAGACACAAAGTCAACAAGTGGGAAGTTACATCAGAGCAACCAAAGCAAAAACAGTGCAGACCGAAATGGTCGGAAGAACGTAAACAAGCCTTCTCAGAGAGAATGAAAGCCTATTGGAAGAACAAGAAGAACCCAAAGAAAGCTTGATTGAGTTGTTTGCTTAACGTCTTCCATTATTGGGAGAATACGCTAATAATAATAATAATAATAATAAAAATAATAATAATAATAATAATGACCTATGTAGAACGGCAGTGTGCAGAAATCAGTGAAGCCACATAAATCCTTGTCATGTTATTTAATTTTGGTCTTGTCATAATTTTGAGTAAACAAACGAAACATTTAAAGACCGAAGCATTTATGTGAATTATAAACGGTTTATTTGAAGAAATTGAAAGTTATTATTTTATTTGTATGAAGAAGAAGAATTACTGAACTAAACTGTATTGTCATTTTATATTCTGTACATCAAGAATTGTAATTTTGAAATATGTTTGAAGAGTTTAAAAGGGTATTTATTTTGAGGCAGCCTGTGCCGCACGTGTAAATTTTAGATTGTGAAATTATTCTGTTTCTTAAAATATTATTAATTATGGAACAGCTTAATATCAGAGCGATGATTGTAATTATTGTGAATCAACAAGTGGAACAAGTCCCAAATTTTAAGTACCTTGGTTGTGAAATATCTTTTAATGATGACGACGAGGTGAAGAAGAAGCTTCATCGATTTCAATATGTGTGTGGGACAATTCGCCGAACACTGAAAGGAAAAGTAAGAGAAGATACTCAACTTAAATTCTGTAAGACTATGGCTGTACTAACTTTGTTACATGGAGGTGAGAGATGGGTGGATAAAACAAGCTATAGGTATAAAATACAATCATTTGAAATGAGATTCCTAAGATCAGAGAAAGGATACTCCCTAAAAGGTAAATTACGAAATGAGGAGATAAGACACCAGTTAAATACATTCTCAGTGAATGAAAGAAGGTTCTAAAACAGTTGTTGTTGTTGTTGTTGTTTGAGTCATCAGTCCATAGACTGGTTTGATGCAGCCCTCCATGCCACCCTATCCTGTGCTAACCTTTTCATTTCTACGTAACTACTGCATCCTACATCCGCTCTAATCTGCTTGTCATATTCATACCTCGGTCTACCCCTACCGTTCTTACCACCTACACTTCCTTCAAAAACCAAATGAACAAGTACTGGGTGTCTTAAGATGTGTCCTATCATTCTATCTCTTCATCTCGTCAAATTTAGCCAAATCGATCTCCTCTCACCAATTCGATTCAGTATCTCTTCATTCGTGATTCGATCTATCCATCTCACCTTCAGCATTCTTCTGTAACGCCACATTTCAAAAGTTTCTATTCTCTTTCTTTCTGAGCTAGTTATCGTCCATGTTTCACTTCCATACAATGCCACGCTCCTCACGAAAGTCTTCAAAAACATCTTTCTAATTCCGATATCAATGTTTGAAGTGGGCAAATTTCTTTTCTTAAGAAAGCTCTTTCTTGCTTGTGCTAGTCTGCATTTTATGTCCTCCTTACTTCTGCCATCGTTAGTTATTTTACTACCCAAGTAACAATATTCATCTACTTCCTTTAAGACTTCATTTCCTAATCTAATATTTCCTGCATCACCTGCCTTCGTTCGACTGCATTCCATTACTTTTGTTTTGGACATATTTATTTTCATCTTGTACTCCTTACCCAAGACTTCATCCATACCATTCAGCAACTTCTCGAGATCTTCTGCAGTCTCAGATAAAATAACAATATCATCGGCAAATCTCAGGGTTTTGAATTCCTCTCCTTGGACTGTGATTCACTTTCCAAATGTCTCTTTGATTTCCTTTACTGTCTGTTCTATGTAAACAGTATAAATCGGAAAAAAAACCCACGTTCTGAGGATGGATAACAACAGAAACCCAAAACTTGCCCTGGAATACCATCATGGGGGAAGAAGAGATATTGGTCGTCCTATGAAGGGATGCAATGAAGTCTGAAATCAGAACAGGCTATTAGTCTAATCCATGAAGAGGAAGTAAAGTAAAAGTAAAACTTTTCACTGAAACGAACTCTTGAACTGATGTATTTTGCAGTACAGTGGTTTTTATAGCCACGTCTTCAAATATTGCTCGGGCTTAAATCGGTCAACAGATGAGGCATTTGAATGTATGAATATAAGGCTGGAGACGGAAGCAACGAACAGTGATGACCTTAAGTAAGTGATGGCTGATAATGTTATTCATCAAGATGAACTTTCGATGTACACGATTACGAGCGTAGCTGAAGAGTTAAAACTCGCTGACAGAATGGCGAAATTAAATAGAAAAAAAAAAAAAAACAAGGCAGAAGGTATACACAAGAAATCAGAAGGCATACTGCGGTTAACCACAGAGCATACACCCGCGTATCTCACGACCATAGACGGCTACATATGGGTATGTTGAAAATAGTTTTCAAGACGGATGACTCGCCTAAAAATATTCCAGAATTGCGCGGGAAGAAAATGAAAATTCACAGCCTGTTTCCTGTCATTCTGCCGGGTCAGAAATGGAATGAATGAAGCCTCAATCTAGCGGAGAGGATAGGAAGTGTACCGGCTGCCGAAGACTGTCGCACTTCTTTGGGAGAATGATTAATGTCTGACAGATGAAATTAAATGATATTGGAATGAAAGATGACAGGGAAAATTGGAGTACCTAGAGAAAAACCTGTCCCGCCTCCGCTTTGTCCAGCACAAGTCTCACATGGAGGGACCGAAGTTTCAATCACGGAATCCAGCCGTGAGTGGCCAGCACGCTACCGTCTGAGCCACAGAGGCTCCCTACGCGGGAAGGTAACGCCATTTCTGCGCCATTACAACAACCTTCATTCATCAAAATGTTCGATAATGTACTGAAACCTTATGAACAATGTGTGGCTCGAGGGTGCACACATTGAACACATACTGTACCAACGCAATTAAATAACATTTAAGTTTTGCCGCATACGGTATTTAATATTTTCAGACTTCTTTACGTTGAATTATAAGTACGCCGTATGGCACCACAGGGTATAGACTTAGCATAAATCGTTATGAAAGTTTTTCAATTTTGTGAAACAGCTTTATTTCACTAGATCCATTAATCGAAGTTTCCTACGGATAAGACATATCCTTGGTTATATAATACTTGTGGGGAAGGGGGGTGGGAAGAAAACTGTCATGATAAAGAATAAAAAGGAAGATGGATACAGAACAAACACTAGATTAAAGGAAATCAGAAAGAAATATGGAGCCAGAGAATGTAAACAGAATTTCCCTCTAGTTACTTTGCATATAAATCAGGATATTTCAACAGTAGCGTCTCTTGTGAATTCCGTAAAGCTTGAAATACTGTGGACTAACCACTTTCTGAACACCCCAACACCACTATACAGAAATATTATAATGGCAAATGGCATCATTGGGCTCGAAATAATGTATTTGGAATATGATAATTCACTGGAAGAAAGACTCTAGCAGCTGATAATGTGCGTGCATGAAAGTCAGTCTGCACATTTCAGAAATCATTCAAAATCTGTTTCTATGGCCCAGGTACTGTTGTGTGGCAGCATAATTAACTAAAATAAAGTGGAAACAGTTTATTGCGACATCGCTTTTAACGATGTATTGCCGTAGAGGCACCTGTTTCTCGCAAAGCGCGAAATCGCGCAATTTTTGCGAAATTTCACAAAATTGGCTCAAAAACATGAAACTATTCACGTTTAAACAAACTCACAAGATAATTAACGAAATTATTTGGAATTGCATCATTTGAAGTTTACGGCGAAGATTCGAGGCGAGTTGTGGCAATAACATTCGATAATCGATGTCACACTCGACTTTATACCCTTTCGATATATATCGAAAGCTAAGGTATAGTATATCGATTATCGCTAAATAGTCTTCCTGCGAAGCGAGAAATTTATCGTATTCATCGATCCTTGGTATTCAATTACGTGTAAACACGTCACTGTGTATTTCCTCTTGCCCGTTGAAAATCGCTGCTGATCGGAGGTTTTAATTTCCTATTTTGTGCTCAGTTTATTAAAATGGTTGTGACAGTTTTTGATCGAGAAAAAGAATTTGCATCGGAAGGATTTTACATGTTTGATAAAACTAGAAGAATACTGATGTGCAGATACTGCAATGTGCGAATTGAGTGGCAGAGAAAGGACGCATGCCTGAAACATATTAATAACAGAGTTTCACATAAGAAGAACAAGGAAAAGGCTCTAACGATGACAGGCATCAGAAGACAAGCTAGTCTCACAGACACTAGTTCAGCGGCAAAACGAGCGAAATACGATCAGGACGCATTCATTTTATCTACAACTCGAGATTTTATGGAGACAAATATTCCACCGGAAAAAGTTGATCATCCGAAGCTGAGAGAGTGCATGGAGAAATATATACTAGGTTTGTGCAATACTATAATTTTTTTTCTGAGGAAGAGATGTGAGGTTATGTTTTTCTCATAACTTTGTACGTTTATTATAGTTTTCTTGTTTAATGACACTTACGCCTAGATAATGCATGCTAGATCCTTCATTTACTTACAATTATAAATAATTTAACTCAAATGCTGTCAAATAGCCCTCCAATATTAGGCCTATTGATTTTTTAAGGTGCTGGAGACTTGCCCACAGCTGGAAGACTGAGGGAAGGTTCTGTACCTCGAATCATCAAAGAGGGTGAGGAAAGATTAAAAGGAGCTGTGAAAGATGAAAGAGTTTCAATTCTTTGTGATGAAACTACTGAAAAAAGGGCAATGTGTATTTATGGTTCTGATAAAAGTGCTTAGTTGTGGCGATAGTACAGTTTAGAAGTTATTTGTAGGGGGAGTGAAAGTTATTGCAAATGCTAATGCTACAGAATGTTCACAAGCAATTATGAGTGTAATTCGCAAACTTGAAATTCGGTACCAGAATGTAGTTTCTATAACTTCAGATTCAGCACGTTACATGGGCAAGTGTATAAACGCAATTAGGATTCTAGTTTCAGAAGGGTTGGTACACACACAATGCTGGGCTCACAAACTGAATTTGGTGGGCAATGTGTGGGCTGTTGAACTTAAGTGCTTTGAACCAATGTGTTGTACAGGCAAAACACATCTTCCTTAATACACGAAAGAGAAAGCATGCATATTCAATTCCTGAAACAGAAATATGAAGACGAACTCACTAAAGCTAAACTCTCCCCTATTCCTTTGATCACGAGGTGGAACTCGTGGTTTAAAAGTGTTGAGTACCTTGGAGAATATCTACATGATCTAGTAGACTTTGTTGAAACTATTGAAGACGAGTGTTGCTGTGAACTATTTCAAATGCTTGACCACAAATGAAGTAAAAATATCATTACCTAGCTATTTTTCTTGTTGAGCATTGCTCAAAATGTTGTAACTTGCTGCTCACATTAGAGAGTTCCAACATGCCGTTAATTCATGTACTTAAGTTTAAGCCTAGTGACCTTTCAAAGGGCTATAAATTATTAGAGGACGCATTTTTTGAGAAAAACTCGGATAAAATTTCTAAACTACCAAAACCAATGCAGACAGACATCATTGTTTCAATCTGTAGGTAGAGCGAACCTAAAAAAGGTGAACCAATTAATAGAGTTTGACACAGGAAAGTTTATCATTTCTTCTGTTGGTAAACTGTGTGATCCAAGGAGCATAATGGAAGGGGATTTAGAAAATGATGAACTCTCTCGTCTCATAAAGCAAATTCCCATCTTACGAGAACTTTCAGCGTCAGAATACCCTGTTTAGGGATCTAGTTACTAGTTCATGTAGAGCAGGTAGAGGTATTGATGTGATTGCCATTCTTCTTTCCTTGAAACCAGAATATGAGCATTTTATGAAAGCTGCAGTGAAGGCTTTATGGATCCCTGTCAGTAATGTTGATAGTGAGAGGGCATTCTCCCCGTATTGTAATATAATGTCTGACAGGAGAACAGCTCTGACTCTCAGTAATATGGAACTCATGGTATCTCTGTCTTTTTCAGACTGACATGTAAATTATATACTTAGTCTAGGCAATACTTGTTAGTGACAGCTGATACAACTTTTTCAAACTTCCATGTTTTAATATAATGTGCAATACTGTATGTGTTTTAAGCTGAAGTGTAACTCATGTATTTATATACTTGTGCAAAAATAGAACGTTGTTATACTGCAAATAAGCAATCAACTAAGTTATTGGTTTACCTTTTATAGCTGAAAAGTGGAAATAAAATTTAGCGAAATTATTGACAAAATAAAAGTAGCTAAATTATACAAATAACTGTTAAAAATGACGAAATTAGGCAAAAAGTTTCAACACAAACAGGTGCCTCTACGTATTGGATATAACGGCGAAATTTAATGGTCCCGTCTAGATCCTATATCAACACTGTATTTAAAAATCGCTTCGTACGGCATCGATTATCATGAGATATCGTGTAAAACGGCGTAGTTTTATCACATTTTCGGAGGAAATACATTGTTATTGTATCGACTATAACGTCCAATGTTGATTTTTGTATGTTGCGCGTTTGGGGATTGCTGACAAAAGCTTATGTTCATCTTCTGTCTTCAGAAGGTTGTGGATTTCAAATAGGTCTGTCAGTTAAATAGTCAAGACAAGTATCGCTGTGAAGGTATCGAAGAAGAAAGGGAAACTGTTTAATATTGAAGAAAACTTACACATAATTTGGGCGATTAGAATATGAAGGAGCAAACGTCAGAGTGCGTCGCGAAGGAATTCTATATTTTGAAGGGACGGAGAGAACATCTCAGTTATTAGCCAAGACCACCTGCGACTTTAGTGATCAATTTACATTGTTGCTATTTCTTTCCTCACTTAGCCCATTTTATATTTTGCTGGAATCATATTGCTGTGCGTGCTCTGTAAACACCAGAAGAAAAATTGTTCTTCTCAGTCCCACTCCACAAATATCGTACTGCACGCACAGTAAAGTATTTATTTCACTTACGTTTTCTGAAGTTTTAACTTAATTCTGTTAATTAACCATGTAAGTGTGCAGGTATAACTTATGACCTTTTTAACAAAGAAGAAACGGTTTGTGAGACTATCGCTAATAACGACCGTTAATCTGTGGTCGCATCCGAGTTGTTACGACCGGTTTGTAAAACGTTTTCCAGGTGATGCTGTGTGAGATGTAATATTATTATGCTCGTATTAACTATATAACCTCAATTTGTTTACAAAATATAAAATACCTGTTGTATTAAGTAGGATAGTCCACCGATTTCTAACCGCCAAGCCCCTAACCTCATTGCACTGCAGCTCTTGAAGGGCCTTGGCCTAAAAAGCGACCGCTGCTCAGCCCGAAGGCCTGAAAATTGCGAGGTGTCGTGTGGTCAGCACGACGAATCCTCTCGGTCGTTATTTCTGGCCTTTTAGACCGGGTCCGGTATCTTACCGTCAGATAGCTCTTCAATTCTAATCACGTAGGCTGAGAGGACTTCGAACCAGCCCTCAGGTCCAGGTAAAATCACTGACCTGGCCAGGAATCGAACCCGGGTCCTCCGGGTAAGAGGCAGGCACGCTATCCCTAAACTACAGGGCCGGCTCAACCGATTTCACACCTAATATTTTTTTCAGTGTATGTTTTCTTTAGTCTTTATATTAAAGAACATTTCAGGGTTCTTCACAAAATTTATCAATAGTTCGTCCTCTTCAGTGATCTAGTTTGTTATGCTTTGAGTTCACCGCACTTGCAAGTGTACCGTAAAAGGAGATAATTTTGAGTAATGTATTTGTAAACTACCTGAAAGAGAAAACATATGGTAACAGTATTATACACTGAAGAAAATGGAAATTGCAACACCCAGAACGAGTGGTTCTACATTGCTGCAATTGAACATGCAGGACGAGTGTTCGGTTGCGATTCGATGACTACACTTTCAGATCCCTCTGACCTCAAGTTTGGACAACAAGCAATACAGGATGTGCCCACCACGAGCTGCAATACATTGATGAATTCATCGAGGCATGGAGTCAATAAGGTCCTGGATCGCTTCCTGAGGAACTGTGGCCCATGCTTGGTGCACTGCACGGGTCAGTTGTTCCAGAGTTTTGGGTGGCTGAGGACTGTTGGCCAGTTGTCGACCAATCATGTCCCACACATGCGCAATAGGACTGAGGTCCGGGGATCTGGCGGGCCGTTCTAAGGTTGTGATGTCGTGGAGAGCTTCTCTGGAGATGCGTGCAGTGTGAACCCGGGCATTGTCCTGCTGAAACATCCAACATCCCATTAGCAATGTTCGCCATCGTAGGGACAACCACTGGATTGAGTACCCTATCAACGTACTGTCGAGCAGTCATAGTGCCCTCAACAAGCACTAATTGTGATTTCATATTAAAACCAATAGCTCCCCAGACCATAATACTTGGTGTTGGCCCCGTGTGCCTCTCGACAATAAGATCTGGGAGGCCGCTCTCCCCGGTACGTCGGCGCACATGATCCGGCGATCACTGCGGGCAAGACAGAAGCGCGACTCATCACTAAAGACGACCCTATGCCATTCGTCGACCCACGTCGATCTTTCTCGACACCAGGCCAGCCTTACACGTCGCTGTTGTGGCGTCAATGGAACACCTTCTGCAGGGACACGGACTCGTAAGCCGGCTGCACGCAGGCGATTACCAACTGTTTGTTGTGTAACGTGGGGTGCCACAGCTGCTCGAATTTGCGCTGCTGTTGCATGGGGTTCCATCCGGTCCATCCGAATGATGCGGCGATCCTCTCTCACAGTCGTCTGCCGCGCTGGGCCTGTGCCAGGTCTACGAGTGTGGGTACCTTCATTTGACCACTGCTGCCATACACGTTGTACCGTAGATGCCTGTTGGCCAACACGTGCAGCGACAGTCCTTACCGATAATCCAGCCTCACACAGTCCAATTATCCGAGCCCTCTCAAACGGCGACAGTTGTTGATAGCGTGCTCTTCTCTGTCGTCGAGGCATGTTTGACGGGGAACACTTCTCTGCACAGACTGCAAGTCAACTACGCTACACCAGAGTCCGTATACTGTAGTTGATTCCTCCGCGACCAATCACGTGGGGAGACCTGTAGCAACAATCCAATGGGTCTGAAATTTTGATCGTTTACATACCTACATGGCATCGTTCCATATCTTGAAAATCAACACAAACGACCAATGACTTCATGGTGTTGCAATTTCCATTTTCTTAAGTGTACTTGAAAGCGGAGCATTTTATTTAAAATAGAATGGCGTGTTTTGTTCGTAAATGAACATCATTAGATTCTATCAAATCACACTCAAATATTTAGAAAGCTATACAAATGTATGTTTATTCCTGTTTAGAAAGATAAATATTTATTTCTGTTTAAATACTAATGAACTTGAAAATCTGGAACTTAACAAAGTCCTGTTTTCTCACCACTGCAGCATAGAAAATAGGAATTCGTCAGGATAAGTTCCAGATTTTCAAGTCCGTAATAATTTAAACAGAAATAAATATAAATGTTTATACTTTTTTGAATATTTGAGAGTGATTTGATGGAAACTGATGATGTTCTTTTAAGAACGAAAAATGTCATTCTGTTTTAAATACGGTGTTTCTTTTTCAAGTTTAATACTGTTACCACAGTTTTTTTCAGATTTATACATTTATTACTCAAAATTAATTTCGGCAGACTGAAGAAGTTAACAGTTATAATAAATTAACTGAAAAGAAATGGCTTGGGATATTACAAATTACGTAACGGTGGCACGCTTTGCAAGAAACCATCCCCATTTGTTCATGCGGCAACTGTTTGTTGATGTCAATTTACGTCCTATTATGCCCGTTAGATTATGTTGCTACTACTTGAAACCACAGCTTAAAACCCATTCCAGCCCTCAGTCGAGATAAAAAGACTCTCAGTGAGAATATCTATGATTGTATAGTCCTAGCTCCCTGAGTATAAGAAGACTCAAGAATATGTGCGAAATGTCCACTTCTGTTCCATAGCAATTTGTATTCCTACTCTCAGGACGAGTTACTAAGCCTCTCAGCCGTTGCCCATTGATAACGAACTAGGATGTAACTGCATTAACCTACACCACGAACCACAGCCAATAATAATAATAATAATAATAATAATAATAATAATAATAATCTTGATCATCACATTCTTTCTCCGAAGGATCTAATTAGTGTGCATAGTTGGCACACAATAATGAAGCATTCTTTATTGATTCCTTGCTATGAAATTGTTTACAATAATTGTGTGTATGAGTCCAACCCTTGTCCATTTCTCTACGGGGTCGGTTATGAACTGAGATGAATCTTCGTAGCGAGATTTTATGACCGGATGCCCTTTCTGACGCCAGCTTCATCAGAGGAATAAATGAGATGAAATTAATGACGTGATATTATAGTAGGAAGGGATGCCGGCACATAACCTACTCCTGTCGAATAGCACTAAGGGGTCTACTAAAGGATGAACGTCTCCATACGACGGACGAATCACCATAAACAGCGTCATATGTCCTCACTCCACCGGTTTAGATTGTATTATAAAACGTTTCCCAGGTGATGCCGCTAACCGCATGACCAGCTCGCCCGGTCGTTATTTATTTATTTATTTATTTATTTATTTATTTATTTATTTATTTATTTATGTATTTATTTATTTACATTTTACTGATTTATACTGTCGGATTTTGGCCTTGTAGGATATTCCCCGTTTGTTATACCTGTTCTGTGTTAACCTGTAGACCAGATCTAATTTTCTGGCGCTTGTCTTGTTTATCTCTTTATCCAGTCCGTTGAATTGCATCCGTTCGCCTACGTATTTGAACTTGGCTGCCCTTTTAATCTTGCCATGTTTTACCTCAATATACCTCTCGCTTTCGTGTTAGTAATCCATATATTCAGTCTTTTCATAAGAAACTTTAAACCCGCTTTTTTGTCGATTTCGTGAATAATAATTATAATAATAATTTTTAAATTAATGTTGATTCAATACATTCATATAGTTTTATATATATATTTCCTGATTAAGAAACGAATCAAAAGTACACCATCAAACAGATGTTGCTTTCTGGTGAAGGCATCATTTCGCCTAATGATAACCGTGAGTGTTTGTCGATCAGCGGCTAAGCTGGAGAGATGGTGTTTGGGTTACAGGCATAAGGCTCATCCTGGAAACTGAGGTAATTAATACAGACCACTTACTGTAGCTGATATGATGGAACTTACCTCCAAGACGTACCCGTTTGAAAGTTTACGCAAATTTACCATTCTCTCTTTATCTAATTCTTAGGCGTTAAAACTTGTTCCATTTCAGCTTAGGGAAACTGTGTTTGTATGAGCGGTGCTAAGTAGCACTCCGTAAACGAGTTTTGACAGGAAGAAATCGTCGGCCTCAAATCGCATTAAATTTCCGTGTTCCGTAAACTTGTTTGCGTTAAAACCTTGAGATCGATTCTAATTTCCTCTCTTCTCTCACTCCCCTCTTCCCCGATGAACACTTTGCTTCTCGGGAGATCCCCGGAACTCCTTGCTTGTATAATACTATGCACACAGGCTGAGATACTGTGTAGCGCCGTCTGTTCCGTAATTAGCTTTAAGATTAAAACTCGACGGGCGGAGTAGTCAGATGGTAGAGCGCTGGCCTTCTGAGTTCAAGTTAGCGGGTTCGATCCCGACTCAGTCCCGTGAATTTCAAGGTGCTCAAAATGCCAGCCTCGTGCCGGTATATTATTATTTACCGGGAGAGTTGGATGTGTGGTTAGGTGCGTGCAGCTGTGAGCTTGCAAACGGGAGATGGGTTCGAACCCTACTGTCGGCAGCCCTGAAGATGGTTTACCGTGATTTCCCATTTTACACCACGAACATGCTGGGGCTCTACCTTAATTAACGACGTGCCTGTTTCCTTCCCACTCTTAGCCTTTTTCTATCCCATCGTCGCCGTAAGACCTATCTGTGTTTGTGCGAAGTAAAACAAATTTTAAAATCAATGTACCGTGTATTCATTTACACTTAACGTAACTCCTGTCGGACAAAATTGTGGTACCTCGCTTTTCCTGAAAACCGTTAAAGTAGTTAGTGAGATTTAAAACAAATAGCATTTAAAAAGATTAAAACGAGTGTATATCGCACCTTGGGAAGAAGAGGGCTACATTGCAAAAATGTTGTCTGAGGAAATTGCAGTGTATGAATGTAAAAATATATTACAAACTAGCAGAAGTACCCGCTCTTCGTACGGGTTATCAGAAACTGGCTTTAGTTACTCATACTATCGGAGTGACTGACTTCATTACATATTTATATCACTGGTGTATTTACTTAAGTATGTAGGAATTATTTGTCATGTTTGGAATTATAGTGTATCTTCTTCTTTTCTTCATGGGACCTCTAAATATTAGTTTCTAATTGGAGTAGACCTCTAAGATCTTTTGCTACCATGTTTTTACTTCATTCCAACCTAGATATACCTGCTTCCTTCACAAAGCTACAGGTCTAGTATTATTGAATGTATTTGTTTGATCCGACATTTCGTAACTATTAAAAATGATCAAGGAAATACGCTATGCATAAGGGAAACTACTATAATTATCGAGAATTATAATTCTCATGTCGCACATCATATAATGTATCCCAGTATAAATGTTGAGAATTTTTTTTCAAGTCATGGGCGCACCATCTTGACAATTGTGTACAGTATATAGGTTGTTTTCATGGTAACAATGATCATAAAAGTGGACCAAAATATCGGCACTAATAACATCAGTGATCCTACTACTCCTTTATTTGATAGAAAATAGTTTAAACTATAGGTAACAGACTCCGAAAAATGCTGAAACCTAACCCAGTACGTAAAAACGGAGGTCCGTCGCCAACCGCTGGTCGCTGTACTAAGGAGATCTCCGGGGCTATTCTTTTTATACTTCACTCCCTTTCCATCCACGCCCAAAGGAGTGCTATGAGCGTCTTACACAACAGTTTATTTTTTCCAGATAGTAAGTCATATGTGTATCAATTTTGGTTGGCAGGTATGTCCAAACTTACATGCATAATCTAGCTGCTGTAGAATCCTGGAGCTGACGTTGCCATGGTTATGGCCGTTCGTTTCTTTATCCGATTCCTGGAGCAGGGAGAGTGTGATTCCAATATCTCCATAACGGTTGGTTTTAGGGCCTTAATAAATGGTCTTCGGGCCCGAAGATTTACCGAGCTTTGTTCTTTACGTCAAGGGACTTAAAATGAGCTTTGTCTCATCCTTGTACGACAAATTTGATTTCGCTTATATTAGCCTATTATTTTGATATTTTTATATCTCCCGTCGTCGCCCCTCGAATTGTTTTGATAATAAAATACAGCCCATGTTACTCACTGGCAATAAAGCTCTTATAGGTGAAGTAATTTTTAAAATCGATTCAGTAGTTTTTGAGTCTATCCGTTACAAACAAGTATGCAAATTTTTCCTCTTTATAATATTCGTATAGAAGTATAGATTACATCCCTACACATACGGTTGCCGTCAGGAAGAGCATCCAGCCGTAAAACAGGGTCAAATTCTCATGTGCGACACAGTTCGTAGCCGCAACCTCACAGGTGTGGATAAGGCGATAGAAGAAGAAGATACTAATTTTTAAAAATTCACAAGCTTTCTTATTCTTTTCACCCCCTTAAGTGGATTTTCCAAAAAGAGTGTGTTAATTTTTAAAGAGATTCCAAGTACCAATTTTAAGTCTGTAACATCTTCATTTTTTGAGATATATGTATCCTCATATAAATAATTCAACTCCTTCCTCACTTCTTTTCACACCCCCCACTTAAGTGGATTTTCTGAAAACGAATATTTGTGTTCTTTTATTTTTAAAGGGGATTCCAAATATCCATTTTCATGTCTGTAACATGTTAAGTTTTCGTGATTTTTTTTTTATAATTTCGTTGTTGTAGAATCCTGAAGCTGACGTTGCCATGGTTACGGCAGTTCATTACTTTATCCGATTCCTAGAGCAGGGGTAGTGTGGTGCCAATATCTCCGTAACGGTTGGTTATACGGCCTTAAAACGTGGTTTTCGGGCCCGTAGGGCGTACCGAGTTTTGTTCTTTGCGTCAAGAGGATTAAATTGAGCTTTGTCTCGTCCTTATACGACAAATTCGATATTTTGCCTATATGTTTATATCTCCCCACCGTGCCCCCCACCTCGAATTGTTTTGAAAATAAAATACAGCCCATGTTACTCACTCGCAATGTAGATTTATACAGGTGAAGTAATTTTTAAAATCGGTTCAGTAGTTTTTGAGCCTATTCGTTACAAACAAACAAAACTTTCCTCTTTATAATATTAATATAGATGTAAAATACGTTACATATAAATATACGGTATAAATATATATAACATACAGTATATTAAAACGTGAATCTACTACACTTTTAAAAATCTTATTTTGCCCTTTTAACTTACTGTGTGAGTGTTCGAATTTGAGACATGTAGGACGCATGTCATATTGCCTAGTTGCGTCGTTCGTTCTCATGTTTGCTTTTCTTGGGCTCTGGAATTCCTTTTTGGACGTGTATATGCTCCTTCAGCAGCGCCTTGTTTGTCCCTATTCCCGGGCGCCATGCCTGAGCGCGCCTTCTTTGCCCTTGATCTTTGGTTGAGTCATATTTTATCTTTCGTCTTTTATGAGTTCGGTGGAAACCATTGTTGAGTGGCATCCTACTGAACGGCTGTGTATCACGACTCGTCTTGTTGATATGGAGGTATAATAATTTATTACTTTGGGCTGAGCTCTGCGTTACGCATTCATTGTATTTTGTTCTCAGGTAACAATTTCTTGTTATTTTCTGATTAATCGTATTTTATGTGTGGTTGAACCTGCTGGTTGATTCACGTTATGAGGAGGCGCGATGCTGTGAGGACAGTGAATAGTTTACTGAGCTCATTTATTGTTTCCATCTGGGCTTGTTTTCCTTTTTTTCTTATTTTATCTCTTACTGATTTTCGTGTTTCCATCTACTATTTTGATTTAATTATTATTTAATACAATCTTTTGTTTATCTATCGGCGTTATTATTATAGGAATAGGAGGGGTAGCCTTTCAAATTGTATCCTCTTGATTTAATAGGCTCGAGTTCAGTTCACGACTTCATCTCTAGTCATTTTCGACCCGGTCCACTTGAACATCATAGGTATCTATGTATGTATCGCCCTGCTACCTCTGGTTGATTTGAACTTCTACCTATTTTGTTTTGTTTTCATTTTTGGTTATCTTTCTGCCAGTGTGTGTGTTGTGTTTTCCGGCTATTTATTCCTCGTTGCCCATCGTGCCCAGGCCTACCGTGGGCATGCGAGAGGAATAACATGGGGCTTGTCTAACACAGCAACATAACATATTCGTCGTAGGAATCTACAGGTTCGCATTGTGGGGGATACACTGCTCTTGAACTACCCGTTGATATTTCTATGCATTACCTTTGCTTCTGTATTATGCCGCCAGGCCAGACCAAATAGCACCATCCATTGAAGTCCCAGTCTCATTCATGGCTGTGACAGCACGGAAGCTTCTGAAGTATGTGTGGTGCTGAGTGCTGACATTCCTAGCTCGACTAGTGCGTCTTAGCGTTATGACCCATAGGCTGTAGTAGCACTTTCTGGTCAAGTGAGGAAAAAAGGGCAAGTTAACTCAGTCCACCTTTTGCCTAGTATGCCTCATTTAGGCACCGCCATTGGTTTTTGTGGTTTCTCTCTCACCGCATAAACTCTGGTTGTGCTATCTGAGGATCCAACCAGCCTCCGAGCTGAACACTTAGCAGACAGACTGTTATTGAAACCAGTTGCCTTAAAACTTCATTTAACCTCAAAATATTTCTATGAAAATAAAAAATAATGAATCACAAACCACGTCGAATTATCGATATAAACATGCGGATAATACTTAAGAGAATGATTAAAATTATTAGGCCTACAATATTACCAAAAACATACTTTCATACAATTTTTAGTCAAATCTAACTTAATGTTGAAATACAATAAAATGTGAGTGCATATGACCATCAAAACAGTTTTTATCGTGTTTACGAAAGTGTTCAGTTTAAGTTAAGTTCGTAGAAAGAGAGCAGAATAAAAATATAACATATCGTAGAAATCCTAGCACTACTGATCCCTCATCGCAATATTGCTGCACGATACATTTTTAAAGCAAGCATTAACAATACCATATTGTTGGTAAAATAAACTCATCTCCTCTCCTCATCCCGAGGTGGTGCAGCGCATTTCAGGGACACCCCCAATGGAGGAGAGCTGCATTTATCATTTCAACCACATACCAGTTCTTCTGCAATTACTAAATTTCTGGCAGCACCGGGAGTCTAACCCGGACCCCCGAGGACGGCTGCTAAAATCACTAAACGTTACGCTACGTTGGCGAACTTATTGTTGGTAACAAGAGAGATATTCCTCTGCAATGTTCTTCCTGGCGTTCACTTGACCTCTGATATGAGATACAGTGGACCCAGTCAAAGCCAAACAATACGACTAAAGATGTCATTATGTTCACGACGTGGTACTACATCTATTGATTATTTGGATGGGCAGCAGTCGTCTTGCCAGCCAAGGTTGGATTTGTCTTCATTTTACAATGAGAAAAATGGTATGTGATAAGTCTTTTCAAATATCACGTAGTTATCTGCTTGCATTAGGGAGATAGTGGGTTTGAACCCCACTGTCAACAGCCCTGAACATGGCTTTCCATGGTTTTCCCATTTTCACACCAGGCAACTGCTGTGGCTATACCTTAATTAAGGCCAAGCTCTCTTCCTTCCCACTCCTAACCGTTTCCTATCCCATCGTCGCCATAAGACCTATCTGTATCGGTGGGAGGTTAAGCAAATCATATATATATATATATATATATATATACAGTATATTTAATGTCTATTGATAACTTTGACATCAGTTGAGTGATGAAACACTAGGTTGAGTACATCTTTTTTATAATCAAATTTAAATAGTGATATTTGGATCAAAGTATAATCGCTCAAAAAAGAGAAAGGGTGCACGGTGTTGCTTAAGCTCTTTTCAGATAGACTATTTTCAGAAACATATTGTTTGTTGTAAGTATCCGCAGGGAAGTGAATTATATTTCGATAGTTTAAATTATTAAATTCTTAAAATTATTAAAAATATTAAACGCGAGGGACATAAAATACCATTCGGCTGTAGATATGTCACTTATAATACTCATTAATCATCATAAAAATCCACCTACAATCAATTTATTTTACGATGTATTTCAATTTCAGAATAACATGCCAAATATCTCAATGAGGAGATTGAAATATGGCTAGGTGTTATTCTGTCGCAAGTACGTTAACAAACAGCAAACAAAAAACAAATCCTCTCCATGTAATTATTGTGTATCTGTAGTGGATAACATTGAGACTTTTTTTTTGTCGAAATACCCAATACACAGCTACCTGGTTATAGCAATTTTTTGTTGGTATTGTTAGATACACGGATGAGTGATTGTATTGGTTGATACAGACGTAGAGTACAGTATACTGAGCTGTGAAACGGGTGGCCTAGGAGAGGGCGCTGCAGGGGCTCTCATTAGAATGTACCGAGTGAGAGACGCACATATGGAGCAATCCAATGAATTGCCCTCCCTACCGAGTGCTCAATGCCCTGTGATCAGAATTCGATCAGCGTGTGCAAATAGAACACCTGAAATAATGCTGAGGGAGGAAAAAAAACAGGCTAATGAAGGAGAATTGTATTATGCGCGAAGAGGACCTGATCTTCCACTATTTATTTGGATGACAATCCCAGCAACGTAATTAAAACAAAACTTTCCGTTAATTCTGAAAATTTGCTATGTTAGTGGTTCTTGACTCTTTCTCGAAGGCTGTTTGGATCCTTAACAGCTCCACCATCATCTGTCACAGGTTTCCTGGGCATTACGGAAGAAGCCAACTCGGAAAAAGAGAAGCGAATTTATTTCCGGTGCATTCCTCACCGTCCTAAATTATCCCATTCCTCCCTGTGGGTGGAGGCGGTGGAATAACACCCACGGTATCCCCTGCCTCTCATAAGAGTGACTAAAAGGGGCCCCAGGGGCTCTTAACTTGGGAGCGTGGGTTGGCAACCACTGAGTTCTGGCATTGCTTCCACTTACTTATGCCAGGCTCCTCACTTTCATCTATCCTATCCGACCTCCCTTGGTCAACTTTTGTTATTTCCCGACCTCTATGGTGTTAGAGCACTCGAGGCTTAGGGAGTTTTTCATTTTCACGCCCTTCGTGGCTCTTGTCTTTCTTTGGCCGATCCCTTCATTTTTTAAAGTGTCGGATCCCTTCCATTTTCCTCTGATTAGTGTTATATAGCGGTTGGTTGTCTAGTTTTACTTCCTCTTAAAACAATAATCACCACCACCACCACCACCACCACCACCACCACCACCACCACCACCACCACCACCACCACCACCACCACCACCACCTTATGCAATTATATTTCAGTTCTAGCCGTTGTACTCGTCGTTGAAGGGTTTCTGGTTGTATTGTTGAGGCAGTAAAGTGGCCTTCACTTCAACTAACGATAATCAATCAATGTACTGTTATAGTTGATAAGTTTTATGGACTTCGGACACTAGAGGCCACCACTTTTTTTAGTTCAGTGATATTAGAGCAACCACCCCCGTTATGATTCCCTTTTCCCTCATTCTTCGAGTGATGGCGTTTTCTTTCACATTTCGATAGCCATGTTCATTAATTCACTTCCTGATGAGTAGTGGATAATGGCCGAGCGAATTTGCAGCTTATTTAAACAATCACAATACTCACCGTCATTATTAGTTGATTACCATGACGATTGAACAATAGTGGCTGCGTGGTGATTGTGGTGGTTTTTACTGTTTTGAGAGGAAGTACAACTAAGCAACCATCCGCTATAAAACACTAATCACATAGAAAAAAACGGAACGGATCTGAGGCTTCGAAAAATGAATGGATCGGCCAGAGAAAGACAAGGGCCACGAATGGTGTGAACATGAGACTCCCTAAGCCTCGAGTGCTCTAATACCGTTGTGGTTGGAAGAGAACAAGAATTGACCGAGGGTGGTCGGATAGGTTACATGGCCTTACACAATGCCAGGTCTCAACTGAGGGACCCGTGGTCACCAACCCACCTACCAAGTTGAGAGCGCCTGGGGTCCTTTTAGTCGCCTCTTACGACGGTCAGGGGATACCATGGGTGTTATTCTATCGCCCCCACACTCAGTGGGGCAATAGGAGCTGCCCTCGTCTGCAATGCTCGCCGTTCATGGATTTGCCATTAAAGTCTTAAATTAACGAATATCTCCATAATTATAACTCAAAACCAAACCCTAACCCCATGGCACTAGAGTCCTGAAGGGCATTGGCCTACCAAGCAACCGCTGCTCAGCCCGAAGGCCTGCAGATTACGAAGTATCATGTGGTCAGCACAACGAATCCGCTTGGCCGTTATTCTTGACTTTCTAGACCTTGACCGCTGTCTCACCGTCAGATAGCTCCTCAACTGCAATCACGTAGGATGAGTGGACCTCGAACCAGCCCTCAGATCCAGCTAAAAATCAATGACCTGGCCGGGAATCGAACACGGAGCCTCCGAATAAGAGGCAGGCATTCTACCCCTACTCCACGGGGACGGCATTATAGCTCATAAGGAGAAAATATATGAGACGTAAAAGATACACAAGATATTACTTCTTCTTCTTTATCTGTTTACCCTCCAGGGTCGGTTTTTCCCTCGGACTCAGCGAGGGATTCCGCCTCTATTGCCTCAAGGGCAGTGTCATGGAGCTTCAGATTCTGGGTCGGGGATACAACTGGAGAGAATGGCCAGTACCTCGCTCAGGCGGCCTCACCTGCTATGCTGAACAGGGGCCTTGCGGGGAGATGGGAAAATTGAAAGGGATAGACAAGGAAGGGGGAAGGAAGTGGCCGTGACCTTAAGTGAGGTACCATCCCGGCATTTGCCTGAAAGAGAAGTGGGAAACCACGGGAAACCACTTCCAGGGTGGTTGAGGTAGGAATCGAATCCACCTCTACTTAGTTGACCTCCCGAGGCTGAGTGGACCCCGTTGCAGCCCTCGTACTACTTTTCAAATTTCGTGGCAGAGCCGGGAATCGAACCCGGGCCTCCGGGGGTGGGAGTTAATCACACTAACCTCTACACCATAGAGGCGGACCATAAAAGATTACGAAGCAGATACAGTGGAACCTCGGATTGCGAGATACTTGGTCTGCGAGTGTTTTGCAAGACGAGCAAATATTTTAAATAAATTGTAACTTGATAAGCGAGTGAGGTTTCGCAATACGAGCGTCACGTGTACGTACGTCTCCACCTCCCATGTGCCTTTGTTTTCTTCTCCCCCTGCCACTCTCTTTCCTGGGAAAGTGTGTGTAATCATTTCCCGCGCTGCACTTCAGTTGGTGTGCCTTGCTCGCATAGTCAACACCGTACGAGTGTACATGTTTTGTTTCTGTCATTAGTGATATTACTGTTCTGAAACGATGGGCCCTGTGAACGAAAAGAAGGCTAAAAGGGAATTCGGTCGGAAGAAGGAGATGATTACAGTGGATGAATGTGTTCAATGACAATGCAATGTCACATTTTCGTGAAATCCTCAAAAAGAGATAAAAGCAACACTCATTGGACAGGTTCCTCGTTAAAGTTGCACGAAAAGAAAACACTTCCAATGAGCCAACCGATAGCAGTGATTCCGTTAGTGAAATTCGTGCTAAACAGTAACTCTTCTCATGTCATCTCTCGTCTCCCTCACACCAACAATGATTCTATTGTAAGGTAAAGTGCAGTTTAATTGTTTTACGTTATATTTTGTTTTAGAAATGTTATGCGAAAAAATGTTTTTGTGTTGTGGACGAATCATCCGAGTTTCAATAGTTTCTTATGGGAAAATTTGCTTTGATATACGAGCGATTTGGATTATGAGCATGTTGCCGGAACGAATTATGCTCGCAATCCAAGGTTCCACTGTATTATATAATTTTCGTTATACGTAGTGCTTAGGTAGAATTAATATTCCAGAAATATTTGGAAAAATGTGTTCAGGTCGGCCATGTTGGCGGTTGAGGTAAATGAAGAAAATGAATTTGATTCGCAGCAAGAGTGCGAGTATAAATATGGGATGTACCAATGTGTCACGTACAAGTAGTTATCAGAAAATATATGAACCAGAAGGATAACGCGCCACTTCACGCCAATATTCAGACAGGCTGTTCTACTGGGGTAGGTAACTCCCTCAGCTCACGCTGTATGCACAGTAATGTAATGTATTAGAAATGAGTGGCAGCAGAAGATAAAAATCACATCACAACGAAGAATATAATGTTATTGTTAATCAATGTTATGGGCTTTCGATATTGTAGGCCTTCACATATAATTTTATCCCGTCTCTGTGATATAGGACATCCAATGTAAAGGGAGTCCTGCCTTCTTTCGTGATTCCCTCTTTTAAAATTTTATTCTTCAAGCAATCGTTCCTTCACGATTTCTTTTCTAAATTTGATAGTCATCTTCACAGTTGTCGATATAGAGTGAAAACCTTGTGGCATTTCACCTTAAGAAACTCACGACAGAAATCTCCACCATCGTCAGTTAACACGATTGAGCAGTATTTCTATGTTAGCAATGCTCAGCGTTGATATGGACTAAGTAATGAAAGTCTAAATTCATTAATATCTCTGTTAACATCCCGCTGTGGGTGGTGGCGGTAGAATAACACCCACGGTATCCCCTGACTGTCGTAAGAGGTGACTAAAAGGGACCCCAGGGGCTCCGAACTTTGGAGCGTGGATTGGCGACAACGGGGCACTTATCTGAGTCCTAACATTGCTTTCACTTACTTGTGCCAGGCTCCTCACTTTGATCTTTCCTATCAGACCTCCCGTGGTCAACTCTTGTTCTTTTCCGACCCCGAAGGTATTAGAGCACTCGAAGCTTAGGGAGTCTTTTATTTTCACACCCTTCGTGGCCCTTGTCTTCCTTTGGCCGATACCTTCATTTTTCGAAATGCCGGATCCCTTCCATATTTTCTCTGATTAGTGTTATATAGAGGATGGCTGCCTAGTTGTACTTCCTCTTAAAACAATAATCACCACCGCCACCTCTCTGTTAACGTAGCCAGTACGGTAAAATTGTATAAGGCATAAAAGATCGTAAATTGTATTTATGGATAGGAGCACTAATAACATATATATGTGAGAATTAAATTTTTAGGCCTTCCCCTGCACTACCGTTTCACTTAAGGTGAATACAAATATTTATAACCAAGACTTAAGTGTCTTATTCCTCAACTTTACGTACCGATTTTCATTAAATTCTGTTCACCTATTTTTTTCGTGGCTCGGCGTTGATATAGACGAAGCAACAGAAGTATATTTTCACGAATATCTCTGTTATAGCCGATACGGTAAAATTGTATAAGGAATACTGTAAATGATCGGAAATTATATTCTCTATAAACTTTGTCATGTAGTATTTGTCGATAGGACTACTTTTTTTTTTTTTTTTTTTTTTGCTACTTGCTTTACGTCGCACCGACACAGATAGGTCTTATGGCGACGATGGGACAGGAAGGGCCTAGGACTGGGAAGGAAGCGGCCGTGGCCTTAATTAAGGTACAGCCCCAGCATTTGCCTGGTGTGAAAATGGGAAACCACGGAAAACCATTTTCAGGGCTGCCGACAGTGGGGTTCGAACCTACTATCTCCCGAATACTGGATACTGGCCGCACTTAAGCGACTGCAGCTATCGAGCTCGGTGATAGGACTACTAATAACATACAGTAGATATTTGAGAATTATATTTCAAGTGTTCCCCTAAACTACAATTTCACTCAGTGTGAATACAAGTATTTATAGCCTAAGATGTAGCGCCTTATTCCCCGACTTTACATACCGATTTCCATCAAATTTTGTTTGGCCATTTTCTCGCGATGCGCAGACAGACAGACATGACGGAAAATTAAACATCGCATTTCCTTCTTACTATGGACACGACTGATATACAAATACTATCCTTTTTTAAATTCTGAGCAACGTACAGGTAAAACTCTTACGACAAGTACACCAAGGGATCCTATGAACGACAACACCAGGGACTTACTGCAATGAGCTTGGGTCGTAAGTTCTGCAATTTCGTATTGTCAAAGCTAATGATACGACTATGATGAGGCTGAGTGGATCAGGCGGCAGATCACTGGCCCTTTGAACCTAAGTTAACGGTTTTCATCCGGGTCAATCTGATGGTATTTGAAGGTGCTCTATTCTCGTGTCAGTGGATTTGCCGGTACGTAAATAACTCGTGTGGGTCATACTTTCAGCACCCTAGGTATCCTAAAAAGTAAATTTCCTCATTTATTGTTAAGAAAAAAAGAGAAAGGAGCTCGCTCCAACTTACGTATACATGATACTTTGCAGGCACACCCACAGTTTGGGCACAAATGCACAGATCGCGTTCGCATAGTGACAGTTGAAAAAAATGGCGAAGATCCGAAACGGATAGTCACTGAAAGAGGTCTGTATATAGATCCGTTTTCTGCGGATAAAAGCATGAAAGCCGTCAGCATTCACAGGAGTACTGTTTGTATATACGGAGGAGGAGAAGTGATGTTTGATCAACAAGTGCCAAAATGGTACCGTGAATTTGCAAAGACTCGAACAACAAGGAAAGACAAAAAACAGACATAGTCATTAATGTCATTGATGAAATGGGAAGAGACAACACACTTCAGCTAGAAGAGTTCAATGCGCAGGATGCCTCTCTTTCCTATCAAGAAAAGGAGACACTTGTTTTACGACATGACAAATGCTCCATTAACTTTGATGATTATGCCGACAGATAAAGGAGTGATGGTAAAGTAAACTCGTGTCCTCATCCCGAGGTGGTGCAGCTCTTTTCAGGCACACCCCCATTGGAGGTGAGCTGCATGTACCATTTCAACCACATACCAGCCCTCCTGCCAGTTTTTAAATTCCTGGCAGTACCGGGAATCGAACCCGGGCCCCCGAGGACGGTAGCTAATAACACTAACCGTTACGCTACGGAGGCGGACGGAGTGATGGTGAAATAAGGCTATGTTCTTTGTCTTGATTTGTCTTTACTTGCTCGCCTACAAAATCTTCTTTTTATTCTTCTTCTCCAGTTGCTACCGTCTCCTCGGAGGGGATTGCCGACCTTGTAGGAGTATTATTTCCTATTCTGCGTTTCCCGTATCAGAGTTGCCGTATTGTGGATATCAAACTATTGTAGCAATTTCTGCGGTCAGGATAATATTCTCCATTCATGTCTACGTTTCCCTTTTATCTGGTCTTCTATGATTACACAAGAACCTCGTTTTTCCGGATTATCGAAAATACGGATAATCCGGAAAACTAAAGAAACAAATACAGTAACTTACATGTTATACCACATATTCACATAAGTTGTACAGTAATACATTCTTCCAATTGTACGAAACATATAAGAACACTTTTCTTACATTTACGACTCTGTTTTACGCACTAAAATAATGTGTGAGCTTTTTATCTGTTTTACATGTGTGTAGCGTTTGCGCGCAGCATGATCACGAACACGTTTTACTAACATCAGTTCTGCCGGTGTAGTTTCAGTCTGGGATTTTAAATAGGCCATCAGTTTGTCTAGCTGCATTTTTGCATCTCCATGGGTTATTGTTTCTTCTGATGGAGCGCCGGTTTCATTTTCGAATTGTCCGACTCGTTGGCTGAATGGTCAGCGTACCGGCCTTCGGTTCAGAGGGTCCCGGGTTCGATTCCCGGCTGGGTCGGGGATTTTAACCTTCATTGGTTAATTCCAATGGCCAGGGGGCTGGGTGTTTGTGTTGTCCCCAACATCCCTGCAATTCACACACCACACATAACACTATCCTCCACCACAATAACACGCAGTTACCCACACATGGCAGATGCCGCCCACCCTCATCGGAGGGTCTGCCTTACAAGGGCTGCACTCGGCTAGAAATAGCCACACGAAATTATTATTATTATTTTCGAATTCACCATCACTCTCGTCATTACCTGCCGAGGAACAAGAGGCAATAATTTATTCATCTGTCATTATACCGTAGCTTGTATTACAGTCATTTTTCAACCAGTCATTTACGTCGTTCACATCTACCTCCGAGCATCCGGGAATGCTTGCAAATGTGTCAAGTAACTCAGAAGGGTCTACAGTTTCCCATTCTCAATGCTGGGACGGTACCTTTGATAGAGCGCGGCCGACTTTCAATTGTTGTCCTTAACTATCATTGTCGGAAAAAGAAAACATTCAAGAAGAATCGACTCCGTAAAGTAAAAAATTGAAATGGCGTATGGCTTTTAGTGCCGGGAGTGTCCGAGGACAAGTTCGGCTCGCCAGGTGCAGGTCTTTTGATTTGACTCTTGTAGGCGACCTGCGCGTCGTGATGATGATGATGAAATGATGATGAAGATGACACATACACCCAACCCCCGTGCCACGGAAATTAACCAATTATGGTTAAAATTCCCGACCCTGCTGGGAATCGAACCCGGGACCCCTGTGGCCAAAGAGCAGCACGCTAACTATTTAGCCAAGGAGCCGGACTCCGTAAAATAAATACTGTGCAAGTAAAAATAAATGGTTTATTATTTTCGATCCGGTTAAACCGGAGAACCGAATTAATGAGGGCCGGATAAGCGAGGTGGTTGTGTAGTTGTATCAGTTTTCATTTGCCATTTCGGAAAACGTGACCAAAGTACGCTGCTTTCCTACGTTTTTCAAGTATTAAGATATGCATTATTTTCCATCACGACGGAGTACCTCTTCGTTGATGACGTAGTCTACCCGTGGGAGGTTCGACATTCTGTGATACATCCACAGTTCAAAAAACCACAGACGGATCATTGCCGAAGCTTTAAGTGTCCATCATTCGACAGCACAAAGCAACACCGGTAGAGAGGAACAAGGTGTCGGGGTCCATACCCGACATGCAGTGAAACCGCTAACAAGTAGGCAGGCCAGCATGCTAGTATTGGACCTATGATGAATAAGCCTGGTCGGACTTCGTGCACTCAACGAGTCCGATAGTTGCAGCGGCTTCAACCGCTGATTGTAATCGTGGTGCATTCATTACCTTGGAAATAAATCAACGACATAGTACCCATAGTTCCTGTTTGGAACACTATATTTATTGCTTCGTAAAATAAATATTTGCTGCTGTTTGTTAAAAATTTCTCACCTTAATGCATATTTCATTCAAACTACAAGTTCTACAAGAATACAAGACCGTCGAAACGGCGTTTTTACTCTCCAATCGGTAAGCTGCAGTATGAGAGGCGCGCGCATAGTTCTTGACCTTGCAAGCAGCCTGCACTTGTTCGACCTGGCAAGCATCAGCCTCCGGTCAGAATCCCTGCTGTTAACACGGTAAGGCAGTTATCATTGCAACACCGTGTTTTTGAATGTAAAACTTCTGGTTACATCTTAATGGTCGTGTGAACAGTTATAACTCTCTATATTGGTGTGCAGAAAATACTAATAGTGTTTTTGAAATCCCTCATTATGATAGGAAGATTGGTGTTTGTTGTGCTGTTAGTGCAAGACGAATAATTGGGCCTATTCCCTTCGAGACGGCAGTAAACGCAGAGAGGTACCAACATGACATTGTGACGCCATTCTCCCATCAGTTAACGCAAGAAGAAAAATCGCGTTGGTGGTTTCAACAAGTTTCAGCCCCTGCTCATACACTAGAAGATTCTCTTCTTACAATCTCGGAAGTGTTAGAAGATGGAATGATCAGTGCTGGTCTATTTCCCCCTCGTTCTCCAGATCTAACAGTGTGTGATTTTTACTTGTGGGGCGTCCGACTCGTTGGCTGAATGGTCAGCGTACTGGTCTTCGGTTCAGAGGGTCCCGGGTTCGATTCCCGGCCGGGTCGGGGATTTTAACCTTCATTGGTTAATTCCAATGGCCCGGGGGCTGGGTGTTTGTACTGTCCCCAACATCCCTGCAACTCACACACCACACATAACACTATCCTCCACCACAATAACACGCAGTTACCTACACATGGCAGATGCCGCCCACCCTTATCGGAGGGTCTGCCTTACAAGGGCTGCACTCGGCTAGAAATAGCCATACGAAATTAATTAACTTGTGGGATAAACTGAAAGAAAAGTATTTCGAACAAATCCTCACACATTGGAGGAACTGAAAGAAAACATTACGAATGAAATCAGAAACATTACAGTGGCATAACTCACTCGCATCAGCCAAAATGTGGTTATCAGATACAATGCCTGTATAACCCAGGAATGACAACACTTCCAACAGGTTTTATAAGGTAGGATTTCATGTAACATGCCGTAGCGCCGAGTACAAATATGGTGTGTTCGGTCTTAGTTTATATGGGAGAGCCTGTATATTGGTCTGATTTCGTTCTCTTCCCTATCCAGTTATTCCTATGATACTAGGATGCAGTGGAGTGTGACTAAACCATCTCCACGTCCTCTAGTTAGTTCCGTGCGGAACTCGCCTGGGTCCACACTGGCGGAACAAGCTCGCTGTATTCCCTATTCTGGCGGGCTGAGCGGGAGTTGAATTGAATTGAATTGAAGCCCCACTGTCGGCAGCCCGAAGATGGTTTTACCGCAGTTTCCCATTTTCACACCAAGCAAATGCCGTGGCTGTAACTTAATCACGACCTCTTCTTATACATTCCCAGCCCTTTCCTATCCCATCGGTACCATAAGATCTATCTGTGTCGGTGCTACGGGTTTTCTACTTGCTGATCACCATGAGCGTTGATTTTTTTAATTATGTATTTTAAGACTAAAATCCTCGCTGATTTCTAAAATATTCACTATTATTAATTATTTAAGGATCCTCTTTGTCAATACTGTAAAATACATTGTCTAGTATATTTGCTAATACATCAAACACATGAAGATATCAGAGTACATGTTTCGAGAATCTGTTAATATTCTCTTCTTCAGCTTACACGTTAAAATCACGTAAATGTGTTAGACTATTTAAAAAAATTGTGCCCTGACATAAAGGTAATCATAAACAATGCAATAAAACATACATTAAAGATTCATTTATGAATATTGCTAGTTGCTTTACGTCGCACCGACACAGATAGGTCTTATGGCGACGATTGACAGAGAAAAGCCTAGGAATGGGAAGGAAGCAGCCGTGGCCTTAATTAAGGTACAGGCCCAGCATTTTCCTGGTGTGAAAATGGGAAACCACGGAGAACCATCTTCAGGGTTGCCGACAATGGGGTTCGAACCCACTATCTCCCGGATACGAACTACAGCTGCGCGCTCCTAACCGCACGGCTAACTCACCTGGTCATACATGAATAAACAATCATGTTATGTTCAATCTTGTCCTGTAAATATCGCGTGGGAGTTCATGTACAGTATTAATGTTAAGCTGACTTACAATTTTCAAATACTCTTGTGGTATGGCATCTGTATGATCTTATACATTTTTAGCAAGTGTAATTTAATTTTTGTGTTACCCTCGGATACAACTGCGGCAACGTTACACAGATAGCATTATTACTGTTTCTCTTGATAATCCCTTCTAGGAGACAGTGGCACATTTTCGGCGAATGGTTATAGCGATCTGCGAAATACAGTGAATCTATTTTAACCTGAACTATTGAGCTATAATATTTCATTAATCAATTTATCACCGCAATCACCACCACCACTACACTTCAGCGCTTCAAATACAAGCGACAAAATACATCGCACCTTTTGTTTGTTGGTACAGTGTTTGCATTATTTGTATAGCCTGTGTTATGCTACGGTTGGTCAGTTCCAACAAACGAATAACAAATCCACTGGGGATCTCGCGAGTGAGACGAGCCGAATATTTTTACTTCCCGCACCTGGTGCTCTCAAGCCTACATTAAAATATAATTCACAGTCGAGATTAATAAACAGATTAAACATATCATTCACCCCACCATGGCACGATGTCCACTGGGCTTAGCGCACTCTCCAATTCTACTGTCAGAGAGATTACAAACCTTTGAAAGTTAAATAAATCATTTTCCCACTTGTGCAGTATACAGTTGATAACGGTAGAGTTTTGAATCCTTTTACACAATTCTCTGTGATATGCTTATATATTTTAAAAGCTGAACTTAAAATGTTCAATTAATCATGTTCTGTGTTCCGGGTGTTTCTTATCAGTGGTTTTCGGAAGTTTATAACCAGAAGACGTACAAAATATTCAAGCAAATATGCCCTAACATCTAGCTAAATATGACCGTAAAAAGATGAAAATGAAAATCCACAGCCTGTTTCCAGTCATTGAACCGAGATTGAATGGGATGAATGAAGATCCCCATCTAGCGGCGAGGATTGGAACTGTGCCGGTTGCCGAAGCCTGTCGCACTCCCCTGGGGCAATGATTAATGAATGACGGATGACATGAAATGATATTGGAGAGTTGTGCTGGAATGAGATATGACAGGGAAAACTGGAGTACTCGGAGAAAAAATTGTCCCGCCTCCGCTTTGTCCAGCACAAATCTCACACGGAGTGACCGAGATTTGAAGCACGGAACCCAGCGGCGAGAGGCCGGAGCGCTGCCACCTGAGCCACGGAGGCTCGACCATAAAACGATAAAATACGACATTAATTTTAGAAAGAGGTAGCAAGTATTGTAGTACAGTAGACGTTTTAAGGGAGTAGGAAAGGTGGTATTGGTAAAATATATCGACTTTCAGTTTTTTTATGGAAAAGTTGTTGTTTGGAGTTCCCCGTTTAATTTGATGTAAGCTTCATTGATTTTGGATGACTACAAGTATTTGTAAATTTTAAAACTGTATGTTTCTGCACAAGTCATTTCTCCAGATTTCGTGAGCACTTGTTCAGTTAGGACAAGATATCCCGATAATTATTTGCGCTAGTAGACGTTCATTTATTTTGATTTATAGTAAACATCCTGCTGCACAAGTTGACTACAGTGATTGCTATGACACCACTTCATATCTGGTGTTTGTGTGGTGAGAAATATGGTAGCATCTACACTTTCAAGTGTGATTTCTGAAAGGCTACTTTTTTTGCGAATATTTTCCATTTAATCAGAAATTACTTTAGGTAGTGATCTGAAATTTCATTCTCTCATTAAAATAATTGTTGTTTTATATGGATCTCCGATGGTAGAGATACCACACGTAGTTTGATAATAAATATGTTTAAAACATAAATTTATCAAATCTTAATTTGAAAGATCCATATCTTGATTTCTAACAAAGGCAGAACCATGAAAGTAGATCAGTAAATGTATCATATGTGAATCTCTATTCTACCAAATTCCATTTTATTGTCTTGGAAATTTCCATAGAAACCGGGATTTAAATCCGTTAAATGTAACATTAACAGGATAGGCCTTTGATACTCGCCTCAAGTAACAACACGTGACCAGCGGTAATACATGAGACACATTTCATCATACAAACTGACAGAGAGCTACTCAGTATCATAGCCTTGAGGTACAGTTCTCGCTCGGTTTTCGTAACCAAATAAAAAAAAACCGAAGTATTAGCATGTTTTGTGGTACATGTCGGCTAAGTTAGAAGACACTGCCTAACAGGAAGTTTATTGAGGTCAACCTTTTGAAATTCCTTGGTACTGAAAGGGCAAGAGAGCTGTAATTGGACCCTTCAAGGAAGAACTGAGCGAGGGATAACATGGAATGTACTTGTTTGCTAATCGCTTTCTTTCTCTTTCTTTCTTAATCTTCTTACCCTCCAGGGTTGGTTTTTCCCTCGGACTCAGCGAGGGATCCCACCTCTAGCGCCTCAAGGGCAGTGTCCTGGAGCTTCAGACTCTGGATCTGGGGATACAACTGGGGAGGATGACCAGTACCTCGCCCAGGCGGCCGCACCTGCTATGCTGAACAGGGGCCTTGCAGGCTGGGGGGGAGGAGACTGGAAGGGATAGACAAGGAAGAGGGAAGGAAGAGGCCGTGGCCTTAAGTTAGGTACCATCCCGGCATTTGCCTGGAGGGGAACTGGGAAACCACGGAAAACCATTTCTAGGATTGCTGAGGTGGGAATCGAACCCACCTCTACTCAGTTGACCTCCCGAGGCTGAGTGGACCCCGTTCCAGCCCTTGTACTACTTTTCAAATGTCGTGGCAGAGCCGGAACCGAACCCGGTCCTTCGGGGGTGGCAGCTAATCACACTAACCACTACACCACAGAGGCGGACTTGCTAATCGCTTCTGAGCTAAATATATCTACTGAAGTGGTTCAAAGGCGGAAACATATTATCGTCACGTTCCGCGAGCTCACGCGTATCGTATCGCAATCTAACCTGTGTAGAAAGATGTGCTACAAGACGTTCGAATAGCAGCTCCTTAATGGAATCAGGTCTTCTAAACGTGCTACCCGTCTGTTCCGGGAAAATAAAGAAAAATATCCCTACTACACTATTTCAAAGTTCTGTGTTTGAAACTCGATGTAGATAACACGTACCTTGTTAACGATTCCTCAAGAAATGCTGAAATTATAACCAAATATGACCTTATATCACTAAAGGAGCAAAATATGACAAAACAATAAAAATGGCCGAACAATGCATTTATATGCAACATCAAATTGATCGAAACGGGGTCAGGGACCAGTCATTCACACTTATTTTTCATATTTCGGGTAAAATGAGCTCAGGAAAGAAATACGATTTTTTCTTAACTTCCGAACCTCACCTATGAGGAATACATTTACTTTTAAATAGAGTGGATTACCCCTAAATCCCACCGTTTTATAAGTGTAAGATAGTAGATGCTTTTGAAAGGTAAGTTTAATGCCTTTTACGAATTAGCAGCCACAGTGATTCCGAACACTGTGTCTCAGTGACGAGTATCCTCTCCTTCTCCTTCTGCTTCCTCCATGTCTCCCTAGTTAAATGGAGTCGACGTTTCCGTCAACTTGTCTTGATTATATGAATGATTATATGTATTTTCTGCTGTGGGTGATGGGGCCGCCTGGCCGAGGCGGTGCTCGGTTCGCCCGGAAGGACGTGGGTTCGAATCCCCGTCAGGAAGTCGTAAAATTTAAGAAACGAGATTTCCACTTCCGGAGGTGCATATTGCCCTGAGGTTCAATCAGCCTACATAAAAAATGAGTACCAGGTTAATTCCTGGGGGCAAAGGCGGGCGGGCGTAGAGCTAACCACTCTACCCATCACGTGCCGAGGTTAACAATGGTGGAAGCCTTTACCTTCCACTCCTCCAAGGGCCTTCATGGCCTGTACGGAGGTGACTTTGCTTTGGTGTGGGTGATACATGTGCGAACTAATAAGGGAATCGTCAGGTTACTTACCTGTAAGGTCGCATTGCTGTCTAGAGAAATTCTTCTTCTCTTTATTCCGCTTTCCTCACATCTTGTGGAGTCACGGGTACGAACTGTGTCGCTCATGTGGATTTGGCCCTGGTTTAATGCAGGATGCCCTTCCTGACACAAATCCTATGTGGAGGGATATAATCACTATAGCGTGTTTCTATCGTGGTTGGTAGTGTGGTGTGCTGTCTGAATATGAAGAGGGGAGTGTTTAAATAAACACAAGCAGCCAGTCCCAGAGACTGAAGTATTAATCACACGCGATTAAAATCCCCGACTCAGCCGGGAATTGAACCTGGGACCCTCTGAACCTAAGGCCTCAACGCTGACCATTTAGCCAAGGAGTCGGACGCTGTCTAGAGAACAGAACTATTAATAATGTTCAACTGAACAGATGTTCATGCCTGGTTGTTTGATTTGTGTTACAGCGGTTTTAAACGTACGTCGCTTGCTTGAATGTATTGCAGATATTTACCTGCTTCCTTGCATTAAGTTGAAAGAAGATATAACTTATGATGGTTCAACCTTTCAAAGAAATGTAAGTTTTACATCATCATCATCATCATCTGTTTACCGTCCAGGTTTGGTTTTTCCCTCGGACTCAGCGGGGATCCCACCTCTACCACCTCAAGGACTTCAGACTCTTGGTCGGGGGATACAACTGGGGAGGGTGATCAGTACCTCGCCCAGGTGGCCTCACCTGCTATGCTGAACAGGGGCCTTGTGGAGGGATGGGAAGATTGGAAGGGATAGGCAAGGAAGAGGGAAGGAAGCGGCCGTGGCGTTAAGTTAGGTACCATCCCGGCATTCGCCTGGAGGAGAAGTGGGAAACCACGGAAAACCACTTCCAGGATGGCTGAGGTGGGAATCGAACCCACCTCTACTCAGTTGACCTCCCGAGGCTGAGTGGACCCCGTTCCAGCCCTCGTACCACTTTTCAAATTTCGTGGCGGAGCCGGGAATCGAACCCGGGCCTCCGGGGGTGGCAGCTAATCACGCTAACCACTACACCACAGAGGCGGACAAGTTTTACATTCCTACTTAATTATAATTGGTACCGGTTTCGACCATTATTCTTGGTCATCATCAGCCGATCACAAATAAGTATAAAAGACAATGCACAGGCAAATAAAATGTGAAGTGTAAATAATTCCGTCAGTTATTGTTTGTTAAGCACTAAAACACTCTAGGGAGCACTGTGTGTTGAAATTTAAATATTATGAAGAAGGCTACGATCAAACACGTAATTTTCAGTTGCAGTTCATGAGGCACTGTATAATTTTAGGGATTCCTAAAGTGTTTTAGTGCTTCATTCCGTTAATTAGTTAATTGATATGTATTTAGAGCACCACCACTGTACCTTAGGTCAGAAGTCAAACATAACTTCAGGACACGAGCTTTGTGTGTTGCACTGAAGCTGTGTTTGACTTCTACTTGAAGAATGGTGTTAGACTAAACTTCAATATAATCTTTATTCAAGAGTCACAACTGTAGAGTACACCATACCCTAGCAGCATAAATCGAAGCGGACTTGTAAAAATTCCAAGTTCCTTATTCAATTACGAAGATCTCTCCGGGTTTCCTCTGAACTTTGATTTTCCTTATTAACATTTAACCCACTGCTTCTTGTTATCTCCGAGCAAAACACAAGCCAAGATCCTCGGAGAGGAGGCATTTGTATTCAGAGCTACGGCCCTAGTGGTACATAAATCATTGCAGATAATAGTTGTAAACAAGAAGCACAAAGTATTTTTACGGTGATGATGACCCTAATGGGAGTTTCACATACCAAATAAGCTCCGTAATTTCATAAATGGAACGTCACAAGACAGGAGAGTATTTTTGCTCATGTGCAATTTAAGAATTTAGGAACTTATAATTAAAGTATACCGCAACAGAAGTACATGGGATTTAAAATCTGAACGCATAAGTTGACATTATAGTTTTTGAAATATATTATAAGTTTCGAGTGCCTCCGTCGCTCAGGTGGCAACGCGCCAGCCTCTCACCGCTAGGTTCCATGGTTCAAATACCGGGCACTCCCTGTGAGATTTGTGCTGAACAAAGCGGAGGCGGGACAGGATTTTCTCCGGGTACTCCGGTTTCTCCTGTCATATTTCATTTCAGCAACACTCTCCAATGGCATTTCATTTAATCAGTCATTCATTAATCATTGCACAGACGAGTGCGACAGGCTTCGGCAGCCGGCACAATTCTTGTCCACGCCGCTAGATGGCGGCTTCATTCATTCCATTCCTGACCAGGTCGAATGACTGGAAACAGGCTGTGGATTTTCATTTTTCATTATAAGCTCTGTTCGGTTAGGTTATGTAGTTAAAATCTTTCATTAATCACGTTCCAAAGAAGTGGAGTGAAAATATTCCAAAATAATCCGCTGAATGAAAAAGGCTACAAAACTACCTTGGAAATACAGTCGAAACCGGTTATAACAACTCCGAAGGGAGCACCAACTAACGGTCGTTGTAGGCGATAGTCACACAAACAGATCTCTTCTTCTTTGCAAAACAGTCATATCTATAAGTTTTTTTAGAATTAATTTTAAGTTACGCCAACACAGATAGGTTTTATTGCGACGTTGGGATAGGAAAGGCATAGGAGTGGGAAGGAAGCGACCGTGGCTTTAATTAAGGTACAGCCGCAGCATTTGCCTGGTGTGAACATGGGAAACCACGGAAAATCATCTTTAGGACTGCCGACAGTGCGGTTCGAACTCACTCCGGATGCAAGCTCACAGCTGCGCCCCCTAACGCCCAGCAAACTTGTCCCGTATATCTGTAAGTTTTAGGCTGCACACTTACATGGTTAATTACTGTTTTTGCAATACAGTATTCGTGGAGAGAGAGTGAGAGGAGTTTTGCTTTTAATGTTTACACAGTACGTACAATAATATGTCAGCAAAATATCAACTAATGAGTGAGGAAGGAAGTAGCAACAACAGGAATTGATCAGTAATATCGCACACGGTCTTCGCTATTAAATGAGATTTTCTCTATGTTCTTCCATATTGTAGAAAGCGTTGATATACTCAATTCTTTCGCGATGCTGACGTTTGTAATCGCCAATTTATGTGTGATAAACACTTTTCCTCTCTTTTACGACGTCTTCACAGTGGTGTTTGCCGTTACTATTCAACAGGTAAACTGACTTAAAATCTACAATCTACTGAAAACAAGATTTTGAAAATCAGCGCGTAACAAACAAAAAATCAACATTGGACGTTATATCCGATACATTTGTCCAAAAATGTGATAAATTATACGCCTTTTTCTGCGATATGTCGTAATAAGTGATGTATTACTAAATACAGTATTTTTAAATACATTGTTTATATAGGATTAAGACGGACCGTTAGATTTCGCCGTTATATCCAATACGTCGTTAAAAGCGAGGTCGCAATAAACGGTTTTGACTGTGCATAGGCATGCTTTCCTTGATACAACTTCACTGACACACTCATAAGCTAGAGACGGGCTGTTCGAACCCTGGACATAACATATTTCGTATGGAACGTGCTTTTACCTCGGCATTCCTCCTGAATTAACTGTAAGAAAATGTTGGATTGGTAGAGCTCAGCCGGAATTTTGTGGAACCAAAAAGCGCTCGGAGCGAGCTAGGCTAGCAGTGAAGAAAAGGTTTGGCGAGTTACTGCGGAGTGTTAAATACACAAATAGTTTCTAGAGGTTTAGACATTTCTTTCTTTCTTTCTTTCTTAATCTGTTTACCCTCCAGGGTTGGCTTTTACCTCGGACTCAGCGAGGGATTCCACCTCTACCGCCTTCAGACTCTGGATCAGGGGATACAACTGGGGAGGATGACTAGTATCTCGCCCAGGCGGCCTCACCTGCTATGCTGAACAGGGGCCTTGCGAGGGGATGGGGAGATCGGAAGGGATAGACAAGGAAGAGGGAAGGAAACGGCCTTGGCCTTAAGTTATGTACCATCCCGGCATTTGCCTGGAGGAGAAGTGAAAACCACGGAATACCACTTCCAGAATGGCTGAGGTGGGAATCGAACCCACCTCTACTCACTTGACCTCCCGAGGCTGAGTGGTCCCCGTTCCAGCCCTCGTACCATTTTTCAAATTTCGTGGCAGAGCCGGGAATCGAACCCGAGCCTCCGGGGGTGGCAGCTAATCACACTAACCACTACACCACAGAGGCGGACGGGTCAGAAATTATGAGGAGTAAACCAGACGGATTGCGAATACGAGAAGAAATCAGTACAGAAATCAGTTCATCATTGAAAAAAAAAGAGGGCTATACACACAGGATGGCGGTCTGATATTTCAGTAAAGGGTGGATATACTGATCAGTTTATATTCCTATATTTAAAACAATGATATGTGAATGAATAGCCCCAAAAATATTTTAGTATATAAAGTTTCCCTTTCAAATATTTAAAACAGTCCTTAAGAAAAATCATTCCCATGAAGTACGAAGCTATGAGCTGACTTAAAAGGAAACGAAATCTTCTTTGTGTATCATGTATGAAAATTTAGTATAGTTTTGGCAACAGAAATTTATGTACATTTCTAATAACTATAACTTACAGTCTCCACCTACACCGCTAGATGTTTCTCATATCCAATTACTGCATAAAATTAATTCTTCGATATGATTATTACATCACGTAAGCAGTTATTGTTTGTTTGGTATTCTCGTGATTCGTTACAATTAGTGAGTGTGGAAACATAGACTGAACTTACACACAGCAATTTATTTCCAAGACCTTTTGTAATAAATGGTGATTAGTGTAGTATTGTAGGAGCGTTCCTATCAGTGCGAATATGATGAAAGTCAGTCAATATATCTCACATCTGTACTTGTAAATTTACTTGTTTATGTGAGAACTAACTTATACGGCTTGTGTTGCAGTTGACTGAAGCATAAAAAGGAAACAATGCAGTATGATTAGATTAATGTCGGAAAGTGGTACTCATTCTTGGTGTAGGCTGAGTGAACCTCAGGACGATATTCACCTGCGCAAGTGGAGTCTTGTTTCTTAAATTTTATGACTTCCTGACGGGGACTAGAACCCACGTCCTTCCGGGCGAACCCAGCATACCTTTACAAACCCTGGTGGGTAAACGGATTAAAAAAGAAAGAAAGAAAGAAAGAAAGAAAGAAAGAAAGAAAGAAAGGGGATAGCAACACTAAGAAACACGTATTGAAACAGGACAGTCATGAACGATAAAGTACCATGCTCGTATGTGAGATAAAATTCTCAAAGGCGGCGATTTCTCCTCTTTATCACAATACAAGGCTTTCTGACAACAAGTTTGACTCACTCTTACTTGCTTCCTCTTTGTATAAGGTAGTGATTTAATGGAGCATAGCTCTTTCTCACGTCCTTGCGGGTGTTTTATATGAAAGTTAGTTACGTTTTATGCTCCTTGCGCTCAATGGCAGTCTCTTTACTCATCACATAAGCCTGTACAGGAGCTTATTTCCTTAATAACCTCCCTTAATTGCAGCTTTGCTTACATGCAACCACATTAACAATTTACATAGTTACAACAAGTTTGCTTTCTAAAGCAGAGTAATGACCAAGTTGCCATCAAAACTCGCTGATATAGGCCGCGAGATAAGACAGTGCAGCCAACATCTACAGGGTGAAATGAATCATACTCAGTGACACAGTCGGTTACTGAGTGTCCTTCTTTTCCTAAAAGTTCAATCCCGTTTGAAGTTATTGGCATTTCAGGGTGTTTAAATGCCCCTATGGAGTAAAAGATGATACGACTAGATAATTCAAGTATCTGGTAGAACTGATAACACCGAACTTGTCAGAGAAAGAAGCCTTTACATTATGGATGAACAAAATAGAATTGGCGTACCATTTAACCAAGGGTGTCTCAACAAAAGGTCCATATCCTTCAAAGCAAAGCTGAAGCTTTACTGCAGTATCATCCGTCCAGAGATCGTATACGCTTCAGAATGTCTTTCAATGATCAGAAAATGCCTGATCGAGACACTGGAGGCCAAAGAAAGGAAGACAATGTGGAGTACAGAAGATGGCATAACGACGAACTATACACCCACGTAGAGAAATTACCGATACCATCCGGAAAAGAATTATCTTTCAGGGCAAGTGACATGAATGCACCGAACAAGACTGACCAACCGCATCATTACCTTCTTTCAGCAGAAGGAAACCAAATGGGCTTTGTTCAGTGCGGTGGAAAGAAGAAGTGAGAGTCACACATAATGACATCCAGGAGCGTGTTCCACTTAAGAAGAAACTTCAAGCGTTCCGGGATTTCCGAGAAAAACCAAACTTAAAAACAGGAAAAGAATGGACGCAGGAGAGGAAAGAAAGACACCGAAAACGCTTGCGGAAATACTGGGCAGACATTAAAGCCAGAAGTAGCCGTTTGAAACGGTGATGCCCAACATGAATGAATGAAAATAAATAAATAAATAAATAAATAAATAAATAAATAAATAAATAAATAAATAAATAAATAAATAAATAAATAAATAAATAAATAAATATTCACCGGTGATTCTTACAAGAAATATATTGTAGCCCAATAATTCTCTTCTTACAGACAGTTGGGAACGCTTTCTTTGGAACATTACTAAATGTTCACTAAAGATAAATAAAAGAAATTGTAACATTAGTTGATAACAAAGTTACAACTTTCACCGAATCTGACAGTATAATTTATTCTTAGCACGACATGTCTCGCTGCGCAAGCTATGTGGAAAATAATTATGAAACAATGCGGTAGTGAAATTAATTTCACACGTATGTCCTTTTCTCTGTTAACATGAAAGGCTTATTGTCTAATTAATTTTAACCGGCTATATGGCAATCCTCCTATGCTTACAGTTCTGGGATTGTGTCCAATAATTGTTGATTGAAATTTGTTGAGCTGGTTGGCTATGCGGTGCGTTTCATTTAGCTAAGAAATTGCATTAGGGAGGGGATGGATTTAAATCTCACTGTTAGCAGTCCTGAAGGTATGTTTTCGTGGTTTCACATTTTCACACCGGAGGTGTACCCTAATTAAGGCCACGTTGACTGTCTTCCTAGGCCTAGCCTCTTCTTTTCAAGCGTCACCTAAAACTTATATGGATATGTAATAATAATGTTATTTGTTACGTAAACTAATCAGGATGCGTAACAATTCTTAGTCTTTTGTTAACCACCAGGCTCCATCCAGCAGTTATCACCACTGGTGGGAGATATTAAATCCTTTTAGTATCGTGAGTAGCCTCGCGATTCCTGGCAATCGGCAAATATCCGGTAATCACCAGACTCCACTGCGCAGTGATCACTGCGTGGAGGGCCCACTATACCTATTACAGCTTGTTTAGTTCTTATAACTGTATGCTAGATTTGATTTGTTCTCTAGTAACTAAACAGGGTCTAAGCTGAAAAATAGTTCTGTATAGACTCTTTGGAATAAATACTAAATACTAAATACATACTAATAATAATAATGTTATTGGCTTTACGTCCCACGAACTACTATGACGATTTTCGAAGACGCCGAAGTGCCGGAATTTAGTCCCGCAGGTGTTCTTCTACGTGCCAGTAAATCTACCGACACGAGGCTGACGTATTTGAGCACCTTCAAATACCACCGGACTGAGCCAGGATCGAACCTGCCAAGTTGGGAACAGAAGGCCAGCGTCTCAACCGTCTGAGCCATTCAGCCCGGCCCAATTATTAGATCAACAGTAATATTTTCATTGTCGCAGTACCTATTACTTGTTTGATAATAAAACAGCTTTCTGTGTTCCAGTGGAGCTCCTTTACGTGTTCGTTGTTGTCTGTTTAAAGTAAATTACCGGGCGAGTTGGCCGTGCGGTTAGGGGCGCGCAGAAGTGAGCTTGCATTCAGGAGATAGTGGGTTCGAACCCCACTGCCGACAGCCCTGAATATGGTATTCCGTGGTATCCCATTTTCACACCAGGCAAATGCTAGGGCTGTACCGTAAGGACACGGCCGCTTTCCTCCCACTCCTAGGCCTTTCCCATCCTATCGTCGCCTTAAGACCTTTCTGTTTTGGCGCGACGTAAAGGAAATTCTAAAAAAAAAAATGTTTAAAGTAAATTCTAGTCTACCAATATTAAATTCAAATGTTAAGGATTTTTAATTTCTCTTTTGAGTGTACTTGGATAAAATGGAATTAATTGAGCGCTGGTATAATTCGATGTACTTTGTGCTAATTACTATCCAAACTCTTGGAAAGTAATGTTGTAGCATTAGCAAGAGACCAAACAGAAAATAATCTCAACGTAGTAGTACGATTTATTAATAAATAATCCCTCCTCCAGTGAGTATGACCATAAAGGTCCGCAATACATAACGTACAGTATGTAATTATAAAACATATTTTTCTGGAAAATTCATCGTAAGGAGATTACTATTTCAGGTATAAATACAACTGTATAATTTGCAGAGAATCTCTTATGATCTGCAATAAGACTTTCTCTATGTCGTAAAATTGACTTCTTAAACTTTGAACGATAGTGGCTGCGTTCTTCGGCAGGGTACCACTGGATCCAAACAGGAGGTCTCTGACACCCCATTGACCAAGAAGAATATTATATTTGGTTGATAGACATTTCAGACATGGTGTATATATTGCTTGTTTTTCCAGATTAACATCCTGAGTTTGTTACAGGTCCCTCTCGAAGCGAATGGTAGGATCTGACACCATCGCTTTATTCTCTTTCACACTGATGGCTATGGCGTATTTACGAAGTTTAGTAAGTAGGAAGAATATTTGACTGAAATATATAGGGAGTTCCATGGAACAAATTAGAAAGACAAGTGTGAGAAAAAAACAAGATCTAAGGCAAATTAATTTGGGTCTTCTCCTTTGAGTCTAATCATTTTCACACCTCTGGAGTACTAATTTTCAGCTGAATCCTAACAGTCCAGTATGTCCTTAAACCAATAGCTGTCATAAGCTTGTTAAATACAAGGCACAATACCAGTATATTATTGTCGCTGTTTATCAGGGTCCTAAAAGCTACGATAAAACTACAATGACTGTTAAGAGAAGTAGCGTGTTTTACTATCACTAACGAGCGATACGGCTGTGCGGTTAGCTCCGCGTAGCTGTGACCTTGTATTCGGGGGATGATAGGTTAAAATCCCACCGTCGGCATCCCAGAAGCTGATTTTCTGTGGTTTCCCATTTTTACATCAGGCTGCACCTTAATTAAGGCCACGGCCACTGCCTTTCCAATCCTGATCCTTTTCCATCCTTGCGTCGCGAAAAATCTTCGATGTGTTAGTGCGACGTTAAACCACTAGCAAAACAATTATCGACTGTTAAACATTTTATTTATAATTGTTTATAAGTGCACTCCAGTTTTCTACTTCACGCAGTTAGTGCTCACGAACTGCCCGAACACACAGTCTTCCCGCATGTGAACAGCTCTCAAGCAGGGCCTCTCACAGTGCAGTACCATATCCAGAGTAGTTCTCCACAAGTCCAGTGTGAGCAAAAATTCGCTAGGTCATGGGATGACGCTATCAGAGATTGTCATACTCACCGTTGACGATTTATGGTGGCACGATGAAGATCATTTGTACTAAATATTACTTCAACTGGAGATTATCATATACAGGGTGGTCGGAAACAACGGTCATACTGCTAAGTAATTTGGAACATTTACGTCATATTTCGCGCCGTTGTCATTTTATCAGCTGCTGAATTTAGCCAATCAGATGGCCTTTACGAGGCAGTGTTGCTAAATCTGCAAGTGGCTTGGTCGGGCTTGAGAGCCACGCCGAGGAATGAGCATCAAACACTAACACACCGTGGGTATCAGTCAATGACACAGTAGTGTGCTTGCTGTGGTCGAGCCTATTAGCAGGGAGGTCCTTGTTCAAGTCCCTCCCCTGGAGAAGTTCATTTCTTCTATTGGCGCTCTCAAGTCGATCATAAGCCACGTGCAGATTTAGCAACATCGCCTCGCAAAGCCTATTTGAATTCGTCCGCGAAACGATCATATTGGCTAATTTCATCAGCTAGTAAAATGACAACCGTGCGAGATATCTAATTACTTTTTCAAATTATTTATGAGTAGGGCCTACCCTGTAACGCTCATATAGCCTGGTCACGTTGTTTCCGGCCATCCTGTATAAGTTCTATCAGAAATTCAAAATTTTAGCACTAGTTGGTTTTTTCCTCGGACTCAGCGAGCGTGAGACATTGGGTCGGTGGATGAAACTGGGGAGAATGTCCAGTACTTCGCCCAGGCGGCCTGACCTGCTATCCTGAACAGGGGCCTTGGGGGGGGGATGGGAAGATTGGAAGGGATAGACAAGGAAGAGGGAAGTAAGCGGCCTTGCCGTTAAATTAGGTACCATACCGGCATTTGCCTGGAGGAGTAGTGGGTAACCACGGAAAACCACTTCCAGGATGGCTAAGGTGGGAATCGAACCCACCTCTACTCATTTGACCTCCTGAGGCTGAGTGGAACCCGTTCTAGCCCTCGTGCCACTTTTCAAATTTCGTGGCCGAGCCGGGAATCAAACCCGGGCCTCCGGGGGTGGCAAATAATCACACTAACTACAACACCACAGAGTCGGACTACTAGACTACTTATTGTGAGAAGGATTTCCACGCTGGCACAACTGTTATTTAGGCCATAATACCCAGTACTAAATAGTCAAGTAGTTCTCACCAGGGAATAACAATACCTCTCTTATCCACCAGGATCCAGTCCATTATTCTCCTAGATAAACTATCCTCCTTCATTCTCCTCATATGACCCTACAACTAAAGCCAATTGATACGTATAGCTTCATCCGCAGAGTTTATACCTAAATTAGCCTACTCTTTTCGAGTACCTTCTGCCAATCTTTGCACCTATGTGTACCAGCAATCATTCTGGCTAATTGCACGCCTGTAACTTCTAACTTACGAATCAGATGTAGTGAATTCACGGAGCCTCCTCTCCCGTAGAGCAAAGTCACTCTGAAAACAAACCGGTGTAAAGAAAGTGTCTTCTCATAATGTGGCAGGGGCTTTTTTATTATGTGAGTATATAAAGAGGTAAGTAAAAAATCTGTAACGTTTTTATGCAAAGATTTTGTAACTCTTTATATTGTGGTTATGCTACAGGTATGCGCTTGGTATCATTATTTTCCAAATTTACCCAGCATAATGCACTAGAGTTCGAATTTAAAATCCCTATTGAAATTTAAACTAAAAATATAACGGAAGTCTCGAATGTTAATTTCATTTCTTCCCGGTTAGAAACCTGAGGTCAATACACTATATATATATAAAAGGACGTGCGTGTCCGTATATTTCACCTTGCAGCCAAAACTTCCGACCGCACACCACTAATGTTTGTGTGTGTTAGTAGCCTCGTGTTTTCCATCGTTCACGACGGTGGTTGCGTGTCGGTAGCTATAGTGGTGTGGTAGAAGTGGGGGTTGAAAGGGGCTGACTATATATAAAAATAGACGCGTGTGTCCCTATATTTCACCTTGGAGCCAAAAATACCAACTGCAGACCACTGGTGTTTGTGTGTGGTGTTAACCTCGATTCTCCCATCGTACATTATAATGTTTGCGTGTCTATATCTGTGGTGGTGTGGGAGATGTGGGGCTTGAAAGTGGCTGACTTCGTCATTGAATGTATTAAAATGAGTGAGAATGTACTCTAGAAGGCTGTGATGTGTACTCCTTGGTTTTATATACCATCTTGATTCATCTCGCAGGAGTTTTGTGATCTCAGAATCATAACAGTTTACTGGTTGAGCACATCTGTGGGTATTTTTTTAAATTCTTGAATATAGATCAGATACTTACTGAAACAGCTCCGTAACACTGAGGCAAAGGAAAAGGATAATCGGTTTTCATACCAAGAATTCCATTGATGTCGAATGATTTGTCGTTTTGCTTCAAACTACTACAATTTACAATGAGATTAACTTAGAGAAATGAAGTATTGCTATCAATAAGGCTCAGGGTCAAATGTTCCACAAAACTGTGGAGTTAATTTGAAGGATTCATGTTTCACACATGGTCGGCTCTACGTTGCTTTCTCCCGTGTCGGACAAGCAGAAAATCTGTTTGTGTATACGCCAGAAAACAAGACATCAAATGTAGTGTATAAGAATGTATTTTTATGAAATGACTTGGAGTGTAAGATATTTATGTACCCAGAAAAAATGAAAATAAAATAAGAAACAGAAGAAGAGTGATCTTTAAATGCACGTCTTCTGTATTGTATAGAGAAAACGGCACGAATGTACCAAAAACGCTAATGAAGCGGGTTGTCTGCAGCTCGTTAAGAAATATAATTTACTAAGCGATATTTTTAATGTAAGAAACAGCTGCACAGGCCAACGTACATTTTTTCTTTTTTAAATTGAAAAAATGTATTTTAGACTTTTTCCCTATATTTTTAATTCTTTCCATTGCATTTTATGCTTAAAGACGGGACACATACCCAGTTCCCGGGCCAGTGGAATTAACCAATTAAGGTTAAAATCCCCGAACCGGCCGGGAATCGAACCCGGGGACCCTTGAACCAAAAATAGCACGCTAACCATTTAGCCATGGAGCCGGACTTTAATGTCATTTGCTATACGTCGCACTAACTACTTTTACGGTTTCCGGAGACGCCGAGATGCCGGAATTCAGTCCCGCAGGAGTTCTTTTACGTGCCAGTAAATGTACCGACACGAGGCTGACGTGTTACGCCCGAAGAAGTGGAGTGCGACCTGAAAGCAACGCCTTAGTCCGCTCGGCCATCCGGACACACTCTTTCAGCACACTCGACAAACCACAGGCTATCAATATGTCGGCTATTGCCTTCATATTATTATTATTATTATTATTATTATTATTATTATTATTATTATTATTATTATTATTATTATTATTATCCTATGGATTTTAGTCCTGGCAGAGTACGAGGACATGCTCGGCTCCTCTGGCGCAGGGCTTTCTATTTGACGCCCATGGAGAAGCTCCACGACTGGATGTGGTGGGGATGATGATGTGATAGGGAGAGGGTGAAATCCGGTATGCGCATCGGTATCGGCACATAGCCTACTACTATTACTAAATAACATGAACGGGGTGTGCTCAACGACGGAAGAACACCATCAACAGCGCCGTATGTCCTGATTCCATATGAATACTGTGCGGAGGTTTGGAATTGAATCCGGGATTTTGGCAGGCAATGCAGTGTTTAGAAATTGTATACCACTACCTCTCCTGCCATACCGGCCAACATTCAGATGGTGATTTTTTTCCACCAACGGGACTCAACCGACTAACCACGGCGTCAAACCACATAGACTTGACACCTAAACGGCCATGGCCACTTACTAGGCTCACTTAACCGTGCTTCCTGGTCTTAGAAGTAAGCCCTTACGCGATTTTTTCACAAATATATTTTCAGGTGTACATTTTGAAATAAATCGTAGTCATATAACAGATACCACTGTGGATTTTGTGCAAAATGTCATGAAGTGTTGTTTCAGATGGAAGACAGACATCATTTAATTGTTGCATAGATGATGGTGATGATGGTCCGACTCTTTGGTTGAATGGTCAGCGTTGAGGCCTTCGGTTCAGACGGTCCCGTGTTCGATTCTCGGTCGGATCAGGGATTTTAATCGCCTCTGATTAATTCTTCTGGCCCGGGGACTGGGGTTTGCGTTTGTCCCAAAACTTTCCTCTTCATATTCAGACAACAAACTACACCATTAACCACCACAGGAACACGAAATAGTGATTACATTCCTCCATATATGGTTGGCCTCAGGAAAGGCATCCGGCCGTAAAACAGGGCCAAATCCACATGTGCTACACAGTTTGCACCCGCAACCCCACAGGTGTGGGAAAAGCGGTAGAAAGAAGAAGCAGAAGACGATGATTATGATGATGATGATGATGATGATGATGAAATGAAATGTCTTATGGCTTTTAGTGTCGGGATATCCCAGGACGGGTTCGGCTCGCCAGGTGCAGGTCTTTGTATTTGACTCCCGTAGGTGACCTGCGCGTCGTGATGAAGATAAAATGATGATGAAGACAACACATAGACCCAGCCCCCGTGCCATTGGAATTAACCAATTTAGGTTAAATTTCCCGACCCGGCCGGGAATCGTACCCGGGACCCTCTGAACTGAAGGCCAGTACGCTGACCGTTCAGCCAATGAGTCGGACATGATGATGATGATTGTTGTTTAAAGGTCCTAATGTCTGGGTCATCGGCCCTGCATAGAGAGATAATATAGCAATAAAACTGATTTTATTACAATGTGTGGATAATAATAATAATAATAATAATAATACTTTATTTCCTGGTACCGAGCTCGATAGTTGCAGTCGCTTAAGTGCGGCCAGTATCCAGTATTCGGGAGATAGCAGGTTCGAACCCCACTGTCGGTAGCCCTGAAAATGGCTTACCGTGGTTTCCCATTTTCACACGAGGCAAATGCTGGGGCTATACCTTAATTAAGGCCACGGCCGCTTCCTTCCCACTCCTAGCCCTTCCTTGTCCCATCGTCGCCATAAGACCTAAGACCTATCTGTGTCGATGCGACGTAAAGCGACTAGCAAAAAAAAAAAAAAAAAAAAAAGAATATTTCCTGGTCGTACAGGAGCTCGGCTGCGATCCCCTAGTCTCACCTCCCACCGGATTAAGCCTGTCCTGTGGCTGTTTGCACACGGTAATGAACGAGGTTGTAGCCCCACCCTGCTCGTGCTACATTAGCCCGATACTACCGCCACACGACACGTCAAACAGTGACAAGTCTCCGTCTCTGGATTAGGCAAATGGAATAGATTTCTAGCACGAATATACTTTCTTTGTAGAAATTGACATTGATTGCTATTCCTTTGCTTCTCAGTATACGTGATCTTCTCGGAGAAGTTTGAAATTTATTTATTTATTTATTTATTTATTTATTTATTTATTTATTTATTTATTTATTTATTTGTGACTTTCTGTACATGGTAGGGCTCAGTCTATGAAGCCTGCTATTATACGTCTCCATAAACATAATGAGCATTATACGTAGCTATACAAAATTAAAATAAACTTTAATATCATTTAAAGTTAACGTAAAATGTAATTTAACTGGAATTGAAATTATCACAAAAACTATTTTTTAATTTCATTTACGAATGTACAGTATGTTCTATGAATAAAAGCTAAATTTTGAAAATGTAAAGTATAATGTTACTAACCTTACCTTTGGAAAATATTTGTTTAATAATCTAACTTTTGAGGATGCTCCTTAGTGTTATTAATCTCAACGTAGGTACAACTACCAGCGCTTTCTCCAGAATAACTTGAGGTTACTTATGTCTCTAATTTCAGCCGGGATAAAATTCCAGAAAAGTATGGTCCCCGGTACAAATGAGTTGTTATACATACTGCTGTGATGAGTGAGGGTGGGCAGCAAGGATCATATTGATGTCCTAGAGGGTGCTTTGACTTAGGGGGAGAGGTAGTTGAAATCTATTCTGAGGTAATATAGTTTACCTGTTTGCAGTATTTTATGCAGAAGAGAACAGCATGATACGTATACCACACAATCTTAACCAGGACAGCTGATGGAATATCATTATTCATTAATGGAAATCCTGTGGTTTCAGATATTAGGAACAAAATATATGCAAGAGTCAAAAGAAAATACATTAAACAACATTATTACTTCTCTCAATACCATCTAATCGTGTTAAAATACTACTACCTCAAATTATCTACTTCGGTGGATCAATGGCAGTGTGTTCAATTGATGATCTCGGCTCAGGAAGTCGATTATTTAAAGGTGAACAAAAACCTTGACACTCGATGTCATTGTTGTTGGCATGTTAAAGATTTCTGGTGCCATCTGACAAAATCAAATCAACTCACTCCGTACCCGTCCAGTAGAATTACACTTTCATTGCTAGATAGCAGCATAATCTGAATTTCGAATTTGATAAGCAGGCCGATTAGATGGCGCCACTTCAAAATATCTGAAGGTTTGAACTCGTTATCTGGGACATTATTATTATTATTATTATTATTATTATTATTATTATTATTATTATTATTATTATTATTATTATTATTATTATTATTACACGTATTTAATACATTATCTGTAAGGAAATGATTGATATAATCACTGGATTTTACTCACTTTACCCCTGTGGGTGGGGGTGGTAGACTGCATCCACGTTGTCTACTGCCTGTCGTCAAAGGGGATCCAGGAGCTTTCATCTTCGGGGAGTGGTTTGGTGGCCACAGGGCCACTTGCTTGTGTCAGGCATCTCACCTTATTTCCTCTCCGACCGTGTTTGGTCAACTTTTGTTCTTTTCCGATACCGATGTTATTAGGTTTGGCGAGTCTTAGGGAGTATTTCATTATCACGCACTTCGTGGCCTTTCCATTTTTTTACTGATACCTTCATTCTTCGAAGTGTCGGACCTCTTCTTCATAGAGGACAGTTGGCCAGTTGTACCTTTTAAAACGATAATCGCCATCACAACCATAACCACTTTTTACATAGTTTAAATTATACTTTTTACGTGGATCCAAACATTACTAGTGTTCTCACCATTACCAAGCACATATGCGATGCTGCCTTGCGTGAAATCCATGTATTTACGTCTTCTCTGATACTCTACCTCTTCTGAAATAATTGGCCTCTATATAATTTTTCAGTTTCTGGATCACTTTGCTGGAATCAAGAAATAAAATGATAAGTAATTTAGTTAAATGGCACGGTTATTTCTTGAGGTATATGAGTAGTCTATCGTCGTCCGTTTTATGAAGTAACGCGCCACTGAGTATCCTTTACTCTAGTTTATAAGACACATATTATGAAGTACCCCGCAAGAGGTGTTCAAAACGCTTCATGTTACGCTATTTACCTGTTCCAAGAAACTAAACACGCAACACTGTGAATTTAAATAGTTTAAATGAATATTACGGCTCTTCGGATGACCGCGTATGTTCAGACTACTGTTACTTCTGTTCACGAATAGAGTATCTTGACTATGCAAGAATCCTTCGATATTAATTCCGCGGTGGCATGGATGGTGCAAAATCCTTTGCAGTATTAAGTTTTATGTTTGATTAGTGGATATTGTTAAAAAAACAGCTGGGATATTTCACGACCGGCTTCCATAAAATAACATCTTCAGGAGGTAGACTTCTGGACTATTACCGCAAATTTACTTCCAACTTTGATGTTATCGGCTCACCCGGAAGGACGTGGGTTCTGTTCCCTGACAGGAACTCAATAATTTTATAAACGACATTTCCACTTCTGGTAAGGCTTATAGACCTAAGGTCCACTCAGCCTACCTCAGGGTAGTATCTGGGCAACAAAGGTACGTGGGCACAGATTCCATTCCATCCCATTAGGGCCGAGGTTTCGCATGAGAAAGCCCTTACCTTCCTCTCCTGAAAAGGTATTTATGGCCAGAACGGAGATGGTTTTGCTAGCTTTTGCTTTGTAGACATTACTTCCTCGTCTCTTTGTTGTCGGTATGCCACGATACTAACCCGCAACACTAGTCCATCTCCATGTATTGCGGGTCAGTATTTCGTTGCACTGCAGGTAATCACTGGTCGAGAATGAATTTGTTACAGAAACAAATTCGGGTATTTCTTATGTATTTTCATCTACTGATTCCAAAAATGAACTCATAAATTGTACATCACCCACCATTTTTCGTAATTTTGAAAATAATATTTTTCCTGTTTATTGGCATTGAAGGTATATAGGTAGTTGATTAGAAGGAGTATTTTACATTTAAATTTAATTTTATTTTCCCAACAGTGGACTTATAACGTTTGGTGATTGTGGCCTTGTACTCATGAGTTACAACAATTATATTCTCCTACAAAACAATGATTTTAAGGTAAAGTTTGCAGATGAGTCAGTGTGCCCAACTGTAGCGGAATGTGTTGTTGCAATGTACTTTAAATTGCTAACTACCATATTCTAAATGGGTCTAGTACATCAAGAGGAAGGTTAATTCTATCTTAGGGCCACATTAATTTCAGACAACTTACGGTGAACTATCGAAAACAAGGAGCAGAATAAGTACTTGAAAAGGTTTTTCATGTTTCCCATAAATTGAAAACAAGACCTCTTCGAAGAAGAATCGACTAAACTTGTTGCAAAATAGTAAAATTCGTGATTGTATTTCCAACATTTTTGCAAATTGGAAGAAAGCTTGTTAGAATTTATCTTCCGACTCTGCGTGGCGGAGTGTAGTGGAATTTCAGAAAACCCTTAGCGACTTTTGCTACGGGCACACCGCGAGTTGGAGCTTATTTAAAAGGAAGAAGCTTATTCTGTGCTCTCTTCCGTTGTCAATTGGATTGTGATAGAGGTGTGTAATACGATCCATAGTAGTGCATTATAAGGAGTAGTGTAAAGTGCATTGTGTATGTAGTGTGCATAAGTGTGTAAAGTCTCGAAAGTGCATAAATGATAAAAACAACTTCTGTTACGTGTGCGGTGAGCTGACTTTCAAAGCGAGGTCTGCGGATCTGAATCCTATAGAACATGCCTGGGTTGCATTGGGGAGGCGAATTGCATCTCGTCAGCCTCCACCAAGGACCCTCCAAGACCTCTGCTACAAGAGCTCTTGGACCATCTGATAGAGAGCATGCCACGTCCTTGCGAAGCATGTGTGGCCGTTAGGGGTAACCATACACCCTATTAACAGCATATTTTGTTGTGGAAGACATTGCCAAGTATTGTTAGTTGCTGTCAAAAGTGTACCTTGGCTATCAGAACCTTTCTGACACTGTTTTTTGGACAAGTTGTCTGACATATGGTGTGTGATTCAGCTTCCGTTTGTTCAGCAATCCGTCTATCAGGTGGTATTGTCACTTTTATTGATTACGCTTAACTTTTGGACACTAGTGTAGTTATTGGTTTGAAATTTATAGCATATTATTGCTCTTTTGTTTCCTAACACCCGCCTGTATTAGAACAACGAAGTTAATATTTTGATTTAATGTAAATTACTCTTTTCGTGCGTAGCTCTACAGGATTGAATTTTCAAGTATTACTAGTTACTTAAATATCGGATATCTAGACGCGCTTCAAAAGAGGAGAGTTGTTCACATTACTTAAAGGAATTATTTAGTGTTTTGTGTCAGTCCCTACACAGCCTGTAGTCGGTAATTAACCACTGCGATCTTCTTGCACCTAATTGATGTTAAAGCAGAGCGCATTGCAATTCGAGAGAGCCCGTGTAGCTGTCGTGTTCCAGTTGACTGCCAACCAACTGTTGTGCCCTTGTTTTACCGTGTTTATTGTCCACCGTAAAAACTAATTCGAGTGAGGTAATTGACATGGCAGTCCGGCGCGCAATCACACGTATGGACCGTGCTAGTTTTTACGTCTGACACTACAATATGCTCTTCCAGCAGATTGTTAATATTTAACAGTTAACTGTCCAACTCTATTACCCTGTTACGTTCTACGGAACGACGGTATATGAACTCACTGCTCTGTTTTATGTGCTGTTGTGAAGTGAATGTGCCCTGAACAATATTTGAACTTAAGGATTCACGACACAGCAGGAAGTCTTGGAACAAGAACTTCGTAATTGACACATAGTTTATAGATGTGACGTTAATACTAAAAAAATTTGTAATCCTCATGCCAGGCTACACAATTGTAATATTTAGTTACGGGAATAAACTTGAGTTATTATGATTTGACATTAGTAATCAGCAACGGCTCGTTAAAAATGCAGTTTTCTCTAATTATCTTCCCATCAATTTTATCTTTCCATCACTTCGCATTCATTTATAATAAACGCGGGTTTCTTATATATCCCCTAACATATATGCCTAGGTATTTAATAGGTAACACATTGATATATAGAAAGTAGTCTATCAATCTGATTAGATATAGAAAAAGCCCACTAGGCTTTAACCTTTCCAGGATCAATCAATCAATCAACCAATCAATCAATCAAATTCATAATCGTTTTCCTGTCCAGGTCTCGTTCCTTATGCTGTTCTTAACCAGATAGGCACTGTAATCTGAATCTCCCTTTGTTCTCTCTTTCCTTTCATTTGTAATTTCATAGTTTGCTTTCGTGTTCTTTCTTCATCGATCCCTTTCGTAAGTACAAACCAACTCTATTTATATATATACCCATCCACTCCCGTTTTCCACCTATATTTATTTCTTCGCTTTAGAGTGTAATAGTAAATAATGTTAGTGATAAAGGTCCCAATAACTACTTTTATTATGGTTTTCCTAAACGCCGAATTTTGTCCCACAGGAGTAGTTTTATGTGCTAGTAAATTTACCGACACATGACTGACGTATTTGAGCACCTTCAAATACCATCGCTCTGAGCCAGGATCGAACCTGCCAAGTTGGGGTCAGAAGGCCAACTCAACTTCTGAGTACGGCGCTTTTGAGTATGTCCTTCTATGTCTTCTGTAGCATAGTTCTCAGAAATCTCAAGTCTACTGGGCTTGTTTGTTTTTCATCCTTCTTTGTTACTGCCCCTGACCTCAGCTGTGTACGAATATATCCTGAAACGCAGATTGTACTTTAATTGATATCCAATATTTTTGTATCCAATTGCTTAGCCCCTCGTTCTACTTGTCATCACTATCGTTTCCCTTTCTTCACTTTGATTCTCAGTTTCCATTCTTTAATATTGCTCTTTATTGCATCAACATGCACTTGTACTCCTTCATACTTTCCATATCTTAGTGTGTTATCAATAGACCTCGGATTTTTAGGTGCTTTAAATGTTGTTTCGGGTACCTAAAATAGGCTCTCAAATATGAAAAATAACTCCAACTAACTCCACTGCACTACAGCCCTGAAGGGCCTTGGCCTACCAAGCGACCGCTGCTTAGCTCGAAGGCCTGCAGATTACGACATGTCGTGTGATCAGTACGACGAATCCCCTCGGCCGTTATTCTTGGCTTTCTAGACCGAGGCCGCTATCTTACCGTCAGATAGCTCCTCAATTCTAATCACGTAGACTGAGTGCACCTCGAACTAGCCCTCAGATCCAGGTAAATATCCCTGACCTGGCGGGGAATCGAACCCGGGGCTTCCGGGTCAGAGGGAGGCTCGCTACCTCTACACCACGGGCCTGGCCAAATATGAAAAAAGGTTCTAAATATATTTTGGGAAGATTTAATTTTATGAATTTTAATAAGCATCAATTAAAATGCCTTTTCTAATTTTGCTAAATTAGTGAGAACTTCCTATAAGGAAACAAAACAAATTTCACTCACCTCTTTGCTTTAAACGTCACATAATGTAATTTTACTATCCGATGTTAAACGGGAAACTCCTGTAACCACTGTTATAGATGAACTGGAAGTTGACACTTTAGGTATAATTCATATACTGACCAGACGGAAACACTGAAATATTTTCAAAGAATGAAATGAAGAATTTTGTTTCCCACCTCGTGACACTCTGACTACGGGCGTGTTTACCTGCGGGAGGTTTTTAAGGACTTCCGGAGAATGTGGTTTGCAGCTTCCCGATTTTAAGATTTCCTTTGCTTTCGAGATTTCAAGATACTGAAAACAAGTCAACAAATATTTTAGTTTCTCGGAATAAATAAGTATTTTAAATCAATTTAATAGGAAATATTGGAATATAGGTAAGTATAGATTTTAACGTAAATGTAGGTACTCTTAGACGATATTATAAAAATACAGGCAAATATATATTTTAACGTAAATTTAGGTAGCCTACTTTTAGGCGCTATAGGACCATCATTTTTAACCTTATAAATACATGAAACGTATAAATACGACTTCGATTTCCTCTTTAGGAAGAAAATAGGATTTTGCCTAAAATCCGAAGTCTGGTTATCAACAAAGAGTACTTTTTTCATTCGTATACCACCATAAGCTGCTTCTGCTGCACTCTTGATGTCATCCATACCAACAATCGGTGATGAAGATGCAAGTGCGCGATTTGAAAATGGATGTGCATTTTGACAAAGCCGATTTGTAATTAATGACTTAAATCTCCGTGTGGGAAACTGAAATTCTGTCTGCCTTCGGACATCACATTTAAACGGCTTGGCTGAATTTCATTAGATTTTGCGCGAACATTTTTAGAGAAAATTTTCACATCTCTGTGTTCTACTTCAAAATAATGAATTGAAAAGATATAAATTATTTACGAAATAGCTTACAGATAACATAGTGTCTGTTTTTCTCGCTCAATCACGCCAAACACACTGGACGAGCTGGGCTGAAATTTCGTAAAGATATTTTGGACATTTCCAGTTCACACATAGGCTTATTTTTGATTTAGAAACATTTAACAGTTCATTAGACGGTGGTTATTTAATGGGGATGCGGATGCTTTATCTACTAAAAGCATGGGTAAACTATTACTTCATTCACATAATGAAGCCTACTATATACACTTCGAATTTAATTTACCACAAAAGAGGTCATATGAATGTTCTTCGCAACACTAATGGTTTTCCAGGAAATTACGCTTTTATGCGTTAAAGCATGCGTTCAGAGGCATTTGCGATTACACCGTCTGTTGTTTATACTGATGTGTGCTCTGATATTTTCTGCTGCAACTCATATTAGCTAGATGGAATTACAGCTGCAATTGTACCAAAACTAACCCGTCAAACATGGGTCAATCTGTTAGTAACTTATAAAAAGTTAATTGTCTTATGTTCGGATCTATGGTTAAAGGGTTAGCGTGCTGGCCTTTAAAACAAGGGTTCCCGGGTTGAATTCCCAGCTGGGTCAGGGATTTTGACCTTATTGTAATTGGGTAATTCCAATGGCTCGGTGGCGCTGTGTGTGTGCCATTTTCAGAATTAGAATTCATGACAACTAGGGTCCCAGCCTCAAAGATGTCAATAGGCGTCAATTTGAAAGACCTAGGCATCTCTAGAGCCCAAATGCCGTTACATATATATATATATATATATATATATATATATATATATATATATATATATATATATATATATTGCACCATCCCGCGTCCAGGTTGATTACACGAGTTTCCAGACTAGCTCTAGATAATACTTTCATCTGCCGAATATTCTTGGGTTGTGAGTTCCGCGTGAGAAAGAACACCGACGGCCTACGGTAAATACCAACCTACGTAGATGAACGTCTTCAACACGCTATTAGTCGGTTACCGTATATTTTTGACACCAAATTTTATCGCAAAAATCAGATTATCGTGGCTTGTCAAGTACACTGTACATGATATCATCATGATCGCAATGAAAATTAATCATTCCAAGCTTATATCTAGTATCTATTCTAAGTAGACATTGAAAGAATTCAATATTACTCTACTCAGCTTTTATTCATAAATTGATTTATGGATGAATTGGAATAAACGTTGATTACCTTGAAAATCATTTATACAGTATAGCAGGTTTCCTATTCAATCAGTTTCTCAATCATATATTGATGTTGTCTTGAAGAAATAGGTTTGGGAAAACCTCTGATAAATAAATAAAATAATGAACTTAGGCCTTATTCATCTGACTCATAATCTTAGCCTATCGAAAAATTGTATTATAACTAAGTAGTTTCCAAGGGATTCAAATGAATAGAAAAATAATTAAATTATATAATAAGTAAAATTACTCAACATAATTGAAAAAGTTGGATAATTGCAATAATTATAATTATTATAAAGTTTGTAATGAATGAATTATTTGGATGCATCCGAAAGTTCTAAGTAAAATAAACTATATTCCTACTATATACAATTCAAATTAAAGTTCAATTGGAAAATGAGGAAAACGCAAAGAAAATGGCCAATAATTAATCACTCAATTAATTAATTAATTAAGATCTGGAATCTCTGAATATCAAGCTAAGTTGCTTCTCGAAATCATCAAAATTCAATTGCCTGAATTAAATTCACATACAATTACAGAAATGTATATCACTCGGTTGAAAACAGTTCATCTCAATGTCCACGCACAGTAGAAAAATCGTGTGAAAGGATTACTGTCTGATCCTTAGGTATTTACTCTATTCGAAGTTTCAATTTGTTCAATGTTTCATATTTTGTACCAACTAGCCTCCATATAAGCAAAACTAAGTCCACTTTAAGTCGTAAGCATCATCAAATTATTTCCATCGTAAGGATTACATTGCTAAATTATTCAATTATTCCTTTAATTCATGGTTAAATTTCAGCTAAAGTGCGTATATGACTTACCATAACATTTCCAAGTATATTACGATTAATATTCCAACGAAATACCATGTGTGGAAAAACTGACACATAGGAAGACTCTATCCTCATCTAAAATCCACATATGAAAGTCTAAGTTACCAGTGATGACTAATATTGCTCCAAGAGAAAATAAATAAATCGTAAGCTGACTTGCCGTAAGTGAGAATATATGAAAACAGTCGTAGTTATGTCAGTGAAGGTCTAAATGTTTATGTAAGTGATCTCTCGGCTCTTCGAAGATCCTACTTATTCAATTAATTCTTTAGTGATGGCATTAAGATCGTATTCTAAACTGTATCATATATATATTAGGGAATAAAATAGCAATCAGAAACAGTACGTTTCACCTCCGACACCTTAGCATGTGCAACCCACACATACTACCATTTCTCGAAGAAATACTATGACCGACACCTTAAATAACAGTAACTATCACCATCAAAATACACTAGCAATTCATATGCTAACTATATTCATTATTTAACACTTCCATTATCGCGTAGCATTTATAATTGAAGCACTCATTCCATCAAAACACAACATATGTACTATCACCTGCACATATATATATTCATTACCATTACTGTCATAGTATCAAATAAATAGTACACTGTAACCTTAAAATTGTGCCATCAAATTTCCTTGTAATACTCCCTAAATACGATCTTTACGCTTGCTCTTAGTCAAAACCATCATGCATATAAATATTAGGTTCCTCATAATACTCTAATATTTCACTGACAACAAATTATGAAAAATATCAATCACTTCTCCACTCTCATATTGACAGATTTATGAACGGCATTTCACTGGTACTTTAACGCCTATGTTTGGAATTTACGGTAACTTTGGATGAATACCTATTTCCTTGTGCACACACACACGTATATTAATTACGCACACAAAATGTCACTACAAATATTATACATTAACCCAAAGAATAAGGTTTTCTACTTACGATACGACTTAAATGGGGACTTATCTTTGCTTATTGGATCTGACTTCCATTTCGCTGTTGACCGTCATGGGATGGTAGGTCTTGCTCCCTGGTTCGGCTTAAGTAATAAGGAATCATCTCGTCATCACAGCTGACTACTATCCTCCTGGATCATCCATCTCGTCAAGCGTTACCATAGCCAGAGTAGTCCTCGCCTCAGCTTCTTAGAAGATCATGATGGCCTTCATTGCATCAAGGACAGAATAATACAAGGCATTAGTGGATTTATACATGGTAATCTGCTTAGTAATGCTAATGTGGTCAGTATACTTGTTTCTGGTCCGATTAAATTGCCTATAAGACCCTAAATATCGTCTTGTTTCAAACTGCCTTGCTCGCCGAAACGTTATGAATTTTATGTGCTTTAAGGATTGCACTCTGTTCCGTCTACTTCAGTTCTCTTGATGTTATGCAGTATCGGGCAAATAAAATGTTCCGAGCCCAACCGTGACGTAGTGAAGCTCCAACTTGACGTTTCTTATCAGCTGGTCTCTTATCTCACGTATATGTCAATTACAGCTGGTGTTCGGCGGGTTATCGTGGACTTGATCTTATCTCTAACAGTAGACTAAACTCTCCAATTATTACTGGGTTTCTTTACGCGATTCCGTCTTTCTTGGTGTAGTGCTCAATTAAGAATCCTTTCTTTAATGGAAGATTTTTTTTCAATAATGGATTTAAATAATCCGCTCTCGTCATTCTTTCGCACTGCCTTCTAAAAAAAGAATTCCTTCTGTGATTGCCGGTTGAATTTATCATCTCTTCAGTTCATACAGCTGTTAATTGTTTTTATTCTGACCCGCTAATAGCCGAAGCGCCATTTTTGTTCCAAATATAGTAACTATAGAACGGTGAAATGGCACATTTACTCCTCCCACGTTGACTTAAATATATTGCTTGCTATATATTTATCCTATATACTTCTAAGATCATAATGGGACTCTTCACTGTTCATAGTTAAAATTTTGAGAGCATTACTGTAAGTTTTTTTTTTAATTGGATTAGTTCGTTCTTCTCATAAGCCATTCCACTTCTCATTCCTTATTTAACTACGTCATTTGATGGATCCTAATTCCTTTGTTCCTTGTAATATAACTTAATATTTGCCGCATTGTGTATTCCTTTACTTCTACCATTCAGATCGTGAACTTCATAAGCGTTGTTTCCAAATGACCGATGTATAACAAATGGTCCATCGAATAAATGTATGAACTTTGCAAATACTTTAGTGGATACGTTTGAGATTGCTGGCTTCTTTACTAATATAAGGATTGATTTCCCACGAGTCTACTCGTGTAATAACTATGAATTTTGGAATTTTTCATTGCGTTTTCAACATTCTCCTTGTCTTTCTATAGATAAGTTAACATTCTTCTCCTTCCGTCTGGTAATCTTGACGTCCACTTTCGTTCGTCTTCTTCTCTTCTTGCTTTCGTTTTCACCTTTGAACATGGTTCTTTCTCTTCATACGTATTTGCTTGCCATTTCTTTGAAGTAACCTTCGGTTTTCTTATGAATCGTTTGGTCAGTACTGTGCTAGCCTCAAGTAAATTTTCTTTCTCTTCTTCTTGCAAATCTGCCTTATGCATGTTTACATGATTCTGCATCTGCCAAATTTCTGCTTGAACTATCTTGGTTTCCATTTTTCTTCTTTTTCTTTGTCTCTCCTCCATTCTCGCAATTTGCTTCATCTGCTTTCGTTGCCATTCTTCTCGTATGTCTGGTTTTTCTGGTTTTTCTCTTCTTATTTCTTCTCTGAATATTTCTCGTTGTTTCTCCTTCGGTTGTTCAATTATTTTCAGTAGTTTTTCTTCTCGGTTTTCAACATCTTCTTCTTTCTTCTCCTCCGGTTTCCCAGCTTCTTCTTGTGATGATCTTCGTTGATTTTCATGTTCTTCTTTCTTCTCCATTCCTCCTTTAATTTCGGCTCTCCATTCATCTATAGTGTTAATGATCTCGTTTGCAGTTGATCGTACTTTCAAGATTTCTTCCTTTATCTCCATTACCATTATTCTGTGTTTTCTTTCTCGTTCCCTAGTTATCTCTTCCATCTTTTCCTGATATTTACCCAATTCTTCCTTCTGCTCCTGACGACCTTTCTTCATCTCTTCCCTCATCTCCTGCTTCATTTCTTGCTTCATCTCCTCCATCATCTGCTTATGTTTCTCTTCCTGTTTACTACTGATTTCTTCCATGAATCTCTTATATCTCTCTTCTTGCTTCCTCTCCTTTTCTTCCTGTTCTTCCTTCTGCTTTCTCTCTTTCTCCCCTTGTTCTTCCTTCTGTTTTCTCTCCTTCTCTTCCTGCCTCTTCTCCTTTTCTTCCTGTTCCTCCTTCTGTTTTCTCTCCTTCTCTTCCTGCCTCTTCTCCTTTTTTTCCTGTTCCTCCTTATCACGCTTTCGGTTTTCTTCCATCATTTGCAGTTGCTTTTCCATCATTCCTATTAAGATTTCGAACATTCCCTGTTGTTCTTCTTTCTGTCTCCTCTCCTTCTCTTCCTGTCTCTTCTCCTTTTCTTCCTGTTCCTCCTTTTGTATCCTCTGGTATTCTTCAAATTGTGCTTTTAATTGACTCAATGTTGACATCTTTACTTTTACGTATTATCTCCGAATTCTCTATTATTTCAGAAAATACTCTAATTCTGCCCTACTTTCTCTATAGTTCAATATTCACAAATATTCTTATCCTTACTCACTCAACTGTACTGATACAATACTTAAATATAGGCTTAACTACTCTGACTAGGCTTTGCTTACGAGGATGACCCAATTACTCCACAAAATATGAAACATTTACCTTAATGACTAAGATTCCAAATCCTAATTCTGGCCTAAATAATTAAAAAAAGGTTCAAATAACTCAACTTATCATCTACTTCCTATATCTAAGTTATTTCATAATAAATGGTGACCAACATGTTAGTAACATCCCTTACATTCACTTACAATGTTTTATATTTACAATTATAAAGTCCTCATATTCTACTTTAGCTTCCTCTGGACAGAAATTCGATTTTTTTCTAGCCATCCTGAAATATTTTCTTCCTCTCATCCATCCGTTTCTCTCCCCTTTTACTTCTGATTATTATTATTACTGGGCATCTATTCGATTTCACAGTCCGCTGTTCTGCTGTGCTTTCTTCGATCCCAATATAATACCTGGTCAAACGACAAATTTTTTTTTTAAAATCAGATATGACTAAATTTTGCATGATACCTCCATTTTCACTCCATTATCTGGTCCATACATTCAAAATCCTCTGTGAATCAACTCCTAAAATATACCTTTCCTTCTTATCAAGGCTCTCTCAGTAAAATTTGAAATTGCCACATGTTTGTGTAATTCTACAATACTCAACAACTCCATTTCTTGACCTTAATATCTTTCTCTTCATTCTGAATATGACGTAACATCATATGAATATGGTTTGATAACCAACATCTCTCTCCCACGGTGTTTTTCTCTTGAATTATTCCACTATTGCGGCATCAATTACTACATGTTTTAGCAACATTTTGCTCCACAGTGTCCTCCTATATTTGCTACAGATTACTCCCACGGTGTCTTTCTCTATTTGATATACGTATGGGCGACAATTTAACTACAATTGGCGACCATTCGTGTACACCTTTTCCTCATTTCGCATGGCACCAATTTAACTACAAGTTTTGGCGACCCTTTACTGCCACGGTGTCTTTCTCTTGAATTGCCCCGCAGTTGGGCAGCCAATTAACTACATGCACCATCCCGCGTCCAGGTTGATTACACGAGTTTCCAGACTAGCTCTAGATAATACTTTCATCTGCCGAATATTCTTGGGTTGTGAGTTCCGCGTGAGAAAGAACACCGACGGCCTACGGTAAATACCAACCTACGTAGATGAACGTCTTCAACACGCTATTAGTCGGTTACCGTATATTTTTGACACCAAATTTTATCGCAAAAATCAGATTATCGTGGCTTGTCAAGTACACTGTACATGATATCATCATGATCGCAATGAAAATTAATCATTCCAAGCTTATATCTAGTATCTATTCTAAGTAGACATTGAAAGAATTCAATATTACTCTACTCAGCTTTTATTCATAAATTGATTTATGGATGAATTGGAATAAACGTTGATTACCTTGAAAATCATTTATACAGTATAGCAGGTTTCCTATTCAATCAGTTTCTCAATCATATATTGATGTTGTCTTGAAGAAATAGGTTTGGGAAAACCTCTGATAAATAAATAAAATAATGAACTTAGGCCTTATTCATCTGACTCATAATCTTAGCCTATCGAAAAATTGTATTATAACTAAGTAGTTTCCAAGGGATTCAAATGAATAGAAAAATAATTAAATTATATAATAAGTAAAATTACTCAACATAATTGAAAAAGTTGGATAATTGCAATAATTATAATTATTATAATGTTTGTAATGAATGAATTATTTGGATGCATCCGAAAGTTCTAAGTAAAATAAACTATATTCCTACTATATACAATTCAAATTAAAGTTCAATTGGAAAATGAGGAAAACGCAAAGAAAATGGTCAATAATTAATCACTCAATTAATTAATTAATTAATTAAGATCTGGAATCTCTGAATATCAAGCTAAGTTGCTTCTCGAAATCATCAAAATTCAATTGCCTGAATTAAATTCACATACAATTACAGAAATGTATATCACTCGGTTGAAAACAGTTCATCTCAATGTCCACGCACAGTAGAAAAATCGTGTGAAAGGATTACTGTCTGATCCTTAGGTATTTACTCTATTCGAAGTTTCAGTTTGTTCAATGTTTCATATTTTGTACCAACTAGCCTCCATATAAGCAAAACTAAGTCCACTTTAAGTCGTAAGCATCTTCAAATTATTTCCATCGTAAGGATTACATTGCTAAATTATTCAATTATTCCTTTAATTCATGGTTAAATTTCAGCTAAAGTGCGTATATGACTTACCATAACATTTCCAAGTATATTACGATTAATATTCCAACGAAATACCATGTGTGGAAAAACTGACACATAGGAAGACTCTATCCTCATCTAAAATCCACATATGAAAGTCTAAGTTACCAGTGATGACTAATATTGCTCCAAGAGAAAATAAATAAATCGTAAGCTGACTTGCCGTAAGTGAGAATATATGAAAACAGTCGTAGTTATGTCAGTGAAGGTCTAAATGTTTATGTAAGTGATCTCTCGGCTCTTCGAAGATCCTACTTATTCAATTAATTCTTTAGTGATGGCATTAAGATCGTATTCTAAACTGTATCATATATATATTAGGGAATAAAATAGCAATCAGAAACAGTACGTTTCACCTCCGACACCTTAGCATGTGCAACCCACACATACTACCATTTCTCGAAGAAATACTATGACCGACACCTTAAATAACAGTAACTATCACCATCAGAATACACTAGCAATTCATATGCTAACTATATTCATTATTTAACACTTCCATTATCGCGTAGCATTTATAATTGAAGCACTCATTCCATCAAAACACAACATATGTACTATCACCTGCACATATATATATTCATTACCATTACTGTCATAGTATCAAATAAATAGTACACTGTAACCTTAAAATTGTGCCATCAAATTTCCTTGTAATACTCCCTAAATACGATCTTTACGCTTGCTCTTAGTCAAAACCATCATGCATATAAATATTAGGTTCCTCATAATACTCTAATATTTCACTGACAACAAATTATGAAAAATATCAATCACTTCTCCACTCTCATATTGACAGATTTATGAACGGCATTTCACTGGTACTTTAACGCCTATGTTTGGAATTTACGGTAACTTTGGATGAATACCTATTTCCTTGTGCACACACACACGTATATTAATTACGCACACAAAATGTCACTACAAATATTATACATTAACCCAAAGAATAAGGTTTTCTACTTACGATACGACTTAAATGGGGACTTATCTTTGCTTATTGGATCTGACTTCCATTTCGCTGTTGACCGTCATGGGATGGTAGGTCTTGCTCCCTGGTTCGGCTTAAGTAATAAGGAATCATCTCGTCATCACAGCTGACTACTATCCTCCTGGATCATCCATCTCGTCAAGCGTTACCATAGCCAGAGTAGTCCTCGCCTCAGCTTCTTAGAAGATCATGATGGCCTTCATTGCATCAAGGACAGAATAATACAAGGCATTAGTGGATTTATACATGGTAATCTGCTTAGTAATGCTAATGTGGTCAGTATACTTGTTTCTGGTCCGATTAAATTGCCTATAAGACCCTAAATATCGTCTTGTTTCAAACTGCCTTGCTCGCCGAAACGTTATGAATTTTATGTGCTTTAAGGATTGCACTCTGTTCCGTCTACTTCAGTTCTCTTGATGTTATGCAGTATCGGGCAAATAAAATGTTCCGAGCCCAACCGTGACGTAGTGAAGCTCCAACTTGACGTTTCTTATCAGCTGGTCTCTTATCTCACGTATATGTCAATTACAGCTGGTGTTCGGCGGGTTATCGTGGACTTGATCTTATCTCTAACAGTAGACTAAACTCTCCAATTATTACTGGGTTTCTTTACGCGATTCCGTCTTTCTTGGTGTAGTGCTCAATTAAGAATCCTTTCTTTAATGGAAGATTTTTTTTCAATAATGGATTTAAATAATCCGCTCTCGTCATTCTTTCGCACTGCCTTCTAAAAAAAGAATTCCTTCTGTGATTGCCGGTTGAATTTATCATCTCTTCAGTTCATACAGCTGTTAATTGTTTTTATTCTGACCCGCTAATAGCCGAAGCGCCATTTTTGTTCCAAATATAGTAACTATAGAACGGTGAAATGGCACAATATATATATATATATACATTATCTCATAACCGACCGAGTTGGCTGCGAGGTATGTGCCACGTAGCTCTGAGGTTTCATTAGGAGATAGTAGGTTTGAACCGCACTCTCGGCAGCCCTGAAGATATGTTTCTGTGGTTTCCAATTTCCGCAACAGTCAAATGCTGGGCCTCACAATCTAAGGTAATGGTCGCTTCCTTCCCATCTATAGCCCTGTCCTACCCCATTGCCACAATAAGACATTGTCCGTGCGACATAAAATAAGTAGCAAAAAAATCATCTTATGATTATTACACGTAAAAAATACATCGTCAAAAGTGTAGTGCGTACTATGCACTCACGTAATGCCTTAACCTATTATGGGATTATTTACTAGAAGTTATAAGAGTTTTTACCTGTGGTCTATTTGAGTACAATAATAGATTTCTTGCTGTATATTAATGTGTATTTCCCTTAAAAAAATGAAAATCCTCAGCCTGTTTACAGTCATTCAACCGCGCCAGGAATCGAACGTATGAAGCCCCGTCTAGTGGCGAGAATAGGAATTTTGTCGGCTGCCGAAACACGTCGTACTCCTCTGGGACAATGATTAATGACTGAAAGAAGAAATGAAATGATATTGGAGAGTGTTACTGGAATGAAGGATGACAGGGAAAACCGGAGTACCCGGAGAAAAATTGGTCCGGCTTCGCTTTGTTCAGCACATGAAGTGACCAGGATTTGAACCACGGAACCCAGCAGTGAGAGGCCGGCGTACTGCCCCATGAACCACGGAAGCTTGTATTTATTTTCATGTCCCTGATTTTTCTGTTATTTTATCAGATACATTCCGAAGCATTGTCATAGGCTGAGGTACTGCATCCTGTTCTCTTGTACACCCTGTACCTACTCCCTTTCTCCGTAAAGTCTCACTAGAGTGGCTTAGTCCAGCGCGGCAGGTCAATACGAAACCCGCAGGTTTCCTACGAGGCCTTCATAACTCCACGTTAAAACATTAAATTACCTTGTGGTCCGGCCAAGTGGATTTGTAGCGGAAACTCTGAATATCACAAGTTGCGTGAGGAATGTAAAAGATCTCCCTGGCAACCAGCACCAGAGTGACGTCATTAGATATCCAAGTGGTCCATTTGTTGAGGCGGAGTGATGCAGTTACTCTCTGTGCCCATTAGGCTAATTGAGAGAGAAGTAGTTCCCGAGCGAGCAGCGAGCAATGTGCAAACAACGGTCTGTTGAAGCTAATTTATGAAACAAACTAACAATACATATCATATATTTGGTAAATTTCCAGTCGTAAATAATAATAATAATAATAATAATAATAATAATAATAATAATAATAATAATAATAATAATAATAATAATAATAATAATAATAATAATAATAATAATAATAATAATGGCCGCAATGAGATAAGATCGTGTGTAGTTTAGGTGCGCCTTATTTACATCCATAAGAAAGAACAATACTTCATTTATGGGTTTCCTGGCAGTGTTCATGGGAATATAATGTATACTGAAGGCGTGTTAGTGTTATCCTGTAAGTATATGATCGTTTAACAGTGATTTTAGACACAAATATTGCATCACTTTTGTATCATAAGTGACAACTATTTTGTTTTAGCCTGAACTTGATCCATAGATAACACTCCGAAGAAAGGAACTTAATATCACGTTTATAATCTTTGCCCTACGTGTCAGCCATATTGATCGATTTGTCGAGACTGTCATGGAAACCTTGAAGAAGACAGGCACAATGTATGTTCTTCACGGCGTTGCCTAGGACACAGAGTTTACATAATTTATTATTGTTATTATACCCAATGAAATGAAATGGCGTAAGGCTTTTAGTACCGCGAGTGTCTAAGGACTCCCGCAGGCGACCTGCTCGTCGTGATGAAATGATGATGAAGACAACACATACACCCAGCCCCCATGTCAGCGGAATTAACCAATGATGGTTAAAATTCCCGACCCTGCCAGGAATCGAACCCGAGACCCCTGTGACCAAAGGCCAGCACGCTAACCATTTAGCCATAGAGCCGGACATTATATTCAATACTGTGGTGTAATACAGTCAACGGTCTCAAAGGCGAAAGAGGAGTTCCATTTCCCAATGGCGGAGAGAATAGAAAAACTGAATGAAGCAAATTTTTCTGCGTCTGTACTCAGAGCGAGCGGCAGGGAGTCCGCGTCTATTCACCTAGTTGGTGCGGCTGCAAACAAAGTTCTGGAATAACCACTCCAGTTGTAACCACCCAGCAAGAGCTGGACCCACAAGTGTCAACAAGCGTAGACATGGATCGTGAGAGGAATAACTTCGATACCCTAGGTGGTAACCAATCCAACCAATCCACCGGTGCTCAAGGTAGCATCCCAACCGGACTATGGGATTCTGGGGAGTCCGGCCAACCACGAGAACACAGGGAGTCGGAGACCTCTGGCAAACTTCCCACCAAGACAAAGACGTACATAGGGATATTGAATATCAACACACTAATCAGAGCAGGGAAATTACTAGAGTTGGAAAAGATGCTAGACGAACAAAAGATTTCGATACTAGGAATCCAAGAGACGCGCATGACAGATGAGAATGCGAGACTTCGGCAACTACAGGTTACTCAAGAGCAAAACAGAAAGGAAAGTACGTAAAGGAACACCGCTCCTAGGAATGGCCTTCGCTGTCAACAAGAACATAATCAACTCAGCAACGGAAGTCAAACCAATAAACAACAGACTGCTGATGATGATCAGGCTCAAATGTGCTAACAATTACTACACAATAGTCAACATACACGCACCAGTAAACGAAGATAAAAAGAGAGATAAAGAAGGAGTCGAACGGCACTGGGACCAATTTGAGAAAATAATACAATCTCTAAAGGAGATGTTAAAATTTTACTGGGCGACGTCAATGCGCAATTAGGCAGAGAAAGGAGATTCAGAGGAACAATAGGACATTACACCGGACATAACTTCACTAACAAGAACGCTCAGAGACAGGTGGAGTTGTGTTATCAGCACAATATGACGATAATATCGACGCACTTCTAGAAGGATATCAGGAAAACTAAGACCTGGCGTTCACCAGTAACGTCCTTAGGAGAATACCAGATTGATCATGTAGCAATAACACACAAAAACCACAGAAAAATTATGAACGTTAAAGTGAGAAAGGGAGCAAACATCGACTCCGATCACTACCTAACGAGAATCAAAATCAAACTGACACCGAAGAGAATAAAGAAGAAGACTCTACGGATACCAAAGTTCGATATGACAAAACTACAATCATCAGGAATGAAAGACGAATGGTAAGTGGAGACAGCAACGATATGGGGAGAATTTAAAGATAAGATAATTAAGAAAGCTAAAGAGAAAATTCCTCTAACCAAAACAAAGAGACACCCATGGTGGAATGATATATGTGAAGAAGGAATTGAGATTAGAAAAGAAGCATACAACAATTGGAATAGCGACAAAACGGAAACCAAATTATCAATATACCGAGACAAGGAAGCAAACGACAAGAGACATCAGAAAGGTCAAAGGAGAATATCTAAAGGATCAGTTAAGAGGGACAGAAGAGAACTTTTGTAACCACAATAAGAGAGAGTTATACAAGATGTTTAAATGCAGAATCACAGGATATCAACCACAAAACCTTTGCTTCAGAAAAGAGAATGGAGTACTGGCACTGAACAACAAAGAAAACTGCGAAACACTAGTAAAACATTTCGAAAACTCCTGAATGTCCCGAACCCACAGATAGATTCCCAAGGATACAACAGATCAACAGAAATGAGAAGACAGAAGCACCAGATGAATTAGAGATCAAAGCACAAATCATGAAAATGAAGAACGGTATAGCTGCAGGAGAAGATGGAATCGTAACCGAACTAATAAAGGAATTCGGACGGAAAACAATCAGTGAAATCACAACGATAATACAAGATATTAGGGAAACTGAAACACTGCCTGAAGACTGGAAGAGTGCAGTCATACACCCTCTTCATAATAAAGAATATATTTGAATGTAGATAACTACAGAGGAGTATCGCTATTATCGTCTGCATACAAGATTCTATCAAAGTGCCTGCTAGATAGAGTAAAGTCGGAACTGGAACACACGATAGGAGAATACCAAGCAGGCTTCAGACCCGGAAGATCTTGTGCTGAACAGATACTCAATCTGAAAACAATTCTGAGATATCATGCAATGAGAAGCAAAGAGATCTTTGTACTTTTGTAGACTTCAAGAAGGCTTACGATTATGTAGACAGACAATCGCTGATGCAAGAACTAGAGGAGAGAGGCCTTTACGAGAAGACGACAAACCTCATCAAAAAGACACTAACGGACACTAAATCCAAAATAAAATTAATGGGGGAACTATCACATTCATTTGGAATTACAACGGGTGTAAGAGAAGGTGATGGTATATCACCTATTCTTTTCAACATAATACTGGACAAAGTGATCAGCGAATGGAAAAAGTAACTGAAAACACAGAGACTTCACAAGCCCATCAGGTTAGGAAGAAAAAACAAGGCAATGGATAGATATCAGTTGTCTAGCGTTTGCTGATGATTTAGCAATACTTGCAAATACCATAGAAACAGCAAAAAAACAAATCGAAATTCTGAAGGAGATGGTTGGGAAAGTGGGACTACAGGTTTCCATCGAGAAAACACAATATCTGTCGAACCTGAAAGACGCACCGGAGGAAATTACTACAAAATATGGGACTATCAAGAGGGTTCACAGATTCAAGTACCTCGGAGAGATGATACAGGTCAAAGGGATGGAGAAATCAGCTTACGAGCAGAGAAGACAAAACATGACCAGAGCATGCTGGAAGACTGGGAACATCTACAATAAATCATGTCTATCACGTAACACCAAGGTGAGACATTATAACACGTCATCAAACCTGAAACCCTGAACGCATATGAAAGATTGGTCTTGAATCGGAAAGGTGAACTAGAAAGCATCAAGAAACTAGAGAAAAGAATTGTCAGAAAAATTCTAGGACCCAAAAAGACACAAGAAGGAAACCGGTTGTGAAGCAGACAGGAGACTGAGCAGATATCCGACTTATTACACGACACGATGAAACGTCGACTGAAATCCTATGGTCACATCAAGAGAATGCCGGCCAGCCGACTGACTAAATGGATCTTGGTATACACCGAAAGCATAAAGAACATGAAGTGGATCACCGAAGTTAGAGAAGACTTGAAGGATGCTGGCATCACAAACTCGAACATACACGACAGACGGATATTCAGACAAAAAGTACATACAGTAAGTGGAAAGTGCGCCGGGAGGTCAAGAAATTGAAGACTGGAACAACTTGGTCTGAAGATAGGAAGAAAGCACACAGTGAGAAGATGAAAGAAGTGTGGCACCTCAGAAAATCTCGCATCAAGTAGACGCTTTATGTGGCCCATTATTGGCCTGTACGAATAATAATAATAATAATAATAATAATAATAATAATAATAATAATAATAATAATAATAATACCGAGATCGATAGCTGCAGTCGCTTAAGTGTGGCCAGTATCCATTATTCGCTAGATGGCGGGCTCGAACCCCCACAATCGGTAGCCCTCAAGATGGCTTCCGTTGTTTCTCATTTTCACGCAAAGCAAATGCTGAGGCTGTATCATAATAAAGGCCACGGCCGCTTCCTTCCCACTCAAAGCCCATTCCTGTCCAATCGTCGCCAAGAGACCTATTCGTGCCCGTGCAATGTAAAACAACTTGTAAAATAATAATAATAATAATAATAATAATAATAATAATAATAATAATAATAATAATAATAATAATAAATACATACTGATGTCGGCAGCCCTGAAGATGATTTTCCATAGTTTCCTATGTTCACGCTAGGTAAATGCTGGGACTGTACCTTAGCAAAATACTTAGTGAAAATAACTGGTGCCGTGTACTATGTCTCAATTATATGGAGTCAGTACTAATGCGGATTAAGCTCAGTTTTGCGACCGGATACCCTTCCTGACGACAAACTTCTGTGGAGGGATGTATTTACTCTTGAGTGTTTCGGTGGTGGTTGGTATTGTGTTGTGTTTTATGCACATGAAAAAGTGTAGTAAGACGATCAAGAATATCCAGTCCCTGAGTTAGAGGAATTAATCAAATGCGGCTGTAAATTCCCGTCCGGGTCAGGAATCGAACCCGGAATCCTTTGAACCAAAGGCCTCTACGCTGACCATTCAGTGAAGGAGCTCGACTACCACGGCCACATTATATGCGATATTATAAGTCATACGATTGCTGCGTATTTTCTTTGCCATCGTTTACCTCGGCGGATCAAAAGGAAATAATTGTTTAACTCAATATTGCAAAGCTCGCGAGTTCGATCCCGGCCGCAGCAGTCAATTTTTGAAAAACGGGCAGACATCTTAAAGAGATCTGCTGGCATATTCCACGTTACCCGATAAATTTAACTCTGGGTGTAGGAACACCAGATGAGTTACATTTTCACTGCTAGACAGTAGGACGATCGGAACGTCTAAGTTGCTATGAACACGTTGCTCAAATAAAACTACTTGAGAAGTAACTGAGGCCATGCAATTGTTATACATACATACATACATACATACATACATACATACATACATACATACATACGGTTACGTGAATGATGTTGATCCACGAAATATCACTGTAATATTTGTCACAAATGGAAGATAGTAATTGCTTTCACTCAAATAAAGTCTCAAATTGGAGGTTGATTAAGAAATAATACGAAATATTTTATTTTAGAGAATACATACTTTACTGCCTTACAACTACTATTTCTGCTACATCGCAGCGCTTCCACAAGTGTATTGTTTGTCTAACACGGTCGTGTGTGATGTCTTTGCTCGCTGAAGTTCTTTGGTATCGTTTTATTAATTTTTATCATTCGATGTAATTTGATGGGCTATCAGTTCATGTGCCCTAACTGATTCATTAAACTATTTATTGATCCAGGGATCATGCTATTTTCATTTTAAGTATATACTGTATATATGTATTGGTGCAGGGATCATGCTATTTTTCTTTCAACAAAATACCCGCGCTGGACATATGAAAAAAAATGAGAATTCACACACATAGCACTCCCATTCATCGGTGCCAGCCCTGGACCTCAAGAAAGAAACAAATGACGACGCGAGCAGCGGAATGCAACATAATGGAGTCCTGTTTACAGCCAGTAAATACGTATACTTTAGTCCTGTTTACAGCCAGTAAATACGTATACTTTAGTCCTGTTTACAGCCAGTAAATACGTATACTTTAGTCCTGTTTACAGCCAGTAAATACGTATACTTTTTTCTTGCTAGTTATGATGGTATTTCTTAATCAACCTCCGATTTGAGACTTTATTTGAGTAAAATCAATGATTATCTTCCATTTGTGATAAATATTACATTGAAATTTCGTGGATCAACATCATTCACATAACACATACATACATACATACATACATACATACATACATACATACATACATACATACATACATTTTCATTATTGACCGTTATGCCTTTAGGTGTTCAGTTTGCAAGCCTCTGTGAATTTACTAAACGCCGCCAAAATGCTCTATTTGTAATTCGTTTTTTGGCCTCAAAAATCTATTGAATTTCTTTTACCTACTGTAATTAAATTTATGTTAGTCATAGGATTTCCATTTTATTTGAGGAGGGCCCGAATTCTTATTTTGGCGCGTGGGCTTGTATCGCGTACTGGTACGTTATGGCCCTGATGACGATACTCACGTGAAAGGACTTGTTATCCTCGTATCTCAGAGTACGGCGTTGTTCATTTATTACTGTGATAGCTCTAGCTGAGCAATATACAGATGTGTTCATCACCAAGAGTGCCAGCAAAACCCTTCAACATGCTTACTGTTACCACGGCCTAGCTTAAGTACAGTAGCTCTCTGTCTGCAATACGCGGCTGTGCCATGCGTTCAAATCCTAGTGGTAGGTTAAAACTGTGTGCACTCATCCTCGTGAATAGCAATTAGATGTGAAGTGGGTTAATACTCCACACTCGGCCACGGTGGCTCAACGTCAATGTAGGAATGGTATATCACGACTAGGCTCTTACAAAATGCACACATCAATACAGACAGCTCACAACTAAAAGGACGCCGAGTGCCAGCCGAGTGACCCTATTTCATTTTGACATTGCTCCCATCTGTGTGCAACAGTTTCCTCTTCTTCGCATTTCCCATTTCCTTGCTTTCTTCTAACCCCAGCAGTATTAAATTTCTTCGCCAGAACGAATCCGTGATAGTTCGATTTATCGTCCATATGCGCATGCGTGGTTGGCACTAGTTTGAAACGTGAAGGACGAGCTAATTTCTAGTACGAACGGAAGGGGTTGGAGACGTCAGCTTTTTAGAACCAACGTGTTGTGAACTCTGTGAGCATCAGAAATTGATTAGGATTTTATTCCAAACTTCAAGTTTTTTTTTGCTATTTGCTTTACGTCGCACCGACACAGATAGGTCTCATGGCGACGATGGGACAGGAAAGGGCTAGGAGTGGGAAGGAAGCGGCCGTGGCCTTAATTAAGGTAAGCCCCGGCATTTGCCTGGTGTGAAAATGGGAAACTTCAAGTTTAAAAATGGGTGAACTGGGTAAGTAAGATAACAACGTGAATGACTAAATAGTATTAGTTGAAAGTCTGAAATATATATATTTAGACATAAATATAGAAGTGGGTTCATTTTCATATTTGGTGAATTCTACTTATTTTGTAGGTTACTTGAGCAACTGATCATGGCCGTGAAGTAATTCTCAAGTCAGTTATGAAACGAACGTAGATGGCACTGGGTATGCGTGTGCATATTCTGACTCGGTGACTAGAATATTTTTCGTCCAGGATCAGAAACTGTTCGAACGGTTTGATGATGGTTTCCAACAGTTTAAAAACCTTGTGCGAACAACACATTAGTAGTCAGCAACTCTACTACGGACGCGAATTTGAATGTGCGCATGCATCTGATAGTTGGCAACAGTTTCTGACTGTACTACGAACAAAGCTATTAACTGCAAGTTTGCCTGTACTGGTATGCAGCCGGGTTGAGAAGTTGCTAGTTGCTTAGGTTACGTCATTACAACAGGACGATTACCCAATGTCGAGTGATGTCTTCCCTGTCACTCACAATACTGCTCCGAACTGTATGCCGTGTCATCAGAATTGAACCCAGGACAGCTATTCTCCCCGTGGATTGAATCTAAGTAAGGGAATGTAGGAAGAAGAGTGCCACTGAGTTTTAATGGTGTGTATGAGAAAATAATGTAAATTATACATGAAAGGTTTTAAAATTGAAGTAGTGAAGTTTCATTAGGATTAAGAAATAATGGTGTTAGTGAGAAAGACTCACGAGACCAGGGACTTTGGAATCAGCGCAGAAGAATGCGGCAAATAAGGGCATGGTCCAGTACTGCCCTACTAACCGTGATGCATAGGAAGAGCGCCGAAATCCTGAACGTTGATTGCCGTTCCAGGAGGTTCGGAAACCTTACTTAATAACAGAGAAAACTATGAAGTTTTCCAGAAGCCGGAATGAGCGCATTCTATTGTATGTTCCTCGCATGTAATCTATATAAATGAAATCGTAACGATCGTGTGTCTGTACATTGAATATTTTAGTGAAATTTTCGTACAGTTATCCCTTATAAACATATGCATATTTTTTTGCTTTGGTGTATGTTTGTCTGAGTTCTCATAACTAGAAATCTACTGGATATATATCTACCAAATTTAAAATGTAGAATTTACTTGTCCTTGGGAAGGTTTTAGGGCCAAAATTATTTCTAAATCCCTGAAGAGACTGGGTGTTTATAGGATGATCATAACAGTGATTTTACACTCCCACAAAATATACATGACCAACCTTAATATATAACTGTTAAATTAGGTCTATCAAAAGACTGTATATAACAAAACTTTCTTCGTATATGTATTTATCATACGACTGTAAATAACGGGGATACTTTCGGAAAACTGGATTTTTTGTCCAAGCCCTGTTGAACATTTGGTGCATGTCACCTTAAGGGGGGTTAACGGGAAGAACTAAAGAGCTATTTTAATGTTCTCGATTGAACGGATAATAAGGGAGGTTATCATCAACAATGAGTTTCATGAGTCTTATGTCACAGCACCATTCCAGTGGTCAGAGAAACAACAATATGTAACCGAGAATCTTCGGATCAGGAACTGTACCGTACCATACACTCTCTACACGTCCTCATTCTGTCTCTTCTTTGTTCATGTTTATCGTACTTCACGTTACTGCCATGTGGTTTCGTAGAAAAATATCAGTTTAAAAATCCGTATTAAACGTTTAAATGTAGACATATAACTGCGCATAAATTCATGAAGGAAACATGTAATCCATCGTAAATTTCCGTGCGAAGAACGGGTACAACTGCTAGTCATATTTATTATTTCAGTAGTATAAATCCCTTTTGCGGCGCTCACAAGTGACCGATCGTGACAAATTAGTGTTCAAAAGAAAGAGAATAGACATTAGCAGTGAAGAATTGCACTATCATTTCATAAATATCAATAATTTTATTTGAGATATGAGTTTAAAAATTGTACGAAATGTGCGATTTGCAAATACTGTTGCCATAGGAAAATACGCGCCATAATTGCTGCCCACTTCACATTTTGGCCCCTGGGACGCCTGTTTTATGTCATTATAATACGCTGTAATTATCAGTTAAAAAGAATGATAGTAAAACCAAAAATTACTTCCGGAACATTCGTCAATATTATAATGCACTTATATTTGCTTTTGTTCAAGTGGATGCCATAAATGTTAAAAAATCAAAGATTACATTAAGTGTAAGTAAGACTGTCTAATATTTTACTAATGTGTGTATTCCTTAGTTCCCCAGTACAGTAGTTCACCAAGGGGCTACTCCACCACATACTTTATGAACATAAAGATTTTAATTATCATCAACGTGTAATTCACCACTTCTGTAGACACAAATGCTGTGGATACCCACAAGAAATATTACGTCTATAGGTTAAATTATTTATGAGAAAAGTGTACCTGCGAGGAACTGATATAATATCAAACACTCCTCCTCGTTTTTTAGTGGTCATACATTCCAAATATGTGCCTAGTGTGAAAATGGGAAACCATAGAAAAGTGTCCCCAGGGTTGCCGACGGTGGGATCAATCCCGCAGGCCCAGCTTCTTCAACGGATGGTAAGTGTTAACACTGATGTAAAGTAGACTTAACACACAATTTAACAAACTGGCCGTCTGATATCAAGAATAAATTAGTAACACTAACCTAGCGTTCGAAGCGGAAGCTGACCGAACTATCACACTCAGACTAAGCGGTTCACATAACGTGTTTGCGTAACATATGACAGGTGTAAGACATAGACATAAGCCTGGAATGAAACATCTGGCGACTTCCTTGTCGCCGCTTCGAACGCTAGCGTTGTGCCACGTCCTGGGGGCCATCTGGTGGTGAATGAACGTACCATTTCCACTTCTACTTCTATTATAACGTTCCAAATTCAAAAGTGTCATTGTTTAAGAAGCCGTTCTCGTGGACAGTCGAGAATTCTTCTGAGGACGCAGAGCATAGTTTTCTGCGAAACGTTAAGAATTTCACCTTAATTTCTTGACACGGCACAAGCCCAAAAGCCTATACAATATCATGTCTATAGAGTACGATTATTTCGTAATGTAAAAGCGTTGTGTTTATTTTGTTAGTGGACAATTATGATATTCGAATACAAAATATATTACACCCCCCTGCGTATTAATATTATTAGATTATTATTTCCATAATATTAATGCATGAGATTACATGTTTGTTGCATTTTTCATTGCAATGATGATTTTTGCGATTGTATCTGATGTCAGTTGAATTATATGTAAGGATGTTTTAAATATTCTCATCTTATGACTTTTCGTAGTATTTTAACTTACGTCTGTTGCACACGATCAATTTTTTGTCAAATTCAAGACTCCACAAAACTGCACAAGAATTGTCAATACTTCACAAGTTCACTTGTGAAATCGCTTGAAATACTAGGGAAGTCTTGAAAAGTCTCCATAAATCTTGAGAGTGAATTAGAACATGGTCTAATCGATCAACGAATTGACAAGTCTTTGACAGAATTGAACAAAGGAATTCGAGTATTAACGATGCGCGCTAAGCCACTAGAAATGCTGGGATTGCCAAAAATGAGAATCGAAACAACAAAAACGGCTTCGTCTTCAATGACCGAGGGTTGTTGTGTGTGTGTTAATTACCGAGTACGAGGCATATCCCTGCCTATATTCACTACATTCCGTGAGGTATCACAGTGAAATGAATACAACGGCAGTGTACGAGGAGATTACAAGAGAAATATTCCAAGGAAGAGAGCTTTTGCGTTTATTACCGTATGGTAACCTGTAAGTATACACTATCAGCAATATTCGATTAATGACGATATTCGCGCATTATTATTAGTACTAGATTATGTACTCGTGCTTCGCTACGGAATACTACATTGTATACAGAATTCTATGTTAGGCAGTGTACACGTTGTGAGTAAGATTGTATTACACTGCACAGCTCTTAATGTTACCCCAGAAACGCGACCGGGAAATCACCATGTCTTTTCTCATATGAAGGCTGGGTTAGAGAATATTCATTGTAATTTTGCCTACCATCAGTCACAATCAAGTTGTGAAGTTTTCATTATAATGGCAGATACTAACTCTCTACCTGCCTTTTTACATCCTCAGATGGAAAACAACAAATTTTCTCACTTTCAACGAACAGTACTATGCTGCCGATCTAACCGTCCAAAGTTCCAGAGCTGGAATGACCAGGCTGCAGACAGCCGTGAAGACTCCTCTGACATTATTCCGTTAAGTGTGCAAACTGCTCATTTCAATTAGCGTCTCAGAGTAGCTGGAATACTATGATGGAACAGTGTGTTAGGTACCGGCATATCAGAAAATGTATGAACCAGAGTAATGGCATGCTAAAGAAGAAAGTTATCTACTGTAACTCTCCAGCTATATCCCGTCAATATTCAGGCAGTCTGTTATACTCGGTACACAGCAGTAATCCCATCTATCGGAGATGAATGGCAGCAGGAGAGACAAAGAACATCACATCAAAGAGTGGTTAATGTTGATTAATTTTATGAGTTTTCGATATTGTAGGCCTTCACATTTAGTTTTCTTCCGAGTTTGAAATACCACTTTTATCATAGCCGGTACGGTTAAACTGAATAAAACATAAATAATCGCAAATTGTATTTTTTATAACTTTTGTTATGGAGTAATTTTTGACAGGACCAATAACATAGGCATTTAAAAATTAAATTTGTACGCGCCTTCTCCTAAACTACCATTTCATCCAGGGTGAATAACATTATTTATATCCTAGACTGCAGTTTCATATTTCCCGACTCTACATACCGATTTTCGTTAATATCTGTTTATCCATTTTCTCGTGGCTCGGCGTTTATATGGACTTAGCAACAAAAATACAAATTCATGAATATCTCTGTTTTCATAGCCGGCAGCAAAAATGTATAAAACATAAATGATCAGAAATTTAATCATATATAACGCTAGATATGTATTTTTTTATCGATAGGACCACTAATAATGTAAATATTTGAGAATTATATTTTTGGCCTTTCCCTAAACTACCATGCCACTCAGCGTATATAAAGTGATTTATAGTCTAGATTGTAGCGGTTCATTTACATACTTTATATACAGATTTTCATTAAATTCTCTTCAGCCATTTTCTCGTAATGCACGTAGACAGACAGACAGACAGACAGACAGACAGACAGAGAAGACGGAAAATTTAAAAGTGCATTTCCTTGTTACTGTGGACACAATCGGTACAGAAATGCCATTCTTTTTGAAATTCTGAGCAATGTACAGACAAAACTCTCATTTAATTGCCGTATATAGATTATAATATTCCTAATATGTTTTCATGTAATAAGATGTGAATTTCCATTGGATTGTTATCATTTTTATTCAGTTAATGCGAGTGAATGAAATATAACATAACCTCTGCAAATGAGTAAATACATTGCAAAAAACATGTTCAAGATAATCACATTAATAATTTCCCCATGTAAAGTATGGTTTATTGCGTGTTCCTCTTTTTAAGAATATATCCCATTGTTAGTCCAGGAATCACAACTGCTATTTGCCTTTCCTCCATGTTAAAACAAAATGCTATCAAACCTTGCCAAATCTTGGTAAACCTTCAACAATTTTGAGCAATCTTTGACAAGATATATCCATTTTTCTTGTGAAGCATTGAATTGAAATGAAAATTTTTGGTATAGAACAGTTACATTATTGTGTTACGTTGAAAAAGAAAAACATGCGTTTTAAAAGCATTTGTGATAATTACAAACTAAAATATTTTTCTCGGCCATATAAAATGGTATCATTTTCGGCACTACGACGTCCTTTATGACACAGAAATATTACAACACCGCTCGAAGGTTTAAAATATTGCTCTCGAAACTATTGCCGAATAGAATAGCAAGGCTATTAATCTTATTGATTTTCCCCTTGAAGTAACAACCACCACCACCACCACCACCACCACAAAATGTGTCTACCTGTTACCAAAAAAAAAATAGCGGCTTTGATCACCCCCATTAAAGATGCTAAATTTCAGAATTACTCAGTCTACTGAATTGTAATTTATTTGTATGGAGCAGACTTGATTTCTCTCTAGAGTTCGTGTCGTTGGTGATATTCAATGCTGATCTAAAATGGAACAGAACCTACCTTGTCTCGATATGAACCAGCGCTACAATGTGTTTCATATAATAACATAGAGACCAATCCAATTTGTTTGATATGTGGTTATTCTCCAATGGAATATAAATTAGAATCTAACCAGACCGGTTCGCGTCGTCACGCTGTCCTCGCAGTGCAGCACAGCGGACGGATAAAACGTTAATGAAATTAGAAAAGGAAAGAAATGACGAGTAGGCAGAAATATGACATTATAGATAACTTTTCTATTTCAAAACCGCTGGGCTGAGTGTCTCAGACGGTTGAGGCGCTGGCCTTCTGACTCCAACTTGGCAGGCTCGATCCTGATTCAGTCCGGTCTTATTTGAAGGTACTCAAATATGTCAATAGATTTACTGGCACGTGAAAGAACTCCTGCGGGACTGAATTCCAGCCGCTCGGCGTCTCCGAAAACTGTAAAAATAGTTAGTGCGACGTAAAGCCAATAATATTATTATTTCAAAACCTAATAACATATAGGTTATTCTCATGATATGACATTTTCGTCCTAATGTTGTTTGGAGGAAAGACGTGTTCGAATCTTCTGTCATGTATTGTCAAAATGGATTTCGATAATTTATTGGCTACTAGCATGTGCCCGCGACTTTGCTCGCGTTTAGTAATTCAACCGTTAGATGTTTCTAAACTCTTTATTTAAAAGCAAATTAGCATTATATTTATTAACTCACATCTTTTTGACGTAAATTGCATGAAATACATTATTTTATTTTTATTATATTGTTACTTTCAATGCTTAAGATACCGGGTTGATGGATGGTACAGATAATATTAAAACCGTGTAACAGACCATGTTATATAATACAACATATATTGCTTCGGAATAAAATATAATAACAATCAATCACTACTGATCTGCATTTAGGGCAGTCACCCAGTTGGCAGATTCCCTATCTGTTGTTTTCCTAGCCTTTTCTTAAATGATTGCAAAGAAATTGGAAATTTATTGAACGTCTCCCTTGGTAAGTTATTCCAATCCCTAACTCCCCTTCCTATAAACGAATATTTGCCCCAATTTGTCCTCTTGAATTCCAACTTTACCTTCATATTGTGATCTTTCCTACTTTTAAAGACACCATCCAAACTTATTCATCTACTGATGTCCTCCCATGCCATCTCTCCACTGAGAGCTCGGAATATACCACTTAGTCGAGCAGCTCGTCTCCTTTCTACCAAGTCTTCCCAGCCCAAACTTTGCAACATTTTTGTAACGCTACTCTTTTGTCGGAAATTGCCCAGAACAAATCGAGCTGCTTTTCTTTGGATTTTTTCCAGTCCCTGAATCAAGTAATCTTGGTAAGGGTCCCATACACTGGAACCATACTCAAGTTGAAGTCTCACCAGAGACAAATATGCTCTCTCCTTTACATCCTTACTACAACCCCTAAATACTCTCATAACCATGTGCAGAGATCTGTACCCTTTATTTACAATCATATTTATGTGATTACCCCAATGAAGATCTTTCCTTATATTTATACCTAGGTATTTACAATGATCGCCAAAGGAAACTTTCACCCCATCAACGCAGTAATTAAAACTGAGAGGACTTTTCCTATTTGTGAAACTCACAACCTGACTTTTATCCCCATTTATCATCATACCATTGCCTACTGTCCATCTCACAACATTATCGAGGACATTTTGCAGTTGCTCACAATCTTGTAACTTATTTATTACTCTGTACAGTATAACATCATCTGCGAAAAGCCTTATCTCTGATTCCACTTCTTTACACATATCATTGATATATATATATAAGAAAACGTAAAGGTCCAATAATACTGCCTTGAGGAATTCCCCTCTTAAATTTTACAGGGACAGATAAAGCTTCACCTACTCTAATTCTTTGAGTTCTATTTTCTAGAAACAGAGCCACCCATTCAGTCACTCTTTTGTCAAGTCCAATTGCACTCATTTTGGCCAGTAGTTTCCCATGATCTACCCTGTCAAATGCCTTAGATAAGTCAATCGCAATACAGTCCAACTGACCTCCTGAATCCAGGATATCTGCTATATCTTGCTGGAATCCTACGAGTTGGGCTTCAGTGGAATAACCTTTCCTAAACCCAAACTGCCTTCTGTCAAACCAATTATTAATTTTGCAAACATGTCTTACATAATCAGAAAGAATATTTTCCCAAAGCTTACATACAATGCATGCCAAACTGACTAGCCTGTAATTTTCAGCTTTATGCCTATCACCCTTTCCTTTACATACAGGGGCTACTATAGCAACTCTCCATTCATTTGGTAAAGTTCCTTCATGCAAACAAAAATCAAACAAGTACTTCAGATATGGTACTATATCCCAACCCATTGTCTTTAGTATATCCCCCGAAACCTTATCAATTCCAGCAGCTTTTCTAGTTTTTAACTTACGTCCTTACATTTGGAGGTAAGATGTATACTGTATTGTGTTTGCCTTTCGAACTGTTGAACAATCTACGTACAGTTGATAATGGCAAAAACACCGTTTTCGAAGATTGAGTCCTACAACTTTAAGCGATTGTCCTATGTCAAAATTTCGGATCTGTGTATCGTAGATTTGACCGGTTTTCGCATACATGCACACAAACACTTCCGAATATAACGGTCTGATGGCTCCTCGTGTCGCGGGCCGAAAATGGCTTCCGAGTCAATGGACTTACAGTCCGAGGAATACTACTTCGCCCGTGGCATGCTCAGCCATGATGCTGGCTTCAATAATATTCGTCATTAGTTTCAGAGCCGTGTTCATTGCAGAGGGAAGGATTCATATTCCTGAGAAGGATAATCGGTGCCACAATCGTCCACCCCAAGATGTTCGAGGGTACTCCAAGTGACTCCAAATTGTTCAAAATCTCTGTCGTGTAGTTGACAGCCTCATCTGTATGACATGTCGTGTCGATAGACTTTTCAATTTATAAGAAACCGGATAATTCTTGAGCTTCATGTCTTGGAGCAAGAATTGCTTTCAGACACAGCCATGCATCTTAGGTGAAAACCTGTGCTCAACTATGACAAACATTTTAGATCTTTGTTAGCCGTGGACTTGGCTGGGCATAGCACACATGAACACAGACAGACAGACCGACATCATGGATTGAAGGAAAATGACTTCTTATTCCACGGACTTACAATGGCGTCCTGACTTATTTATGCATTATTGCTTGTTTATTATTATCGTCTATATTGTGTCATATATGTTTCCTCTAAATGCATAAGTGTCCAACCCTTGTCCCCTTTCTCTACGGGGTTTGGGTATGAAGTGAGATGAATCTTCGTAGCGAACTTTTACGACCGGATTACTTTCATGACGTCAACCTAATCAGAAGAGTTAATGAGATGAAATGAATGACATTATATATTATAGTAAGAATGAAGAGGATGAAACCCGGCGCCGGCACATAGCCCACTCCTCTCGAATAGCTCAAGACTTTACGTCCCGATCCGACGGACGAATCACCATCAACAGCGTCATATGCCCTCACACCATATAAGACCAACAACGGCTTCCTACGCCCTGGACTTTAAATGCCTCTTTGAATATTGTGTTCTCTACCTATTTATGTACGTTGCCTAGCGACAGCGACTCTCGGCATTTAATCTTGGTGACAGCACGTTGGATTGTCATATCCCAATGCACGTTTTCCGATGATTTTTCGTTCACAACTCACCGACGAAAGCGAAAATGAAAATTCCGGCTTCGAGGTGCATTCGGACCCCCTTCCATCTACCTATGTTCAACATTTCAGATCTCTGCATGCTGTAGATTTTGCTGGCCATCGCGCACAGACACACAGACAGACAAACACTCCATTTTATAATTAAGACAAGTTCGTTTCTTGTTATTGCACGGTAGAATTTTGAAGGTGGTGAATTCTCACCCTACCATCGACAACCCAGGAAATGGTTTTCCAAATTTTCCCACTTTGCAGCAGGTCAATTCTGGGACTATATTTTAATTCCACGGCGATTACCCACCCAGTTCAGCCATTTCCTATCCCAGCGTCACCAAAACCCCACCTGTGCTGGTGCGACACTAAGATTTTACAAAAATAATACTTTCCTTCATATCACCTCCACAGCACCAACATCTCATTTGAAATGCAAGCAGGTTGTATGATGGTGCGTATCTCATAGCGAACGACCACACCCTTCTCATTTCCTTGCAAATTAATATTTCTTCCAGCCACTTCGAATACTACTAAAATAATGCGTGACGTCACCAGATATATCGTACAATAACCAGACATGCATTTTGATAATAATCTTCGATTTTTGAGAGAATGGCTGAACCGATTGACTTCGTAAAGCATTCTGACGAAAGCCTTTCGTCTGTAGATTTTCAGGGTGTTTTTAAAAGCATACACATTTCTTGTCGCATATTTTTAAAGAAGAATGCAGCATTTTGATTCGCCAAAACGCTCGCCGGTACTTCAGGGCCACCTAGACTGTGGTAACGCTGAGGCATACGTTGCGAGAGGGGAGCTGGAATGGGGCAATCGCACATGCGCTGTCTTCCTCGTCAGCTGTTCCAATCTGTGTTGTGTTGCAGTTGCAGAGAGTAGCTTAGTAAGGTAAGGGTGTATTCTGCCCGAAGGCAGGTCCGAACCTCCGCAGAGGTGCGCCTGAGCCGGAGTTTACGTACGGTAGGGTGGCCGGTAATTCCTTTGCATTCCCCCATTCCCTTACCCCCCCCCCCAGCAGCGCGTGGCAACCCATCCAAATCTTGACCACGCCCAATGTTGCTTAACTTCGGAGATCTCACGGGATCCGGCGTTTCAACACGGCCGTTGGCAGTAGCTTAGTTGAGAAGAAGATATTCGGCACAATGTTGCTGTCTCTGTGTAACTCTCCGTATATTTGCTAGCTTGAAATAATGTCGGAGAAACGTAAAAGTCCTTTTCTCCGTGTCGTAATTTTAACACTAAGAATCTATTCCGGTAGTTAGGAAAGTGAGTCGATCCTCCTTGTCGTAATTTACTGCCATAGAAACCCCAATGATTGTACCTTTACTACGAGCAAACTGTAATGTATCAATTTTCAAATCTGATTTTGCTGACATTGTGCTCATAGCAGACAAAGAGCAACTATCAGTTATATTAATGAAATCTTGACGTGACCCAACGAAACAATACAAATGTCAAGAATGCAACTTTTATCGATGGTCCCCTGTGCACTGAGAAAAAGTATATGCTTAATTCTAAAAAGTCTTTCAATTTAGGGTTTCGTGTTTTATTAGTAGCGTGGACAGGAATAGCCACGATGTTCCTTTCCAACGGTCGATCTGTCCACTGTACATTCAAAATAGACAGAGATCTATAATTCTACGAGATGATTTAACTCCTTCAGATAAAACACTTCCATTTTCGTTTAAGTGGCACCAATTTCCAATTCGCTTGGCATTTTGCATCACGATCAATAAAGCTCAAAGGGAATACTAGAATGTGCATGTTTCAGCCATGGCTACGTTGCAATGCCAAGAGTGCGAACTTTTGACGTCCTTAAAGTTGCAATACAGCCGAAACGTACTTGTACAAATAATGTTTTATATATGCTGGCAAGATGTACTGTTTACAGTGCACTATGTCTTCTAGTATGGGCTAGAATAAATTTGTTACTTTCATTGACCTGTCTCAGTCTCATCCTTGGCTTTGACAATATGAAAGTGACTGAGGTATGAGCGATGCTAGTAATACCATTCCTTATGCAGCCAGACCCTGTTATGAATGAGGTGAAAATATCACTCATAGGGTCGGTTGGTGCATGCATTTCAGAGGGCTTGGCAAACTGATATGTGATAGCAACTTCTGGTTCGGCGAGGAAAGCAACGGGAAACTACCTCACTCCTCATTTCCTTAGTATGCCTCTTCGCTGACGCCTAGGCTATTTATGACAGCTGTTGGCGGAACTGTAGAGGATCAAACCAGCCTTCGGGCTGAATACCCAACATACATACATACATACATACACATACAGTATATAAATCCTCCACTAAATATTTACCCCATTGGCCGCCATGTTTTGATGGGTTCCGGGTAATAATAATAATAATAATAATAATAATAATAATAATAATAATAATAATAATAAAATCGGAAGGGATAAACAAGGAAGAGGGAAGGAAGCGGCTGTGGCCTTAAGTTAGGTACCATCCCGGCATTTGTCTGGAGGAGAAGTGGGAAACCACGGAAAACTACTTCGAGGATGATTGAGGTGGGAATTGTACCCACCTCTACTCAGTTGATTTCCCGAGGCTGAGTGGATTCCGTTCCAGCCCTCGTACCAATTTTCAAATTTAGTGGCAGAGCCGGGAATTGAACCTGGGCTCCGGGGGTGGCAGCTAATCACACTAACCACTACACCACTGAGGCGGAATAATAATAATAGTTTTTCGTCCCACTAACCTCTTATGCACTTTTGGGAGACTCAAGGTGCCGGTCCCAAAGGTTTATTTTTGCTCACACGAGGCTGGCATATTTGATCACCTTCAAGTATCATTACTCGACTGAGCCGGAAAGGAAATCACAAATTTTTGCTGGAATTTATCTTTATGATGTCCTCCTTTGTATAAACTCCAGCATTTGCAGAATTTAAAATTCGTAAGTATTTAAAGAAATCGTTATTTTTAAATATTTGAGCGTGATTTGATGGAATTTGATGATGTTTTTTCAAAAGCGAAATGTTATTCTATTTTAATTAAGTTGTTCCTTTTTCAGGTGCAATACTGTTACCATATGTTTTCTCTTTCAGGTAGTTTATAAAATTGTATTTACTCAAATTTAGTTTCGGCAGACTGAAGATACTTACCAGTTATAAATTAACTGAGTCGAAACTGAAAAGACATGGCTTCAGATACTTTACACTTTTATTGTGACGTTAAGAGCCCATTAGCGATGGGTCGAACCAGTTCATTAGTATGAACTACTCCACTCACTCGCACTCTTTACTATGAATCGTTCAAATGAAGTAGTTCGTTCATGAAGTAATGAAGCCTGACGAAGCTGCTCACTATGTCATTCAGCAGCAGTAGCGGTGATTAGGTGGTGGGAGGGAAGGGGGGCAAGGAAGGGCTGTCGCCCCCCCTCCCACCGTTTGTGGAGAAAATATAAATTTTTATTCCAATTTAGCCGTGTGAAACTGGGAATTATTTAAAAAAAAAAATAATTTGTATAAACCCTGTTGTCTTTTCAGCTAATTCCTTACTATAATGTATTCAATCATTTGCGGAAACACGTACAAAATGCAAAACGTCGTTCGTCGCGGTTAACCGCATTCTACACAGCAAGTAGCGGAGACCCGTAGAGCAATGTGTAGCATGTTCTGTGACAAAGGGTAGCAGGGGTATATTTTTGCCAAGGTCACACGCTTGGCGCGCGCATTCACCAGTCTGCAATCTCACTCAATGTACTAATAGCTGTTACCTTGTTAGTGACAGACAAATACTAAATTACTTTTTTAAATTGTATATATACACCGGGCGAGTTGACTGTGCGGTTAGGGGCGCGCAGCTGTGAGCTCGCATCCGGGAGATAGTGGGTTCGAATCCCACTGTCGGCATACCTGAAGATGGTTTTCCGTGGTTTCCCATTTTCACACCAGGCAAATGCTGGGGCTGTACCTTAATTAAGGCCACGGCCGCTTCCTTTCCACTCCTAGCCCTTTCCTGTCCCATCGTCGCCATAAGACCTATCTGTGTCGGTGCGACGTAAAGCAACTAGCAAACATAGAATAAAATTGTATAATCACGCGTTACTTCTATTCCATTGTAATACATGCATAATTATTGTTACTTTGGTGAAAGTTTTATTGTATAGTACGATTATTGCCGCACTTAAGTTGGTAGACTGTCAACCTTTACGTCTCTATCAAAATTCGCTTAGAGAGCATCAAAAACCATTTTATAGCAATTTGCTCCAATTTTGAAGTCTCTTCACCGCACCCCCCCCCCCCCCCACCTTCCGCGCTATATTCCTTGGACCCGGGTATTTTTGTTGTCCACACATTTTCTGTCCTCCCACTCCTCCATTTTTCATTCCCAATCGCCGCTAGTGTTCAGCAGCGACTCCGTTGGCAGTGTCTCATTCCTTCACTCATTAAGCTTCATAATAATAATATTACCAACAGATGGTAGAGCATTTAATTATGTACATCCAATGGCTTACCCGCTTACAGCTTCAAGATGATGGCTGATAGGAATAGGGAAATGGTTATGTCCGACCCGTTGGCTGAATGGTTAGCGTACTGGCCTTCAATTCAGAGGGTTCAGAGGGTCCCGGGTTCGATTCCCGGCCTGGGCGGATTTTAATCGCTTCTGATTAATTCTTCTGGCTCGGGGACTGGGTGTTTGTGTCCGTCCCAACACCCTCCTCTTCATATTCACACAACACAATACCAACCACCACAGAAACGCGCAGTAGTGATGATATACCTCCATATAAGGTTGGCGCCAGGAAGGGCGTCCGGCCGTAAAACGGGGTCAAATCCACATGTGCGACGCAGTTCGCACCCGCAACCCCACACATGTTGGAAAAGCGGTAGGAAAAGAAGAAGAAGAAGAAGAAGAAGAAGAAGAAGAAGAAGAAGAAGAAGGGATAGGGAAATGATAAACAGAGAAGCCTGTCTCATATAAATAAGGAAAAACGTGTAAGAACACAGTTGAATGACGCAGATAGTTGGAGAGGGAAGTGACTGATAGACGAATCGAATGAGTTGTGAAATTTATGAAGTGTTTGAACTACCTGTTCATTGAAATTGAGTGGTTAGTTCACACTTCAATAGAGTGAAGAGTTCATTTCGAACGACTCATTCATGAGCTAAGCATCACTAGAGCCCATGCGCCTCTAAATTCATATTTTCTGTACGAAAAAGTGTATTACCTTTAAGTTAATAAAGAAAACAACCCCTCTTTGTAATCAAGAACTCAATTACCCGAACAATTTAGGAAACTCCATTTTTCCCAATTTCGTGTTCATCTGGTAATGCGCCCTCTCTCATTTAGCGCTCAACTTGTTTGTTTCACCTGAGAGACCATCATAGTAGAATTTTCTTCTTCCCGTATGTTTACATTTCTACATCAAATTACGAGTCTAAGACTTCGTCCAGTTACCAAAGTAAAAATAAAACGAGCATGAAGATGAACGCTGCAATGCGGGCGGCGAAGTCCCCGTGGTGACGTCACTTAACAAAGTTACCGCAACAAGCTAGGCTGTCACCGAGATACGGAACGTGTGTTAATTAATTTCGTCGTCACGACGGAATATTCTCAACTTGGCCCGGGAACATATTAAAGAAACTAGGAATGTTTAACAGCAGCTGCTCAGAAACGTTGTCTGCTTACGCACGAAAGTCGTGGTCCATAGGGTAGGCTACAGTAATCAACTCATTTTTATATGGCATGGGGTGAGATTGTAAACATGGAATAAAACGTTCCTTCCGTCCTCCTCTCTTACACCCAAGGTTTTTTCAGCTTAGTACTTTGCTTTTTGACACTAACTGTCAACTAATTCATACAAAGACTGAAAGCTTGTATTGAAACTGGTGGTCGTAACTTTGAATAAACATCTGAAGGCCAATTCTCCTTCAGAATCCAAAGAATTATGTTTTCCTTGAGTTATTACTGACATATGGAGTAGACAACTCCCTGTATTTACCTTTTTCTACTACGATAACTAGTAAACTACTTGTACTAGAATCCTGAAAAAGGCACCAATTTACTACAGTTTCATTTTGTTCATGTCAGTACATATTGATTCATTTGAAAAATTTAGCTTTCTAAAATAATACACATTCTAATAATTGAAATGAAATGGCGTATGGCTTTTAGTGCCGGGAGATCCCAGGACGGGTTCGGCTCGCCAGGTGCAAGTCTTTTGATTTGACTCCCATAGGCGACCTGCGCATCGTGATGAGGATGAATTATGATGAAGACAACACATACACCCTGCCAGGGAAATCAGCCAATGATGGTTAAAATTCCCGACCCTGCCGGGAATCGAACCCAGGACTCCTGTGACCAAAGGCCAGCACGCTAACCATGAAGCCATGGAGCTGGAAATTCTAATAATTATTTCAGTGTGTGTAAGGGCTGAAATTATGAGCCTTTGGTTACATTTTATTTTTGTGAAAACAGCACATAGACAGTACCTTCCATTTTAGAAATACCTGGGGTGCTAGTTTTATACACATAATATTACGAGAATCGTTTTGACAGAAAGAGCTGGAGGCAGGAACATTGCACATGCCATTGCACATGCCATTGCACGGTGCTGCCATATTTCTGCATCCTTTCTCCTTCCCTTCACTTCTGATTCACTTGTTCGTTCGTTCAGACAGCTGTGTTCTGTTATACGTAACTTCCAAGTGGTTTGACAACTCCAAGTAACTCGATCCGATCAGTAAGTTTACCTCCATGGCAACCGCAGTGGGTCTACCTTCGTTTCCATGGCAACCATAACCCCTACTCCCTTCTCCCCACCCAGGCAGGCAGTAAACGGACCTCCCCCTAAGAACTGTCATCACGCATCTTCCAATATTACGATTATAGGTGATTCACCCTATATAGAAGAGTTGATAAACAAATGTAGTCTTTAAACTCAAAAATACGAATACATATTAACTAGTTACCTGTCTTAATTGAAATGAGAAATATGCCTAAATAGTAATGATTTATTTGAATTAAAAAATGGTTAGTTTTACGTACGCGTATTGTGTTTGAATATCATTTTTCAAATATTATATTTCTCCCCGAATTAACATACTATTTACCCTGCTTTGTTTATCTTCTCACATTAATATTCCATGGTTTGAATGCTTTTTTTTTTTCGTTTAACAGGCGAGGCAAAAAGAATTCTATAACACTCTTATATTCACGATCTAAATCAGCAGTTGTAGATTCGGAGTGGTCTTGATGATAGGATTAAATACTACTCTCCATTTGAGTGACAAACAGTACGTGTTCAGGACAGGTATTATGTCTCAAACAAACGTTAATTTCAAGTGTCATATTGACAAGGAAATTCAGTGGTCTTGTGTAAGTTCGGTGTAAAATGTTGCATTTACACTTTAAATTTACGAATGTGTGAATAACTCAGAACAGCCAAAAAGTGGCCTTGTGCTGTTACTTAAACAAGCGATTCAGTTATGAAAGTTACAAATAACACTGATTTCATAAATATACATAGCCACTCTAATCAGATCTTTCATCTGATTCACTTCACTAGCATAATCTGCAGAAAGGAAATGAGATTTTACATGTCTATTACGGAGGGTTGCTCCAGTTATTGCAGGACGCGTCTTTGAGCGCATGTGCTGCTCCTGGAACAAGGTGCTTGTCTTTCTTTTGTTCTGTTTGGTCGTCGTGATTTAGAGAAATGCTCATACAGTCATATCATACGATTGTTGCCTCAAGACCTGCTGAATTGCAAATATATAGCAATGCTACATTGTTGAACTTTCCGATGCTAATTTCTCATTACCGAAGATTCTACAACAGTGTAAAATGAAAGGTCTCAACACTATTAAGTCCTCTGTACGCAGTGTGATAAAATTACATCAGAATGGTTTTCCAACAGAAACAACAACTTCGAAAAAGCTGCCGCTGAAGAGAGTTTGACCATCCAGGACTCCGGACATCATTAAGAAGGTAAATCCACCAACTCAAGGACGCCTTGTCAGCCACACAAGCACATCTGAAGGTACAGTTTACCGTATAATTAAAGAAGATCTGGACCTGGTAAAGGGGCATACGGTACGTGGACATGCTTTGAAACTAAGGGACGTTAAAGAACGGCTCACTAATGCCAAAAAATTATACTAAAGCTACCTAACGGGAAAACTGGCAGTCGGTTGTTACTCTGGATGAAGCTTTGGTTTATTTAGATGACACCAACAACCCCCGGGCAATTTACTATCGCCCAAAAGGCAAATGGGGCACTCAAACAAAGAAAAATTTGCTAGGGGTTCATGGTAGTAAACTCTGAATCCTGAATCCTCAGAGTGCCTAACAAGGTGATGATCAATGCTACCTACTTCTAGAAGAATGTCATAGACCCCTATTGTGACGAAGATATCCCTCGGCTGTACGGTGAAGATGCTTCAAATGTCTGGATACACATGGATAAAACATCCAGTCATGCTGCCTGATCATCGGTCACCTACTACGAGAGAAAAGAAGCACTACTGCGGGTGCCCTATCATACCATTTAGCGACATCCTTGTCAAATCCCCGAATGTGTCGCCGATTTATTTCTATGCCTTCGGTCTCCTGATAAGAGGGCTTTCTTCTAGACTTCCCCCCACTACTGAGGGTCTTCGGAAAGTGTACAAGGAGGTATGGAACAATATTACTCTTCCTGTATTCTGTCAAAGTATTCTACAGTGGAAACTGAGATGTAGGGTCTATCACATCGAGCACAACCGGGTCTGGAGAAAAGGACTAGTCAGGACTAAAGGTAGGTATGTCAAAATCGTCCAAAATTAACTGGGGCAAGTATTCTCTTGTACAATAGGTAGTAGGTCTTGCATTGAATCTTAGACTTCCTGTCCTAGAGCGTGTACACGGACGCCATCCAGCTTATTTAGCCGTCTTTGGTGTCATTTGAAACCTGTTCATGTATTCGCCCACGTCGCACGACATTTAACGTATAGAAAAGTTTTTATTCACTGTAAACAATTACCAATCTTTAACAAAAGGGATGAGAAACACGCTTGCGATCTACTAATGGCAATTTCCAGTACTGGAATGACTTGACCACAGACAGCGTTGAAGACTGCTCTGCTGTGTTCCGTTCAGTGTGTAAACTCCCCATTCCCGTAACCGCCTCCATAGCACAAAACGAATAGCTCGAATACTTTAATGGACCAGTGTATCAAGTATCAGTAGTTATGAGAATATGTATGATCAAGGTGAATGGTAAGATTTAAAACAAATAAATAAAAAAAGAGCTCGATAGCTGCAGTCGCTTAAGTGCGGCCGGTATCCAGTATTCGGGAGATAGTAGGTTCGAACCCCACTGTCGGCAGCCGTGAAAATGGTTTTCCGTGGTTTCCCATTTTCACACCAGGCAAATGCTTGGGCTGTACCTTAATGAAGGCCACAGCCGCTTCCTTCCCACTCCTAGCCCTTTCCTGTTCCATCGTCGCCATAAGACCTATCTGTGTCGATTCGACGTAAAGCAACTAGCAGAAAAAGAAAGATTTAAAAAATCTTATCTAATTCCCCAGCTTCTCTCCTTAACAATGTACTTATACTGTTGATGTGTTTGTATGCGTGACTGTTGTTTTTCATGGATTTCCTACCACTAGACCGTTGTATTTATGATGTGATATGACTTGTCATTTGCTAATTACTTTACAGCGAAATGTTTGTCTTCCAAAACATGTATATTTCACAATGTGTTGTTTATGTGCCGAGTTATTTGAATATTGGAAGCCTGCCATCAACATGATGAATGACCCAGAGCCTATCAATCAACTGTTACACTACTATCTGTACACATATTATGTATGATACGAACATAACTCCAGTTCCAGTAAAAAGCTCCCAAAATTAACAGCCGTCAAAGAACAACAGATCGAGTTCTGTTAAATGAGCCGTTTATTTCCCAGTTGTGTAAGTCCATATTTCAAGTTTTGAGTTATTTAAAGGATTTCGTCTTATCTCACAATAACTTGTAGGACGCATATAAACAAATCTGGATAATGTTTTTGGATACAAAATTCGTCAAATTTTCACGCTCCATAAAATTAAATTTCTTTGCAAAATATTGCTTCATAACACGGAAACAATACAAAAGTTAATATCTTTCTTTCTTAATTTGTTTACCCTGTAGGGTTGGTTTTTTCCCTCGAACTCTGTGGCCTCAAGGGCAGTGTCATGGAGCGTGAGACTTTGGGTTAGGGTTACAACCGGGGAGGAGGACGAGCACCTCGCCAAGCCGGCCTCACCTGCTATGCTCAAGAGGGACTTTGTTGGGGGATGGGAAGATTGGAAGAGATAGAAAAGAAGGAGGAAGGAAGCTGCTGTGGCCTTAAGTTAGGTACCATCCGGGCATTTGCCTGGAGGAGAAGTGGGAGATCACGGAAAACCACTTCGAGGATGGTTAAGGTGGGAATCAAACCCTCTCTACTCAGTTGATCTACCGAGGCTGGATGGACCCAGATTCAGCCCTCGTACCACTTTTCAAATTTTCGTGGCAGAACCCATGGCTCTGGGGGTGGCAGCTAATCACACTAACCACTACACCATAGAGATGGACGAGATAATACTGTATTGCAAAAAAAAAAAAAAAATTCAAGCCTGTATTCTGTTTATTTTCTACTGCACATCAGTAAATAAATGTTTTGGAATCTCATTTTAATATTTCTTTCTTCTTATTTTTTTTATTGAAAGAGATAATATAGATATTACTAGGCCTTTTAAAAATGTAAAAAAATATATCCGATGTCCAAAAACAGCATAAAGCATAAGAATATAGACCCGTGCGCTAGGCGTATACCACTAGATCCTGAAGCGTTGAGCTAATTGCTTACCACGCCAACTATGTCCAGCTCCCACGCGGGCAATTTTCGAACTACAACATACACAGCTTTGTTAGTATACAAAGGACCCTTTAAAGAATTAATTTGTGGTCTTAGTCCAAAATCGAGAATTTTGGACTTACATTAGTTGGGAAATAACCGGCTCAAATGTACAGAAAATATTTTCTTAATATCGAGAGTAAAACGAATAATTATTGTGTCTGATTTTGTTGATCGTCATTCACTTCTCCCTCTCACTCCACCTACGTAACAGAACTCGTCAACGCCTTACGCTGGTATCTATGCTATGCTATTTTGAATTCTGAATCAATATGTTTCCTTGACTGTTCTGGTTATTATTATTTATACCTACTCTAGGATTCTCCCTCGGTATTAATAACATTTCCGATTTGTCCGTTCATTATTATTATCATCATCATTTCGTTTAAATAGAAAGCTTTTCCAGGTCTTATAAAGATTCTAGAGACCACCAGATCAATTTTGTATGTATGTTCGGGTACCACTCAAAAACGACAGGTCATACTTTTATGTACAGTAGTAGTTACATCAAGCGCTTGCGCTGTAGCACTGATAAGGGACTTAGAAAAATCTGAGAGTTTTTTGTTTTACAAGTTGCTTTACTTCGCACCGACACAGATAGGTCTTACGGTGATAATGAGACAGGAAAGGCTTAGGAGTGGGAAGGAAACGGCCGTGGCCTTAGTTGAAGTACAGACCCAGCATTTGCCTGGTGTCAAAATGGGAAACCACCTTCGGGGGTGCCGACAGTGGGGTTTGAACCCACTATCTCCCGAATACTGAATACTCGCCGCAATTAAGCGACTGCATCTGTCGAGCTTTGAAAGTTCTTACACCGAGATCAATAGCTGCAGTCGCTTAAGTGCGGCCAGTATCCAGTAATCGGGAGATAGTGTGTTCGAGTCCCACTGTCGGCAGCCCTGAAGATGGTTTTCCGTGGTTTCCCATTTTCACACCAGGTAAATGCCGGGGCTGTACCTTAATTAAGGCCACAGTCGATTCCTAGGCCTTTCCTATCCCATCGTCGCCGTAAGACATATCTGTGTCTGTGCGACGTAAAGCAAAAAAAAAAAAAAAGTTCTTACAGGCACATTGCTCCCATATGTCTTATTGGGAGAAGTGGTGTCGCGCTTACTAGCGTGAGAGTAAAAGATCACTGCTTAGTGGTTAATGTGCCGTCGCCTTGCTCCTAACTAAAATAATAATAATAAAAGAACTATAGGAATGTATTTCAGTAGTTGAGGGATGTTTTTCGGTCCTTAAAAAGGACCTTAAAAACTATATGTACTGTCCTGCTTAGTTAGCAAATTATGATTTCAAACCTCGTCGAGGAGAAATTATCCTTTATTATAAAAAAATTTACCGCTGATCGAGATACAGAGCAATAGAACCCAACAACCCAAAAGGTTTTATTGTTGTGGCATTTTTTAAAAATCTGTGGCCACGAATGCCTTAATTGGCATCGCGAACACTGTTTACAGGAACGTGTTACAAACTTCACAGGAAAATAATATAAAATCACAAAAATAATATAAAATATTGAGAAACGAAATATGACTATGTCCACGCAGTGTTTCTCGGGTCATGCAAAAGTCTCTACATAAAGTTGTTAGCGAAAATATTTTCGGCTCTTTTCACAACCTGTTCAACGAACTAGTATTTAAGTTAATACTTAAATTCAAACAAATAAACCTGTGCCCCGTGGGAGTGTTAGGCCGTTCAAGACGTTTGCTGCCCAATCCCAGGAGTTGGCCGCGAACTACGGGTCGTGTAGCAGTAAGCTTGCATTCGAGAGAAAGTGCTTTCGAACCCCATCATCGGCGGTTCTGAACAGAATTTTCTTTGGTTTCCCATATTCACACCCGGTAAATGAAAAGATACGGCTGATTTAGGAATCAGAACGTTGTACGGATTTGATGGTGAGGACACGTGAAGCTAAATAATGGCGTGTGGCCTTCGACGAAGCCTGGTGTTGGACTTTCGTGTTGACGCTGTGTAGGCGACCTGCGCGTCTATGAGGATGGTGTCCTACATATGGTGTATTATAATGCTGAAGACTGCACGCATACCCAGTTCCTGAACCTTTGAATTTAACCAATTGAGGTCAAAATCCCCGACCGGCCGGGAATCGAACGAGGGACCCTCTGGTCCAAAGGCCAGCACGCTAACTATTTATCCATGCAGCCGGACACGTGAAGGTAATGAAGGATAACAGGTTGCATAGAATGATAAGGAACGCGGCTAGAGAGTACGAAAACGAACTAGAAGATGATGGTGAGAATCGGTGTTTAATAATTTCGAATTAAATGCAATTGAGGTATAGAACAAGTTACAGAGAAAGGTTACTGAAGGCAAACAGTTCATTGACAGACGCATACAGCTCGAACGCCGAAAGAATCAAGTGCCTATGATCAAATTGTATAGTAAGTTACATTCCACTTACTTTGCATTATTATTATTATTATTATTATTATTATTATTATTATTATTATCTGCGCAGAGTGATTGCTACGTTCTAGGTTACGTGACTGAATCATGAAAAAGTCGGTTGGCAATTAAGAGTATTTAGAGGTAAGACAACCGTGTTAGTGGAGATATTTCTTTTCTTTTTTTTTTGCTAGTGGCTTTATGTCGCACCGACACAGATAGGTCTTATGGCGACGATGGGACAAGAAAGGGCTAGGAGTGGGAGGGAAGCGGCCGTGGCCTTAATTAAGGTACAGCCCTAGCATTTGCCTGGTGTGAAAATGGGAAACCACGGAAAACCATTTTCAGGGCTGCCGACAGTGGGGTTCGAACCTACTATCTCCCGAATACTGGATACTGGCCGCACTGAGATATTTCTCTTCCTTGTTCGATCACCTTTCTGGTACCCTGGTGAGGTCACAGGTGTGTTAGGTGTGTGTCCTAGTCTTACACCCGGATGTCGTTCCTGATACCGACATTATTTAAGAAATGCTTTTTACTAATGTAATGATAGTCAAATAAGATTAGATTTGATATGTTTCTCACTTGTGGCGAAGTTAGTGCTCTGGGCCCTCTCTTACACTTACCCACTATCATTATAATATGACTGAAATCCTACAAAAATTAAGCAATGCTCAAATATTAATAAGTCATAAAAATTAATTATAAAATTATCCATAATACATAATTATAATCCAAGTATGATAAAGTATGACCATTCACTCGCACATCCGTACCTGCAACAAGTGAGTTTTATGATTCAAGCAAGTGCCTGCGGCAGTCCATCTTAAATTTTTTACAAACATGACGTTATACCTTAGCGTAGTTTTTTGCGTGTAAATGAAGAGGTGTATATAAAAATAAATATCCAGTCACCGAGCCAGAGGTATTAACCAGATGTGGATAAAAAACGACCTGGCCGTAAATCAAACCGGAACCATCTGAACTGACACCTGCTTACGACGACCATTCAGCCGTGAAATCCCGCGCTCTAGCGTCGCATAAAACCTTTAGGAGTTAAAGGTATTATTATTATTATTATTATTATTATTATTATTATTATTATTATTATTATTATTATTATTATTATTATTAAGGTTCGTATGTTAAGGAAAAGTAATATTTATTTCCTGAGATCATTTTACCCGAAATCTAAAAATGAATTGTGAATAATTGGTCCCTGTCCCCTTTAAAGGAATTGTATGTTGCATATAAATGCATATTTCGGCCATTTTTATTGTTTCGGTCATATTTTGGTAATCGTAGTGAAATAAGTTTATATTTGGTTATATTTTGAGCATTTTGGTTTAAGTTGAGGCATCGTTTTTAATTTGATACATGTTATCTTTGTCAAGTTTCAAACAAAGAATTTGAAAATACTGTAGTATATGTATTCTTTCTTTTCCCCAAACAGATAGGTGGCAGGTTTAGAAGACGTGATGCTGAGAACGTAATTCTGTACGAACGTACATCGACAGACGCCAAAGAGCATGCTAGTACCTCCCTTTTATTGCCCTTCTTTAGGAGAACAGAGTGAGAACTGCGCCTCAGGGCTATGCTATTGAATGAATGAATGAATGAATGAATGAATGAATGAATGAATGAATGAATGAATGAATAAAGTTCTAATGTCGGTCTGCCTACTGTAGCTTTGTCAGTTTGCATATTAAATGTGTCTGCTATATTATCGCTAATAAATTTTGGCACGTTTAATGTTTAAGTCATATTTTACATTTGTAGGTCATATTTAACTAGTTTTTAGGGCATACATGCTTGCATATTTTATTATTATTTTTATTATTATTTTATTATTATTATTATTCGATTCATTATGCCCAACTAAGGAGCGCGTGTGAACTTATTTAGCACAACGTTTCTTCTTGTCTTCCCAAAATCTCTTCATCCTTTCGCTGTGCTTCTTTTCACGTTCTTCCGTCCATCCTGTAGCTTGTCTTTTAGGTTGATCAGCAAATTTGTGTTTGTTTAAAAGATTTCCGATTTTTTTCTGTCTTGCAAGATTTCTTCATTTATACCAATTTCTTGAAGATATTTCTTTATTTCTGTAAGCCACTTGTGATTTTTAGAGATACTGCGAGATTTAGTATTTTCTTTGTTAGTGTATTGTTGTCCAACCTGATCAGGTACCCATCGAATTTTAATCTTCTTTTTTAATGGTTCTCTGTGATTTTTTCTGTTACTTGATAGATTTCCTGTGATTTCCTTTTCATCCAAATACCATTTTCGCATTTAGGTCCTAGAATTTTCCTGAGAATTTTCGATTTTGTGGTAACCTCTAGGGCTCAGTACCTTAGTTGTATCCCTGAGACCGACTTCGATCGATCTACCCACTATCTTCTACTTGTTAGCATGATCGAAATGTCAGTTGACAAAAATAGTTATTATTATTATTATTATTATTATTATTATTATTATTATTATTATTATTAAGTTTCTGTAGTGGATGAAAGTGTCGACTATGGATTGTTGGATGAGAAGTACGAAGTGTCAGGTTTTGTACCAATTTATCCTGCAAACCTGTCCCCTATTCAGAGTGCATGATGAGGTGGTAGGAAGACTGATGGTAGTATTATAAACTGCCCGTGGAGCTTTAATCTTATCAAGACTAACTTACCTTCAACTAACAAACGTCTTTCACAACGCTATCATCGCTGGGGCTGGCCATTAGCAGACAAGCGAGCCGTGACGTAATGAAACTGGGCTTTGAGTGCCGTACTTGCCTGACTACTATAATAATGCACTTACCACTAATAAGCACGGGGCCACACAGACTGGTAGAGTTTGTCATCCTGTTATCACATAAACCAGTGGAGCAGAGGACGATCTTGAGGGGTTGAAGGAAAGTTACTCTGCAACACAAGTTCACCCAGGTTGACTTTTATGATGTACTGAAAGCGCACTGAACGTGTCAGTGAGAAGCACACGACACTTAGGTAATTTATCGCTGGAAGCAGCGACGTAACTTTAGGACTTGCAGGGTCGGTAATGAAAATGGGCCCGGGTCTTTAAGGGCCCCGAAAACTTCTCGCAAGACAAAAAAAAAAGTCTAGCCTCATGTCACTCTGCACAGAAATGGTAAGGGTGGTTTTGTAGAATCAGTCGAACTAGTTTGTTTTATGCACTGGTACAGTACAATACAGTTTGTACGTAGAGCCTCCGTGGTTCAGGTGGCAGCGAGCCAGCCTCTCACCGCTGGGTTCCGTGGTTCACATCCCGGTCACTCCATGTGAGATTTCTGCTTGACGATGTGAAGGCGGGACAGGTTTTTCTCCGGGTACTCCGTTTTTCTCTGACATATTTCATTCCAGCAACACTCTCCAATATCATTTAATTTCATCCGTCAGTCATTAACCATAGCCCCAGTGGAGTGCGACAGGTTTCGGCAGCCGGCGCAATTCCTATCCTCACCGCAAGATGGAGGCTTCGACCCTTCCATCTCTGACCCGGTCCCAGACTGTAAAACAGGTTGTGGGTTTTCTTCTTCTCTTATAATAAGAAGCTGATGTAGTAGCAAACAGTCGCCTCAGTTTCGAACGAGTTTTGTATGCTCCAAGTTAATACACTAGGATTGTGCGGTTTGATACTTTCAAACTTTATTTCAACAGTTTTAGATTTAACTTTTTGTAATCGAAAAAATTATTATAACCGGGACTTCGGTATCGGTCACAGAGTAGCCTATAGTTTGATACTTACTGAAAATTGAAACCAACTGAATTAAGTACGAACATCTAAGTCGTGTATGGTTGGCCCTTCAGCAGCTCAAGTAGTCAAATAAAACCTATTAAATACTATTTTTTAATAATCTTACGATAACAAATAATCCCTCTGCTTATATAACTTGTTGCATTACTTCTACCTGTTGTAATTAAATTTCTATTAGTTATTCATAGAGTTTTACATTTTATTTGAGGGGGGAACGAGTTTTTTCTTTCAGTATGCCGGCCCGTATCGCACTCGTTACGCCCCTACAATATATACACTTCAAAGCTTCCTACATGATTCTGTCAATCGGTCAGAAATGAGTTGGTTAGTGACAACGGTAACTAGTAAAAAAAAAGGCAACGGGTATATCGTGTCCTCGAATTAAAAATAAATAAATAAATAAATAAATAAATAAATAAATAAATAAATAAATAAATAAATAAATAAATAAATAAATAAATAAATAAATAAATAAATAAATAAATAAATAAATAAATAAATAAATAAATAAGGATCCTTTTGTTGGCTAGTAGACAGAGTAAGCAATTTTTACGACTACAGTATATTCTTGAAACCTATGTCGCAGAGGATGGTTCCTTTCCTTGTGTACTTCACGTTTATACGAGTTCACACGCTCATCGCCATTACCAATGGAGCCGACGAGAACTTCAATACATGTAAGTCTAAACAATCAATCCTCATAACCACTGATATTCTCTTAACATTTCTGACTGAAGTATATTGGAAATTTCAAAGTGATACCAGAAGGTGTCCGGACATTTCGCACCACGGACATTCCGTACCACTTAATTTTTGAGGAGATTTCGTACCACCTAGGTCGTTATCTACCTGCCAACGGTTTTCCCGTAACCCCCAAATATTTACACCAGGACAAACCGTACCCACTTGATGTCAAATTGGAATTCCATGTCCCCGCCAGCGGGTATAATGTACAACATTTGCTGAAGAAAACTATATTACTTTAGTTATTGTCCTTTAAATTATACTTATCACTTACATACACAAATATTATCATAATAAAGTCGATTTTTTGAAGTCTAAGTCCTGAAACAAAACAATACAAATATACATCTTGTTCGGGCGCAATGTGCCTGACGAGCATAAGGATGGATAATATTACTATTATTGTGAATATTTATAAACTGCTCCATTATTTCACTATCAAGTTAAGTAAAATAAAAAGTTCTGATGAACTGGCCGAATGACGAATACGAGATAAGAATTAACACGTATGCCATTCAGATCAGTTGCGCCCGACGGAAGATTAACATCAGTAGTGGGCACACCGTGCGGAGTCTTCTGCGCCAATAGTGAGCAATGGATATACAAATTAATACATTAATTAGGACATCGTTTCTACTTCGCAATAGTACCCTGTATTTCAAGTGGTACGGGATGTCCTCTCCTAAATATTTTGAAGTCATTAGCTGACACTTCGCAGGTAATCAGGCAGTCACGTGGTACGAAATGTCCTACAACCGAATGCTACGGGCATCTTTCTACACCTCTAGTGGAGTGGAGTGGAGTGGAAAGCAATGGATCGTATGAAAGTGACCTTAGCCTTAAGAATACGATGATGGCACTTCCTGTCAATTTTTCTCAAAGTAGCAAGATTGATGAAGAAGGAAATACATCTGTTAATAACGAAAATCTCTGATCATGACACACTCCTGAACTTAGCACTTTTCATGAACTTGTATATTGTTTCATTCCTTCAGCCTGTCAGAGAGGAAATTAATGGTGAGGCTGGCGGTTTGTTTGGAACGACTTTCCTGTGCTAATGCGGCTCCATATTTCTCAGTAAGAAAGTTCTCGTGTATAATTTTGTGTATCCTTTATAATATAGATGAAGTAAGGTAACATCTCAGAAGAGAAGTTGAGAAGGTAATCGTTACGGTAGAGAGAATATGGGGTGGGATGAATACGGAGCTGTCGAAGACGGTGCAAGTCAAACAAGATGAAAAGCTGTCGCCCGGAGAGGCGGCCGTTTGGGAAAACAAGTTTAATATTCCACATGTCACAAATCAAACTAACGTTTTGTTTCCCCGGTTTCTACCCTTCCTACTTGGGGATGACTTCAAACATCAAGTCTTTTATTCATCTCACAGGAATATTGAACAGTCACGCTGGAGACAGAGGTTCAGACTTCTCCTCTGATGTTCCTGAAGAAGAATAGTCAAGAGGAAACATCTGAAAACTTCTTTCAGTGCGAGAGGATTCACCTTGTTTGTTCAAATTATGCAAAGAGAATAGTCTGGCTTCTTCATATCACCGCATTTGCTGTCCCATTGTTGTTGTTTGGACCATCGGTCCACAGACTGGTTTGATGCAGCTCTCTGTGCCACCCTATCCTGTGCTAACTTTTTCATTTCTACGCAACTACTATATCTTACTGTACATCTACTCTAAGATGTTTGTCATATTCATGTCTTGGTCTACCCCTATAGTTTTTACCGTGTACACTCCTCTCAAAAACTAACTGAACAAGATCTGAGTTGTCTTAAGATGCGCCCTATCATTCTATCTCTTCTTCTGGTCAAATTTTGCCAAAATCCTTCTCTCAGCAATTCGATTCAGAATCTCTTCATTTCTGATTCGATCTACCCATCTCTCTCTTTCAGCATTCTTTTGTAACACCACATTTCAAAAGCTTCTATTCTCTTTCTTTCTCGTTCTTGTCCATGTTTCACTTCCATGCAACACACACTTCAGACGTAAGTTTTAAAAACGTCTTTCTAATTGCTATATCAATGTTCGAAGTGAACAAGAAAGGCCTTCCTTGCTTGTGCTAATCTGCATTTTACGTCCTCTTTACTTCTGCCAATATTAGTTATTCTGCTTCCCAAATAACAATATTTATCTACTTCCTTTAAGACTTCATTTCCTGATCTAATATCTGTTGCATTGTTGTGGTGGTGGTGATTACCATTTTAAGAGGAAGTACAACTAGGAAACCATCCTCTATATAACATTAATCAGAGAAAAAATGGAAGGGATCCGACACTTCGAAAAATGAAGGTATCGACCAAAGAAAGGCAAGGGCCACGAAGGGCGTGAAAATGAAAGACTCCTTAGCCCTCGCAAACCTAAAAGCGTTGGGGTCGAAAAAGAACAAAAGTTCACCAAGAAAGGTCGGGACTCATCTAAGAGCCCCGTGGTCGCCAACTCACGCTCCAAAGTTCAGAGCCCCTGAGGCCCATTTTAGTCGCTACTTACGACAGGCAGGGTTTACCGTGTGTGTTATTTTACCGCCCCCACCCACAGGGGCGATTTCTTGCAACACCAGGCTTCATTCGTCTGTCCTAATAGGAATAAGAAATTATGAAGCAATTAGACATCTTTTCTACCGCTTTTTCCACATCTGTGGGGTCGCGGGTGCGAACTGTGTCGCACATGTGGGTTTGGCCCTGTTTTACGACTGGATGTCCTTCTTAACGCCAACTCTATATGAAGGGATGTAATCACTATTGCATGTTTCGATGGTTGTTGGTAGTGTAGTGTGTTGTCTGAATATGAAGAGAAAAGTGTTGGGACAAACACAAACTCCTAGTCCCCGAGCCAGAAGAATTAATCAGAGGCGATTAAAATCCCCGACCCAGCAGGGAATCAAACCCGGGTCCCTCTGAGCCGAAGGCCTCAACGCTGACCATTCAGCCAATGAGTCGGACTATGGAGCAATTAGACTACCTCAAGGAATTCATTAACCATGTTTTTCTTCTGATGAGGTCTCCCCACAAAGGAATTGTGCCCATCATGGAATTATTTTCTTATTTCAATCTCCCATCATGCCTTTTTGCAGCTGTAGTATCATGCTGCATTTGTCATTTCAGATGATGTCTAGGGTGCTTTCGTGAGAGGGTTAAGATATCATCTAATTTCCCGGAACGACAGAGTACCTCCGCGTTGGTGACCCATGGCATCTTGGACAATCTACGAAACATTCCACATATCAAGCAGCTGTAGTCACTTCACGAACGAAACCCTTATTGTCCGTCCTGTCCTTCCACACCGTCAAGCAGCACCGGTGACACACAATACTTCACGACCGCTGACGAGTTTCCGACCGGAAATCAAGGCTGCATACAAGATGTCTTAATCTCAGCAACATCCTCCTTGTAATACCGATTCTGAATGTGATATCTACATTCGGATCCCATATACAATAGAAATACAAACTTAATACTTGAGAATCGTATATATTTCCAAAAGGTACCAAATCAAATAATATTTTACGAGAGAAAGGAAAAATAGTTCTGTGGTGTAGTGGTTAGTGTGATTAGCTGCCACCTCCCGGAGGTTCGCGTTCGATTCCCGGCTCTGTCACTAAATTTGGAAAGTGGTCCGAGGGCTGGAACGGGGTTCACTCAGCCTCGGTAGCTCAACTGAGTAGAGGGTTGTTCGATTCTCACCTCAGCCGTCCTCGAAGTGGTTTTCCGTGGTTTCCCACTTCTCCTACAGGCAAACTACGGGATGGTACCTAACTTAAGGCTACGGCCATTTCCTTTCCTCTTCCTTATCTATCCCACCCCCCACAAGGCCCCTGTTCAGTATAGCAGGTGAGGCTGCATGGGCGAGGAACTGGTTATCCTCCCCAGTTGTATACCCCCGACCAAATATCTCACGCTCCAGGACACTGCTCTTGAGGCGGCAGAAGTGAGATCCCCCGCTGAGTCCGATGGAAAAACCAACCCTGGAGGGTAAGAGGATTTAATAAATGATATTAATAAAAATCATTTTTGCCCTTTTATTATGTTCAGATATCGGCTAACTGACCGAGGCAATAGATGCGTGCTCGATTTACCCGTAAGGACATGGGTTCAGTCCTCGACAGGAAGTAGAAAATGGTAAGAAATTAGATTTCCGCTTGTGGAGTTGTATATGACCCTGAAGTTCACTCGACCTACACAAAAAAAAAATGAGCACCCTGGGTTAAGGATAGTGGAAGCCTTTATCTTCCACCCCTCCAAGGGCCTTCATGGCTTGTAGGGGAATGACTTTGCTTTTGATTTGCTTATAATGTTCAGATAGAATAAATGCAATATTTTTTCAATTTTCACAAGAGGCAAATGTCAGGGCTGTACCTTAATTAAGGCCACGGCCGCTTCCCTCCCACTCCTGGCTCTTTCCTATCCCATCTTCGCCGTAAGACCTATCTGTGTCGGTGCGACGTAAAGCAACTTCTAAAAAAAATTCTAAATACATTATTAGGCTGTACAAGGTCTTTGTGTTGGAACTTCTGCAGTTTAAGAAATATTCAAGAAAAAAGGATAAATTTGGTATTTTTGTTACCATTAAAACTCTACATACTGTACTAGGAACGCACGGTACATACCGTATTTATTAACAGCAATGTCGTATAATTATCACGCGCGCCGAGAACTCCAAGCTCGATGTGTTTACATCTGCCAGGAGGAGCCAGCATGTGAGCGAACAGCTGTGCGTGACGCAGATGCAGGAGCAAGACAGACTAGCCCGCCGAACTCGTCAACCTACCTCGTGGCGAGCACTGGATATATCTGGAACCATAAGTCATGCATTCGAGAACTTTCGATTCAGAAGTTTATAAAACTTTTTTAAATAATGGGCGTATCGTCTTGGGAGATACACCATTCTGTAGCCAATCAACATAAACGTCTCTGTTGCCAAATCTCAAGAAAATCCATCGAGGGATTTTCGAGTAAATCCACTTTAAAATAATGACGTTATCCTATGACGTGCAGGCCTTGACCATATAAAAACTGGGCTACCCAGCGGTAGACAGGCATTCTTCGGCAAGGGCCTGCATGTCATTCTGTCCGTCGGAAAGTGTAGTCCAGTGACGACGTGGTGATTATCAGACGCAACTTGTAAATTCTCACGCCGAGAATTGAACTCGGCACAACTCTCGAACTGCGCAACTTAATATTTTTTGAAAGTGTTTCATTTATTTCGTTGTTGTGCAAGTGTTAGAACATTTTTTAATATTTCAGTAATTGTGATATTTAAAAGTGTTTGAAATATTTCATCGTTATACCACAAGTGTTTGCATATTTCTTGCTATTCAACACTTAAGTGCTCCTTAACTAGTGATAAACTTTGAGTAGTAATAGTAATATGTTTTATTTATCCTGGCAAAGTTAGGGATGTACTCCCTTTCTTACACTTAACCAGTCTAAACCTAGAACACTTAATAATAACTACTGATGACAATAATATGATAATATGGACAATAGTAACAGTAATACCATTAACAAACGTAACCACACTTAAAAAAAAGATCATATCATCTATATAATATAAATCGTACGTAAAGTGCAGAATATAATTATGAATAATGAGTACTAAGAATATAATTATGAATAATGAGTACTAATGAGTACGATAGACTGTGCCAACCGCACTGTTAAATGCGAGCGACTTAAACTGATAATCCATTATAGTGTTAATCTTAACCGGATTCAATCTGATTTCTGCACATAATGATATACAATTGCTTCTACATATTCTTTAGTGACTTTATTATTTTACGAGACTCACTGTGCTAAGAGTGACTGACAAGTTATTATTTATTTCATCGCTATTCTCAGTGTTTTACGGATAAACTCTTTAATAGCTCATTTTGTGTGTCAAGTGCGACAGTATTCTTTTGTTCGTTGTGGCAAGTAACCACAACCAGCGTATTGCAAGTGAACTTGTTTAGTTTCATCATTTTCAGTGGTAAATAACCATGAACTGTGTTCCATCGTTTCGTTTCTTAAATCAATGCTATCCGCATTTTCAGCTTTAACATTTTGGAGTGGCATTCATTCATTTCTATTTTCATGTGTCAAGTGAAGTTTATTGGCATATTTCAAAATACGTGTTGTCCGCCTACGTAAAGTAAAGGCAGTATTTTGCAAATTTTGGTGATAAGTGACTGTCAACACGTCGGGCGACTGTACGATTGTGAACTAGTGTTGGCTACTGAATGCATGATTCGAAGCAGTGTATCGATTCATTCAAGTGTCCGAGTGAATCGATTCACAGGAAGGGCGAGCTCACGGCACACGAGTCAGCTTACTTCCAGCGGACAGTGCTGAGTGGCGCACTCACTGGACGTTGACGGGGAGCCGAGCTTCCGCTGCAGCGAGACAGTGAATCATGGCACATCGAAAGAATCGTGAACGAGCGCGGTTCAGTGAGACACAAGAAACACACGGCTCCGTATCGGCTCACTGGACACGCGGAGAGCCGAGCTTCCGCTGCAGCAAGACATTCAGTGAGCCATGGCACACCGAAAGAATCGTGAACGAGCACGGCTCAGTGAGACACAAGATACACATGGCTCCTTATCAGCTCACTGGACACGCGGAGAGCCGAGCTTCCGCTGCAGCGAGACATTCAGTGAGCCATGGCACACCGAAAGAGGCAGTCAAAACATAATTCTGAAGTAGCTAGTAAAGGCTATTAGTTTATACGATTTATTAGTTTAATGAATCTTAGTATTATCACTTAGCTGACATTTGACAATTGAACTCAACTCTGGACCGCCCTATGACTACGAGTCATGCTCATTACTACTCAAAGGTACCTGTTTTATATTGGGAAGAACGGCTCAGTATTCTCTCAGTTCATGTCACATCGTTGCACAAGACTTCAATCATATGTGGACAGACGCAATAACAGTATGTTGAATCAGAAAACTAGCGGGCTACTGTACATCTCGGGTAGCCTATACAAAATATGACGATTTAAAAAAATCCTCAGCTGATAGAAAAATACATATTTTCAAAAATGACTGAGCGAGTTGTCGTGCGGTTAGTATCGCGTAGCTATGCGCTTGCATTCGGGGGATGGTGGGTTCGAATCCCACCGTCGGCAGCCGTTAAGATGGTTTTACGTAGTTTCCCCATTTTCACACCAGGAAATGCTGGGACTGTACCTTAATTCAGGTCATGGCTGCAACCTTCCTAATCCTAACCTTTCCCACCCTGCGTCGCCGGAAACCTTCGATGTATTAGAGTAACTAGCATTTTTTCTAAGAAAGGAGTTCATAGTATGAAGACCAGATGGCAGCTGCGAGCACTGAATGCTGTTGCTGCTGTCTTACCAGCACATACTACACAGATGCAATAGGAGCGGTGACCAATGAGCCGTGAATCGGATCACTGTATCGATTCAGTAACGTGAACGGAATCAAATGAATCGATTCAGTAAAATGAATCGAATGTCCCATCACTATTGTGAACACTCCTATAAAGCTAAATAACATGTAATTACCCCGCATAAAGATCGCCGTAGACCTTCGAGAAATTCGAGACCTTCAGGTACGAGGTACGGGTTCATTTCCATGGTGGTGGCGAGCGGACTTGGGAGCACGAGTCCAGTTTCATGGTGATCAGAGGATCCTGGAGTACGAGTTGCCTAGAGAACCATTGAGGAAGACGATTCGGGAGATTGCGGTTCACTGCACCAAGCTGATATGAATCGCAACTTGCCAATATTTTGAATAAACAGACTATTCAAAATACATCTTCACTTATTGTAGGTAGAACCTATCCTCATGTACCAAGCCCTAGCTATTTTTGCCTAGGAAGCGCCTAGAGAACATTAATTCATGCTCTTTTCTAATAACAAGTTTGTACGAGCTATCTTTTACTGGTACAATACTTCCGTCCGACTCATTGGCTGAATGGTCAGCGTTGGGGCCTTCGGTTCACAGGGTCTCGGGTTAGATTCTCGGCCGGGTCGAGGATTTTAAGCGCGTCCGATTAATTCTTCCGATTCGGGGACTCAGGCTCTGTATTTGTCCCAACACTTTCATCTTCATATTCAGAAAACACTCTACACTACCATCCACCACGGAAACACGCAATACTGATTATATCCCCCCATATAGGGTTGACGACAGGAAGGGCATCCGACCGTAAAACAGGGCCAAATCTACATGTGCGACACAGTTCGCACCTGCAACCCCACCGATGTGAGAAAAGCGGAAGAAGAAGAAGAAGAAGGAGAAGAAGAAACTCTACATACTTCAATATGAAAGCCATACAGTCATCAGAAAACTGAAAATATTGACAATGATCAAAATTAAGTTATTTACGGTGAAGGCGCCAACGGCCGTAGCCGTGTTGAAACACCGGATCCCGTGAGATCTCCGAAGTTAAGCAACATTTGGTGTGGTCAGGAGTTGGATGGGTTGCCACGCGCTGTTGTTGGGGGGTAAGGGAATGGAGGAGCGGAAATGAACTGGCCACCCTACCGCACGTAAACTCCGGCTCAGGAACACCTCTGCGGAGGTTCGGACCTGCCTTCGGGCAGAATAACCCTTACCTACGGTGAAGGCCCATATTAGTTAACGGAGCGAATAGGCCGAGCGGATAGTGGCACGCAGCCAAGAGCATGCATTCGGGTTCTAACCCCATTGTCGGCAGCCATGAAGATGGTTTTCCGTGGTTTTCCGTTTTCACACCAGGTAAATGCTGTGCCTGCATTGTAATAAACGCCACAGCCGCTTCCTTCCCACTCCTAGTCCTTTCTTATCCCATCGTCGCCATATGACCCTATCTGTGTTGGCGCGACGTAAAGCAACTTGTAAAAAAATTACGTTAAATAAATAATATTAAATTAAATCACCGAACGCAACAATGTAAATTAAACAAAGTATTCTCTTGCTGCTGGTGCTGGCCACGTGCTCCTCATTGGCTGCTTACATTGTCCAGTTCGCCTCGTGCGATTTGTTACTTACGGTCAACTAACGGGATTTACAGCGCCTGTTTGATATGGACTCGGACCGTTCTGACAATTTATTTTATATCATGAAACTTCTTGCCACTGTATGCATAGGCCTATGTCTTCCATCCTAATATTAATCTTGAATTTGTTTGGATTTGGTACCTTTTGGGAACAAGCTTCTTATTTTCGGTTGAAGGAGACGCTGGAGTATTACAGTACCTTGAAAAGCTTGAAGGTGCCAATAAACCCAATGCCACAAGTAGCTTGCAATTTGACCCTCTTAAAAGGCAAACAATTGTCTCAATATCCGTAATCCTGAACATATGAAGTGAGCGACAATGAACTGAATTATGCAGACAACCAGGAAAAATATACTATACCGAGCTCGATAGCTGCAGTCGCTTAAGTGGGGCCAGTATCCAGTATTCGGGAGATAGTAGGCAGGAATCCCACTGTCGGCAGCCCTGAAGATGGTTTTCCGTGCTTTCCGATTTTCATACCAGACCAATGCCGGGCTGTATTAAGTCCATGGCCACTTCATTCCCAATCCTAGCCCTTTACTGCCCCACCGTCGCCATAAGACCCACCTGTGTCAGTGCGACGTAAAGCAACTTGAAAAAAAAATGACACAAGTATCTTCCAATTTGACGGTCTTAAAAGCAACCAACTGTATTAATATTCACAACCCTGAGCATACAAAGTGACGAGTTCATGAAATGCACTATGCAGACGACCATTAATACACATAATAATGATAATAATAATAATGGTAGACGTCAGGAAAAGAAGGCTAAAATTTTATGGACATGTTAAGAAGCTTCCAGAAACCAGACTAACCCACCAAATTCTTGAAGGAGTTGATAAAGCTGAGAATTTCGCTAGGACACAACAAACAAAAGCGAACACGAAGGACGCATAAATTCAACCTGAAGAAATTTTGAATCGAAATATATATAGAAAGAAAATTGACAAGTGGAAAGTTATTCCAGGAAATCAAGTACCAAAAGGAGCAGGTACCAAGTGGACGGCAGAAAGGAAGAGGATGTTTAGTGAACAGATGAAAGCATCCTGGATCCTCCGCGAACGAAATCATAAATAAAGCTTCGTGTGTTCCGAAAGGGACAATTCAACGCCAGTGTTCTACCGCCTGAGCTACAATCCAGCAAAAATATATTATGAGTGGCAAACGCTCATTTTGTCGCTCTGTAAATCAGACTTTGTACACGGTGCTCAACATTTCTGTAGGAGTCTATGCTTAGTGCGAGTGAATACATTAATCTATGATGAAGTAGGTGGTACAGGGTGGCCGTGATCTGTTTTGTATGTTAAGTATCATTCGATCATTCTGTAAGCACTTTATCTGCAGTGTCAGGTTCTGGACTTCAGCACTGATCGCCCATCGGAGACCCGTTCCTCTGCCATCTGTAAAACGGAACTTTGAAAATGAGACGCAGATAGGCTTCAAAATGAAATATCTGCACACGATAACTGAGGCCATACGATTATTATTACCGAGCGAGTTGGCCTTGCGGTTAGGGTCGGGAAACTGTGGGCTTCCATTTGGGAGATAGTGGGTTCGAACCCCACTGTCGGCAGCCCTGAAGATGGTCTTCCATGGTTTTCTATTTTCACGCCAAGAAAATGCTGGGCTAGTACCTTAATTATGGCCACGGCCGCTTCCTTCCCACTCTTAGCCCTTTCGTATCCCATCGTCACCATAAGACATATCTGTGTCGGTGCGACATAAAACAAATTGTAAAAAATACGATTATTATTTTGTTATTAATATTATTATTTACCGTATTCCGGAGATGGTAGGATCGTACCCCACAGTCAGCAGCCCTGTCTTTGCATGTTCGGATTTTTACTCCAGACAAATTTCTAGTCTCTAATTTATTCAAGGCCACAACTGCTAGCTGCCTATCCATTCGGGGAAAAAGATCCACATGGGTCGACGCCTCGAATAAATAACATTTAATAAAAACATTAAAAAATACCTATCCATTCCTAGCTCTTTCTATGAGATCGTCGCCATTACACTTACTGTGTCCGTGAGACATAAAGCAAATAAAATAAATGAATGTAATATTAGGAAACAGCCACTAAATAATAATAATAATAATAATAATAATAATAATAATAATAATTATTATTATTATTATTGTTACCGTATTTTTGTGGTAGGTAGAGGTGAAAGAAGGTGCGGGTGTGAACGGGTCTCAAACTACGAAAATAAAGTTAATGTAAAATTTAACAACGTTATATTCTCTTTCCAAAATTCATAAATAACACGAAGGACAGGTACAGAGTAGTAAGGCAATAAAAGTACAATTACAATATTTACAGGATTTGGGCTTCGAGCCCCGACCTCACAATTCTTGAGCAATTAGCCCAGTTTTACCCCAACACAAGTTTCAACAGAGGGGCGGAAAACCCCATTCATACCCAGGAGCACTTACTCCAAATTACACAGTAAAGCCTACTTGAGGCGCGCAGAAAACAAAATATTCAAGAAAGAGCAACCCGCTCTCAAATTTTAAGCCTGTCAAAGGCCACACCTAATTCCACCTTCAAGCTGTCCTCTAAGGACATAAACACAGGGGTAAAATACCCAACCTACTGAGGCCTATTAAGTGAGAAAAGGTTAATTATATGGCCTCTAAAATACCAACTTGAGAGGAGGCGATCTGCACTCCTAATGCATTTGTTTTAAAACCTAATCTGGCTCTAGGCCACTAATGCAAGGGCTAATCCCATACTACAGAGGTGACTTTAGAAAAGAACAATTTACATTACATTAAGGAAGAATCGGTTGTGAGAAATAAGTTCACCTCAAAACAATATGAGTGGGAGCTCGAGAGGGTTAAGCACTCTCTATCCCAATATGTAGCTTAAAAGATAGAATAAATACAAGGTGTCTTTACATTTTAGGGAAAGTTACATGGTGGAAACGCTTCGGACCCGCCCCGAGAGTTAAACAGCTGAGCTAGCAAGAGAATAAGTTATTAAATGGCCATTACCTGGTGTTGAACTGCTGTCCGAAGAAAGAGGCGCTTCCCGCCCCCTGCTATGTACTTTACACACTGAAAGATGGTACTGAAGTGGCACTGAGACCCGAAAATCAGCAGTTTATATACTCTCGCGGAAAGTTCGAGGCGTTTTTGGAATGAGAACACCCTCCCACAAGGATTTTATTGGTTCACCAAGAAAACCCCTACACAATACGAAGAAGAAACATATTATTGGTGGAAAATTAATTCGAGAAATTCAGGATTGGCTAAATTCAAAACAAGGGGAAAGAAAGGGGTATACAGCCAACTTAAACAATAACAGAAAGAAATTTAACAAGAAACAAACTTTTGAAATAAAAATTTCTCCAAAAAACAGTTCTTTCACTTCGCACTAGGGTGCACCATTGTAGTTTTTCAGTAGTGTCCTCTAGAAGAGAAAGTTCACACTTCTTACTACAGGTAAAGCAAAAATACATCAAAAATGACCCAGTTCAAAAACTCCAAAATTTCCAAGTAGTGACATCTTCTGAGAAACTTGAAAATTAATGCCGTAGATAAAGTTCGGACTTCCTCCAGCAGAGGAGTTTCAATTGGCGCAAATTTTAAATAAGCGGCGTGGAGGTGTACCGCCCGGTACAATTATTATTATTATTATTATTATTATTGTCGTCCGATCTCTCGGCTGAATCGTCAGAGTTGAGGCCTTCGGTTCAGAGGGTCCCGAGGTCGATTTCAGGGTCGGGGATTTTAATCGCGTCTAATTCAATCTTCTGACACGGGGATTGAGCGTTTGTGTTTGTTTAAACATATGGGTTCACATTCAGACACAATACTACACTATCAACCACCACAGAAACACGCAATATTGATCACATCCCTCCATACAGGGTTAGAATCAGGAAGGGCATCCGGCCGTAAAACAGCGCCAAATCACCATGTGCGACAGAGTTCGCATGTATGACCCCACAAGTGTGGAAAAAACGGTGGAATATAAGTATTATTATTATTATTATTATTATTATTATTATTATTATTATCATCATCATCATCGTTATTATCATCTAATTCATTGGGGAGCGAGAATTACATGTATGTATCGCTGTACACATGTCTGGCTGCGCTGTGTTACAATGGATATCCTATTTGTACATAGGATACTACTGTTCCAACTCTAAAAATTAAGGTGGAAAACTTTTCACTTGTTCTCTGGGAAAGATTATCGTGTTTGTGTCCTGAAAAGTACTTCAAACAGTACCCGATAAGGAGTTGCGCAATTCAAATAGCTGATATTAAATTAGTAAACTTCCTGGCCTATTTGAGGAGAGCACACGTTTCCTGAGCCCTGTAAACAGAAGTTCTATGCCAGCGGATCAAAGTGAAATACACCAGGGGAGAGTTGAAAGGATTAGTTCTGGGTTACTGAAGTAGGGGCGGGACAGACTGTGTCAGTCCCTTGAGCAGCTTGTGGTGCGCGAATACCTGAGGTGGTGATGAAGCTTGTAAGATGAGACGGTAATATCTGATACTAAAGACGAAGCTACTTGTAGTTGCCCTTCTGCGCTAACACCTTTCACTTGCTGCAATGTCTCGATTTAATTGCCACTTCAGTAGAGATCAACAGCTTTTACAACACTAACTCCTCCTAGAATATTTGTTGTTGTTTCATTACACAGACCTCTGTGTCCGACTGCATGGTTAGCGTGCTGACCTTTGGTCACAGGGGTACCGGGTTCGAGTTCCGGCAGGGTCGAGAATTTTACCTTTAATTGGTTAATTTCGCTGGCACGGGGGCTGGGTGTATGTGTCCTCTTCATCGCCATTTCATCCTCATCACGTCGCGCAGGTCGCCTACGGGGGTCAAATCAAAAGACCTGCACCTGGCGAGCCGAACTTGTTCTCGGACACTCCCGGCACTAAAAGCCATACGCCATATTTTTTGCCTCATACAATGACTGAACCATCCCTAGATGACTCTTCAACCTATCCGTTATTCTGGTCAAATTTCTTCAAATCGTTCTCCTCTCGTCAACTTGATTTAGAACATCTTTATTTGTGATCCGACTTTCGAATCTCACCCTCAACATTATTCCATAAGGCCACAATTCAAAGGCTTCTGTTATCTTCCTTCAGGATGTTTCACTTCCATACAGTGGCAGAGTCAAATTTCTAATAAGTATGTCTATCACAGAAGCGAGTATTTTTTCTTAAGAATGGTCTTTCTCGCCTAACTGAAGTCCCCTTTATTTCTGCTATCCCTACTTATAATACAAGCCAGTAAAAATATTAATCTGGGCCTACCTCCATGAGTTAATTTCCTAGTCGGTTATTTACTGAATCACCTGGCATTATTCGACTGCATTGCATTACGTTTATTTTAGATTTGTATGTTTTCATCTTGTACATACTCTCCAAGACTATATACACCGTTCAGTAACTTCTTTAGAGTATCTTCAGACTCAGATAAAATATCAGTATAGAAATTTATATTTTCTCTCATTAAACTTGATTCCTTTCCCAATTTTCTCAACCAATCAAAATTGTTTCCTAATTTATAAAATTATATCACCCCTATATCTTGATCAAATTTGGCTGCATGCGAAATTGTAGCTGGGTGAAAGGAAATGTGTATATCGAGGACTTCCTCGCTTAGGGTGTGTAGGATAAGAATGGTGTGATAAGACCAAGATATGGAATGACAAATATGTTAATAAAAATGTAGTGGTTACATGTCCCAGATTTATTGTAGAGCTAGATCTAGCCATTGTACGGAACTATTATCCAAGCAGTAGATACTGTGAACGTATGTGTCGAAATGAGCTGAGTATAAAAATGAAACCTTTCAGAACCAATGCATAATATACTGTAAACCGTTTTATGCATTTCCTTCATTCGGGAAGAATGCGAAAGCAACTAGGTAGACGTTTGTCAGCTTCCAAGTCCGCATGAATACTACAGCATATGTTTGAGAAAATAGCTTGCTACAACTCTTGAAGGTCCTAGCTATTACAAGTATTGTATAAAGCTTCTCTTCTTGCTTTCTACTAATAAACCACAATCCTTTACCAAGGGAAATGTTTGATGAATTTCCAAGTTCGTTGTAAATGTTTAAGAAAAAGCCACGTAAACGATTGTAAATAAATATAAATATGAGGTAAACAACTGATATTTATAGTTAGGATTTCTGCTTGAAGAATCAATCCTGGGATGATTTCGGTTTCACTTTATTTCCTTGTGATTTTTTCGGTGATTGTGTAAAGTCGTCTTTATTACATCCTGTTAAGAATTCAGTCAATTAATTAATTAATTAATTAATTAATTAATTCAGTCAGTGAGTCATACAGAATGGAATATTCTCTCCTTAGATGCCGGGTTCCGCAGCGGTAGGCTGAGAGCACTCATTCAATTCATTCATTCATTCATTCATTCATTCATTCATTCATTCATTCATTCATTCATTCATTCATTCATTCATTCATTCATTCACTCATTCATTAATGAATGCTCTCTCCCCAGTTGGTGGCTATCCTTGACTGCGTGAGAAGAGTGTTTATTCATTCATTCATGCACGAACACAGTTCAATCATGCAGTCATTCATTCTTCAATTCACTCATAATGTATGTTGTAATTGTCAGACAACTCTATAATCAGTGATGACATAAAGGTAAGCACTAATTCAACTCATGAAGGGTTAGTTGTCCTAGAGTATGCAGGGTGGACCACGTTAGTTGAGACTGTACAATTTCTCAAAAACTAATCGTTGTATAAAAAACTGTTTGGAATAAAAGTTGTTTGATATTAAGGGGGGAAAGAATATGCTATTTGTTGTGTTTTATTTGGAGAACGTTTGGATGGTCATTTGAGGATCATGTGATGTATTTTAAATAGTAACCAACATTTTTATTTTGTTTTTTTATTCCTTATACAATACATACTGCTCAACCAATACCTGTACCGCTTTCCACTAGGCTACTTCTAAGTAGTAGTGTTAATGAAGGGGCCAATAATCAAAGTATCATATTGTTTATACGATGGAAGGCTATATCAGGTACCCCTAGTATGAGGAACTAATCAATTTCCGAACTCTCAATTATAATAGGCATTACCATAAAGAAAATTATTACAAATGCATGGGCTGTAACAATTACGTTATAGATCTGGTCGTGACCAATTAAATAACCAGGTAGTTCTAGTTTTGCTCAAACTAGCAAGCTAAGTGGTGCTCCTGCTCATGCGCCAAAGATGAAATATAATGTTCCAATGTCTTTATGATTAGTTGAGAAAAGTCATTGTTGCGGTAAGGTGGCTGAGGTTGTAGGCGTTGAACTGTAAATTCATTTAGGAAAATTTTCTTTTCTACAGGCTTCGTACGTTGTAGAATGATAGCAGACTGCAATTCTGAAGGAAAAGGATTACTACTAAGGCTTAAAACAAAATCTGTCTTTATTGGTACCTTTGAAGGCTGTTAGTTTAATTGACATAAAGCCTTAAAGCATGGAACGATCTGCGTAGCGAAAAGGTAATTCCAGATTTGATACACCAGTTAGGGTAAGCACTACACGAAACAGGGATGCAGTGCTATCGAAAAAGACGACATTTTTACAATTTGCTTTACGTCGCACCGAAACAGATAGGTCTTATGGCGACGATGGGACAGGAAAGGCCTAGCAGTGGAAAGGAACCGGCCGTGGCCTTAATTAAGGTACAGTCCCAGGATTTTTTTGGTGTGAAAATGGGAAAAATAACGGGAAACCATCTTCAGGGCTGCCGACAGTGGGGTCCGAATCTACTATCTCCCGAATGAAAGCTCACAGCTGCGCGACCCTAACCGCACGGTCAATTCGCTCTGTAAAAAAAAAAAAAAGATTCGATGCGATATAGTGCGCAGTGTTCATTCGCCAAGTTTCAACATTCATTGCTAAAGACTTATTTAACTAGTGGAGCAGCGTTGCATGTGTAATCTGTAACTCCCGAAATCCAACAAAATATTCAGTAACTAATGCAAGAATAATTATTTAAAGGTATGTGTTCCTGCAACCTAGCCTTAACCTCTCCAAACAAAGACAAAAAAATAAAAGATAAACGTCTCGAATTAGTAACGTGGTATCACGTTCATCATTTCAGGATCCTCCCGATGTCATTACTTAAAATTATCTAGAAATATACCGATATAAACCTGTAGTTGACACCCTATTTCGATAACTGCCGCGGAATAAATATCGACTGAATTCCCACTGATGTAAAAGCATTCAAACGTGTCTCATGAACATTCTATAAATTTTATTCGAGTCAGCGGATTCAAGTATGAGCAGTGTGCGGCTGCTGATTGGTTGTGAATATTTGATACTCTGTGGGATTCGTGCCTTTCAATGGAAACCAATACTAGTGAAGCTAAGCTTTTGTATTTCATGTATTACTGGGGAATAACTGCCTCCGAAAATAGATCCACTTCGAATTTCCAGGCTGTGAGATTGAAGTAGAGTTCATCCTTTCATACGCTGTTGAATGCGATTCACTCATCCGCAACTCTTTATGAATCGAAGAGGGATTTTATATATTTCAATGTTCAACAAAATAATGTTAAAATGGTTTATTCTCTTCCTCAAGGGGGTTGTCCTTGCTGAGGCAGTAAAGACGTCCTCGATTCACTCGGGAAGACGTTCTATTCTCTGTAAAAAAGTAAAGAAATTTAGAAACGACATTTAAATATTTAGAGAGGTTCTTGGCACTAAGGATCACTTAGCCTACTCTAGAAATTCTTTCGTTCTTTCTTTCTTTCTTTCTTTCTTTCTTTCTTTCTTTCTGTCTTTCTTTCTTAATCCATTTACCCTCCAGGGTTGGTTTCTCCCTCGGACTCAGCGAGGGATCCCACCTCTACCGCCTCAAGAGCAGTGTTCTGGAGGGTGGGACTTCGGGTTGCGGGATAAAACTGGAGAGGAGAACAAGTATCTCGTGGGGTGGGGTGGGGTGGATGGGATTGAACGTGATAGGCAAGGAAGAGGGAAGGAAGCGGCCGTGGCCCTAAGTAAGGTATCATCCCGGCATTTGGCTGGAGGAGAAGTGGGAAACCACGGAAAACCACTTCGAGGATGGCTGAGGTGGAAATCGAACCCCCGTTTACTCAGTTGACCCCCGAGGCTGAGTGGAGCCCTCGTAGCACTTTTCAAATTTCGTGGTGGAGCCGGGAATGGCTTACTTCATGATTAACTAGAAAGTAGATCATGTGACTTTCAAAGTTAAAAGTCGTAGTTTGTATTTTAATGGTTCTTGTAATTATTTTTAATTAAAGGGTAAAATCATATTTATTTATTTGTTTATTTATTTATTAATCTATAGCAATCAAAAACTTAATAATAATAATAATAATAATAATAATAATAATAATAATAATAATAAATGTAATTCGAAGACTAGCGATATACTGTAATTTATAGAGGCAAGTATAACATGGAAATATACTTGAACTAATGGGGCAATTACTGGCACTGTAGAATCTTAAATCTTGGTACCTGAAATCGCCACAAAATCCGTAAAAAGCGGAAAGGTGAGTGAGCCGTTCTAGGAGTTTAGATATTTGCAATCAGAAGTAAATCAGTAAGCATAAACATTTCTTTACCCAACCGGGAACTTTTTCCCATACCAATGACCTATAATTTTCATGGCTTAATGTTTCTTGGAAGTGAAAATTAAATTACCATCAATCCCCGAGAAAATGCTTTGGTAAATTTTTGTGATATTGTAAAGTTATTGTTATATAAATGATCAAAAAATGTAGCTCCATTGAAGTGTAGGGCTATCCGTTGGTAGGCAGTAGGTGGGGGGGGGGGTCCTGCTACGTATACAGTTTACAGTAAACGTCATTAATCTGGATTAATTAGGAGTTGCCGCTGACCGGATCAACAAATGTCAGAATTAATTAAAATAACTAGATACAGGGGGTGAAGTACGTCGAAACCTTGTGCTTTGAACTAAACGCGTACGTGGTTCGTGCCATGCAGCTGCAAGCTTGCATTCGGAAGATGATTGGTTCGAACCCACTGTCGGCAGCTCTGAAGATGGTTTTCCATTAGTGTCCATTTTTGCTCCTCGCGGTCTTTGGATAGTGAGGCTGGCTCTCACCCGGAGGCCCCGGGTTCAATTACTGGTCAGGCCAGAGAGTTTTATCTGGATCTGAGGGCTGGTCCACTTAGCCTACCTGCTTATAATCGAGGAGTTATCTGACGGTGAGATGGCTCCTCTGGTGTAGGAAACCAAGAATAGCTGCTGAGAGTAATTCATCGCTCTCACCACTGGACACCTCGAAATCTGTAGGTCTTCGAGTTGATTTGTGGTCGCTTGGTAGACTAAAGCACATCGGGGCTGTAGTGTAGTGAGCTTTGTTTGTTTCTTTGTTTGTCTGTGCCTTAATTAAGGCCATGTTCACTTTCTTCTCAATCCTAGCCCTATTCTACCTTATCGTCACCACGAGACTCGTCTGCGTCGGTGGGACGTAGAGCCAATAACTTAAAGAAATTTTAAAAATCCCTGCTGGTTCTGTATGCAGGGGAATAAGGGCAAGGGATTCTTGGACGTATCGCAAATTTGTTGCTTATCGAGGCACATTTTGGCCGAAATCTTTACTTCGCACAATTTACAATAGTATCATCAATAGTGAAGAATCTGTCCTCTAAACTTATGAATGGACTTCCTTAACGCTATACTGTTCTAACAGTTAGCGTTCGGCCTGTTGCTATCAGTCTGAGGTAGGGTGAGAGGCAGCTGCCAGAGATATACCTTCTCACCTGTCTTCCAGTAAATATCAAAATTATCCCCTTTACCACGGTAAGGAACCACAAATTATTTACTAAGGGCTGGGCTTAATAAAATATGTATTTTTCTTGACTTGATGAGGAAACTGCAAATTATCCTCTATATTCAAAGTATTGTCACTTGTTATTGGGAAGAAACATTCATCGTATAGAAAGCAGCGAGACCATCTCCGTAAATTCACTTTAATACTACTGTAAGGAGAACCTCCGTGGCGCAGGCGGCAGCGCACCGGCCTCTCACCGCTTCAAATCACGGTCACTTCATGGGTGATTTAGCTGGACAAAGCGGAGGCGGGACAGGTTTTTCTCCGGGCACTCCAGTTTTCCCTTTCATATTTCATTCCAGCAACACACTCCAATTTCATTTAATTTCATCTGCCAGTCATAAATCATTGCCCAAGAGAAGTGCGACAGGCTTCCACAGCTGGCACAGTTCCTATCCTCGCCGCTAGATGGGGTCTTATTCATTCCATTCCTGACCCGGTAGAATGACTGGAAACAGGCTGAGGATTTTCATTTTCACTACTGTAAGGATTAATATCACAGTATCCGACTCATAACCCCATAGTCGTGAGTTTAATGTTGTTGTCATCCTAGGATGAGACGTTCAGACTTTAAAAAATCGAAATGAGTTCCGCTTACGCTCTTAAATTGTAGAGCCATCCGAACATTGAAAACGGCACAGGAGGGAGCTACCTAAACGGCACTATTACTCTTTGTTTAAAAAGGAATTCTAAACAAAATAACATTTCTACTTACAGTTCTAGCCTGCCAAAATAACGATACTTTTTGGTGTAGAAATCAATGAGACATAACATAATATTGTTATTCTGTTAGAGGAATTATTATAAGTAGGACAATATGTTCTTAAAAATCTACGTAAAACAGAATCACGCAATTTTTGAATAATTCAAATAAACAAATTTGTACTGATATAAATCGTATGTTACTGACGCAAACAGGAATGGTATGAAGAAAATTTGAAGCTTTGAAAATTGAAAATTTGAATAAAATGTTTCCATCCCTACTGCGAGCGTGACAATGATGAGGGTATTTAGGGGTTGTATGAAGGATGTAAAGGAGACAGCATGTAAGTCCCTAGTATAACCTCAACTAGAGTATGGTTGCAGTGTATAGGACTCTCATCAGAATTACTTGATTCGAGCACTAGAAAAAATCCAAAAGAAATGCAGCTCGATTTGTTATGGGTAATTTCTGACGAAAGAGTAGCGTCAGGAAAATGTTGCAAAGTTTGGGTTGGGAAGACTTGGGAGAAAGGAGACGAGCTGCTTGACTAAGTGGTATGTTCCGAGCTGTCAGTAGAGAGATGGCGTAGAATGACATTAGTACACGAATAAGTCTGAGTGGTGTTTTTAAAAGTAGGAGAGATTAGTTGGAAATCAAGAGGATACATTTATAGGAGGATACGTTTATAGGAAGAGGAGTTAGAGATTGGAATAATTTACCAAAAAATTTCAAAAATTATTTGCAATTATTTAAGAAAAGATTAGGTAAGCAACAAATAGGGAATCTGCCACCTGGGAGATTGACCTAATGCCGATCAGTAATGATTGATTGATTGATTGATTGATTGATTGATTGATTGATTGATTGAATTTCACTTAACGGTGGGCAAAATAATCTTGAACCTTTGACTGTGACATCTTAAACCGACATGTATAAACACATCAGCAAATCGTTGATAATATTTCATTGATTAATTAGCATCGTGTCTTTGGAAACACACGTAAATAGCAACAAGCCGTGTGCACTGGATAGCAGACGACATACTCAGCCTACTGTAACCATTGCTCTATTTCAACGCCCCATATCGTCAAATATTCCTCATTCATTAGAAGAAAGCATACCTTCTCACACAGAAACAACTCCGAACATACTATACTTATCGATAAAATCTATGAAGTTTCAGGAAATACAAGCTTGAAAATATGTTTTGAAGCAGTTCAGTAGCCATATTTTTGTTTGCTCATTTTGTCTCGGTGGAGTTATATTAAGTGGTGAGGCGCTGGCCTTCTGACCTCAACTTGGCAGGTTCGATTCTGGCTCAGTTGGGTGGTATTAGAATGTGCTCAAATACGTCAGTTTTGTGTCGGGAGATTTACTGGCACGAAAATTTACGGGACTAAATTTCGGCATATCGGCGTCTACAAAAATCGTGAAAGTAGTTAGTGGGACGGAAAGCCAACAACAGTATTGTTATTTGTATTAGTGTTATTATTATGTGATGCTCGTCATGTAAAGTGTCACTTTATGTGTATCCCTCATAGGATAATGTCTAAAATTGTCGTTAATCTATTGATGTAACATAACTTCTTCTCCCCCATCCGCCGCCCATGTTGGGGAAGTCAATTTGCCTTTGATGTGTTCAGAGTTAGCATCTCCTTGTAGTAAAGAGCAACTGAAATGGGTACGGTACTTATTATTTACTGTCAGAGGGTTGATACATAGTAAACAGTACCAATATACATAGATATTATTTAGTGTCAGAGGGTTGATACATAATAAACAGTACCAATATACATAAATATTACCAATATACATAAATACCGGGCGAGTTGGCCGTGAGGTTAGAGACGCGCGGCAGTGAGCTTGCATCCGGGAGATGGTGCGTTCGCACCTCACTGTCAGCGCCCTGAAAATGGTTTTCCGTGGTTTCCCATTTCAACACCAGGCAAATGCTTGGGAGGTAGCTTAATTAAGGCCACAGCCGCTTCTTTCCCATTCCTGGACCTTTCCTCTCCCATCGTCGCCATAAGATCTATGTGTGTCGGTGCGACGTAAAAAATACATAAATATAGGTATACATAAACATAACATACACGTTACATTACACAAAATAAAAGGCAGTCTACAGATATAATTCGTGCGGTCACACTGAGTTCATCCAATCATCAGCCACAGCAATTCCTTCTTTGGTCGCTTGAACGAGGTCTTGAAGTACCATATGAAAATTGGTTTCTTCGGATTCTTGTATATTAACAAGATTTATTTTGTGTCTTATTTGAAGCGTACATGAAAAAGGCTCAGAATAACCTTTTTTTATTTCCTCAAGTGAGAATCCATCTCCATAAAGTTGTAGAGCAGGCAATATTACAATTCTTTGGCCATATTAAGAAAGGATCACGTCTGGAATAATTAATTGTCGAAGAAAAAGTTGATGGTAAAAGTTTACGAAGACAAGCTACGAAACGATTAGTTCCCATAGGTTCCCATGGGAAATTACCACTCGTAAATCAGAAGATCAAGAATAGAACCAGTTCATCAATGCTCTAACAAAGCCCTTGGTTCATGATACTCAGATATCAGTGAAACGACTGTAGAGAGGAAGAATGTTTTGTTATGGCATACTGTATTCTGTGTCTTACCATTTGTTATATGGGAGCAGATTGTGCGACCTAAGTGGGGCTTCATGGCCGTATGTATGTGATCCTGAAATAAAGAGTCAATCTGATTTAATTCCATTTCGCGCCATGGAATTCTGCTGTGGTTGGCAGCACTGGTTTCTTGTGTACAGCGTGTCGGAGGTGGTAGACTTCTGCTGACCGTCACACCCCAAGTGACTTATACATGTGTGGGGTAGTTTATCTTTCCCTGCAATCACAAAGTTCTGTCTGTTTTACTAAATACCTCCAGTTCTTGAGGTTGTCTCTAGATCTTCCAGTACCACTCTGTAAACGGTTAAGTGGTCCTCCAAGTAGCCGTGCTGAGCTGATGTCCAGGAGGTGGAGATTCATGAGTAGGGCCCGGATGTTTATACATTAATAGGTTAGAATGCAAACTTAGTGAAGCGAGTATTAAGTAGAGTGTACCCGCACGACGGTAATGCTATGAGGTTTGCATAAACATCAGGGGTTCGGCCCATTAGAAACCCTAGAATTTATGTTATTCCCACTACATTACGTTAGAGCGTGCTACTCGACATTTCCTACTAAGTAAATTTGTAACTAAATAATTTTGTTAGTAGGAAATGTCGACAAGCCCGCTCTAACGTAATGTTGTGGGAGTAACATAAATTCTAGGGGTTCTAATGGGCCGAACCCCTAATGTTTATGCAAACCTCATAGCATTACCATCGTGCGGGTAGACTCTACTTATTACTCGCTTCAGTAAGTTTACATTCTAACCTGTTACTGCATAAACATTCGGGCCCTATTCATGAGGTACCATCCACTACTTCGCTACAGGTCTCGGCGGGCTGTACTAGTGATTTTTTTAAAGTAGTAGGCGAGAAACGTTGAAGAAGTTACTGAAAGGGGTGATTTTCTTGCGGTGCTCAGCTTGAAAGTGTCGGTTGGTAATCCTAGCATCCCTAGATGAGTCTCTCATTACTTACATTTCATTGTGCTGCCACGGTCCTGACATGCCTTGATCAACAAGAATTCTCTTACGAACTCTACGGTAAGTAGGCTATTAGTTTTATAAGGTCCAGTGAGTCCTTCAATCACAAGCCCTTCAGACTTTTCACTTTCCTTGGACGATAATAATAATAATAATAATAATAATAATAATAATAATAATAATAATAATAATAATAATAATAATAATAATAATAATAATACAACGAGGGAGTTGGCCGTGATGTTAGGGGCGCGCAGATGCGAGCTTACATTCGGGAGATAGTGGGTTCGAACTCTACTGTCGGCAGCCCTGAAGATGGTTTTCCGTGGTTACTCCATTTTCACACCAAGCAAGTGCTGGGGATGTACCTTAATTAAGGTCACGGCCGCTTCCTTCTCACTCATAGCGTACAGGTATTTTGTTAATCTTGTAACATTAAGGCTACCTCTCTGTCAATTTCGACATTTTGTTTCAACCAGATGGTAGAAAAATCAGAATTCTTTGGATGACCTATAGTCGAGTTTTAATTTCCTGTCTGATAAATATCACATAGGTTACCTACAGTTCTTTTACAAACCGAAATCGTACGATACGGAATATAGAATGGACGTTATTCCGCCCTGCAGAATTCCACCTCCATCTGCCCGGTTTGAACCTGCGATCTTGGGATCGGAAGGCCGACACGCTATCACTGGTCCACAGAGAAAGCTTTGTGGTTAGAATCAAGTGCGGATGGTTATCTAATTGCACTACCACTTGAAACAATAATAATTGCCTCTAGCTTCCATTTAACTCTTTCACACAGTGTCAAATACCTGGTACAAATACATTGCCGTGTAGTAAATTGTGACTTCACACCTGGAAACAAGAGTCCTATTATTTATTTTGCAGGATGTGTAAGTTGTCAACGTCCAAATAAAGTAAAGACGAAAGAAAAATAATACAGTATTTTATTTCATTTGTTTGAATGTAATGGTACATTAGAGCGTGTTTTTTTCTTTCGTTATAATTCGTTGTTCCGCTCCATATACCGTAGTTTGTCTCAGCACCGTCCGGAACAGTCTGCCACACCAAAAAGGCGTTGGTTCTGTTTCCAGTGACTCAGCAGCTTCAATCCCAGAATCTCGCATGCGCGCATAAGCTCTCAGTACACTTGTATCGTGCTTGCTAAACCTGACCAAGGCGTTATTCCAGTTTTCAACGGTTTTGTTGATTTTTGTTTTCGAGTTCCGCGCGAGTGTGTTATTGCTTACGCAATCAATTCGGAGGTTTAAATGTTTTAATATGAGTAGTGAAAGCACAGTACAACAATTATTTAACACTACTTTTTCATCACTTTCTTACGGTGAAAAAAAAAATAAACAAGTGACTGACAGTCATGGACCATTCCCAGCCATTTTCAGGGCTGCCGAAGGTGGTTTGTTAATTATCAGTACTTAAGTTTTGTAATATCATTGCAGTATATAAATTTTTATAATGGTGTAGTGAATGAAATGGCCAAAGTATGTATTTCATCTTTGAAAGAAAAATCGTAATTCTCTGCAGATTTCCTCTTTTTTTTATCCATGTCTTTCTATTACATTCATTCACTTCTTGATCTGAATAATCTGGTAAAAGGAGTTCGGTGTAACGGGGGAGGGGGTGTGAAATGTGCGGTCTTATATTTAATCCGTTTATTTCAACTATGACAACGTCTGAACTTCTGGCCTGGGAAACGCCACTGCTCGTCTAGTGTCTATTTGAATCTTCTCGTCGCCAGCTACATCTCGTGTTTATGACTCCTACTGTTGTCAACGTAAGTTATTCAACAGTTGCACATGTATTCTAACCTTTGCTAATTATCATCGGTTAACCAAAGTTTTATGCAGAGCAGCAGGTTCACAATCCGAGATAATTACACAGGCCACAATGCTCTTTATTCATGCAAGAATTCCTTAGGCTCGCTACCTGAACCATGTAAAATATGAAGAGATAAACGCTGACTCTTGTACTAATAGGCGTGGAGATTGCCTTTACATAAATCTCTTCTCCTTTCCTGCTTGTTTCCTTGCAAATGTATGAATAGAGCTGTTTATAATTTTATTTTATCCGTTAATTAACAGAACTTATGAGTTTTAGTTCATGTGATACATATAAGGGTAAAAAATAAGCAAATAAAATAATAATAATAATGTTAATAATGTTATTGGCTTTACGTCCCAGTAATAACGTTTACAATTTTCGGAGACGCCGAGGTACCGGAATTTAGTCCCACAGGAGTTGTTTAACGTGCCAGTAAATTTACCGACACGAGGCTGACGTATTTGAGCACCTTTAAATACCACCGGACTGAGCCAGGATCGAACCTGCCAAGTCCACGCTGGCGTAGCAGGGGGAGAGGTGATACTCCCACGTGGTGCGTCCCAGGTGGCGGATAGGAGGGTCCTAACCGGCTTGCCGGCGGACTTGAGGGAAATAAAATACCTCTCGCGAACCAAACACGCAACCCCCTCTGCGTGGGGGAACGCAGACGAAGAATTCACCCACGGTATCCCCTGTCTGTCGTAAGAGGCGAATAAAAGGGGCGACCAAGGGGTGATAAAATTAGAACCATGAGACTACTTGTAATTAGTACCACCACGCGGGGAACACCATGGGTCGCTTATACGTAGTACCACTGTATTAGGTACAGAATATGTTTGTGATTAGTAGCAATAGAGTGCGTTCGCGGCTTTTACAGTACCTGTGATTCGTACCCCTATATGAGCAACACCATGGGATTAGCGACACCATGGTTCTGCCTTGCCTATGCTTAGTGCCCACTCTGTGAAGAACACCACGGGATAGTGCGGGTCCCTGTGGTTAGTCCACTTATGTGAGGAACGCTATAGGTTTGCGTTGCGTGTAAGTAGCGCCGCAGTGTGCGAAACACCATAGGTCTGTGTTACATGTGCGCGTTACATTACCTGTGAGTAGTACCATAATGTGTGGAATACCGCGAGTCTACGCTACTTTTGATTTGTACCGCAACATGACAAATAGCATGGTTCTATTTTCCTAGCGGTAAGTATTATTATGAGGGGCCGATGACATGGATTTTGGACCCGTTTCGACGACAAGCATCGTCGAGTCAGTATTGTGCTTTAGAAGCTGTCCCTTGGTCAATAATACTATTGTTTAACGCTGGTTTGTGGGAATGTGGGGCATTGCGGGTCGAATCCACTGATCGTTTTAATTTCATCTCCATCCATTCATTCTTCGTCCTCATGTTTGAATTCTGGTCAGTGGAGGATTATGGATTTTTAATTGTCATACAATTTCGTCTCATTTCGAACCATTAGGGGCCGATGACCTAGATATTAGGCCCCTTTAAATAACAAGCAACATCGTCATCATCGTCATCATCATCAACCTGCCAAGTTGGTGTCAGAAAACGAGCGCCTCAACCCTCTGAGCCCGGCAATAATAATGTTGGATCATCAGGAGTAATAGATTTTAAATAAAGGCCACAGACGAATTCACGTCTATATTTTGAAATATTTACTTGACATTTTTTGTTATAGTTATTTTTATTATTACACTGCTATCATTTTTGTTCCAAGTGCATGTCCGGGATTTCTCTTCTGTTATATACAAACGAAAGACGTACTTGCAGGTTATTCTCATTGTAACATTTTCAATTCATACATTACTTTTAAAACCTTTAGTAACAACGATAAAATATTGTTTTGATCGATGAAATCATTTGCACACTGCATATGCAATTTGTTCAAGTAGTGTACACCATGAAATAAACCCCAAAAATAATTTTCCTCTCTGCTGAAAAATTACTGACTTGTTGCTTACATCCTTATGCCGTGAGGTCTTCAATTGGAGTTCTGGAACAGTGAAATAAACGGAAAGATCACGTTCAATCTTTGTATTGCTTCTTAAACCTATATGCATTTTTGTACCTTTATTGAAATAGTGACGCTTCGACAGCATTTCACTTAAGAAGGATGATACATTATGCCAGAATTGTAAGAAAGTTGGATGTAATTTACTACTTGGGTGACTTCGTGGGTACCAATAATAAAACTATCTCAATGAATGCAAAGTGTACATCAGGGCCTCTCAAACGCCCAAAATCTCAAGCGTGCAAGTTGAGGCGCAGAGTTCCTGTGCACAGTGCATCGGTCCCACTCGGCTCGGCTCGGACCAGCGCTTCGTCTCTGGGCTACTCGACTAAGCTTGGCTCAACTCGGCTCGGATTTGGAGCGCTACGGAGCAAGTGAGGAAGAGGGAGACAGGCGGAGCAAGTGAGACAGGCGTGGGGAAATAGAGAGACAGCGCCATTGCTCCAAATCGAGGAGTGGCGGTCTGCACTTTGTTCAACCAAGCGAAGTCATCTTTTGCACCGTGCACATGCACCCTGAGAGGCCCTGGTGTACATAAACCTCCAAGGGTTAACTCCGATATTGCGCTCCTTATTCCCGGTCGTTCTTGTACTGAAAAAGTTAAAACAGAAGTTCGAGCAATGACGTTTTCTGTCAAGAGATGCAGGTGGCATTCCGAACATTTTGTGGCGTGAATAAAAGAAAATAATAATGATAAAGACATCTCCATATAGGCCATGAAGGCCCCTGGTAAGGTGGAAGGTAAAGCCACTTGATGGGTAGAGTGATTAGCTCTACGACCAGCCACCATTTCCCCTAGGAATTAACCTGGGACTAATTTTGGTGTAGGCTGAGTGAACTTCAGGGCCATGTGAATAAAAGTAAACCGCAGGTAAAATCTAATTCAGAAGAGATGAGCAGATTTACCTAAACAGAGACTCGAACCATGGAGCTCCCAATTAATCCTAGTTTTCTGCTGTGCTTTGTGGCAAAGCTCCTCTACTTGAGTACAAAAACAAAATTGTGAATAAAAAAATCCTCTGGCATCTCAGCTGAGGATAAAGTGACCATAGCATAATATATCTCTATGAGAATTACAGGAGAAAAAATTGGTATATTGGTACAATAATTGCCGGCCCCGCGCTGTAGGGGTAGCGTGCCTGCCTCTTACCCGGGGGATACGGGTTCGATTCCCGGTCAGGTTAGGGATTTTACCTGCATCTGAAGGCTGGTTCGAGGTCCACTCAGCGTACGTGATTACAATTGAGGAGCTACCTGACGGTGAGATGGCGGCCCCGCTCTAGAAAGCCAAAAATAACGGCCGGGAGGATTCGTCGTGCTGACCACATGACGCCTCGTATTCTGCAGATCTTCGTTCTGAGCAGCCGTCGCTTGGTAGGCTATGGCCCTTCGGGGCTTTTGCGCCATGGTTTTTCTTTTTACAATGATTAAAATCGCTGACATTCAGAGACAACTGAAATTTGTCAGTTCTACTTTAATTCATAAATATTATATGTGTGGCTCCACTGGCCACTAAAATCTGCCAAGTTGAACGTCCCGTCCATAAAACCAGCCATCAGACTACGTTTAGTATCCAAGTGCATTGCCTAAACCCAATGAATATTTCTGTAATACAATCTTCCTCAAATTGTAAGCTTCCGTGGCTCAGGCGGCAGTGCGCCGAACTCTCACCGCTGGGTTTCGTGGTTCAAATCCCAGTCGTTCCACGTGATTGTGCTGGACAAAGTGGAGGCGGGACATGTTTTTCCCGGGTACTCCGGTTTCCCTCGTCATCTTTCATTCCACAACACTCTCCATGATCATTTCGTTTCATCTGCCAGTCATTAATCATTGCCCCATAGAAGTGCGACAGGCTTCGACAGCTAGCACAGTTCCTATCCTCGTCGCTAGATGGGGGCTTCATTCAGTGACTGGACAACAGCTTGTAGGTTTTCAATCATAATGTCTTTTGAATCTTGACTTCAGAGTTCATAGAATAAACAGTTCTTCGTTAACAGGTAAGTGTTTTGTCGAAATACTTTTAAACACTAGTGTTATTTGAACGATCTTAAACATTCAACGACCATTAAGGATCTTATTACACCGAGTCTCATAAATACCTCATCTTTCTCTTTAGCTTTTATCTTCAAATATCTCCACCAGTTCCCTCAGCAATCTCCTTTGTTGGTACAGGAAAATGTATATTTACATAGAGAAACATCATACAATATTTTTAACAAAACGATGCGTGGTACAAGTCTCAACGCACCGAGTGTCAACAAAGGGGACGAGTGTCTGGGATGATGATGTCACTCCGAGAGGCTTCACAGAGTGCTAGGCTGCGTGACACATTGTTATTGTAGGTGTTCCTACATGTTGCCTTGAGTGTGTGTTAATCCCTTATTCATATTGATATTAGAGAGAGAATGCACAGTAGAACGAGAAACGAAATAATCCAGCCTGTATTAACTAAAGTGAAATAAAAACCGTCCTTGTATTTGAATCTAACATATTTATAAACCTCTATGTAACCTGGAATTTCAGAATGGATATTCGCGAGAAGGTTTACCATGAATTATTCGAGTATTCATTGAAATATAACTTAGACTTCAGAGAAGGTAACTGGACTCGCATTTTGCTTGTAAATGCGTAAAGAAGTAGTGTAATTAAATATGCATGACCCAGTAGCGTAGCCAGAATCGCCCGATGGTGTGGGGGAGGGGGTGTTGTAGTTATAAAATGATTATAGAACACAATGATGGTGCTTGTACGACTGCACTGCACTACAAAATCTTATACGTATTACAATACAGAACAACAACAGTACGATGTAGGTCTACAGTTTTACAGCGAATGTTATGTTCAGTTTCTTAGAAAACGTATTCAACAGATCTGTTGGTTTTACAATTATGCCTGAATGTTTATGCAGTTTATTATTGTCAGTTTTGTTGATTTTCTTTTTGTAAAATTTTCAGGAGGGGGGGGGGTGGTGTTCTGGCCCCCAGAAACCCCCATTGACTACGCCCTGGCATGAACCCTCTTCATTTAGTTGTCAATTATCAATTATAAGATCTGACAGCTTCCCACATCTGATACTTACTTTGGACATTCTTCTTCCTGGTCTCTTATCAGTTATTTGAGGTCGGCATTACATGTAGTTTTGACCCAGTTTTACGAACGGATGTCCTTCTTCACACGAAACTTATGGTAATGTATGCATTCAGTACTAAGTGTTTTTATAGTGGGTGGTAGTGTGATGTGTTGTTATGTAAAAGGACATGTGTATTAAAATGATCGGATTATCGCGTCCCCGAACGGGAGAGGCTGATACAGTATCCAGTCGGACCTGGAATCGAACCTGCGACCCTCTGAACCAAAGGCTTCTCGCTGCCAAGGAACTGGACTGACATTTTGGATATTTTATATGATGGATTCAATTTATGTTGGCAGATTTCTGTAATAAAAGCGGGCGGTGGTGGCGATGGAGTGGGGTGGGCTGATTAGCTCAGTTTCTCAGATACTGGCTTCCCACGCAGAATCCTGGTCGATCTTGGGTCGAGATTTTCATAGCAAGAATCACGTGGTGTCAGGAAGGGCATTCGGTCTTAAACCCCTGGCCAAAACCAACAGGGGCATGGGAGGCTCCAGTGACCCTAGAAATAACTGGGAGGACAAGCTGAAGAAATTTACTTCTATAATAAAAGCGAAGTACTTCTACTTTGTTTACACTTTGTATTCAAACATGAAGGTTTAACTTAAAGGGTAGCAGAAATGATATTGGACGTGTGCCTGGAGAGTAAGAGAAGTAGAGGGAGACCAAGCCGAGGATGGTTAGACTCCGTTTCCAATGATTTGAAGATTCGAGGTATAGAACTAAACGAGACCACAGAACTAGTTAAAAATAGAGGATTGTGGCGCTGGTTACGAAATTCACAGAGGCTTGCAGACTGAACGCTGAAAGGCATGTATGTATGTATGTATGTTCAATCCTCAGCCAGAAGGCTGGTTCGATCCTCAACAGCTCCGCCATCAGCTGTCATAGATGGCCCAGCCATCACTGAAGAGGCGTTCTAAAGAAATGAGGAATGATGTAGTTTTCCGTTGCTTTCCTCACCGAGTCAGAAGTTGCTATTACATATCAGTCTGCCAAGCCCACTGAAATGCATGCAACAACTGACCCCATGAGCAACGTTTTCACACCATTCATAGCAGGGACTAGCTGCATAAGGAATGGCATCGCACATATCTCAGTCAGTTTCATATTATCAAAGCCAAGGATAAGACAGAGACAAATCAATGAAAGTAACAAAATTACTCTAGCCTATACCAGAAGACATAGTGCACTGTAAACTCTAGGTCCTGCCAGGAACAGTATATAATGAAGATGTATGTATGTATGTATGTATGTATGTATGTATGTATGTATGTATGTATGTATGTATGTATGTATGTATGTATGTATGTATTCTATATTATCCAAACTATCTTCGTAAATGTATGTCGATAAAAATACAATTCAGGTGCTTCTTAAGTTCTTTAGGTAAAATACTTTCGAGTGCGTAATCAGTAGCCAACGAGATATAAGGTTGAAGGTTATGGGGTGGTCAGTATTTGAACATGAAATTGCCTCAGGTGATTTACTGATGGAGATACATCGTTCAAGACCAACAGAATATTCTGCAGCTGATGGAATATTGAAGGTTGTGAGTTCTATTCTCAACAACTGGAATTATAATTTACCACGTATTAAGACGACACATAACTATTTTAACCGGCATAAACAGAGCTATATTGCAGAAATATAATGTTCTATCACACTGAGTATGATCAAACTTCAGAAAATCGAAGAAAGGTGAAATACAATTCGTTCTAGACCAGCATACAGTCAAGATGATGCATCCTCTGGCTGTACTTCGTTATGGTCCATGGTACCATCCCATCAAAAATGATGCACTGGTGGTTTTCAAGACGTCAGAATCCTTTATTCACAGCTTCTCACCTCCAGATATGGAGGTTGGTTCTGTTAACAAACCAAATACTGGCAGAGAAATGGATGAAAGACATTGAATTAATGACTTTCAGTTTTAATAATAATAATAATAATAATAATAATAATAATAATAATAATAATAATAATAATAATAATAATAATAATAATAATAATAATACTCTATTCTTTCTTCCTTTCTTCTTAATCTGTTTACCCTCAAGGGTTGGTTTTTCCCTCGGACTCAGCGAGGGATCCCACCTCTACCGCCTCAAGGGCAGTGTCCTGGAGGGTCAGACATCGGGTCGGGGGACACAACTGGGGAGTATGACTAGTACCTCGTCCAGGCGGCCTCACCCGCTATGCTGAACAGGGGCCTTGCGGGGGATGGGAATATTGGAAGGGATAGACAAGGAAGAGGGAAGGAAGTGATCCTGGCCTTAAGTTATGTACCATTACGGCATTTGCCTCGAGGAGAAGTAGGAAACCACGGAAAACCACTTTGAGGATGGCTGACGAGGGAATTGAACCACCTCTACTCAGTTGACCTCCCGAGGCTGCGTGGAGCCCGTTCTAGCCATTGTACCACTTTTCAAATTTCGTGGCAGAGCCAGGAATCGAACCCGGACCTCCGGAGGTGGCAGCTAATCACACTAACAACTACATTACTGCGCCGGACAGCAATAATAATAATAATAATAATAATAATAATAATAATAATAATAATAATAATAATAATAATAATAATAAATAATAAATCTAACACAAGTTAAGATTTGGGGTGTATATTTCAAACGTTTGAAATCTTTCCTTAATAGTTGATGCTTGGTGATAAAGAATAGCTACCTATATTCTGTAATCGTTTTATATCGGGTTATATATCCTACCGTAATAGTCTCGGTTGTGAAGAAGAAGACAACTCCTTTGATTTTCAATCACATTCTCGGACGTTTGTGTAGAATGCAGTGTACATACCTGAAAAGAAAAAAAAAGAAAAAAAAAACAAGGTTATTGCACAGTGAAATGTGCTTCGATTATTATTAACACTGGTAAAATATTATTGACTGACATTATAAAGAGAGAATAACATCTGTATACCAATAGAGTATAGCAAAGGCACATCTGTTATGAATGCAAATGCAGTTGAGGATGCTATAGGCTTCCATTTAGCCACTGAGAGATATATGAAACGGTCCTGTAACTGGCAATTTTATATCAAAAGGGAATCATGGCTCTCATCTGCCTAAAGGCAGAATGGACAAAAATCCCCCTCCCCCCCCCAACCATCAAACCTTTCTTTCTCTCCCTTCCCTCCAATTAGCGTTAAGACAGGATGGTTGCCCAGTTGTATTTCCTCTTAAAACAGTAATCATCACTACCAAACCAAACCAAATCAAAGTAATCTGCATTGCGCTACAGTCTTGATGGACATTGGCCTACCAAGCACCCACTGCTCATCCTGAAGGTCTGCAGATTTTGGGGTGATGCGTGATCAGCGTAGCGAATCCTCTTGGCCGTTATTCTTGTCTGTCTACACTCGGGCCATCTCACCGTCAGATAGCTCCTCAATTGTTTTCTTGTAGGCCAAGTGGACCTCAAAACTCGAACGATGTAAAGGAGAGGGCATATAAGTGTCTGGTAAGACCCCAATTAGATTATAGTTCCAGTGTATCCACACCAGGATTACTTGATATGAGAGCTGGAGAAGTTGGAAAGGAAATGAGCACGAACGATTTGTTCTGGATGATTTCAGACAAAAGAAGAGTGTTACGAAATTGTTGGACAATTTGGCCAGGGAAGGTTTTGTAGTAAGAAGACGAGCTGCGCGACTAAGCGGTATGTTCCGAGCTGTCAGTGGAGAGTTGGCGTGGAATGACATTAGTAGACGAATAAGCTTGATTGGAGCTTTTAAAGGTAGGAATGACCATAATATGTTCGGATCCATGGGGTGCTGGCCTTTAGTCCAAGGGGTCCTGCGTTCGATTCCCAGCCGTGTTGGGGATTTTAACTTTCATTGGTTAATTCGGATGTTTGAGGGGCTGGGCGTGTGTGCCGTCTTCAGCATTAATATTCATCATAGATAGGGCTCCATTCTCACAGACGCGTAGATCGCCAATCGGGCGTCGACTCGAGAGACTTGCACCATGCAGACTTCATTATATTATCATATGAAGGTAAAATTGTAATTCAAGTTGACAAATTGGGCCATATATTCTTTTATAGGAAGAGGAGTTAGGGATCTCAATAATTTATCAAGGAACATATTTGATGAATTTCCACGTTGTCTGAAATTATTGAACAAAAGACTACGTAAAAGTAATTATATTTTTGCTAGCAGTTTATTGTCGCATTAACACATGGAAGGTTTTCGGGGACGCATGGTTGGTAAAGAATAGGATTGAGAAAGTTACTGTACGGCCCCAGCATTTGCTTGTTTGCTTGGCGAGAAAATGGGAAACCACGGAAAACCATTTTCAGGTCTGCCAACAGTGCCATTCGAACCCACCATCTAGCGAATGCAAGCTCACAGCTGCGCGCCCTTAAGCGCACGGTCAACTCGCCCGGTAGGTACCTAAGCCCACGGACGCTTCCTTATCTCTTCCTTGACTGTCCCTTCCGATCTTCTCATCCCTCCACAGTCCGGCTCGTTGGCTGAATGGTCAGCGTACTGGCCTTCGGTTCAGAGGGCCCCGGGTTCGATTCCCGGCCAGGTCGGGGATTTTAACCTTCATTGGTTAATTCCAATGGCCCGGGGGCTGGGTGTTTGTGCTGTCCCAACATCCCTGCAACTCACACACCACACATAACACTATCCTCCACCACAATAACACGCAGTTACCTACTCATGACAGATGCCGCCCACCCTCATCGGAGGGTCTACCTTACAAGGGCTGCACTCGGCTAGAAATAGCCACACGAAATAATAATTATTATCATTCCTCCACAAGGCCCCTGTTCAGCATAGCAGGTGAGGCCACCTGGGTGAGGTACTGGTCCTCCTTCCCAGTTATACCCCCGATCCAAAGCCTCGAGCTCCAGGATACTGCCCTTCAGGTGGTAGAGGTGGGATTCGTCGCTGATTCCGAGGGAAATACCGACCAGATTAAGAAAAAGAAATAAAGAAAAGGAAAAAAGAAAGTGAAATGGGAAACCACGGAAAAGGAAATTCAGCGTTGCCTCTATCTCTCGGATGATTGATTGATTGATTGATTGATTGATTGACCCAGATCTCTAATTAAGGTAAAAGTACCTATCTTGACTGGGAATTGAATACGGTACCTCCAGATCAGAGGATGGCTCGCTACCCCTTGACCGTGAAGCTGGCGAATCACACCACCCGCTCTGTTAAATTCTATAGCAGGTGAAAGACGTTGAAATTACGTCGTCCATGTTGAAGGGAGAAGCAGCCGTTGAGTTGTGCACATCCATTATTATCTCACACACCACAACGTGTGTGTGTTAATATCACAGTATTGCTCATATCTGAATACCGTCGTGTTTACGTGAATAGTGCTGGTGGATGTTGCATGAATAGCACTATTTAAAAAAATACAAACAAGTCGGCAGATAACTACACATACACACATTTTGTTTTAGAAAGGAAAGCATTTTGGGGAAACAATGATATTTTGTGTTAACGTTGAATATACTCGCGATTATAACATGAAAATTACATTAAGTAAACACGTAGGATGGAACATAGCTATAATCCTGTAATCCTGTTTCACTGTTCGCCAAACATCATCAAATCGTATAACTATTTAACTGTATCGCAACTGGCAGAGCAGGATGTGAAAGGATATCCTACAGCGAGGAGAGGAAACACCAGGATTACTGCCGTGTTGTTATACAGAGAGGAAAAAAAACCTGGGAGCTTTGGACTAGAAAAATTTCTGACTTTCATTACTCTGAAAATTTGGTGCATTCCTTACCGTTCTTATAGCTTCACTGTCGTTATGGGTGAATTAATAACAAGGGTTGAAATGAGAATTTGAACTGAATAGACTAGAGTGATGATATTCATAGAGAACCCATTACTGGGGAAATCTGTGAGTGATTGGGTAGGAAGAAGTCTTAGAGCTGCAGAAGATGACGTCTGTCGTTTGATGTGCCCTGGTAATAATAATAATAATAATAATATAATAATAATAATAATAATAATAATAATAATAATAATAATAATAATCAGGGAAATCCCCAAAGAATGGAAGACAGAAATCCATCCGCTACACACACACAAAAAAAAAGGGGACAAACAAGATGTCGACAACTACACAGGCGTGTCCCTACTCCCGATCGCCTATATAATCCTCTCGAAGTTGCTTCTGAATAGAACAGAGGCGACTCTGGACAAACAACTGTGGTAATACCAAGGAGGGTTTAGGAAAGGCTGCTCCTGTATCAAACAAATCTTCAACTTGAAGGCAATATTCCGCCACAGAATGCTGAGCGGCAAAAAGTTGTTGTGTTTTTCATAGACTTTGAAAAGCGATCTATTGGGTAGACATAGGGACCTTGGGCAAGATCACTAGGGAATTTCAATTCAAAACCAAGTTAGAAAATATAATCAGAGTGACTCTAATGGGCACAACCTCCGGGGTGAAATTCATAGGGCGTCTGTCGCAACCGTTTGAAATCAAGAAAGGCGTGAGGCAAGGTTATGGAATAACCCCGCTCCTATTACATTGCGTAATACAAACGATTGTAAGGATTTGGAACGCGGAACTTGAACGTCAAGGGATAACCCAAAATCTGCCTTGGAAGAAAATCAGGAGGGATTAAAGGCAACAGCCTACTTTCCGCGGATGACTTTGCTATATACTATCAGAAAGCCCAGAGGTCGCAACCTTCCACATTATTCTCTTGGAAAGAATTGCCACATAAACAGGACTGAAGATCTCAAACGAAAAGACTAAATTTATGACGAACATCAAACATGGACTGAAGTTCCTCGAAAAAGAAATAGAACATACCGAAAGACTCAAGAAGTTCAACTACCTTTGTGGGACCATACAGGAGAATGGACTAGAGAAAGCCGCAGTGGATGATCCGATCTTAAAAACCGAGAGAGCATTCGGATTAACAAAAAATCTCTACAATAAGAAGTGCATATCCTGGAATGCCGAAATGAAACACTACAACACCGTGGTTAAAACAGAATGCCGGTGAATGCCTTTCCATGACCTACCAATTGGAGAAGCTAGACGTCTTAGAAATAATAATCCTCAGAAAAATTACGGGCGCTGTGCAAAATGAAGGCTGATGGAAACATCGGAGCAAGAAAGAAGTTTACCAGAATCTCGGAGACCATTAAGAGGAGAAGGCTGTCATTTCTAGGACATCTCTAAACAATGCACGGATATAGACTTACCAATCAGCTATTTGATTAATTCTGGAAAAAGACGATCACTACAACATGGATTAAGGAAACGAAGAAGGATACGGAAAGGTTAAACATCTCGGAAGTCCAAATGCTAGACAGAAATCAATTTAGGAACACGGTGAAATATCTGGGAGGGTTTCAAACCGAAGGAACGACTAAGAAGTCCGGGAGAGCCTGGACAGGATAATAACGGAAGCACACCAGTGAACGCATGAAGGAGTATGGGACACTGTAATCTAATTAAAAATTATATATGAATAAATAACTAAAATTAATAACATGATTAAAATAACTTCTACATAAATGAAGTTGTAGGGGTCCTCTGTCTGTAATTTAGTTTGTTTTGCTAATTTTTCAGATATTTATCCCTTTTAGGTCAACTCAAGAACGTATAAGTGATTTTTATTGTTCATACCTGTTTGTTTCTTCCACCATCATGGCGAAACGGCTGGACAGATTTCATATTTAGCGTATACTCATCCCGGGGAAGATTCTGATATGCATATGATTTTAAAATATAGGAAAACCACAACAGTTTTCTTCCATTTTCTCTTATACTATTGATTTTCTGTAAAATCCGTGGACAATATGTGAAACACCCCTTCATTATAAACAACTTTGTTACGTACATAATTTCGCTTATTCTAACGTATTACCATTACTTGGGCAGAAAGCAAGAGAGACGTCAATCAAACAATCAATACTGATCTGCATTTAGGGCAGTCGCCCAGGTGGCAGATTACCTATATGCTACTTTCCTAGCCTTTTCCTAAATGATTTCAAAGAAATTGGAAATTTATTGAACATTTCCCTTGGTAAGTTATTCCAATCCCTAACTCCCATTCCTATAAATGAATATTTGCCCCAGTTTGTCCTCTTGAATTCCAACTTTATCTTCATATTGTGATCTTTCCTACTTTTATAAACGCCATTCAAACTTATTCGTCTACTAATGTCATTCCACGCCATCTCTCCGCTGACAGCTCGGAACATACCACCTAGTCGAGCAGCTCTTCTTCTTTCTCTCAATTCTTCCCAACCCAAACATTGCAACATTTTTGTAACGCTACTCTTTTGTCGGAAATCACCCAGAACAAATCGAGCTGCTTTTCTTTGGATTTTTTCCAGTTCTTGAATCAGGTAATCCTGGTGAGGGTCCCATACACTGGAACCATACTCTAGTTAGGGTCTTACCACAGACTTATATGCACTCTCCTTTACATCCTTACTACAACCCCTAAACACCCTCATAACCATGTGCAGAGATCTGTACCCTTTATTTACAATCCCATTTATGTGATTACCCCAATGAAGATCTTTCCTTATATTAACACCTAGATACTTACAATGATCCCCAAAAGGAACTTTCACCCCATCAACGCAGTAATTAAAACTGAGAGGACTTTTCCTATTTGTGAAACTCACAACCTGACTTTTAACCCCGTTTATCAACATACCATTTCCTGCTGTCCATCTCGCAACATTTTCGAGGTCACGTTGCAGTTGCTCACAATCTTGTAACTTATTTATCACTCTATAGAGAATAACATCATCCGCAAAAAGCCTTACCTCCGATTCCACTCCTTTACTCATATCATTTATATATATATATATAAGAAAACATAAAGGTCCGATAATACTGCCTTGAGGAATTTCCCTCTTAATTATTACAGGGTCAGATAAAGCTTCACCTACTCTAATTCTCTGAGATCTATTTTCTAGAAATATAGCAACCCATTCAGTCACTCTTTTGTCTAGTCCAATTGCACTCATTTTTGCCAGTAGTCTCCCATGATCCACCCTATCAAATGCTTTAGACAGGTCAATCGCGATACAGTCCATTTGACCTCCAGAATCCAAGATATCTGCTATATCTTGCTGGAATCCTACAAGTTGAGCTTCAGTGGAATAACCTTTCCTAAAACCGAATTGCCTTCTATCGAACCAGTTATTAATTTCACAAACATGTCTAATATAATCAGAAAGAATGCCTTCCCAAAGCTTACATACAATGCATGTCAAACTTACTGGCCTGTAATTTTCAGCTTTATGTCTATCACGCTTTCCTTTATACACAGGAGCTACAATAGCAACTTTCAATTCATCTGGTATAGCTCCTCCGACCAAACAATAATCAAATAAGTACTTCAGATATGGTACTATATCCCAACCCATTGTCTTTAGTATATCCCCAGAAATCTGATCAATTCCAGCCGCTTTTCTAGTTTTCAACTTTTGTAACTTATTGTAAATGTCATTGTTATCATATGCAAATTTTATTACTTCTTTGGCCTTAGTCTCCTCCTCTCTCTCGACATTATCCTTGTAACCAACAATCTTTACATACTGCTGACTGAATACTTCTGCCTTTTGAAGATCCTCACATACACACTCCCCTTGTTCATTAATTATTCCTGGAATGTCCTTTTTGAACCTGTTTCTGCTTTAAAATACCTATACATACCCTTCAATTTTTCACTAAAATTTGTATGACTGCCAATTATGCTTGCCATCATGTTATCCTTAGCTGCCTTCTTTGCTAAATTATATTTTCTAGTAAGTTCGTTCAATTTCTCCTTACTTCCCCAGCCATTTCTAACTATTATTTCCCAGTACATCTGCTTCGGGCCTTACCTAACCTGAAAACGGCTAAATAAGTAGGAAATGCACCTAGGTTCATCAATAAGTCCAGTGATTCTAAAATAACTATATTCTGAATAATATCCGTGCATGAGCACCTCATCAGCACACCAAAATGTACATAAAATACACTCACAAAATACTGACGGAAGACTTCATATTTACAACGACAACAACAACAAAACAGTGGGAAGCCAAAAGCGATGACCAAGCTACTACTTGCAGTCACTACGTTGAACATTACTTACAAAATACATATATGTAGGTAAAAACCCCTCATTGTCTCTGTGTATCAACGCAACTTGCATATTCTTATAATTGACGCTTGTTATATCACACATATACCGGACCTTTATAATACTGTGTTCACTGATTCTAACACTTGGTTTAAAGATACTTTCTCTTGAGCAACACACGCTTATCGTTCCAGACCATAAATTATGGAAAGTCTGAAATACAGCACCCTATAACTCTCAACAACATATAAGACACCAAGTCGCCACAAGTGATAAAAAAAAACCAAGTGTCTAAGCACTCCACAGTTTGTAGGTCAGTACCACACATCACATTCCACAAAGTTTCACCTCAACAACGTTTCACAAAAGTTACACCTCCTCTCACTTTCCACCAAATATTTTAAGACAAGCATGTCTCACAAAAGTTACATCTCCTCTACGTTCCACAAAATATTAAAATCAACTCCTCCTCTGTTTTCAGTCAAGTCTCTCCGCCGTTTTCTCACATGCCTAAATATACCTCCTATCACATGGTACGTCTAGATTGATCCTTGCAATCCAATCACGAGTAAAAGATCCTCTTTTGCATACCAAGACCACGCCCCGAACCTCTTCCGGGTCCCAAGACAATAACAACAAGACCAGCTCATTGGACTCTGGGCTGTTCCACATGACACAGAAAGTTTCCGAGTTGTAAATGGTACTGTTTTCCCATCCGCTTGTACAAAACAATTATTACTCATATCACATATGGAGACCTTCCAACTTGAAGTATTAAGAATAAATATACAAATAAAATAATAGTAACAATAATACGAATAATTATAATAATACGAGGGGTCAAATATAAACGGGATTTTATTTTTATTTAAATTCATTTATTGAATAACTAAAGGCAATTACAATTTATTTTCCACATAGTTTTCTGCTTTGGAAATGCGTTTGTCCCAGCGTGCGGACAGCTATTTGATACCCTTATCGTAAAAAGAACAGGGTCGTGACACCAGCCAGTCGCGCACGAAGTCTTCCACACTGTCAATCTCTTCAAATCGTTGTCCTCCTAGAGCTTTTTTAAGCGGTCCGAACAATTGGTCATTGTATGGCGATAAGTCCGGGCTGTAAGGAGGATGATCAAGTGAAGTCCAGTGTATTTCCTGTAGCTTGGAGACAGTTAGAGCTGCAGTATGGGGCCGCGCCTTGTCGTGGAGGAGGATGAACTGTTGAATCGGTTGGTCTCGTCTTTTGCGGTGATTTGCAACCCTCACCTTGTTCAACAGCTCGCAGTAGTAAGCAGCATTGATTGTGCGTCTCTCATGCAAAAAATCAATCAGAAAATGCCTCGCCGATCGGAAAAAACTGTTGCAAGAACTTTACCAGCTGACAGTCGAGTCTTGGCTTTCACTGGTGCTGCATTCCCTTTCCTCCGCCACTCCTTACTGGGTTGTTTGGATTCGGGAGTGTAGTAGTGGACCCATGCTTCGTCACAGGGGACGATCCGACTCAAAAATTCATCCCCTTCTTCCGCAAACCTTGCTGTAAGCCTCTGACAGACATCCAAACGTCTCAACTTCAGATTTTCGGTCTAAAGGCGAGGGACTCATCTGGAACACATTTTACGGAACTGTAGGTCGTTTGTGATGATTATTTGACAGCTCCCATAACTGATTCCGTCTTTTTCTGCAATTTCTGATACTCTTGCCCGTCGACCGTCGTCAATAATGTCTGTAACAGCACGAATGTTTTCGTCTGTAATGATGGACCGAGGAGATGATCATGTTGCTGATTTTCCACACGTTCTCGTCCTTCCTTGAACTTTTTATGCCAGACAACACACGCGTCCTTGACAATGTTTGATCACCGAACTGTGCAGTCAATCTCTGGCAAATTTTCTCCGCTGTAACTCCTTCACGAGCAAGAAATTTTATAATTATGCGTTGCGTAGTGGAGGGGTGCAGCAATGGTTACTAGACTAGACGGTAGGGGTCATCAGTTGGATGCGCAGTAGCAAGCCACGCCTCTTGACGTCACGCGGTCCCCAAGTTTGCTAAACCAAGCAGAGCGTCATTAGTCTAGTGATGGTGTTTACCTTCGCAACAGTGTAAGTGTTTAATTTTTCTGTGCTGTCCTGTGCCATGGTGTGTTGTGCTGCCGCTGGTTATTCTAACCACGATAGACACCAGAAAGACTTGGACATTAAATGTCATCACTTTCCAAAGAACAGTGGCATTAAATTAAAGTGGATTCATGCCTGTAAACGGGCCGACTTATTTACTCTTGAGAATGCTGTGTATGTTCTCTACACTTCGACGACTCGGACTACATGAGGGACTTGAAGAGTGAGTTATTAAACCTTCCAATTAGACATGATTTAAGGCCAGACGCAGTACCACATGTAAATTTGCCACTAATTGTGAGTAGTAGGTAATGATTTAGCGAGTCAGTCCTGTAAAGATCGTGAAATAAGGGCACAAAAGTGAAATCATCGTAAGGAGTTACGACAAATTTCACCAATTGAATGAGAAAATATTAATAATGCAATATTGAGGAAGGAATTAGATAACAAAAGTAAACATCAATGTTTCTGTGATGAGAAAATTGCTGAAGTGACTGCAGAATTGGAGTTAATTAGACTAGAAAATGGTAACTTAAAAAAATCAAAATAAGGATCTTCAGGATCGTCTTAGTGCAGCTTATACCGAGATAATAAAATTAAAACATAATGTTCAGGTTCTTGAGGGTACTTTTTCTAAAAGTCTACCAACAAGCTTCAGTAAACGGCAGAAGCTCAAGCTGGTCATCTGAGGACATTGCTAAGGCGGTCAACTTACGATCTATATCATATAAAGCATTGTGTTTTGTTAGAGACGTGATTAATTACCCTCTTCCTAGCGAAGTTACAATAAAACGACGGCTAAGACAGTTTTCTATTTCTCCTGGATTCATTGAGTTGAGCATTAATATCTTGAAAACACAATCAAGTCCTTTTACAAATTTGGAAAGAGATGTTGTTCTCAGCTTTGATGAAATGAAGGTTAACGGCGACTTGTGCTCTGATCAAAATTAAGAAATGAAGGATATCAACTGAAAAGTGCGCAATGTGTTACCGAAGAAGCATTTACAAAATTAATTGAAATGCAAAGTGAGGGTGAAGACCTGCAATATGGGCATAAGATTTCAATGAAGCATATTCTTGTGACTGGAACGGAGAGGGAAAATGTGTGGAAAGCCGCTGGACTGTTATCACTGACTGTGGCTAAAGCAATATGCCATAACTTTCCAGAGCTCAGCTATGTAGGAGAGACTGTAATCACGATTAATAATGGATTTGACGTCCTAAACTCCCGTGTCCACGTGTGTGATACAAACAGCTTAGAAGTGCCTATGGGAATTGTATAGAGCAACAAAATCATGCTCTTGACAAGTTATTCGAATAAATTTTCACCATGGGAAGCCTGTTTCCCCTAAAAAAGAGTGGCTCCTGATTTGGAGGAAGAGGTTGACATTTCTTCAGGTGCCTTTTACCAACATTCCACCGGCCAATACACATTTATAAATAATTACTTATACAAAAATATAATATTAGGTTTTTACAATACTACTTAATACCAACAATCTGCCAAAACAACGGTAGAAAGCATCACGTGCGATTGGTCATGTTTCTTTAATTTGAGTAACTAGTTTTTAGAAATGAAACGACATACCAAATCGTTCTAAAATCACTGGATGGATAGAAAATACGAAAACCGAAACGTAAGTACCTACTTGATTTGGAAGGCGAAATATTACTTGCAATGTTCTGAAAAATACTGAAATAAATTACAACATAACTATCTACAGATAACAGCTGATAATTATATTTGACAAAATTGAAAATATTAAGGAAGTGGTTAAATAAAAACAAGCAAATCATTAACAGAGACGCATAATTACAATGGGTCGTGTTCACTGCAAGCCCGGCAGTGGGGGCCAGATGACGTCACCAGCCAAAGCGAGCCTGCGCGTGACCCCCACCGTCTAGTCTAGTAACCGTGGGTGCACCTGTTGTTCTGACATCGTGAGCGTTACTGACGAAACGCGGGAAATATCTAACACCACGCTTTCTCTACCCCTAACGGTCCCTCCTAAGCATAGCAGAAGCACGGGACCAGTCCTTCCAACTGTTGATGTTCAGGAACAAAAATCCCATTTATATTTGATCGACCTTCGTATGTCTTACTTCTGAATACAGTGCGAGGGTGTGATATGTGTACTACCACAACACTTCATACAATGAGAAAGAAATGAAGTTGCAGTATGATCTGAGCGGTCAATTCGCTTGAATAATAATAATAATAATAATAATAATAATAATAAAGTTTATTCATGTCGTATCCACCGTGGGTCTGCGTTGCTTGTGATTAGTACACCTAGGTGAGGAACCCCATAGGTATGCGTTGGCTATGAGTGGCGCCATTCTGTGAGAAACAACATAGGTCAGCGTTACCTGTACGACGTACAATACTTGTGAGTAGTACCATCATGTGTGGAACACCGTGAGTCTTCGCTCCTTTTGATTAGTACCCCAGCATGACATATATCATGGTTCTGAGGAGCCTTTGACCTGGATTTTGGACCCCTCGATTCAGGATTGTGCTGTAGAAGTGGTCCCTTGGTCAGTAATACTATTATTTATGATAGTTTTTTTGTGTCGGATCCACTGATTGTTTTAAATTCATGTCCATCCATTAATTCTTCATGACCTTTTTTATTTTGGTCAGTGGATAATTTTGAACTTTTAATTTGTCTTTTCATTTCGTACCATTAGGGGCCGATGACCTCGATGTTAGGCCCCTTTAACAACAAGCATCTTCGTCATCATCATGTTGTATCGGCCAACTTTAGACCACGTTATATCACCTGGCTACTTCTGCACTTAGATATCTTCCCAGTATTTGCGCATGCGTTTACGGCGTCGTTCTTTCCTTTCCTGCGTCCATGCCTTTCCAATTGTTAATTTTGGCTTGTCTCAGAAGCCCTGGAATGATTGAAATTTCTTCTTAAGGGGGACACGCTCCTGAATGTCATTATGTGTGATTCCCACTTCTTCAAGGTCTCTATCCACCTCAATGAACCAAGCCCCTTTGGTTTTCTTCTGCTGAAAGAAGGTAATGACGCGGTTGTTCAGTCTTGTTGGATGCATTCGTTTCACATGCCCATAAAAGATAATTCTTCTTTTCCGGATGGTATCGGTAATCTCTACTTGGACGTATATTTCGTCGTTATGCCGTCTTCTGTACTCCCCACTGTCTTTGACGGGACCTAAGATCTTTCTCAAATTCTTTCTTTCTTTGGCCTCCAGTTTCTCCATCAGACCTTTCTTTTTTGTTCATTGTAAGACATTCTGAAGCGTATAAGACCTCTGGACGGATGACATTGCAGTAATGCCTCGGCTTTGCTTTGAAAGATATGGACCTTTTGTTATAGATGCCTTTCGTTAAATGGTACGCTATTTCTATATTGTTCATCCATAATGTAAAGGCTTCTTTCTCTGACAATTTTGGTGTATCACTTCTCCCAGATACTTGAATTAATCTACTCGTACCATTTTGTCTTGTCCCACTGTCAGCTGTACGGGTACCAGCTAGATATTAGTTATAAACATTGTTTTCCCAAAAGAGATGTTAGACCTGCCTTCGCGGCTTTTAATTTAAGCTGAGAAACCTGTTCCATGGCTGTGTTTAAGGAATCGGAAAAATTGCTAGGTCTTCTGAAAAAACTAGGCAATCGATATCAAAACTTCGGATTTTGCACCATTTTCTAACTCCGATTGGAACTCCTTGATTATACAGTTCTTTGTGCCACTCCCGGATGACCTTTCCAAGCACACAGTTGAAGAGTAAAGGTGCTAGTCCATTTCCTTGCTAACCCCTGTCTTGATTTCAAAGCCTTTAAAGGCGTCCGAAATTTCTCCCCTGAACTTCACTTTCGAGGTGGTGTTGATCAATGTTTCTTGGATGAATAATAATAATAATAATAATAATAATAATAATAATAATAATAATAATAATAATAATAATAATATGAGTGTGTAAAACATCCCTTACATTGTCATAAATTTAAGAGAAACCAAAATGCCAGAATTTTACCCTACGTTCCTTAATGTAAGAGCAAACCTGTTGACACGGTCTCTTGCGTTTAGTCAGTCTTAATAATTCCAACCTTCGGCAAAGCAGGAGAAACCTGACCATCCACACTCCACAGAAGCCTGTGGGTAATGAAGGGTACAAATGGTAGCCTATGAGAGGACACATTAGAGACGCTACTAAACAACCATATGTAGCAAATAACGAAATATATTGATGCAAAGGGGCGCAGTCTGCCTCTGTGGTGTAGTTGTTAGTGTGATTAGCTGCCAACCACGGAGGCCCGGGTTCGATTGCCGGCTCTGTTCTGAAATTAAACAAATGTTACGAGGGCTGGAACGGGGTAAACTGAGCCACGGAAGGTCAACTGAGTAGACAGGAGGGTTCGATTCCCACCTCATCCATCCTCGAAGTGGTTTTCCGAAGTTTCTCCTTCCATGCCAATGCCGGGATGGTACCTAACTTAAGGCCACGGCTGCTTCCTTCCCTCTTCCTTGCCTATCCCTTCCAAACTTCCTATCCCCCACAAGGCCTCTGTTCAGCTTAGCAGGTGAGGCTACCTGATGCTGGTCCTTCAACCCAGTTGTATCCCCGACCCAAAGTCTCACGCTCCAGGACACTGCCCTTGAAGCGGTAGAGGTGGAATCCCTAGCTGAGCTCGAGGCAAAAACGAACCGTGAGCGTTAAACTAAGAAAGAAAGAAAGAAAGAAAGAAAGAAAGAAAGAAAGAAAGAAAGACAAAATGGTGGATAGATTTTCCAATGTGTGAATGCAATTAGAAGGAGCAGAGCATGGGCCATGTCATACAGCGCTGCCTTCTACATTCCTACTCTGGAAGCCCTAACCACTTGTTCATCTCACAGAAGGTGTTTTCGAGAGGCTACAAAACTTTGACACTTGTTTATTTGTTCAATATTATTATTATTATTATTATTATTATTATTATTATTATTATTATTATTATTATTATAGCCTCCGTGGCTCAGGTGGCAGCGCGCCGGCCTCTCACCGCTAGATACCGTGGTTCAAATCCCGGTCACTCCATGTGAGATTTGCGCTGGACAAAGCGGAGGCAGAACGGGTTTTTCTCCGGGTACTCCGGTTTTCCTGTCATCTTTCATTGCAGCAACACTCTCCATTAACATTTCATTTCATCTGCCAGTCATTTATCATTGCCCGAGAGGAGTGCAACAGGCTTAGGCAGCCGGCACATTTCCTATCCTCGCCGCTAGATGGGGCTTCATTCATTCCATTCCTGACCCGGTTGAATGACTGGAAAAAGGCTGTGGATTTTCATCATTATTATTATTATTATTATTATTATTACTATTATTATTATTATTATTATTATGGTGTATGTTGGGTATTCATCCCAAAGTCTGGTTTGATCCTCTACAGCTCCACCAACAGCTGTCATAGATAGCCTAGGTGTCACTGAAGAGGCATACTAGGGAAATGAGGTGTGAGGCAGTTTCCCGTTGCTTTCCTCACTGAGCCAGAAGTTGCTATTGCACATCAGTCTGCCAAGCCCACTGAAATGCATGCACCAACCGACCCTATGAGCGATATTTTCACACCATTCATAACAGGGACTGGCTGCATAAGGAACGGTGTTACTAGTATCGCTCATACCTCAGTCACTTTCATATTGTCAAAGCCAAGGATAAGACAGAGACAGATCATTGAAAGTAACAAATTTATTCTAGCCAATACAAGAAGATATAGTGCACTGTAAACACTACATCTCGTCAGCAAAGGCGTATTATTATTATTATTATTATTATTATTATTATTATTATTATTATTACAATTTCTTTACGTCTCACCGACACAGGTAGGTCTTACGGCGACGATGAGTTAGAAGTGCGAAGGAAGCGATCATGGCCTTAATTAAGTTACTGCCCCAGCCTTTGCCTGGTGTGAAAATGGGAAACTACGGAAAACCATCCTGAGGGCTACCGATAGTGGAGTTTAAACGCCACTATCTTCCGAATGTAAGCTGACAGCTGCGTGTTCCAAACCGCGCAGCTACTTGCTCGGTTTGTTCAATAGTTGTAATCACCATACGATTAAATAAATAAATTGATGCAAACTTGGTACATAGATGTGTTAATGCTTAATGAATGGATGTGCGTGATGTAACCGCCTTTAGGCGCAATGCTGGCTTCAGTGTGAGACCGTCAACACTGACGTGAACGAATCACATGTTCCTTATTAGTTTTGACGTCCGGCCCCATGGCTAAACGGTTAGCGTGCTGCCCTTTGAGCACAGAGGCCCCGGGTTCGATTTCCGGCAGGGTCGTGAATTTTAACCATAATTGGTTAATTTTGCTGGCACGGGGTTTATGTGTCGTCTTGATCATCATTTCATCCTCATCACGATTCGCAGGTCGCGTAGAGGGGTCAAATCGAAAGACCTACACCTGGCGAGCCGAACTTGTCCTCGAATACTCCGGGCTCTAAAAGCCATACGCCATTTCATTTCTATTGATTTTGAAGATTACTTGGGTAATAGCGACTTTTAGGGAATCGTTCATATTGATAGAATATTGAGTAGTCTCCCGTTCAACAGTGCCCACACGTATTTTAGTGATTTAAGCCCACTGGGGATCACTTATGACTAGTTCCTTTTGAATACTAGCTTTCGTTCCCAGTACCTCTTGACTCCTGCTGGAACTTTTTCCTTTCTTTCCTGTGAAAGAGATTTGCGAGATTTAACAACCATTGGTAGAGGAGACCACGAATTTACCAATCACTATCAGAAATCCTAGCAGAAGCTCTCTTCTGCTTCATTTAGCCACATGATTCCATTCTTGTAGCTTTTGATGAGTATGCCCACACGTAATAACCTAGAAGATTCAGGTCTGATGAGTTACGTGACCAAATTTTAAGTGTGGTATTGTGCAGAAGTAAGGAGGTCATAAAATGCAGACTAGCACAAGCAAAGAACGCCTTTCTTAAAAGAAAAGAAATTTGCTCTCTTCGAATAGGAACTAGAAGGATGTTTTTGAAGACCTTCGTCTGGAGCGTGGCATTGTATGGAAGTAAAACGTGAACGATAACAAGCTCAGAAAGAAAGATAATAGATCCGTTTGAAATGTGGTGTTGCAGAAGAATGCTGAAGGGTAGGTGGATAGATCGAATCACGTTTGAAGAGATACTGAATCGAATTGGTGGGAGGAGATCGATTTGGCTAAATTTAATGAGAACAAGAGGCAGAATGATAGGGCACATCTTAAGACATCCAGGTCTCATTCATACCTTGGTCTACCCCTACCGTTGGTAGGTATGACGAACAGATTAGAGTAGATGTAGGATGTAGTAGTTACGTTAGCAAGCTTAGCACAGGATAGGGTGGCATGGAGTGATGCATCAAACGAATCTATGTACTGACGACCCAACAACATGGTGCAGACTGGCCACCATCTAACCTTGTATCGTCTCAGCTTTGCAAACAGGTACAAAGTTTTGAAGAAATACATACGGCCTTTCATTGTGTACGCTGTCTAAAGTGCGTCATTTTAATGATTTCTGGTACTCAAATGATACATGACTGAAAGAAGTCGTGTTCCTTGTATTCCTGGCCTTGCCTTTCACTTTCAACAAATACGAATGTTTGGACAACAAAGGGTGTTTGTGATGTTAGCAGTTATTATTTACTATAGAAACGACATGAACAGTCTGTAGACTATGTTAATTCTAAAACAGCTTTACTGAAGTTCACAAGCACTAAACAGAGGAATGCCTAAACCTTACCTTCAAAACTAACAGGGGAAAATATATTCAAAAAATAAAACAAACGAGTATATAGCTAGTTGTCTAATAGATGCTGTTTGTTTCCTGGTGGAGCAAGAGTTGCCTTTTAGGAGCAAGCAAAAATCTTGTTTTCAACATTTTACAAACTAAAATTAATGACATAAGGTATTGTGCTCTCAAGGTCGATGATTTAAAAGGATTTCTGGATGACAAATGTGATACGTTTTATTTGCTTTGGAAGCAGTGCACAGAGGGACATGCATAATATTTATCAAATGAAAATGAAGTTAAAGTTAAAATGCAGCGAAAGTGACAAGCATAAATCATACTGAGACTGTATTGTGAAGTGCTTGATACAGTGGTCCGACATATAATCTACCGTTTTTCCTGAACTGAATAAGCTGGAACTTCCATCCCTTTTGGATTTTGACTTGTTTGAAACAAAGGCTTGCATTGACTCTTTCCCTGTTCGACGATTCAAGTCTCAGGTTAAATCATATGGTAGCTACTTTAGCGTCCTGGTACTCATAACCCAGTTATCGGCCATCTACGCATCAAGAGAATTTAAGAAGTCCTGCATACCAGAACCTTACACCGGGGGAGTTGGCCGTGCGGTCAGGAACGCGTGGCTGTAACCTTGCATCCGGGAGATAGTGGGTTCGAATCCTACTGTCGGCAGCCCTGAAGACGGTTTTCCGTGGTTTCCCATTTTCACACCACGCGAATGCTGGGGCTGTACCTTAATTAAGGCCATGGCTGTTTCCTTTCAATTCCTAGGCCTTTCCTTTCCCATCGTCGCCATAAGACCTATCTGTGTCGGTGCGAAGTAAAACCACTAGCAAAAAAAAAAAAGAACCTTATATATATTTAACATGTTCAGGATTAAATGTGGCGTTACCCGAAGTAACCAAACCGTTCTTTAATTTTGACTATTCCTGCTAATAGTGTCTCCGTCAAACGATATTTCTCGGCAATGAAACAGATAAAAGGTTTTTTTAAGCTAGTGGCTTTACGTCGCACTGACACAGGTAGGTCTTATGGCGACGATGAGATAGGAAAGGGCTAGGAGTTGGAAGGAAGTGACCATGGCCTTAATTAAGGTATAGCCCCAGCATTTTCCTGGCGTGAAAATGAGAAACCACGGAAAATAATCTTCAGAGCTACCGACAGTGGTATTCCGAACCCACTATCTCCCGGATGTAAGCTCACAGCTGCGCGCCCCTAATCGCACGGCCAACTCGTCCCGTATAAAAGTTATTTAAAAAGTACGCAAACACAAAAAATGTCCGCTTCCATGGCTAAATGGTTAGTATGCTAGCCTTTGGTCCAGGGGGTCCCGGGTTCGATTCTCGGCAGGGTCGCGGATTTTAACCTTAATTGGTTAATTCCGATGGCTCGGGGATGGGTGTGTGTGTTGTCCTAAAGCATTATAAATCATGATAGGCAGGACTCTATCCTCATACACGCGCAGGTCGCCTATACGGCGTCAACCCGAAAGAGCTGCATGAGGCCTCTTCGGAGGCCACACGCTATTATTATTATACAAGAAAAATACCAAAATTAATTTCGATTGAGAAGAACCTCCTGAAAAGCTGTACGAACCGTCAGGGTTTCCGTGATTCTGTTATAGACATTTTTGCTGCCAAGGATTTATTTCTGTAAGTTTAAAAATGCACGCTTCTGTTTAAGCTTTAATACCCATACATTGTTTTTATCCACGTTTCTATAAACTAGTGTGCTAGTGTCACGCGCCGCCATTGGGATCAATCCAAAGTATAATCTCCGTTATATCCTTGCACAGTATCCACACCATAAAGAACCCATTTTCTCTATCAACCAAGATGAGGTATTGAGATAATGACATGATAACTTCTCTCGATTGTGTTATTAGGTGAGCATGTAGCGAGGTGTGTACACGGTGCGGACTAAGTAACTCTTGAAACTTGAACAAGTTCCTACATATTTCTCTGTCACCATTTATTTCCAAAAGCGCGCAGGATTACGTAGAGTTTACTATCTTGGAAGAGAAGGCAGCAAAGTTGTTAAAGTCTGCTGCATTTAGCCGAAGTTAGTACAAAATTCTTTCACGAACACAGTGAGCGAGATACTGAGGTTACACTTTGGTACTCGGGGCGGAAGTTTGTCTAATTATTTCCAATTTATCCGTTTTCTCATCTGGAAACTAAGGTTACTAAGTGTGGCATTAATTGGTCATACCTGACCTACCGTACATGCATATTATGTAAGATTGCATTTATTTATTTATTTATTTATTTATTTATTTATTTATTTATTTATTTATTTATTTATTTATTTATTTATTTACTAGTGGCAAAACAATGTTCTTGGCCCGATCATTCCATGTGTCTGGTGCAAGGCTATGGAATTCTCTCCCGTTGACAGTTAGGAACGGCATGGCATTAGGCTCTTTTAAAATATCTTTCCGACATTTTCTCCTAAGTGCCTAAGTGCGTAGTAAAGAGTATGAATACATGGGTTGCTGTGAGAATGAATGACGAAGTATTTATATTAATTCATACTTGGTAAATTATGTACTTAGGAAGCAAAATGATCATTTATATTGTGCAATATAATAGATATTTAATGTGCAGTAAGACAGCATAGTGTCCGCCTCTGTGGTGTAGTGTCTAGCGTAATCAGCTGCCACCCCCGGAGCCCCGGGTTCCATTCCCGGCTCTGCCACGAAATTTGAAAAGTGGCACGAGGGCTGGAACGGGGTCCACTCTGAATCGCAGCCTCGAGAGGCCAAATGAGTTCAGGTAGGATCGATTCCTACCTCAGCCATCCTCGAAGTGGTTTTCCGTGGTTTTCCACTCCTCCAGGCAAATGCCGGGATGGAACCTAACTTAAGACCACAGCCGCTTCCTTCCCTCTTCCTTGTCTATCCCGTCCCCGTCCCCCATAAAGTCCCTGTTCAGCATAGCAGGTGAGGTCGCCTGGGCGAGGTACTGGTCCTCCTCCCCATTTGGAGCTCTGACCCAAAGTCTCACGCTGCAGGACACCGCCCTTGAGGCGGTAGAGGTGGGATCTCTCGCTGAGTCTGAGGGAAAAACCAACGCTGGAGGTTAAACTGATTTTAAAAAAAATACAGCATAAGAGCATAGTAATTTGGTTGTCTATTTTTTAAATATTGTAATATTTTTATTTCATGTTATTTATGTAATCATTGGCTATGTGTAAGCCAGGAACGTCCCTAACATTGCCCGTTAAAATAAACCATATCTATCCACTAAGATGCAATAAGACACGTAGATGATTAATTTCGTACCTAACCTGTTTTTTTGTTGTTGCCATTTTTCTTAACGTCGCACCGACACAGATATGTCTTATGGCGACGATGGGATAGGAAAGGTCTAGGAAGTGGAAGGAAGCGGCCGTGGCCTTAATTAATGTACAGCCCCGGCATTTGCCTGGTGTGAAAGTGGGAAACCACGGGAAACCATCTTCAGAGCTGCCGACAGTGGGGCTCGAACCCACTATATCCCGATTACTGGATACTGGCCGCACTTAAACGACTACAGGTATCGAGCTCGGTACCTAACCTTAGAACTAATGGTGCGTACACTATTATGTTATAACTTACTTGTTCGTATTTGAATTACCTATTGCTAGAATTACCATCATTACCCACTGTCATTTAATTATATACAGAATTTGGTCAATATGTTTTCATTTTTACATTTTTGCATTGAAGAATGAAAAAAGATCCTCTCCTCCATCATCACCATTATCATAATCTTAATTTGTAAGAATAGACTATTTCGCCTCTGTGGTTTAGTGTGATTATCTGCCAACTCCCTCAAACCCGGGTTAGATTCCCGGCTCTTTCACGAAATTAGAAACGTGCTACGAGGACTGGATCGGGGTGAATTCAGCCTTGGCAGGTCAGCTAAGTAGAGGGGGTCCGATTCCCTCCTCAGCCATCCTGGAAGGGTTTTTCAGTGGTTTCTTATTTCTCCTCCGGGCAAATGCCGTGTTGGTACTTAACTTAAGGCCACGACCACTTTCTTCGCTCCTCCTTGTCTATCCCTTCCAGTCTTCCCATCCCCCACCCCCACAAGGCCCCTGTTGACTATTGCAGATGAGGACACCTGGGCGAGGTACTGATCCTGCTTCTCAATTGTAGCCCTGACCCAAAGTCTCACGCTCCAGCACACTGCCCTTGAGACGGTAAATGTGAGAGCCCTCGCTGAGTCCGAGGGAAAACCAACCCTGGAGGGTAAATGGATTTAGAAATGAAAGAAAGAAAGAAAGAAAGGAAGGAAGAAAGAAAGGAAAACAGACAATTTAGGTCCTAACAAATTTGCCGGCGGACTTGAGCGAAATAAAATAGCTCTCGCGGACCGAACCAACAACCCCCTGTGGGTGGGGGACGCAGACGAAGAATACACCCACGGTATCCTCTGCCTGTTGTAAGAGGCGACTAAAAGGGGCAACCAAGGGATGATGGAATTAAAATCATGAGGCTACTTGCAATTAATACCATCACGCGGGGAACACCACGGGTCGCCTTTACTTGGGAGTAGTACCACTATGTTAGGTACACAATTGAATCAGGGTGAGGTTTTCAGTATCCGTGATTAGTACCGCTATATGCGGAACACCACGGGCTTACGTTGCCTGTAATTAGTACCGTTATGTGGGAAACACGATGGGTCTGGGTGTTGCCTGTGGTTAGTACCACTATATGAGCGAATCCGTGGGTCTACATTGCCTAAGTACCCAATATGTGAGGAACACCACGGGATAGTACGAGTCCCTGTGATTAGTACACTTATGTGAGGAACATCATAGGTTTGCCTGTAAGTGGCGCCGCATTGTGACAAACACCATAAGTCTGCGTTACGCGCGTATTATATTACCTGTGAGTAGTACAATAATGTGCGAGTCTACGCTACTTTTGATTAGTACCGCAACATGACAAATACAATGCTTCTACTTTCCTAGCGGTAAGTACCATTATGAGTGGCCGATGATCTCGATTTTGGACCCCTTTAGACAGCAAGCATCATCGATTCAGGATTGTGCCTTAGCAGCAGTCCCTTGGTCAGTAATATTGTTGTTTTACGATAGTTTCTGGGAATGTGGGGCATTGCAGGTCGGATCCAATGATTGTTTTAAATTCATATTCATCCATTCATTCGTCGTCATCACGTTTTGAATTCTGGTCAGTGGATGCTTTGGACTTTTAAATTGTCATTACATTTCATTTCGTTCCGTCAGGGGCCGATGACCTAGAAATTAGGTTCTTTAAACAACAAGAATCATCATCATCATCATCTTAGGAGTGACCGGAATTGCTGCAAGAATGTTTATGAAATAAAAAAGTATTGAGTGCAACTGCGACTTGCGATTGAAAAGTCGGTGGGTCGTGAAGTCTCATATGTTATGCTTTCTGCTTTACAGTACAAGGCTTCGTCAGGCTTTCGAAAGGCCGATGTATCTCAGAAAGCTGATGGTCTCATGAATAGGACGCATCTCCAAAGTTACTTGGATTTAGCCCAGTTCTACGACCGGATGCCTTATGTTGACGGGTGAATTATCTATTACATGTTTCTGTGGTGTTCGGCGATGTAATATGTTACGTGTAAACGAAGATATGTATTACGTCCAACACAAACACCTAACCCGTGAGTGAGAAAAATTATGAACCCGACCCTGTCCAGTATGGAATCGAACCCGGGACCTTTGAATTAAAGGCCACAACGCTAACAATTCAGTGAACGAGCTGGACTTCCATCACATCATCTGAAATTAAAAATCTTCCTCTTCTTAATCTGTTTACCCTCAAGAGTCGGTTTTTTCTCGGACTCAGTGAGGGATCCCACCTCTACCGCCTCAAGGGCAGTATCCTGGAGCTTCAGACTCTGGATCGGGGGAAACAACTGGGGAGGATGACCAGTACCTCGCCCAGGCGGTCTCACCTGCTATGCTGAACAGGGGCCCTGCCGGGGGATAGGAAGATTGGAAGGGATAGACAAGGAAGAGGGAAAGAAGCGGCCATGGTCTTAAGTTAGGTACCATCCCGGCATTTTCCTGGAGGAGAAGTGGGATACCACGGAAAATCACTTTCAGGATGGCCTGAGGTGGGAATCGAACCCACCTCTACTCAGTTGACCTCTCGAGGCTGAGCGGACTCCGTTCCAGCCCTCGTACTCCTTTTCAAATTTCGTGGCAGAGCCGGGAATCGAACCCGGGCGTGTTCTCGTGAGATAGGACAACCCTGATATCGAAAGCGTAAAATGGGAGTAATTGCTCCATAATGGTCGCAAACCTTCTGGAAGAAGAAGAAGAAGAAGAGGTCATTCAAGCGTTCAAGAACAGTAATAATAATACTTTCCAATCTGTCACCACGAACCAACTACGCTGGCGTAGCATTGGGGAGAGGTGATACTCCCACGTGGCGCGTCCCAGGTGGCGGATAGGGGGGTCCTAACCGGTTTGCCGGAGGACTTGAGGGTAATAAAATACCTCTCGCGGACCAAATACACTACTCCCTGCGGGTGGGGGACGCACATGTAAAACACACCCGCGGTATTCCCTGCCTGTCGTAAGAGGCGACTAAAGGGGGCGAGCAAGGGGGATTGAATTACAACCATGAAACTACTTTTGATTCGTACCATCATGCGGGGAACACCATGGGTTGCCTGTACTTGCGAGTAGTACCACTAAATTAGGTACGAAATAGGTTTGTGATTCGTAGCAGTAAAGAGGCTGGCCTGGGGGTTACCAGTACCCGTGCGTCGTACCCATGTGAGCAACACCGCGGGTCTGGGCGCAGCCTGTGTGTTATACCCCTATATGAGCAGCACCGTGGGTCTGCGTTGGCTGTGAGTGGCGCCATTGTGTGAGAAACACCATAGGTCTGTGTTCCCTGTACGAAGTACAATACTTGTGAGTAGTACCATCTTGTGTGGAACACCGTGAGTCTTCGCTACTTTTGTTTAGTACCCCAACATGACAAATATCATGGTTCTACTGTACTCGCGACATGTACCATTCTGTGGGGCGTTAGGCATGGATTTTGCACCCTTTTAGACATTAAGCATCATTGTGCTTTATAAGTGGTTCCTTGGTCAATAATACTATTATTTACGATCTTTTTTTGAGTCTGATCCACTGTTTTTGTTTGTTTGTTTTTGTTGGGTTCATGTGCATCCATTCATTCTTCATGACATTTTTTATTTTATTTTGGTCAGTGGATGAATTTGTACTTTTAGTTATTTCATTTCGTACCATTAGGGCCGATGACCTCGATGTTAGGCCCCTTTAAACAACAAGCATCATCATCATCATCATCACCAATCTGTCAAACGCAATGTTTTGCATGCACAAAAGCTGAAAACGTAATCGTTGAAATGAAAGACATTGTTCAAGTTAGCTCTTAATTCTTCCCTTTTGTGTATGTCATAAATTGTATTACATTGACTGCAACAAATCTCTAGCTGTTATTAAGTCGACACCGGAAAGTATGGCTTCTAACCAATCAGACCTCCAAGAACTATTAAGAAAGAGCAGACCGCGATTGGTTGCCAAGCACCCAGTCGATATGTCACGTTCATTGATTAGGTTTCCTATTCTTATATCCCTCGGTCAAGAACCGCAAGCTGTGAAAATCAATAAAAGAGGCCAGTCTGAACAAAAAATGTTACATCTGTAGAACGCGTCGGTATTGATTATCGTACTACTCTTACAGTGGTTCTTCTTCTTCTTCTTCTTAATCTGTTTACCCTTCAGGTTCGGTTTTCTCCTTCGGACTCAGCGAGGGATCCCACCTCTACCGCCTGAATGGCAGTGTCCTGGAGCTTCAGACTCTTGGTCGGGGATACAAGTGGGGAGGATAACCAGTACCTCGCCCAGGCGGCATGACCTGTTATGCTGAACAGGGGACTTGCGGGGGATGGGAAGGTTGGAAGGGATAGACAAGGAAGAGGGAAGGAAGCGGCCGTGGCCTTAAGTTAGGTACCATCCCGGCATTTGCCTGGAGGAGAAGTAGGAAACCGCTGAAAACCACTTCCAGGATGGCTGAGGTGGGAATCGAACCCACCTCTACTCAGTTGACCTCCCGAGGCTGAGTGAATCCCGTTCCAGCCCTCGTACCACTTTTCAAATGTCGTGGCAGAGCCGGAATCGAACCCGGGCCTCCGGGCAATTAATGGAGTGATCATTTAATGATTTGATTTTATGATCACTCAAAGTTGGCTAAACTTAGAGACCTATTGGGAGATAGTGGGTTTGAATCCCACTGTCGATAGTCATGAAGATGGTTTTCCGTTGTTTCCCATTTTCACACCAGGCAAATGCTGGGGCTGTGCCTTAATTAAGGCCACGGCCGCTTCTTTCCAACTTCTAGGCCTTTCCTATCCCATCGTGGCCAAAAGACCTATCTGTGTCGGTGCGACGTAAAGCCACTAGCAAAAAAAGTAGTGAACCCACACTGCTCCACAGCATTCGTTACAAACAGGTCAGATAACTCGTCTTGATGTGCCTGTCGTAGTCATATAGTTTTTCCTGCCTTTTTCAATAGTTTTATGAACATTTAATACCGGGACATAACAACTTATTCATTCATAATATAGTTTATAACACTTCTTTCCATACAGTATTCACAGTGCTTTGACTATGCGGGCGTATCTGGATCTTGCCCGAGACAATTGGCCGTGCTGAATTCTGATTCGGGTAAGTAGACACCCACTTCTTCAAGAGGTTTCCCCAGCGCTTTATTAATGATTATACAGAAGACTAGTAGACTTGATACCTTCTCGTCTTTGCGTACGTCGATGTTTTCTACTTTTTTTTTTTTGCTACGGGCTTGACGTCGCACCGACACAGATAGGTCTTATGGCGACGATGGGATAACAAAGGCCTAGGAGTTGGAAGGAAGCGGCCGTGGCCTTAAATAAGGTACAACCCCAGCATTTGCGCCTCTACGCGCACGGCCAACTCGCCCGGTATATTGTCTGTTATCAGCATGTAAGTTATTAGGAAAGTTCTGCCATCTGTTGAATACATTTGGAAGTTGGGGAAGGTCATAGAATCAAAGAGTATACAGCACAGAATAATAATCGGAGGAAGTGTATACTCTGGCTTGAGAGGTAGTGATCAAACATGGCTTAGTAATACCATTACATGTAGCCGTGTTTTTTACGGACGGATTTCCTTCTTGACGCCAGTCTCAATGGAACAGCTAATGAAGATGACATGACTGATGGTGAATGTAATTGAGTAAGGAGGTGAAAGGAATCGGCCGTGATCTGAGAATAGGAACTATCCCGGCTTTTGCCTGAGTGTTAAAACGAGAAACCATAGAAAAAACATTCTCAGGAGAATCGAAGCCATCTCACGAATTCAGAGCTTGGCGTCATACCATAGCTGCAGCGCGTTATCTCGCTCGGTATACATTTCCGTTAAGTATAAATTATGATTCATTAGATTAATCCAGGCAGAAAATCGACAACAATAGAAGCAGCAGGTCATGTCCAGAGCAAACTGACACAACATGTATGAGGTCACAATGTTCAGTCATGAGCAAAACGATTAGAGAGAGAGATATATTAATCCAACGAGCCTAACAGATAGACATTAATCTTATTACCATCTCTTTGAATACAAACAGCTTCTAGCAGACAGTTACCACTGCAATATAACTGCATTCAATGAAAATGTACTTAACTCCTCAACTGTGCGAACAGTTTCCTAGCACCAAGCAGCCAGTGGGTAATTTTCAGAGCGACTGGGATGTTTTGCTATCGCGCACTGTAGCTTGCGGCAGATGTAACCAACCGACAGAAGATGCAAATTAACTGAGTTATTTAAATTGATTTTGAAAATTATTTCATTTAAAATTAAAACATATTTAAATCAGTTATGTAGGGCGATGATTTAATTATGCTATTTTGCCCTTTTGCAAGAGCGTCACCTCTCTCTTTCCAATCAGAAAATATCTGTGAGTAGACGAGTTTTTGTCATGCTGCACACTTGAAACGATTTCAAATTAACTTCCCTGTTCAGTATAGAGAAGAAACTAGTCGAAACCCTCGTTCTTCACAATATTCGACTATTGTGATGTTTTTAATAAGGACGCGAAAACCGAACTTCGAGAGAAACCACAACGTGTACGCAATGCCTATGTAAGATTTATATGTAATTTCACATTTTCAGATCATATTACCCAGTCTTATGTCGACCTCGGATAGCTACGCCATGCTGCATACCCTGACTTCATTACACCGAATCCTTATATTGCAATCCCCAGCTGAACCTGTATGAACGATTTCATAGCTTTTCTGAACACCATGACAAAATCACCAGAACGCTGGACACGACATTGCTCGCTATTCCTAAGTATAAATCCTCAACTTAACAACAATTCTTTCACTGCTGTGGCCAGCCGTGAATGGAACTTCCTTCCACTGGAGGTTAGAGGGGTATCAAACCACGAAAGATTTAAAAGAGGGTGCTCAAAATATCTACATGAGACAAGCTCGTAATGAGACAGTTTTCTTCTTCTTCTTCTTCTTCTTCTTCTTCTTCTTCTTCTTCTCTATCATTCATCGATACTGTTAGAGAAGTAGTACTCAGCTGTCGTCCCCTGTATAGTTAACCTTATCCCGATACCCATTTTGTATTTTCGCCCACTGTCCTAACATGAAATCTGAATCCATAGTCAGTGAAACAAATTTCTGAACTGGATATTAAATTGTAAATAATAGTAGATTTATCTATGTTATTGTTATTTGTAAATAATAATAGGGTTATCTATATTATTATTATTAATTTTATTTATTTGTTTATTTTCTTATTATTTATTTATTTATTTATTTATTTATTTATTTATTTATTTATTTATTTATTTATTTATTTATTTATTTATTTATTTATTTATTGTTTTATACGGCGGGACTCAGGCTATGAAGCCTTCTATTCTGTCCGACCATACATACACCTACATGAAGAATTAAATATACACTAAATTATCTACAATTTAATATCTTAAGGTATCAATTAAATGTTTTAATTAACCTAATAACTTAGCTATGATCTAATCCTAGTTTGTTATAAGAAATTATTATCCAGGTAAAATTCATTGTATTTTAATTTCTTCATATTGTACTTAAGAAGCAAAATGTTCATTTATATTGTGCTATAATAAATATATATTTTATGTGCAGTACAATAGCATAGTAGCATAGTATTTTCTTTCAGTCTCTTTTTATTTTATTTATCATATTTTTATTTTATATTATTTATGTATTCACTCATTAAGTGTAGGACAGGGACACGTGTACCTAACTTTGCCAGTTAAAATAAACCACCTCTCCCTCTATCTATCTATCTATCTATCTATCTATCTATCTATCTATCTATCTATCTATCTATCTATCTATCTATCTAATTTAATAATATTTTACTTTTATACTATTGTTTCAATATATTATAAAAGAAGGGTTATCTGAACTACGTACAAACTATCGTGATAATAGAGGAATAAAACGAATGGGGCAGCATTGCAATTTATCTAGCTTTTTTTTTTTTTTTTTTTGCATCTACATGACCATTCGAGATTCATCCGTTACGTCACTGTCACTAACATTTTTAGACGTTAGTGACAGTGACGTAACGGATGATGCTTCGCTGTTTCATTTCAGTTATAAAATTCGGTGTCCTTCCACTCCAACCTATGTTCGCAGTACTCTCAATTTCTTCTCAGCACTCGCTGATATAAAGCACGACGCATGCATTTTCGGAGAACAAAAAATCTATATATATAAAATAAGAGTTTTGTCTCTACATTGCTCAGAATTTGAAAAGAATGGTATTTCTGTATCGGTCATGTCCACAGTAACAAGGAAATGCACTTTTTACTTTTCTGTAATTTCTGTCTGTCTGTCTGTCTGTCTGTCTGTCTGTACACGCATCACTAGAAAACGGCTAAATAGAACTTAATGAAAATCGTTATGCAAAGTTAGGGAATAAGTTGATACAATCTAGGCTATAAATAATTTTATTTACACTGATAGAAATGGTAGTTTAGGGGAAGGTCTAAAATTTAATTTTCAAATATTTATGTTGTTAGTGGTCCTATCGTAATGAAAATTGGTATTCAAAGCCAAAGAATAATTCGCTACAATCTAGGCCATAAATAATTTTATTCACGCTGATTGAAATGGTAGTTTAGGGGAAGGTAAAATGTAATTCTTAAATATTTACGTTATGAGTGGTCGTATCTCAATGAAAATTGGCATGCATAGTCACAGAATGAGCCATTATAATCTAGGATATGAATCATTCTATGCACACTCAGTGAAATGGTAGTTTAGGGGATGGCCTAAAATTTAATTCTCAAATATTTAAATTATTAGTGGTTGTATCGATAAATATTACATAACCGAAGTTATATAGAATTAAATTTCCGACCATTTATGTCTTATACATTTTACCGTACCGACTGTGAAAACACAGATATTCATGAGATTGTAATTTTGTTACTAAGTCCATATGAACGCCGAGCCACAAGAAAATGGGTTAACAGAATTTAATGAAAATCGTTATATAGAGTCGGTGAATGAGAAACAACAGTCTAAGCTATAAACAAATTTATTCACCCTAAATAGAATTGTAGTTTAGGAGAAGGCGCCTAAAATGTAATTTTTAAATACCTATATTATTGGTGCTATCGAAAAGTACTACTTAACAAGGAATACAATTCCCGATCATTTATGTTTTAATCAGTTTTACCGTACCGACTATGGCAAGAGTGGTATTTCAGAGTCGGAAGAATAAATGTGAAGACCTACAATATCAAAAGCGCAAAGCATTAATCAACAGTAACATTACATTGACCATTGTTTGTTGTGATGATCTTTGTTTCTTATGCTGCCTCACAACTCCGATAGATGGGATTACTGCTGCGTACCGAGTATAACAGCCTGACTGAATATTAGTGGGAAATAGCTGGGGAGTTAGAAAACTTTCTTCTTTAGCAAGTCATTCCTCTGGTTCATACATTTTCTGATACAGCTGGTACGTAACACACAGGTTCATCAGAGTATTCCAGTTATGCGATCCCTAATCTGACGCGCTGTTTTGAATGAGCAGTGTGCATACTTTAGGCAGAGGCTCACTTAGTAGTAGTAGTAGTAGTAGTAGTATTAGTAGTAGTAGTAGTAGTATTATGGCCTGGTATAGAACAACAATTTAGGCCTAGTCCAAGTTATAGCACCACAATTCACTAAATAACTCAAAATTCGACCCTGAAAAGAGCCGTTTCTTAATTAAAGCCTCTTCCTCTTTACTTTCATTAAATTCTACATTCATTTTATTGCAAATTAACAGTGAATAGTAGGTTTCTCCTCTGGCTTGGAGGGAAAATTTGTCTCCAAGTCAGATAGATTTTTCCGCCGCCAGTGTAGTGAATTAAGATTTTCGGACTCATCGGGTACTCCTAGGAAACAGATTAGTAGAAGGGCATAATTTATGCCGTGGGAGTCTCCACTATTCGACACCCTCCCTGCCGAAAAAAGACGAAGGGTGTTCACGGATCACGGCTATCTGCGGCTTTGATCATTCTAGCTCTGGAACTTTGGACTGTTAGATCGGCAGCGTAGTCCTGTTCGTTAACAGTGAGAACATGTGCGGTTTTTCATTTGATCGAGTATTTTATATGATATCATTGCTCTCTGAGAATCCAATCCCGCAGAGAAGCACGGGTACATCAGCTAGTATATAATAGATGGTCAGTTTCCGAACGAAATACCACGGGCGGACTCAACGTGGCAGTAAAAACCTGGCGAATTCGCGCAAAGATCATGTAAGAGTCACAATCGTAGAGAACACATGACAGCCGTATTGACACGCACTATTGCCATTCAGAGAATCTACAAAAAGATCAGCAATACTCAAACTCAGTATACAGTAAAGGGTTTCTTAAACTCGTTTATAGATATCAGAAGCGATTAGAGATAGCCGGACCAAATTGGCAGCAAATCCAACTTACGAATAGATTTTGAATTTCAAAATCGCCTAAAGGCGTCGAACCCAATATGTGAGTAAGTGCTGTTGACGCTTTTAGTCATCTGGCCCAATCAAGGAGTTAAGTTACTCGTATTTACAGTGTTATAAATGACTAAATACTCTCCAAATGATATGTTCAATTGTCATCCTCATCATCATCATCATCATCTGTTTACCCTCCAGGTTCGGCTTTTCCCTCGGACTCAGCGAGGGATCCCACCTCTACTGCCTCAAGGGCAGTGTCCTGGAGCTTCAGACTCTTGGTCGGAGGATACAACTGGGGAGTATGACCAGTACCTCGCCCAGGCGGCCTCACCTGCTATGGTGAACAGTGGCCTTGTAGGGGGATGGGAAGATTGGAAGGGATAGGCAAGGATGAGGGAAGGAAGCGGCCGTGGCCTTAAGTTAGGTACCATCCCGGCATTCGCTTGGAGGTGAAGTGGGAAACCACGGAAAACCACTTCGAGGATGGCTGAGGTGGGAATCGAACCCACCTCTACTCAGTTGACCTCCCGAGGCTGAGTGGAGCCCGTTCCAGCCCTCATACCACTTTTCAAATTTCGTGGCAGAGCCGGGAATCGAACCCGGACCTCCGGGGGTGGCAGCTAATCACGCTAACCACTACACCACAGAGGCGGCATGTTCAATTGTACAGCCTAATATTTAAGTGGTTTCATTCTAACGAAAAACTAACACAAAAATAAGGATTTCGCACTACGTGAAATGAATTGAAATATTAGTTTCCTAGCAAACCTTTGCGCATATAACATGCTAGCAATTTTGAATATGGCTAGCAAATTGTTATAACTATCTTGACCTCATTAGACTGCATCTTGTTTCAACCAAACACAAACAAATGCTAAGGGTAGGCCGCCTATCAAAGCAAGGAAATTGATAGAATCCGATAAAGGGTGGCGATGTACAGGGTAGAGGCGTTGTAGCATTCTATTACCAACATAAAGTCCGGCTCCATGGCTAAATGGTTAGCGTGCTGGCCTTTGGTCACAGAGGTCTCGGGTTCGATTCCCGGCAGGGTCGGAATTTTAACCATCATTGATCAGTTTCCCTGGCACGGGGGTTGGGTATATGTGTTGTCTTCATCATCATTTCGTCCTCATCAGGACGCGCAGGTCGCCTACGGGAGTCAGATCTAAAGACCTGTACTTGGCGAGCCAAACCCGTCCTGGGATATCTCGGCACTAAAAGCCATACGCCATTTCATTTTTACCAATATAAACAACTGTTTCAATATCGGCAAGATTTTGTGCACTCGGCTGTACACATCAACCACACACGTTATGACAACTAAGTAGGCCTGCTTTCGATTGTTGACCGTGATATCCTGAAAGACTTGCATCTATTCATCTCCTACACTATTGGTTATATCTCAACCATACTTCATATTTAGAGTCTACTCAATCCAGGAGCAGGTTTCATTATGCGTGTCATTTAAAAATATCTGAATAGACTAAAGGTTTATAGGAAGACCAAGAGAGTTGTTTTCAATTTTCTCTTACACTATTGATTATATGCAAAAAATGTAGAATATATGTGAAACGCCTCTTCACTTAACATATTTTTTCTTACGTAAGTTTACATTTCACTTACTCTTCAAATGACGGAGATAATTACTATTCATTCTCTGCTGTCAGTGACGGACGCACTCGCAGACCCACAGTTGTTTGATGGATCCATAACAGGAGAAAATCAGAGTATACATAATATTTCCCTAGGCTTGAAAATTAAACCCAACTAATGTAACTAAACACCGAGGAAATATGAGGTAGAACTTTTGCCGTTGGTGTCTGTCTGGTTATCTATCTGCGTGTATGTTCCTAAAAGTGTAAAACTGCTGGACTTACTTCAGCCAAACTATTTATTTGGAATCTACTCACTCAGAATTGTTTTATTTTTTTGCTAGTTGTTTTACGTCGCACCGACACAGATAGGTCTTTCTACGACGATGGGACAGGAAAGGACTAGGAGTGGGAAGGAAGCGGCCATGCCCTTAATTAAGGTACAGCCCCAGCATTTGCCTGGTGAAAATAGGAAACCACGGAAAAATATTTTCAGGGCTGCCGACAGTGGGGTTCGAACCTACTATCTCCCGAATACTGGATACTGGCCACACTTAAGCGACTGCAGCTATCGAGCTCGGTAGAATTGTTATCAGGTGCATATAATGTCACAGTAATCATATGCAGTTGGTATTTATAGGAAGATTATTCTCAAATATTTTCGTTTAGGTCTATCAAAATATTATGTATGTCCGCCTCTGTAGTGTGATTAGCTGCCACCCCCGGAGCCCGGGTTCGATTCCCGGCTCTGTCACGAAATTTGAAAAGTGGTACGAGGGCTGGAACGGGGCCCACTCAGCTTCGGGAGGTCAAGTGAGTAGAGGTTGGTCCGATTCCCACCTCAGCCATCGTGGAAGTGGTTTTCCGTCGTTTCCCACGTCTACTCCAGGCAAATGCCGGAATGGTACCTAACTTAAGGCCACGGCCGCACACTTCCCTCCTCCTTGTCTGTCCCTTTCAATCTTCCCATCCGGCCCGCAAGGCCCCTGTTCAGCATAGCAGGTGAGACCGCCTGGACGAGTTAGTGGTTGCATCGCCCGACCCAGAGTCTGGAGCTCCAGGACACTGCCCTTGAGGCGGCAGAGGTGGGATCCCTCGCTGAGTCCGAGGGAAAACCAATCCTGGGGGTTAAACGGATTAAGAAGAAGAAGAAATGGTTATATATAACAAAAGATTAAGAATATGTTATTTCCGTTCCTTTATGCCATGTACATATGTATCGTACGATAGAAAATAACGCAGATGATTACGAAGAATTGGATTTTTTGTCCAAGTCCCGTGGGACATGTGCCTGTCACTTCAAGTTGGGTAGCGGCAAAAGCTAAGGAGCTGTTCTACTCTTTTCGATAAGTCAGATACTAAGGGAGTTATCATCAACGTCGGAGCGCCACGCCAATGGCAACCTGAGAACCACGGAGAATTTCGCACAAATTCGGACCAGGAGTGTACCGTACAATAAATTCATCAATGGTCCTCATTCTCTCTCGAATTTCTTCAGCTTTATCATATTCCACGTTACTGCCACGCGCTTTCGTAGGAAAATATAATTTTAACATGTCGCATTGAACGTATGGATGAACTTTCGGCGGATTCCGTTCCCTCTGATTATGGTTATCAGCTTGCTCCAGGACTTCCTAAGCTAACTTCCATGGTGTATGAAGATGAGACCGTTATAATAGCTAATAGCCAAGAACACGCCGCCGTACTAACTACCATGGCCAACGAGGCGTTTAGAGAGATTCGAATTCAGCTAAATCCATCAAAATCAGTGGCTATAAGCATTGTAAAGGGAAGGCTTTCTTACTGCCCTCTGGTAAATGAAGACAGCATTTTTACTTTTCCTCACCTTGAATCGGAGGACAATATTCGATATTTGGGAGTCAGTTTTCACGACAAAATTATTTTCGATCAGCAGAAAGTTATAAATGACCTAAAATGCAATCTCGACGATTTAGCAAAATACCATGTGTTAAAAAGAGAGCAAAAATTCTTGGTTGTAAATTCGTTCATGTATGTATGTTCAGTCTTCAGCCCTAAAGCTGGTTGGATCCTCAACAGCTCTGCCATCAGCTGTCATGGATGGCCTAGGCATCACTGAAGAGGTCTACTAGGGAAATGAGGAGCGAGGTAGTTTCCCGTTGCTTTCCCCACTGAGCCAGAATTTGCTATTACATATCAGTTTGCCAAGCCCACTGAAATGCATGCATCAACTGACTCTATGAGCAACATTTTCATACCATTCATAGCAGAGACTGGCTGCACAAGGAATGGCATTACTAGCATCGCCCATACTTCAGTCACTTTCATATTGTCAAAGCCAAAAATAAGACTGAGACAGATCAATGAAAGTAACAAAATTGCTCTAGCCCATACCAGAAGACATAGTGCACTGTAAACACTAGGTCCTGCCAGCAAAGTCATAATCCGTTCATATGGCCCACTAATATATCCTTCTGCAGAACGCTAATACCACTAAAATTCCGCAGTCCTTCTTAATTCATGTCGACAAGATCGTGAGACGCACAATCAAAAAATATCTTCAGTTACCTGGAGACAGGCCAGAGTCTGTAAGGAAAATGAAGGGGCTTGGGCTGTGGAAGGTAGAATGGGAGGCACCACTTCACCATCTTAACATCTGTCACTTGCTAGAGAAGGCTGGTAATGAGTACGTAACATTAGTGCGCAATCTGGCAGAAGAGAGGAAACTGTGAGTTTAGAGACTTGACCTAAGGAATGCAGATAACACCCACCTCGAAGAACTTAGCACAAGCAGGTTAAGAGAAATGCTAAGGAAAAAATAGTTTAGCAAATGGTGTGCATTAAGAACTCACGGTAAGGAGCCATCCTCTATCAGGAATACACACCGGCTAACCGATGGATCGACACCCCAAATAGAGTGAAAAGGCGCGGTGAAAATGCAATACAACGTGGTTCCTGTACGGGCCCTCCCTGGACGTACCCGGGATGGAGTCCACTGCAGACTCTGCAGTGAGCCTGAAATCCTAGCTCATGTTCTTGTTTCATGTCCACGGAGGAACTTGTTTAGGAATGTTAGCTACAATAGAATAAGATCTAGAATTGCAGCAGCATTCTCCCAGAAAGATTACGAGGTACATGAAGAAATGCCATATGTTGCTTACGGTGAAAGCAACCAGAGAATAGATATAATCGCAATTGACCGAGAAAAATACTTTTCATATATTCTGGACCCCACCATTAGATGTGAGGTCGACTCAAGTCAGCCAGTAAGCTACTTCAAAGAATCATACTACATCTCCTGTATAAGAGTTGTAGGACTTTTCATCAGAGCAAAAGGATCCATACCAAAATTCTTAGTTTAGTTTTTCAAAAGTGTGGGCATTCCCAAGAATCTGTACTGTAATTTAGCCGTCTTGGTCATGAAAGGTTTTGCCCAGATGGTTAGAAATCACCTCTATAGTACTGCATTCGAGAAGGATTGTCTCCACAAAACTTTTTTTTTTTACAATTTGTATTACGTCGCACCGACACAGATAGTTCTTATGGCGATGATGGGATAGGAAAGGCCTAGGAGTGGGAAAGAAGCGGCCATGGCCTTGATTAAGGTACAGCCCCCGCATTTGCCTGGTGTGAAAATGGAAAGCCACAAAAACCATCTTCAGGGCTGCCGACAGTGGGGCTCGAACCCACTATCTCCCGGATGTAAGGTCACAGTTGCGCTCCCCTAACCGCACGGCTAACTTGCCCTGTTCCAGAAAACTCTTCACGGTTACACATAGATTCAATATTCAAGTGTTATGGTATACTTTGTCAAACTTAGGCAGCCTATTATTGTAGGAAGTACAAATAAAAAAAAAACCAATAGAGCCATGTTACTTCGCATAAATTCTGAAGGAAACATGTAATCGGAAGAACAGGTACAAATGCTAGTTCATACTGTACTTGTATTGCGATATGGCGGCACCAATTTTGTTCAACTTTTATGGAAAGTAGTGGTATTTCTCAAATGGTCTCAGAGCTCGGAGAACAGTTCTTTCAGTTTTCTAGAACACGGCCGCAACCTGTATCTCAATATTGCTTCACTTCTATTTCCAGCATTCCCCGGAGGGAGAATATAAAGTTATGTTAGAGTTCACTAGCACTGCTCTTTCTTAGCTCCACGGGGGCCGTGCATATATGTAAATACAGTATGCGGTATGTTACTTCCTTGGTGCCTTCTCGTATTATGTTGTAGAACTAGGCGTCACTCCTCTGTCATGAATGAGATTGATGATGTAAATTAAGAGGTTTTCATATCCAGAACATCATCATCGCGATGGAAGGAGGAAGAAATGTAAGATAATATTGTTGTCTGCCTCCATAGCGTAACCGTCAGCGTTATTAACTGCCGTCCTCGGAGGCCTGAGTTCGATTCCCGATATTGCCAGAGGCTTAAGAATGGCAGGAGTTTAAATTGTACTTGCGGCTCATCTTAGTTGGGATTGTGCGAGAAAAGAGCGACACCACCTCGTGATACGGACACGAGTTTATTATTGTCCGCCTCCATGGCCAAATAGTAAGCGTGGAGGCCTTTTGTACAAGATGCCCCCGGGTCCGATTCCCGGCCGAGTCCAGGATTTTAGGCTCGGGGCCTAAGTGTGTGTGCCGTCTTCAGCATTAGAATCATTAGAAGGCTTCATTCCCACGTATGTGCAGATCGTCTATAAGGCGTCAACTAGATAGACATGCACCAGGCCTTCGCTTAGGCCACACACCATTATTATTATTATTATTATTATTATTATTATTATTATTATTATTATTATTATTATTATTATATAAAGAAAACTAAGTAAATTAAGCAAGCAAGCAAGAAGGCGTATAATTTTTCGTGACTGTTGAGATCGTAATCATAGTTTCGGGGCCTCTATTCTCACATGAAATCCAAACTCAAAAACAAGCCTTCTTAACACTTATTAGAGGAATATTTGGAAGAGATCCGATCCGTCCAAAAATGAGGTTGTTGGCAAAAGAAAAGGAAGCGCCACGGAGGGCGTGAAAATGAGACACACGATAAAAGAGTTGACCGTGGTAGGTTGCATACGAGAAGTGAAAGTGAGGAGGCTGGGACACGGAATTGAAAGCTATGTCAGACTCAGACGAGAGAGCCCCATGGCAGCGAAACCATACTCCCAAGTTAAGAGCACCTTGGATTATTCCTATTAGTCGCCTTATTCGACAGACAGGAAATTCCGCGGAAGTATTCTACGCCTTTTCTCAATCTTGCATTAAGTGAGGTAAGATCATGAATACATAGAAAAAATGTTCAAATGTATTTGATTTACATAAAATATGCAAACAGGGAGAATTTTCCGTATTGACCAAAAGTGAATACTGCTCTTAATCCGTTTACCCTCCAGGGTTGTTTCTTTGTCCCTCGGACTCGGCGAGGGATCCGACCTCTACCGCCAGTGTCCTGGAGCGTGACATTTTGAGTCGGTAGATAGAACTGGACTGAGGACCAGTACCTCGCCCAGCTGGCTACCTTGTGGGTGGTGGGTGATGGAAGGATCGAAAGGGATAGACAAAGAAGAGGTAAGGAAGCGGCCGTGGTACCATCCCGGTACTTGCCTGGAGGAGAAGTGGGAATCCACGGAAAACCACTGTGGGGAGAATCGAAGACCCCTCTACTCAGTTGACTTCCTGATGCTGCGTGGACCCGTTCCAGCGCTCGTACCAATTTTAAAAATTGAACCAGGGCCTCCGGAGGTGGCCAGCTAATCACAATAACCACAACATCACAGAGGTGACACACTGAATTCATAATAGGTCAAATTATATACAATAAACAAATAGTACCTCGCTACTAGGGAAACGTGGAGAGCAAGTGAGCAATAATGTCAGTGTCGTTTGCTGCAAGCCGTATTTCATTGTTAAAATTAATAGGCTAATGTCTTTGACGTATTACGTAACTCTTCTAACATAGAAAATTCGTAATCAAATAAAAATAATTTGAACCAAAATGATAAGAATGACAAATAGTTGCAGTATGTTCTTAAACTTGAGTTGTAGTAACGAACGACGTAGACAGTTGTGTTATCAGGATGGGTGTTTCCACGTTCATTAATAGTGTTACTGATTTTATATCCCATTAATTACTTCTCCGTTTTTTTTGGAGACGTAGACGTGCTTGAAAGTTTGTCCCACAGTAGTTCCTTTACATGCGGATACGAATATGGCGTATTTGATCACCTTAAGTGCCATCGGATTGAGCTGGGATCGAACCTACCAACTTCGGCTTAGAAAGCCAGCGCTCTTCCATCTGACTCACTCAGCTGTGCTTAGTCACGCATTCTAAAACATCGTTTAATTAATTTTACTGAGTAGAATCTCTTTAGTCCGCCTCTGTGGTGTAGTGGTTAGCGTGATTAGCTGCCATCCCCGGAGGTCCGGGTTCGATTCCCGGCTCTGCCACGAAATTTGAAAAGTGGTACGAGGGCTGGAACGGGGTCCACTCAGCCTCGGGAGGTCAACTGAGTAGAGATGGGTTCGATTCCCACCTCATCCATCCTGGAAGTGGTTTTCCGTGATTTCCCACTTCTCCTCCAGGCGAATGCCGGGATGGTTCCTAACTGAAGGCCACGGCCCCTTCCTTCCCTCTTCCTTGCCTATCCCTTCCAATCTTCCCATCCCTCCACAAGGCCCCTGTTCAGCATAGTAGGTGAGGCCGCCTGGGCGAGGTACTGGTCATACTCCCCAGTTGTATCCCCCGACCAAGAGTCTGAAGCTCCAGGACACTGCCCTTGAGGCGGTAGAGGTGGGATCCCTCGCTAAGTCCGAGGGAAAAACCGAACCTGGAGGGTAAACAAATGATGATGATGATGAGAATATCTTTAGTCTTCAACACAGGGAATTGATATAGAAATAGAATAACTACCATCTTTGTTCCATTACTTAGAGAGCTGTTTTCTTTTTACATCATTACGTATATGACTGCAATAACTTAGCTGAAGTCTATAAGAACATCAAGTTAAAAGAAAAACAGTGTCATTTCCGTACAGGCAATGAGGCCCATGGAGGAGTGGAAGGTGAAGGCTACCATGATCAACAACCACGGCACTTAGAGTGGTTAACTATACGCCCGGCCGCCTTTGTCCCCAGGAATTAACCACCTAAGAACCACGTAAAACGACCTAATGAATACATTTTCTTTCCTTGTTGCCCGCTTCCTTTTTTGCCTTTCCTCGGTCTAGATATCTTTTCCCTAAAACCACTCAGTTTTTTAATCAGCCTTCCAAATAACACTCTCCGACGGTTAGCAATCATCCGTGACTGGATTGGGGCGGGGGGCTGAAATTCTGTTCATTGTCTTCGTCCATTCATATGTCGTATAAATAGGGTTGTATAATATGTACTGGGTATGCAACATTATTGTAACATTTAAGGAATTGTAATAACTTTGGATTGTTTGTGTGTAGTACGTTCTAATTTAACTCCACATAATGATTTAGATTACAATCCACGAATACGCTCTCTCCAGTTAGTGGTTATCCGTGACTGGGGCAGAAGTGCATTCATTCATTCATTCATTCATTCATTCATTCATTCATTCAGTTCCGTTACATGCCGATGCGACCGCTGAAGATCGATGTAATCTGAGGAGCAAATTTAAAAGAGCAATTATTACGCTTTGAACGAAACAAGAAGTATTTATGGAGGCCTCTGCTGAATGGGCAGACAACCGTATTATTTCTCATTTCAATATTTGATAACGGCTGGGTAGTTTGATTGAATTTTAATGAATGTTATTTTTATTTCTCTGTGGATGTGTAATGAAGGCTACAGTACGAGATTGTTTCACACATGTGCTGAATCAATTAAATTTTACTTTCAATTTTTATCTCTACTTCTCATTTAAATCCGAGAATAGAAGTCGGTTACTAATACGAATTTAAAATCTGCTCTTAATGAACAAATCCCACGATCCCTAAAATTAATAAGAACGTGACCCTTTTAATTACTCACTTTTGTGGTAGGTATTAAGAACGACTGCAATGGATTATTTAAAAAAATATAATTATTTAGCTAGTAATTGGGAGACGTATAGTACAGCTACCTCGTCTCTTGTAACCGAACTCCAATAACTTCAGTTCGATTTTGGACGGCCGGGCCGAGTCGCTTGAGGGTAAATGCAATAGCCTCCTGGGCGCAAGTTAGCCTGCTCGATCCTGGCTCAGTCTGGTGGGATTTGAAGGGGCCCAAATACACCAACCTCCTACAGGATAAAATTCTGGTATCTAGGCACTCTAAAATCCGTAAAGGTAGGTAGAAAGACGTAAAATTTGCCGTGCGGTTAGGGGCGAGCAGCTGTGACCTTGCATTCAGGAGATAGTGGGTTTGAACTCCACTGTCGGCAGCCCTGAAGATGGTTTTCCGTGGTTTCCCATTCTCATACAAGGAAAATGATGTGACTGTACCTTAATTAAGACCATGGCCACTTCCTTCCAATTTCTAGCCCTTTCCTATCCCATCGTCTCCTTAACACCTATCTGTGTCGGTGCGACGTAAAGCGAATAGTAAAAAAAGAAAACGTATTTAGCAGATGAATTTGTTTTCTCTTCCACGAATATCTTCCTCCTCTCTTGTTTGTTTGTTTCTTTCTTTCTTTCTTAATCCATTTACTCTCCAGGGTTGGTTTTCCCCTCACACTCAAGGAGAGATCCAGTGTCCTGGAGAGTGGGGCTTTTGGTCGAGGAGCAGGAGGACCAGTACCTCATCTCAACTGCTATGCTGAACAGGCTCCTTGTGAGGGATGGGAAGATTCGAAGGGATAGAAAAGGAGGAGAGAAGGAAGCGGCCGTGACCTTAAGTTAGGTACCATCCCGGCATTTTCCTGGAGGAGAAGTGGAAAAACACGCAAAATCACTTCGAGGATGGCTGAGGTGGGAATCGAACCTCCCTCTACTTAGTTGACCTCCCAAGGCTGACTGGACCCCGTTCCAGCCCTTGTACCACTTTTCATATTTACTGGCAGAGCTGGGAATCGAACCGAGCCTTCGGGGGGTGGTAGATAATCACGTTAATCACTACACCACAGAGGCTTCATCCTCTCGCTATGATATTTCTTCTGTTATTCCACCCCCATGCTGCAAAATTATATTTGTTCACCAACATTCTAACTTGGCCTGTCCCATATACCAACTTCATGTGGTATGTTGATTTCTTGTCGGTATTTCTCAGTTTCAATTATTAAATTATACTTGACTTTTAGGGAGGAGGCATAATTAAATATCCATTTAGGAAGTGTTTCATCGTCCATTCTTCGAATATGATTATCAAATTTCAATCGCCTTTATCTTTAATAGTGATGATATTTTCTCAGAATTTTAGTATAACTCAGGAGACCTTTTTCATCCACACTCCTTCTGTGCATACTGGACCAAAGTTTTTTTGAGGTTTATCCTTTCTTGTTTGTCTAGATACTTAGTGATCTGCCTCCAAGGATCAGGCTTAATTGTCGTGTTATAGGTTTTTAATTTGGCGCCGAGATGTTGTTTATTGTTGTCCCCGTTTAATGTGATTATATTGGCGTTTTGTAATTTAGAAATTCTGTCTTCACCGGGCGAGTTGGCCGTGCGTGTAGAGGCGCGCGGCTGTGAGCTTGCATCCGGGAGATAGTAGGTTCGAATCCCACTATCGGCAGCCCTGAAGATGGTTTTCCGTGGTTTCCCATTTTCACACCAGGCAAATGCTGGGGCTGAACCTTAATTAAGGCCACGGCCGCTTCCTTCCAACTCCTAGGCCTTTCCTATCCCATCGTCGCCATAAGACCTATCTGTGTCGGTGCGACGTAAAGCCCCTAGCAAAAAAAAAAAAAAAGATTCTGTCTTCGTTTGCTCTAAGATTTAATCCGGATGGTTGGATGATTTCCTGTAAGTATTTGAAATTATTTACCGGACGGATTTTGCCAAAATGAGTTACCAGAGGTTAATTGTCTTCTATTTCTTTTTTGCTAGTGGCTTTATGTCACACCAACACAGATAGGTCTTATGGCGACGATGGGATAGGAAATACCTAGGAGTTGAAAGGAAGCGGCCGTGGCCTTAATTAAGGTGCTGCCCCAGCATTTGCCTGGGTGAAAATTGGAAACCACGGAAAACCATCTTCAGTGCTGCCGACAGGTGGATTCGAACCCACTATCTCCTGGATGCTATCTCACAGCCGCGCGCCCCTAACCGCACCGCCAACTTGCCCGGTGATTACTTGTCTAAGTATAGAGGGGGTCCTTCTATGAATTGCGTTTTCTCATATAAGACTCGGAGTCCAATTTTAGGGGTGCAATTGCATAAAACGTGTTTCAGGGACTGAATAGCTTCTTGCCTATTGTCGGATAGAATTACCAGATCGTCTGCGAAGACCAAACATTCGATATGAATTTCCCTTTAAACAGATTGCCGGTATTAATCCGTTTTGTTTCCTTTTCCCAGGTTTGGACTACTTTCTCTAGCACAAGATTGAACAATATTGTAGTTAGGCTATCCCCTCTTATGACTCCTGTCTTAATTTCCAAAAGGCTCAGAAATTTCACTTAAGTTTCGAAGTGGTGTCAGTCAGTGTCTGTCTGATCAAATTTCTGGTTTTATTATACTATTATACATCTTAATGGCCTGAATGAGTCCAGTAAGGCTGTATAGAATTCGTGTTTCTAACCTGAAATTAATATCGTTAGAACATCGTACATACTTCTTGGAATTATGCCATAATAAGGTTCTGTCCATCCGATAAAATACGCCCATTTTCCAGTTCACTTGGTATTTTGTGTCACGATCAATAAACCTCAAGGGACGTAACGGTCTCTGTTTACCTCAGACAGTTTTCAGCCATGGCCAGTTAAATGTTGCAATGTCAAGAGAGCGACATTGTAAAGTTGCAATATTACCAAAAGGTAATTGTACAAGGAATGCACCTGGCAAGTGGCTGCGTGGTTAGGGTCACGTAGGCATCATCTTGCATTCGGGAGATAAAGGATTCGAACCCCACTGTCGGCAGCCCTGAAGATGGTTTTCCGTGGTTTCCGATTTTCACGCTAGACAAATGCTGGGGCTGTTCCTTAATTAAAACCACGGTCGCTTCCTTCCCACTTATAGCCATTTACTACCCCATGTCGCCGTAATACCTACCTGTGTTATTGACTTAACGTCCCATTAACTACTTTTACGGTTTTCGGAGACGCCGAGGTACCGGAATTTAGTCCCACGGGAATTCTTTTACGTGCCAGTGAATCTACCGAGACGAGGCTGACGTATTTGAGCACCTTCAAATACCACCGGACTGAGCCAGGGTCAAACCTGCCAAGTTGGAGTCAGAAGGTCAGCGCCTCAGCCGTGTCAGCCACTCAGCCTCCACTGCCCCCTCCCCCCCACCAAAAAAGTAAAAGGGATGTTGTATACCAGGAAGTCCTTCAATAAACATTTACCCAATTGATGGTTTTTAGCTGTTATTGTCATTATTAGTGTATTTCTTTGGCGTACGATCTCCAAAGAGGCCTGATCAATGTCTAAGATGAATTCAAATGCTAAAGACGGCAGAAATACGCAGACTCCGGACCGCAGGGATTAACGGATGAAATTAAAAATCCCCGATGTGGCCGGAAATCGAACCCGAGGCCCCTTGCACATAAGGCCAGCACGCTAACCATTTAGCCATGGAGCCGGACAAGTAAATCCTTGGCCTCATACCGAGGTGGTGCAGCACTTTTCTCAGACACATCCCCATTTTAGGTGAGCTGCATGTACCTTTTTAACCACATACTAATAATCACCCCCACCATCAGCCTTCCTGCTAATCTTACAGTATCAGGGATCAAAGTGGAGACCGCGAGGGCGATATTGTTAACCGTTACGGTAACGAGGTGGACGTTATCGGTTAATCATACTATGGGAGCGCTGTTCCCCATAGATACGGCCATATTCAGCAACCGACTCCTCACATCATAAATATTGAAGTACTGTCCAGCATTTCTAAAGAAAAACTCCTCAAAACACTTCAGGTCGGGAGGATAGTTTACAGTATTCACTGTAAAGAGTGTACCAGTGAAGTGATTCGCTTACCTTTATAAACTACGGTTAAGCTAGAGCAGTCAAGTGAAGGTTTAGTTCTTGCAGAGGCCATATTTCTATAATTAAGAATGCACTATTCAGCACGGCACAGGGTTAATCTTGAGAGAGGATTTACTAGACGCTGTTCTACACTGGCTCACTGCTGTCCATTATAGCTGAGAGGTTAAGACTTAAAGTGCTACTCACCGCACAGCACAGGTGCTTCAGTGGCTTGCCTACAATCTCCCATTTTATATTCTCTCGCACAGGCCATTTTAAAGCCAATGTGAAAGCTAAAAAATATTAAAAGCGTTCGCCTTTCTCACTGGAAACATGCATTAAGGTTTTGAGTGAAATAGTAAATGTTCAACGTATATCACCAACATAACGACTTCTGAGGAAGTCAAAAGAAGGAATTTATGTAAAATATATATCTGATCACCTGGTCGAAGAATACGCAAATGTTGTTCCCGTCTACAAAGCCAGAGGACTTCGGGTTCCAGTTTCGAGAAGGTACTTTCTTGCTTAAAAGTTAAAAAAATAAAATAAAATGAAATCCCAATATTTCTGGGTGTTCTGGTGCATTTACGATTTACAATGAAGCCATGTGACATGACAATCTACCTTGTAGGATTTACGTGGAATATGATCTGTGATGCCTTACGCCGCCTCTAATACTTCGGTTTAAGGAAATTGAAATCGCCATTTGTAGCACCATATTCAAGACACAAACTTTAGTAATTGTTACTCACAGAGTACTTCATGCCATCACGCGAAATAAATTGGGCTGACAAAGATTGACGTGAATTTAAAAAATCCATGTTTACCTTAGATATATAATGGTGGCATTGTTTGATTTAAGGGACAAAACACGAGCTTATTATTTCCTTTATATTTAAAGGAAGAAAAAGAACTAATTTGTCGTAGTAGCTCAGGTCTTCATGGTCGTCATCTCGATAAAATTAACTTTAGTTATTTCTTGATAGATGTCCGGATCCATGGTTAATGCTTAGCGTGCTGGCCTTTGGTCACAAGAGTCCCGGGGTTGATTCTCGGCAGGATCGGAAACTTTAACCATCATTGGTTAATTTCGCCGGCACGGGGGCTGGGGGTGTGTGCCGTCTTCATCATCATTTCATTCTCAACACGACGCGCAGGTCGCCCACGGGAGTCACATCAAAAGACCTGCACCTGGCGAGCCGAACATGTCTTCGGACACTCTCGGCACCAAAAGCCATGCGCCATTTCATTTCATTTATTGATAGATGCAGTATTTTTTATCTAACACTTGGCAAAGGCTACAGCAAAATTTAGCTTACATCGAAACTATACCTGTGACATACATTAAGTTGCTGAGGTATGGTTGGTGCTGTGTATCAGTGGTAGAGTTTTGGCTTCCGAATCCGAAGATAGCCGGTTCAAACCCGACAGAGTTATTCGAATTTTTGAAGGGCGGATCAAATTTCCATTCGACACTTCTCCTCGTGCGATGTCGGTATGTAAAAGATCTCTGGTAACAAATCTGGTGTTTACTTGACAACATTCATTAAAAATTCCGCCATAGATGCACAACAGCGATTCCGTTTACTTTGCCATCTGGTAAGCCTAGAGTAAAACAGAACATCGAAATTGACGAGCAGGCAGCCATATGGCGTCAAATTAAAATGCTTACACAAAGTAGCTGGTGCCATACAATTATTATTATTATTATTATTATTATTATTATTATTATTATTATTATTATTATTTACTTCTTCCTTAATACGTTAACCCTCCAGGGTTGGTTTTTCCGTAGGATTCGGCGTGGGGTCGCACCTCTACCGCCTCAAAGGCAGTGTCTTGGAGCGTGAGACTTTGGGTCGGGGAGGAAGACCAGTACCTCGCCCAGGCGGCCTCTCCTGCTCTGCTGAACAGGGCCTATGGGGGGGCTATGGGAAGATTAGAAGGGATAGACTGAACCCTTGAACTTATCGTTGGTCGTCTGCCTCGGCTGCTTCCTTTGCGATTTTTTTCTGTCACTTCATCGACCAATGATAGGGTTCAGAGGAGAGCATAACTACTTCAAATGAGTGGCAAAATTGTGATTACTAAAGTATTTATTGCCGGGCGAGTTGGCCGTGCGCGTAGAGACGCGCGGCTGTGAGCTTGCATCCGGGAGATAGTAGGTTCGAATCCCACTATCGGCAGCCCTGAAGATGGTTTTCCGTGGTTTCCCATTTTCACACCAGGCAAATGCTGGGGCTGTACCTTAATTAAGGCCACGGCCGCTTCCTTCCAACTCCTAGGCATTTCCCATCCCATCGTCGCCATAAGACCTATCTGTGTCGGTGCGACGTGAAGCAAATTACAAACAAAAGTATTTATTCAATGTAAATCACGATAATTTATTTATTAAATAGACAAAAAATCACTTCAAATTTTCACAACATGTTTAACGCAGTCACAATGCATAACGTGAGTGGTAAAGTTTTATTTGTTGTTTATTAATGAATTTGAAAGAATGAGAACGTAGTGTAAAAACCAGAGAAGGAGAATAAAACCTTAAAATCGGGCACCATTGATCCAAACGGTAACTGAGAGTTAATCCACACGATACGTGGAAAATCTGATCTTTAACAAGTAGAGTTCCAGATTTACATTTAATTAAGGTTATCCACCAGTCGAGTATCCTACCGGATATTGGAACACCACCCGAATTGATCCTTAATCGAACCAAATCGACTATCAGTTGCTTTGGATAGGTTGAGAAATATTACTTAAAAGCATGGTGTTCATTACAAGATAACAGAGAATGTCACAATCAAAAATAAATTTCCACTATGTACTGTTATCTCGTGACATCCTTAAGTTACAGAGGAATCCCGGTGCTGAAGCATGCAACACGCAAAACAGATGTTCAGAAGGAAGCAACAACACCTGATCCGATGCGATCTTACGTTACATCGTTCTGAAGGTACAAAACTGCGAAATGCAGGAAAACATCAATTCATTATGCATTTAGAAGAAATGCCAAAAAGATGAAGTTAAAGGAAAGTGATAAATCACTTGAACATGTTCGTACTAAACAAACTTTCTGTTATGAAACAATTACGTCGTTAAATTTGTTAAATTACAAGTCCACAATATAAAACAAACAAAAGGAAATCTTCCCAATTTTCTATAACTACAACTACAATTACAAACTGTCTACATACACTTGTCCCATTAAACTAAAATACAAGTGATCGGTAGATCAACATCTCACATAAATAATGTGAATAACAAAAATGAAAATAAGATATATTAACAGGTGACGAATAGAAACCGCATTCGTAGTGTAAATCCTACAAAAATCAACTAAGTGTCAACACACGGCACTATCATAATATACCAGACACCCGAACAATAATTCTTAAAGTGAAGAAAAGTAAATAAATATGAACCAAACTTCATCGAACTTGAACACGCACGGCTAAGCAGTAAGGATCACTCCACTCTCCATTAGCCATGTTTCCACGTGGAGCAATCCTTACATTCATATACCATGTAACAAAAAATCCTCTCCGTCGAAATACAGGGCCTCTTATCCTCGGCATCCCGTTTATTCTACATCACTCATAAACTACAGACTTACCATGCCTTTAACATCTTCCTAAGTATTCTCATAATATTTCATTTCCATTACAATCCATTTCCTTTATACTTGAAACTTTTTTAAATACAAACGATCCCACAATCATACAGCTTTATAAAGATCTCACAATTAACTTCTCGAAATTTTTCCTGACCTCAGGAGCAAAATAGCATGCTATGATTTTTCTGTATCACAAATTTTCTTCACTGGATTTCGATATAAACCGCAAATCTCGCTAGACATTACTGCTGAACACATAATTTATCATCTCAATTTAATCCTGACGTGAATATTATTATTATCATTATTATTGAAATATTTTGATATTTGACTTTGTCACACTCATAACGGTTATTTTATCACTATTGTAAATTTTACCGGCCCAAACATTAATTGATTTTCAATGCAATATTTAACTTCACTTTTATTTTTTAAAGAAATTTAAACATGGTTTAAAGTCTCGCGCACTGGCATAAACACCAGACAATTCGCATCTACAATGGAATAACGACAAAACACTTCCTCATCATCGCAATACACTTGATTACACACGCCACAATTTACAACGTGTTATGATTTATTAATTAATTGATTAATTTAAAGGGACAAGCATTTACATCTCTAACTACAAAACATAATATTTAAATTAGACAGACCTGTAATTGTAGTCGTTTGGCGTGGCATTATCTCGGCTTCATCCTGTGCCAGCCACCTCCAACTTAGCCCCTCATAATTCCAGGACACATGCTTTGCTTAAATATTACCTTATAAATACAAAGATTCTGCACTAGTCTTGAAGCAAAACACATTGATTTTATGAAACTTATGTAATAAATTGTATTCTGTCCACATATAACAGTTAAACTGCCCCGCTCCGTATCGAGAATTCAACTGACGCAGTTTGTGGAAATCTCGAACACGTTCTTCTACAGATGTTTCACAGGTGTAACTGACCGTGGGACACAAGCTTATCTCGGCCAGCCCACAAAAGTTCTCTCTTACCGATTACCAAAGTAAAATCGTCCGCAATAATTCACAAGAGCTATCTATGAATCTGCTGTCTCCCTACGCAGAAGTTCAGCAATCCTACAATAATTTAACTTATGATTTTCTTCCCCGACCGTGATAGATGTCGCAACTACAATGTTTCAGTAGCTAATTTTGTCTTCGTTCACCATTAACCACTTGGTAAAATATTCATCCCTCAAGCCAACTGGTTTTAGAGATTCTACAAGTCTATTTCGCCCACTTTAAGTCGTCTTCTTAATCTTGCCTGACGTAGGTTCACCTTCTCGGAATATAGAATGATGACTGACGCTCTCGGTTGAGGAGGGGGTATTTAAGCCTCTTCTAGGGACGCTCTGCTTGGCGTTATGTACTATTGTGCAATCATTCAATTTGATGACCACTGGACCGATTTCTTTGAGACTCACCCCAGAGATTCCACCTTTTTTCCCAGTAATAATGGTGTTGTTTGTTGATTTTTCGTGTGTCTGTAACGGGCGTAATTAATTAATTTCGTGTAGGAGGGTTCCCGTATTTTTACTGTATGTCCTTGACACGTGTTTCCCTCTCGGCCAACATAGATGCCAATCTCTCTCCAAGCCTAATTAAACATATTTCCACCCTGTGGACTTTAGCTTCATCAGATATTTCCCAAACTTCTTAATTATTTATTTCTACAATATGATACAGACTATAAACATTCTTCTCTAGAATTCTGGTATCGAGTTCTATTTACGGATGAAAGAAAAATTCACTGTTTTTCAGGAACATGGCCAAAAGGTGTGGATGAAATAGAACACAGAATTCGAAGGAAAAAAAAATCTGCTTCCTTCAGTGATGCACGGTGGAGGTTGTTTGATAGTTTGAGGGTGCATGAGCTCAGCTGGAGTATGTTCCTTAGAATTCAAAGATGGAAACATGGACCGTCAACTGTCGCAGGTCATAGTTTAAGTTCATCCATACAGATGACTGCATCTGCCTTCTACTGAGGCCTATCAGCAATTATTGCACGAGATGCAAGAGAAAGGGAAGGAAATCTGGGACGATTTCTATGTGACCGGCGCAGTGATGTCATCTGACCAATCAGCTAAGCGAACCCGAAAACTGTACGTGAAATACTCTCCCCAAACCACAAGTCCACGACTGGCCGCTTAGTTATGTAAACCACAGCGAGGAAACGCCGTACTACACGGCCCATGCGTGTGCGCCGTTTAGAATGCCTGTCACACACTTGGCCAGCAATAAACCAGGAGGTGGCCTTGAAGTACTCGCGAGCACTTTGGCCAATCAGAATGCTACATTTTGCTTTAATAATTAAAAAAATATACGGCAAGAATTTGTTATGCTTTTAAAAACTCTTAAAATCTACAGGCCAAGAGCTTCCGTCAGAATGCTTTACGATGTCAATCGCTTCAGCCATTCTCTCAAACTCATGGTAAAAAAATCAGCCTAGTGTTTTAAATATATAGACAATCATAATAATAAAAATTATCAGGACTGCCTAAGCGACGCGATAAGGCGTGCTTGGTTCATACCTCAGCCTACAAAATAAATGAGTATCAGGTTAATTCCTGGGAGCAAAGGTGCCCGAGCATGGAACTAACTGCTCTACCCCGTGCAAATAGTGAAAAATGTTACCTTCCACTCTTCCAAGGGTCTTCATGGTCTGTGTCGAGCAAGGTACTATGCGGTTTGGCTCACGTAGCTATCAGCTTGCATTCGGGAGATAGTGGGTTCGAACACCACTGTCGGGAGCCCTAAATATAGTTTCCCATTTTCACACCAGGCAAATCCTGGGGCTGTACCTCAGTTATCGCCATCGTCGCTGCTAGCCCTTTCCTATCCCATCGTCGCCATAAGGCCTACCTGTGTCGGTGTGACGTAAAGAAAATTGTAAATAATAAGAGCTATCTATGTTGCTATAACATAAAACAAATTGCAAAAGAAAAGAAAGTTCGTAAAATATTTCACCGTCATAATAAAGACAGGTACAAAAATTCACTTCACACATGATGAACAGGTGTACTGCTCCATGGCTAAATGGTTAGCGTGCTGGCCTTTCGTCACAGGGGTCTCGGGTTCAATTCCCGGCAGGCTCGGGAATTTTAACCATTGTTGGTTAATAACCCTGGCACGGGTACTGGGTGCATGTGTCGTGATCATCATAACTTCGTCCTCATCACGAGGCACAGGTCGCCTACGGGGGTCAAATCAAAAGACCTGCACACGGCACAAAAAGCCATACGCTGTTTCATTTTCATTAACAAGTAATACAAATCCTAGAAGTGAACGTTAAAATGTATCCCAGGGGGCCGATGACCTAGATGTTACGCCCATTTAAACAACAAGCATCATCATCATCGTCGTCGTCGTCATCAGAAAGTACCCAGGCAGCACATGGAGCAATTTTATATCACACGTTATCTGACCTGGTTTCTTTTCTATTTGCTTTACGTCGCACCGACATAGATAGGTCTTATGGGGACGATGGGATAGGAAAGGGCTAGGAATGGGAAGGAAGCGGCCGTGGCCTTAATTAAGGTACAGCCCCAACATTTGCCTGGTGTGAAAATGGAAAACCACGGAAAACCATCAGGGCTGCCGACAATGAGATTCGAACCCACTATCTCCCGGATGCGAGTTCACAGCCGCGCGCCGCTAACTGCACGGCCAACTCGTCCGGTCTGCCTTGTTTATAAAGAACGCTGCTGAGCAGCATGAGTCCTCTAGTAATTATTATTATTATTATTATTATTATTATTATTATTATTATTATTATTATTATTATTATTATTATTATGTAAATCCGTTTGTGTTAATTGTTTCTTGCGAAATCCAGACATGTGTTGTCTGCCAGTGCTGATGTTTTGTGTCTGAACGGCTCACAGCGCAGTTAAAGGAAAGGCAGACAATTTCGACCAAAATAATTGAAGTGCATCGCCGAAGGGGGCGAGTTAAACAGTGTAATGACAGGCCGCCAAGCTGCAGCCGATATATCGATCTATGGCGCGTTTTCCCCGCCATTGGTTGTGTGCGATACCTGACACATGCCCGTTCCAGCCAGGTAACTCCTCTTCTCTACTTTCAACACAGCTGCCAACGGAATCTTTAAATTGAACTGCTGTGCTGTTGCAAACCGGCTCTTGAGTTCGGAACAGACAATCACAATTGAACAGCTATCGTTCCATAGCGAAACGGCAAGAAGTGACCATTTAAATCTGATGCCTCTACTTGCGTTCTTCTCCAGGAACATATCAGGTTTAGTACTTAGTGTGACTTTTAAATTGCACGATTTACTGAATATTTTGTGCGGCCAGGAAGTATGTATATCTCCCTATGGGCTCCAAAGGACGATTTCATCTCCTGTGTTTGTTTAGTATCACTACTAATTTCCGTAGCTGAATATTGTCAGACTAGCGTAAACACAAATACGAAGAGAGAGAAGATTAACCAGGGAAGAGGAGGATAAATGATCTGATTACTACTGTCGGATTTTTTATTATGGACACTCGAGTTTAGGCTTTAATTACAAACGAACCAATGGGCCTATTGAAATTCGAGTTATACCAATATTTTCTTTGTTTAATTAATTAAGACACATTGTTTTCGACGTTCATTAAATATTTTTTATTTGTAGTTGTAATAAATATTGCCCGGGTTTTTGGCTTCTTTTCTAGGAAGCGCTCACTTAGGAATATATACAAGGAAAACGACTTGTCTGATTCTAATGAAATTTTTATATGTTATAACCACATGTATTTGTAGTGTAATACTCAAGTTACAATGTTTTTCAACCACCCTGAAAAAAGTTCTTATCATTTTTCTAAAGCAACTCTTTCTCAGCCCAGGATAAACGTACAGCAGCAAACTCGGGCTTGTTTTGAAGCACTCAGTCATGGTTATCAGAAACTACAACAACTGTAACCGTACAGTGTGGTACCGAATTTATGAAGAGTAATATTGAAGGGAGGTTTTGTGTACGCCGGACCGTGCTATTAACAGCAGGCCGGGTGGTGAAATTGGGCGCAGTGTTGCCGCGTTCAGTAGTACTCACGCGCGCAACGAACACAGTACACTCGCCCCGGGCAGTTGTGAAACGGAATGCCCGTGACCTTGGTTTGTCCGGAAGCTATTTTCAGTTTTCCTATGTTCTGCATGTTGACCACGTCACTTCAAGATGCCTCCGAGACCGCCGTTATCAGAGGGTGAACTTGCAATGATTTTTTTTTTTGTTATTGCTTTACGTCGCACCGACATAGATAGGTCTTATAGCGAGGATGGGAGAGGAAAGGCCGAGGAATGGGAAGGAAGCAGCCGTGGCCTTAATTAAGGTACAGCCTTTGCCTGGTGTGAAAATGGGAACCACAGAAAAAGATCTTCAGCGCTGCCCTCAGTGGGGTTCGAACCCACTATCTCCCGGATGCCAGCTCACAGCTGCGCGTTCGTAATCCCATGGCCAACTCACCTGGTTTGCAATGATTTTGAGTGCTATTTTTTCTTTCAATGTGAGGGGGAAAAATTAGGGGACAAGAGGTTCCCTGTGTACAAGAAGGTGGCAGATTGTCTTGGATTATCGCTGTCGTCAGTGAAGAGAGTAGGAGCCGCTTCAAAGGAGAATGATGGAAATAAGTCGTCCAGGTCAAATTTTACACATCGGAAGTGAAGAACGATTTCTTGACGGTGCAGAACTTTGTTTTAATGGCAGGAAAAGTAGTGGCGATTACCAGAATGAGATGAACTCGACTCATTATGAAGAATGGTTCATGAAAGTCCTGAGTTTATTGCCTCAAAGTTCTGCTGTCGTTATAGATCAAGCTCCATATCATATGAGGGTCGATCCTTCATCTAAAAAGCTGAACATGGCATAGCTGAAACGTGAAATTATACATTGCATAACGTCAAAGAATATTTCACTACCACCTGCAGTTGACGATTATAATAAATTAACTAAATCAGAGCTGATTGTTCTTGCCAGGCCTTAGTTTCAAATGCCGGTAAAGAAGCTGGAACAACTGACTAAACGACTTCGACCAGATGTACAGATTATTTGCTTACCAGTGGCCCATTGCGAGCTTAATCCAATCGAGCTCATTTGGGCTTACGTAAAAGGGAAAATAGCAAAAACAAATATGGCTAACACATTAGAAAATGCTAGAGGTATGGAAGCAATTTACGCTTTATGCCGAGAAGCCTTACGTACCCCGACACCTGAACTCTGGAAACAATGTATTAAACACGCTAAGAAAATTGAAGACCACTACTGGAAAAAAGATGGACTGTCTGCCAATGTCCCTTATTTCGAGTCAGTCATAATCAACATGAATGACAGCAGCACCGATTCTTCGGAACACAGTGATTTTTCAGACGAAGAAAATTGATAGAATAAAATACCGTAAATACAGTATATGTAAATAATAATACAAATAACTCTTGTAAAAATTGTACAGTGTAATATTTCTAAATTAGGAAGTTAGCCATTTTTAAAGCTGCCGTTGAAGGTCCAAAGCCCTTATGAGAAAAGGTGATGGCAAGTGGAATTTATAAGAGGAAATAAAATTAAAGGTTGAAAGTAAACGAAAAGCTGCGTTCGTTGCGCGCGTGACTACTACTGAACGCGGCAACACTGCGCCCAATTTCACCACCCGGCCTGCTGTTAATAGCACGGTCCGGCGTACACAAAACCTCCCTTCAATATTACTCTTCATAAATTCGGTACCACACTGTACGGTTACAGTTGTTGTAGTTTCTGATAACCATGACTGAGTGCTTCAAAACAAGCCCGAGTTTGCTGCTGTACGTTTATCCTGGGCTGAGAAAGAGTTGCTTTAGAAAAATGATAAGAACTCTTTTCAGGTTGGTTGAAAAAAATTGTAACTTGAGTATTACACTACAAATACATGTGGTTATAACATATAAAAATTTCATTAGAATCAGACAAGTCGTTTTCCTTGTATATATTCCTAAGTGAGCGCTTCCTAGAGAAGAAGCCAAAAACCCGGGCAATATTTATTACAACCACAAATAAAAAATATTTAATGAACGTCGAAAACAATGCGTCTTATATACGCTAACGTAGAATTAAACAAGGAAAATATTGGTATAACTCGAATTTCAATAGGCCCATTGGTTCGTTTGTAATTAAAGCCTAAACTCGAGTGTCCATAATAAAAAATCCGACAGTAATACTGTAGATTGGTTTAGTTATGCTGCAATGAGGTAGAAACTCTTCGCAGGTGCTCGCATGGAGAAGCTCTACGAAATACTGGGCACCATAAAATACAATCTGTCATTGTCCAAGCGTTAAGTGACTCAAGCTTTATAGTCTTCGAGGAGGTTAACGGTTTGTCTATTACAGTCAGTACCCGTCGAATTGACAGGATAGCCTTCAAAGACCACCGACAGGGCTTCATAATAGATCCGACGATCAGATTCGAGACATCCTAAACACAATCCAATAAGGTACATGAGGAACTGAAAACAACATGAACCAACCATCCCATTCTATCATCAACAATGCCAGCTGGATGATATGGAAGTCATAGGGTTAATGGTTGGCGCTAGAGGAACCACTTTTTCGTCCAGTTCTGGAAATCATTTAATCCCAATCAGGCATTAATGAGATGAAATTGCAGTGACTGTCTTGAAATATTCCGTCCAAATTCTGAAAAGCATATCTTCCAAACTTTTTAATACAATAGCATACAGCACCTCAAATGTGCTAATCAGCTCATAATATTTTTATTTTTTTTGCTAGTTGCTTTACGTCGCACCGACATAGATACGTCTTATGGCGACGAAGGGACAGGAAAGGGCTAGGAGTGGGGAGGAAGCGGCCGTGGCCTTAATTAAGGTACAGCCCCAAGCATTTGCCTGGTGTGAAAATGGGAAACCACGGAAAACCATTTTCAGGGCTGCCGACAGTGGGGTTCGAACCTACTATCTCCCGAATACTGGATACTGGCCGCACTTAAGCGACTGCAGCTATCGAGCTCGGTAACTCATAATTTATTACTTTTAATATTCATATTGTATTTCTGTATACCTTGTCCTCAGGGGAAATATCCAGTTGGGGAAAGTCGAAATAAATAAATAAGTAGGCTAAATAAGAAATATTTCGAAACCGCCATGGAAGATTATCGTATGATTGAGTCTATTCTGGGCCGATGACCTAAATATTAGGCTTCTTAAAACAACAAGCATCAACATGGAGTGCGTTATAGTCAAAGTACAGTAAAATCTTCCCTGAGTGGGAACCTTTATGAACCAGAAAACTGTCCATATCGGACAATTTACCCGCTACCGTGGATTACGGTTTAACATTCATGTAAGTTTACTTGTATTTAGCGGAGCCTGCACGACGCGGAAACGGAAGTAAATTTTGTGGCCTATGCTAGGTAATGGCCCCGCATTCACCTCAGTGAAGGAGAATGGAAAACCACGGGAAACCATTCTCAGGACAACTGACGGTGGAGATCATACCCTCTCCGTCTACCGAATGCAGAGCTGTAGAGCGGTGGTCACCGGTACGACCGAAGCAGACCTGGCGAGTCACGTCGGAAGTATGTGAGGTCGAGGATAGATCCAATCTTTATCTCATTGGCGTAAAAATAAAGAAAAGCAAGAACAAAGTCTACATACATTTCTTGCTGCAAGTAGACCGTGTGTATAGTGCTCATGCGCAGTAGTGAGTCTAACAGAGACAGCGGAGCTGTTATCTGTTCCGGAGAGTTGTATTGGTTTATAATCGAATGGCTATCAGCCCATCTATACCCAGTATTTATTGTGCCAAGATAAGGCTCAACAATAAAACAGCGGACAAGGTATGCACGATCCCACAACCTAATTACAGATGTGATATCATAACAACTGAATGAATGGTTTACACAGCGTGACTAGTTAGTCACTGTAAAATACGGTATCACATATATCATTTATTACTATTATTATTTCGTATGACAAAATAAGGATACATTGGAAATGTACATCTATATACACTGACTGACAGAGCAAATGCAACACCAAGAAGGAGTGGTCAGAACTTTATGCCAATTGCAGGGTAGACTGACGTCACTGAGGTATGCTCATGATGTGAAATGCGCCGCTGTGCTACGCACGTAGCGAACGATAAATGGGACACGGCGTTGGCGAATGGCCCACTTCGTACCGTGATTTCTCAGCCGACAGTCATTGTAGAACGTGTTGTCGTGTGCCACAGGACACGTGTATAGAAAGGTCAAATCCGGCAGTAACTGTGGAGCGCCCTACCGCTAGATAACGCGGCATCATGGTTTGGGGCGCTATTGCGTATGATTCCACGTCACCTCTAGTGCGTATTCAAGGCACGTTAAATGCCCACCGCTACGTGCAGCATGTGTTGCGGCCGGTGGCACTCCCGTACCTTCAGGGGCTGCCCAATGCTCTGTTTCAGCAGGATAATGCCCGCCCACACACTGCTCGCATCTCCCAACAGGCTCTACGAGGTGTACAGATGCTTCCGTGGCCAGCGTACTCTCCGGATCTCTCACCAATCGAACACGTGTGGGATCTCATTGGACGCCGTTTGCAAACTCTGCCTCAGCCTCGTACGGACGACCAACTGTGGCAAATGGTTGACAGAGAATGGAGAACCATCCCTCAGGACACCATCCGTACTCTTATTGACTCTGTACCTCGACGTGTTTCTGCGTGCATCGCCGCTCGCGGTGGTCCTACATCCTACTGAGTCGATGCCGTGCGCATTGTGTAACCTGCATATCGGTTTGAAATAAACATCAATTATTCGTCCGTGCCGTCTCTGTTTTTCCCCAACTTTCATCCCTTTCGAACCACTCCTTCTTGGTGTTGCATTTGCTCTGTCAGTCAGTGTATATAAAAGAACATGTCCTGACTGACTGACTGACAGACTGATTCATCATCGCCGAGCCAAAACTACTGGACATAAAGAAATGAAATGTTGAGGATACATTCATATTACAATGTAGGTGCTTTATAAGGGAGGATTTTTGGATATTCCGTCGCTAAGGGGGTGAAAAGGAGGGTGAATTTTAAAAATGAGTGTATTTATATCTCAAAACTTAAAAAGTTTACAGATGTAAAAATTGGCATTCGGAATCATCTTTAAAAATAAAGAAACACGTATTTTTTTGTTTTCGGAAAATCCAACTAGGAGAAGGGTGAAAAAGGGTGAAAAATGGGTTGAATGCCTTTTTTTCTATTTGTTTTACGTCGCACCGACACAGATAGGTCTTACGGCGACGATGGGACAGGAAAGGGATAGGAGTGGGAAGGAAGCGGCCGTGGCCTTAATCAAGGCACAGCCCCAGCATCCGCCCGATGTGAAAATGGGAAACCACGGAAAACCATTTTCAGGGCTGCCGACAGTGGGGTTCGAACCCACTATCTCCCGAATACTGGATACTGGCCGCACTTAAGCGACTGCAGCTATCGAGCTCGGTTTGAATGCCTTTAATGAGGATACTTATATCTCCGAAGCTGAAGATATTACAGGCCTGAAAATTAGTATTTTTAACCTCCTTTAAAAATAAAGAAGCACGTATGTTTTGTTTTGGGAATATCCAATTAATGGAGGTTAAACAGGAGTGACAAATGTGGTGAAATTTTAGACATTTTTAAAATTAGTGTATCCATATCTCAAAACTCTAAAAGTTTACAGATGTAAAATTAGTATTTAGAATCTCCTTTAAAAATAAAGAAACACGTACTTTTTGTTGCTAAGGGGTGAAAAGGGGGCTGACATTCTTAAATGAGGATATCTATATCTCAAAAACTTTAAAAGTTTACAGACGTAAAACTTGGTATTTGGGATAAAATCAGGAAACACGCGGTTTTTTGTTTTCGCAAAATCCCATTAAGGGGGTGAAAAAAGAGGAAAAAGTGCTTGAATATCTTTTATGGGGATACTTGTATCTCAAAAACTGAAGATGTTACAGATATGAAAATTGTTATTTGGAATCTCCTTTAAAAATAAAGAAACATGTATTTTTGTTTTTGAAAAATCCGTTGAATAGGGGGTGAACGGGAGTGACAAACGGAGTGGAATTAAAAAAATATCTAGGCCTACAATGTATCTCAGACACTTAACATGTTATAGACTTGAAAACTGATACTTGGAATCTCCTGTAAAAGTAAAGAAACATAGATATTTTTTCGGAAAACCCACTTTATGTGAACAAAAAAGGTGGTGAATTTTTGGAATGAACATCTCTACAGTATACATGTTACAGAAGTGAAAATTGTTTTTAGTCCCTTTCAAAAATAAGAAACACTTATTTTTGGTTTTCGGAAAAACACTTGGGAGGTGGGGGGGGGGGGGGAGGAGGAAGGATGTGTAGAAAGGACTCAAAAGTGGGTTGAATTCTTTGTATTAGGATACTGATATCTCAAAAACTGAAGACGTTACAGACATAAAAATTGGTGAATGGAATCTCATAAAGAAATGCACATTTGTTTGTTTTCAGAAAATCCACTTAGGAGGGGGTAAAAAAAAAATGAAAGAAATAGTTACATTATTTGTATGAGTCTACTTATATCTCAAAAACTATAGATGTTTCAGACATGAAAAATGGTGTTTGGAATCCCTTTTAAAAGCAAAGTAACAGATATTACTTTGGAATTTCGGAATTTCGGAAAATCCAATTAACAGAGATGAAAGAATTAAGAAAAAATTGAATTATTTGTATGAGGATATTTATATCTTATGAAAACTAATGTTGATACAGACGTTAAAATTGGTATTTGGAATCCCCTTTAAAATAAAGAAACGCGCATTTTAGGGTAAAATAAACTTGGGAGGAGGGGGTGGAAAGGAATTGAAATCCTTTTATGAGGACACAGACACATATCTCGAATACTGAAGATGTTACAGTCGTGATAATTGGTATATAGAAACTCCTTTATAAATAAACACGTATTTTTTGTTTTCGGAAAATTCACTTAAGGAGGGAGAGTGAAAGGAAGTAGAAAAAATGAAATTATTTTTATGTGGATACTTATATTTCAAAAACGGATGGTTACAGACGTGAAAATTGGTGTTTGGAATCTCCTTTAAAAATAAAGAAACACGCATTTGGGAGGGGGAAATCAACTTAACGGGGGAGGAGTGAAAAAGGAGTTGAATTCTTTTTGTGAGGATACTTATATCTAAAAAAAAAGTTACAGACGTGAAAATTGGGATTTGGAATCTCCTTTAAAAATAAAGAAATGCGTCTTCTTTTTTTTTGGAAATCCACTTACGGGGGGGGGGGTGTAGAACTGAAATATTCGTTGAATTATTTGTATGAGGATACTTATATCTCTAAAAGAAAAAGATGTTACAGACGTGAAACTGGTATTTGGAATCTACTTTAAAAATAAACACGTATTTTTTGTTTTCGGAAAATAGACTTGGGGGAGGGGCAAAATAAGTAGAGAAGATGTCTGTTTTTAAGAGGATACATATATCTCAGAAACTGAAGATGTTACAGACGTGAAATTGGTATTTTGAATCTCCTTTACAAATAAAGAAACACATATTTGTTGTTTCTGGAAAGTCCACTTAAAGGGAGACGGGGTGGAATAAAAGGGAAAAGAAGTCGAATTCATTTTATGAGGATACATATATCTCAAAAACTGAAGATGTTACAGACGTGAAAGTTGGTACTATATTTTGAATCTCCTTTAAAAATAAAGAAAAACATACTTTTTTCTTTTCGGAAAATCCACTAAGGGGTTGAAAAGATTTGAAAAAGTGGGTGAATTTTGAATATGAGTACCAGTATATCTACAGTATATATAAAAAACTTAACATATTACAGACATGAAACTTGGTATTTGTAAAGATTTTAAAAAATACAGGAACACGTACTTTTTGTTTTAGGTAAAGGCACTAAACGGGGAGTGAAAAGAAGTGAAAAAAGAAGTGAATAATTTTTAGTGAGGATTTTTATCTCAGAAAGTGATGAAGTTACAGACGCGAAAATTAGTATTTGGAATCTCCTTTAAAAGTAAAGGAACATGTATTTTTTTTTCGAAAAGTGGAAAGTACTGATAAATCGGTTAAATTCTTTTTATGGGGATACTTATAGCCTATCTCAAAAACTGAAAATGTTACGACGTGGAGATACATATTTGGAATTTCTTTTAAAAGTAAAGATTTTTTTTTTCAATATGAGAGAAGACTGTTTCTCATATGTACAGTTCTATGTTGCATGGTCATCTTAGCCCCAAAAGACAATAACACAAACGTGGTATACAAAGAGTTTCCTGGGCAAATGAAACTCAATTTGTCGGTGAATGTTAATACTTTAGGGATATTCAGATAATGTCAGTATGCACCGACGAACGATTACTTTTATTTTACGAAATCCACGCGAGGGAAGCCGCGGGTAACTGCTAGTATTACAATAAGCTAAATACAGTGTTTACAGATCAGGTAAATTAAAATGTAATGTCCAGTGTATTTAGCCAGTTCACAACTTCATCGGTGGCACTATGTATATCCTGAATAGTTCCTCAAATCTTCTTCTTGGGCACTCCGTAACAACGTGCTGGATGGTCAGTGATTGAGCCTCTAGTGTACTCCCTGGTACGTAAGCCTATACACTAAGAATCTTACTCTTTCTCAGCTGTTTTAATACTGAAGGTAGTGATTTTTAGTTATGTTCTAACTGTTGGGTTCGATTCAGTGTCGCTAACTAGACAGTTTAGGGACCCTACTTGCCGATACGACGTCTTAGAGTTACTGTTAATGTGGCACATTGGCACTGTACAATCATGGATTATTTCGTGATTTGCGTATTGCCACTGCCATATTGTTAAAGTGTTAAATTTTCGGGTATAATTAAAGCGTATTTTATTTTTCTGTTGGATTGTAAATCTGTTTGGGTAACACCAGGTATGTAGAATTGTGGCATTTTCGAATAATGCATTTGATAACTTAGATGGTGTGAAATAACGAACGAAGCATTTTATTAATTACGGTCTTATTTCGTCCAATACTTACGTATAGAATTCTATTAGGATGTGTAAGAAACAAGAAAAATCTGCAAGAACTCCTCCGACAAGGAAAGCAACATTACCAACTTTATAAACACCACTTCCGTTCAGATGGAAGGAAATTTCTTATTAACCTTACTTAGCCTAACCCTTATTTTGTCACGACTTCGGTACGATTTGCAGACTTAGCCTTTGTGTATTCTTATTGACTTACGACATATGTACATGTAATAATATTTGCTTTGTATTATTTCAGCCCGAAAAATAATGGAAAATTTCAAGAAGGGAGCTGAATTATTTACACCAGGCAAAGACCGAAGAATACGGTTACGGTAATGCGTATATCAAAATGAAGACAGAAATTGAGTGAGGGTAATTGAGAGTGTGTATTCCCTTAGTTCTTCATTAAGCTTAAAAACCGACCTTACTATGAATATCTTGATTGAACTATTAACATTTACTTAGGTAATGGATTATCCATTGATACACTGAGGTTACTTATCTCGTGATTTTAATATGTAACTTGTCAAGTTAGCAGCAGTGATGAGCCATTAAAGAAAAGATAATAAGGCGGCAATATTTGCCTTTTAGTAGTAGTAGTAATAGTAGTAGTAGTAGTAGTTTATTGAACCTCACAGGTTTCCACCCAATACAGTACATGTTTCAAATTTGGAACTTGGAATTTCCAATAGCCTAAGAAAATTACAGGATGAAAAAGGACAGTAAATTAGTATCTACTGTCGGATTTTTTTATTATGGACACTCGAGTTTAGACTTAAATTACAAACGAACTAACAGGCCAGTGCGAGTTATAGCAATATTTTTCTTATTTAATTTTACATTAGCGTATATAAGATACATTGTTTTCGACGTTTATGAAATAATTTTTTATTTGTGATTGTAATAAATATTGCCCGGGTTTTTTGGTTTCTTCTCTACGAAGCAGTTACGTAGGAGTATGTACAAGGAAAAACACTTGTCGGATGGTAATGAAACTTTTATGTGTTATAACCACATGTATTTGTAGTGTAATACTCAAGTTACAATTATTTTCAACCACCCCCAAAAAAAGTTCTTATTTTTCTAAAGCAACTCTTACTCAGCCCAGGATAAACGTACAACAGCAAACTTGGGCTTGTTTTGAAGCACTCAGTCGTGGTTATCAGAAACTACAACACCTGTAGCCTACAGTGTGGTACCGAGTAGTTTATTGAACCTCACAGGTTTCCACCCAATACAGTACATGTTTCAAATTTGGAACTTGGAATTTCGAATAGCCTAAGCAAATTACAGGATGAAAAAGGACTGTAAATTAGTATCTACTGTCGGATGAAGAGTAATATTGAAAGGAGGTTTTGTGTACGCCGGACCGTGCGATTAACAGGAGGCCGGGTGGTGAAATCGGGCGCAGTGTTGCCGCGTCCAGTAGTAATCACGCGCGCAACGAACACAGCTTTAATTTTATTTCCTCTTACAAATTCCACTTCCCATCACCTTTTCTCATAAGGGCAGGTTTAAAATGGTTGACTTCCTAATTTAGAAATATCACACTGTACAAATTTTACAAGAGTTATTTGCATTATTATTTATATATATTTACAATATTTAATTCTATCAATTTTCTTCGTCTGAATAATCACTGTGTTCCGATGAATCGGTGCTGCTGTCATTCATCTTTCATCTTTCTCCCATTAGTGGTCTTCAATTTTCTTAGCGTGTTTAATACGTTGTTTCCAGAGTTCAGGGGTCACGGTACGTAAGGCTTCTCGGCATAAAGCGTTAATTACATCCATACCTCTACCATTTTCTAACGAGTTAGCCATATTTTTTTAGCTATTTTCCCTTTAACGTAAACCCAAATGAGCTCGATTGGATTAAGCTCGCAATGGGCCACTGGTAACCAAACAAGCTGTACATCTGGTCGATGTCGTTTAGTCAGTTGTTCCAGCTTCTTTACCGGTGTTTGCGAATAAGGCCTGGCAAGGACAATCAGCTCTGATTTAGTTAATTTGTAATAATCGTCAACTCCAGGTGGTAGTAAAATATTCTTTGATGTTATCCAAGATATAATTTGTTTCAGCAATGATATGTTCGGGTTTTTTGATGAAGGATCGACCATCGTATGATATAGAGCTTGATCTATAACGACAGCTGACCTTTGCGGCAATAAACTCAGGACTTTCGTGAACCATTCTTCATGATGATTCGAGTTCATCTCGTTATGGTAATCACCACTTCCTTTCTTGCCAATAAAACAAAGTTCTGCACCGTCAAGAAATCCTTCTTCACTTCCGATGTGTAAAATTATGACGCGTTTCCCAGCTCCAGAAGGTGTTTTGAATCATCCACGCCATCCATAAATTTGCTGAATGTACCCTCTGTACAGATTATAGTTCTCAAAGTTGTTTTCTATCGCTTCAACCACGTTTTCTTGCCACCCATATTTTACAGTATGGTTCTGCTCGCACCAGGTTTCGTCTGTAAAGAAAATCTTGCAGCCCTGTGCTCTTAAGTCTCTAATTGGTCTAAGGTAGGTATGTCGGGATGCAGCAACTGTGGAACTTATAAGAGGAAATACAATTAAAGGTTGAAAGTAAACGAAAAGCTGTGTTCGTTGCGCGCGTGAATACTACTGAACGCGGCAACACTGCGCCCGATTTCACCACCCGGCCTGCTGTTAATCGCACGGTCCGGCGCACACAAAACCTCCTTTCAATATTACTCTTCATAAATTCGGTACCACACTGTACGGCTACAGGTGTTGTAGTTTTTGATAGCCATGACTGAGTGCTTGAAAACAAGACCAAGTTTGCTGCTGTACGTTTATCCTGGGCTGAGAAAGAATTGCTTTAGAAAAATGATAAGAATTTTTTTCGGGGTGGTTGAAAATAATTGTAACTTGAGTATTACACTACAAATACATGTGGTTATAACACATAAAAATTTCATTACCATCAGACAAGTAGTTTTCCTTATATATATTTCTAAGTGAGATTATTTGACAGTAATAATGAAAGTAAGAAACAATTAGAAAATTAAAACGAATTTGTAGAACGAAAATAATACTAACTGTAACGTTAAAAGTAGTAACAATGAAAAGAAGACATCGCAGTCTGAACCTATGTGTAGCAAATTTTCTATCTTTTACATACATTTTTAAGAAATACGTTCATTCACTCACTCACTCATACTGTACTGCACTCGTCATATTCAATTCATGATGCACTCAGCGAGTGATTTCAAGAAACGAGAACGCAAATCTCCGGTGTTGGAAGGGAGGGTATTCCACAGCCAAGTGGAAGTGAGTACGATGGGGAGACTGTAAGCAGTGGAGTGAGAGATATAGTCAGTGAGGAGCCAGATCCTGCATTGTGGTTATGATAGGAGGAGAGTTAATTAAACTGTGAAGAAGGGTAATTCCGTAGTCCCATGGATTTAGAACTTCCTTCAGGTGGGACAAGATGTGAAGATTGCGACGCTCATACACACGAAGACATGACAAATCCCTATACTATGGGTAATTGTGATAATCGTAGCGCAACTTAATTGTGAATTTTTCGCAGGTGTTTAAATTCCATTCGAGCATCTTGTTATTGTCTTGAGATATGTCCATTATAAATTTGATTAACACAAATCCCCTGAAAGGCCACCGCATGTCCAGGAGAACATCTCTCCGAGATATTAGCAACTGAAAGTTGTCACATAAAGTGTATATTATTATATTTATCGCATGGCAATATGTACAAATATTTACACATTTACAATGTCCCAAGAACTTATAGAACGCACTGATCACCACAGTCGTACTGAGGAGATGGAATTTTGTTCCGCTTGTGGAATCTGTTCTGGATCCATTTATGATTGTTCCGACAGATGTTAAAAACAGTCCATATTTTTCTTGGTAGATAAGAACCACATGTAGGACTGTTTCTGTTCGACAGGATCAGAGCTGAAGTCTGGTGTTCAAGCTCCATTTTTCTCTCCAATGAGCAATTTTAAAATTGGCTCTCCTGTTGAACTCTGGGCATAACTGCTTGGCGAATAGCTCTACTTCTGTTCAGATCAGACTGTCAAACACACACGTTCAATGTAATATATAATACTATAACATACCTGTAAAAAGGAAAGCTGGAAAATATGGCTTCATTCTTTACAAATCAAAAGATGTCATCATGAATAAACAGGTCTGGGTTTCCCAAGATCTTGTAGTTCCGAATCAGTACAACTTTTCTATGTAGACGAGGGAGCAAGATATTGCTGAGGATTTCAAGACAATTCATGGGAGTCCCATTATTATTATTATACGGGACTGAAAAATGTTGAGTTAAACTGACATGAGATCAAATGAAATAACTGTTGATACATGTAGATTGGAACAATAATTAAGCGACATACTTGTTAAAGAAGTAAGGGTTGGATGAAGTTTTTCGAATGAACAGACTTCGGAGAATAAGTTGTTTAGGGAAATATTAGACTCGGTCACGGAGGGTGAATGTAATGTCGTGTTGCTAATGCCGCCGGATGCATCCCTTGTAAGGCAGACCGACCAATGAGGGTTGGTGGTCTCTGCCATGTATGGGAAGCTACATGCTTTTGTGAACCCCGTGGTGCTACATGCCACTTATCAACCCGAAAGTCATCAGATTGCGATGTTGCGAGTGGTCAGCGTGACAAATTCTCTGTATTGTTAGTTTTTGCCAGAATGGAACCGTTATTTCACTGACCAGTAGATACTAAATTGTTCTCTCGTAATCTAAGTTGACCTCGAACCAGACCTTCAATACAGGTAAAATTCCCTAACCTGGCCGGAAATCGAACCAGGTCCTGCCGGTTCCCTAGAATACGGGACGGGCTACTCAGTTTCATGTTCAAGGGGATTAACCATTCACAATTTAATTACCATGAACCACTAGAGGGTAAAAAAAAAGTGCCCCGGGCCTCTAAAGCCCTAAGGCCAAGATACTGACTACCTAACCATGGAACCTTACAAACTCATATCTTTGAATTCTCCGAGGAGGCGCAGGACACCTCAATGGAGGTATAAGAATAATATAATAGCGTGTGGCCTGCTAAGAGGCCTGGTACAGGTCGTTTGAGTTGACGCCGTATAGACCACCTGTGCGTCTATGAGGATGGGGCCCTACCTATGATGATTTCTAATGCTGAAGAGGTTACACACAACCGGGCCCCGAGCGATCGAAATTAACCAATGAAGATTAAAATCCCCAACCCGGCCGGGAATCGAACCCGGCATCCTCTGGACCAAAGGCCAGTGCGCTAACCATTTAGCCATGGAGCCGGACCCCAATGGAGGTGAATTACAAAGAACAGTCCTGTGCCAATCTTACATTTCTGACCGGGTCGGGAATCGAAGCCTGGCCTCCAAGGACAGCACCTAATAGCGTTAAACATTACTCTGCTGATGCAGGCACAGAGGCTGAGAGAATGAGAGAGGGATGTATCATATGGTGTCTAGACTCAGTTTTTAATTATTTTAAGGTAACTGTGTAAAACTAGAGTAGACCATAATGCTAGATGTAAGTGGAAAGTTACGGATATGATTCGTTTTTTGAAAGAGGTTTAAATAATAAATGCCGTAAGATATGGTAATTTTTAATGGAGATATATGAGTGCGGATCATCATTATCATCACCATCTGCTATGCTCATAGACTTCCATTAAAATCATTAACACGATAACTGTTGACCATCTCCGATAGCTCCGATAGCCCTACAGTGCTGCAAATAAATTTCAGAAATGTAAACCAAGTACCAGAATGTGAGATTTCATGTTTCGTCAATCAAACTGTGGCGTGCATTCTTCTCTGGAGAGAATGCTATAGGATGATTTGTAGAAGATACCACCAATGATCATACATTCCTGGAATTCAGTTTTGAAAAAGTGTCGAGACATACCAAATACCACGTTATTGAAAGGACGCCTGAAGTAATTCAAGAGAGTTAATTACACATTCGTATGAATAATGAAGAAAGCGGATTATAGATCTGATAGTAGTGGTGGTTATTGGTTACAAGAAGGCACAACGACGTAACAGCAGCTTCTTACGACTAATTGAAAACCTCCCCGGAATAAGGATGTAGCCAACAAATTAGTAATTTTTCAGGAGAGAGGGAAATTTTTTGGGGGTTTATTTCATGCTATACACTACTTGAACTATTTCCAAATGCAGGTGTACAAAAGAGGTCATCTATTAAGACAATATGTTACCGTTATAACTGCAGGTTTTAAAAATAATGTATAAGTTGGAAGTGATGCAATGGAAAATATACGTTTATCATGTATTCTTCTTCTTCTTCTTCTTCTTCTTATTATTATTAGCCTATCCTATACAAAAGAACCCTATTTTACAGAGTATTTTAGGGATATAGTTGAAACATAAAATTAAAAGTTAAACATAATGATGGTGATTTACAGAACTAGTTTACGAAAGATGCGATGAATGAAAATTAGGAAATGCTTGTAACAGCATTTATGTATGAAAATATGGTATACCGGTTATAAAAGCTGAATATTACAGCAGCTCAAACGAGAGTCCAAATCAAATCTTCCTCTTTTGAACACATGTCAGTCAAATATTAAATGATCAACTGTTTGAGTAGACCCACAAAAATAAGAACAGTCACCTGTAAAAATAATTTTAAAAAGATCAAAATATGATTTGAAATTTCCATGGCCTGCCACATATTGTGTTAATTCAAAATTTTGCACCAAAAGTTTTCACTGAAGTCGGTTGTAAACTGTGAGGAAAATATATTCTTCTAGTAACGGATCCGTTTGAAGCAGAGGTCCAAAGAAGGTTCCATTGATTCAAGATATGATCTTTGATTTGTGTTCTTGCATAGCATAAGGGAGAACTCTCGTACATGACTTCCAGATTTGATTGAGCAGCAGCTTTTGCTAGTTGATCAGCTCTTTCATTTCCGATGGATCCAGTATGTCCGCGAATCCAGGAAATGCAGATATGACGGTTTTGGTGAGCTATAGTTCTTATAGCAACTGCTAATGGGTTCATATTTTACTTATTGTCTATAGACTTCAACACAGCTTACGAGTCACTGAATATTTGGACCCTTTTGTTAGTGTCACGACAGTACTGTATTGCACTTTTAATGGCTAGTATATAGTATATAGTTTGTATATAAAAGAAGAGAAATCATGTACATGCACTTGGAACAAAAATGAAAGCAAATAATATTAGTGTAATAACAAAATACCAACAATATCAATAAAAATGTCAGGAAGGAAATATTTCAAAATATATATGTCTATGTCTATATATGTACTAGCAAGATACCCGTGCTTCGCTACGGTATTACACTGAAATTTATAATTGAATGCTTATTGTTTTAGAAATCCGCTGAAATTCGCGATCCGACTCGTTTTCTGCGAGAATCCGCCAAAATTCGCGATCTGACTCGCTTTCTAATATATTACGGCAAGTCTCCTCCCGTTTTTCAATCTTTCTTTCTAGCAATCGATTTCGTACTTCCCGGGGTAGGTCAAGGTATTCCACCCGGTCAGCTGGGTCCCTAAATTTTTGCCATCTTTTCCTATAAGCATTTTTAATATGGATAAAATCCTTCAGGAGATCCGGCGTGGTGTCGTCTTGGGTGCCTTGGCGGTACTGAAACCGCCGCCGGACTGCATTCTTAGTCATTACCCGTCCAGGACCCGTTTACAGCGCGGTCCGCACATTTGACGACGGTCCAGAACATTATTTTTTTTTGCTAGGGGCTTTACGTCGCGCCGACACAGATAGGTCTTATGGCGACGATGGGATGGGAAAGGCCTAGGAGTTGGAAGGAAGCGGCCGTGGCCTTAATTAAGGTACAGCCCCAGCATTTGCCTGGTGTGAAAATGGGAAACCACGGAAAACCATTTTCAGGGCTGCCGATAGTGGGATTCGAACCTACTATCTCCCGGATGCAAGCTCACAGCCGCGCGCCTCTACGCGCACGGCCAACTCGCCCGGTCAGAACATTATTATTATTATTATTATTATGCTAGGGCCTTTACGTCGCACCGACACAGATAGGTCTTATGGCGACGATGGGATAGGAAAGGCCTAGGAGTTGGAAGGAAGCGGCCGTGGACTTAATTAAGATACAGCCCCAGCATTTGCCTGGTGTGAAAATGGGAAACCACGGAAAACCATTTTCAGGGCTGCCGATAGTGGGATTCGAACCTACTATCTCCCGGATGCAAGCTCACAGATGCGCGCCTCTACGCGCACGGCCAACTCGCCCGGTACTTTTATTATTATTATTATTATTATTATTATTATTATTATTATTATTATTATTATTATTATTATTATTATAGATGTTCTGGTCCCCACAGCAAGATGCAAGACCGCTACTTGGCGGTAAATTACATCTACTGCCATTGTCATTGTTGACAATGTGATCAGCACCATTGTCGCGGGTAGGCAAGTGTGCGGGTTTTCTGACGATACGAATGACTGACCTCCGTGCATTATTGACCTTATTATAGAGGTGAACAATTTGACGGTCAATCGCATTCCTATCGTTTATTTCAAATGTGTTTAAATTTTTATTTATATGCCAGAAGAATCTACTCTAATCTAAGAACGTTCTCCGAAGGAAAAGATGGCTGTTGAAAACGAACCCAGGAAAGATTAAAAATGATCGATTTATGATCAGAATAAGTACATCGAAAATCTACAGCATGTTTCCAGTCATTCGATAGGGTCAGGAATGGAATGAATAAAGCCCCATCTAGTGGTGACAATAGGAATTGTGCCGGCTGCCGAAGCACTCCTCTGGGGCAATGATCGATGAATGACAAATGAAATGAAATATTGGACAGTGTTGCTGGAATGAATGACGACAGGAAAAATCGGAGTAAATGGAGAAAAACCTGTCCCGCCTCCGCTTTGTCCAGCACGAATGTCACATGGAGTGGCCGGGGTTTGAACCACGGAACCCAGCTGTGAGAGGCCGGCGCGCTGCCGCCTGAGCAACGGAGGCTCCTCATAAGTACATTATGAACAGTAAAATCAATTGGTCTCCCCTCCATTTACACCCCACCGCCGTTATTAACACCCCCCCCCCCTAAAAATAAAAGGAGGCATGTTTCTTTATGTTTAAAGGAGATTCCAAACACCAATGTTCACGTCTATTACTTTCAGTTTTGAGATATAAGTATCCCCATAAAAATAATTCACTTTCTTTCACTTCCTTCCACACTTCTCCCCCCCCCCCCCCAAGTGAATTATCCGGCAAAAAAGACTGTTTCCTTAATAGTAAAGGATATTCTAAATACCAATTATCACGACTCTAACTTCTTCAGTTTTTGATTTATGTGTCCTCATGAAAGGAATTCAACTTTGTTTCACTCCCGCCCCCCAAGATGTGTTCCCCCCAAAACGCGTTTTTCTTTGTTTTTAAAGGAGATCCAAATACCAATGGTCACTTCTGTAACAACTTTAGCTTTTATTAGATGTATGTATTCTCATACAATTAAGTCAATTAATTTTTCATTTCTTTCACCCCTCCCCCCTTCATTGGATTTTCTGAGAATACGTGTTTCTTTACTTTTAAAGCAGATTCCAAATATCAAATTTCACGTCTGTAACATCTTCATTTTTGAGATATCAGTAGCCTAATTAAAAGAATTCAACACCATTTTCAGTCACTTTTATCTCCCCCCCCTCCACCCAAGTGGTATTTCCGAAAACTAAAAACACATGTTTCCTTATTTTTAACAGAGATTTAAAAATACCACTTTTTTACTTCTGTAACGTGTTGAGTTTTTTGAGATACTGTAGAAATTCTCATTTTAAAATTTCACCCCTTTTTAGTTCCCCTTAAATGGAGTTTCCAAAACAAATCATCTATGTTTCTTTACATTTACAGGAGATTCCAAATACACACTTTTTACGTCTGTAATATTTTACGTTTCTCAGATATTCTGTAGATATAGTCTTTCAAAAAATTCACCCCAATTTGTCACTCCTGTGTAACCGCCATTAATTGGATTTTCCAAAAACAAAAAATACGCGTTCCTTTATTTTTAAAGGAGATTCTAAATACCATTTTTTTACATCTGTAAACTTTTAAAGTTTTAAGATGTAGACACACTCATTTTAAAGATTCACCCCCTTTTCACCCCGCATTATTTGCATTTCACAAAAACGAAAAAAATACCTGTTTTTTCTATTTTTAAAATAGAGCCCAAATACCAATTTTCAGGTCTGTAATATCTTCAGGTTCTGAAATATAAGTAGCCTCATTAAAAGCATTCAACCCATTTTTCACTATTTTCCACCCTTCCTATTGGGATTTTCTGAAACAAAAAAATACGTGTTTCTTTATTTTAGAGGAGGTTCTAAGTACTAATTTTTACATCTATAATCTTTAAAAGTCTTGAGATATAGGTACACTCATTTTAAAAATTCACCCCCTTTTCACCCCCCCCATTAATTGGATTTTCCAAAAACAAAAATTACGTGTTTCTTTATTTTTAAAGGAGATCCCAAACACCAATATTCAGGTCTGTAATATTTTCAGTTTCTGAGATATATGTATCCTCATTAAAGGCATTCAACCCATTTTTCACCCCTTTTCACCCCTCCTATTGGGATTTTCCGAAAACAAAAAAAAATACGTGTTTCTTAATTTTTAATGAAGATTCTAAATACCAATTTTTACATCTGTAAACTTTAAAAGTTTTGAGATATAGATACACTCATTTTAAAATTTCAGCCCCCCTTTTCACCCCCTTAGCGACGGAATATCCAAAATCCCTCTCTTAGCGAGCACCTACATCTTAATATGAATATATCCTCAAAATTTCATTTCTTTATGTCCGGCAGTTTTGGCTCTGCGATGATGAATCCGTCAGTCAGTCAGTCAGTCAGTCAGTCAGTCAGTCAGTCAGTCAGGACAAGCTATTTTATATATATAGATATGGCCTTTATTTAAATGATCTATTACAGCTGGTGATGAACCAACACAAGCATTGTCCACCATCTTGAATGATGTTCCATCTTTACACCGCGACGATAAAGTTCTGCTGACTGCAAATCAGCTTGAAGTTCAAATGTAAGGCATAGAGGAGTGATGATACACCCTATTTCCACTAAAATCTCATTTTTAAAAATGTTGGTCACATCCTTATTCCGGGGCAGGTCTTCAATTATAGAAAAAAATGGATGACGTCCAGTCCCTCGAAGAATGAACTTATGAGAAGGAATGAAAGGACTATAAAGAAGGGCGTGAAGGTGAAATATTTCCTCAGGATTAGAAAAATTAATGCTGTCGAGGTCAGGATAACAAGACTTGACTAAGAATGTCACATAGGAGGGGAGATAGGCATGAGTAAGTGGGGGCAATGCCAAATTCGGGACACCATGATGGTTAACTCATATTCCCATGTTGAACGTCTTTGGGAAGAATAATGGTGTTTCTGTTAAGGTTTCTGATCGTATATACGAAGTTTTATCAGATTTAGGAATCAGTTGAACATCATACCGTAGTACCATTAAAACAGTATAGGTACAGATCTTTGAAAATATAATTTTACAGAACACTACAGTACTTAGGTAATTACGATAATATATGCGCGAGTTATTTTAGATTTCCTCTCTTCCAAATAGGATAATAATACACTTAGCATTGCAGCTCCAAGCTATTCATGAACCTCAGCTCCAATGTTCGGCAGCGAGCTGCCTACCGGGTTGTATTGTGTATACTTCCCGCATGCCTCTATAGCATGTTGGGTGGCCTATAAAGGACGGAGGACTGTACGCCAAGTCGCCACCACTAATGAACACTCGGCTTTCTTCTCATGACGCGCTTGTTATGATTTCACCTTACCATTGATTCTCTAGAACAAGGGCTTAGCTCGTTAGAACAGGAAGCATTTGAAAAGGGTAAGCCATTATTATGTCGGTAGAGTGTGGCACATATTTGAAAAATATGAATGTCATTACGTGAGTTTTAGAATCAGCTTATTTCACGGAAGGAAAGCTATTACATGAATCCAATAAAATTGGAATTAATATTCTTAATATGGTAGCTTCACTTTTTCAAATAGCTTAGTATTTTATTGTTATACTAAGAAAAATGTGATTCGTACGAACGTTCAAAAAAAACCTTCCAGTGTTCAAGGTCAAATAGAGACCCTGGGGCGTGGTAACCGTGAGGCATAGTCACTGCCTTCTCACCAAGGCAGCTGTGATTCGCACCTTGACCAGCGAACTTTTTTTTCTGCAGTAGTTTCAACGTCGCACTAACTCATTGATGGCTTTCGGTAACGCAAGATTGGGGAAGGGCTAGGACTGGGAAGGTTGTGTGTTGGTGTGGTGATTATTGTTTTAAAATCAAGTACAACTAGGCAACCATCCTCGGAGGCTGCGGCTTTGATTGAGGTGAAAATGGGAAACCACGGAAAACCATCTTCAGGGCGGCCACATGGCCAACTCGCTCGGCGTGGAGTTTTAGAAATCAAAATCTATGTCCCTGTAGTTTGGATTCCACGTAAAACTGGAGGTCCCATAGGAATTATCTCAATACCAACAGTCACAAAAAGCTACAGGATTTATATTTTTTTTGGAGGGGGGGGGGTTGAGTGGCTAAGACGGTAGAGGCGCTGGCCTTCTGACTCCAACTTAGCAAGTCCGATCCAGGCTCAGTCTGGTGGTATTTGAAGGTGCTGAAATACGTCAGCCTCGTGTCAATAGATTTACTGGCACGTTAAAGAACTCCTGCGGGACAAAATCCCAGCATCTCGGCGTCTCCGAAAACCGTTAAAAGTAGTTAGTGGGACGTAAAAACAATAACATTGTTATTATTTTTGTGGGAGGGTCATTTATGGTCAGAGGGTTCTAGATTAGATTTCCAGCCGAGTCGGAGATTTTAACCGCGTCTGGTTAATTCGTCCGACTCGGGGACTGGGGGTTTATATGTGTAGCAACACACTTATCTTCATATACACACTATCAACAACCACAGAAACACGCAATAGTGAGTATGACCCTCCACATAGGGTAGGCATCAATAAGAACATCCGGCCGTAAAATAGGGTCACATGGGCGATGCAGTTCGTGCCCGTGACTTCATTAAGTTGTGAGAAAAGCGGTGGAAGAAGAAGTCGTAGAAGGTTCCCAGTATTTCAGAGGAGATTTTTCTTGAAATTCAGCCTTTGACTGTTCGACCGGTGCCCAAATAATAGATATGCTTGTTAGAAGTCTGGAGGAGCAATCAATATATTATGCTAGGATATAAACTTTCTTGATGGAATAATGATACAATAATTACTAACCCGAACAGAAGATTAAGTTATCTGCGCGATTAGGTCGTGTATCAGTGAGCTTGCATTCGTAAGGTGATAGATTTAAATTGTTGGCAGCCAAAACTAAGGTTTCCCATCGTTTCACACTTTTAGCAGGCAAATGTTGGGACTGCACCTTTTAAGTGCATGGATGATACCTTCCTAATTATAGCCCTTTTACACCCTTGCGTCACCTAAGGAGTTGTTAGAGCAACGTTAAAATACTTGAAGAAACTATGATTCCTTTAACATTTTATTTTATTGATTTTTTAAATACACGAACTATCTGAATGAAATGGAAATGGCATATGGATTTTAGTGCCGGAAGTGTCAGAGGACGAGGTCAGCTCGCCAGATGCAGGTCTTTTGATCTGACACCCGTAGGCGACCTGCGCATCGTGATGAGGATGAAATGATAATGGAGACGGCATATTCACCCAGCCCCGTGCCAGCGAAATTAACAAATTATGGTTAAAATTCCCGACCCTGCCAGGAATCGAACCAGGGACCCCTGTGAGAAAAGGTTAGCACTTTAACCATTTAGCTATCTGAATGATAGAATGGAACTCGTAATGATCGTTACATTGTGGCATGTGTGAGATTGCTCACTAACAGCTGTCAGTAAACACAATAAATTTATTAACCAGGGAAATACCAAATTTTACCTTTCGTATTCCTTCATTAAATTATAAGTATGTTTTATGTAGGACGTGCTGTGCTGCTGCCCAGCAGGGTCTTCTGCAAATCATTTAGCGAACTTTGTCAATTATAATGTGCTCCCAGTTGGGTACGTGTCAATATGAAACTTGATCTCTTGGGAGAGTCTAACTCGTTAATGAACATGACGACTGGGAGAACGGAAATGAAGTTGTGTAATACTGTGCGTCTCCTAGATTGTAATAAGAAGATATAAAACTCTATAAAAATGGAGATCAGTACCGCTTATCAGATCAGAGAATAAAAGTAGAATTTTAAGCCTTAAAAAATTGTTTATGATGATAAGATTTAAAATGCAAATTATGCTGATACTGTGTGAAATATTGTTTCAATAAAGACATGTAAAATCGCCTTAATCTGTACGTTATGTGGATTTAAATAACAGCATTTAAGAGAATGTGGAGGATTTCATCCTCTTGGGACCCAAAATGAGTCTAAGTGGAGATTGCGGTCCTGAAATTAAAAGACGGATTTCGCTTGGATGAATCGCTACGATGACTATGTCCCCGATCTCGATGAGCAGAGATATCAGTTTGGCCACCAAGTATAGATAAGTCAATCCGATTATATTCCCACTGTTTATGTCTGGATGTGAGGGCTGGGCGCTGAAACAGGCAGACAAGAGGAGGATCGACGCTTTTGAGCTCTGATGTTGTCGAAGATCATTACGAATACCATGGACTGAAAAAATCACCAATAAGGCAGTTTTAGAGCGCATCAAGGTCCGTATGTCATTGGTTGGTAAGATTATGAAGCTGTGACTAGCACACTTTGGCCACGCTATATGATCAGATACATTGGAAAAAGCAATCATGCTAGGAATGATCAGCAGTACAAGAAGACCAGGTCGGCAGATGACTCGTTGGTTAGACACCATTAAAACAGACACCACCCTCAACCAGGAACAACTAAAGAAGGCAGTGTGGAACAGGACACTTTGAAGAGCGCTATTTCATAGAATCGCAGATGGCCGGCTTCGACTGAACGGATGACGTCATCATTTAAGGTCACATGTCTGTGAGGTACACAGTAATGTAGCAGAAAATCACTATTTTTACCATCATAATTTGGACAGAAATACTTATTGTAGGTGGACAGAAATTCTCATGTGGAAAGAATGAACGTACAGTAGATTGGTATTAGCTCATTAGTTACTGGTTTTACTTGATGGTTCATTTTCGATGACTGTTTATTCCTTAGGATGTTTCTTAAGACTACAAATTCACTCCACATTGTCAGAATGGTAAACGCGGAAATTACTCATGTGACATGAATTATATTTTTACAGCTTCTACTCGTACTCCTCTGTGGATGTAGATTGGCCTTGTTAGATAACCATTTATGTTCAGCTTTGAAGAGCCTCCATTAAGAATTCTACCCCATGAGAATCGTGAATCGAGTGTCAAAGCCAAGGGCATTTAATGTTTCAATTTTTTATTTGTGGTATACCCTGTCAAATGCGTGGTCAAAATCTAGTGATATTAAAAGTTGATTTTTATTGTTAACCAATGACTCGCTTATAATATCCCGAAGTACACATAGAGAATTATTTTACATCTTCCTAGCAACACACCAGACTGGTCTTTGGATGTGGCGTCCTCTATAAACGTAGTTAGTCTCATTTTCACACATTTAGTTAATAGCTTATAGTCAAAATCTAAGTGTTATGGGCCGAAAGTCAGATAACTTGGTTGGATTTGTAATCTTGGGGAGAAAGACCACAAGACCTTCTTTCATCTTGTGGATGTTCCTTTATGGATTACAGGTATCATTCATTGCTGCAACAATTTCATCTCTAATGATTGACCAAAATGTAATGTAAAAAGGAGATTTGTTCGGTGTACTTTGTAGTATTGCCTGCTAGATATCTACTAAGGTGATGTCTTGGGTCATACTTTCTTATTACCTATGCTGAATTCTTCCTTTTATACCATCAAAGAATGGGTGTTGGTGATTTATGATGTTGGGCGAATCTTATTTATACATGGACTGAGAAAAGCTCTCCGCCATTTCTTTTATTATTTCGGGGCTATCCGTTATTTGTCCATTAGATGTTGCGATGTAATGGATGCATTTTTGACGTACTTTCCTGCACTCTCTTATAAGGTGGTAACTGGAAGGAAACTCGTTGGCGAGATTTTGATGATCTTGCGCTTGAATTTTCAGACATTCCATTTCTCTTCGCTATCGTTACTAGCTGCGCTCTTGTTTCCTTTATTCTTCGATATGTATCAGGGTTGGTAGGATCCACCTTACAGTATATAGCTGTATTAAGCATTTATAATAGAATTATGTCGTTTGGTTTAACTGCCTTCTCCTCTCGGCGCATGTCTTCAATAGCCAGAGAGTGCCAATAGTCGGATATTTTAAGAAATGTAAAGACAACTTTCAAAATAATAATATATCATAGCTCGTTCAAAAATGTATTAATTTTTATAGAACCATGTCAGAACTAAATCATTATTAAATATTATTTCATGTTTTAAATTATTAACTTGGTCTGAATAGATTATTTGTGTTTCAAAAATTAAACTCCAAACTTCGGTTTGAAATGGGCTCTTACACATCCCGTGTTAGATCTTAACCATCATAAAAATAGCTGTGGGATCCATACCAATTCTTGAACTCCATTCCAGCCTCACTGTTGAAGTCCGGCTTGGGCTGTGGCTGAGAGCGGTTCGCTGTACTCTGCCTTCATTGCGAGTGACCTTGATGCGTTAATATTTTCCGGTCAAATAAAGTAAAGTGAAAATGAAAACCATTAGGAGAAATACAATCAAATGTGCATTTACAGACAAGAGAAATAAACTAGGGCCAGCAGAAATTCATGAGTGGATTCAGCAAACCTTAAAAACTCAAAGTTGATCAACTGGAAGCCATCCAACTCGACAATCTGGAAACCGCTGTTTACATCAAACTAACCAATAACTACTGATGGAGAACATATTATTAACTACGAACGGAAAATCACGGGTAAGAAAATTTTATAGTTCCTTCTCTGATGTTTTTTTCTAGGGGCTTTACGTCGCACCGACACAGATAGGTCTTATGGCGACGATGGGATAGGAAAGGCCTATGAGTTGGAAGGAAGCGGCCGTGGCCTTAATTAAGGTACAGCCCCAGCATTTGCCTGTTGTAAAAATGGGAAATCACGGAAAACCATCTTCAGGGCTGCCGATAGTGGGATTCGAACCTACTATCTCCCGGATGCAAGCTCACAGCCGCGCGCCTCTACGCGCACGGCCAACTCGCCCGGTTTCTCTGATGTTGTTTTAACATGTGCAGATGTTGATAGTAAATAAGTCAGAATAATGAACCTACCCATAGAAATGCCGAACGAGAAAATAATGCCATTTTTTTAAGCAAATACGGGAAAGTAGGGGAAATCACAAATGAACGATGGCCTTCAATGTAAATCTATAGGCCCTAACATTTACAGTGGTAACAGAGATATGCGCATAGAAGTTAAAACTGCCATACCACTAATCGTGGCCATAGTGGGATATGAAGCGCAGGTAATATATGAAGGGCAACCTCAATCTTGCTTTTATTGCAACACTACGGATCATTTTAGATAGGATTGCCCTATAAGGCGAGGCGAGAACGAAAACAAAACAGGGCCCAGATTACTCAGTGATATAGTTTCTAACAGAGAATGTCACACTGATGATTCACCTGCTGTATTAGAGCTTTATACTACACTCACAAGCATACCTCACACAGAGAAACCTGCCCCAGTACAAACACAGGCTTCAGAACAACACGAAGTGGATAATGAAATGAAATAGCGTATGGATTTTAGTGCCGGGATGTGCCTGAGGACTTCGGCTCGCCAGGTGCAGGTCTTTTTATTTGACTGCCGTAGGCGACATGCGCATCGTGACGGGGATGAAATGATAATGAAGACGACACGTACACCCAGTCCCCGTGCCAGCGGAATTAACCAATTATGGTTAAAATTCCCGACCCTGCCGGGAATCGAACCCGGGGCCCCTGTGACCAAAGACCAGCACGCTAACCATTTAGCCATGGAGCCGGACACGAAGTGAATGAGTCACTTTCTCACTACAATGCCTTATCGCCGACTCAAGTCAGCGAGGCAGCTTCACCGACCGACATATCCACACAGCAACACACACAGCTATCAAAACAAGACGAACACGAGCAACAATACACTGTGATAGTACATATATCACACCCGAATTATATGTAGAAGTTAGAGATATTATTGTCAGTATTCGATTTATTATTATTATTATTATTATTATTATTATTATTATTATTATCAGTATTATCAGTATTTCATTTGTATATTTTGCCATTTATATTGGTAAGCTGGAAGATATCCACATATGTAGGTATGAGTAATTTGTTTTGCACGAGTGGGAAAACATTGCTTTAATAACTCTGGTAATTTGAATGAGTCATCTGGCTACCCCAGTGTTTGTTGTGATGTACTTGTGTCGGGAAATTCATGAGTCATGTATATATCCCAGCCTGATGAGATGAGCTTGTTGTTGTATTAGGAAAGTTTGGTGATTCATGGAATATACCCCAGAGTTTGTTATTGTCTTGGGAGGAAGAAGTAGTTCAGGGCTTGGTCTTGACAAGAGGTTCACTCATGATTGGTGGGCAAGCACCAATCCAGACGTCTCATCTGAGAGGAGGGGGATGTTGATGTCTATAAAGGTTGATCATACGGCGGCAACCAGGAAAATTGTAAGGGTGATTATAAAGGTGATTGTAAAGGAACGAGACGGAAGATAACTACAAGCAGTAACACTGTATGAGAGAACTACAACTGACGCACTGTACGGGAAGGAAGTGGTGCTGATACACGGTACTGGAGTGACACGCCTTCAATGGACTGGACTTCAAACGTTCGTGGAGCGTAGTCTCGTTATGTTCGTGGAAAGTGGATGATTGTGGAGAGTGTTTGCGCATTAAGTATTGTAGCACTTGTGGCGCCCTAGCATTATATGTTGGTGAAAGCTATCTCAGACTTTCCATAAATTTATATGTTGAGGATCGACAGACATGTGTATATATCTTTACAACAAGTGTTAAAATATGTGAACACGGTAGTACAAGGTACAGTATCTGTGTGATGTAATCAATGTGTAACTTTTTTGATGAATATAAATAAATAAAATCATGAATAAAAATATATAAATAAAATTACTCAAAAACTTAATAAAATTAATAAGCATAATTAACCGAAATGTCCGTAGTATGGGCGCCAGAGTTCACCAGAATGGATCCCTCGAATTTAGATAAGAGCATGATAAACTGTATATCCCAGGGCGTGTACATAATGCTGCGTACTGGTACATCTGCTGCAGGCCTTACCTAACCTCCTGAAAACGACTAATTAGGTAGGAACTGCACCTAGGTTCATCAATAACACTGATTCTAAAATAGCTAACTATATTCTTAAATTCCGTGCATGAGCACCTCATCAACATACAACATTATACATATAATATACACATAAAATATTGCTGGAAGACTCCATATTTACAACAACAACAACAACAATAATAATGAAAATCGTGGGAAAACGAAAGCGAGAACTAAGCTACCATTTGTAGATAGTCCGATGAACAATGTACATGTATGAAGATAAATACCCTTCACTGTCTCTATATCAATTCGACTTACCGATTCTCATAATCGGCAGTTATCACATCACACAGATACTGTACCTTGTACTACTGTGTTCACATATTTTAACACTTGTTGTAAAGATATATACACATGTCTGTCGATCCTCAACATATAAATTTATGGAAAGTCTGAGATAGCTTTCACCAACATATAATGCTAGGCTGCCACAAGTGCTACAATACTTAATGCGCAAGCACTCTCCACAATCAGCCACTTTCCACGAACATAACGAGACTACGCTCCACGAACGTTTGAAGTCCAGTCCATTGAAGGCGTGTCACTCCAGTACCGTGTATCAGCACCACTTCCTTCCCGTACAGTGCGTCAGTTGTAGTTCTCTCATACAGTGTTACTGCTTGTAGTTATCTTCCGTCTCGTTCCTTTACAATCACCTTTACAATCACCCTTACAATTTTCCTGGTTGCCGCCGTATGATCAACCTTTATAGACATCAACATCCCCCTCCTCTCAGATGAGACGTCTGGATTGGTGCTTGCCCACCAATCATGAGTGAACCTCTTGTCAAGACCAAGCCCTGAACTACTTCTTCCTCCCAAGACAATAACACACTCTGGGGTATATTCCATGAATCACCAAACTTTCCTAATACAACAACAAGCTCATCTCATCAGGCTGGGATATATACATGACTCATGAATTTCCCGACACAAGTACATCACAACAAACACTGGGGTAGCCAGATGACTCATTCAAATTACCAGAGTTATTAAAGCAATGTTTTCCCACTCGTGCAAAACAAATTACTCATACCTACATATGTGGATATCTTCCAGCTTACCAATATAAATGGCAAAATATACAAATGAAATACTGATAATAATAATAATAATAATAATAATAATAAATCGAATACTGACAATAAAATCTCTAACTTCTACATATAATTCGGGGGTGTGATATATGTACTATCACAACACACCCGTTAATAGTAAACACAAGAATGAAGATCATGTAGGAACAGAAATTTCTCTAATACACAACCTCGACCAGGAAACTGTAAAGACACCTGTCAACAGTGAAGCGGAGAATATAATAAGTGCTAGGACACTAGAGATAGTAGGAGAGACGGACACCAGTATTCAACCACTGAACAAGAGTTTTATTCAAGACACTACAACCATTAGCATACATTGGGCCGATGAGATCGAAGCAGAAACCTCTAATCTTATGGAAATACAAGAGACGAGGTCAGGGGATCAAGAAAGCTTAAAGACAAATGAAACGCCAACTCAAGAAGTTGCCATTTCGAAAAGCAAAACAAAAGTAAAAACACATCGACCCTCGAAGGGGGAAACGCAGAAGCCATACAACGGCAGAGACCCGCGGCTACATGGGAGTAGAGTAGGAGATAGACGATAGAGTCTCTCCCCTATCTCCGTTGAAGTTATTAGGGAAAGGAACATACATACTCTCACGAGGATGCTGTGAATATACACATTGATGACACTAAATATAAATTGTATCAAACTCCAAGTAAACAGTCGCTTCTTAAACAGATTATTCGTGACCAGGACGTGGATATAGTTAGGTTGCAAGAAGTGGCAACCGAAGACCTTGCTACCATTCCTGAATAAAATAATTAAAAAAAGTATTAATATTAACGAGCACGAACACGGTACAGCCATATACATTAAGGAGAATATACTATACTCGGACAAAACACTCGTACCAAATTCTCGAGGAATCAGCATACGTATTCGAGACTTATTAATTGTAAATATAGATGCCCCATCAGGCTCACAAGCCAGGACGCAAAGACGGCTATTCTATACCACAGAAATCCTTCCACTAATTTACAGGCACATGGACAATATGATCCTTGGAGTTGATTTTAACGCAGTATTATCACCCAAAGACCAAACAGGACAGTTCCAGGGATTTCCCGCGCTATCTGATTTAATAAAAGGGCTACGTATAACAGACACTTGGGAAGTGAAGCAACAGAGGTCAGCTGGATATATGTATTATTACCAAGGTGGCGCTTCTCGACTAGATAGAATATACATATGTCAGCTGGGGACTGAAAGACCGAGTCAGGGAAACAGATATATGCCCAGAGGAATTTTCAAACCATTGCGCGTTTATCTGTAAGAACCCACAACCCGAGTGAGGACCAAGACGCGGACGAGGAATTTGGAGGGTAAATGCACCTATTTTGAAGAGCATGGACTTACAAGAATTTTTTTTCGCTGAATGGCAAAATGCCGACATTTGGAAACCCCTGTGATAGACCAATGTAATTTAGCACACTGTTTTGGTGTGAAGTTGTCTTAATCGTAAACTAAAATCATGAATTAATCTCTTTATTTATGAAAAAATGCCATGAAAAATTCTACAAATTTTAAGAAAATTTGAATAGCAATATTAAAATTTTTCTTACCAAATTTTTACCAAATATCATGATTGTAGTCTACTTTGTACCTACATGCTGTGGGTAGTAGCTGTAAAAGTATAATTCATGTCACATGAGTAGTTTCCGAGTTTACCATTCCAAAAGCTTGGAATATATTTTCACTCTTAAAAAACATCACAAGGAATAAACTGACATAAAATTAAAATAAAATTAATCATGAAGTATAACCGGTAACGGATAAGCTACTAACAATATACAATGTTCATTCATTGCCCATGATAATTTTTGTCCACCTAGAATAATTATTTCTGTCCAAATTACGGTGGCAAATATAGTGATTTTCCACTACCTTACTGTGATTTTCACAGACATGTGCCCTTAAAATAGTATAAAATTGCAGGTCATGTGGATCAAGAAAAGTATAGTTAAAGTCACATAGAACTTCGTGTCATGTGTATTTTATAAGGAAAAGAATTAAGTGATGTGAACATGTTTGTATGTGTTAACACAATAAGAATTAAGACACATGCATCTGTGGATTGTGTGGGTTAGAATAATGCAAATAAATAACGTAAAACTGTACATATTGTGAATCATAATACGAGTGAAATTCCGTTAAACTGCAGTATTACTTGGATTTTATTATAAACAAATAAATAGAGAAACAATGTACAATATGTAGATGATAATAGCAAGAATTAAATCTCGAAAATTTAGGTTATGTGGATTATAATATTAAGAAATAAATCTCGGAAAAGTATAGGATGTGTCGAATAAAATGTCATTAAATAAATTGTGTAGAACTACAAGATTATGTGGATTATAATATCAAACGTTTATGGTGTAAATCTGAGGGTTCTGCTGATTATGTAAGAATTAAAAGGCGTAATTCTGTTGAATGACAATAAATCGCGGAAAACTACGTTAAGTAAATGATAATGATGATAATAATAATAATAATAATAATAATAATAATAATAATAGTAATAATAATAGTAATAATAATTTCGTGTGGCTATTTCTAGCCGAGTGCAGCCCTTGTAAGGCAGACCCTCCGAAGAGTGTAGGCGGCATCTGCCATGTGTAGGGAACTGCGTGTTATTGTGGTAGAGGATAGTGTTGTGTGTGGTGTATGAGTTGCAGGGATGTTGGGGACAGCACAAACACCCAGTCCCCGGGCCATTGGAATTAACGAATGAAGGTTAAAATCCCAGACCCGGCCGGGAATCGAACCCGGTACCCTCTGAACCAAAGGCCAGTACGCTGACCGTTCAGCCAACGAGTCGGACATGTAAATGATAATACCATACATCATACTTCGTAGAACGATAACAAGAATTAAAATTGCGTCAAGTATGCGAGATAAGGCAAGACTAAGATTAGTTAAAGTCGTGTAAAACTAAAAGGTTATTTATTTTAATTTTATGCTTGTATCTCTTGAGAATTCTTTAGAGAAGTCACAAAATTAAGCGGGTGTTAATATAGGTTATCCGATACGCTACTTAGTTCATCGTTCAGTAGAGTCTAATATTGGATATATGACCATTCGCGAGGTGTAAGGACTGATAAATTAATCACATATGTGATTTTCAGTAAAGGTGAACTACTGTGAGGAAAATATATTACACATTTAGTCATTTTGCTTAGAAAGCTACTGAAGGTGTTAGTAAACTGAAGATCTGCCCTACGCTGCGTTCAAATCTAGATCTCTGAGATAACATGTCGAGAAATGACGTGTGATTCTGTTCTGCAGTAGATAAGCGCAATCCAATGCATGCTCAGTTTATATAATCCAATATTGCCTTTGTGTTTTACTGCTGATGCCAGCTCTTCGCTGCAGTGAAAGACTTGCAAGAACTGACGCAGGGAAATCGAGCATCTGCGATGTGAAACCCAAGCAATGTCACGACTCTTGAAGAGCACGGCGTTCGCTCTTGTTAAAGGGGTCAAGGAAGGTTTTCTGTCTCCTTCTCAAATCTATCTTATCTTCCTTTTCTTCAATGTCTAGAGTTTCCTTAAAACTGTGGAATTTAAAAGATGTTTATATCTCCAGTAATGAAATGCTATTTAGCGTCGACAACCCAAAAGAGAATGATGAATATAATATGAAATATTTGTTTTCCTGGCGTGCATTGAAGTAGTAGTTGCCTACCAAGAGATCTCTGCTCAGAACGAAGGCCTGCAGCTTACGAGATGACGCGTGGTTAGTGCGACGAATCCTCTCGGCCGATATTCTTGACTTTCTAGACCGGGTGTTGCAAAGTATACTGAACGCAAACATCCAAGAATACCTTTGCTTTCAGTTTTATTTTTACCTTTCAGCTTCTACCAGTGCACAAATAAGACATCAAGTTGTTTGTCTGGAGTGGCCGGGAATCCAAAGCTAATGCACTCATCCGACACCCAAATAAATAAATAAATAAATAAATAAATAAATAAATAAATAAATAAATAAATAAATAAATAAATAAATAAATAAATAAATAAATAAATAAATGTTATCATGATTTAGATACCCGGTTATTGCAATTTAGGCAAACTGTACTTAGTTGGTCGCAGGAGCTGCCTAGTATTAAGTGAAGTTCCAAATACAGTTCGTATATTGTACCTGTGTAAGATTTTAGCAATACGATCCGTCGTGTTACGTGTGTAAGGTAGGTAAGCAATTCCCCTTACATCCTTTTTTTCTCAACAGACGTCCGATTATGCGTCGCTTTCAAAACCGTAGAGATCAAAGCTTCGCTATAACCGTTGCTCTCAAAGGTGGTTCTCAAAGTGTTAATTTCTTCTTGTACAGCAAACACTACACAAATCCTCCTAGTCCTGGTGGTTAGAGTTCCCTGTACTTGTGGCAAGGTTTATATTGGGCAGACTTTGAGATCGATTTGCACTGGCATTAAGAAACATAATGTAGATATATCAGACTCAACCAACCTGATAAATCAGCTGTTGCTGATCATACGTTAACACCTGGTCATGATGTCATGTTACAAAGAGTGGACGTTCTTGCCCGTATACAACAATATCGCCCCAGAATCATTAGGGAGGCGGTTGAAATACGTAAACACCCAGATAATTTCAAGCGCGATACAGGCTACAACCTCAGTGAATCAATGAAGTGGTGCTTTACTGCCGCCATTCGTTGTCCCTAGCATGGGGCTCAAGTGGCGTCCCTATTACGTCTTAGGGCACCGTTCTAAGTTCCTTGTTGCTTTTTCTTAACAACCATTGATGCACCATGTTTCCGTTTTATGTTTTCTCCTGATGAATAAGGGCAAGGCACCTGTCGAAACGCGTGTTCAGTGTATTTATATAGTTTATGATACGGCGTAATACAAAATTTTACATCATAAATAGTTACACGGGCCGTGAAAGTATAAAAAATAATATATTTACTTCCTCAATGGTTGCGTTTGGATTACACAGTACTACTGTACGAAGGAATTTAGTGTAGTTTCTGCTACCAGCCAGGCTCTTCGCTTCAATATGGACGATCCCATCTCACTTGGTCAACTTTGTTCTGACCTGATCCCGAAGATAGGGGTTTTCGAGGCCTACTGAATCTTTTATTTTTATAATTTTCATGGCCTGTCTGTATCTTTTATTGATTACGTACTTTCATTCATCGAATGATTGGTCGTTTCCCCTTTTAATTCTGACTGGAGTTAAAGGAAGTTATAATGCTAATTATTAAAAAAAATGAAATAAAACTTTAACATCCTTAGTTTTAAATCCACCGGGCGAGTTAGCCGTGCGGTTAGAGGCGCGCGGCTGTGAACTTGCATCCGGGAGATAGTGGGTTCGAATCCGACTGTCGGCAGCCTTGAAGATGGTTTTCTGTGGTTTCCCATTTTCACACCAGGCAAATGCTGGGGCTGTACCTTAATTACGGCCACGGCCGCTTCCTTCGCACTTCTAGGCCTTTCCTATCCCATCGTCGCCATAAGACCTATCTGTGTCGGTGCGACGTAAAGCCACTGGTAAATAAAAAAGTTTTAAATCCCATCAAATATTTAAAATGATGTGTTCTTTTTTATGAAACTAGTTCATGAATAATGAACATTTTAGTGTACCTCTGTAGATGGAGGCTGCAAACTATGAATGAATGAATTAATTAATTACTAGAATAGTCCTCTGCCCCCATCACCCATAACCACCAACTGGAGACAGAGGATTCGTCTGTTGTATTGATAAGTGTTACACGCAGTTCGTTTTGGTTAGCAATACAAAACAGCATAGGTATTCCAATAAAAAAATGATACAAAAATATAACTCACTATACCAATAAGGGTCAAAATATTGTCCTTTTATTTTTAGGAATGTTAATTACTTGAAGTATGTTTAATAAGATTTCAGTAGTCATGTTGATGAAAGTCGTTTCTAACGGCCCATATCGCATTCAAATGTCAAGTTGACACCTGAGGTTACGCCCGCTTTTGGCACACTCTTGTCGCTACACTGCGTAGCAACGGTTTCCGCTCATCACTTGTTCGTTTCGTGTTGTTTACCGAAGCACATGTTTATTCTGCTATGTTTCGGTAGTGAATCTAACATTTATTCAGAATGCCCCAGTCTGCCCGAGTAAATACACTTTTGGAAGAAAAAGACGTGCTTGCGAAATTGTTAGTAATATGCAGACCGGTAGTGAGAGTCTAAATAATGATGTACCAGGGATTGATAGGTTAGATTGTGCAGTTTCAGCATCAAGTAACAATGTGACAGAAATTCGTGTTGCAAGTTCTAGTATTTCAAGGAAGACGCTTTCCGTGCCCAATAATATAAGTGACGGAAATTTTGTAAGGAGTGGCACTTCAATAATAAGCTTACAACTGCTTTCAGCTGCTGTGTGTGATTTCGCTGGCGCAGAAATTAATCCAGATGATCCAGAATATGGGGCGGGAATGCACTGGGGAATCATTCATCTTTGTTTCAATTTATGTAAAAATACGTAATTTTATGTTACTTTTCCTCCAGAACCAGAAGTATCAGGAACAAAAACTTGCACCATATTTTCTTCTAAGGATTTCAAATATTCTGAACAGTTTTAATACTTCTGTTTTACATATTTTAGAAATTATGGTAATGCAAATTCCCTTAAAAAATGTTTAATTATAAGAAAAATGTTCAAGAATTTAGTTGTGGCTGAATATTTTAGTGTATGCGCAAAGTTTCATTCTTTCCGTGTCCCAACTTTTATCGATTTCTGTGCAATAGTTTTTGAGAATTCAGGGCCATGAATTTGGCAAATTTAACATTGTAAGGATATTATGTACCTCCTTCCCTTAAATAGACAGACGAAGTTAGTTTCAGTCCAGAAAATACCTCCAAAGATAAGACTAAATTATATAGTCCAGGATACCTCCTAAAGAATATCCCCACTGCTAACTAAAAGTGTTTTCCCTGTTTTGGCCTTCTGAAGATTTCATTTCCCATATTCATTTGATAATATTGCATACTTTTGATGTTCCTTCTGGGCTGTAGAATACATCGATAATATCCCCTACCTGTAGCAAGAAACGACTGCAATGGGAAATCCAAGGCCTGTCAACTTGGTAGTGTGCGTTGACGACCACGGGCCCCGTAGCTGAGTCCGGAATTGCTTTCCGTTGCTTGCGCCAGGCATCTAAGTTTCATATTTCCTCTCTAACCTTCCCTGGTCCACTCCTGTTCTCATTTAACCCCGACGGTTTGCAAGACCTTGTGAGTCATTCTTACACCCTTCGTGAACCTTCCCTTTCTTTTGAGAGTACATTCAGTACATTCTTGGAATGATCGGAACTTCTCCAGTTTCATTCCTGAGAGAGGCTATTAATTTCACTTCCTCTTAAAACAGTAATTACCGCACCCATCACATTTTATTTACTAAAAGTTTCACCAAATTTGAAGAACTTCTAATGAAATCTCCGTATTTCCAAAAACCACTTGACACACTAGGCTGTGAATTGTGAAATTCATTCTTCAAGATGATAGCATTACTGTAGCAAGGTTTAGTTTTCTTAAGACTTTATTTTAAATTAGAATCAACTTATGGTATTTGATATTTTCTGTAGTGATATGATGAGTGTTCACGAAGTTGCCTAGAAACAATATGGAACTCGAGCTGCATTCCTGCTAAATATTTACTGAATAACTACAAAATAAATAAATAAATAAATAAATAAATAAATAAATAAATAAATAAATAAATAAATAAATAAATAAATAAATAAATAAATGAAGATGCACTGTACAAATGAAATACATAGCTATTCATAATCCTTTCGCTATTGCGTGTTTCCATTGTTACTGCTAGTGTAGTGTTATTTGTTGAGAATAAGATAAGACGTGTATTAAGACGAAAACAACACACAGTCCATGAGCCGGAGGAATTAACCTTTCGCAGTTAAAATCCACGACATGGCCGAGAATTGAACCACGGTCCCCCTGAACCGAAGTCCAGTACGCTGAGCATTAGACAAGGAGCCATAATAATAATAATAATAATAATAATAATAATAATAATAATAATAATAATAATAATAATAATAATAATAATAATAATAACCTCCATTACTGTTCAATGAAGTAAATAAATAAATTACTCCAATTATTTATTTGTTCTAGCACTAGCACAGCACTAGCACTAGCACTTTCTCGAGGCTAGAGAAAGTACTCCAAACCTGGAAAAAGGAAACAACAGTGATTAATATCGGCACGCTAATTTAAGATAAGATTCTAATGGTTGGCCTTCACAAATGGTCTGGTAATTATATCCAACAACCGACAAGGAACCATTCAGTCCCTGAAAATACTTCATGCAACTGCATCAAAAACTGGACTCGATTCTTATATGAGAAAACCCGGTACATGGAAGGATCTCCTCGATACTTAGAAAAACAACCTCTGGTAACTCAGTTTGACAAAATCCCTCACCTAAATAGATTGAAATACGTGAAGAAAATCATCCAAACACCCGGATTAAACGGTGAAACAAAAAGAGAGAATTTCTAAATTACACAAAAGCTTATAGAATCACATGGAAAAGATACAAAAATAATCAATATCTCGGAAAACTAAATTGAAACATTATAACATGGTAATTAAGCCTGAAACACTGTACGTATCAGAAACCTTGATCATTGGAGAGAGATCACTGAAAAATCCGTAGGAAAATCTTTTGCCCAGTATGCATAACAGCAGTGTGGATGAGAAGGAATTCTCCTGAATTATACCAGCATCCTGAAAAAATATCAGATACTATTAGAAAGAGACGACTAAAATTGTATGGCCATTTTAAAAGAATAGGCATTATGCGTCCTCGCTGAGAGTCAAGGATGCCGGGCTGAGTGGCTCAGACGGTTGAGCCTCTGGCCTTCTGACCCCAACTTGGCAGGTTCAATCCTTGCTCTGTCCGGTGGTATTTGAAGGTGTTCAAATACGTCAGCCTCGTGTCGGTAGATTTAATGGCACATATGAGAACTCCTGAGGGATTAAATTCCGTCACCTCGGCTTCTCCGAAAACCGTCAAAGTAGTTAGTGGGACGTAAATCCAATAATATTAACATTAAAAAGTCAAGAATAATTGGATAATCGAAATTGAAAAAGACCTTCAAGGGATCGGCATAACAGATGGAATAATACGGGACAGAAGATGACGAAGTTCTGAGAAGAGAAGAAAGCAAATTCATTTGCTAAATAAGTTCAATCGCGTTCCTTAGTTGGGCACAACGTTGTAAAAAATATAATAAATTGTTATTTCAAGATAATCGTGCCCGAACGCCCTCCCGACTCTCAGTGAAATAATGGGAATTTTAATAATATGCCAGCATAGCAAGTGACAAACATCATGTTTACATTTTAAGTACACATAAATGATGAATGAAATTCTTCTCATTTTGCTGGTAAACTCACAAATGCAATTATTTGTAATAATATGAAAAATATGAATGCAATTTGTGCATTTCTAAATCAAAGTATTCTCAAGAGTCGCCAGAATGCCAGAATTTTATTCCGGAGATTAGTTTTTTTAATGTGTTAATAAATCCACTGGCACCTTTGTCAATGCCTACCGACCATTCTGTTTTCGAGTATAGGAAACGAATACTTGACCAACAGAGCTACGCAGCCAGTAAACTAAAATTGATTAAACCATCTTTTATTGCACTTGATTTCATTTTATTTGCCCATCTGCTACTTTGCAATATATTTATACATAAGTGGAAACAATAAGGAAATTGTAGCATCTCGTAAGATTTTGTCAGCTCCTATGAAGACTAATCACTGTCCATCATGATAAGTTGTTTCTACAAGTCTCTCTTGTTGAGAGAACGAGGCTGGAACAGGCATGCGGGCTTTCAGATGTTTATTCTCCTGTTCTCGTTAAATGTCTTGTTGAACTTGTCTCTAGCGTAGAGAGTTCAGTTCAGTACACCGGGAACAAGAATAACATTCGTTTGTGACTATACATAAACTCTAGTTACTTGCTCTACTTGAACTCAGAGATAATGAAACCAAATCTTTTGCTTAAGTACTCGTATTATTTGGATCAAATAGTATGCACCACTCAGCTTCCAAATCACGTAGTTTTAGTGTAATATTTAAATAATATTTTGGATTATCTAGAAAGTCTATAGGAAGAGGACAATACTCAATGTCAGTGGGTTCCTGGAAAAATGTTTCTACGTTTTATACGTAGGTGGATCAAAAGGTTGGTTGCACTAACGCGCCGCAGCAGCGCGCTGTGTGTCGCAAACGTGGGCACAGCGGAGAAAGGGACAGGCACTGCCCACAAGTCTGTTAGGCAGGTCGCTGTGGTGTCTCGTCTAGTATTGTGTGAATAGCAGCCAAATGCAATGGCGCGTCAACTGGACGTTCACTCCAAATATGAGGTGCGTGCGACAATCCAATTTCTACGGGCCAAAAGGAAGAATTGCACGGATATTCATCGTGAAATTAGTGCTGTGGATGGGGAGCAGGCCATTTCCCGGCAAGGTATCGTAAAGTGGTGTCAGCAATTCGAAGCCGGACGCACGGATATCACGGACAATCATCGCGAAGGCAGGCCCGCAACGTCCTGGACCTGTGCAAAGGTCAACAGTGAGAATGCGATCATTAGACAGAACCGGCGCATTAAACTGAGAGAAATCGCGACGCAGCTGAACATGTCGTATGGCAGTGTGGTCGCCATTGTTCACGAGGACCTTGGATATCGTAAGCTGTGTCAAAGATAGGTCCCACATCTTCTCACCGATGAGCACAAGCGACAACGTTTCCAATCCTCCCTGGCATTTTTGCAACGCTATGCCGCAGACGCCAACAGGTTTCTGCGGCGAATCATCATAGGCGACGAAACGTGGGTCCACCACTTCACCCCCGAAACGAAGAGAACATCAATGGAATGGGTGCACCCCTCATCACCACAACGGTAGAAGGCCAAGGTTCAACCTTCACCCGGTAAAGTTATGGCGACAGTGTTCTTTGACATGGAGGGTTTGCTGCACGTGGAATTCATGCCGAAAGGAACGACGATCAACGCGGCGTCGTATTGTCAAACATTGCACCGGTTGCGTAAAGCAACTAAAGAGAAGCGCCGGGGGAAATTGAGCGCCGGTGTGATTTTGTTGCACGATAACGCAACACCTCACAAGTCCCGCCAAACGAGAGAACTGCTGCAGCGTTTCATGTGGGAGGTCTGGCACATCCACCCTACAGTCCCGACCTAGCGCCATGTGACTTTCATCTGTTCGATAAGTTAAAAATGGAGCTCGATTTTCGACGTTTCCAGACCGATGAGGAGGTGAAGGCCGCTGTCTCCGAGTGGTTGCAGAACGCTGGAGGAAATTTCTATGCATCCGGCATCGACAAGTTGGTTGTGCGTTCGCAGAAATGTTTGGAGTCTCTTGGAAACTATGTGGAAAAGTGACGTTACAGTGTATGTCGTTATAGTCGTGTTGATGTTGTATAGGTGGTGTAATAAATGGCCATAACTGGGAAGTGCAACTTATTTTTTGATCTGCCCTCGTATGTATTTGTCTACCCTATAAAACAGTTTCCTGATAATGGGTTTTGGATGAGGTGAGATGAAACCGAATCGGTTATTTGAGAAACCGCGCATGCCCATTTTTGGACAAAATAGTTTTAATGAATATATGAGGAAAGCAACGGAAAACTACCTTACTCCTCATTTCCCTAGTACGCCTCTTCAATTATGCCTAGGCCATCTATGACAGCTGACGGCGGAGCTGTTGAGAATCCAACCAGCCTTCGGGCTGAGGACTAAACATACAACAAAAATATTACATGTATTCCTGTCTTTCAGAGAAAGCATACATGTTCGCTTCATTGTGAAAATTTTACTGCGACTTCGGAAATTTTCTCCTGGTAGTAGATATCTGAGTAACAGGCATGACAAGACATTCTTTTTGCGTTATTTGTAACAGAGTAGATGTAACTGTAATTATTGGTACTGTTAAGACGATCAATGTTGGAAAATATTCTAAAATTTGACTTTTAATATTGTTGTATGAAAAAAATTAAGGATGAAACTTAATTACATAATTAAAGTGTGATATGTAGTGAGCTTAAATGTCGGTAAGCATAAAATAACCTCATTTTGTTACACGTTTTGCTATCAAGAGTGTATTTAATTGAGAAATCACACATGTCCAGTAACTTTCAGTCCACATATCACTCTGTTTGGAAAATCTTTTTCCAGAAATGATCAGAATTATTACAAAAGTTCTGATAAATACTTTTCATAAAAGCCAGACAGAAATTCGAAACTTTAGAAGCTGCAGGAAGTTTTTTCCAATTTTCTCAAAAAGATTTTATTTATTTACAAAACTGCCTTCCAATAGAGGTAACCCCAAAGGACTCAGTATACCCACATGACAATGATTAACATTTAGATTATAATTACAGTATTAAAATATAATATATCAATTTCAAACTACGCCTACAGATGTGGATTAAGATTGGGATTCAGAATTTGACAACTCTTCTTTACTACTACTCGTACGGAAGTTGGAATGTGAGATTTTTTCGAAATTACTCAAGAAAACGAGGTATATCACCTCGTGCTCCTACCAGTAGACCTATTACACCAACGCATTTGAGCTTATACCTGTCTTTGAAATAATCAGTAGGTTCATAGATAGCTTTCTTTTCTTTATCCACTTCCTCGGCTTGTTGAAGGCCAACCTCGAATCGGAAGGGTCAATAATTATGCCATGCCTAGAGATGTTAGAATAAGCAATAATATCAACTCTCTTAGTTGACCTCTCTGAGGAAACGCATGGTATTTCTTCGTGCACTTGCCACCCTCTCTGTCGCAAAGCATTAGCGATCTTAGACCTCACCATGTGATGGCGTGAATTACGTAGTAACGTTCCTCTATCACAGAATCGTAAGGCATGTCCAAGTGATTAGAGTGTGCATTGGGTACCGTCTAAGGATGTGACCGGAATGGTGTGGACAGCCGCCACGTTTGCGTTCATTTTAAGGCAGGTGATCCATTCAGATGCACATAATCCACCTTTGTCAGAAATCTACTTGTTAGAGTCAGATACATCTGCAAAGAGTTCAACACTCCTACCACGTCCTGGTAATGTCTTTCAATTTCAAGTTCTCGAGTTCTTAGATCTTTACGAAGCTTCTTAACTGATATTTTCGACAAAATTTCAGGTCGAGGAAGACTAAGATGTTTACATGAAGCTTAGAGTTCTTCCTGAAATGGGCGGAGGACATTGATGTATGGATTATTTGCGTTAATTAAGAAAGGCTCCCCATGTACCACGAACTAATTCAAAGCCTCTCACATTCTTGTTAGACAGTGAACATGTGTGCTTTCTCAAATAACCGATTCAATTATATGGCATGAGTTTACGACCGGATACCAACCTCAGTTGACGAGATAATGAAGATGAAATGAAATATAGTGAATGAAATTGGGTAAGGAGGTGGAAGAGATGGGCTGTGGCCTATGAATAGGAACTGTCCCGGTAATTTCCTGGGAGTGATAATGTGAAATCACAGAAAACCATTCCAGAGATAGCTGACGGTAGGGTTCGAACTCACTCCTCTCCAGATTGCAGAGCTTGGCTCCATAGCGCGGCCATTCCAACGGTTCTCCTACGTTTTGTATATTCTGTATTTAATTTCGTTCATAGTAATAATAATAATGTTATTGGCTTTACCTCCCACTAACTACTTTTACGGTTTTTGGAGACGCCGAGGTGCCGGAATTTAATCCCACATGAGTTCTTTTACGTGCCGGTAAATCTACGGACAGTAGGCTGTCGTATTTGAGCACCTTCAAACGGACTGAGCCAGGATCGAACCTGCCAAGTTGGGATCAGAAGGCCAGCGCCTCAACGTCTGAGCCGCTCAGCCAGGCTGAATCGTCAGTGCAATGGCTTTTGGTGCAGATTGCCCTGGATTCTATTTCCAACCGGGCTGTGGATTTTAACCATGTCTGGTTAATTCTTCTAGCTCGGGGACTGGGTATTTTCTTAGTACACATCTTTTCATTTACATACAACACACCATACTACCAACTACCATAGAAACACGCAATGATATTGGTGTCAGGGAAGGCATCGGACAGTAAATCGGGGCTTTATCCAAACCCAGTGCCTACTCCACGTCATTAGAATAAAGCGAGGAAGAAGATTTTATTCATACGATGTGATTTTGATACCCTTCGTAAATAATAAATTAATTACGTATTTATACAATTTCTCAAACTTGTGTGATGAAAAAGGAAGCTATTACGATGCGGTCTGTCTTTCCCTTTGGCCATATTCCTTGTTTCATACATCTGACAAGGAGAGGCCAGACCCTGCGGCCAACCAATTTCAACGAGCTTCAATGTACCTAGGTCAATACGCTTTCGTTATGGAAAAGATGAGGTCATATGTCATGTCATGACGCAGAATCCTCTTCGGACAAAGTCGAGGTGATAAAAATTTAAAAGGTCGTCGCCATAAGACCTGTCTATGTCGGTGTGACGTAAAACCAGTAACAAAAAACACTAAAAGGCGAACACATTTTACTTAAACATGTCAAGTCCGCAACCTTATTATTTCCGAAAAATTGATGAATCCCCGAGTCCGATGCAACGTATAGGCTATACACTTGGAGAATTACATCGCAGTGAACCGGAGTGGTGGCCTAGTGGTCACCGTACTTGTTTGTGTATCTCGAAGACTTGAGTTCGATTCTCGTCGCAGCTATATATCTTGTACAAAATAAATTAATATTTGAGAGAACATGAAGATAACAAAATGGGAACAAAAATATTACGCAAATTGCAGTACAATTTATCTTCTACCGAAATTTTCGAAATTTTGTCCCGGAGAAGTTATTTTACGTGCCAGTAAATCTATCGATACGAGGCTGACGTATTTGAGTACCTTCAAATGCCACCGGACTGAGCCAGGATCGAAGCTTTCCGTCATCTACAGGCTAAGACATATGATTCTGCCTAATTTCGATATTGTAGCTTGTCTGGCAGATTGTTCCGCTATCTTGATTTTGGGGAGAGGGGTAAAAATGAGGACTTACAGGAAACGAAAGCTAAAATATATGCTGATGGTCATTATTACACCGGAAACGGATGCTGTGCGAAAATTTCACCAAAATTGTCAATGTATGGAACACGGTCGTTACGATTTTGCTTACTGCATATAGATAAGGAATCTGCTCCACGTACACCTTTTGGGCTATGTCCGCTGGACTTAGCCTGCAAAACCGACCGTTCATGATATCTCCCTTATTCCTCCCATCGAAAGAATGCACATGAGAAAAAAGTTTTAGAAATGGATTTCCATCAAGGTTGGTCGACTTCCAGTCAGTTTGGTCTTGTATATATTTTGGGAGAGTAAAATCACTGTTTGGCTTCCCTAAAAAAGCCCAGCCCGTTCCGTGAATTTGAAATGGTATGGACCTAAAAAACTACCTTTGGACAGGTGGATGCTAAATATGAAGAATGGTTGAAATATCTCGAGCAGTTCTCTGGTTATAAGAAATATGCTTTATACGCACCCGCTCTTGAATAAAGCCCGGTAGCACTTGTACAGAAAAAAAACCGGTCCGTTAATGATATCTCCCTTATTAATCGTCGTATCGAAATGATGCACATGGGAAAAAAGGCTTAAAATTGATTTACATTAAGGCAGGTAGATTTCCATTAAGTTTGGTTGTGTATATATTCTGGGACAACAAAATCGCGGTTTCAGTTTCGTATAAATCCGCAGTCATTTCAGGGATTTAGAAACAATATTGGCCCTAAAACCTATCCAAGGACGGGTGGAGTTTAAATATGAAGTTTTGTAGAAATATGTCCAGTAGTTTTCAAGTTATAAGAACTCAGACAAACTAACAGACACCAAAGCCAAACAATATGCAGATCGTTATTATTACACCTGAAACGGATAACTAAATGAAAATTTCGCCAAAGTAGTCAATGTACAGACACACGGTCGTTACGATTTTATTTATGTAGGTAATAGATACTATTCGAAATTGGGCATCTTTCATTTTTTAAGTTATATTTATTCATGCTTCTTCCTCGTTCAAGTTGTGTTTGACAACTTTTCCAAGATGTTTAAATTCAAGAACTATGTTAATTATTATACAATGTTTGAAGACTTTATTTATGCTTAAGGGATTCATGGGCGTGATCTCAGATTTCTCAAAGGATATTTGTAATCCTATTTTAGGGTGACTTTTTGGAGACTGGTGATCTGGGCACGCACTTCTTCCAAGTCAAGGGCTAAGAGAACTAAATCATCTACAAATTGCAGGCAGTTTGTTCTTATTGAGTGTTTTGTTTCAATTTTGATTTTAAGTGGATTTCCGTTTGGCCAAAGTTTAATGTATAAACGATAGCCATATTTAAAAGTAATGGAGATAATCCGTCACCTGGTCCGAGGCTAGTTCTTATTGTAACAGCTTTTGACATTTCTCACCTGAACTTCCCGTTGTAATTTGTGTTGATTTAAGTTAGTCTGATGAATTTATTAATTTGATATGAAGACCGTATGATCTGAGAATTTTTCAAAAATTTGGGTGTATGGATATTATCATATGCTTTTTGGAAATCTATGGATGAGATTAAGAGCTGTTTGTTTCTGCACTTGTAATATTCCATTATTCGTTTGGAGTGAGAATTTAGTCTGGGAAGCTTCTGTATGGGCAAAATCTTTATTGGTATTCTCCAAGTATGCCTTTGCTGAGAAGACCTAGTGTTTACAGTGCACTATGTCTTCTGGTGTGGGCTAGAACAAATTTGTTACTTTCATTGTCCTGTCTCAGTCTACCCTTGACTTTGACAACATGAAAGTGACTGAGGTATGAGCGATGCTAGTAATGTCATTTCTTATGCAGCCAGCCCCTGTTATTAAGGGTGTGAAAATGTCACTCATGAAGTCGGTTGGTGCGAGCATTTCAGTGGGTTGACAGAATGAGATGTAATAGCAATTTCTAGTTCAGTGAGGAAAACAACGGGAAACTACCTCATTCCTCATTTCCCTATTACGCCTCTCCAGTGACGCCTGGGACATGTATGGGGGCTGATGGGGAAGCTGTTGAGATTCAGACCAATCTGCGGGCTGAACACTCAACACACATTCTTCAAGTTACGGTTCCAGAGTGTTTGAATACTGAAAACATTTCTTAACAAGGTAGGGGTCCCCTTCCTACGAAAAACGTAAAATTAAGTAATTTCCTCAATTGTGCCGAAAGTTGAAGGGCTAAGGGGCCCGGAAATGTTTCCTAATTGTTTGATAGCTCTATCTAACTAGAAAAACAAATTTCGAAACTCACTTCCGGCCAACATTTAGTTCCAAAAAAGAAAACCCAAACCCCATGGCACTACAGCCCTTGAAGGGCCTTGGCCTACCAAGCGACCGCTGCTCAGCCCGAAGGCCTGCAGATTACGAGGTGTCGTGTGGTCAGCACGACGAATCCTCTCGGTCGTTATTCTTGGCTTTCTAGACCGGGACCGCTATCTCACCGTCAGATAGCTCCTCAGTTCTAATCACGTAGGCTGAGTGGACCTCGAACCAGCTCTCGGATCCAGATAAAGATCCTTGAGTTTGCCGGGGACCGAACGCGTGGCTTCCAGGTAAGAGGCAGGCACGCTACCCCTACACCACGGGGCCGGCAGTTCCAGAAAAACAGCCTGAAATGGTTTGTTTCTTTACTCGTTTTCTTTTTGATTCAAATCCCAGCCGAATTAATTTATTTACATAATTATTTCTATAATGTGTTCCTTGGTTCGATACCCTCAGGCGTTTATTTAAATTTTTGAAAAGTGTCTACACCGAATGTAGTTAAAAGGACTTTAGTGAAACAATGCGATGACTCACATTAGCGCTCGTAGTGGTAGAAGAAGGCAAAGTGTTAATCTAATCGACCGGATAACTATGATTAAGAAAAAATATTGTGTTTTTTAGGAATAAATAAATAAAATATTATGATATTTTATTTACCTACAATTCGTAACTCATATCCCTAGGGTGTTTTGAACATTGAGTTACTTGCCTGAGAGGCTAGAACTGTGGCTATTTTATTCTGCTCTACATTATTATTATTATTATTATTATTATTATTATTATTATTATTATTATTGCTAGGGGCTTTACGTCGCACCGACACAGACAGGTCTTATGGCGACGATGGGATAGGAAAGGCCTAGGAGTTGGAAGGAAGCGGCCGTGGCCTTAATTAAGGTACAGCCCCAGCATTTACCTGGTGTGAAAATGGGAAACCACGGAAAACCATTTTCAGGGCTGCCGATAGTGGGATTCGAACCTACTATCTCCCGGATACAAGCTCACAGCCGCGCGCCTCTACACGCACGGCCAACTCGCCCGGTATTATTATTATTTTTATTATTATTATTAATGACGGTGATAATAGTAATTTACGTATCACTAACTACTTTCACGGTATTCGTAGACACCAAGGTACATCCGCAGCATGGAGGTAAACCCATCTCCACGACTGGCTGCGCTGATTGTTGTGTTAGTACTAGGCAACTGTCCACTCTTATCAGAAAAGGGAAGGGAAGAGGTCTGGCCCTTAAAAAAATGAAGGTATCGGCAAAAGGAAGAGAAGAATCAGGAAGGAGGCGAAAGTGAAAGGCTTCGTAGATCTCACAAACCTAATACCGTCGGGGTTGCAAGAAGACAAGAGTTGACAAAGGGGAGGTCGGATAGGAAAGCAGAAAATGAAGAGCCTGATACAAGTTATTGGAAAGTTAGGAGATATGGTTGGCCAGTTGTATTTCCTCTTAATGCAATGATCACCTCATTCACCGACACCATACACGTTTCCATTCAAAGACGTCAGCGGTTACAGCTTCGGCCCGAAAGTGGCCACAGGTGGCCCGCGGTCCGACAGCTCTGCACACTGACCGGCCAACCGAGCAGAGGAGGCGTGGCAACTGCTCTAGCGTGGTTCTACACCTCTATATTTGGGATACAAAAAGGGCCTCGTCTGCACCGTCAGCTGTTCTGAGAATGGTTTTCCGTTGTTTTCCATTCTCCTGCACTAAGGCGAATGCCGGGACAATTCCTAGTATAGGCCACGGCCACCAACCCTCTCACCTTCTCCGAATATCTTCACCGTCACAAATCTTCTGGCCTGAGAGACGGCGTTACCATCTACAAGGTCCACAATGACATTTTCAGTAGTAGTAGTATTCAAAGCCTGCACTAAATAGGCTACATGAGTCTACATCAGGGCCTCTTAAACACCCAAAATCTCACGCGCCCAAACAGTGGCGCGGAGTTCCTGTGCACAGTGCATCGGTTCCATTCGGCTCAGCTCGAACCAACGCTTCGTCTCTGGGCTACTCGGCTAAGCTCGGCTCAACTCGGCTCGGATTTGGAGCGCTACGGAGCAAGTGAGGAAAAGAGAGACGGGGGAGCGAGCGAGACAGGCGTGGGGAAATAGAGAGACAGCGCTATTGCTCCAAATCGAGAAGTGGGGGTCTGCACTCTGGGCAACCAAGCGAAGTCGTCTTTTGCACCGTGCACAGTGCATGTACGAGGCGCATGCACCCTGAGAGGCCCTGGTCTACATGAAGCAATTGCAACTCTCTCGCTAAACCATGCCTCAGTGCGCTCGCCCGAGTCTTAGTAAACCTGATACATTTACGCTGCCCGGTTTCAAGATGGAAATCCAGCACTGGAGAACACTATACTCCCTCAGCAACTGTGGACATTTCCATATCTTTTGTAGTCTTGGAATTAAACGTGAGATCTCCCCGCGGGGCATTGTATTAATGGACGACTTCTCTCATCTTGAATTACGAGATGAATTCACATACATTAGTCTATAAGATCTAAATATGCCCTTTATTAGCACGTTAGAGTTTAAAAGTCAGCAGTTCACGACATCTTCTCTTTCGCTCTTGGAAGAGAATTACAAGATGAAAGCTCTTAGCTGCAGCACTCAAAGCGACGCGCCAGATAAAAGTTCTTTAGTTCCTCCAAATACAATTTCCCGTTGCTTTTAAAAGAGTTTTGTATCATCTTCTCTTAATACCCTACCCTCAGCCTCCATTGCTTCTGTAAGAACGACTTCCGTCAACTTGGCCAGACAAAAAAGAAGCGCTCATCCCTTTAGCCGCTCGCTTGTCGCGCCAGTCGAGGTATTAAGACAGTATTCATTTAGAAAAATCTCGTCTCACCAGCTCCCACGAGAACTGATTTTATCGCTTGATTCCAATATCCCCTAGTATCACAAATTGTTATTGTCATCTATTTGTCTGTTATTACATTAATCTTCGCTTCTATTCCATTTCATTTTAGAATGGAATAACATTAAGTAGAGAATCATACCAAAACCAAAACCGACACCTCATGGCGCAACAGCCCCGAAGGGCCATGGTCTACCGAGCGACTGCTGCTCATCCCGAACACCTACAGATTATGAAGTGTCATGTGGTCAGCACGACGAATTCTCTCAGCCATTATTCTTGGATTTCTAGACCGGGTACGCTACCTCAGATATCTACGTCAGATAGCTCCTCAATTGTAATCACGTAGGCTGAGTGGACCTCGAATCAGTTCTCGGATCCAGGTAAAGATCCTTGACTTTGCCGGGGACCGAACGCGTGGCTACCAGGTAAGAGGCAGACACGCTACCCTTACACCGCGGGACTGGCAGATAATCATTAGTAAATAGGAAATATGATGAATGTAATTGTTCTGGTATTCCATTTAGGAGAGACTGCCTAGCCAAGGCGATGAAGGCGTTCTGGGTTCACACGAATTCAGAACTTTGCGATATTAAAATGTAATTTTATTGTTACTTATGATAATCTATAATGCTTCCCGAGATACGTCAATATGGATAGATCTGGTGTATGGGTGAAGTGCTCCCCTCCCACTCGGTATTCACGGGTTTGATTTCAGTCAGACCAAGGATATTAGTCTTGGATTAAGGGCTGGAATGGGGTTCACTCAACCTCGTGAGTAAGCCGAGCGGCTTCCTGATATGATAGGCAGCGGACCCAGTGACGAAGGCCACTATATACAGCTAAGGACGTCGTCACGTTGCTAAAAGGGTGAGCCAAATGCAAACCTTAAAATGTAATTTCCGTCCGCCTCTGTGTTGTAGTGGTTAGCTGCCATCCCTTGAGGCCCGGGTTCGATTTCCAGCTCTGCCACGAAATTTGAAAAATGGGACTGGAACGGAGTTTACTCAGCCTCGGGAGGTCAACTGAGTAGAGGGGTTCGATTCCCACCTCAGCCATCCTCGAAGTGGTTTTCCGTGGTTCGCCACTTCTCCAGTCAAATACCGGGACAGTACCTAACCTAAGGCCACGGCCACATGTTCGGGAGAACTGGAAGATTTACACTGAACATAACGGAGACTACGTAAAATGCGTACCACTTTCTTTCATTCTTTCTCTCTATCTTTCTAAATCCCTTTACCCTCCAGTGTTGGTTTTCCCTCGGACTCAGCGAGGGGTCCCACCTCTACCGCCTCAAGGGCAGTGTCCTGGAACATGAGACTTTGGATCGGGGAATACAACAGACGGTACATCGTCCAGGCGGCCTCACCTGCTGTGCTGAACAGGGGCCTTGTGGAGTTTGGAAGGGATAGACAAGGAAGAGGGAAGGAAGCGGCCGTGGCCTTAAGTTAGGTACAATCCCTTCATTTTCCTGGAGGAGAAGTGGGAAACCACGGGAAACCACTTCGAGGACGGCTGAGGTGGGAATCGAACCCACCTCTACTCAGTTGACCTCCCAAGGCTGAGTGGACCCCGTTCCATTCCTCGTACTGAACCCATAATTCTACGGTGAGAAAAATTTTTTTTTTCTCCAATATTTATCTGGTATTAAGAAAGTACTTTTATGTCTGAGGGCAGCCATGTTGCGCTCCTAAGAGCCCCGATGTCGCGTGGGAAGGTTCTCACTCACGGCAACCTCGTGAATTGCCGGGACACCTCGGTGGAACTCGAGTGCCCGACAATTCTTTAAATTCATGGAATTTTGCACAACGAGGGATTTTGGCAATATAGTAAATAAAGAAATAAATAAGCAAAATTATTCGTACACCCTCCGTGAAGATAGAGACACCAGGTAAAAACTTAAATGCAGTTAAGCCTAAGTACATGTTAGCGTCAGATCAGCGAACCAGATACACGTGCCAAGGTCAGGGGAGGAAGAAAACGCGCGAAACGCACGGGCAGAAATAATTTATTTCCCCGGTTGTGAGTGGAGAAAAATTATAAAACTAACAACTAACATAAGTGCAAGTCTGTCCGGAGTTCTGGGACAAGTCTCATCAAAATCCGTCTATTAGACGCAAATTTGGCAGATTACACAATCAAGCCTCATAGAGGGGATAGCGTCCCTTCTGGGATTATAAAAGAAACCCCCCACCGTAGATTTTGCAGTGTCGATCTGGAACTTGAAGCCGCGGGAGCTTGTGCCCGTCGTCATTGAAAATTCGCGCCAGATTGACCGACAAATAATTAAATACATGTCCGTGGCTAAGGTCCATATACTTGGTTAAGAAGAGAAAGTGATTGGAAAAGTTCTGAACGTTTGCCGACGAACTAGGAAGGTGTAGGCTGGTTGAAATATACACAGCAAGTTTTATTTATATAATCTCATGTACGCTTGAAAGTGAAGAGGTTTTTGGGGGAAGCTATTCAGAGTAGTTCTGCTCCCTTTATCTGCCGAACACCTGTTTTTATTGAAGTAACGGAGAGAAACCACTCTGGGAACGCATCAGACAGTTGTAGTCGACTGCAGAACGAGGGAAGTTCGTGGTGCAAATTACAGAGAAAGTGCCTGATTTATGTGGTAATTTTAATATCGTGTGTGTGAAGGGTAGTGTTTGTATGAGTGAGGTTTTGGAAATGAAAATGTTATCTGTGAAAATGAGCGGCTAAGCCCGAGGTCAGCTGGTGATGATGTAACCAGAATGCTGGGAATGTCACCATTGTGCAGGTCTGTCTATTTTATATTATGTTGTAGTTAGTTAGTTATTGTTCTGTCCCAACAAATTTTCCAGATGATTGTCGGGTTGATATTCGTAATTATCAGGCGAAAGGTGTTGTAATTTTTGGTCAGCGTGTGAAAATTTCAGTGTGTAAAGTTCATGTCAAGAACGGTAAAATGCGACGGTTAAAAATTTTGGTGTTAAATGTTCGATGAGATATCATCCAAAGCGTGGATTTTTGGAACGTTATAAGTGTAAATTAGTCGTGGCGAATATCTTAATCTCAGATGTCAGTTGAATTCAGAAATGTTGGTCGATGATAATAATAATAATAATAATAATAATAATAATAATAATAATAATAATAATAATGTCTACCGCGGGATAAGAAAATTTTTCTATGTTAAATTGCATTTAACCAGTATATTTTTACAAGGATCGCAGGCATATTTAGATGATTTCGGTGAAATTTGTTAGAGTCACAGTCAGTAATGGGAAGGAAAATTTTGAGACATCGTGTATATCAGTGATACGAAAGCTCGATGTGTGCTCTTGGACTCTCGAGGTTCGAAAGTCGTAATAATAGTAAAGTAAGAGATGTGTTTAATAATGGTTGTCGTTTTCACCAGTGGATCGAAGTATGAAAAAGGGTCTTGAAGGAAAAGGGATTGAGAGCGATGAATTTATATGTATGTGGAGATGAGAGAGATGGATGAAATGAAGCTCGGATTTTAAGTGATACCGCTGGAATAAAGCGAGGAGAAGGAGTTTGAGACAAGCTATATTTTTGAAGAGGAAGTATTTAGGAAACAGGCTGTGTTGAGGCAGGCTGTATTGTTTTCCGCAATCAATCCGAATTTGAGACGACTATGGTGTGAAGCATCGTAAATTTATAGAAAGATCCCAAGTGAAAAACGACTCTAGTAAAATGTTAAAGTCTTGGTAGTGAACATCCAGTGATTTTTGTTTCGTAAAGCCCGTATGGATAATAAGATAATGAGCGACCTCAAGGATCAAAGAGCACTTTGGACCCATGGTTGGGTTGTACTGAATTTGTTCATTGGATAGGTCATTGATAAAATGGTGGGAATTGATAATAGGTGATTTGTGAATTTCGAATGCGGTAGTGATGATTATTATTTTGAAGGCATCCACCAAGTGGTAAACGTGTGTTGGGAATTTTCATTTGCGTCCCTAACACTTCAGTGCACAGGCTGAGATTGTGTTCGAGGTGGAGAATCGTTCGTCACGTATATTTATTTTTGAGCTCACGTATTGTAATGGTAGAGACTTACTGTATTTTTTCGACTTGCATTCATGTGATAGTAAGAGACGTGGTTCCGTCGTGTGGTATTCGTCTGACCAGATTTAGTGTTGAATGTCGGAGGTGTTTGAAATTGCTAGTTCGCCTGATATGTTAAGGGAGGCGTAGTATGACCCACTTTGACGCCCGACGATAGATTTAGGACGTCACATGCTATTCTTGGAGTCACTGATGATGAGACGTCCTAGTTCACGCCCGACGATAGGATTTGGAAGGCATCATGTACATAATGATTAGTGTTAGGGAGTACAGATTTCAAGTGAGCCCGACGATAGGTCTGGGACGGTAGCTGTACACACTCAAGTCTCAGTTTAGATGTTTCTTTTGTTTTTTTGTTGAAGCGGCCTGGATGAAGGTAGCAGTTACAGTACGATATGATTTATGAAGAGGGTCAATGCGTAGCTCTCCATTGAGATAACGGGACAGCTGTTGACGAGTGAGGGTTGTCCAAGTGTTGGATATCGGCTCGATATAGATTAAATATTTTTACTGTGATTCTCTACGCGTGTTAAGCTGTATGACTTCGAGATGTTAATTTATTTTTACGGACTTCATTGTTTTCTCGTTTTAACGTCCGTTCTCGTTTGATAGTGTGCATATTGACACTCAGTGTATTAGTGTGAGACTTGAGTTGCGAATGTGGTTTCGATTCGTCAGCCAGTAACAATATTTATTTTCAATCTTGTCGTACTTTCATTTTTATTCATAGTTAAAGTAAGTAAGTAATCACTTTACAAGTAGTGTGTTGGGACAGACAGTAAATAGAGAGATCTGTACAGGTAGCATTGTTTTTCAAGGAAAGAATTCCTTAAAGTTGTAGTAAATTTTAGCGTGGACTGGTAATTTTATTAAGCATAACAAACCCATTTCTAACCTGAAAATCGGTTCGATAATAATACTTTTCAAGTGACTTTCCACTTGTTAATTATCTTCAGTGTTTGGCATTTCTTCTAAATGCATGATTAGTAATTGTTTCCTGCATTTCGCAGTTTTGTTCCTTTAGAACGACATAACGTAAGATCCTCACGGATCCTGTTGTTGTTGGTTCCTTCCGAACAGCTGTTTTGGGTGATGCACATTTAGCATCGGGATTACCTTATCACTTAAGGGTGTCATGAATGACAAATACATGGTGGGATTTTATTTCAATTGTGAATGATGCTGTTAACTTGTAGTGAACACCATGCTTTCACATAATATTTCGCAACCTATCCAAAGCAACTGATAGTCAGTTTAGTTCGATTAAGGGTCCATTCGGCGGGTGTTCCGTATCCGTGAAGGGCATTCGACTGGTGGATAACCTTAATTGAGAGAAAATCAGGCGTTCTAATTGTTGAAAGTCAGATTTTCCACGGATCGTGTGGATTAACTCTCAGTTCTCGTTTGGAATAATAGGTGCCCGGTTTTCAGGTCTTCCCTTTTTCAGTTTTCAGTTTCGCTGCCCACTAACATATTAGCTTCTCTGAAGCAACTCTTCGACATTGTAAGAAACAAATTGACGTTATGTAATGTGACTGTGTTTGGAACCTTCAAAAATCAACAATTTATATTTTTTTTAATATTGCAAGAATGCATATTAAATTAATGATGTTATCGTGCTCTTTCAATTTAATAAAAGTTAGTAAGCACATTTTGCTCCTCATTTCAAGTAGTTAGGCTCTCTTCTGAACCCCATCGTTTGGTTAAGATCGTGACCGAATTTATTCCCGCAACGACCCAGGATTTAAGAGTTCTAAATAGTTCTACTGTAGCAGCCGTGGCCGACCAACGATGGAATGGTAAGTTCAAGGGTTCAGTACCACTTTCCAAATTTCATGACAGAGCCGGGAATCGACCCCGGACTTCCGGAGCTGAGAGCTAATCACGCTAACCACTACACCTCAGAGGCGGGCCCAGCCCTCTAACCACTGTTATATACCCTCCATGTGGACACAATATCTGCTGATCTCCAGTCGGCTCATCCCAGTGCAATGAATTTGGGCCAGCATTTAGTTTAATCGACATCAATATCCAATGAATAGGCGACGGGTTACATGAGTCCCATCTGACCGACGGATGCCTAAACACTTCAAGGTGTAAAATTCATAAGACCATTGTTCGCCTGATTGCTCTCTATAGAATAGAATGCTGGCCAGCAACGTCAAATCAGGAACAACATCTCCAGGTAATGGAAATGAAAATTCTTGGATGGAGCCATGGGGTCACACGATGGGATCTGTGGTATGAAATAGTTCGTCAGTGACTGTACGTAGCACCGATTATAAAAATAATGAGGTAAGTAAGGCTGAGTTGGTTCGATCACCGAGGAGATTCCAAGATTCAATGGCCAGACAGGAGCAGTGCAATTCAACCCAAGCATATTTTGATCTCGCGGGTAAAGTAAACTCGTGTCCTCATCCTGAGGTGGTGCAGCTCTTTTCAGGCACACCCTTAATGGAGGTGAGCTGCATGTATTTGAGCCACATACCAGTCATCTCCTGCCATTCTTAAATTTCTTGCAGTACCGGGAATCGAACCCGGGACACCGAGGTCAGCAGCTAATAGCGCTAACCGTTACGCTATGTAGATTGACTAAGCCAAAGGGGTGATGATAGACTGCATGCATGTATGACGAAATTATGAAGGGTAATGTCACACCCGAAGACGCCATGAACCGCCATAAATGGATTACAGTGAAAGTGTGCGGACACCACAGTCAAGCGGAAATAACGCCAGGAAAGAGAGAGATTATAAAATGTATATAGGGTGGGAAAAATAAAACATGCCCGGAAAATATTTACAATAGGATTGACGCAGTATTGAATCTTGTTAATGAACATCACAGAAAATTCTGAAAATGGCCACAACTTACGCCGATGCAGCGCTGTGCTCGATTTATCAAACTGCGAGACACGCGTAGCAGCTCTGTCTGCGGGATAGCAGCAATAGCGTTTTCAATGTTCTGCTGTAGCTCTTCCAGTCTGTGAGGATTATTGGGGTATACCGGACCCTTCAATTTGTCCTACAGGGAAAAATCACAGGGAGAGAGATCAGGTGATCGTTGTGGCCAGTTGATTGCACCGCCTCTGCTCCTCTTCCCTCCGTCACCGAACATCTCATGCACAAGGCTGTCAAGGCGGTGTGGGCTGTTGCTCCGTCTTGCTGAAAATATTCATACAATCATTTATCTCCTGTGAGCTGATTCACACATGGATTAAACATTGTCTGGACATACCGGCGAGCATTAACAGTCTGGTGAAAGAATCGTGCTACGTTGCGGATACCAGACATTGCGCACTACACACCAATCTTGAGATTATGCATAATGGCGCGTGTTCTGTGAGTTCACATACCTGACGGGCTGAACCAGGCCTCATCTGAGGAAATGATAAACTGAGGATCCAAAAGTCCTGACTCCTCCTCACTCAGAAACCACCGGCAGAATTCAACCCACGAAGGTTCGTCTGTACACCTTAACGGATGCACAACAGTAAATTTGTAAGGTCTTTACGAAGATTTCTAGATTCCCACTTGCACACATAAACGGCGTTGCGATTTCGTCGGACATCGCTCCAGGCTTTCCTTCACTCGAGCAATGTCTTCTGGTGTTCGAACGCTTTTTGGATAATTTGTTATTCGCTACACGGCCTGTTTCGCGCTACTTTGCCTTTACGTTTTACATTGCAGACTTTGCTGGAAGTTTTGCCAAAACACTTTCAGTCTTAAACTCTTGCGCAAACAGTTCCGCGCAGTATTTTCACGATTCGTGCTTCGCAGAACACTCGACAATGAACATGAGCTGTTTTATCGTGACCACCATTTTGTGTTGCATTCCACTAGTCACCAAACACGTCTGTTCCTCTCACTCACTCACACGTAATGACACAGCGACGTACTCGGGAGATGCGCACGCGCAGACATGTGACAGCAACTGATTGGTGCATCAAAATCACTGTTTCCAGCATTTTCTGTGTTGGGCCGTTCTCCTGTTCATTGACAAGGGTCAGTTCCTCATCAGTCCCATAAATATTTTCCAGGACAGTTTTATTTTGCCACCGGGCGAGTTGGCCTTGTGGTTAGAGGCGCGCGGCTGTGAGCTTGCATCCGGCAGATAGTGAATTCGAATCCCACTGTCAGCAGTCCTGAAGATGGTTTTTCGTGGTTTCCCATTTTCACACCACGCAAATGCTGGGGCTGTACCTTAACTAATGCCACGGCCCCTTCTTTGCAACTCCTAGGCCTCTCCTCTCCCATCATCGCCATAAGACCTACCTATGTCGGTGCGACATAAGGCCACTAGCAAAAAAAATAAATATATTTTGCCCATGCAGTATTATCATTACATTAATATATTTCGATTACGCAGTTCGGGTCGCATATCTGTGGCTTGCAATCGCGAGAAGTGGGTTTGAATCCCTCCGTCGGCAGCCTTGAAGGTGATTTTCCGTTTTTTCCATTTTCACACCAGATAAACATCTGGACTTTACTTTACTGAAGGCCTTGCCTGCTTCCTTCTTAATCCTAGCCCTTTCCCATCCTTGCGTCGCCGGAAACCTACGACATGTGAGTGCGGCGTAAAACCACTAGCATTAAGGCTTTAGCACCTTTCTATTTTTAACTAATGGGTTGTGCCTTTAGTTTCGTACTCTTTATGCCGCAGCTCTTGTTCAGCTACTTTTATGTTCTATAGGGTGGCATTTTTAAGGGTTCTATCAAACCCTTTGTATTCTTTTCCTCATAGCACTTTACAACGTACCCCGTTTCCCCACCGCTGCGTATCATAACTTTCACTCTGCCCATCCATCACCCACGAGCTCCCAGCCTAGTCTGAACAGCACTTCAAGCAAAACGTTTCCTATGAACACTGTGCACGCAAAGAGCTATTCTCCTCCATCTCTGCCATTGACAAAAAAAATGTACTCTTGTTACCTAACATGGAAAGAAAGTATGCCACACGCTCATGTACTTTCACATTAATGAACAAACTCTTAATGAATCAACATACATACCCACAGCTTCATTATAGACGGGTTGCCTTTTAGCCTTCAATCTGTAAGTGTATGCCAATTACTGTAACTTCCCCTTGTGGGTGGGACAATAGAATAACACCCACGGTGTCCCCTGCCTGTCGTAAGAGGCCATTAAAAGGGGCCGAAGGGGATCTTAAGTTGGGAGCGTGGGTTGGTGACTACGGGACCCAGAACTGAGTCCTTACTTGTGCCAGGATCCCCCCAATCATCTATCCTATCTGATATCCCTTGGTCAACACTTGTTGTTTTCCGACTCCGACGGTATTAGCTTGCGAGGCCTGGGGAGTCTTTCCTTTTACAACCTTCGTGGCCCTTTTCTTCCTTTGGCCAATACCTTCATTTTTCGAAGTGTCGGATCCCTTCCACTTTCTCCTATCTGATTAGTGTAATATAGAGGATGGTTGCCTAGTTGTACTTCCTCTTAAAATAATAATCATCACCACCACCACGTCAATTAACTATCCACCTCCACATTCCTCTATTTCAGGGCCTCTGAAACGCCCAAAATCTTACGCATGCAAACTGCGGTGCAGAGTTCCTGTGCACAGTGCATCGATCCCAATCGGCTCGGCTCGGACCAACGCTTCGTCTCTGGCCTACTCGGCTAAGCTCGGCTCAACTCGGCTCGGATTTGGAGCGCTGCGGAGCAAGTGAGGAAGAGGGAGACAGGGGAAACGAGTGAGACAGGCGTGGGGAAAGAGAAAGACAGCGCTATTGCTCCAAATTGAGGAGTGGAGGTCTGCACTCTGGGCAACCAAGCGAAGTCGTCTTTTGCACCGTGCACAGTGCATGCACCCTGAGAAGCCCTGCTCTATTTGCAACCAATTCTGTGGCCTCGTTTATTTCCACACCTGGTGACCATGGTCTTAAGGCGTCCAGTCTTTAATTATTTGCTGGTGCGAGTCCCATTTATGAAAAATAATCAGTATCGGATTGTTGGTCGGCAGGGTTGGAGAGGTGGTGGTATACGATTTCTAATCATCAGATTGCATGCCAAAATCCTTGATCCATTTATAAACCTCCCCACAGTGTGCATATGGGGAGGTTATTTGTTCGTCCGTCCGATGGAAACGTTAAACAGAACCCCTGCTGTTGTTCGACACGAATGGTCTATGTGCTGACACCGAGTTTCACCCCGTCCTTACCTCATGCTCATCATCACATATCTAAACGCGCAGGTCGCCCATGGGTGTCAAATGAACAGACCTGCATCGGGCGAGCCGAACATGTCCTCGGACACTCCCGGCTCTAAAAGCTATACGCTAAATAAATAAATAAATAAATAAATAAATAAATAAATAAATAAATAAATAAATAAATAAATAAATAAATAAATACATTAAATAAATAAATAAATAAATATATATATATATAAATAAAATTCCAAAGCTATGGACTTTAATTCATTTAAAAAAACCATCGTCACTTTGCTCTCATTCTACTCTTAACCTCACGGCCGGTTGTATATTTATCTTACAAACTCTCCATTCGCCTCACATAATTTCTCCACCAGGGTTACTTTATACGTAGGCTTACAGCTCCATCCATGGAGCTTATTCCTTGCTACCCTTTCTGTCCAGATTGCAAGTACCCTCTTGCCACTGTTACCACTGCTGTTTGTACCAGCAATCATTCTTGCTACTTTTATATCTTTTACATCCAATTTACGAATAAGATCATTCTTAATTCACCCAGCCTTCACTCCCGTACAGCAAAGTAGGTCTGAAAGCAGTCCACCAAAGTCCGAGAACTGACTTCTTTCTTACAGAATACCGTTGATTACAACTGCGAGCTCACAGTATTCGCTATGCGATACTTTTAATTCAATTTCAGTTAGTATTATACCATCCTGGTATAAGAGTATTTAAACTTTAATTTTTCGATCCTCACTGTCGGTAGCCCTGAAGATGGCATTCCGTGGTTTCCCATCTTCACAACAGGCAAATACTGATGCTGAACCTCAATTATCGCCACGGACTCTACCTTCCCATTTTTCGCTCTTTCCCATCATTACGTCGCCTAAAGCATTCGATGTGTTAGTGCGATGTTAAATCAATTGAAAAAGAAATCTCTAGTAAAAGAAAAAAACAAAAACAGATGGAATTCGAGAAATTCTGTTAAGTTGTTTCCGTGTTGTCATAAAAACAAGAACAAAAAAAAAAAAAAAAGAAAACTGAGTTAACTTTCAACTTTTGTAAACCTTAAGTCTTCAGTCATTGAGGATTGGGGCCTCACCCTGGAAGCCAAGTGCCGTATTGAGAAGGCACGGAAGCACATTCTTCAAGCTACAGAATGTCCTCAAAGGCCACGATCTCAACTTCGACCGCAGAATACGTCTTCTCTGTTGCTATGTCTGTTCGGTCCGTCCTAGAATCATGGACACCGCCAGAAGTTTCTCTGAAAAATCTTCAGTCTCCGGATCAGTTGGGTAGATCGGATACGAAACGAAGACCTTTTGTCACGGATGAGACAGGAGTGGTAGATTATAAACACTATGAAAACCCAGAAAATCGCCTATTTCGGTCATGTGATGCGACACTCTGAGAAGTAAGATATACTCCTGCTCATCGTACAAGATATTAGAAAGACGCTGTCCGGGCAGAAGAAAGATGTCATTGCTGGGAAATAATTCTGTCCTTCCTCAACAGCTTTTTTCTGATCAGCCCTCAGTAGGGTGAGGCAGCCAACGTGATTGCCAGCGCCTGGTTACAGGTATTGGCCTTCAAGAAGAAGAAGAAGAAGAAGAATCATATAAGATAGAAACGAAGTATGCGGCAGAAGTTTGATGAGTACAAACAAAATAATATTATAGTTGTATTTACGTATGTAGATTGAGAGTCTCGGACAACTGCGTATATCACAACTTCGGCGAGATAACAGCGAGATATTTATCTCTCATATATTTTTAACATTCTTTGTATTGCTCCGATGTTCGAATGCGCCCGATAATTTTACTTCCTGTATTTCTAAGAAAAATGTTCCATTCTGGAAGTTACTGGACCCATTAAATTAGCAGAGAATTGCTCGAAGTATTTACTACTTTAACATCCTTCTCATTTACTGCATAATATTTCTTTCTCCAAATTTACCCTTCAACTGGATTAGTTACGAGCCACTTACAGTCCACAGAGAAGAACGTTCTCAGCGCTACGACCCACGCAAATTGCTTACGATTATATTATATTCCGAATCCAGCAGACAAAAGAGGTTTGCATGTGCTACAGCAGTGTAGCCAGTCATCGCTTTCAAGAACACTTCACTTCGATCGTTCTCTGTAGAATTCAAGACCACTTTTTTTAAATTTATATCTTGCCGTCGGGTATCTAAGGACAAGAAAACCCATGGATTCTTTTTTTAAAAACAGAATGGGTGGAGTGGAACCTTGGAAACAAATACGGCGCTTGTTGTTTGATAGGAGAGTTATGCATTATTTTGGTGAAGCGTTCTCCGATTACGACAGCAGAATTGTATCAAGCATCGATAGGGGCTATTTGACATAAATATACTCTCAAGAAATTCCTCGAGTTAAAGAGAAAAACAGCTATGAAAGAGAGAATGGAAGAAACGTAGGAGAAACTATGACTGTGGAAAGATAAATCTAAGGAAGGTGAGAAACAGGGAAGATATCTGCTGCCAGTTGTAAGGATATAGCTGAGGAGGTATCGTAGAAAGTCTAGGAAATACCTGAAAATTGTGGATTTGATTATCAAAGACTCATCCATAAAGGGTTTATGAGTTATATAAAAAGTTTATTTTTGTAACATTTCGTTAGTTAGAATCTCTTTAGTATTTTGTATTATGAACAGATAACTGTGCATAGATGATGATAATAATAATAATAATAATAATAATAATAATAATAATAATAATAATAATAATAATAATAATACCGGAGGTACACCCGCTCCGTGCATTTAAATTAAGCGCCTTTGAGAAGGCCATTTGCAACCTGTACTTTAAACTACAGTATGTGGTAGAAGAAGTTTGAACGTCTTTCGACAGAGGTCTCTACTGTCAACCTATGTACTCCCTCTGATGAGAGGATGGACAATTAAATTTCAAGAGAAATCTTTTAGTCATTAGTTGGTGAAACTGAATTATTTGTAAATTGCTTATAGTTTTCTAAAGTTATCAACACTTCTGTGTTTTCCTGCCAACTTAATATTGTAGCCAATAGCGAATTTTTGTACATTTATTTAATTCACAAATGAGAATTTTTTAAATATTTATTTGATTGTCCAATGAAAATTGTGGGCGTGTCAGTGCTTCGGCCCAGATAAATCTGGAACCTTCCTCTCCGCTATAAAAGCTGGGACATTTCGGGGTATGTTGTCTTTCAATCACTCCAGTAGCGGAGGCAGGGGAAGGGCTGCCTCGTCCATCGCCGGGAGGTCCACCAGTTCAAGGTAATGGCAGACTTCGTGTAATCATGTAATAGTCTCTGAAAGATAGTTCGAGGGGATGGTTTCTAATTTCTTTCGTAATGTAACTTATATTTCTCATTTTAAATTCTCAAACAATTGTAAAGAACTTAGGGAATTAATAGTGGGAACTCTCTTGTATTCCCCTTCAATTTGACATTGAGGTGACTATGATCTTGTAACCTTTAAAGTCTATCTCATAACGTAAAACATTCCTTTCAGCTAGTCACCTCCGTAGTATCGGCTTAGCCTCTGTAACGTCGGGCCATAAGCCCACATAGGGTTTTAAGTATTTTCATGTGAATTTTAAGGAGTGTCAGAGTTCGGCCAGTAACCTTTTTAAATAAGGCCACGTAGAATGTTACCCCTGTTAAAAATCAACTTCTATTATTCATTTTCTTTCAAGGTAAGCCAGATTGTTGAGGCAGTGAATACTGTTTAGTTTTGGTGAAGTGCAGATTGTCCTTTAGAGGCCTGAACTTGTAAATTTTTGGGAGAATAGTCTCCTAGAGAGTAACTGTGTGGAGCAAAGATGCTCTTTTCCTAATATTGTAAATTCTCGAAATTAGTCTCCTAGAGGAGTTATTGAATAGAGCAATGATTGCTCTTGTACATTTGCAAATTGGGAGCTTAAAGCTCAGTCCGTAAAATTGTTGCCGTTTGATTATCCTAGACTTTTCTAATATGGTTACTTAAGCTCTCGAGCTAAACTTTTGTACCCGATTTTTAGTTATTGTCTAGCAATGTTTAAATTTGAAAAGAAACAAAAAAACCTAAGAAAGAAATATAATCCCAAATTTTAAAATTTTAAATTACTATTTAAGTTTTTCTCTATCCACTCATTCATATCCGCACCTTCTTACACCTCTGTCCACCACGGTATCCTCGTAACAATAATAATAATAATTTCGTGTGAAAGTTAAGGACAGTTGTTTTGCCAGAAGCATTATATATCTCAGAAACTACCTCCGTTGGAGACCACTCTAATATGGATGAACTGGAAAGCAAGAACGAAACATTCTTAGGAAAATGTATGGTCTCACTCGTGTAAATTGCATATGGAAAAGAAAAACTACAGACCTGTACAGAGCAACATATAAGTTTACTGATGCTGTACTTAGGAGACGCTTGAAATTCTATGGGCACATCTGTTTAATGGACAATAATAGATTTACTTAAAAAAAACTATTAACCATAATCAATTCAAAGAAGGTCAAGATCAACTGGTAGGAAGAAATTAAGCCGGATTTACAAGAAATAAATTTTGCAGATGACACCAAAAGAAAAAAGCCTTAACTCTTATGGTTGTAAATCTCACATTCGCAGAAAATTCTAAAAAGATTGATTGGAAAACAGTGGACAGAAGAACAGAAAAAATACCACAGCGAATTCATTACGAGATTTTGGGAGAAGAAGAAAAAGAGGAAGAAGGAGAAGAAGCCGTCAGATCAAGCTAACACATTCAAACACTCTCTGTAACGAAGAAAGAAAGAAAGAAAGAGGGAAAGTAGAAGAAGAAGAATTTCGTGTGGCTATTTTAAGCCTAGTTCAGCCCTTGTAAGGCAGACCCTCCATGAGTGTGGTTGGCGTTAGCTGTGTGTGAGTAACTGCGTGTTAATGTGGTGGAACAGGGCCTCTACGAGTGCATGCGCCACTGCATTGCGCGGTGCAGTGTGCATAAGACGACTTCGCTAGGTTGACCAGTGTGCGGATCCTCCGCTCCTCCAGTTTGAGCAATTGCACCATCTCTCTATTTCCCTACGCCTGTCTCGTTCATTCCGCGTTTTTCCCTCTTCCTAACTCGCCCGGCAGGGCTAACTATCCGAGCAAAGTTGAGCCGAGCTTAGCCGAGTTGCCTCGTTATAGAACGCTGGTCCGAATTAAGCCGAGTAGAACCGATGAACGGTGCACAGAACCTCTGCGCCTCGTTTTCCGCGCGTGAGATTTTGGGCTTTGAGAGGCGCTGTGGTGGACGGTAGTGTTGAGTGTAGTGTAGGAGTTGCAACAATGTTGTAGACAGCACAAACTCACTATCCCCGAGCCAAGGGAATTAAGTGTAAAGTAATAAAATCCTCAGGATTGGACAGGGAATCAAACTCGGGTTTCCGGGTCGGGATGCTGACAAGTCTGACACAAAACTGGGCATATTCGTAATGATTACAATAAATGAATGCTCTCTCCACAGTTGCTGGTAATTCATGATTGGTATCAGAATATTCCATCCGATTCTGTTCTATTCACTCATTTACACGAAAGTGGCACGTAAGCAAACACACTAAAATATATATCTAAAAGCTATTTGGTGTATGCCTGTTTTGGCGGATCCAGTGGAAACTTAATAGGATTTTTTTGTTTTTTTGCTATTTGCTTTACGTCGGACCGACACAGATAGGTCTTATGGCGACGATGGGATAGGAAAGATCTAGGAATGGGAAGGAACTGCCCGTGGCTTTAATTAAGGTACAGCCCCCTGGCATTTGCCGGATGTGAAAATGGGAAACCACGGAAAACCATCTTCAGGGCTGCCGACTGTGGGGTTCGAACCCACTATCTCCCGATTATTGGATATTGGCAGCACTTAAGCGACCGCAGCTATCGAGCTCGGTTTAATAGGGATAAAGCGATAAACTCTTACTTGTGATTTCTGGAACAACATATACAAACTTGCTCTTGTATGATTTAGAATTTAATGTTTAAATTCCTAACAATCATTTGTAGGTCAAATTATACGTATTTCACGGGAAATTATATGAATGACCTAACAAATGGCACAATAATTGTATAAGTTATAATTACAGCAGTTAGGCCTATATGCTTTTGTGTGACAGCAAATATATGTTTCACCTTCTTCAGCTATGTTTCTATCCAGTGGTAGCTATAACACCTCTGCAGCCGTAGGTACAATTATAGCACGCTCCTCATTCCCAACTAGAGAACTACACTCGAATACAGAATACGATACATCGAACAAGTAATATTGAATGTGCACAAAGCACGACTATTCAGAACCGGACAACTTCTACAGTCCATAGTCAGCTCACCAATTATAGAAGTTTTCGTCTCCCTTTGACGGTAGCGAACGCGTCGATCAAGTCTTCTCATTTGAACCGATAACTAAATGCATTCTAGAATATTATTTTTGTATTGGAACTTTAATACGTGAATTTTATGGGGGAGAGAATATTTTGTAAAACAAATAAGGCATCAAGGTTTACAGAACGTACAGTCATTTATAAGTACAAATAGCTTCTTTGTGTAAAAATGGCCGAAGTTGTGAAACACACGAGTAGGTCTTTAGCGGATCGAAACTAGTCCCACAATGTTTTAATATTAACGTAACTTATATCAAATGACCATGTGTATTGAATAGGTGGATCTTTCCTTAATTTGATAATTGTGAAACATAAGTCTGACAAGCTTCTGAAAATTGAAGAAAAACAATCTGTTTTAAGCTTTTCCCAAAATTGTCTTGAATGTATTGCACCTTAGCGGGGAAAGAAATAGATTCTTTAACAGAAATTTACGGAACGTTATCCTTGTTAAAGTTTACGGAATGAGGCACAGCACACTTGTATGTTTCTTGGCTACATTCACAGGTGTCGTGTTTTTCTAAGAAAAAGTAGTGAACAAATTAAGGTGATTAATTCTACTTGTAATTATTCAAAGCGTACCACCACCACCACCACCACCACCGCCACCACCACCACCACCACCACAATAATAATAATAGCTCAAAATTGCCGTCACAAGGCACATTCCCTGTAGTTTTCATCTTTAATAATAATGTTATTTGCTTTACGTCCCACTAACTACTTTTACGGCTTTCAGTTTTTATCTTTCACACGACAAAAGTTCGAAAGATGTCATATCTATTAATCTGTGCCGAGAAAGCATCGATATAAATATCTTTCACGCTTATAAAAGTAATGATCATCAGAACAATCAATAGGAAGATGGTTTTCCGTTGTTTCCCATTTTCACATCAGAAAAAGTCTGGAGATGTACCTTAATTAAGGCCACGGCCGTTTCCTTCCAACTCTTAGCCCTTTTTTTATCGCAGTGTCGCCATGAGATCTGTCCGTGTTGGAGCGACGTAAAGCAAATTGTAAAATTAACAATAAATAGCTTAAAATATTTAATAATATCATACCTGTTACTTTTCAATTAATGTTTAAATCTATGTCTACTACCTGGACCTACGACTAAGTCGTCAGCGTCCTGGTCTTCACTCCTCGTGATCCTGGGTTTGATTCCGGACCAAGTCGACGAATTAAATGGCTAATTCTCTTGGGTCGATGACTGTGTGTGCTGTCCTCAACATTCCACCAACTCGTATAGACTACCACGCACTTATCAATATCCTCCATTTGAATAATGCGCTGTGTACAGTACATGGCAGATGCCGCCCGCCTTCGTCGTAGGATCTGCATTACAAGGACTGCACGAAATTATTATTATTATTATTATTATTATTATTATTATTATTATTATTATTATTATTATTATTATTATTATTATTATTAGGTCCACCTCTGTGGTGTAGTGGTTAGCATGATTAGTTGCCACCCCCGGAGACTGAATCTTATTTCACATAAAAACACATATTTTCACAATTTTTTAATGTAGATACATATTTTAAGAAAATCTATAATAAACACATAAATCGCCAATATTTGTTGATCAATAAAATTTAAAATGCTTCTGTGTTATAAAACAATGCTCATATTTTCATTTTACGATTACGGTATTGTTTTTGACAGTGTATTTAACGTAATGTATCTGAATGTTTCGGCTATTTATGGACTTCCCTCCATAAGTTCTAAAACTTGCTGGTCACTGTCTACGTCTTTACATTTAGACAGCGATTTGATTTGCTGCACAAGATGTTTCCTTGCATGATGTCATTCCAACTCTTTATGAGTCAGCCCTCTCGGGTTTTGTTTATAGAATATCAGCGAAAGGCAATCGCGGAGAGATAAGGTGACGTAATTCCGGTACGACAGGGGAGACTCGGAAGAATATTGCCCCACCATTAGGTAGTGGAATTTCATCACTCCTAAGAGTAAGGTTAGCTGTTCGGGTCCATATATCATTCCCGTGGTCGTGTGATTTTGTATGGATTTATAAGAAATATTTCCTTCAGTGTCCGCTGCTATTCTTTTTATTGAAACAGTGATTCACCGTAAATGCGTGTGTCGTAACCTGCAAAATAATGCCAAAAGAGAAGTCGAGTACAAGGTCGCGTCTTCAACAATATGTAGTGGAATTTAAAAGCATTTTCACTACCGATGGAAAAGGATTATTTTGCCAACCGTGTGGTAAAACAGTACGTGCAGATCAACGTTCTCAAGTAATCCAGCATTTGTCCGGAAATAAGCATACTGCGGCTGCTTCGCGTGTGCGTTCGCGACAATTACTAATAACTGAACAAGCTACTTCAAATGCAGGCCCATCTAAATATTCCTAGTATTATTTAGATGTGTGCAGAGCATTTGTTTGCGCCTACATTCCTCTTGGTAAAATAAATAATCCGAGACTGAGAAATTTCCTAACAAAGTACATTAATTTTGAGCCTCCAGACTAATCCACATTAAGGAAAAACTATCTCCCAAAATGTTACGAAGAAACTTTACAGAGAATTCGAGCAGTATGTAATAGCGAAAAACTGTGGGTGAGCATTGACGAAACCACTGATTCAAGTGGCTGAAAAGTAGGAAATGTTGTAGTTGGTGTGTTGAAGAATGACAACATTCTTATTTGCTAGCGTGTTGTTATGGCGGGTGAGTAAGATATGGGTCAAGGAGTGCTCCCGTATGTACGTTGTTGGTGGCCAAAATACTGTGAAATCGTAGTGTGTTTTTTGATTCTTGCGTGAAGTGAGTGCCAACTTTTCATAAGATGATGCGTAACTTACTGATTACGACTGGTGTAATGTGATAGTGTCTTGAAATTTGAGCCAGTGTTGGAGTGGTGGCACCAAGAATGATAAGGCAATTATTTTGCGTAGTAAAACAAGAGTTACCGTAGTGTGTTGACAAATATATTTAGTTAATTATTCTGTAATATATTCGTGTAGCAGCATTATTATTTTCTTTTTAGTGGATATTCTTGTATTATGGAACGGACAGGACATTATTCAGGGCCGCAAGCACCGTGGAGTCTCTCGTCTTGTCTGAAGAACGGATTGAAAATCAACCACCTGAACAACGAAACCCATGTGGCCCAAAGGTCTGGTACATTACTGCAACGGTTGTTGCAAGTCATTCAAACTTTCTGTTAGATGATATGTAACTTACTGATTACGACCGGTGTAATGTGGCAGTATTTGACATCTAAGCCAGAAGGAACGAGCAAACGTACTTGAACGGCACTCAAGTCCGCGACTTCCAAGATCTAAAATTCATCTGCAACGCATAGAATCAGAATGTTTAAAATCCTATATGATTTAAAATCTAGGACATGGAAATGACCAACATATGTAATTTTGACTTTGTACTGTAAGTGCAATATAGCAAAGAAAATGTGGGTTGCTGTCGAAATGGGAATACTGCAAGTGGCTACCGATTATGGAGCAGCTGCACTTCATCAAATATGAGCCTGGACCTGGAGAATCACCCTCATTTGACACAAGTATTCAAAAACTGGCCGAGGTAAAAGTTGAACCTGATCGTGGACCAAAAGAAGAACATCTAGCTGAGATTCGAAAATGTTGCCATGCAAAACAAAGGAACTTCTGAAGAAATACTACAAACTGACGAGAGGATGCAGAATTGCACAAAATGCACTCGGGTACATTGCTACACAGTGTGCAGTACCCTAAAAACACGTATGTATACACACTCTCAAGAAAAATCGCACCTGTGTACGGAATGTTCTAAACCCTTCTCTCAAAGCGTTCAACTGAAAACACACCTCCTAATGCACTCAGGCGAAAGGTCATACTCTTGTAAAGAATGCGGTAAAACCTTTTCTGTGTATGCTAAATGGAAAATACACATGTTAACTCATTCTGGCGAAAGACCATACCATTGTAACAAATGCGGTAGTAGCTTTTCACACAAAGGTAACCTAACGGCACACAAACTCACTCACTCGAGTTGCATACCGCACTCCTGTACAGTATGCAGTAAAACCTTTTTAGGACATTGCAAGCTCAGAATACATATGTTAACTCATTCCGGGGAAAGGCCGCATCGCTGCACCGAATGTAGCAAGTCCTTCTATGAAGCCCCCCACCTGAAAAGGCATAACCCTGCGTGAGACATTCAACCCCGAGACGGCGCGTCCTAATGACTGATAGGAAACGTCCTGTAGATATGCAGGACAGGTGCGAATAAAGCATGGTCAAATAAGCACCCGCGGACCAAATGAGGCTAAAAAGAAAATGGTCAACGGTCTCTAAGGCGGAAGAGGAGATCTCCCAACGGCTTGGAGGGCGGAAGAACTAGCCAAGTTGGTATTATTCTTGGATAAAAGATATGGACCGAATACCCCCCGGGATAAGGGGGCCCCCTTTACCAAGTGCCAACGGCCTCCAAGGAGGGCGGATGAGCGGGTATAGGGTAGGGCACTCTCTTGCCCTTGGAGTGGGAAACTGCTCCTAAAGGCGGATGAACCAATAGGGTCAACGGCATAGGATGGAGAAGGCCAGAGGGAAACCACTCCATTAAAGATCCACTGGATATCCCTTGCTATGCAGCAATGATGGTGGGCTTTGGAAGTAAATGTAATTCCGGAGGTAAAATAGTCCCCAATTCGGATTTCCGGCTGGGGCCAGGGACAAAGCGTGGAAGAAACACAAGAAATATTATTTTAGGAACTTGGAATGTACGATCTCTCAAAATCTGTGGTAAGCTAGAGAACTTAAAAAAGGAGATGGCTAAACATGACATAGACATATTAGGACTAAGTGAAATAAAGTGGCCTGAGAAGGGGGACTTTTGGAGTGATAACTTTAGAATTATATACTCTGGAGCCAAAGGAAGCCATGCAGGTGTAGGAATAGTATTAAGTAAAAACGTAGGTGTACGAGTTCAGAGCTATGTACAATACAGTGATAGAATAATTATGGTGAGAATAGAAAATGAACCAGTTGACATGATAATAATACAGGTGTACATGCCAACAACGAATCATACAGATGAAAAAGTGGATCAGGTATATGATCAGTTAGAGGAGTTGATGGATACAATTAAGGACAACGAGAACCTCATTCTTCTTGGAGACTGGAACGCCTCTGTTGGTGAAGGAAAAGATGGGAAGGCTGTAGGTCAGTATGGTCTCGGAATAAGAAATGACAGAGGACAACAACTAATAGACTTTTGTAAAGCAAAAGGACTAATAATTACAAACACCTTGTTCAAACAGCACAAGAGAAGAAGGTACACCTGGACTGCACCTGGAGATAAAGCGAGATACCAAATAGATTATATTATGGTAAAGGAAAGATACCGTAACCAAGTCAAACAATGCAAAAGCTATCCAGGGGCTGATGTAGCGAGTGACCACAACCTTGTTAAAATCTGATTTAAGACTAAGAAAGAAGAGAAAAGACGCGAAAAAATATTACAGATATAATGTGAGGAAACTAAAACAAGACAGAATCAAGGAAAACTACCAAACACTGGTAAAACAGAACGTCGCAGAAATACCCAATGGCACAATAAATGAGAAATGGACGGGCCTTAAACACTCTATCATAGAAGCTGCACATCAGGCAATAGGGAAAACGACGAAACAAGCACGAGAACCATGGGTTACAGATTATGTGCTTGAACTCATAGAGGAAAGGAGGAAATTTAAAAACTCAAAGTGTGAAGAAGGAATCGCAAACTATAAAAGACTCCGAAACCTAGTCAACAGAGAAGCAAAGAAGGCTAAGGAAGAATATATAATGAGACAATGCAAAGAAATAGAAGAATGGAGAAAGGAAACATGGAAACTGCTTATGAACTGATTAAGAAACAATTCAGGACAGTCAATGGCCGTAGTAACAGCATATTAGCTGAAAATGGGAAACTGTTGTCTGAGAGCAAAGAAGTGGGAGAAAGATGGAAGCGATACATAGAAACATTATATGAAGATCCTACTGACATAAATGAACTTGAAAATGAAGACAACATAACAAGTGACCAAATGGGACCCTCTTTAACAAAAGCAGAATACCTCAAGGCTGTGAAAGAATTGAAACCTAATAAAGCGCCAGGATGCGATGAAATAACTGGAGAAATGATACAGAGACTAGATGATGAAACACACGGCTATATTTTTAAACTGATCACGGAAATATATGAAACCGGAGAAATTCCAGAAGATTTTAAAAAGTCTCTCATTATCCCTATACCAAAGAAACCTGGAACTCTAAAATGTGAAGAACATCGCACCTTGAGTCTGTTGTCGCACATGTCAAAAATATTGACAAGAATAATATATAACCGAATTAGCAATAAAATTGAACCACACTTGGCTGAAGATTAGTTTGGATTTAGGCGGAATAGAGGCACACGAGAAGCTATTCTAACGTTACGATAGGTTATAGACAAAATGCTAGACGTAAGGAAACCTTTGTTTATTGCATTCGTGGATTTAGAAAAAGCTTTTGATAATGTGAACTGGAATATGTTAATGAAGATTATGACTAGTGTTGGTTTAGATTTTAGAGATAGACGAATAGTATACGAACTCTATAACAACCAAAGAGGCATCATAAACATAAATGGTGAAGTACGGGAAGCTTATGTAAAGAAAGGAGTACGACAGGGATGTAATTTGTCACCAGTGCTGTTCAACCTGTATATTGAGAAAGGAATTGAAGAATGCAAAGAGGAAATGGAAGGGATAAAGATAAATGGAGTAGAAATCAAAATGATACGATTTGCTGATGACATAGCTGTCATAGAGGAGAACGAAGAGAAACTACAAAGTGCATTAATAAGAATGAATACGATATTGAGAGATAAGTATAACATGAAAATTAATACAAAAAAGACCGAAATTATGGTATGCAACCGCCAGCATATTGCAGTCGACATCAGAATTAGTGATATACCACTAAGGCAAGTAAATGCCTTTACCTACTTAGGAAGTAAAATCACTCCAGATGGAAAAAGTTCAGTTGACATAAAGAGCAGAATTTCCCAAGCAAAAATTGCTTTTTACAAGAAAAGGATACTACTTACATCAAGGAATTTAAATGTGGAGACCAAGAAGAGTTTTATTAAGTGCTATGTCTGGAGTGTGGCGTTGTATGGTTCAGAAACGTGGACTATTAGTGCACGTGATAAGAAACGTTTGGAAGCATTTGAGATGTGGTGCTGGAGGAGGATGGAAAAGATCTCATGGACAGAAAAACTCACCAATGAAGAAGTTCTTCGACGAATAAGTGAAAAAAGAACCTTTTTAGCAACAATAAGAAAAAGAAGAGACCAGTTAATTGGCCATCTCTATAGGCACAATGGATTTATAGTTAATGTCATAGAAGGAAAGATTCAAGGTAAAAGAGGAAGAGGAAGACCCAGACTGCAATATGCAAGACAGATCAGAGATGACGTAGGAACAGGCTCATATGTGGAAATGAAGAGATTAGCGGATTACAGAGAAGAGTGGAGAAGACGAATTGCTGCCAACCAATCTTAGGATTGAGAATTAAGAAGAAGCGTGTAAAGAAATGCTTTCTGCAAACCACGTCACTGTAGCTAGGTTATTCAATGAAGCCATGCACTTACTTTGGCCAAAAGGTATAAAATACGACCATGTATTGCTTTTCCTTACTGACAGTGCAGCTTACATGAAAAAGGCAGCCGAAGGCCTTTCTGTGAGCTTTCCGAAAATGATACACGTAACTTGCGTTGTTCATGCTCTACACAGGTTATGTGAAACTGTGCGGGCTCAGTATCCTCAAGTGGATAAATTAGTGTCTAATGGCAAAAAAGTCTTCGTAAAAGCGCCCTCAAGAATCGATCTCTTTAAAGAGAAAAACCCCGATCTTGCGCTTCCTCCTCTGCCTATTGTTACGCGGTGGGGTACATCATATCGAGAAACGATTGTACCATAAGACGCCGGATTTAGCGGCCTAAATTGCTGGTCTTATGATATTTCATCTATTCATGGGTCAGATTGAGTTAGAAATGTGGAATAGGGTAAAATGTGTGTAACATTATCTCACATTGCATTGCTTTTCGGATAATTAAGTGACAGCTACATTTGGCTCGCATATGGCTACTGGGTGGACAAATTTTCGTGTAAAGTTTGATGATTCTATCTTTCCTGTAAGTGATGGAAGGTATGAATTATGTATCTGAAAAGTCCAAATTCACTTAGCATCGAGAAACAGAGAAAAATCAAAAGTAAAAGGGATAGAAATACGACAAAAAGTCGTAAGACCAAGGTTGTAGATCATCCAAATTGAACGGGGATTGTGCCATCCGTTATGTGCTAATACTTCCCAAAGGTCTGCACCATCATTAAAATTGCCTCCATATTTTGATATTCTTCGGTATAAAAAGGGGAAAATTTAAAGATCTTGGAAGTTTTCCGTCCGTTACAGGCTAAAACGTATAATTTTGCCAAATTTCAATATCCTTCTTCGACTGGCAGATTATGCCGATTCTGGGTTTTCGGTGAGGAGTGTAAAAATTAGGACTTTCAAGAAACTAAACCAAAAATATGCAGATGGTCATTATTACCCCTTAAACGTGTAGCTGTACGAAAATTTCGCCAAAATAGTCAACGTACAGGCACACATTCGTTACGATTTTATTTACATAGATAGATAAGGAACTTGCTCCACGTACAACATCTTTTGGGCTATATCCGCTGGACTTAACCTGAAAAACGGACCGTTCATGATATCTCTATTATTAATCCTCCTGTCGAAAAATGGCACGTGAAAAAAAGTTTTAGAGATGGAAATCCATCACGTTTGGTCGATTTCCAGTCAGGTTGGTCTTGTACTGTATATATTGTGTAAGAGTAAAATCACCATTTCGGTTCCCTATAAACCGCCAGTCCATTCCGGGAACACGACATGTTATTGACGATTAACGCCTACCGTTGGACAGGTGGATGTTAATGTAAAGTTTGACTCAAATATCTTCAGTAGTTTTCAAGTTGTAAAAAATACGCTTTACACGCACCCGCTCTTAAGTCCGGTGGGACTTGTACCGGAAAACGGTCCGTTAATGATATCTCCCTTATTAATCCTCGTATTGAAATGATGCACATGAGGAAAAAGGCTTAGGAATTAATTTCCATTAAGGCAGGTAAATTTACATTAAGTTTTTTTGTGTATATTTTGTGGGAATGCAAAATTACGGTTTCGGTTTCGTATAATCCCCCAGTCAATTCAGGGATTTAGAAACAATATTTGCCCTAAAACGTACCAAAGGACTGGTGGATTCTAAATATCAAGTTTGGTGGAAATATATCGAGTAGTTTCCAAGTCATAGACAAACAGACAAACAAACAAACAAACAGACAGACACCAAAACGGAATATATGCAGATGGTCATTATTACACCTGAAACGGATAACTGTACGGAAATTTCGCCAAAATTGTCAATGTACAGAGACACTCTAGAAGTGCAGACCTTTATTTCGATAGTTACTGCTTTGAAACGCCATTTGCTTTCTGACTTGTGATACGACTTACTGATTAGCCACCAATTACCCCGAAACGAAGGTCTGCACCGTCGTTAAAATTGCATCCATATTTCGGAATTTTCCTGGGCCAAAAGTTATACATTTGCATAGCTTAGAATATTTCCTCAAAGAAAAGAGTGCCCAGCATTAGGGATTAGCACTCGCGTACATACGTGGTAATTAAGCAAGAAAATAATACAGTTAAGTAAGTTGAAATTAATAGAAAATGGATTATAACTGAGGACATCCGGATGACGACAAATATGTAAATACCAAGTGAATGTATTGGAAAATCAAACGCTCCTCAATAAATTATGCCGGTGTGAGTTATGGATATAAGAAAGCGGTAATCGGAGAGAAATTTAGGCGCAGGGATTCTTAGGTAATCAGATAAGAAGGTGAATATTTGTGTTATGACTTAAGCTATTCGAGGACGGTTATAACCTCCAATGATATTCCGCCAATATCCCGCAGAATGGCCGATTGACAACTCTCTTGCTTTCTACCCAAGGAACAACCACGAATTTAAAGGAATGATGAGGAATATGGATACGTTACTTCCCTGATAGCAAGCAGAGACGTTGCCATGGTAACCCATATATTCGTTGTCGGTCTGTCGGTCACTCAAAGCAGAGCATGGTATCGGCAGAAAATAGTAAATTTCTCCGTCATTTGAAGATTAAGGTAAATTATGAACATAACGAAAGTTGTTTATAATGAAGAGACCTTTCACATACGGTCCACAGAGTTTACAGAAAATCAATAGTATAAGAGAAAATGGAGGAAAACCGTTGTGGTTTTCCTATAAAACGATTTTAAAACGATATGCATATCGAAACCTTCCCCGGGATGAGTATACTCTAAATATGAAGTTTGGTTGAGATTTATCCAGCCGTTTCGACGTGATGGTGGAACAGACAAACAGACAAACAGACACGAAAAGTAAAAACAACCGATTCGGTCTTGAGTTGACCTAAAACGGATAAATATTTGAAAATTTGGCAAAACAAAAGGAATTACAGACAGCGAACCACCTACAACTTTATTTATAAGATTATTATTAACATTTATAAAGCCTTCATTAATGACCATCTTTTCCCTCATGTCAGCTATCACTATTCTATGTAATTAAACAAGAATTCCTGCACTAGGTGCAATCGCTGGAGAATGACCTATGCGCAAAGCTTTCCTGAGAACATACGCAGCTCTACCCGGGTGTTAGTTTCAACAGTGGAGCTATGTTCTGCCAAAGTTTCACGTTGATCCCACTTATCCATGGGCGACCCCACTTATCCTTGTAAGCAGAAGGACTGCACTGTTTCCCAGAGAGCTCGAGACATGATGAAGTGAGAAAAAAAATGAACGAGGAAGAGAGACAGAGGGTTGGTCATCACTGAAATACACACTCTCTCTAGTCAGAAAACGTACAGATTTGTTTGTTTTTAATGTAGTTGGTAATGAGTGAAAAACAATGCACACGAGGATATATCTTCCTTTTTTTAATAAGTATAATTTTATATTTATCCAAATAAATTTGGCCGCATGGGGGAAATTCATTACGGTAACTATGAAGTTGTAACCGATGAGGCCGCTGTTAATGGGCTAGTATTGCCGCCGTGCGAATACTGTCTTATATCTGAACATTTTCTCGTTAGTCGTCCAGTGCTGACTGATCTGCGTGTGTAGATGCATCTTATTGGTGAGTAATTAAGTAGTATATTAATTTGGTTTATTTCTTTCGAAGTTATCTTGTAAGTGTAATTTTATGTTATACTGTGTAGTGTAGGCTGAGGTAGCGAATGGTATTGTAAAATTCATTAGAACTACACACACCGGACTGAGTGGTTCAGGCGGTTAAGGCGCTGGCCTTCTAACCCCAACTTGGCAGGTTCGATCCTGGCTCAGTCCGGTGGTATTTGAAGGTGCTCAAGTACGACAGCCCCGTGTCGGTAGATTTACTGGCACGTAAAAGAACTCCTGCGGGATTAAATTCCGGCACCTCGGCGTCTCCGAAGACCGTAAAAAAGTAGTTAGTGGGACGTAAAGCAAATAACATTATGATTATTATTATTATTATTATTATTATTATTATTATTATTATTATTATTATTATTACTAGCGAATGTACCCGTGCTTCGCTACGGTATTCTACATTGTATTCGAATATCGAAGTAAATAGTGTACATGCAGTAAATAAGATAGTTTTAAAATTGCATGTCTCTTAGCGTTATCCGAGAAAGAGCATGGGGAGGTCCCCGTACGTTTCCAATGTAAAGTGTTTGTTACGGATTTGTGATATAACGGCAGGCTCACTTGCCTACTGGCATTCACAATCAGGTTGGGAAGTTTACATTACAATTGCAGGCCCCATTGCCTACTATGCGGACAGAATCGATTTGGGGAGTTTTCGTTAAAATGGCAGCCCCCCTTTCCTACCTCCAGACAGATTACAGTTTTTATTATAATGGCAGGCAATTACCCTACTATCACTCGAAATTGAGTTGTGCAGTTATCATTATAATGACAGGCCCCTTTTCCTACTGCCAGCCAGCGTACTGCCAGTCACACCAAGTTGGTGAGTTTCCATCAAAATAGCAGGCCACTATGCCTAATGCCAGTCACATTTTAGATGAGTACATTTATTTATAATGGCGGGCACCCTTGCCTACTGCCAAACACAATCGGGTAGGGGAGTTTTAAACAAAACTGCATGCTCACTTACCTTCTGCAAGTCAAATCGAGAAGGGAACTATTCATTACAATTGTAGGCCTTCCTTACTAATGACAGTTACACAGGAGTTGGAGAAGGAACCCTTTCCTACTGCCAGTCAAAGTCGGTGTGGGGAGTACTGATTACAATAGCAGACCGACCCTTTCTCGATCGCTAAATCGACATCAGTGAATATATATAGATCGACATACGAAAGTATATGCGTGTTTACAATATTGAAGACCTTCATTTACAGATTAACTGCTACTAAACGTACGTCATATCGACAAAGGATTATACCATAAGACACGCCGGATTTAGTGGCCTAAATGGCTGGTCCAATGATATGTCATCTATTCTTGGGTCAGATTTAGAAACGTGGAACAGGGTAAAGGTTTTGTAAGATCATCTCACATTACATTACTTTTCGGATAATAATGTGACAGCTACATACGCAGCATTTGGCTCACATATGGCTACTGAGTGGGCCAATTTTCGTGAAGAGTTTGATGATTCTGTATTTCATATAAGTAATTGAAAGTATGAATAATGCATGTGAAAATTCCAAATTGACTTAACATCGATTAATAGAGAAAAATCAAACGTAAAAGGGATACAGATACGGCATAAAGTCATAAGACCAAGGTTGTAGATCATTCCAAATTGAACGGAGATTGTGCAATCCGTTACGTGATAGGAATTTCCGAAGGTCTGCACCATCATTAAAATTGCCTGCATATTTCGATATTCTTCGGGGATAAAAAATGAAAAATTTAATGATATAGGATTTTTCATTCGTTACAGGCTAAAACGTATAATTTTGTCAAATTTCAATTATCTTCTTATTCTTCTGGCAGATTATGCCACAATGTGGATTTTGGGCGAGGCGGGTAAAAATTAGGACTTTCAGGAAATCAAAAATTATGGAGATTGTTATTATTACCCCTTAAACGGAAAGCTGTACGAAAATTTCGCCAAAATAGTCAGTGTAGAGGTACACAGTCGTTACGATTTGATTTATATAGATAAGGAATCTGCTCCATGTAAAACACCTTTTGGGCTATGTCCGCTGGACTTAACCTGCAAAAGTGACCATTCATGATATCTCCCTTATTAATCCTCCTGACGAAAAAATGCACAAGAAAAAAAAGGTTTAGAGGTGGAATTCCATCAGGTTTGGTCGATTTCCAGTCAGGTTGGTCTTGTTCTGTATATATTGTGGAAGAGTAAAATCACCATTTCGGTTCCTTATAAACCGCCAGTCCATTCCGGAACATGAAATGTTATTTACGTTTAAAACCTACCTTTGGACAGGTGGATGCTAAATATAAATTTTGTTTCGAATGTCTTCAGTAGTTTTCAAGTTGTAAGGAATACGCTTTACACGCACCCGCTCGTGAGTTAAGTCCGATGGGACTTGTACAGAAAAACGGTCCTTTAATGATATCTCCCTTATTGATCCTCGTATCGAAATGATGCACATGAGAAAAAAAGGTTTAGACATTAATTTCTACCAAGGTAGGTAGACTTCCATAAACTTTTGTTGTGTATATTTTTTGGAAGTGCAAAATCACTGTTTCGGTTTCGTATAAACCCCCAGTTAGTTCAGGGATTTAGAAACAATATTTGCCCTGAAACCTATCAAGGACAGGTGTATTCTAAATACGAATCTTGGTGGAAATGCATCCAGTAGTTTCTAGCATTCACGTACATACGGCGTAATTAAGGAAGAAAATAATACAGTTAAGAATGTTGAAACTAATAGAAAATGGATTATAAATGAGGACAGTCGGATAACGACAAATAAATAAATGCCGTGAGTTATGGATATAATAAAGCGCTAACAGAGGAGAAATTTAGGTTCAGTGATTCTTAGGTAAACAAATATGAAGATGACTAATGGTGTTATTACTTAATCTATTCGAGGGCGGTTATAACCTCCAACGATATTCCGCCAATATCCCGCAGATGAGCCGATTGATGCCTCTCTTGCCATCTACCCAAGGAACAACCACGAATTTAAAAGCATGATGAGGAAAATGGCAATACGTTACTTCCCTACTGGCATGCAGTCAGAGACGTTGCCATGGTAACCTGTAGGTTCGTTGTCGGTCTGTCGGTCACTAAATGCAGAGCATGATACCAGCAGAAAATTGTAAATTTCTCCGTCATGTGAAGAGTAAGGTAAATTATGAACATAACGAAAGTTGTTTATAATGAAGAGACGTTTCACGTACGGTAAACGAAGTTTACAGAAAATCAATAGTATAAGAGAAAATAGAGGAAAACCACTGTGGTTTTCCTATAAACACCCCGTCTATTCAAAGATTTTAAAATTATATGCATATCGGAACCTTTCCTGGGATGAGTATACTCTAAATATGAAGTTTGGCTGAGATCTATCCAGCCGTTTCGACGTGATGGTGGGAAAACCACTCTGGTTTTCCTATAAACCCCCCGTCTATTCAAGGATTTTAAAATGATATGCATATCTAAACCTTCCCCGGGATTAGTATACTCTAAATACAATGTTTGGTTGAGATCCATCCAGCCGTTTCGACGTGATGGTGGAAAAACCATTCTGATTTTCCTATAAACCCCCCATATATTCAAATATTTTAAAATGATATGCATATGGAAAACTTCCCCGCGATGAGTATCCTCTAAATATGAAGTTTGGTTGAGATATATCCAGCCGTTTCGACGTGATGGTGGGAAAACCACTCTGGTTTTCCTATAAACCCCCCGTCTATTCAAGGATTTTAAAATGATATGCATATCTAAACCTTCCCCGGGATTAGTATACTCTAAATACAATGTTTGGTTGAGATCCATCCAGCCGTTTCGACGTGATGGTGGAAAAACCATTCTGATTTTCCTATAAACCCCCCATATATTCAAATATTTTAAAATGATATGCATATGGAAAACTTCCCCGCGATGAGTATCCTCTAAATATGAAGTTTGGTTGAGATCTATCCAGCCGTTTCGACGTGATGGTGGAAAAACCATTCTGGTTTTCCTATAAACCCCCTGTCTATTCAAGGATTTTAAAATGATATGCATATCAAAACCTTCTCCGGGATGAGTATACCCTAAATATGAAGTTTGGTTGAGATCTATCCAGCCGTTTCGACGTGATGGTGGAACAGACAAACAGACAGACAAACAGAAACAATTTTATTTATATAGATTTTTACACTCGTTCTTCACCCCCTTTCCATCCCCGCCCAAAGGAGTCCTATGAGTGCCTTACACAACAGTATATTCTTTTCCCAGATATTAAGTCTTATTTGTACCTATTTTGGTTGACAGCTATGCCCAAACGTACATGCATAATCTCACTGCTCTAGAATCCTGGAGCTGACGTTGCCATGGTTACGGCAGTTCATTTCTTTATCCGATTCCTAGAGCAGGGGTAGTGTGGTGCAAATATCTCCGTAACGGTTGGTTTTAGGGCCTTAAAACATGGTTTTCGGGCCCGTAGGGCTTACCGAGTTTTGTTCTTTGCGTCAAGAGGATTAAATTGAGCTTTGTCTCGTCCTTATACGACAAATTCGATATTTTGCCTATAATAGTATAAGAGAAAATGGAGCAAATCCGTTTTTCCTATAAAACCCCCGTCTTTTCAAAGATTTTAAAATGATATGCATATCGAAACCTTCCCCGGGGTCAGTATACTCTAAATATGAAGTTTGGTTGAGATCTATCCAGCCGTTTCGACGTGATGGTGGAACAGACAAACAGACAGACAAACAGACAAACAGAAACAATTTTATTTATATAGATAGATTACTAGCAAATGTACCCGTGCTTCGCTACGGTATTCTGCATTGTATACGAATATTGAAGTAAATACTGTACATGCAGTAAATAAGATTGTTTTAAAATAGCATGTCTCTTAGCGTTATCCGAGAAACAATATGCAGAGGTCCCCATACGTTGTTTCCAGTGTAAAGTGCTTGTTACGGATTTGTGATGATAACGACAGGCTCACTTCCCTACTGCGATTCACAATCGAGTTGGGAAGTTTACATTATAATTGCAGGCCCCATTGCCTACTGCGCGGTCACAATCTATTTGGGGAGTTTCCGTTACAATTGCAGGCCCCCTTTCCTACCTCCAGACATATTACAAATTGAAGAGTTTTTATTATAATGGCAGGAAACTTCCCTACAACCAGTCAAAATTGAGTTGTGCAGTTATCATTATAATGATAGGCCCCTTTTCCAACTGCCAGCCAGCTTCCTGCCAGTCACACCAAGTTGATGAGTTTCCATCAAAATAGCAGGCCAGTATGCCTAATGCCAGTCACATTTTAGATGGGTACATCTGTTTATAACTGCGGGAACGCTTGCCTACAGCCAAAGACTGTATGCTGCATGCTCCCTTGCCTTCTGAAAGTCAAATCGAGAAGTGAATTATTCATTATAATGGTAGGCCTGCCTCATTAATGCCAGTTACACAGGAATTGGAGAAGGACTCCATTCCTACTGCCAGTCATAGTCGGTGTGCGGAGTACTGATTACAATAGCAGACACACCCTTTCTCGATCGCTACAAAATCGACATCAGTGAATATATATAGTTCGACATACGAAAGTATGTGCTTGTTTACAATATTGCAGACCTTCATTTACAGATTAACTGCTTCTAAACGGTACATCATATCGAGAAAAGATTGTACCATAAGACGCCTGATTTAGCGGCCTAAATTGCTGGTCATATGATATCTCATCTATTCATGGGTCAGATTGAGTTAGAAACGTGGAATAAGGTAAAATTTGTGTAAGATTATCTCACATTGCATTGCTTTTCGGATAATTAAGTGACAGCTACATACATAGCATTTGGCTCACATATGGCTACTGGGTGGACCAATTTTCGTGTAGAGTATGATGATTCTATCTTTCCTCTAAGTGATGGAAGGTATGAATTATGTATGTGAAAAGTACTACTTTACTTAAGATCGAGAAATAGAGAAAAGTCAAACGTAAAATGGATATAAATACGACAAAAAGTCGTACGACCAAGGTTGTAGATCACTCCAAATTGAACGGGGATTGTGCCATCCGTTATGTGATGATACTTCCCGAAGGTCTGCACCATCATTAAAATTGCCTCCATATTTCGATATTCTTCGGGATAGAAAGGGAAAAATTTAAAGCTCTTGGAAGTTTTCCGCCCGTTACAGGCTAAGTCGTAAAATTTTTCCAAATTTCAGTTTTCTTTCTCGACTGGCAGATTATGCCGCAATCTGGGTTTTCAGTGAGAAGTGTAAAAAGTAGAACTTTCAAGATACTAAACCAAAAAATATGCAGATGATCATTATTACCCCTTAAGCGTGTAGCTGTACGAAAATTTCGACAAAATAGTCTATGTACAGGCACACAGTAGTTACGATTTTATTTACATAGATAAATAAGGAACCTGCTCCACGTACAACACCTTTTGGGCTATATCCGCTGGACTTAACCGGAAAAACGGACCGTTTATGATATCTCCCTTATTAATCCTCCTGTCGAAAAAATGCACATGAAAAAAAGTTTTAGAGATGGAATTCCATCATGTTTGGTCGATTTCCAGTCAGGTTGGTCTTGTACTGTATATATTCTGGAAGAGTAAAATCACCATTTCGGTTCCCTATAAACCGCCAGTCCATTCCGGGAACATGAAATGTTATTGACGATTAACACCTACCGTTGGACAGGTGGATGTTAATATAAAGTTTGACTCAAATATCTTCAGTAGTTTTCAAGTTGTAAAACATACGCTTTACACGCACCCGCTCTTGAGTTAAGTCCGGTGGGACTTGTACCGGAAAACGGTCCGTTAATGATATCTCCCTTATTAATCCTCGTATTGAAATGATGCACATGAGGAAAAAGGCCTAGAAATGAATTTCCATTACGGCAGCTAAATTTACATTAAGTTTGGTTGCAAAATGACGGTTTCGGTTTCGTATAATCCCCCAGTCAATTCAGGGATTCAGAAACAATACTTGCCCTAAAACCTACCAAAGGACAGATGGATTCTAAATACTGTATCAAGTTTGGTGGAAATATATCCAGTAGTTTCCAAGTTTTAGACAAACAGACAAACAAACAAACAAACAAACAGACAGACACCAAAACAGAATATATGCAGATGGTCATTATTACACCTGAAACGGATAACTGTACGGAAATTTCGCCAAAATTGTCAATGTACAGACATACTCTAGAAGTGTAGACCTTTATTTCGATAGTTACTGCTTTGCAACTGTACGACGTATCTACAAACGGACTTCACCATCAGACGCCCCTTTCAGTGCTCTACATGGTTGGTCCTATGACATCTTCTCGTATCTCCTTTATTTATGGGTTAGATTGAGTTAGAGTCATTGAATGGGGTGAAATCTTGTACAGTTTTTGAATGCTACTTTATATTTTTGATTCTCATGTGACAGCTAGAATCATAAAATTTGGCTATAACATTGCCAATGGTCATGTCAATGTGCGTGCCGAATGTCATGATTCTACCTTTCCTATAAGTGTGCCAAATGATAACATATACGTGTAAAAGTACAAAATCAACTTGTGTTTAATGTATTAGGGATAGAAATACGACGAAAAGTCACAGGACAAAAGTTGTAGATCTCTCCAAAATGAAACGCAATTTGCTTTGTGACTTTTGATACGACTTACTGATTAGCCACCAATTACCCCGAAACGAAGGTCTGCACCGCCGTTAAAATTGCATCCATATTTCGGAATTTTCCTGGGCCAGAAGTTATACATTTGCATAGCTTAGAATATTTCCTCAAAGGAAAGAGTGTACAGCATTCGGGATTAGCACTCGCATACATACGTGGTAATTAAGGAAGAAAGTAATACAGTTTAGTAAGTTGAAATTAATAGAAAATAGATTATAACAGAGGACATCCGGATGACGACAAATATATAAATACCAAGTGAATGTATTGGAAAATCAAATGCTCCTCAATAAATTATGCCGGAGTGAGTTATGGATATAAGAAAGCGGTAATCGGAGAGAAATTTAGGCGCAGGGATTCTTAGGTAATCAGATAAGAAGATGAATATTTGTGTTATTACTTATGCTATTCGAGGACGGTTATAACCTCCAATGATATTCCGCCAATATCCCGCAGAATGGCCGATTGACGACTCTCTTGCTTTCTACCCAAGGAACAACCACGAATTTAAAGGAATGATGAGGAAAATGACAATACGTTACTTCCCTGCTGGCAAGCAGTCAGAGACGTTGCCATGGTAACCCATATATTCGTTATCGCTCTGTCGGTCCCTCAATGCCGAGCATGGTATCGGCAGAAAATAGTAAATTTCTCCGTCATTTGAAGAGTAAGGTAAATTATGAACACAACGAAAGTTGTTTGTGATGAAGAGACCTTTCACATACGGTCCACAGAGTTTGCAGAAAATCAATAGTATAAGAGAAAATGGAGGAAGACCGTTGTGGTTTTCCTATAGACCCCCGTCTTTTCAAAGATTTTAAAATGATATGCATATCGAAACCTTCCCCGGGGTGAGTATACTCTAAATATGAAGTTTGGTTGAGATCTATCCAGCCCTTTCGACGTGATGGTGGAACAAACAAACATTTTTATTCTTTTTATTTTGCTAGTTGCTTTACGTCGCACCGACACAGATAGGTCTTATGGCGACGATGGGACAGGGAAGGGATAGGAGTTGGAAGGAATCGGCCGTGGCCTTAATTAAGGTACAGCCCCAGCATTTGCCTGGTGTGAAAATGGGAAACCACGGAAAACCATTTTCAGAGCTGCCGACAGTGGGGTTCGAACCTACTATCTCCCGAATACTGGATATTGGCCGCACTTAAGCCAAACAAACAAACAAACAAACAAACAAACAGACAAACAGAAACGAACAACTTTATTTATAAGATTATTTTTATACCACTCCCCTCGCCCCCTGCCAAAAGGGTGCTAGGGTTGTCTTACCCTCACGCGGTTTGTCTCCTGATACTAATTGATAAGTGTACCACGTTTGGTGAAATTGCTCCAGTGGTTTAGGAGGAGATGTGTCATATACACACCCACACCCACACCCACACACCCACGCACACACATACATCAATTTTTATATATAGTAAGAAGAAGAAGATAATATTTTTATATGTAGTTTTTCGATTAATTTTATATCTCACCCCCTTCGCTCCCCACTTGGATTTGCAAAAAATCCGGAGTAATACTATTCATCTCAGAGACCCTGAAATCTATGGATTCGAAACTGTTTTTAATTATTTCTATATCTCACCCCACCCCCCCACCCTTTGCTCCCAACCTAAAAGGGGGCTGGATTTTAAAAAAGTTCTAGAGTATCACTTTTCAACTCAGCGACCCCGAAAACTATGAATTCGACACTATTCTCGATTATTATTGTAACTACCACCCCCCTGACCCTCTCCCTTAAGGGCGCTAGGGATGGCTTACCCCCCACAGTGATCGTCTCCCGATAGTAAGTGATTCGTGTACCAAGTTTGGTTGAAATTGCTCCAGTGGTTTAGTTGGAGATGTGTCATTTACACACACACTTCCATTTCTATATATAGTCAGATTTTTACACTCGTTCTTCACCCCCTGTCCATCCCCGCCCAAAGGAGTCCTATGAGTGCCTTACACAACAGTATATTTTTTTCCCAGATATTAAGTCTTATTTGTACCTATTTTGGTTGACAGCTATGCCCAAACGTACATGCATAATCTCACTGCTCTAGAGTCCTGGAGCTGACGTTGCCATGGTTACGGCAGTTCATTTCTTTATCCGATTCCTAGAGCAGGGGTAGTGTGGTGCCAATATCTCCGTAACGGTTGGTTTTAGGGCCTTAAAACATGGTTTTCGGGCCCGTAGGGCTTACCGAGTTTTGTTCTTTGCGTCAAGAGGATTAAATTGAGCTTTGTCTCGTCCTTATACGACAAATTCGATATTTTGCCTATAATAGTATAAGAGAAAATGGAGGAAAACCGTTTTTCCTATAAAACCCCCGTCTTTTCAAAGATTTTAAAATGATATGCATATCGAAACCTTCCCCGGGGTCAGTATACTCTAAATATGAAGTTTGGTTGAGATCTATCCAGCCGTTTCGACGTGATGGTGGAACAGACAAACAGACAGACAAACAGACAAACAGAAACAATTTTATTTATATAGATTATTATAACTACACACAGGTTTCTGAGTCGTGTTTATATTCTCAGTCCGCCTCTGTGGTGTAGTGATTACTGTGATTAACTGCTACCTCCGGATGCCCGAATTCGATTCCCGGCTCTGCTACAAAATTTGAAAAGTGGTACGAGGGCTGGAACGGGGTCTACTCAGCCTTGGAAAGTCAACTGAGTAGAGGGGGTTTCGATTCCCACCTCAGACATTCTCGAAGTGTTTCTCCGTGGTTTCCCACTTCTCCTCCATGCAAATATCGGGACCATACCTAACTTAAGACCACGGCCACTTCCTTCGCTTCCAATCTTGCCATTCCCCACAAGGTCCCCGTTCAGCATAGCAGGTGAGGTCCCCTGGGAAAGGTACTGGTCCACCCCTGTTGTATCCCCGACCCTAAGTCTCACGCTCCAGACACTGCCCTTGAGGCGGTAGAGGTGGGATCCATCACTGAGTCCGAGGGTAAAACCACCTCTGGAGTGTAAATGGATTAAGAAAGAAAGAAAGTTTATACTCTCAAGCTCTCTCTGAGACAGATAGTAGAGCAAATTTACACACTGCACGGTCTTATTTACTTAATGACCGTAGTTTACACTTTCTTCATGTATTGAAAGTGAGAAATGTACTAATGGTGTGATACTATTATCACTGTGCTATACAAAACCATCTGTATGTCACCATCCTTTTTTAAGCGACGCTTTATGTTAGGTGCACGCGAGTGTGATACTATCTTTTTAAGCTTTATGGATCCACGAACGCGACATGTCCAGTCCCATTGCGGTGTAGTGAAGCGACAGACTGGGATACAGTCTGTCGTGATGTTGATTGATGAAGTCCAGAGGAGCCAAGTAAATGAACACGAAGACATAATCCACTTCCCTGAAAGGGCTGCAAACACGCAAGCGCTACTGAGGTATGTTGACGGCTCCCATCTAGAAACGCGTACCCTCGCAATTTCACGTTCGGTGTTTCGTTCCTCAACCGAATCATATAATATACGTATACTCAATACTTACATGTACAGGGCGGGTTAAAATTCGCTTTATCAAAACATTTGGAACATTACCAATTTTCCTACAATTATGTATTAAAACCGGAATTGGAGTACTGTGAAACTGTATTTAATTGCAATTTTGCATATTCGTTTTACGTCCGCAATAGAGCTACGGAATTTATGGACCTTTGTCTATTACTCTAAGACCATTAACCTACTCCTATGTACGGGGCCTACTAGTTCGTATAGAAAATAGACTAAACTTAGTTTGTTCGTAAAAAGGAAACGTTTTTTCAGGCCTTAAACTGTAACATAATTTTGAAATATACTAATAGTCTAATAGAAAATACTAATAAGTGTATTGATTTTACATCCCACTAACTACTTTAACGGTTTTCGGAGACTCCGAAGTGCCGAAAATTTTTCCCACAGGAGTTCTTTTACGTGTCAGCAAATCTTCTGCTAACGGGCTGAAGTATTTGAACAACTTGAAATACCAGCAGACTGAGTCAGGATTGAGTCAGCCGGGCTCAAAATGCCAGTGCCACTCTGCTCGGCATAATAATAATAATAATAATAATAATAATAATAATAATAATAATAATAATAATAATAATAATAATAATAATCTCCGTAGAAAAAACAAAATTTATTACAAACATCAAGAACGCTCCAAAAAACTTAGGCCCTGAGAAAACAACGGGAGTGTGGAAATTAAGATCTAATGATGAAATATACAGGAACATATAAAACATAACAGAAACCATAGACTAAGTAAAAGGAGATATCAATTTTTTGGACATCCTTAAAGAATGGATGATTCCATATTACCAAAAAGGATTTTCGAGTACCTTTGGGGCAGAAAGGCAACAAGTAGCTGGATTCAAGAAGTAGAAAAAGATTTAGAAAGAAATATTATAAGAGAAGGAGAAATTATGGACAGACAGATTTTTAGAGATAGGGTAGTAAGTATGGAAGGATTCCAAGGAAGATTGAACAAGAAACTTGGTGCGAAGTGGTCCGAGGACAGAAAGAAACAGCATAGTGAAAGGATAAAAGAATATTGGAAGGAACGGAAGAGAAAACAACAAAGTACGAAAGACTGAATTAAAATTGACATGCGGTTCTTAGCAAACCTCATCGAAAAGAATAATAATAATGGGAATAAAATTCTAATTCTCTCAATATAGTATAGTTTTTTTACATTTAAATGGAGCCAAGGTTGCCATCTATACTTCATTAACATTATTTTCTTGCATTCGGGAGAGAGTGGACCCGACTCCCCATTGTCGACAGTCCTGAATATGTTTTCTATGGTTTTCTAATTTTCATGCCAGGCTAATGCTGGAGCTTGTACCTTATTTATGGCCACTGTCGCATCCTTCCAACTCCTAGCCCTTTTTATCCCATCGTGTCGGCGCGAAGTGAAAGAAATCTATATATATAAAATAAGAGTTTTGTCTGTACATTGCTCAGAATTTGAAAAGAAAGGTATTTCTGTATCGATCATGTCCACAGTAACAAGGAAATGCACTTTTTACTTTTCCGTAATTTCTGTCTGTCTGTCTGTCTGTCTGTCTGTCTGTCTGTCTGTCTGTCTGTCTGTCTGTACACTCATCACTAGAAAACGGCTATAGAGAATTTAATGAAAATCGGTATGCAAAGTCGGAGAATAAGTCGCTACAATCTAAGCTATAAATAATTTTATTCACGCCGATAGAAATGGTAGTTTAGGGGAAGGCCTAAAATTTAATGTTCAAATATTTGTGTTATTAGTGGTCTTATCTTAATAAAATTGGTATGCGGAGTCGGGAAATAAGTCGCTACAATTTAGGCTATAAATTATTTTATTTGCGCTGAATGAAATGGTAGTTTAGAGGAAGGTCTAACATGTATTCTCGAATATATATATTGTAAGTAGTCGTATCGAAAAATACTACATAAACAATGTTATATAGAATTAAATTTCCGACCATTTATATCTTATACATTTTTACCGTACCGGCTATGGTAACACAGATATTCATGAATTTGTATTTTTGTTGCCAAGTCCATATCAACGCCGAGCCACGAGAAAATGGGTTAATAGAATTTAATGAAAATCGGTACATATAGTCGGGGAATAAGAAACTACAGTGTAAGATATAAACAATTTTATTCACCCTGGATGAAATTGTAGTTCAGGGCAAGGTGCCTAAAATTTAATTTTTAAATACCTATGTATTTGGTCCTATCGAAAAGTACTACATAACAAAAGTTACAGAGAATACAATTTCCGACCCTTTATGTTTTATTCAGTTTTACCGTACCGAATATGATAAGTGTGATATTTCAGAGTCGGAAGAAAACTAAATGTAAAGGCCTACAATATCGAAAGCGCGTAACATTGATCAGCAATAGCATTATATTGACCATTGTTTGTTGTGATGTTATTTGTCTCTTATGCTGCCTCTCAACTCCGATAGATGGGATTACTGCTTCGTACCTAGTATAATAGCCTGACTGAATATTGGTGGGAAATAGCCGGGGAGTTTGAAAACTTTCTTCTTTGTCATACCATTCCTCTGGTTCATACATTTTCTGATACAGCTGGTACGTAACACACTTCTTCTTCATCTTCTTCATAGTATTCCAGTTATTAGATCCCTACTCTGACGCGCTGTTTTGAATGAGCAATGAGCATACTTAAGGCAGAGGCTGACTTAGTAGTAGCATGGCCTGGTCTAGAGTAACAGTTTAGGCCTATTCCAAATTATAGCACCACAATTTACTAAATAACTTGAAATTCAACCCTGAAAAGAGCCATTTCTTAAGAAAAGCTTCTTCCTCTTCAGTTTTATGAAATTCTACATTAATTTTATTCCAAATTATCAGTGAAGAGGGGTTTCTCCTCTGGCTTGGAGGGAAAATTTGCCTTCAAGTCAGATAGAAATTTCCGCCGCCAGTGTAGTGAACTGATATTTTCCGACTCATCGGGTACTCTTAGGAAACAGATTACTAAAGGAGCATACTTTTTCACCTGGGAGTCTCCACTATTCGACCCACTCCCCGTCGAAAAAAGACGAAGAGTGTTCACGAATCACGGCTGTCTGCAGCTTGGTCAATCCAGATCTGGAACTTTGGACTGTTAAATCGGCAGTGTAGTCCTGTTCGTAAAGTGAGAAAATGTGTGGTGTTTCATTTGATCGAGTATTTCATATGAAAGCATTGATTTTAATCGCGTCATTCCTACTGACGTCATTGTATGTTCATCTCAGTTCGGAAAACCACGAATACAGTCTTTCTGAGGAAGTAAAAAGGCAGTTGGAGAGTTATAATGGAAACTCACCAACCTAATTGTGACTGATGGTAGACAAGCGGGTCTACCATTACAGTGAAAATTCCCTAACTCAGTCTTCATATGAGAAAAGATGTTTGGTAATTTTCCCGTCGCGTTTCTAGGGTAACGTTAAGAGGTATACAATTTAATACAATCTTGCTCACATCTTGTACACCAGAATTCCGTATACAAAGTAGAGTTCCGTAGCGAAGCACGGGCACATGAGCTAGTAAATAAATCAATTAAAAACACTTTGTTTTTCCTATTGAATTATTTTTGCAACAGTGAACTTTTTCAAATTATCACACTATTGTAGCATATAATGTTCACAACAGTCTTGCCTAAGCAAGCATCGAGTGCGGACGTGCTGGGTCGAGTGTGCCGGTAGACCGGGAATGGAGTGTGAGCGGTGAGTGCAAGAGGGAAGCCGAGAGTGACGAGGAAGATGACTGGTGTGGAACAATATGGGGTAGTTATCGGAAGATAAGGGAGAAGGAAGAAGGAAACTGCCAAAAGAGAGAGAGATAAAGTGGAAATGGGAATGAAGGGTGAGATGATGTTGATAGCAGCGGTGATAATGGTACTGCTAGTTCCAAGGTGCGTGGAAGTAAACACCGGAACGATTCCCAGTGGTAACATGAGTTGGGAAGACATGAAAGTCATAAGCAGGGTGGTAAAGGAGGTTGTGGAAGAAGTTTGCTCGTTTGAACAGATCAAAAATGATACACTAACAAGTGAAGAAGTTCGAAAATATGAGGCAATGGTTCCAGAGAAAAACGGACGAAACAACGACCAAAGTGGGAAACAACGAGAGAAAAATTGCTTTACTCAGGGAGAAGATAAGAAATATGGAAGAGGAGGTGTTGAAGCTCAAGATAGAAATAGAAGACAGTAGTCCGGAACGCAGACAGAAATGCTTATTTATATATGGGGTGCCGGAAGAAAAGGGAGAGGACAAAGTGGGGACAATTTACACAAAGTTGTGGACGTCATCCAGAACAAAATGAAAAACCGAGCTCGATAGCTGCAGTTGCTTAAGTGCGGCCAGTATCCAGTATTCGGGAGATAGTAGGTTCGAACCCCACTGTCGGCAGTCCTGAAGATGGTTTTCTGTCGTTTCCCAATTTCGCACCAGGCAAATGGTGGGGCTGTACCTTAATTAAGACCACGGCCGCTTCTTTCCCGGTCCTAGCCCTTTCCTGTCCCACCGTCGCCATAAAACATATCTGTGTCGGTGCGACGTAAATCCAATAGAAAAAAAAGAAAATTAACTTCAGGGAAGTTGATACAGATGATGCGAAATGATAGGTAAAGCACATGGTAACAGGCCTATAAAAGCGAAATTGTTATCCACATTGATGGCTATATAGTGATAAGAAATGCGGGTAATCTACAGAGTGAAAAAATGTGGATAAAGAGTGACATCGGAAGAGAAGGGAATAAGAATCTAAAAATCCTAAAGAAACATTGACTGAGTGCCAGACTTCAAGGACTAAGAGCGCACATTATGATACTGGATACTGGCCGCACTTAAGCGACTGCAGCTATCGAGCTCGGTGGCCATTATTCTTGGCTTTCTAGACCATGGTCGGTATCTCGCCGTCAAATGATTTCTCAATTGTAACCACGTAGGCTGAGTGGACCTCGAACCAGCTCTCAGATTCAGGTAAAAATCTCTGACGTGGCTGGAAATCAAACCCGGGATCTCCGGGTATGAGGGAGGCATGCTACCCCTATACCATGGGAACGACTGAGTTTCATTATGAGAGGCCTAAATTATTAGACAACAATAATGATTGAAGTTGAAAACTAATGTAGATCTTACCTTTCGTCATGGCAGCTGTTGTAAATGACGTCCATCTTTCTCGATATACACGTTGCATTGGCGTAAAGCATTCCGAAACATTCGTTGTATCCCCAACCCTGAAAATTCACGTATCCGTCGTCTGATTTCATTTTCCATGGCTTCGAGAATGCGGAGATTCTTCTTGTACACTTTCTATTTTACAGTTTCCAGCTCCATGGCGTGGTGGCCTCTGGTCCAAGGGGTCCCGGGTTCGATTCTCGGCCAGGTCGCGGATTTTAAAATTTTATTGGATAATTCCTCTGGTCCGGGGCTGGGTGTTCGTCCTGTTTTCATCATTAGGATACATCGCAGACCACACTCTGTTGCTCTATAAACTCTCCGAATGATTTAATATAGCCTACATGGCAGTCTTCTGACCCTCCCCACTGGCTTCCTACACAACCATTGGCAGAGAGTGGTAATATCAGGCGCATGATCCTCATGGTTACCATTAACATCCGGTGTGCCACAAGGCAGTGTTCTTGGCCCATTGCTGTTTTCCTTCTTGATGGACCATCTGCCGTCCAAACACAACAAAACGATTCTACACTTCTCTCTTAATGTTCTCTCGAAATAGTGCCGTTCCGGGAAACTTATCCTCAATCCACAAATATGGAGCCTATGTAACTCTCCTCTACCAAAATCATTTTCGCTACTCGACAAGCCCATCGCAGTAGTTACGCAACAGTGTCACTTAGTGTAATATTCGATACGAAATTACAATTCAAGTCCACCTCTGTGGTGTTGTGATTAGTGTGATTAGCTGCCACCCCCGGAGGCCCGGTTCGATTCCTGGCTCTGCCACGAAATTTGAAAAGAGGTACGAGGGCTGGAACGGGGCCCACTCAGCCTCGGGAGGTCAAATGAGTAGAGGTGGGTTCGATTCCCACCTCAGCCATCCTGGAAGTGGTTTTCCGTGGTTTCCCACTTCCCCTCCAGGCAAATGCCGGGATGGTACCTAACTTAAGGCTACGGTCACTTCCTCTCCTCTTCCTTGTCTATCCCTTCCAATCATCCCATCCCCCACCAAGGCCCCTGTTCAGCATAGCAGGTGAGGCCACCTGAGCGAGGTACTGGACATCCTCCCCAGTTGTATCCCCGAACCAATGTCTCACACTCCAGGACACTGCCCTTGAGGCGGTAGAGGTGGGATCGCTCGCTGAGTCCGAGGGAAAAGCCAACCTAGAGTGTAAGCAGATTAAGAAAGAGAAAGATAGAAATTACAATTCATGAACCACACACAACCAAGGCTATGAAATTACTAAGCATTCTCTACCGTTTCACAGAAATTTCTGATTCCACTGCTCTTCGCCACTTCTTCCTCACAATCATTCAATCTCTCTTGAACTACTGCTCTCCGATTTGGACAAGAGCCCCCACCCCCCATTCCAACGTTAACCTTTTAGACAGAGCAGTGTCCTTTGTTCCAGTTATGAGGAACAGAAGTCTGTCTACGTAACAGGTACTAAGGGCGATAATTGTTTCACCGCTGCACATCAGGCGACAGGCTGCTGAAGTGAGCTTTCTCCTCGGAATCGTCAATGGACTTTACCACTCGGAAGATCTTGACTCCCACTTTTCTTTCCGTGTTCCTTCCCACTCAACCAGTCAAACACCTTCTCCATACCCAGCACTCAATACTTCAAAAATCTTTTCTAAACCGCCTCTCAACTCTAACACTATTAATAGCAGACAAGAGCTTGATATAGAATCAAGTAAAACTATATTCCAGAAGGGTGTAAAACATCTCTTAAGGATAAGTTAATGTGTATGGTAACACCACCGTCTTGTCGGGCTCCAAGGCTAAATAGTTAGCGTGCTGGCCTTTGGTCACAGAGGTTCCGCGTTCGATTCCCGGCAGGGTCGGGAATTTTTCAACATAATTGGTAAATTTCACTGGCACGGGGGCTGGATATGCGTGCGTCGTCTTCATCATCATCACCACGACTCGTGGGTCGCCTACGGGCGTCAATTCAAAAGACCTGCACCTGGCAAGCCGAACTTGTCTTCGGACATTCTCGGCACTAAAAGCCATACGCCTTTTCATTCCTATCGCCGTCTTGACCCACGGTAACTTGGTTATGAACGTGGATATTCTCATGGTTTTTGATTTAGACAGTTGTTATTATTAGGATGCATACCTAATATTGTTATCGTCTGTTTTGTTTGTTATATTTTATTATGGAAGTTTACATTCAGTGTAAATATATATTGTGTTTCATGAATAAATAAATAAATAAATGAATGAATTAAATAAATACAGTTCGCAGTTCGGCTATACGGCGTCAACTCGAGAGACCTGCATCAGGCCACCCCGGAGACGACAGACTGTTATTCTTCTTCTTATTATTATTTTACAGTTCCCGACAAATAAAAATCACAGACACTCAAATCGGGGAAAGAAGGGAGCCACAAGCCAGGACTAATTATTCGCTCATGAAACACCTGTTCAGCGCAAACATTGACAGATGGCCTCTGTGGGTAATAGCGTTATCCTGCTGGAAGTAGGTGTATTTCGTTTTTCCTAGTAAATTTTCAAAGAAATGGCTACACATAAACATTGTTTGCAGATACCGTTCCGAATTAACTGTATCGTAAAAGAAAATAGGGCCATTATTCGGCGTGTAGTAATGCTTCACCAAACAGCGATTTTATGACTGTGGAGAGGAATTTCAAACACTACTAGAATTCTTAAGATTCACATACTCACTCAAAAAGAAATGTCTCAACTATAAATATCCTTTGTCCAATTCTATACGTGATGTTAACGTAAAGAGCATTCAACAATTAGTTTAGGAATGCCGCTAACATGTTCGCTGCGCTGCATGACCGCACACTCGATCCCCTACCACTCGGGAACAACATTTTCTCAGTTTACCCGCGCGGCAGTATCGACTAAGGTGCCGGTAACTTTTCCTTGCCTCTCTCTGTATTAATAAAGGAGGAGAGTAAAGTGTTGTTTTCGTAATTCGAAATCAAATTCTCCTCCTTATAAGCATAGTATCATCAGTGAACAAGAATCACCCATAACGCTAAAGGACTTCAGTGAAAACATTAGACTCTATGTATAAGTAACGGAAATTTCTTTATTTATCAAATTATTAACACGTAAATAAAGCATAAAACATTCTTTGGTGTTATTTCAAGAGAAATGATCGTATTCTAAAGAGTTAAGGAACTTATCTCTTTAGGAAATTGGTTCAAAACTAACACCCATTTTCACGATAGACAATTCACATAGTTCAGGCACCAATTCACGTTCTGTAATGGACGACCTTTATCGATTTTCTCAAACAATATAAAAACCAAAACAGAAATTTTGGGAAACGCGACTTTTATTTCATCACGTATATACACAAACAAATATTAAATATTATTGTATTTAGGATACCACAGAAATGATTCCGTATTACATTCAGATACGTGAATCCCCGACAGCTCTTAACGGCGGACCTTTATACCTCGGCATTCTATTGTACTTTGAAAAATCTCTCTGTATATTTGTTTATTAGTTTCTGTTTTTTTCGTTTTTGTTTGTTTGTTTGTTTGTTTGTTTGTTTGTTTGTTTGTTTGTTTGTTGATAAGTCCACAGTCAAATGGCCGCTTTGATCCCCATCAACTCCACCAATAGCTGGCACAAATAGCTTACGTGGTGTTGAATCTTTTAATCTTACTCTTCCTACCGGTACCATAACCCCTATTCGGGGTCGAGTCTTCTAATCCTCTTCTTCCTACTTCCACCTGAGTCCCTACGCGGGTTAAGCCCTCTAATCGTCTTCCTCCTCATTGCACAATAGTTCCTATGAGGGGCCAGAACTTCTAATCTTGCTCCTCCTTGCACAATATAGTCCGTATGAATGGCCGGAACTTCTCATCTTTCTCCTCCTTGCACAATAGTCCCTACGAGGGGCCAGATGTTTTAACCTTCCTCCTCCTTTCACAATAGTCCCTATGAGGTCTGGAACTTCTAATCTTCCTCCTCCTTGCACAATATAGTCCGTATGAATGGCCGGAACTTCTAATCTTCCTCCTCCTTGCACAATAGTCCCTACGAGGGGCCAGATGTTTTAACCTTCCTCCTCCTTTCACAATAGTCCCTATGAGGTCTGGAACTTCTAATCTTCCTCCTCCTTGCACAATATAGTCCGTATGAATGGCCGGAACTTCTAATCTTCCTCCTCCTTGCACAATAGTCCCTACGAGGGGCCAGATGTTTTAACCTTCCTCCTCCTTTCACAATAGTCCCTATGAGGTCTGGAACTTCTAATCTTCCTCCTCCTTGCACAATAGTCCGTATGAATGGCCGGTACTTCTATTCTTCCTCCTCCTTGCACAGTAGTCCCATTGAGGGCCGGAACTTCAAATCTTCGTCCTCCTTGCACTGTAGTCCGTATGAGGGGCCGGAACTTCTAATCTTGGTCTTCCTTGCACAGTAGTCCCTATGAAGGTGCCGGAACTTCTAATGGTCCTCCTTCTTGCAGAGAAGTCCCTATGAGAGGCCGGAACTTCTAATCTTCGTCCTCCTTACATTGTAGTCCGTATGAGGGGCTGGGACTTCTAATCTTCGTCCTCCTTACACTGTAGTCTCTATGAGGGGCCGGAACTTCTTCTTCCTCCCTGCACAGTAGTCCGTATAAGGGGGACGGAACTTTTAATCTCCCTCTTTGCACAGTAATCCCTATGAGGGGGCCGGAATTTCTAATCTTCTTCCTCCTCGCACAGTACCCTCTATGAGAGGCCGGAACTGCAAGCCTTCCTCCTCCTTGTAGCATAGTCCATATGCGGGGCAGGACCATCCAGTATTCTTCTTGCACTTGAGTCCCTATTTGGGTTTGAGCACTCTAATCTTCGTCTTCCTAGTTGCACCATAGTCCCCAAGGAGGATCGAAGCTTCCCATACTCTTCTTCCATTGTTGTAATTCCCTTGTCCTATCTTCGGTTAAGCGATTATTTTTTATGTCACGTCTGATCACGGTCATCCAAGTCGTTTGGTAGCGTTCAGGTTTTCTAGTGAGAGACTGCGTTACACATAAACGGAGTACGTGTTAGGCCCTCTCCTCACGACGTGATCATACCAGCGGAGGTTGTTTTCCTGCAGTTTGACTTCCACTGGGCTCACTTAAAGCTACCTCTAATATAACCACAGTTGTTCCTCATCAGTAGCTGACAGAATACAATGCAAATGCTCAACATAAATCTGGGGGAGAGCCAAGGCAATAGCATTTACAGAAGTTTCGAAGACAGTCATTTGCAATTCAAAGGGAGCAGACAGATATTGGAATACTCGTGATGATATTACCAGCAGGGAACATTTCAATACGTAGCATGGCGAATCCATAAATATCCAGTGCAGCCTTCATACAACTACAACATTTAATTGTGAGACACGCTTTGAACATCAAGCCACTACACAATACCAGATCTACGATGTTATTAACTGATATCCTTACTTATGTGAGACCTCAACCCTAAAGCTGGTTAGAACAATAACAGCTGTTGTAAGCAGCTTAAGTATAAGCCTCCGTGGCTCAGGCGGTAGTGCGTCGGGCTCTCACCGCTGGATACCGTGGTTCAAATCCCGGTCACTCCATGTGAGATTTGTTCTGGACAAAACGGAGGCGGGACAGGTTTTTCTCAGGGTACTCCTGTTTTCACTGTCATCTTTCATTCCAGCATTCCATTAACATTTAATTTCATCTGTCAGTCATTTATCATTGCTCCAGTGGAGTGAGACAAGCTTCGGCAGCCGGCACATTTCCAATCCTCACTACTAGAGGGGGGGCTTTATTCACTCCATTCCTGACCCGGCCAAATTACTGGAAACTGGCCCTGGACATTTTTATAAGTAGCTTAGGTATCACTGAATAGGTGTACTAGGGAAATAAGGAGTGAAGGAATTTCCCGTTGCTTTCTTCACTGGCCCGAAAGTTGCTTTTTACATGTCAGTCTATCAAGCACATTGGAATGCGTACAATTATCGACAGTACCGGGTGGTTCACCAGTCCCTTATTTTTCGGAGATAGGCAACCCAAAAAACGCCTATATCCTAAAGATCCTTATAATTTACTTTTATGAACACCAAATAACTTGATATTTTTCTTTATGGTCCATAAAGCTTTCCAGTACCCCAGTAAATTGATTGATTCATAGACCTAGCAAAGGAAAAGCTACGACGTACAATTCCGCGCTGAATTCTAAGGATCATACTGAAAACATATGAGTAATTGCGCCTTAAAATAAAACAAGTACCCGTAATACGATCGAAGTAATAGGTTATGCCACGTGTTCTGCAATGTAAAGGGGTTGCACGAACACTGTAAAACATCATTGAAGACTCTGACACGGATATTAACTTTCGAAGTGGAACGGCCATTCTTAAGAACAAAACCTCTAGCAAGTATCATGTATGTTGACTTCGTGGTGAAATCGGTTAAGGGCTGCAGCACAAGGTGTGTTTTGGCAGCGTAGTGGTTCGAATCCAGCATAAGGCAAATTTTTTGAACGACAGAGGGGGGATACAATAATAATCAATTTTTTTTCCTGTAGGTTTTCAAGGATGAGCTCTGATTTGTTGTCTTTCCCTTAAAAATGGGTGGGATTGGGAAGGAAATCGGCCTTGGTCTTTTACTAACGTACCGTCCCGACATTTGTCAGGTGGTGAAAATGGGAAACCGAGGAAGTCCATTTTCAGGACGGTCAGCATGGGATTCGAATCCACAACTTCCCGAGCCACAAATAATAATCTACACATATGAGATCACATCACAACACTTATTCATTTCCTTACGATGTATTCCTATGAAGAGTTCGTTGAGTTGTTGCTGATGTATGGAGAAAGTACGATCGAATTAATATGTATGCCACGTGCTCCGTAATGGTAAAAAGTTAAATGAACACTGCAAAGCTTTATTGAAGACTTTGACACGGATATTAACTTTCGATGTCGAACAGCCATACTGAAGTAATAATCCCTTAGCGAGCGTTTTATATGTTGTATTTGTGGCTGAATCGGTTAAGGGCCGGTGACACAAGGTGTCTGAACACTGGTTTGATTCCAAACTTATGCATGGTGTTTTATTTGTTTTCTTGACCGACAGATCGTGTCCCATTTTAACGGAGACACAGTATTTATGCACACTCACCAGGTCACATCAACAGTGCGTATTCATTCACTCACGATGTATTCCAGTGGTGAGTACGTTGATATGTTGCTCATTTATGGGGAAACAATTCAGAACGCAGTCCAGTAGCAACGTCTCTATCACGAGCGTTTTCCTGACAAAGACTAACGACTACCTTGAACGAAGATTGAGGTCAACTGGGACCTTTGGACGGGTATCTTCCGTTAGAAATGCTCCTATAACGTCTGGTCTAAATGAAGAGGTTGTTTTGGGCGCTGTCCATAATAACCCTCATATTAGTACTCGGACTCTTGCACAATAGACTAACATCAGCCGGTCATCAGTCATGCGTATACTGCATAACAATAAATTTCACCCATACTACCTGTAGCTACACCAGCAGCTCCACGGACCTGATTTCGAAGCTAGAGTAACATTTTGTCAATGGACATTACTCAGGGTGACAAATAATGCAGCCTTATTGTCAAGAGTTCTGTTTTTAGACGAATAACGATTTCACAACAATGGCGTCGTGAATCGGCACAATATGCACTACTGGAGCGCGGAGAATCCCCACTGGGTAAGACAGGGCCCATTTAAAGTGCAGTGGGGAGTAAATGTCTGGTATGGTTTCAACAGAACGGGGTTCCACCTCACGGATCAGTAATCGTCTGGAACCATCTTCATGCTTCATATCCAAAATAAATGGATAGAAAGGAGCGGACCCGTTCACTGGCCCGCCAGATCATCCGATCTAACGCAACTTGACTTCTTCGTGTTGGGTCACTTAATGCATGTAGTGTATGCACCGGAGCCTGAAGATGCTGGTCACCTTCGGCAACTGACCACTGAGGCATGCAAAGCTGTTACAACTGCATACAGCTGAAATATGCATAAACCAAGGTGGTCAACATTTCGAACACTTGCTACACAGAATATGCAGGGTACCCTACTTCCTACCTACAGACCATCATGTCGTAGTCCAACCTGGCTACATAACATCGGATAAAAATGGTCCTTTTCAGGACAAAATAAAAAAAAATCACTCTTTGGAACAGGATGACATGTGGTCATATTATATTCACTGTAAACGGCGTTAATCGAAAAAATAGGTGTACAAGCCTGTGAATCGTACCTACTACCAGACAGGTTGGCTGATACAATACCAGTGATGCGTGATCTAGCAACTTAGCTACCGCGAGCCGTGGTCGGTAGCTAGCAGTTGTAGCCCTTATAGACACTTCCTGTCCAAACGTAAGGTATTGTTATTCTCCGCTGTGATCGTTCTACGTTCGCCTCGGTGGTGTAGTTGTTAGTGTGGTTAGCTGCTATCCCCGGAGGCCCGGGTTCGATTCCCAGCTCTGGCACGAAATTTGAAAAGTGGTTTGGGGCTGGAACGGGGTCCACTCAGCCTCGGGAGGTCAGCTGAATAGAGGTGGGTTCGATTCCCACCTCAGCTATCCTGGAAGGGGTTTTCCGTGGTTTCCCACTTCTCCAGGCAAATGGCGGGATGGTACCTAACTTAAGGCCACGGCCGCTTCCTTCCCTATTCCTTGTCTATCCCTTCCAATAATCTTATCCCCCTACAAGGCCCCTGTTCTGCATAGTAGGTGAAGTCTCCTGGGCGATGTACTGGCCATCCTCCCCAGTTGTATCTCCGGCCCAGAAACTGAAGCTCCAGTACACTGCCCTTGAGGCGATAGAGGTGGGATCCCTCGCCGAGTCCGAGGGTGAAACCGACCCTAGAGGGTATACCGATAAAGAGGAAGAAGAAGAAGAAAATCGCTTTACATATTCATTATAGTTTAAATAATATAAATAACACTGCTGCTATTGATTTCTACCATATTCGCGAGCATTGCATAAACGGTATATTTGTATTAAGGCCATAAAGGGAGCAGGTACTAATGTTTTTCGAATGACTATGACATACGCGTTAGTTGGGTTACCTACCTCCGAAAAAATAACGGGCTGGTGAACCACCGGTATAAGGCTCCCAGCTCAATGTCAGTGATACAATGATTTACGAGGATAATATTTTTTGAACAGCCTTAGATGTAACTTTATCATCATCCTTACTGCCATCATATAGGAGCGTGCTGCTGTCGTAGATTACAGGACCAATAGTTGACAGCAAGAAAATCCAGCTGAAAATGCGCAGCCAAGTCCCAAACTGAGGGTTGGTCTTTTGACTACCTCATACCAACCCTGGGCATGTGGTGTTAATGGGAAAAAATGAACCTTGTAGTTTTAAAAGATTGCTGATATCGTGAACATAGCCACCCATTTTTATATGCAATCCCAACCATACAGGTGTGACGATTAGTTTTAAAAATCCTACATGAATATTGTCTAGGGTGTTTTACTGTGGTCGCTTTTGAAGAAAAGGAAATTATCTATACAAATAATTAAAACTGAAGTGTCTGTTTGTAATGTCAAAACAACAGCAGTATACTAAGTTTATATACAAATAAATAAAATTGAACTGCCTGTTTGTAATGCCAAAATAACAGCATTTTACGGTACTTATAACTAAAAGCCAATTTTTACAATTTTTGACCGTCTGTCTCTCTATCTATCTGTTCCGGCTAATCTCTGAAACGGTTGGACCGATTTTGACGGGACTTGCACTGGCAGATAGCTGATGGTACAAGGAGTGACTTAGGCTACTTTTAAATTTTCTGTCTGTATGCTTGTCTGTTCGTTTCGCTAATCTCCAAAACGGTTGGACTGATTTTGACGGGATTTATTGTTTATGGAGTAACTTAGGATACTTTTAAATTCTTAAAACAATTAGGGAGGAGCGATGGAGGGAAGATATAAAATGAATAGGCAAAATACCTAATTTGCCGTACAGGGACGAAGCAAAGTTCATTTTAGACCCCTTGACGCAAATAACAAAGCTTGGTAAGGCCTACGGGCCAGAAAACCATGTTCTAAGTTCCTGAAACCAACCATTATGGAGACATTGGCACTACACTACCCCTGTTCTAGAAATCCGATAAAGAAACCACCAGCCGTAACTATGGCAACGTCAGCTCAAGGATTCTACAGCAGCAAGATTTGCCACCCAAGATTGGTACACATTTGTAATAGTTACGAAATGTCGGATCAAACAAATACATTCAATAATATTTATATTTGTGGTAGTATATACTGTATAGCGGCAGTATACTTACACTATCATTTTAAACATGACAATTAATTTCTACGTACTTAAGTAAGTAACGGGCTGCCTGGTCGAGGCGATAAAGGCGTGCTCGGTTCACCCGGAAGGACGTGGGTTCGATTCCCCTCAGGAAGTCGAAAAATGTCAGAAAGGTGCACATGGCCCTGAGGCTCACTCAGCCTACACAAAAATGAGTACCAAGTTAATTCTTGGGGGCAAAGGCGGCCGGGCGCAGAGTTAACCACTCCACCCCACCAAGTGCCGAGTTTACGGATAGTGGGAGCATTTACTTTCCACCCCTCCAAGGGTCTTCATGGCCTGCACGGAGATGACTTCGCTTAGGCAAGTACACCAGTGATATAAATATTTAACGAAGTCACGCCTACCGATAGTATGGGTAACTAAAGCCAGTTTCTCATAACCCGTACGAAGAACGGGTACTTCTGATAGTCATTAATATAAATACACAGGTGTATCAGTGTCGAATGAGACTTGTATTGTTGTTTTCTTGCAGTAGAAATGTATGCTACTGATTTAAAGTCTCACTAACACTGAAATATTTTCCGTAACTTTGAGTTAATAAAGGGCAATAACTGGGAAGGAAGGGGATGTTGCTTTTATTTCATGTACAGCTGCTGCGTTTGCTGGTGTGAAAATGGAAAACTGCATGAAACAATTCTCAGTGCTACCGGTGCTGTGGTTAGATTACATTAGATTTATTCTGCCTGAAATGATAGAGTCTATTAGGTTTCTCTTTCATATAACCAGGTAATGTACACATATATAACATTTACAAGTGCAAAAATTAAAGAAATGTATATGAATAATCTTACCACCTCTAAACTGTAGAGCACTACTACTTTTTACAATTTGCATTACTTAAAACCGACACGGGTAGGGAAGTGGGATGGAATAGCCACAGCACTTGTCTGTTGTGAAAATGGGAAACCATGGAAAACAATCTTCAGGGATGTTGACAGTGGGGGTTCGATCCCACTATCTCCTGAATGAAAGCTGATAGCTACGTGACCCAAACCGCCTGGCCACTTGCTCGGTTACTACTTCTATTAAATAATAATAATAATAATAATAATAATAATAATAATCATAATAATAATAATAATAATAATAATAATAATAATAATTGCGTGTGGCTATTGCTAGCCTGGTTGCACCCTTTGTAAGGCAGACTCTGTGACAACGGTGGGTAGCATTTGCCGTGTTTGAGAAATGGCATGTTAATAATGTTGTGTGAGGTGCATGAGTTGCAGTTATGTTGGGGACAACACAAATACCCCGCCCTCGAAGCAAGGGAATAAACCATTTGTCATTAAAATCAGCGACTGAGCAGAGAATCGAACCCCCGTCTCTCTGAATCGAAGCTTACTATTCTGACCATCTAGCCAAGGAGCCGAGCAACAGTGATAAAATGGTGATGAGGAGGAGGATGAAGTATAATATTGTGATAACATGACTACAATATTCCCAAGACTATAATGCTCATCTCGCTAATATAAACAAACTGCCACTTGACCAGTACGACGTAGCAACTTCCTTGTTGAAATTCATTCATATTTTCGGTGATGGAAACAGGTCAGTTTATTTGGACTTTCCTGCCTGAATGCGATATATATATATTTTGCTAGTTGCTTTTTAAGTCGCACCGACACAGATAGGTCTTATAGCGACGATGGGATAGGGAAGGGCTAGGAGTGGGAAGGAAGCGGCCGTGGCCTTAATTAATGCACAGCCCCAGCATTTTCCTGGCGTGAAAATGGGAAACCACGCAAAACTATCTTCAGGTCTGCCGACAGTGGGGTTCGAACCTACTATTTCCCGAATACTGGATACTGGCCGCACTTAAGCGACTTCAGCTATCGAGCTCGGTACGATATATTAAATTAAGAAACATTCACCCAACGTCGTAGAAAAAGATACCGATATTAAGAATTTTAAAGAGGGATCGAGTATCAAGCCCGATTAGTAATGATATTATAAATGAATACGTTTTTCTGTGGAACCAAACAATCCTTTACACAAATGACAGCATTTATCCAAGGTAGTAGGAAATGTAGAACCGTATATTTTACAGCCGCTATGAGTTGTTTGTCACGCCTGATCGATGAAGCTGCGGGGAGCACAACGCGTGGGTCGCATATAAAGAAGATAAACAAGACCAGTCATCTGTTTTATTGCCCAAGATACCGATAGAAATGGAGAAAAATTGTGGTGAACCCATAGTGCAGAGTGGAAGCTGGAAGGTAAAGAAAGCCGTTCGTATTGGCATTTTTGCCAGAGAGGATCGGTTGTCGATGGTCACATGGATTATTGCAGTGTTCTTCGACTTATGACCAACACAAGAATCATTCATTAACGTTTAGTAATAATGTTATTGTTTTTAAATCCCACTAATTACTTTTGACGTTCTGGAGACGCCGAGGTGCCGGAATTTTGTCCCACAGGTGTTCTTTTACGTGCCAGTAAATCTACCGACACGAGGCTGACGTATTTGAGCACAGGCTTGAGCCAGGATCGAATCTTCCAAGTCGGTGTCAGACTGAGGTACACTGCCCGGCAATTATTCTGTTTATTGTGGCTTTAGTGCCAGGAGAGTCCGAAGGTATGTTCGGCTCGCCTGTTGCAGGCCTTTCTATTTGATACCCATAGGTGACCTGTGCGTGTGAGTGTAGGATAATGATGATGATAATGATAGGGAGAGGATGAAACTCAACGTCGGCACAAAGCCTATTCCTGTCGAATAATACCAGATGTCTGCTCAACGCTTAACGTCTCCATCCTACGGACGAATCACCATCAACAGCGCCATATGCCGTCACTCCATACCAACACTGCGGAGAGGTTTGTCACTGAACCCAGGCTTTTGTCACGCTGTTTGATGACGTCAGCGCGATAAGATGTAGTTCATTCAGGAGATAGTGGGTTCAAACCCCACTGTCGGCAGCCCTGAAGATGGTTTTCCGTGGTTTCCCATTTTCACACCAGGCAAATGGTGGAGTTACACCTTAATTGAGGCTACGGCTGCTTTCCTTCAAAAGTGGAGTCCACGGACGGGCTTATGCAATGGTACATCCGTATTAAACGTACTACTTGTTCTTGAAGAGTAATTGCCAGAGATCCGAGAGCAAAATATCGTGACACTTACTTTCCGAATACGAATGGTTGAGTTGTAAGACGTTGTCAAGTAAAAAACCTCGAAAATACCCAGACTAGAATGGCTGGTGGTACAGATTTCGAAGTGTAGACCAGAATGTTTTAATTAAGGTACAACCTGGTGTGAAAGTGAGAAACACAGAAAACCATAATCGGCGTTGCCGACCGTAAGATTCAAACCCACCATCTCCCAAATAGGAACTCACATCCACGCAGCTGAACCGTGCCGTCAACTCGCTCGTTTTGTACGAGTTTAAAAACGTCAGTACTTTTGCGTTTCACATCAGAAATTATTGAAAAGAGGAGTAGATAAATTATAATAGCTTGCAGTCATCGCTGAACATTCGCCAGTTAATGTTTACCTCGAGTCAATACATAGTATTTGTTCTTCATCCTGTTTTATTAAGTAATTTTTAGACGTACTACTTGATTATGAAATATTTCATTTTATTCCAATGGATGGTACCAGTTTTTGGGGCACAACTCCCCCCCCCCCCCAACCATCTGATATGCGTGGGATTGCCAAGCGACCAGTCTTCAGCTCGAAGGCCTGCAGATTATGAGATAAACTGTCTTCAGCACGACGAATCCTTTCGGTCTTCTAGACCAGGGTCGGTGCCTCACTCTCGGATAACTCCTCATATGTCCTCACATAACCTGAGAAAACAAAGAACCAGCCCTCAAATCCAGGTAACTATACTTTATTTTGTCTGCAATCGAAACCGTGGCCTTCGGGTACGATGCAGGCTTGCTACCCCTAGACTACGGGGCCAGCATTGTGCGGTCTTACGAAAAAGCCTATTTAGTATACATTAATATTATGAACTAGCAAATGTACCCGTGCTGTGCTACGGTATTCTACATTTTATACGGATTTCTACGTAAATTACTGTACACGCGGAGAATAAAATTTGATTAAATTGTATATCTCTTAGAGTTATCCGAGAAACACCAGGGGGAGGTCCCCATACCTTCTTTCTCATGTAAAGTGCGCGTTGAGGAGTTTTGATGATCAGACTCCCTTTTTTAGCGGTCTACATGGTTGTTCCTACGATATTTGCTCGTATTTTCTCTATTTATACGTTTGATTGAGTTGGAAACTATGAACAGGGTGAAATTTGGGTACAGCTTTCACACATTGATATATCTTTCTCATATTTATGTGGCAGCTAGAATCATACAATTTGGCTCGCGCATGGCCGCAGTTTGTGCCAATGGACTACACTCTGCGGTACCGTTGAAATATTGACGGCCACCCTTAGTACTATTCGAGGACGATTGTAACCTGCAACGGTATCCGGATCAATGGCTGAATGTTTAGCGTTCTGGCCTTTGGTCACAGGGGTACCGTTTTCGATTCACGACGGGCTACGAGCGTCAAATCGAAAAGACCTGCATCTGGCGAGCCGAACTTCTCCTTGGACACTCTCGGCACTTAAAGCCATACGCCATTTCATTTTTTTTAACCTCCATCGGTATGCCGCAAATATCTCGCAGAATAGCAGCTTGAAGTCTCTCTCGCCTTATGCACAACGAACAATCACGAGTTTACAGGAATGATGACGAAAAGGGCATTACTTTACTTCCCTGCTGGTAAGCAGCCAGAGACGTTGCCATGGTAACTGATAGGTCCGTTGTCGGTCTGCGACAGAGCACGAAACCCGCAGAAAATAAGATTTTTCTCCGTCATTTGAAGACTAAGCGAAATTACGGAGAAAAAATTAAAATAAAGGGACATTTCACATGTAGTATACAGATTTTACAGAAAATAGTACGGTATATCAGAAAATATCAAATAACTCGTTGGTCTCCCTATAAACCCCCAGTTCGTTACGTGATTTTTACATCATATGCATATCAAAACCTCCTTATGGATGAATATATTCTAAATATGAAGTTCGGTCGAGATCTCTCCAGCCGTTTTTCCGTAATATTGAAACAAACTGACAGCAGACAGGAAAGCTAAAATCACTGATATGGTCTTGAGTTGACCTAAAACGAATAAATATCTTTAAAAAAAATGGCTAAATTACAGACTTTGGACGCCCAGAACTTTATTTATATGGTTAAATGATATTTTTCAATCGAAAGGCTTCGAGTCGGATATTTACCCAAATAATGAGAGTATACATTTGCTAGTTCATAATGTCAATGTATACTAAAATGTCATATATGTTTCCACTGTAGAGAGTGGAATTCAAAATTAATATACATAAAACCAAAAAAGGGATATAAATTGTCAAACAATTAAAAATGGTGAAGGAGTGAGACGAGATTGCAAGTTGTCAAGAAAGTAGAGTATTTGGGTATGATATTAAGTGGAAATGGAAAATGGTCAGAACAAATAAAAAGACAAACTAAAGGGTATGAGTTCACTGACAGCTATTAACATTTTGGATATACAGATGCCCAACTCTGATTACAGAGTGAATAAAAATGTTTTAAATGCATTAGTTAAATCTAGGGTGTTGTACGAAGCAGAGTTCTGGTGAGTTGAATGGAATGTTTATACACTTAAGGCAATTACGTGTATATTTTCTAAAATAAGTATGGGACTAATCAGTTGTACAGCTAACTGTGGAGTGAGAACGATGTGCAATGATGTAAGCCCGCGTTCATATTTTGCCAACAAGATAATCAAATATTGGTTGAGAATGAAGTTGGGATCATGTGGCGAAGTGTTACACATAGCCTACCAACACCAAATGAAAGATCAGAACCAAGGATACTGGGTGAATGGGGTACGGATCATTTTGGAAACGGTAGGAATGGGATACTCCTGAGAAAGGAATTGCATATGTAAAAAAAGAAAGTAGTAAGATATTTTCTGTGGCAAAGTTAGGGCTCTTGGCCCTTTCTTACACTTAACCACACACATATTATTATTTGTTAATACAATGACACTGATTAACTTAAAATACTAAGAACTACAAATAACATTAATGTTTAAGACAAAAAATTGAATAGATACACGCAAAGATGAAAGAAAGAAAGGAAGAAAGAAAGAAAGAAAAAGGAACTGCCTACATAATACAGATTTGAAAAAAATACTCATTTCAATACACGACGAAATAAATACGAGCGTAAAAATACTAGTTCGCTTAATAAAAATGTAAAATGAAATTCAACTAATTGTATCCTTGCAATACTAGTCTAAGTTAAATACAGTTACTAATAGCTATGTTTAGTCTACTTCTACTTCGTAAATACAGTGCGGATGTTTTTAATTTAATCTGAATTATCATATTAACCCAATATTTTATTTTAATGTACAATAATCTCATCTCATTTTCATACACAATCACTCATTCCACTCATACAGGTACCTTGCTAGAAGCACTTAACGAGGAACTGCTGGTAAGAGGTTTTAAATATACTTGTTGATGCAGCATCCTTGATGTCTTTGGGAAGAGCATTCCACCATCCCGAAGCGGTGATAGTAAATGATCGATAGTATGTGGTTGTTCGGTGGACAGGTATTTCTAGGAGGGACACTGAGCAAGTATCATGGAGATGTAAAGAACCAAGGTGACGAAAATTGCTGGAGAGATAAGCGGGGATGTCTTCCGAAAGTACCTGGTACACAAGAGTATTTGAATATAGTTTACGCCTGTCGTCAGTCGTAACCAAGATAATTGTTTATAGTAGGGAGAAACTCGAGTGTCATACCGTAAATCCATACCATATCTAAGACAAGCATTTTGAGTCCGTTGTAGTTTCAAGATTAATTCATTTATTACATCAGTAAAAAATTACATCACAGTAGTCAAATATTGGAAATAATAATGACTGAACAAGTTGAACTTTTAGTGATCGAGGGAATACATTTCTGAACCGTTTTAAGGGGTGCAAGCCACAATAAAACTTTTTACAGATATTCTTAGTTCTAAGAATTAATGATAATGAAAAGCAACAAATTGCTTCACAACGTAAAAACAAGAGGTCACGAGAGGAATTTTGTAATGTAATTGGGAGAATGAGGATGAATATAGATAATATAACAAATAAGGAAATGAGAGTTATAATATAGTGGTTAATGGGGGTGCACAAAAGTAGCATGCGGAAAAAATAGAGATGAAAATAAAATGTTTACTACATTCTGAAGAAATGAGATTCTCTCTTCAGTTTCTAAATCAGTTACAAATATTAAATTTTGCTTTATGATATTTTCCGGACACGTTATTCTTTATTTGTGTTTTTACTTCTTGTTTTCAGTATGCTATATTCAGTTTTGTAAACTGCATGCATTGAATATTAAGATTAAAATAATCAATAATATATCCTGGAACTATGGATTCCAAGATTATGGGAGATTGGTATTATCTTATCTGAAATCTCTTGGTAACCCTATGGTTGTGAGTTTTTCAATACCCCATCAGCTACGGTTAGTAGAGATAGTGTAAATATATTTGGCCTTCTATATTTGATTGAATATAAAAATACTGCAGTTAAGAACAGCGATCTTGAATTTTATTTAGCGAATATCATAGTGATATTGTCCGACTCGTTGGCTGAACGGTCAGCTTATTGGCCTTCGGTTCAGAGGGTCCCGGGTTCGATTCCCGGCCGGGCCGGGGATTTTAACCTTCATTAGTTAATTCCAATGGCACGGGGGCTGGGTGTACGTGCTGTCTTCATCATCATTTCATCCTCATCACGACGCGCAGGTCGCCTAAGGGTGTCAAATAGAAAGACCTGCACCTGGCGAGCCGAACCCATCCTGGGCTATCCCGGCACTAAAAGCCATACGACATTTCATTTCATTTCATAGTGATATTCATACATAGATTTTATGACCGTCCATTGATACCAAATTTTACAATTGAAGCTCTTCACAGCAACTGAACATGCGTTATATTGTCGATCCACTGCTCGTTTCTTCTCTCTTGTCAGATAGAGGGTAGAACTTCTCCTAGATTCATCAGACGTATCTGTAGTATGTGGTAAGAGCAGCAGTACCAGCAGCAGCAACTGGAGCAAAGAAAGGCTCTGAAGAAACATTTTACTCAACATCTTTCATAGTTCTACCTGGAAGCTATCAAAGAAAGGTACTCTGATATCTGTCTTCATTGTGAAGGTGGTCCACGCCCTTACCTCGGACATGTTCTAGAGATTCGAAACAGTTTTTGATCCCACCCAGAATGTTTTCGGACGCCAATTTGGAAGTTAGGAGGAAGCTGGAAGACACCAGCGGACTCGCAGCCAAAGGAAGTAGGTTGCGAGGATATAACCATTCCTCTAACATGGCGTAGAGAGCAAATATGGGCAATTCCTTCAGTTTTGACCTAACTGATTAATGCAGCTAGTTGCAATGGTGGCTACCAATGATAGAGAAAGGGGGGGGGGGGGAGAGGAGATTGCGCTTTGTCTCTTTTCAGGCGCGCACCGTACCGTACATTTATTTGCTGATGCCTCCGTGGCTTCAGTCATGTGCTATTAGTATCCAGTATTTGGGAGATAGTGGGTTCGAACCCCACTGTCGGCAGCCCTGAGGATGGTTTTCCGTGGTTTCCCATTTTCACACCAGGCAAATGCTGGAGCTGAACCTTAATTAAGACCGAGTCCTTACCAGTCCTGGACCTTTCCTATCCCATCGTCACCATAAGAACTGTCTGCGTCGGTGCGACGTAAAGCAACTTAAACAATTCCTTGACCTAACGCAGGAAGCTTTCTTAGAGGTGATGGCTCCTCCCCGCCATCACCCGTGGCGACCATCCAAGTAAGTCGATGCGCTTTGTCGCCCCCGGAATCCTTTCGGACGCGTACCTCATCCCGCGTATTTGCTAATATCCCCGAAGTTTCAGTCGTTTCCAACACTCGGGACTGAATCCCCAAACAGAGAAAAACCCTGCTCTGAGGAGCAGTGACCTCGTGTCGAGTTCGGCTGTCACCCCGACGATATTAACAAGTACCGCGGGGGAGTACCAGCTGCGATCGCAGCAGGCTTCACCGAAGTGATGGCCCCTCCCCGCCATCACCCGTGGCAACCATCCAGAGAGTCAGCACGCTTGATCGCCCCCGGAATCCTTACGGACGCGTGCTGGGTGAACGAGGAATAGCGAAAACAATTCTTACCCTTCATATATTAACTGAATGCGGACTGCACAGTAAGCGACCTATTCAACAATACTATGCTTCTGTCGTGTCTCGGTGTTGACTGTGCACCGAATGTGTTGTGACCATAGAACAGCATGAAGGCTTCTCACAATCCCATTATTTCCGACCAGATCTTAAAATTATGTTACACTAAGGAATAAGGTCGTAAGAAAAGCGAACTGAGTTTCTCTCGTATATTATATTATTACCTATCGGATGATTGTTGAATTGGGCTGTGAAACTCCTGCTCTCGCATGCTATTCTGGATCCCTTAAGAATATCAAATACTGTAGTAGTGTTACAATCTCAATTCTGTAGATGGTGCATCACGCTCAACGAACAGTGATTACTATGTACCGCATGTATTACAAGCTGCCATTTTTTCGTACATTAATACGTTTTTGTGGCAATAATAAGCTTGCACGTTTCCTTAGAAACAAGTCTGACATATCAAGCTTACAAAAACTGAACCGTAATACTATTTCCAGTTATTGACATTACTTCCTTCGTGATATACAGGCCGTATCGAGCCTTTCATCGACTCGAGAGCCCACATGCATGCCCCATGAAATCTAAATACTCCCTTAAATAGCTACATAAAATATTCCCCTCTCACCTAATATCAGAAATAATCACAAATAGCATGTTCAATTTACCGGTAACCTAATTTTAAAATAGTATGTACAATCTTGATTTCTCGCTTATTACGTTTAATTTCAATAATCATTCAGTAGTCGTAAATTAATCCATTCCTTTTGGTAAGAACCTGTGAATCTGATTGTTATACTAGAACATGAAAGCCCCAGGGGCTTTAACTTGCGATCCCCCTGTGAGTGGGGGCAGTAGAATAACACCCACGGCATCCACTTCCTGTCGTGAGAGGCGACTAAAAGGGCCCCAGAGGCTCTGAACTTAGAGCGTCGGTTGGCGACCACGGGGCCCTTAGCGGAGTCCTGGCATTGCTTCCAATTACTTGTTCCAAGCTCCTCACTTTCATCCATCCTATCCGACCTCCCTTGGTCAACTCTTGTTCTTTTCCGACCAAGCCGCTATTAGGTTTCCGAGGCCTAGGTTGTCCTTCATTTTCATGCCCTTCGTGGCCTTTGGCTTTCTTTGGCTGATACCTTCATTTTTCGAAGTGTCGGATCCCTTCCATATTTTTCCTTCTGATTAGTGTTATATAGAATATGGTTGTCTAGTTGTACTTCCTCTTACGCAAGTTGCTTTACGTCGCACTGATACAGATAGGTCTTATGGCGACGATGGGGCAGGAATGGGCTAGGAGTGGGAAGGAAGCGGCCGTGGCCTTAATTAAGGTACTGCCCAAGCATTTGCCTGGTGTGAAAATGGGAAACCATGGAAAACCATCTTCAGGGCTGACGACAGTGGGGTTCGAACCCACTATCTTCCGAATACTGGACACTGGCCGCACTTAAGGGACTGCAGCTGTCGACCTCGGTGTACTTCCTCTTAAAACAATAATCACCATCTTTTAACTTGGGAGCGTGGGTTGGCGTCCACGGGACCCTTTTGTGTCCTGGCATTGTATCCACTTGCTTGTGTCAGGCTCCTCACTTTCGTCTACCCTATCCGACCTCCATTGTTCAACTCTTGGTCACTTCCGACCCCGACGGTATTACGTTCTCAAGGCCTACGGAGTCCTTTATTCTTACAGCCTCTTTGTCTGATACCTTCATTTTTCGACGTGTTGGATCCCTTCCATTTTTCCTCTCTGCTTAGTGTTACATAGAGGATGGCTGCCTAGTTGAACTTCCCCTTAAAACAGTAGTCACCACCACAAGAACATGAAAGTAATTAACATCGTCACATTTTTCTTCATTCTTTTTTCTGGTAGACCTACAACTATTCAAGATGTACAAGAAAAATTATATGCACAGTGGGTAATATTTTTCTGATTTGAAGTCATAAATTTAGCATTTTTTAGCGTTGATACATTTTTGAATGAGTTTTTTAAAGTATTCTGAAGAAAGACAGAAAATATGGGTCCATTCATCAAAAGGTATAGGCCTAACATTATCGTGACACTAAAAATCGCATTTGCATAGAGCTAATAGTAAAATAGAAATGAATAGAGTGTAGTAGAAATATACATTCGTTTTAAATTGTTATAGATTAAAGATGAGTAGAAAATGTACCCGTGCTTCGCCACAGTACTCTATTATGCAAATGGATTTAAAACGTACATTACTGTACACGTAGTGAGAAGGATTATATTAAATTGCATGTCTCTTAGCGTTATCCCACAAACATCACGGGGAGGACCCCATACGTTGCTTACGATGTACGGTGCGCGTTGAGAAGTTTTGATGATAATGGCAGGCCACGTTTCCTACTGCTACTCTATTCACAATCGAGTTTGGGAATTCCTGCTATAACGGCAGGCTCACTGGCCTAATGCCATTCACAATTGAGATGTGCAGTTTTCATTATAAGGATAGAAATACACCGCACAATGGAAGCTTGGCGTCTCTCTCGCTTTCTACTCCACGAAAAACCACGAGTTTACAGGAATGACGATGAAAATGACATTACATTACTTCTCTGCTGGCAAACATCCAGAGACTTTGCCATGGTAACCGGTAGGTTCGTTGTTGGTCACTCAATGCAGAGCATGAAACTCGCAGAAAATAGTAATTTTCTCCGTCATTTGAAGAGTAAGCGAAATTGTGTACATAACTAAAATTGTTTATAATGAAGGCAAGTTTCACGTATAGTTTAACAGATTTTACAGAAAATCAATAGTATACGAGAAAATGCAGAAAACCTGTTCTGGTCATCTAATAAAACCCCACTCTATTCAGTGATATTTAAAACATTTGTATACCTGAGCCTGCTCCTGAATACTCTAAATATGAAGTTCCTTGATATCTATCCATTTGTTTCGCTGTGATGGTAGAACAACTGACAGACCACGAAAGCTAAAAACTACTGATACGGTCTTGAGTTGACCTAAAACGGATAAAATTCTGAAAAATTGGCAAAATAAACGAAATTACAGACAGCGGACCCCCTACAACTTTATTTATATACATTTCGCAAATTATTAAGGTCCGAATGGTTAATGTAAGGGGGGCGGTTGGATTTGTAAATGAGGCAAGAAACTAGAAATTAGGTCCAATTTCCGCACTTGTGTTCAGTGTGTGTCTGTGTTTGTGTGTGTGAGAAAGATAGATAGTTTGTGCGTATGTGTGTGTCTTTGTGTGTATGTGTGTGCGCGTGTTTGGTTTTACGTCGCACCGACACAGCTAGGTTTTATGGCGAAGATGTGACAGGAAAGGGATAGGAATGGGAAGGAAGTGGCCGTGGCCGTAATTAAGGTACGCACCGAGCTCGATAGCTACAGTCACTGAATTGCGGCAAGTATCCAGTATTCGGAAGATATTGGATTCGAACCTATCTGTCGGCAGCCCCGAAGATGGTTTTCCGTGGTATTCCATTTTCACATCAGGCAAATGCTGGAGCTGTATCTTAATTAAGGCCACGGCTGTTCTTTCCCACTCCTAAGCCTTTCCTGTCGCCAACCAATCTATATCGGGGTGACGTAAAACAACTTGTAGAAACAAATATAAGATTCAGCCCCAGCATTTGCCTGTTGTGAAACTGGGCAAGGCCTAGGAAGTGGAAGGAATTGACCGTGGCTTTACTTAACGTACGGCCCCAGTATTTGCCTGGTGTCAAAATGGAAAAGCCCAGGAAAGCATCTTCAGGGTTGCCGCCAGTGGCATCTCTCGAATGCAAAATAGCAGCTAGCTTACACTTCCTGAACCGCGCAGCCAGCTCGCTAATTTGTGAATGCGTGTGTGTTCATGCACTGCTGTGCGTATGATATCGCGAATAAGCATCAACATAGCAGAAATTGTATTACTCTGAGCGCCCGAGCATGCCGGGCTGATCCTCTTGCCATGTGAGTTTTGCCGCTGGCTGTTATTCTACTTAGGGTGGGTGATCCATTGTTCGTTACAAAGCTCATTTTGTCACCAAAACCGAAACCATGTTGGTGATGGCTTTACATGATTTCATGAATAGAGAATGCTTGTCAGCTGACGAGGGCAGTTAAGTTGTACCGTGGTGATATATTAAATAATAAACATTAAATTATACCTGCATTTCATTCGTGTTATGAACGTTATCCTCTCAGTGGTAACTATTAACTTCTGTTTTATTGTAAGTGTGAATGATATTTCCTGTCTATGAAGTATTTCAGGATGACATTGAATGGCTGTTTCATGATAAATCAAACCTTCATGTTCACCACGATGTCACCAACATTAATTACTGTAGTTTGCACAGTGGACAAGAACGAAACGACACCGGTAGTTCTTATGGTGATGACGAGATATGGAAGGTTTTATTTTATAAAATGCTATTTTTTCGGGGCGTCCACCCATGTGAATCTTTTGCCCCTACTGGCACACTACTGGCATGTAACTGGAATGGCGGTAGTGTGGATTGTTGTGTGTGAGGAAAGGAAAATTAAGGACGTCACAAACACCCAGTCCCCAGCCCAGGGATATTAATCAGTACAATTAAAAGCCCCTGACCCGGCCGGGAATCAAAACCCGGGGCCGCCGGGTGACATGCGGACGCGTTGCCCCCTACAGCGTGGGGCCGGATTATGGAAGAGTTAGCATTAAGAAGAAAGCGACCATGGTATTATTTCAGTGTTGAAAACATTTCTTATCAGACAAATTTGGGGCCCCCATATTACGAAAAACGTAAAATTAAGCAAATTTCCTCAGCTGCAAATTTCCTCAGCTGTGCCGAAAGTTCAATGGCTAAAGGGCCGGGAGAGGTATCAAATTGTGAGCCTTCAATTGCTCTATCAAACTAAAACGAGAAATTTCAAAAATCACTAACGGCCTAGTCCGCCTCTGTGGTGTAGTGGTTAGTGTGATTAGTTGCCACCCCCGGAGGCCCGAATTCGATTCCCGGCTCTGCCACGAAATTTGAAAAGTGATACGAGGGCTGAAACGGGCTCCACTCAGCCTCGGGAGGTCAACTGAGTAGAGCCATTCTGGAAGTGGTTTTCCGTGGTTCCCCACTTCTCATCCAGGCAAATGCCGGGATGGTACCTAACTTAGGGCCATGGCCGCTTCCTTCCCTCTTCCTTGTCTATCCCTTCCAAATTTCCCATCCCCCCGCAAGGCCCCTGTTCAGCATAGCAGGTGAGGCCACCTAGGTGAGGTGTTGGTCATACTTCCCAGTTGTATCCCCCGACCCAGAGTCTGAAGCTCCAGGACACTGCCCTTGAGGCGGTAGAGGTGGTATCCCTCGCTGAGTCCGAGGGAAAACTGACCCTGGACTGTAAACAGATTAAAAGAGAAAGAAAGAAAGAAAGAAAGAAAGAAAGAAAGAAAGAAAGAAAGAAAGAAAGACTACCGGCCTAAATGCAGTTCCCGCAAAATGCCTAAAATCGCTTGTTTCTTTACTCGTTTTCTTTTTCGTTCAATTCCTAGCCAAATTAACTTATTTACATAATTCATTCTGTAATGTGTTCCTTGGTTCAATACCCTCAGGCGTCGTTTTGATTTTTGAAAAATGTTCACACCGAATGTTGACTCTCATTAGCGCTCGTAGTGGTAGAAAAAGGTAAACTGCTAATCTAATCGAACGGATAACGATGATTAAGGAAAGATTTGCAATTTTTAGGAATAAATAAAGAATATGCCCTCATACTTATCTAACATTCGTAGCTCATATCCCTAGGATGTTTTCAACATTGAGTTGCTTGTCTGAGAGAATATATCTGCGGATTTTTGTTCCTATTTTTACGAGTTGCTGACACAGATGGTCTTTTGGCGACGATGGCATAGGAAAGGGCTAGGAGTGGCAGGGAAGCGGCCGTGACCTCAATTAATGTACAGCCTCAGCATTTTCCAGGTGTTAAAACGGATACCACAGAAGACTATCTTCAGGGCTGTCGTGGAGGTATTTGGAATGCAAGCTCACAGCTACGTAGACCAAACGCCATGGCGAATTCTAGGAAGGGATTTGTGAAGTTAAATGTTACAAAAACTGAATGAACGTTTATAATTGCATAGATGATCAAGACTTCATACTGTCAGTGCGATTCTGCACCGTCAGTTATTCGGTACCTGGTATTACTTGTAATTAAAAACTTCACCGTACATATGGTATCAGAGCGTGGTTGGAGGGTGCTGAAAATATCGTGAAGAAAGAGGTGGGAGAGAAGTTGAACTAGACGACCCCTGCTAAGGATTAGTGTTGTTTTTCTGAATATTAGGAACTTGTGGTAAAGTGTCTCTAAATTCCATAATAAGGCGTTGAAGTTCAGGATAAATCTAATTCGATGTTAACAGGTGTTCAGATTTTTTCACAAAAAGTATTTAATAATTTTACCACTTTCTGGATAGAAATGGAGGTTGATACTAAAAAAGAAGTAGAAAAATTATCAGCAAATACATTTTGATCAAATCTATTATAAGGGTTGGTAAATACCAATTATGATTTGAGTTGGACGAATCACCAGATAGGTATGAAGAATGTGGAGAAAAATTGTTGGAAAAATAAGCATAATAGATCAATCTAATATGAACTTCTACATACTACGTAGTATTTTAGCTTCCATTATAACGGGTACAGAAGTTTTGAAATCTTAATATTTGGTACATTCATATAATCTAGGTATTTTAAAAAGAAATTTGTATGACATAACGTTCTGTTATTCTTGTCAGTATCAAAGTGTTTATGTAGGCTAACTTTAACCGTCCACTGGGCGCGCGGCCGCACTCAGTGCGACACATTCCTTTGTTTTCACTTCGCTGATGAACGTAGTCATTGCCCGCCTTGGGAGCCAAGGTATGCTATGTTCATTATATGAACACTAAGTTTCAACTCAACTGATCGCTTATCTGCCTCTTATCAGCCACATATGGGCTGTACAAGCTGACAGGTACTGTGACGGCTCACTGAGTGAAGCGCGCGCCCACTCCCGTAAAATTCCTTTCGCACTTGGTGTAGGACGGGTTCGCTCTGTGTATGCTTGTTTTATGCTTAATGCAGCTCTTCCGTTGTGATGTAAGCATTATTCGTATAAATCTTCTCGCTGTGAACATTCCAATATTATTTTTCACAACGGTAATTATGCTTCAGATCGATTCTTTTTGATTTGTTCACGAACTGTTTCTTGATCATAACATTCGTTCAAAATATTACTTATCTATTTCTTTTGAAAGTATTGAAAGATTGGCAACCGTGGACGACATTCGTTAAGTTCTTCCAGAACTTTGCGATTATGGTCCTGATCTTCAACCTGAATTCTGCAAGGACGAGGGCGACGATCCCGGACACGTATACTGGTAATAATAAGAGTTGGTGTCTGACATTTCTTAGAGGGAGGTCCGTTTACTACTTGCCGAGGCGGGATAAAGGGAGTGGCTGTGTGGTTGCCATGGAAACGAGGGTGGGGCGACTGTGGTTGCCATGGAGATAACACTTCAGGGCAGCTCGTCTTGCTGGGAGTTGCCAAACCTTTCACTGTCACTGATAAGAACCTGATTGTTGGTATAAGAGTGATCGCAAATGGGACGACACCGCCTGGCCAGGTAGTCTACAACAGATCACAGCGATCAGAATGAAGGAGGGAACAAGTGAGCCGGAAGCGAGGGGTAAGAGTATGTAGAAAGGAATGCTGGAATGTGGCAACATCGTGAAATGGCACGTGCAGTGCTCCTCCCTCCAACCTTACCTGTCAGACACCAACTCATATTATTAGCAGTATAGTTGTGGTGAAAGGAGAAGATCATAGTGATACGGATCAGTCAGTGAATTCGGGAGCAGGTGAACTTGACAACGACGGAAGTGATTTCAGATTTTATTTTGATAAAGACTTAGACACAATCTGGTGCAGGCAACCGGTTACTGAACCAGTATAAATTGGGTCGAGAAATATAAAAAACTTTTCACGGTCCAAAACGAGGTGCAAGGGATGCTAGAACTGAACTTGATGCTTTTCTAAAATTCTTTGATTTTGATGTCATTGACAATATTGTTGTTGTTGCTAGAGGCCTTACGTCGCACCGACACAGAAAGGTCTTATGGCGACGATGGGACAGGAAAGGCCTAGGAATGGGAAGAAAGCGACCGTGGCCTTAATTAAGGTACAGCCCCAGTTCGAACCCACTATCTCTCGGATGCAAGTTCACAGCTGCGCACTCCTAACCGCACGGCCAACTCGCCCGGTGAGAATATCGTTTCATGAACTAATATTTTAATTGCAAAATTGTTTCCAGCACCGAATTTGTGTAATCATGTCTCATGGAGGATTTATTCCTGATTGGAGTGAAAAAAGGAATATACCTTAACCGTGAAGAACTATGAAAATTAGACGGCACTAGTATGCCTATCCTAAGAGCTGTATTCTGTCTCAAGCCGTTCCGTTTCTCGATGCGAGCACTTTGATTTGATAATGTGCACACTCGTCCATAACGACAATAATGTGGTAAGTTAGCAGCTATTAGGGAATAGCAAACAAGCTATCAATTAAATTATTCGCATAGAGAGTTCGTCACAGTAGACGAAATGCTCGTAGGATTTCGTGGGCGCTGGGGTTTCGTGCATATATGCCAAACAAACCGGCCGAATATGGCATCAAATATACACCCTGTGCGACGGAAAAACATATTATATACCCAATTTTGAACTGTATTGCTGATTTCAGAAACCAGGTCCTTTTGTGACATCCAGTAAATGATTTGACATAGTGAAACGATCGACTGTATCGATACAAAATTGGAAACGAAACGTTACCGCCGACAACTATTACTTTAGCGATGATTTGGCAACATTTCTTCATGAAAATGACCTCACGTTTTCACATTTTCCCCCAAAATGTGCATTTAAGTGATATTTTATATGAGCCGCACTCCGTGGGGCGCGCGTCCGTCCGTGTAATTTCATAAGGCGCGCCAACCGGAGAGATTTAATATAACTGTCGAGTGGCCTACATAGTATTTCTACAGTGCATAAAAAAATGTTATTCTACGTCATCATCAGATAACTGCTCTGATATGACCTAATATTTTCTTTGAATTCATTATAATACTGTCGTTGATTTCACCGCACTGTGGTAATTGTCATTAATTTAGCGATATGGTAATTGATTACTTTTTCATGTTTCACTGAAAACTGTCTGGCTCAACCCAAGCAGGCCCCTTGAAAGTTGAATACAGTATCCAGCCACCTCTTCCTACAGAAATTGCCCTGGTACTAGTTTCTGGTCTAGACTGAGTGTCTCAGGCCCGAAAAATAAAATCTCTTTCCTAATTTTTTTGACTTCCTGATGGAGAAACGAACCCGTGCTTAAGGCCCTCGATTAAGCAATCCCTATATTTTTTCACTCATTAAAATATGTTGCATAATCATAATAACTGTGCAAAACATATTGTTACCATTAACTTAGTAGAATCTTTGATGGAAGTATTTTTAATTGCCATTGAATTTTTGTGTCATTGCACAGGGAGATTTGTAACATAGGGATACAGCAGAGATTGGAAGCCGGGACTCTGAGTTGGAATGATTGAACCCCCTCTATGAAATGGAATACGAGATGGAATGCCTCAGTGAATTAGTCTCTTGGCGGGCTTAGTATGAGTTTATAAGCAACGATAATATGAAAGCCGTGAAGGCAGATTAAAGATATATTTGAGAATGTAGTACATGAGCTCAAGTTGCTAATGGAGAGATTTGAAGATGTGTGTTGGCTGCCTGACTTGAGGAGTCATATATTTGTGTGACAGGGACACGCCCACAAGAGGGACCCTGCAGAATGGAGAGTGAGCGATAATATTTTGTGAGGCAAACGTAGCCAGGGTTGTACACATTTAGGTCCCGTTTCCAAGACATGCGATTTATGTGTTTATGTGATTCACTAAGAAGGTTATCTTTCATTTAAAGTACTTTGCTCAGAGATAGACTCAGTGAACTAGTGTAATGCAGCCATTTTTGACTGAGTATCATAGTTAGGGTTTGCAGTGCCCATCTGCGGAGTCCAGTGATCACTTGTTCGAACCTCACAGTGTTCATTTGTATCTATAGTATTATGCTTGTTTCAATGTGGTGAGTTCATTTTATGTTGATTTATCAACGCAGGTTCCAATCCTGGGGTTGATTGTGTGTGTGTGTGTGTGTGTGTGTGTGTGTTTGCTGGGTTCGATTCCAAACCAGAGCATTTCATCTTGAAATATTCTGTGTGTTAAGAACGTGTTGTATTAAATGGGTTTATTATTTTGTTTATCAGGTTATATTTAGGTTAGGATTCACTCAGACTTGTGGGTAAGTAATGTAAATATACCCCCAGTGTTAATGGGGATAGTTTGAGTGATTTCATTTGCTTATTATTCCTTTTATGTGAGATCATGGTAAAGTTATGATATCACGGCTGTACTTCGTCTCGTACTCAATCTAAATTGAAACAATCTTCAACCAATTAGCTGCGAAATTTGTCATTATTCATTTATATTGAATATGGTTATTTTGCATCCGTTTCCACAATCATCAGGAGGATAATAAACACTTTGATTTGAATATTTTAAAACCTTGTTTTCATTCGTTTTAGTTATATGGCACCCTTATTCTCCAACCCTTTATGCCGCTAAGTTTTATTTTATTTATTATGCGCAATTGATTTTATAACCCAGTTAACGACCCTGTAGTTTTATCTCCGGAGACCCAATGGGTGGAATATGGCCCGTACAACTCATTTGGTTACACAGTAATATAGTTTCATCCTCCCTTCGCAGAAGCTATTTAAATTACACTCACCATATCAACACTATAATGAAAGCCACACTTCTTCGTACGGTGGCGTGTCCCTTCAGTGTTGATAATACAGTATTATGACATTTTATTTCCATTGAAAGCGATATTCTTGTTTTTGGGCAAGTCATGCTCATGCGTAGCCATGTTTGAGTAAATACAATGAGAAGAAGGCTTCCACCTAATCAATACTTGTTTATTAAATTAAAAATTAATACTACAGGACCGGTTTCGACCTTTCTAGGTCATCTTTAGCTGGTCACACAATCATATATAACATATCATGCAATTATAAAACATCACTAGATATTTGTTAGATTTGGTGATGATTTATGATTGCATGATCTAGATCTTTTTTTGCTACTTGCTTTACGTCGCACTGACACAGACAGGCCTTATGGCGACGAAGGGACGGGGAAGGGCTAGGAGTGGGAAGGAAGGGGCCGTGGCCTTAATTAAGGTACAGCCCCAGCATTTGCCTGGTGTGAAAATGGGAAACCACGGAAAATCATCTTCAGGGCTGCCGACAGTGGGGTTCGAACCTACTATCTCCCGAATACTGGATACTGGCCGCACTTAAGCGACTGCAGCTATCGAGCTCGGTGATCTAGATCGTTGTTAGACGTTTGTTAGATCTGGTGATGTTTTATGATTGCATGATATGTTATATGTGATTGTGTGACCAGCTGAAGATGACCTAGAAAGGTCGAAACCGGTTCTGTAGTATAAATTTTTAATTTAATAAGTATTGATTAGGTGGAAGCCTTTTCCCATTGCATTTGTGTATAACATCAATACGTGAATTAAACTTATAGATTACAATGTTTGAGTAATGTATACGGAAAAACGACAGCTGACTAACGTTTGGGGCACGCACAGACGAATTTCATTGGTTCTGACAGGCAAAAAGAGTTACATGGAAGATACTTCTATTTCCATTTTCGAACCAATATTAAGACGTCAAACGACGTCTAGCTAAACTCCGGCTGAACATTGTTTATATAATGGAAGATCGTGCGCAACTTAGAAGTTCTTTAGGTAGACGTTGTCTAATGCTTAAAACTAGTCATCGTTTCTGCAATCGGCTCCAAAAGTTCGGCATCATCTACAAGCGCGAAAGCCCAGTCTTTGCTGACTGTCATTTTTAAATACAGTAATAATGTTTGCGAGTTTAATATTATATTTTCCTGCGTTCTGAATGAAGTCATGCCTGTCACTGATTGCAGTGCCCCACTGACTTTATTTCATGTTACTGTTGTTAGCCGTGTTATGAGGCTTTTTGTTGTTGCTCATGCAGGGGGTTCCCCTGACGTTAATAAGCTATAGGTAACCTAATATTAAAGCTGGAGGTGGTAACAGTAAAAGATAAATGGAAGAAAGGCTGCGGCGAGAACAAAGCAAAATGGTCACAATTACTGCGTGTGTCTTCACTAATTATGACGGGGAACAATGGCTGTCAGAATACAGAGTGATGTGCAAACGGAACAGTTCTGTGTAATAAATCTTAATATGTGTACCGTGCTATATTTCCTTGCATTATGCAAGGAAATGAATGATTATTTTCTATTTCATTGTTATTTTCTGTTGATAAAGCAGGGAAAAACTCGCTCCGCTTTTTAAATCTTGAAAACATTTCTTAGCAGACAAAGTATGGGTCCCACAAACTACGAAAAACGCAAAATCAAGCAATTTCCTCAATTGTGACAAAAGTTGAAGGGCTAGAGGTTTCAAATTGTGAGTCTTGGATAGCTCTATCAAACTAAAAAAAATAATTTCGAAAATCACTGCCGGCCTAAATGCAGTTCTGGAAGAACAGCCTAAAATCTTTTGTTTCTTTACTCGTTTTTTATTCCTAGCCAAATTAACTTATTTAGATAATGGTTTCTGCAATGCGTTCCTTGGTTCAGTACCCTCAGGAAGTTTTTGATTTTTTGAAAAATGTTCACACCTAATGTAGTTATAAGGGCTTAAGTGAAACTCTGCATTGATTCACATTTGCGCTCGTAGTGGTAGAAAAAGTAATCTAATCGACCGGCACATCGTAAGAAACTTTTTATTGCATTCGATGATTAAGAAAAAGATTGTAATTTTTAGGAATAAATAAAGAATATATTCTCATACTTTATTTTATTTTATTTACCTAAAATTCGTTGCTCATACCCCTAGGATGTTTTCAACACTGAATTCCTTGTCTGAAATGCTAGAACTGTGGATTTTTTAAGTGACTAGCGTTATTCATAGTTTTGTTCATGTCCCACATTCCAAGAATTATGCGCTCCCTATGCAGAGTGTTCAGCATTTGGCCTTCGGTTCTTGGGGCCCCGGGTTTGTTTTACGGCTCAGTCTAGGGATTTGAATCTTAAACCGTTAATACCCTTGGTTTCGCCAAAGGCTGTAGCCGTGTTTAAACACCGGATCGTGTGAGACCTCCGAAGTTAAGCAACATTGGGCTTGGTCAAGTTTTGGATAGGTTACCACGCGCTGTTCGTGGCGGGTACCGTACGTAAACTCCGGCTCAGGCACACCTCTGCGGAGGTTCAGACCTGCCTTCGGGCAGAATACACACTTACCTTTTACCCTTGGTTTAGTGTCTGGGTGTTTGTACTATACCCGACATCCCTTTGACTCATACTCTACACCACAGGTAGGCACACTTCAGCTCAATGAGCAGCGCTGCAACTCAGGCAGAAAAATGTGCACAGCATGCGCTCTGACAGAAGTTAACCTTGTAGCTGCTTGCACAGCTTGCCGTCACAACTGCGGACAAGCCGCGTACCAAAACAGATTTAAATTTTTGATATTTTATTTGTGTGTAATGTCTCGTTTTATTCAGTGCATTAGATTATGGTGCTAAGTAAATACGTTTAATTATATTTCTATCATTAGGTTATGCGTAGGAAACAAAATTAATTACTTTGACATCTGATAATTAAATACTCCTTTGATTACTACCAATAGTCCTGAAAATACAATAAACTAACATAAAAACTTGTTTAGAACACAGCATAAACGATGAACGAAAATTAGCTCTAGGTTAAATGCAGGAATAAATATAATTTACCATAAATAAATCATTGCTCTGTGTGTTCTTATATATCTGAAATTTTATTCAGCATATAATGAGGAGGAGTGCGTATCTTTCCGCTGGAGAAGACGAAGTTATAGTATACTAGCTGATGTAACTGTGCTTCGCTACGGGATTCTCAGAAAGACTGACTTTGTGGTTTTCGTAACCGAAATCAACGTAGGTCATTACAAAAACTTTAAGTATGAATGTAGCGATTAAAAGCAATGCTATCATATAAAATACTCGATCAAATGGAAAGCCGCACGTTTTATCACTTTTAACGAACAGTGCTGCGGTTAGATTGCGGTGCCAATCTAATAGTCCAAAGTTCCAGAGCAGGGATGACCAGGCCTCAGATTGCCATAAACACTCATCTGCCATTATTCCGTTAAATATGCACACTGTTCATTCCAATCAGTGCCTCAGAGTAGGGACTGAAAAGCCCGAATGCTATGATGATCCAGTGTGTTACGTACCAGTAGTATCAAAAAATGTATAAACCAGGGGAATGGCATGCTAAAGAAGAAAGTTATCTAACTCCCCAGCTACTTCCCATCAATATTCAGGCAGGCTGTTACACTCTGTACGACTGGGCGAGTTGACCGTGTGGTTGGCGGTGCGCAGCTGTGAGCTTGCATCCGAGAGATAGTGGATTCAAACCCCATTGTCGGCAGTGCTGAAGATGGTATTCGGTGGTTTCCCACTTTCACACCAGTCAAATGCTTGGCCTGTACCTTAATTAAGGCCTAAGACACTCCTAGCCCTTTCCTATCCCATCGTCGCCATAAAACCTATCTATGTTGGTGCGACGTAAATCAAATAAAAATACTCTGTACGCAGCAGTAATCCTATCTACCGGAGATGAGGGGCAACAGAAGACACAAAGCACATCACGACAAACAATGGTCAATGTAATGGTATTGTTGATCAACGTTATGAGCTTTCTATATTGTAGGCCTTCACATTTAGTTTTCTTTCAACTCTGCGATTTGTAAAATATTTTATACCCTAAACTGTAGTTTCTTATTCTCCGACTTTACACACCGATTTTCATTAAATACGGTTTACCCATTTTCTCGTTACTCGGTGCTGATATGGACTTAGTGACAAAAATCCAAATTCATAAGTATCTTTGTGATCATAGCCAGTACGGTAAGACATGAATAATAGGAAATTTAATATTATATAACCTTAGTTATGTAGCATTCATCGATGACACCTCTAATAAGAAATATTTGAGAATTACATTTTAGGCCTTCCCCTAAACTACCATTTCACTCAGCGTGAATAAAATAATTTACAGCCTAGACTATAGCGACTTATTTCCTGACTTTACATACCGATTTTCATCAGGATAAGACTACTAATAACAATATTTGAGAATTAAATTTTAGGCCTTCCCCTTAACTACCATTTTTCTCAGCGTGAATACAATTATTGATAGCCTAGATTGTAGCAGCTTATTCCTCAATTATGAATACCCATTTTCTTTAAAATACGACCACTAATAACATAATTGTTGAGAATTCAATTTTAGGCCTTCCCCTAAACTACCGTTTTACTCAGCGTGAGTAAAATTATTTATAGCTTAGATTGTAGAGGCTTATCCCCCGACTTCACATACCGATTTTCATTAAATTCTCTTCAACCGTTTTCTCGTGATGCGTGTACAGACAGACAGACAGACAGACAGACAGACAGACAGACAGACAGACAGACAGACAGACAGACAGACAGACAGACAGACAGACAGACAGACAGACAGACAGACAGACAGACAGACAGACAGAAATTACGGAAAAGCAAAAAGTGCATTTTCTTGTTACTATGGACATGACCGATACAGAAATACCATTATTTTCAAATTCTGAGCAATGTACAGACAAAACTCTTATTTTATATATATAGATTTGCTGCGCTTGATCTTGCACTTGCAATTCGAAGAAGGGCAGTGAGATGTGCGTTTTATTTTTCGCAGTGTCGGACCCCTTCCATCTTTCCTCTCTGATTAGTGTTATATAGAGGATGGTTGCCTAGTTGTACTTCCTCTTAAAACAATAATCACCACCATCACCACCTGAGATGTGCGTCAGGGTGGTTCATCGTGGAGATGTATTTATCGTCATTAGAGAGAATAGTTTCTTACATAGATATGTTGATCCAGATAGGATAGGAGTTTGGCAGCCATTTTGTGCATATTTGAGAAATCTGTTTGCGAAAAATCTTCATAAAATGTGATGGGTTTCTTCGTGATTCATATTTAACCTTTTCATTATCACATCGAATTGTGAGCAATTCGCACTGTAGATCATACGGAACGTCATCAATTACTATAGCAGTTGAAAAGGGTGCAGCAAACACTTCCAGATCAATTGATAAATCGTCCAGATCTCTAAATCGGATGGAAAATTCTTTCACAAGACTCGCAAGTATACCTCAAAATGTCTTCAATTCATCTTCAGTTAAACTAGATGTCCGCACTGACAATTTGGGAAACTGGACTAAGTCACATTTCAACATCTGACGCTGTCAAACCTCCAACATTTACTTGAAATCAGTAATACTGTCTACACAATGAGTAATACGTACTTTAACTACACAACGCACTGTACCATACTATGCTATTTTATTGCGTAAACATAATATATTCAGCCCTGTACAATGCGGTAGCTATGGTTGCTCCTTGTCTCCGCATATCGCCATCTAGTCTTTAAAACACACACTGTCAGATAAATATCTGCTCACGCTCATGCAGTTGGCTCGAAGAGCGGGCTCTCTCATTGCCCACCTATGCTGTACGCGGAAGACTACCCTCCAAAAGCAAAAAGTAAAGTGATTTTCTACAGGTCATGAAGGCCCTTTGAGGAGTGAAAGATAAGGGCCTCCACCATCCGTAACCTCGGCACTTGCTGGAGCAGAGAGTTTAGCTCTTCGCCCGGCCCCCATTTGCCCCCAAGAACTTAACCTGGTACTCATTTCTGATGTAGGCTGAATGAACCTCAGGGCCCATGTGCACCTCCGGAAGTGGAAATCTCATTTCTTAAGTTTTTCGACTTCCCGACAGGGAATCGAGCCTACGTCCTTTTGGGTGAACCAAGCACGTCTCTACTGCCTCGGACAGGCAACCCCTAACACTATCCTCCACCACATGCAATTTCCTAAACACAGCAGGCGCCACCCACAAATTAGATTATAACATTCTACAATTCAAAACTAAATATGCTTTGGATGGTTGTACTTAAAAGACTTTGGTTTTCGGCTATCACTAGATAGGAAAGACAAAAGCAAATTGATACCGATTGACGGCTTGTTAATGTATTTGTAAGGTAATTTACAAGGGCTACTGCAAGCTATAATTAACCAGATGAAATTATTATTACCGGGCGAGTTGGCCGTGCGCGTAGAGGCGCACGGCTGTGAGGTTGCATCCGGGAGATAGTAGGTTCGAATCCCACTGTCGGCAGCCCTGAAAATGTTTTTCCGTGCTTTCCCATTTTCACACCAGGCAAATGCTGGGGCTGTACGTTAATTAAGACCACGGCCGCTTCCTTCCAACTCCTAGGCCTTTCCTATCCCATCGTCGCCATAAGACCTATCTGTGTCGGTGCGACGTAAAGCCCCTAGCAAGAAATTATGATTACATTTCCGGAATTCCCAAATAATTTCTATACTGAGGATGGGAACTACTGAACTGCATTAGTAGGTATTTTGTTAACTGACGTACCGAGTGAGTTGATTACACAGAACGGGTCGTATAGCTATAAGGTTGTATTCGGGAGTTGATGGCTTTGAATCTCATCGTTTCAAGCCCTGTAAAGTTTTTCGGTGGTTCTCCATTTTTACACTAGGTAAATGTTCGGGCTCTACACGGAACTATTCCATGTAAGAAATGTAAAATGCATGACTTTTCTGAAAACTGGCTCATTAAATTATTATTTGGGCTTCTGTGATTAAAATTACGTATAATTTATTTCGAGTATCAGTTTAGGACTACAGTATTTTATTTTAATTTTTAAATGTGTATCTGTATTCAAGTAAAATGTTTACATTAATACAGTATATTGTACACTTCAAACCTAGATAATTTTGGAATGGTTGTAACCAGAAGGCAGTGGCTTTCAGCCATCACAAGAGATTTCTACAGTACGCTGGCTCCATTGTCAAAGGAAAATGGATACCGATTGGGGTTTATTTATTTATTTATTTATTTATTTATTTATTTATTTATTTATTTATTTATTTATGAATTTGTAAGTGGCAAAGTTAAAGCCCTTTCTTACACTTAACCACATTCTTTGCTAAAGTTTAAATTGTCTTTTCGTACAAAGTAGTAAGATGATGATAATGATGTGTGTAACTAGATGGCAGTGGGTAATAATGATGATTATAACAATTATTTTAAAAAAAATCTTTTTGTACAATTTACGTCGCACCGACATAGATAGGTCTTGTGGCGGGGATGGAATAGGAAAGGGCTAGGAGTGGGAAGGAAGTAGCTATGGCCTTAATTAAGGTACAGCCCCAGGATTTTCCTGGTGGAAAATGGAAATCCACGGAAAACCATATTCAGGGTTGCCGACGGTGGGGTTCGAAACCACTATCTCCCGAATGCAAGCTCACAGCAGCACACTCCTAACCGCGTGGCTAGCTCGCTCGGTATATTTAAAAAACTAACATGTAAGTTATAATATACACCATTGGTTCTGGAGTTATGTAGGAAACTAATTATCTACGTGACTTAGTGAACCTTAATGCAAGTAACTTATGAATTTATGTAAGTACTAAGTTGATTTTTGAAGGTAGTTTCTTCAGTGTACTGTCAACTAGAACAACTTCTAGCTTTATTTTGCTCTTCTGAAAATTGGCATTTCTCAAAACATGTCGTATCTAGAACCATAACATTCAGAAACTTTAGCAACAATTTAATAATGTTTTTGTATACAAATGGAACCTGTAAACTTAGCAAAATGTCGAAAATATGAGAAAAATCTTTAATTTTTCTTCATAAATTTTCCTGTCATTAACACAATCCTAGATCTTAAACATATGTAACAATTTTGTATTTAAAATAATCAGTATAATTTAGGTATATCTCTAGAACGATTCTAAAAGTCTCACGACACTACCTCTCGTGCATTAGAAGAAAAGAAACGTTGAATGTGACTAATTTAATGTTATCTTAGATAGGGCTGGCATTGTTCCTTTAAGGGCACGGCTGATTACTTTTACATGCCTTTCCTTTACTATCCCATTAGTACTGAACACTCGTACGTATTCGTATCACATTAAACAAGTCGAGAAACAAACTAACTCATCGTCACGGAGCAAGAGATCCTGTTTAATCTCCCGGAAGATAGCTGGGAGGAATTATATTTACGCAATTATAGCATTTAAGCACTGTTTTACGAATTCTTAAAGGAAGAGAATCTCCATGGACTTCGCATTCCAGTAGTGATAGGAGGTAAGACGTAAAATTCATGAAGCTTGTAGTAAAGTACAGTAGTTTGTGGTCCATTAAAAGAGAGTGATGTAGTTGAACGGGATCATTAGTACATTGTCGAATCATTATTGGGAGATTATCTCCTATATAATTACGTGTTCTATAGCAATATGCACGGACTTGTTAATGATAAATAATTAAACGTGTCATGATTAAATTCCAATTACCTCTCAAATGCCCTTAGCCAGCTCAATAGTTGGATAGGATCTATTACATGCACGATTGGGATTCGAAAAACCAATATTCTTTCTGTTTAGGCAAATCTTCATACAGAAGTACCTATTGCGTAAAGGAAGCTTGAATATTTGCTGAAGAAAAATGTAATTTGTCCTACTAGTACCTGATACTTTCATTTCGGTCAAAATTTTTCACAAAATTTCGTGAAATGTAGGAGGGGAAGTTCTAGAAGTCTTGGCCCTCTCTTACACTTAACCATATTCTATGCTAACGGTTTAATTGTCTTTTCTTAATAAATTAATAAGACGATTATTATGACAACGATCATGATGATATAATTTATATAAATAGATATTTAAATAATATATAATTTATATCTTCGTTTATGTCTAAAATATACTACTAATTTAGAGAAAATTATTTTTTAATACTGTTTATGAACGTAGCATGATATCATATCGCAAGCACACTTAAATTTTTAGCAGTCTTATACATTGAATTGTTCTTACAAAATTGAAAGCCCCAGGGGCTCTGAACTTTGGAGCGTGGGTTGGCGACCACGGGGTCCTCAGCTGAGTTCTGGCATTGCTTCCACTTACTTGTGCCAGGCTCCTCACTTTCATCTATCCTATCCGACCTCCCTTGGTCAACTCTTGTTCTTTTCCCACCCCGACGCTATTAGGTTTGCGAGGGCTAGGGAGTCTTTCATTTTCACGCCCTTCGTGGCCCTTGTCTTCCTTTGGCCGATATCTTCATTTTTCGAAGTGTCGGATCCCTTGCATTTTTCCCTCTGATTAGTGTTACATAGAGGATGGTTGCCCAGTTGTACTTCCTCTTAAAACAATAATCACCACCACCACCTTACAAAATTGAAAACGAAGAAAGTTTCTTAATACCTTTACTCTATGTAAAGTAATCCTGTTCCTTAGTTCAATTTTAAATAAAGGCAGGTTCAAAACCTCACATTTACATTTATCCATCAACCATTATCACACAGCATGTGCCAATATTTTCACTTTGTTTTTCTACGTATTTGTTCTGCTGTTTATTTGCAGCTAGCATCTTCATAACTATTTAACTTCTGATAAAAAGTGCCTTTTAATTTTTTTTATTTCAAGAATAGTCAATCAACTTGAAACTTCGTGAAAAATTTTCTTTCATAAATCAGCCGAATGATTAAACATACTGGTGCTTGTTGGCGAATCTTTAGATCACATGTCGCGTGTATTGCTAATGACGACAACAATCAGTGTTGCTGGCAAGGCTACAGATGTGTCGGAATTATGTATAAAAGTACGATGCCACGCCCGTATTTCTTTTACAGTTTATGGCATTACCGCTCCCTGAAGATTATTTTATATAGAGTGAGATCTATACCTTAAAGGAAGGCTATATTTTAACATTGTGGGATTTCGCGCAGCTACAGTGTAGTGTTAAAACGCCGCTGGGTGGTATTCTTCACTAAGATTTACTTCTCCGTTTCATTCAAGATTTACAAGATGTAGTCCCTAGACGCGAATATTTTCACCGAGTACACACGTACACTTTCAGTTGCTCTCTTTGTGTTCCTGCCAAGCTTCGTGGTCCACGAAACCGTATGCGGGCGCTATTAAACACAGTGATGTACCTATTTAATTCTACAACTACCAAGGACTTGCCGGTCATATTCAGGCACAGGAAGTTATTAAGAAGGACCACATCACATTTTTAAATATCAGTATATACTCATATTTCAAACCTGTACATTTGTAACTATTGCATTTCCAGGCCCAGATTTAACAAAGTGAAATGAAATAAAGTAATAATAATAATAATAATAATAATAATAATAATAATAATAAAGTGAAGAACAGTTAAAATATCAGTAATTTTCTTCTGTCACTGTTTATTCACTATTACCGTCTGTCTTTTTCAAAACTTTCGAATATAATTGTTTACTATGAGTTTCACATACGCACTTCATCCAATATAAGCTCATTTTTTTTCTTACTTGAACTTCTGTATTTTTAGGCCCATATTCAACTTATTCATTTATTTCAGTTTCGTCGCTATCACGCATACCCAAATGGTTCATTTACCTATCACTACTATCAAGTAATTCATTTTCAAATGTTCCAACCATATCTAAATATATCAACTACTCTTCCAACAGCTGATTTACAAACAAAGGAATAAAATGATCTATAATATTACAAAGCTGACACTCTCCGACCTGAAATGTTTTCTCTTTCTTTATTACTTCATCTCGTCACCACATTATGTGAATTTTATAATGATAAGTTAATACACACGCACACATATAGAACTACACTCTCAAACAAAGTCGAACTTCTTTTTCCTCGTTTCGTTCGCCGTGCATGCTGAAAATAAACCAATGGTGATACTTTTTTTTAAAGCCTTTATACTTCTATTCGATCGGTATATACAGAGTGTCCGTAAACAAGTTACAGAAAATGTGTGGGCATAAAATACCCAATAATGTAAGAGAGGATCCTCCCTTCACATTTCCCTAAACGGCTTGGTTAATCGCCACATCTTCATATTTTTTTTATGCCCTGTGATATGATGCACTGAATTCGCAACAAAACGTTAGCGGTGAATAGTGTTAATATTATCATTAAAAATTCCAGAAGAAAATGCATGGAAATACTCAGCAGGACACAGAATGCATTCAATGTTTAAAATCAAGTCAGAAATCTACTACGGGACTGCAAAATACCACAGAAAGCAAAAACAATCCTGTACCACACATACTTCATACCGATTCTCATATATGGTTTAGAGGCATAACTACAATGACTACAGCATAATTCAGGCAACAGAGATGGGATTCATTAGAACTACGAATCAGACTACCTGAAAGGACAAAATAACAAATGAAGTAAATAGGAAGGTAGCTGGCATTGAGGTACCTATTACCAGTGCAATAAAGAAGCATGGACTTCAGTGGTATGGGCACGTTATGAGAATGATGAGCAAGAGACGTGCCAGACAATACTTCGACTTTGCTGTCTAAGGAGAGATTTTTTTATGATTTTCTTTACATCGCACCGACACAGATACGTCTTATGGCGGCGATATGATATAAAAGGGCTAGGAGTGGGAAGGGAGCGGCCATGGCCTTAATTAAGGCACAGCCGCAGCATTTGCCTGAGTGCAAGCTGACAGCTGCGCGCCCCTAACCGCACGGCCAACTCGCTCGGTTCCAGAGAAAGAGACCACGGGGAAGGTGAAGGAAATTCTGGATAGTCACAGTGAAATCTGATGTGGAGGAGAGAGGTCTCAATTGAAAAAATGTGCTGGAATAGAATATTTAAGCAGACAGGAAGATATGGCGAGATCTTGGACACCACACCCGGGAAACTGGAGTTGAAAAATGATGATGATGATGATGATGATGCAGGAATGACTACAACCTTTACTAGTGGACGGAGTGCAGACATGAGCGCACTACTGGGAACCGCACGATATCGTCTGTTTACAGGTACTGGGCAGTTCACAAGCAATATACTAGAGTGCATTACGTGACTCAGCTCATGTAGGAGAGGGGAGTATAAAACGGGCCATCGGGAAGAAGAAATTTAAAGCAGCATTTCCTATAAGTGCGTGCGGTGAAACACTCTAGAAAAATGAAAACATAATATTCACAGTAAACTTTCTTCAGCTTATCCCAGTTATTTTGGGGGTCGCCAGAACCTCCCGGGCTCATTTTGGTTTTGGCCCAGGATTTGAGGCCGGATGCCCTTCCTGATACCACGTGATTCTTGAGATGAAAATCTCGATCCAGTATTGACTGGGATTCGAGCCTCAGCCTTCCGGGTGGGTGGCCGGCAGCTAAACCACTGAGCTAATCACGCCCCGCCCTTCAATATCCGTAGTACGCACTATACAAAAACAATGAACAGAAACCATTCATCAATAAATGTACGTCCTCAATGGCATCAGGGCTCTAAAGTCCAAAGCGTGCTACGGCAGGGATTCTAAATAATGTAAAGGAGATGTTTGCCATTTATACTGGTGTACGTTTCTGATTAACAAAATAGGTAATAACGTACGAAACAACATCGAACATTGTTCTATTAGCCTATATCCTTGGATACTCCGAGCAAACTTCTTTCTTTCTTAATGTCTTTACCCTCCAGGGTTGGTTTTTCCCTCGAACTCAGCGAGGGATCCCACCTCTACCGCCTCAAGGGCAGTGTCCTGGAGCTTCAGACTCTGGGTCGGGGGATACAACTGCGGAGAATGACCAGGACCTCGCCCAGGCGGCCTCACCTGCTATGCTGAAAAGGGGCCTTGGAGGGGAAGATCGGAAAGGATAGACACGGAAGAGGGAAGGAAACGGCCGTGGCCTTCAGTTAGGTACCATCCTGGCATTTGCCTGGAGGAGAAGTGAGAAACCACGGAAAACCACTTCCAGGATGGCTGAGGTGAGAATCGAATCCACCTATACTCAGTTGACCCCCCGAGGCTGAGTGGACCCCGTTCCAGCCCTTGTACCACTTTTCAAATTTCGTGTTGAGGCGAGAATCGAACCCGGGCCTCCAGGGGTGGAAGCTAATCACACTAACCACTACACCACTACTACGAAATAAGTTCAGCGTTGAGGCCTTCGGTTCAGAGGGTCCCAGTTTAGTTCCCGGCAGTGTCTGAGATTTGAATCCTATCTAAATCGCTCCTTTGACTCTATGCATGGATGTTCGTGTTGGTCCCAACACACTCCTTTTCATATTAGTACAACAGACCACCCGCATCTGTGGTGTAGTGGTTAGCGTGATTAGCTGCCACCCCCAGAGGCCCGGGTTCGATTCCCGGCTCTGCTACGAAATTTGAAAAGTACGAGGGCTGGAACGGGGTCCACTCAGCCTCGGGAGGTCAAAAAATGAGTAGAGGTGGGTTCGATTCCCATCTCAGCCATCCTGGAAGTGGTTTTCCGTGGTTTCCCACTTCTCCTCCAGGCGAATGCCGGGATGGTACCTAACTTAAGGCCACGGCCGCTTCCTTCCCTCTTCCTTGCCTATCCCTTCCAATCTTCCCATCCCTCCACAAGGCCCCTGTTCAGCATAGCAGGTGCGGACGCCTGTGCGAGGTACTGGTCATACTCCCCAGTTGTATCCCCGACCAAGAGTCTGAAGCTCCAGGACACTGCCCTTGAGGCGGTAGAGGTGGGATCCCTCGCGAAGTCCGAGGGAAAAACCGAACTTGGAGGGTAAACAGATGATGATGATGATGATGATGATGACAACAGACCACACTATAGTATAGTACAAACCACGAGAGGAAAACGCTATAAGTTAGTGAAATGAAATGGGAGTGTCCGCTAATACGTTCGACTAGCCAGGTGCAGGTATTTTGAGTTGACGCCTGTAGGCGACCTGTGCGTCGTGGAAAGAATAAAATGACGGTGAAAACGATACATACACCTAGCCCCAGTGCCAGCGGAATTAACCAATGATGGTTGAAATTCCCGGTCCTGCCGGAAATCGAACCCGGGATTTCCGTGACGAAAGGCCAACACGCTAACCATTTAGCCATGGAGACGGACGCTATAGTGAAAATATCACTCTACGTAAGGTTGGCGTAAGGAAGGGCATCTGGCCGTAAAATATGACCAAGTCCACATATCCGACACGATTCGAACCCACGATCCCACTATAAATTGGAAAAAGCGGTAAAAGAAGTATTTTCTGATATTGGATATAAACTAACTGTTGTACAATCATAAATATTTAAATTAGTCAATAACACGTGCAGTGCACCTTGTATAAGGAAATAAGTGATATGAAAGTCATTTTTAAGTACTCTGTTGAAAGACGGTCCACACCTTATATCCTTTCACGAGGTCAAATTGCTGTGAGCTCGCATCCGGGAGATAGTGGGTTCGAACCCCATTGTCGGCAGCCGTGAAGATAGTTTTCCGTGGTTTCCCATTTTCAGACCAGGCAAATGCTGGGGCTGTACCTTAATTAAGGCCACGGCCGCTTCCTTCCCATTCCTAGGCATTTCCTCTGCCATCGTCGCCGTAAGACCTCTCTCTGTCGGTGCGACGTAAAGCAAAAAAAAAAAGCGAGGTCAAATTCATTTTATTCTCTGTCTCTAGAGAAAAAATCCAGTCTGAAACAGTTAAAGCTGTCTAAAACCAAGAAAAATAACGCAACTTAGTACAGTATAGAAGATCCCCATAAAAATATTTGAAGTTTGATCCAATGAATGGACCGTGAACTCGTGTTGAGTTCCTGTTTTCTAAGTTCCCACGCCAAGTATTTTTCTAGCCTCACATCGATATTCTGGGACACAGGCGAAGTAAACAGCAATGTTACTGTTGTTGCAGGTTCGTTGAATTATTTAACAAAAGACATTACCAACGGAAATCGATTGCACTATTTGAAGCTCTCTCTCTCATTCTGCTATTCCTTATGCAAGAGTACCACTGGTGGGTAAAGTGGTTTGCATTGTTAATGCTCTGCTAACTTCAAGCACTTGGTGCGTGGTATTATTGGACTTTCGCTTTTTAAGTGGAATTCATTAAATCTAAGGGAGAAGTAGTGTATGTACTATGTATATATTTAGAAATATCTGTTCTATATTTTGTTTCTGTATTGGACTGCCAATCTTCGTAGTGTAACGGTTAGGGCTATTAGCTGCCGGGATCGATTCCCGGTCCAGCTAGAAGTTTAAGATTGACAGGAGAGCTGACATTTCATTGAACATGAACATGCAGCTACCCACGCTCGGGGGTGAGGGTGCACCACCCCGGAACGAGGGCACGAATTTATTTTTTACTTGTTTTGGACTAGCCATTGTACTGTTATTGAGGACTACTTTCAGTACAACAGCAACAGTAATGCCATACAGCGAAAATGAGTGGCAGTAGAAGAGACAGAGCACGTCTCACGTAATAACAATCAGTAACTTCTCCGTTACTGTTGATCAGTTTCAAGGAATTGAAATATTCTTTAAATTCCGGGTAAATTTTATATCATGTGGAAGTGCCTTGTCGTGAGATGGCAACCTGTATTTTGAGTGTGGGAGTGGTGATCATTGTTTTAACACAACGGGAATGTCATTCCCTCTTAACTCCAATCGAAGATTGAAGCTTCTGCAAAATAATGCGAAAGACCACAAAGGATTACAGACGCTCTTCGTCTCATAAATCTGCTGAAGGGAGAAGCATTACACGGTGTTGCCACATTCCTGCATTCCTTTAACCTTTCCTTCACTTCCACATCACTTGTTGGTTCGTTTGTACCACTGTGTTCTGTCGAACGTAACTAAGAAGTGAAAGGTTTGGCATATCCAAGCAACACGAGCCGGCCAGCAGGCTTATCTCCATGGCAACCGCAGTGGGTTCACCCTCGTTTCTATGGCAACCATACGCCCTACTCTCTTCTCCCCACCCAAGCAGGCAGTAAACGGACCTCCCTCTAAGAAATGTCAGAATGCATCTTTCAATGTTACGACTATAGACCTAGGGATGAATGTCAGATAGGAACGATGCAATTGTGGTGACTAGCATGTGTGAATGGAAGCCTCACGAATGTGTTAGCGAAAGTTGTAATTAACGTGAAGATTACAAATACTTTGTGGCATCGTCAGGGCTGCGTATTTATGGAGATCACGATAGTCACGACATTTTGACTATAGAATTGATCTTTACTAATGTTCACGAACTAAGGTGTTTTGACTAATAATAAATGAATTAAAAATTGGGACTTATTGTGAAATAGGATTCAGAGAGAAAATATGAACACCATTTCAAATTATAACTATCATTTCGTTTTATACCAAACTTCGCACTTATATTTATCTTAAGGGTGTTTGCTGCTGCATGAAATTTCACGGATATACGATTGAAAATAAAATAGGTAAGGTTTCCGTCCTCGGGTACTACCCAGAATCTGGGTTTTTATGGCGAGCTTTCGCCTAACAAGGTTGGGACGCGAGTGGCGTTGCTTTTCACTAGCACCAAAGTCAATGGCTCGTCTTAATTCCTTGGCATTAAGTTTTAAAACACAAGTGCTAAAATAAATCTCAATAAATACCTGCACCTGGTCATCATCAATTTTACAGACCTTTCCGAACATATAAATATTCACTCACTGAGTTTAACAAATGGATTTCTGGTTGATAATGATATGTACGTGCTCACGCAGTGTAAAATTCAAGAAACATAGCTCTTGATCACTATTCGTACTTCATGAACGCTTTATGCAGGTAATCTTTCCTATCACATTGCTTTTGAAGGTCAAAGCTCTATTCGGGCGTTGCCTGACGATTTTAAAATTAATCATACTACCCTCCGAGACATATTTGTTACATTATCGTCAGGAGCCTCTGGCGGAATTATTTTTAATTCGTCTTTGGATAATTAAAATTAGTTACGTTATATTTAGGTATTTCTGTACTAGAGTGAAAAAACATAATATAAATAATGTAAATAAGTAAGAAGGGGCATGATTAGTGCAATGTCTAAGCTGCTGGCTTTCCGATCCTGCGCTATAATTTTCACCTAAAATCACGCGGCGTCATGAACAGCATCCGGCCATCAACCCCTGGCCAAAACCAAAATTAGCCTCAGTGGCTTCAGCGACCCTGGAAATATTTCTATTTAGGGTAAGCTTAAATAACCTAAATAGATAGTTAAGGAAATAAAGAACAGATTTTTATCTTTTAACAAATTGATTTACGTCGCACCGACGATGAGACAGGTGTTAGGAGTGGGAAGGAAGTGACCGTGGCCTTAATTAAGGTTCATCCCCAGCGTTTGCTCGGTGTGAAAATGGGAAACAACGGAAAACCATCTTCAGAGCTGCCGACAGTGGGGTTCGAACCCACTATCTCCAGAATACTGGACACTGAACGCACTTAAGCGACCGCAGCTATCGAGTTTCGTAGGAACAGATTATTCAAGTATAAGATTGCGTTTGTAATATTCACGGTATATTTTTTATTAGTTGATCCGTACTTCTATATTTTTATTTCTAAAGAAAAACAGTCTCGTCACTGAAATAGAAAAATGGAACATACAATTTTTGGTCACATTCTACGGCATGAGAATTTCGTATGTATTTATTAAAGGAGCGCCGCCTCTGTGGTGTAGTGGTTAGCGTGATTAGCTGCCACCCCCGGAGGTCCGGGTTCGATTCCCGGCTCTGCCACGAAATTTCAAAAGTGGTACGAGGGCTGGAACAGGGTCCACTCAGCCTCGGGAGGTCAACTGAGTAGAGGTGGGTTCGATTCCCACCTCAGCCATCCTCGAAGTGGTTTTCCGTGGTTTCCCACTTCACCTCCAGGCGAATGCCGGTATGGTACCTAACTTAAGGCCACGGCCGCTTCCTTCCCTCATCCTTGCCTATCCCTTCCAATCTTCCCATCCCCCTACAAGGCCCCTGTTCACCATAGCAGGTGAGGCCGCCTGGGCGAGGTACTGGTCATACTCCCCAGTTGTATCCCCCGACCAAGAGTCTGAAGCTCCAGGACACTGCCCTTGAGGCGGTAGAGGTGGGATCCCTCGCTGAGTCCGAGGGAAAAGCCGAACCTGGAGGGTAAACAGATGATGATGATGATGATGATGATTTATTAAAGGAAGGATCGCCAGGAAATGTACAAGATAATGACCCAGAGTGCTTTTCGAGAACCTACTTCGAAGGATTATCCCAAGATAAATACCTCTGGCTGTGGCGTAAAGGCACAGTTTTAAGAAGAAAACGAAGCTTCTTATGTAAACATACTTTAATGAGCGTAAAGCAAGGCTCTGTTCAATCTACAAAATGCCTGTAAGTCTGATTAGGAAATCATTAATGTTACTTTGAATACATTTATTCTTGTGCTATTTACCACCCATTGTTACAAATATAATCCACGCAAAATGAAGCAGTTGGAATACTAACTGGCCATAAGATTCAGATTTTATCAGTAACGAAAATGTAACTTTTGTAACACAATATAATTAGTCTGGGAATTACAAGGTTACGTAGTAGTGTCTTCACAATGGAGAAATCCATACCTCATTGTGGACAATTGAAAACCCCTGCTAGTAGTAAAGCCAATTACAAGGACGTGGTAATGATTTACACTGAATAAATATTTGCTTATTAGCTTCCTGTCTAAATTTCCTTCATTGTTACGATAATTACCTTTTTTGAACCTTTGAATGCATTTAATATAAAGTTACCTCAAATAAGTGTATTTCGTTTGTTCTGTAGGTCTCCATTCTGTCCCATTTTAGCGAGCGTAGCTTGCGGTTTGTGGTGCATATGGACAAGCTGCGGTTTGTGTATAGAGTGTACCGCAGCACAGACGAGCGATGAGTGCTGCCTGGCCATCAGGACAGAGGTATTAGTACATAGCAAGAACACGAAGCACTGTACTGTATAACGACTGTCTGCGGCTGAATGCATTCTAGGTAAGAAATTATAAACTACTCTCTTGTGATTCCTTTGATGTACCTCGATAATCAATACAATAAAAATGTCAAATTTCACAGAGTTAGTGACGAGTCCTTTTAGTGGTAAAGACACAATGACCTCAGCTTCTCTCATTTGGTTTTGTTCTAAGTATCAAACGATGCATTAATGTTATTCGAAATCAGATTTCAAGTTTCGTTTCCAACTCCTCAAAGTTCTTACACCCGGCTACGTGGATGTGCATTACGGGTCGTGAAGCATTAGGCGACGGTTTTGAATTCCACCGTTGTCAGCACTTTGCGTGGCTGTCTACTTTCAGGTCAGACAAATGGCCGCAGCTGCTTCTTTTTTAGTCCTCGCCTCTTCGTATACTAATATCGTCTATAACCCGAAGGTGTTAGTGCGGCGTTATAACAGTTATAAAAGTAGGAAACTTTGTGTGGTTTTCCGTGATTTCCCATTTTCACACCAGACAAATGATGGGACTGAACCTTAAAGATGGCCACGGCCACTACCTCGTCAATTCTTGCTCTTTCCCATCCTCCCGTCGCTGAAAACTTTAGATGCGTTAGTGCGACGTGAAAACACTAGAAACGAAAAGCTTTGTTATAATGGCTGGGTGCTCCCGTCCGTGGAATTGGACCGTGGTCGCATCCTGACCAGTGTGGTATTCGGTATTGGCAGGGAATAAGTTCTATGGGCCGTTGTGTTCCAAATGCTTACACATACTGTACACTTTTTTATTCATTTCTGCGGTGGTTTGTGCTGTAGTGTGCGTAACAAGACAAACACAAACATTCAGATCCCGATCCAGAGGAATTAAACAGACGTGGATAAAACCCGCGTCTCGGTGGGGAATTGAACCAAGGGCTTTCTGGACAGGAGGTCGCTACATTGAGAATTCATAAAATGAACCGGACTGAATATATGCACTTCTTTACGTCGGACTGACACAGATAGGTTTTATGGCGACGATGGTACAGGACGGGGCTAGGAGTGGGATGGAAGTGGCCGTGGCCTTAATTAAGGTACACCCCCAGCATTTGCCTGGTGTGAAAATGAGAAACCACCGAAAACCATCTTCAGGGCTGCCGACAGTGGGGTTCGAACCCACTATCTCCCGAATACTGGACACTGGCCGTACTTAAGCGACTGCAGCTATCGAGCTCGGTGATCGGGTATGAAATGACATGAATCTTCGTGGCGAGATTTCAAGATAGGATTCCCTTTCTCACGTCAAACTTATCAGAGGAGTTAAAATGAAATGAAATGGCGTGTGGCATGTTCGGCTCGTCAGGTGCAGGTCGTTCAATTTGACGCCCGTACGCGACCTGCGCGTCGCGATGACGATGAAATGATGATGAAGAAAACACATATACCAAGCCCCCGTGCCAGCGAAATTAACCAATGATGGTTAAAATTTTCGACCATGCCGGGAATCGAACCCGGGACTGCTGTGACCAAATGCCAGCACGCTAACCATTTAGCCACGGAGCCGGACATCAGAGGAGTTAATGAGATGCGATGAAATGAATGACGTGAATTCCGGTGCCGACACACATCTTTATCCTGTTGATTGCACCATGGGGTCCCCATCCGACGGACGAATCACCATCAACAGCGTCATATGTCCTCACTCCATATGAGTACTGTGGAGAGATTTTGAATTTAATCCAAGCTTTTGGCACGCAATCTAGTGATTAGAAATTGTAAACCACCACTTCTCCTACCCTGCCGACCAACATTCTGATGGTGAATTTTTTTTCGACTAACGGGACTTCAACATCTTAACGATCATGGCCACCGGGTGGGCTTCTTCCAGAGATATTGATACAAGAAATGAATATGTACATTGTCAGTAAAATGGCATAATTTAAACAAGAAAAATGAAAACCACATTTCATAGTGCAATATACAAGCTGAAATGTGAATTACACTGACTGACAGAGCAAATGCAACACCAAGGAGGAGTGGTTCGAAAGGGATGAAAGTTGGGGAGAAAACAGAGTCGGCACGGAAGAATAATTGATGTTTATTTCAAACCGATATGCAGGTTACACAATGCGCACGGCATCGACTCAGTAGGATGTAGGACCACCGCGAGCGGCGATGCACGCAGAAACACGTCGAGGTACAGAGTCAATAAGAGTGCGGTTGGTGTCCTGAGGGATGGTTCTCCATTCTCTGTCAACCATTTGCCACAGTTGGTCGTCCGTACGAGGCTGGGGCAGAGTTTGCAAACGGCGTCCAATGAGATCCCACACGTGTTCGATTGGTGAGAGATCCGGAGAGTACGCTTGCCACGGAAGCATCTTTACACCTCGTAGAGCCTATTGGGAGATGCGAGCAGTGTGTGGGCAGGCATTATCCTGCTGAAACAAAGCATTGGGCAGCCCCTGAAGGTACGGGAGTGCCACCGGCCGCAGCACATGCTGCACGTAGCGGTGGGCATTTAACGTGCCTTGAATACGCACTAGAGGTGACGTGGAATCATACGCAATAGCGCCCCAAACCATGATGCTGCGTTGTCTAGCGGTAGGGCGCTCCACAGTTACTGCCGGATTTGACCTTTCTCCACGCCGACGCCACACTCGTCTGCGATGACTATCACTGACAGAACAGAAGCGTGACTCATCGGAGAACACGACGTTCCGCCATTCCCTCATCCAAGTCGCTCTAGCCCGGCACGTCTATGCTGTGGAGTCAATGGTAGTCTTCTGAGCGGACGCCGGGAGTGCAGGCCTCCTTCAACCAATCGACGGGAAATTGTTCTGGTCGATATTGGAACAGCCAGGGTGTCTTGCACATGCTGAAGAATGGCGGTTGACGTGGCGTGCGGGGCTGCCACCGCTTGGCGGCGGATGCGCCGATCCTCGCGTGCTGACGTCACTCGGGCTGCGCCTGGACCCCTCGCACGTGCCACATGTCCCTGCGCCAACCATCTTCGCCACAGGCGCTGCACCGTGGACACATCCCTATGGGTATCGGCTGCGATTTGACGAAGCGACCAACCTTCCCTTCTCAGCCCGATCACCATACCCCTCGTAAAGTCGTCTGTCTGCTGGAAATGCCTCCGTTGACGGCGGCCTGGCATTCTTAGCTATACACGTGTCCTGTGGCACACGACAACACGTTCTACAATGACTGTCGGCTGAGAAATCACGGTACGAAGTGGGCCATTCGCCAACGCCGTGTCCCATTTATCGTTCGCTACGTGCGCAGCACAGCGGCGCATTTCACATCATGAGCATACCTCAGTGACGTCAGTCTACCCTGCAATTGGCATAAAGTTCTGACCACTCCTTCTTGGTGTTGCATTTGCTCTGTCAGTCAATGTATATTGCGATATCTTGTCGGATGTATGAAATCTGAATGCTTAATCGAGCAGTGACAAAATACGCCTGAAATACGGTTCGATGGACCTTGTCAAAAGAAATGTCACCTTGGAAGAGAGTTTTATTTATTCCTATCCGTTAACTTCACACACACACACACACACACACACACACACACACACACACACACACACACACACACACACACACACACACACACACACACACACACACACATACAGGATTATCCGCGAAGTAATGTTAGGAAATGCAGATATTGGGAAGGTAGTGGCATATTAATTGAAGAACAATCACAATACGCATCCTATAATGTGCAGATAAGTCGAGATGTAAAACAAGTCTGTTACTCAGTTTAGTATAATGGAAGTGTCAGAGACACGAACGACACTATCAACACGACACTTTTTTCAGCCCGTTCTTGTCGTAGAACGTGGTAAACATATCATTTATAGGGACGGATAAAGTGGAACTAACGGACTAATTCTTTATTATTATTATTATTATTATTATTATTATTATTATTTTTCTCTAGATCAGAGTAAACAAATACCAAATTGATCCGTTGAATGAGAAAAATAACAGCGTTCAACTTTAGCCACACACACAAACTTCTACTAACTTTAAAACAAACAGACATAGATAATATACATACAAATAAAGAAAAGAACGCCACAGATTATAGGCAAAGACAAAAAGAAAAGGACATCACACAAAAACCTACTGTCCGGCCGAGTCATCACACCTGGTGAGAAGAAGGCCGCCCTCCCGATGATGACCCGACCGGCCCTGCCCGTGGAGACCTCCTGAAAGCCCTAAGATTCAACCAGATGACAATGATTTCCCTCTCACCATTCCATTTCTAAACGTACCCCTTGGACATGCCATGAAGTCCGGATATGTGACTACCTCTGATAGGGTCACCCAGTAGTCATCCTCAGTGTTTTCATGTCATGTCCCGCCTAAGTATATTTGTCTTGGGCCCTTCCCCACCCCGACTACTTACGGGTGAGTCCTCGTCACCCTTGTCCCTCTTTCCTTGCCATCTACACCATCATTTCTCTATACTTCTCCATCACCACCTTCCAGCATAAAATTCAGCCTTAAATAATCACTTCAAAAATACCCAGCCCTTACCATTACGACCACCCTTACATAATAAACGACATATAAACAAACAAATGGCCCACAGTCAATTCCCTCTAGGAACCGTTAGCCCTAGAAAGAAAAAGCACAAAGAAAGGCCAGCGCATACTTAAAAATAATCATAGAATACCACATATGCAATCCCAGAGCAAGACTATACCTTCTACCTAACTGTCCTTGTCGACATGGCACATTCCATCACCGCCATTGTTCTTCTGCTTGACCTACTCCGGATTGCTGAGCCCAGACAAACTTACCTCACCCGCCGTGTCTGTGTTTAAATTTTTTTCTCTCCTGTTGCAACTTCATCCTTGCTTCATCCGTGCTTAACCATGCTTAACCATGCTTGATCTAATTCAAATACCAATCCATACTCAACATTAAATTTGCCATCTCGTCCACAAAACCACAATTTCCCAACTCTCACAAATACATATAGACCCCTATGTACTACTTCTCTAAAATACCATATAGTTAAAAGATACATACTTCATTATTTACCTCTATCATCACCTCTCAGCCAATACTTTGACTTCCCTCTTTAATAATTTAATACAACAATAAACACACCACCACTTCTTAATTACTTCTCCAGTACCAATAAATAACTCTCCACCAACTTCTCATTATACATCCAATTACAATTACTACAACCTTCTATCATCACTTCTCCATCACCACATTTCACTATCCACAGTCATAACTCTGCTCCCTCTCCACATTCACGCATTTCATCAATACATAACCATCCACCGACTACGCATTATCCATCCAGTTACAATATCGCTTCTCCATCATTCAATATCCATACATATTCATACTCCTTGGACATGCCATGAAGTTGATCGGATAATCCGGATATATGACCCCCACAAGGTCACCCAGTAGCCATCCTCACTGCCTTCATGCCACGTCCAACCTCTAATGAATAATACATCGATACCTAATATTCATCACTATCTAATACTACAACCCTATACCATCACTTCTCCATCACCACATTTCAACCTCCACAATCATAACTCTACATCCTCTCCACATTCACACATTTCATCAACAACTAACCATCCACCAACTACGCACTTTACATCTCCATCACCACATTTCAACCTCCACCATCCTAACTCTACACCCTCTCAACACTCACATATTTCATCAATAAATATCCCTCCGCCAACTACACTTTGAACATCCAATTACAACTTCTGTCATCACTATTCAATACTTTAATGTTTTTTACTTCGAGTAATCACGCCCCCTTCATTTCCACCTGTACCCCACATGTCTGTCAATTTTTTATTCCTTCCTGCTTCTTTACCACCTCTCTTGGCCGCCGTTTCATCGCTATCTTCACTCTGTTGACTTCCTTTGCCATCAACTTCAGCTCCCTTCAGGTCCCTTAAGCTTCTGCTCCTCCCTCTGCTCCTACTCAGCTCAAGGCTCCCCCAGGTTGCCTCTGACCTTGCCTTTTTCCCATGCGCTTCCCTTACTTTACTGCCTTGACATTCCTGCCTTTCCTATTCACTGTTTCTGGTCACATTTTCACTTGGTACCTCTCCCTGCTTCTGATCACACAGTACACTGTTACTTTTGGTATTTTGTCTATCTTCCCCACTGATCGCAGCACTTCTCTCTTTTTCTTCATCTTGTTATATCTTCCTTTCTAAGTCACGTCCTAGTTCGTGAACCATGGGCAACGGCTGAGTGGCCTAGTAAGTGGTCCTGAGAGTCGGGATACCAGTTGCTATGGAATGGGAGTGGGCATCTCGGACATATTCTGAGTCCTGGCCCTCCTTGTGCTCAGCCGGCTAGGACTATACAATCCACCGGTGGTCCATAACCCGTTAGAGGAGAGATCCTCACTTGGACTATGTGCAAGTAGGGCAGCATCCTGCTTCATGAATCGACCGAGCTCAGAACATTTTAAGCAAGCCTCGGACCTATGGGAGTAACGGAGTCCCACTCCCATTTGAGAGGCGAGGGACTCCTTGGAAACAACTTGGCGAACGAAATGGAATTCGATGGGGAGCTATCAATATTAATGGGGCTTATGGAAGAAAGAAAGTAGAACTGGATGAGTCAGCAAAGAGGGTGCATCTGGATGTGCTAGGAGTAAGTGATATTCGGGTAAGGGGAGATAACGAGGAAGAGATAGAAGATTATAAAGTGTACTTGACGGATGTTAGAAAGGGAAGGGCAGAGTCTGGGGTAGGGCTCTTTATCAGGAATACCATTGCACGGAACATAGTTTCTGTTAGGCACGTAAATGAGCGAATGATGTGGGTAGATTTGTCAGTTGGAGGAATTAGGACAAGAATTGTGTCCGTGTATTCACCGCGTGAGGGTGCATATGAGGATGAAGTTGACAAGTTTTATGAAGCATTGAGTGACATCGTGGTCAGGGTCAACAGCAAGGATAGAATAGTGCTAATGGGCGATTTCTATGCGAGAGTTGGGAATAGAACTGAAGGATATGAAAGGGTGATTGGTAAATGTGGGGAAGATATGGAAGCTAATGGGAATGGGAAGCGTTTGCTGGACTTCTGTGCTATTATGGGTTTAGCTGTTACGAATACATTCTTCAAGCATAAGGCTATTCACCGCTACACATGGGAGGCTAGGAGTACCAGATCCATAATAGACTATATCTTAACAGACTTTGAATTCAGGAAATCTGTTAGGAATGTACGAGTTTTTCGGGGATTTTTCGATGATACAGACCACTATCTGATCTGTAGTGAACTAAGTATCTCTAGGCCTAAGGTAGAGAAAGTGAAATCTGTCTGCAAACGAATAAGGGTAGAAAATATCCAGGACGAGGAAATTAGACGGAAGTACATGGATATGATTAGTGAGAAGTTTCGAACAGTAGACATTAAGCAGGTTCAGGATATAGAAAGTGAATGGGTGGCATACAGGGATGCTGTAGTAGAAACAGCCAGGGAATGCCTTGGAAGAACTGTGTGTAAAGATGGGAAAAGGCGAACATCTTGGTGGAATGATGAAGTGAGAGCAGTTTGTGAACGTAAAAAGAAGGCTTATAACAAATGGCTCCAAACAAGGGCCGAGGCAGATATGGAGTTGTACGTAGATGAAAGAAACAGAGTGAAACAAATAGTTGTTGAATCCAAAAAGAAGTCATGGGAAGATTTTGGTAACAACCTGGAAAGGCTAGGTCAAGCAGCAGGGAAACCTTTCTGGACAGTAATAAGGAATCTTAGGAAGGGAGGGAAAAATGAAATGAACAGTGTTTTGAGTAATTCATGTGAACTCATAATAGATTCCAGGGAATCACTGGAGAGGTGGAGGGAATATTTTGAACATCTTCTCAATGTAAAAGGAAATCATCCTGGTGGTGTTGTGAACAGCGAAGCTCAAGGCGAGGAGGAAAATGATGTTGGTGAAATTATGCTTGAGGAAGTGGAAAGGATGGTAAATAAACTCCATTGTCATAAGGCAGCAGGAGTAAATGAAATTAGACCTGAAATGGTGAAGTATAGTGGGAAGGCAGGGATGAAATGGCTTCATAGAGTAGTAAAATTAGCGTGGAGTGTTGTTAAGGTACCCTCAGATTGAGCAAAAGCAGTAATTGCCCCTATCTATAAGCAAGGGAACAGGAAGGATTGTAACATCTATCGAGGTATCTCACTGATTAGTATATCAGGCAAAGTATTCACTGGCATCTTGGAAGGGCGGGGGCGATCAGTCGTTGAAAGGAAGTTGGATGAAAACCAGTGTGGTTTCAGACCACAGAGAGGCTGTCAGGATCAGATTTTCAGTATGCGCCAGGTAACTGAAAAATGCTACGAGAGGAATAGGCAGTTGTGTTTATGTTTCGTAGATCTAGAGAAACCGAGCTCGATAGCTGCAGTCGCTTAAGTGCGGCCAGTATCCAGTATTCGGAAGATAGTAGGTTCGAACCCCACTGTCGGCAGCCCTGAAAATGGTTTTCCGTGGTTTCCCATTTTCACACCAGGCAAATGCTGGGGCTGTACCTTAAATAAGGCCACGGCCGCTTCCTTCCCACTCCTAGCCCTTTCCTGTCCCATCGTCGCCGTAAGACCTATCTGTGTCGGTGCGACGTAAAACAACTAGCAGAGAGATCTAGAGAAAGCATATGACAGGGTACCGAGGGAAAAGATGTTCGCCATACTGGAGGGCTATGGAATTAAAGGCAGATTATTAAAATCAATCAAAGGCATTTATGTTGACAATTGGGCTTCAGTGAGAATTGATGGCAGAATGAGTTCTTGGTTCAGAGTAATTACAGGGGTTAGACAAGGCTGTAATCTTTCACCTTTGCTGTTTGTAGTTTACATGGATCATCTGCTGAAAGGTATAAAATGGCAGGGAGGGATTCAATTAGGTGGAAATGTAGTAAGCAGTCTGGCCTATGCTGACGACTTGGTCTTAATGGCAGATTGTGCCAAAGCCTACAGTCTAATATCGTGGAACTTGAAAATAGGTGCAATGAGTATGGTATGAAAATTAGCCTCTCGAAGACTAAATTGATGTCAGTAGGTAAGAAATTCAACAGAATTGAATGTCAGATTGTTGATACAAAGCTAGAACAGGTCGATAATTTCAAGTATTTAGGTTGTGTGTTCTCCCAGGATGGTAATATAGTAAGTGAGATCGAATCAAGGTGCCGTAAAGCTAATGCAGTGAGCTCGCAGCTGCGATCGACTGTATTCTGTAAGAAAGAAGTCAGCTCCCAGACGAAACTATCTTTACATCGGTCTGTTTTCAGACCAACTTTGCTTTACGGGAGCGGAAGCTGGGTGGACTCAGGATATATTATTCATAAGTTAGAAGTAACAGACATGAAAGTAGCAAGAATGATTGCTGGTACAAACAGGTGGGAACAATGGCAGGATGGTACTCGGAATGAGGAGATAAAGGCTAATTTAGGAATGAACTCGATGGATGAAGCTGTACGCATAAACCGGCTTCGATGGTATGGTCATGTGATGCGAATGGAGGAGGATAGGTTACCTAGAAGAATAATGGACTCTGTTATGGAGGGTAAGAGAAGTAGAGGTAGACCAAGACGACGATGGCTAGACTCGGTTTCTAACGATTTAAAGATAAGAGGTATAGAACTAAATGAGGCCACAACAGTAGTTGCAAATCGAGGATTGTGGCGACGTTTAGTTAATTCACAGAGGCTTGCAGACTGAACGCTGAAAGGCATAACAGTATATAATGATAATGTATGTATGTATGTATGTATGTATGTATGTATGTATGTATGTATGTATGTATGTATGTATGTATGTATGTATGTATGTATGTATGTATGTATGTATGTTCTAAGTCCATCAAACTATTCACAGTTCAGATTCTCTTCCAGTTGCTGCCTGAAACCACTAGTTCTTGACCTTTGATAGTTGCTTTTAGCCCCTGACTTATAGCTAGAATCCTGTGCTTTCTAAGTATTTTTTCATTTCTAATAGCCTCTCCTCCCACGTCTCTCTTAATCCATATTTTTTCCCTCTGCATTTTACCCGCATTGCCTATCACAGCATCAGCCATCAGCGTAGAAAACAGTTGAACTTTGATAGGCCTGGTGCCCCTAATTCTTCCCACTCTCTGCACATCGTCTATGTCCACTTCACTAAAATTAACTTTCATTTTCCCCTTAATTAAGTCCACTACTTTATAGGTTGTAATCACTCTGTCTTCTCTCCGCTCCTCCGGCACACCATATATAAATAGGCACTTCTTCCTGCGATTTAAAGTGTTAGCTTCCACTTCTGCTTTCAGTTTCTGCGTCTCCTCTTATAATCGTCCTATTTTCTTTTTCAATGTTGCCACTTCTTCGGCATTACTCCTCACTTGAGATGTTATATCGTCAGTCCTTTCCCGTAGCCATGCCTTCATTTTCTCAAACTCCCTGGTTTTGTTCTTGAATAAAATTTTTCAGTTGCTCAAAGGGCAGGCTTCTTCAACCACTTCTTTTACAAGGCTTCTGAATTCTTCAAAGTCTGCCCATTCCTCATTTCTACTAGATGTCGGACCTGGGTTCATCTCGACCCCCCAATCCATATCAACATCATAACCACCGCCGCTGCAAGCAATAATTCTCCTTTAATCTCCATTTCCATTTTACACCCACCTGATTTCGCTTCTTCTTTCTTGTTTCTCCCCTGCCATCTTCCTATAGTTGCTCTGTATTGTTCAACAACAATCATTGTCGTTACAACTCCACACAACCTTCCAGCACTCCACACTCTCTCTCCCTACTCCCACTCCCGGGACCCTGCACGCAATACGTCCGCGGTCGACCGTTATAGAACCTTCTGGCTCTGAGAATAAAACAACAGAAAACTACCCCTCTCATCATTTTCCACGTACAATACTTTGGAGATGTTTAGGCTTCCTGACACAGTCGTTGGTGGAAAATTTGGAAAACCGTGCAGCCAGTGGCCTGATTGAAGAAGAAGAAGAAGAAGGAGGAGAAGAAGAAGAAGAAGAAGAAGAAGAAAGCACAGACGAACTAAATGGCGCAGATACGACTTTTTCTTTGGGGGGATAGGAATAGTGTATGTATGTATGTATGTTCAGTCCTCAGCTCGAAGGCTGGTTGGATCCTCAACAGATCCATCATCACCTGTCATAATGGCCTATAAATCACTGAAGGGGCGTGCTAGGGAAATGAGGAGTGAGGTATAGGTAGTTTCCTGTTGTTTTCCTGACTGAGCCAGAAGTTGGTATTGCGTATCCGTCTGCCAAGTCACAGAAATGCATGCAACAAATGACCCTATGAGCAACATTTTTACACTATTCATTGCAGGGACTGGATGCATAAGGAATGACATTACTAGCATCGCTCATACCTGTCACTTTCATATTGTCAAAGCCAAGGATAAGACTCAGACAGATCAATGAAAGTGACAAAATAGTTCTAGCTCATACCCGACGACATAGTGCACTACAAACACTACGTATTGCCAGCAAAGGCAAATAATAATAATAATAATAATAATATTATTATTATTATTATTATTATTATTATTATTATTATTATTATTATTATTATTATTATTATTATTATTATTATTATTATTGTTACGGGGCTACCCGTGGAACGCAGAGGTGAAAGAAGGTGCGGGCTGGAATGGGTCTAACTACAAAGCTGAGATATTGACTAAAATTGCATTAAAGGTTATATTTTCGAAAATAGCAAAACTTAACAATTTTCACATAATTTCAAAGTTTGACCAATAACAACAAGTTAACAAATCAGGTACAAGATCAGGAAAAGCCAAGATCTAGAGATAATTTACCAATCTGGGCTTCAAGCACCAAGTTTTACAATTTTTGAGCTCACAGCTCACACCCACATATTTACAAAAAGGCAGAAATCCCCTAATAACCTAGAGCACTATCTCCCACCTAGCAATGTCAAGCCTCTCCGAGGCACATTTCCAATACCAAAGAGCTGACCCGCTCTCAGTTTCCCAAGCCTATTAAAGGTAATACCCGGCTTTACACTAAATTGTCATCAAGACACAGCTTACATCAAATGAAACGGGGGTATCTCGTACCCAACCTACTGGGCCTCAGTGGAAAAAGAACAGATTAAGTAAATGGTCCAAAATACCGAGATGAATGGAGGCGTTACTTGCACTCCTATATGAAGTCTTTTAAAACCTAAGAGGCACTAGGCCGATGAAACAGGGGCTATTCCCAAACTATGGAGGTGACTCGTATAAAAAAAATTAAGACATTACCGAAAGGAAGAAAACCAGTTACAAAACGTAGTCACCTCAAACTAGTATGAAGGGGAGCTCGAGAGGGTAAAGCACTCTCTATCCCCGAATTACAGTTAAAGATATTTGAAGTTCTACAAAACGATTGGAGATTACATGTTTATTACATAGCAATGGTTTCGGACCTTCCCCGGGGATTAAACTGCTGAGCTAGCAAGAAATGAAGATGTTAAGTGGCCATTACCTTGTTGAAGAGCTGCTGCCGGATGAAAGAGGTGCTTCCCGCCTCCTGCTACACTTCCATACACTATGCTAGATGTTGTTCGAGTGGCCGAGAGACAGGAAAATCAGCAGTTTTTATACTCTTGGGGAAGATTCGAGACTTTCATGAATATTTAAGACTCACCCACAGGAGTTTATTGGGTAGCTTACAGTTACACATCAAAATCGAAGAAGAAAGACACGATTGGTCAAAAATTAATTACAGAAATTCTGGATTGGCTAAGTTTCAAACTGGCGGTAAGAAAAGATTTATATTGCCAACCCAGAAATGAAAGAACGAAATTTAGTAGAGAACAAACTTATGAATACAAAATTTCTTCAAGTAAAGTTCTTCCACTTCGCACCAGGGTACAGGGTCATAGTTTTCTAGTAGAGACATCTAAAAGAGAATGCCCACACTTCTTGATCAATGGAAAACAAAACAAGTTGAAATCCACACAGTATTGACAACTTCGTAATCACAAAATTTACGGTAGTGACACCTTCTGAGAAACTTTTGGGTTGATCCAGTTTTTAAAGTTCAGAATTTCTCCTGCAGAGGAGTACTTTAAGGCTGAAAATTCAAATGTGCAGCGTAGAGGTGTACCAGCCGGTACAATAACAATAACGTTTTAAATGCGCACTGGTTCATTTAAATTAAATTTACGGGGGAGGGGTTGAAAAATTAAAATCCAAAGACTGTTTCCAGTTTTAAACGGGTCAGAAATGGAATGAATGAAGCCCCCAACTAGCAGCGAGGACAGGAATTGTGCCGGCTGCCGACGGCTGTCGCACACCCCTGGGGCAATGATTAATGACTGACAGATGAAATCAAATGATAATGGAGAGTGTTGCTGGAATGAAAGGTGATCAGGAAAACCGGAGTATCCGGAGAAAAATCTGTCTCACCTCGTCTTTGTCCAGCACAAATCTCTCATGGAGTGAACGACTGAACCCAGGAGTGAGAGGCGGGCGCACTGCCGCCTGAGCCACGGAGGCTCTTACGAGTGGGGGGTATATGAATAATAATAATAATAATAATAATAATAATAATAATAATAGTAATAATAATAATAATAATGATAAAATAAACACTTTCTAATGTTTTTAATATTTTATTGATTCAGTATGCCCCCTTTATCCCCCATTATCTACGCCACTGGAAGAGATTATATCCAAATACAGGTAACTAGGGAAAGTCCGTGTATTTGGACCTACGTGTAATTTGGACCGATCATACTTTTGGTGAATATTTAATTTTCAGGACCACATTGTAATCGAAAGCGACTTTCAACCTATTAGGTCGTGTTACGTACATTTAGTACGTGATGAATAGATGTTAAGTACAGAACAAAAATGTCCAACCAGACACCAGTGGGATCCTTTCCAACAGAACAAAGATGGCCGAGGCCACCATAGCTCAATTGGTAGAGCAACCGACGCGAAATCGGGAGGTTGTGGGTTCGGATCCCACTGGTGTCTGGTTGGCCATTTTTGTTCTGTACTTAACATCTCTTCATCACGTACTAAATGTACGTAGTACGACCTAATAGGTTGAAAGTCGCTTTCGAATACTTTTGGTATTTGCAAGTTTGGTCACCCCTGTCTGAGGCAAGGTCATCAATACAGCCGGCGGTGTCCTTTTTATTGTAAGTAGTTTTGCTAATGGACTTAAGTTTGAAGGTAGAACAGGAAAATAGTCTTAATACTCACATTCCTTGAAGGCTTATAAGGTGACTATAGGGCATTCCACATTTAAGAAAACAGTATTGCTCTTATGACAACAAGGTTGCCATTTCGAGCAGCTCTGCTGAACAACATCTCGGGAAAATGGCGGCATATATACCGGTGAAACTCAGTATTTAATTTCAAGTAAAAAAGAGGTGGGGGGGGGGAGAATTTAAGCTGAAAATTGTTTTTATCATAACAAGGATAAAGGGGTTTTAGAGGGAGATTATTTAGGTTTTAACAGCAACAATGGTAAACTATTCCACATAAAAAACTCAGTGTTTAAATTTAAGGCAAATTGGTGAGGAAATGAACAAACAATTTAAAGGGTCGGGGGGAGTGGGGGATGCAGTTAATTGCATTTAATAAATTTGCCCAGACAACGCCGGGTACTACTGTGCCGTCGTGCCGCCCTACGAAAAGAATATTATAAATTAAGTCCGCTTTTGAAGAAGGGGTGAAAATAAAATGCGCTTAAGAAATAGCAGCTAAATAACAAAACCGAGCATGGATAAAAATAATAGCGAATGTAGTTGTCAGTACAAGTCATACCGTGATATATCGCTGCGCACCACAGCATCTAATTCTTCATTAACAACTGCTGTAGAGTATAATAATATTAGAACACATACATGAGGTGCCTAATATCAAACATGGACATGCGCCACCTATATCAAAATTGAGTTAAGGATTGATCCTTATAGCATTTTTAATGCGCTATCTGAATTAGTGGTCCGTGTCTTTCACAAACGAATATTTGTACGTAATTTTTTACATAGAAATATGCAGTTTCTTTCATAATCGGACACCTCCAAACGTAGTTTATATCAAAAACGGACATGACCGTTTCAGCCAATCATATTGCTACAAGTCACATCAAACTGTCATGGCGCCCAGAAAATTTTTATCGACATCTTAAGGAAAAAAAGAGGAGGACTGTTTTTTAATGTCCTATGATTGCCAAAGAACCTCGTTTTGCCAAAATTAAGTGATCAGTCGGCTTATTATTCCAGACAACTCTACTGTTACAATCTGTCTGTTGTAATAGGCACATCTCAAAGCAAACTGCGCCCTGACAACGTGTCTGTTTACACGTGGCTGGAGAATGAGTGAAAGAAATCATGAAACGAAATAGCATCAGCGGTTGTCAATGAGTTACGATCTAATGATTTACAAGGCTTCACTTCAGTCAAGTGGATTGCTGATGGCTGCGCCGGCCAGAATAAAAACATTAATATGTTGACGATGTGTGCAAAGTGGCTTACAACGTATGCACCATCCTCTGTTGACAAATTAAATCTGCTAGTCAACTACTATTTGGAAACATTTTTATAGCGACGACGGGACAGGAAAGGACTAGGAGTGGGAGTGGGGAGGAAGCGGCCGTGGCTTTAATTAAGGTACAGCCTTAGCATTTGCCTGGTGTGAAAATGGGAAACCACGGAAAACCATCTTCAGGGCTGCTGACAGTAGGGTTCGAACCCGCTATCTCCCGAATATTGGATACTGGCCGCACTTAAGCGACTGCAGCTATCGAGCTCGGAATTTGGAAACAGGTATTGAGCGTAAGATCACGAAAGCATGACAGGTAAGTCTAATGTTAATGCATCCTTTACCTACTGATATTGGCATGAATGTAAACCCACAGAAGCTTAAAGATGTTGACAAATTACTAGGAAAGCACTTCGGAAAAGTTTGGAAAGGAATGCCTCTCTTAAGTGGTATGTCGAAGTCATCAATAAGAACATTTGTAGTGGAGATGAACAAGCTGTTAATGATTATTTATGAATGTGATTGTTTTGAAGACCTTTGTGGTGAACCAGAGGTTATTTGCCCAGAAATACAGTGAAGCAAGAATTGACATGAATGTTAAAAATGTTAACAAAATATAAGAATAGCCTTATTTCTTTCATATTTTAATTATATTTATTTTAAAATGGAAGTTTACTTCCGTGTCCTCCTGCAACTTTTTTTCCAAATATTGGGATAGTTCGTTTCAAAAGTGGTCAATTAGATGGATGTTTGTATCAAAAAATGGACAAAAGCCAATCTCGGTTTCAGAAATGGACATCGTCATATTTGAACGTGTTTTACATAGAATTAGACTGAAATTCCTAAGTATCGACCATGATTTTCTTGTTCACAGGGCTAGAAATATGACACAAAAATTTTCACACATGTAACGGGGATTTAACATAGAGAAACAAAAATGTGGCTCTACTGAAAAATTAACAAAATAGCTTTTGTCCATGTTTGATACTAGGCACCTCACATACTCTCTACAGCAGTGATGAATTGCCGGTGATTCACTGCGTAACGGATTACGCGGTACATGTACCAGAGCAACACAGAAGGAAAATGAAGGAAGGCAAACAGCGTTGGCTGTTGCCACCATTGTACTTCCTCACAGCTAATGTATTTCTGAAATAGAGTATGTTAAGTAGTTATTTTAATAACCCACGAGGAAAATGCCTTATCCCTTTTCTCTCATTCATAATACAATATAAGGTACATTATAATATTCCTTAATCACGGGGAATAACGGTTGTCTAAGAGGGGGTGTGTTCACTCCTTGTAGGTCCATAAGAGCAGTACTGATTTCTTAACATCGAATAATATATAGTAAATGTACTGTAAAGTAGTTATTTCAGCCAAGAGGGTCTTTAGCTTTTACAAGTACTGTCGAAATATCTAGGTAAGTTTTAACATAATTTAATTAATACATTTTAAATACTTTGCATATTATTTAGTTTGTTTTAAAATCTTCGCATGTTGAGTAATTTACTTGCTAGTCGCTTTACGTCGCACCGACACAGATAGGTCTTATGGCGACGATAGGACAAAGAAGGCCTAGGAATGAGAAAGAAGTGGCCGTGGCCTTAATTAAGGTACAGCCCCGGCATTTGCCTGGTGTGAAAGTGGGAAACCACGGAAAACCATCTTCAGGGTTGCCAACAGTGAGGTTCGAACCCACTATCTCCCGGATGCGAGCTCACACCTGCGCGCTCTTAACCGCACGGCCATCTCGCCCGGTTGTATAATTGGGACCGTTGAAACAACTATAATACGTAATTACGTTTCGTGGTAGTTTTACTGGTGATTCTAGAAGAACTTTTTTTATAATTTGCGGCCGGCTCCACCGTCTAGGGGTAGCGTGTCTGCCTTTAAACCAGATGTTCCGGGTTCGATTCCTGGAAAAGTCAGGGACTTTACCTGAATATGAGGGCTCTAAGGACTGGTTCGAGATCCACTCAGCCTATGCGATTACAATTGAGGAGCTATCTGACGGCATTATAATTATGTAACAAGTATTATTGATGACGACTGGTTTCAGTGCAATAGTTGCAGAATGTGGGCTCATGAAAAAATGCACCAAAATTCAGGATGAATTGTTTAATTATTGTCCCACATCCCAAAAGTGACGACCACAATTCATAGTGTTATATTTTATTGCTTAATTTTCATAGTAAATTCATTAAATAACTTGTAAGTGTTTATATTTACCAGTCCAAATTACACGATCGCCTGGCCCAGTTTCACGCTATCAGTCCAAATTGCACAAAAAAAAAAAAAAAATTAGAATAAATATTCCTTTAAATAAATACTACATATAACATTAACATTAACTTTCACAAAATAATTTGATATATTGTACTAATTGTCGTGTATACAGTTTGAGAACTTTTCATTAATGTTGATGGAGTTACGGACGTTTAAAGATAAGTGATCCAAATTAGCGGGATTTCTCCTATTTATAAAACTCTGACGGATATAATTTCGTACTTGATAAGTATTTGTAAGATATCGATAATATATCACTTTGAAACTTTCACTTAAGTGTTTTTCAAATACCATTGCGGATCAGGCTGCTACTAGGAGGATCAATTTGTAATCGAACTGAGCTTAGCGAGCTGAGTCCAGAGGATCTATCCAATGAATAAAGCATCGTAACTTTACTGCTTACACGATCAGAATACACAATAGATTGGTAGTATGCTGGCTGTTCCATGCAAGTGTCTCCTTTTAGTAAAATGAGAATTACGATGTTATAAAGGAAGACCGTATTACTGGTGACGTTATACTGCACAGTGTACCATGCTAGGACTGAATTCAGGTCACTCTGACCACACAGTTATGTCGAGATGAAATGGAGAAGGGGTCGCTGGGACTCTCAGAAGGGGCACTAGCTCATAAATAATGTTCTGCACTCAACAATCGGCATTCAAAATGAACGCTTCAACACTTAAGTTGGTCACATGGAAGACACTGTAATCATTATCTCAGACTAACGATGGGAATGCGATATAGAACAAAGATTAATATGAAATTGGTTAGTTATGTACAATTTATCATTATATTCCCTTTTCTTCTTCTTTACTATATTATTATTTTGATTAGACCATACCATTATTATTATTATTATTATTATTATTATTATTATTATTATTATTATTATTATTATTATTATTAACACCGAGATCGGTAGCTGCTTTCGGTTATGTGCGACCAGTATCCAGTATTCGGGGGATAGTGGGTTCGAACCTCACTGACAGCAGCTTGAAGGTGGTTTTCAATGGTTTCCCATTTTCACACCAGGCAAATGCTGAGGCTGTACCTTAATTAAGGCCACGGGCGCTTCCTCCCCACTCCTAGCCATTTCCTGTCCCAATCGCCGCTATAAGACATGTCTACGTTGATGCGACATTAAACAACTTGTAAAAATAATAATTATTATTCTACACTCATTAAAAACTCAGCCATAAACGACTAAGAGACATTCGATTTACTCTGCCATCTAGTAGCTCTAGAGTAAAATGGAACGTCGAAATTGATGAGCAGGCAACCAGATGGCGTCAAATTAACATGTCTGCACATGTTAGCTGAGGCCGTAGAATTATTTTTTCAAATCATAGTAGTATTCCTGGTCTTTTCTCAATTTTCTGCGGTGGTATGTGATGGAGATTTGACCCTGTTTTCCAGTTGGATGTCCTTCCTGATGCCAACCAGATGTTGCTGGGATATATTCACTATTGCGAGTTTATGTGGTGCCTGATATTGTAGTGAGTTGCATATGTGATAGATGAAGAGAAGTACCTTACAATTCTTCCGTGAAGTCTTGCATCATCCTCCTGAACATTCGCCTACACCAAAGACTTTGCATAAACCCAGAAAAATAAATACAACGGATTTAGATCAGGTGATCGCGGAGGCCAATAAAGTAGACATTTCCTGGCCCATGTTTATATACGTTTTTCCTTCTCTGTATGTGAGGGATCCAACCCTGAAATTATGCCATGTACATTTGAAACACTCTGTATATTTAGATTAACGCAAAACCCAGTCCTCGAGCCAGAGGAATTAGCCATACCCTGTTATGAACCCCATGGCTGTCGTGAATCGAAGTCGGATCCCTCTGAGCTGAAGACCAGTACGCTGACCATTCAGCCAAGGAAGTGGACACTGGTTAGTTATGTTCATCACTATTCTTCTTGAATGTTTAAATTTCACGAGCGCTTTGCACTTGAGCAAGCCATTATTGCTTGTTAGATAGCGTTGACGATATGTAGTGTGTGCCTAGGAGATAATAAGTACACAGACCTGGAGCTTAGATCCTTTCTAATAGACTGAATTTGACCGAGATCACCGTAGCTCAATTGGTAGAGTATTCGACGTGAAATCGGAAGGTAATGGGCCCGATTCCCATCGGTGTCCAGTTAGCCATTTTTGTTCTTTCCTCAACATTTCTTCTGTATGTGCTATAAACTCAACACGACCGAATAAGTTCGAAGAGTATTTCAAGTCAATTCGTTTTCTTCCCTTCCTCCTTCACCTAAATCTACTTTCTATGACAGTGTTTCGAAACCTTTTTACACGTGTGTATCCCCTTTAAATCGATTTCTTCCCTCATTTCTTTCTTTTCTTTTAATCCGTTTACCGTCCAGGGTTGATTCTTCCCACGGAATCAGCGAGGCATCCCACCTCTATCGCCTCAAGGACAGTGTCCTGGAGCGTGAGACTTTTGGTCGAGGGGATACAACTGGAGTGCATGATTAGTATCTCGCCCAGGCGGCCTCACCTGCTATGCTGAACAGGGGCCTTGTGGGGGATTAGAAAATTGGAAGGGATAGACAAGGAAGATGGAAGGAAGCAACTGTGGCCTTAAGTTAGGTACCATCCCGGCATTTTACTGGAGGAGAAGTGGAAAACCCCGGAAAACCACATCGAGGATGGTGGAGATGGAATTCGTACCCCTCTCTACTCATTTGATCTCCCGAGGCTGAGTGGACCCCATTCCAGCCCTCGTACCACTTTACAAAATTTCGTGGCGGAGCCGGGAATCCAATGAGGACCTCCGGGGGTGGCAGCTAATCATACTAGCCACTACACCATACATGCCGACAAAATCGAATTCTTCAAATTTCAATCCTAATTTTTAAAATAGTATCTATTTTGTTCAAATGCTGGTACTTTTGTTCAGTGCGCATCTTAACGTAAATGTAAAAATTAGGTAATGAGTTGGGAAAGGAAAAAGTCTAAAATTACAAACTGCAGATGTATTTTGCAATATTGGTCTAGTGAAATAACAGAGTATAAGAGATTTTTAATTAATTATTGTCTTTTTTAATTAAATGATATATTTTTCAGGTATAATCTGCTTTGAAATGTGTTCCTTTTCAGGTATTTTTTAATTATATAAATTCTGCATTAGTCTCGACAGACTGACAAACTTCACAGTTACAAATGTGACCGAGGAGCCATCACGCTCATATCATGGCATTCCAATGCTGTATATGTACGTCGTTTCACTTGGCAGCATTGTTCTTATGGAGTACCCTTGGTGGGGTGAATTTAAATTTCGCAGTATTAAGATTCGTACCCCTCTCTACGTATTTGACCTCGAGAGGCCGAGTGGACCCTGTTCCAACCCCCGTATCACTATACAAAAATGTATGATTCTTGGAGTCATTGAGAATTAAGTGATGTCCAATTGGAGCCAGGTTTATTATGAACGTGTACTTCATGGGGTCATTCAATAAGCGCGCCGGTTTCGAATAAATATTGTTGCGTATCGTTTTGGTATCCATAAACATTCCGACTGTTGTTTCAGTCTGAATTTGTAGAATTTCTTCATTGTGTGTCTAGCCATGGGCATTTTCTTCCATAAGTTAAGCAGTGATTGTAATCTTGTTAGGGATGTAGGTGATATGTGGCTTAGGGTGGGAAGTCAGTGTGTGTTAGTTGGTCGGGTGCATTCTCTAATGATACGCATTGCTTGGTTCAGCTGGGTGTCTACTAATCCAGTGTTAGCACTGCTAAGCCAGGTAGAGGAGCAATATTCAGCGACGGAATAAGAAAGTGCAAGAGCAGTGGATCTCAGGATTTTAGCATTAGCACCCAAGGATGTACCTGCCAGCTTTTGAAGGATGTTATTCCTGGTCTTGATCTTGGCTGACATATTATAGAGGTGATTCCTGTAGGTCAAGGACCTGTCCAGAGTGACTCTCAGGTATTTTGGGTTACTACAATACTGTAGATTCTCTTCTCTGAATGGTGTGGTTGGTTTATACCCAGCACTTCTATTCCGCAAGTGGAAGGTAGACACAACAGTTTTCTGAGGGTTTGGTCTACGGTTGTTGTGGTGAAAGTAACTGTCTAGAATCTTTAAGTCTAATGTAAGTATCGACTCAGACTCATCGAAGTGTTGGTGTTGGGCGACCAATGCGATGTCATCTGCGTAGATGAGTTTTCTGGATTTGGTTACTGGAAGGTCATATGTGTACAGGTTGAATAGAAGAGGGGCCAATACAGAGCCCTGAGGGATTCCACCATCTATCTTACGTACTTTACTTCTGTAGTCTTCGTTACAACTGGTGAGCTGTCCGGTGTTATAGTGTTGGAATACAAGTTTCAATCCCGCGCCAGTTTATTTGACAACCAAGGCGAGTGTGACAGGGCTATGACGTTACTTCTTCTTTAGTCTGTTCAAAGGGTGGGCCAGAGTATAGGGCATAATGAAGCACCGAATGACTCAACAGTTCATAGACGTATGGTAAAGTTCAGTGAAACAGTGACCATTAAAACAACTGAGTTGTTCCATGAGCGGTTTCCTGATTGCCTCATTTTGCGTAGTGATGACAAACAATGACCACCAATGTCATGTGACTTAACCCCTTGCGATTTTTCTTTCGGGGTATCATAAATCATTGGTGTATGTCAATAAACCCCGAAACATCCACGAGTTAAAGAAGGAAATTCGACAAGTTGTTGGCGAAATCCATGTGGAATCTTGGCAGGCATTCAAACGAATTTCACGGGAAGAGTTCTTGCACGCCAGTGCAGTAGGGGAGGTCATATGCTCGACGTCCTTTTCCATACTTGAAGTGGGAACGTGTGATGAACATGTATGCATTTTGTTGATGTGTGTTGAATATATGAAGTTCAGAATTTGATCAAAACCGGCCCGCTTTCTTGACGGACTGCATACATCCAAATCGGGGCTTGTAATTCAATCTGGCACTAAACGAAAGTGAATGATAAGAACTCTTCCATTCTTATTCTTCTTCTTCTTCTTCTGCTGCTGCTGCTGCTGCTGCTGCTGCTGCTGCTGCTGCTTTTCCCACACTCTGATTTGATCGGAGGTACGAACTGTGTCCAAATATGGATATTGCCCGCTTCTATGTCATTGGAACTATATGGAGGGATATATTCGCTATTAGGGGTCTTGGACAGTTGGAAACCACAATAGTTCTATTGTTTCCCTGCAACAATATTCCAAGTCTATTGATCAATTTGGAAACAATAGGTCTATAGTTCTCCGGTACTATTGTTGTATGAAAACAATAGGTATTTTGTTTTGGTGTAATGTTTTGAAAAATAGGCCTATTGTTCGTTATAAACAATAGTAGTAGTGGTGGTGGTGGTGGTGGTGGTGGTGGTGGTGGTGGTGGTGGTGACGGTGACTATTATTGTTTTAAGAGGATGTACAACTAGGCAACCAGAGAGAAAAATGGAAGAGACCCGACACTTCGAAAAGTTAAGGTATTGTCCAAAGGTGGACAACCGCCACGAAGGGCGTGAACATTAGAGACTCCCTAGGCCTCCATAGGTAATACCGTCGGGGTGGGAAAAGAAGAGTTGACCAGGGAGAGGTCGGATAGCCCAAGAGCTTGGCACACGTATGTGGAAGCAATGGCAGGACTTAGCTAAGGGCCGCGTGGTTGCCAACCCAGACTCCCAAATTTGCAGCCCCTTGGGCCTATTTTCGTCGCCTCCTACGACAGGCAGGGGATACCTTGTGGGTTATTTTACCACCTCTACCCACAGGGGGATTTGGAAACAATAGACCTATCGTTAACAATATCACTTGGTAACGATAGACCTAAAACATACCTATTGTTCGCGAAAAAAAACAGTAAACCTAGTGAACAAGACACCTATTTTTCATATAATAATAACGCCTGAGAATAATAAACGATGCTGACCTATGGTTTTAAAATAACAATAGTACCCGAAGAACGATAGACAGATTGTTTCCAAAGAACGATAGACCCTAAGAACAAGAAACCCCAAAGAAAAATAGACCTAATATTTCCAAAAACAATAACACCTTTTTCAAAGAACAGTAGACCCAAAAACTATTGTGGTTTACTGCTGTCCCAGACCATCTACTTGCACTATTGCGTTAAAGAGGGCAACATCCACATTTGGACACAGTTCATACTAGCGATCAAAACAGGGTGTGGGAAACCGGCAGAAGAAGAAGAAGATGAAGAGAGATTAATTTCATTCACGTTCGTTTAGAGCCAGCTTGACCTGCAATCTTCAATTTGTACGTAAAATACACGTTCATCATGAACCTGACTCAAATTGGACACCACCTAATTTTCATTGAGTTCACGAATCATAACTGCGTGCTGTTTGTTAATATAGTGTGTTCTATGATAGAAAAAAGTATGTGCGGAGGAATACATGTCATTCGCCACCAGTTATAATCGCTCCCAGCTTAGAGTGTGTGACAATCGCTCCTAGTCCATCAGCTGTTTACATCCGCGCGTGACTCATTGTCCCGCTCTCTCCCCTGAGACAATGGCTACTGGAATAACACGATAACACGGGAAATTCAGCAGGACTATCCCTTTCACTACAAAAATTTTACTTCACACTTCATCTCATTTTCGCTCGAGTGTCATAGTCTTCTGGTCATAATTATTGAGTGCTTGATGATGAAGTTTCAACGAAAGCCACAGGAAGTGCCACCGATGGTCTCGCAGAGTCAGTGTAACACTTTCCCTCTACGTAGTGGCCTGCCGAACACTGCTGGATTTAAATTCTGAAGAGAGGTGTTGGGGAAAACCCTCAGGAATACTCTTTAATGCCAGCGGCCCCTTTTGGGGGTGATTGTCACTAGTGCGATTGACAGGACACGATATAGAGACCGTCTATGAATGAATGTTGATGCGTACAGTATGTTTGCAAAATATATCTTCTACTGAAACTCAGAGTCCTTTACGGCTTTGATTGCATAGAAACTGCCGAGGTGTGTGTGGTGCTTTGTAATTACAGTTAGTCAATCAATCAATCAATCAATCAATCAATCAATCAATCAATCAATCAATCAATCAATCAATCAATCAATCAATCAATCAATCAATCAATCAATCAATCAATCAATCAATCAATCAATCAATCAATCAATCAATCAATCAATGATCTACATTTAGAGTGTCGCCTAGGTGGCAGATTCCATATAAATTGTTTACTTCGATTGTTCTTAAACACTTTCAAAGAAATTGGAAATTTATCGAACATTTCCCTTGATAATTTATTCAAATCCCTTACACCTCGTCCTGTAAATTAATATTTGCCCCAATATGTCCGCTTGAATTCCACCTTTATCTTCATACTACGATCTTTCCTACTTTTAAAAGCTCCGCTAAAGCTTATCCTTCTACTTATGTCATTCCACGACAACTTTCCACTGACAGCTCAAAACATACCACACAGTCGAGCATCTCTTGTCCTTACTCCCAAGTCTTCCCAGCCCAAAGTTTGCAACATTCCCGTAACACTACTCCCTTGTCGGAAATCACCCACAACAAACCGTGCTCCTTTCCTTGGAATTATTTCCAGTTCTCGTATCAAGCAGTCCTGGTGAATGTCTCATCATTCAGAACATGACTAGTCCATCTGGATACTGTGAAAGGTACAGTACTATTATATGGTCAGTTGTGCTGAAATATAAATCTCTGGCTCAGTGACGGAAGCAATGTCAAACTATCTCATTCCTCACCTTGTCTAGCAAACTTCATTGTAGCGGCTTTTGACTTCATAGACATGTATTAATATGAATACCAACAACTAGTCTCTGAGCAAGTTCAATTAACCAGACTTGGCTAAAATCCACTACTCGGCACATTTTGAACCGAATTAAATAAATGCAATTCTCATTTGAAGAGAGAAACCCTTATTTTAATATTACACTTCAAATGGAAACTCTTAATTAATGAAGACTTGTAAATGTCAAATAATTCTGAAGAGTGAACCTAAGAAGAGCTTCTTCTTCCCCAGCTCTGTGGTGTATTGTTTAATTAAATTCTAATTTAATTCAATTTCGTACTTCATGAATATATTTATCTGACAGTTCGATAATGTATGGATCTATTCAGTTCTGGGATATCGTGGTAAAATAAATAACTTAATTCATTATATCAGTGGCCCAAGTTGGTCCAGAGCATGCAATAAACGGTTACAACCTGATCATTGAATAGATATTAGGTCTCTAAGGGCTCATAACGTGGAAGATGGCAGTCAGGGAGCCGTAACCAAGCCTTGCAACGTTTCCGTTTGTGTAAGGCCTCCCTCATTCATCGTTTTTGTCTGATTTCTCTTGATCAAAGTTTATACCTTTTACCAAACCGACGATATTACATTTGAGGCGGGCAGATAGTTTTTATATTCACCCAGTCAGATACGTCTAGCTTGTATAATAATAATAACAATAATAATAATAATAATAATAATAATAATAATAATAATAATAATAATAATAATAATAATAATAATAATAATAATAATAATAATAATTGTACCGGGAGATACACCACAACCCCGTGCATTTATATTAAGCGCCTTGAAGAACGCCGTCTATCACATAAAAATTGAAACAACTAGTGCAAAATGTTGGAGCGTTGATCAACAGATGTCACTACTAAAGTGATAGAGTGATGTGTTATGTTAAGGTTTCCTAAACTTACTGGATGTCTCTTGTTTCTTTTTGGTGTATCACAGTTTTCAACAACTATTTCAAGAAGTTGGATGTTTCTCCATAGATGTCTCTATTAAAGAACTGATGTCAGGCACTCTGCTGCAAAGTGGAACAACTCGACATTTAAAGAAATATTGTGTTTATAGGTTTCCTGAACTGAATTGACTTTCCTTATTTTTGATATTTCAAGGTTTGCTACACTTCTTACTCAACCCGCCAGCTTTGGAGTCTGGTCAATCATAAATTTTGTGTATTTATTTTTCAGCCAATCATAGGTTTCTTGTAACTTTTCGATTGTCCAGTAAAAATGAGACGGTGTGTCTGGTCTCAGCCCATAGCCTTCTCGAATCTTCCTCTCGGGTATAAAAGCAGACGGCTTTTCGAGCTAGATCGTCTTATTGATCGTCGTACTATTGAGTGTGTGTGCTAAGAGAGAAGGTGAGGGCCTCATTCTTCGGTAGGCGGAACATCAGCTAAGGTAATGGCCACCATTTTTCTATCTCTGTAGTTATCTCCCCAAGCTAATTCGAGGGGAAGGTTCCTATCTTTGACTATGTAACAGTCATCTTCCTAATATGTAAGTTTTCTTCTTTCTCATGTAAAAGTTCAAGTAAGTCAAAGGTACTTAACTGAAAACCGGGGATAGAGAGTGCGTTACCCTCTCGAATTCCCCTTCAATTAATCTTGAGGTGACTATGTTTGTATAACCGTTTTCTATCTGTAGCCTTGTAACATAACTTGTCCATCTAGTCACCTCAGCAGTGTGGGATTAGCCTCTGTATCGTCGGGCCACAAGGGTTTTAACCTCTTGATTTCAAGGAGCGAAAGTGTCCGCCTCCATACATTTTGTTTTTGGGGCCAGTAATTTAACCTTTTGATTTCCACAAAGTCCCTGTAGAATGGGTACTCAATACTCCTGTAATAGCTCTTTCATGTAAACTTAATAAACAATTAATATGATGTTGTAAAATGTAGGTCGTGCCTAGATGGGCGAGAAATTGTAAAGGTCTTGTGCAAATGTAAAAGTTAAAGGTTGCCTTAAGTAGGCTGCAAGGGTTTGAGAGCGCAGTCTCCTTGGTAGAATTGGTAGAGCATACAGGCTCTTTCTTTAAAGTAACCTGGGTGCCTTTGGAAGGCCGGGATGTGTAATACTTTGGAGCAAAAGTGCTCTTGATAATTAATTTGAAATACCCTGTGAAAGAAAATTGGGATACCTGTCTCCTTGAATGTGTTAGAAATGAGCCCCAGTGCTCTTGTTAAATGGTCATTTTAAAGAGCAACAAGCTCAGGTCCCTAATTTGTATGTTTTTGATATTACCTACTTTGTACCTGATGTAACTATTCTGTAACTGGAATCTTGTTTCCGCAAAGCGAATTGGTTGTTAAAACTTTTATTTCTGAAAAGAAATCAAAAGAAATATAATCTTTATTTTCAAAATTTTAAATGAGTCTCCTGACAGTCAAAGATCGACTCGTTTCAGCCCGCACCTTCTTTCACCTCTGCGTTCCACAGAATAGCCCGGAATAATAATAATAGTAATAATAATAATAATAATAATAATAATAATAATAATAATAATAATAATAATAATAATAATAATAATAATATATACAGATAGACAGGCTATTATTTTTATATATTTTATATATATATATATATTGCACCGTTCCCGCGTCCAGGTGAGGATACATGAGATCCAGACTAGCTCTTGATAAATTATTCTATCTGATTAATGTTGCTGGGTTGTGGGTTCCGCTTGAGAAAGTACGCCGATGGCCTGTGGTAAATCTCAACCTACGCAGAAGGACGTCTCCAACACGCTATCAGTCGGATACCATACTCGCATGTCGCCATAAGTAATCGCAAATTTCAGGTTACTACGATATTTCAAGTGATTCGTACGTGTTGCTAACGAAATCGCAATCAGAAAATGAGTCATTACAGTCTTACATCTAGTTCTTATACTAAGTAGGCATTAAAAGAATTATATAATTTCACTACTCAGCTTTTATTGACTATTCAGTCTAGATATCAAGTAAATGTCATCTAAGATATCGTAAAAAAATGCCTCGTACAACGTAGACAGTTTCATAATGCTATAAACATCTCCGTCAGTTGCAATTACGTTGAAATAAAGAAAAATAGGTTTGTAAAAACCCGTAACAAGTAGTTGAAATCTAGGCCTTAATATCGATTCATTAACCCTGGCCTGTTGAAATACTAAGTCATAGTTAAGTAATGTTCGCAGAATCAATTGAAAGATTAAAATATATAAATCAAATGAAACATATTAAATAGAGTTGAAAGAATTAGATGCATCCAATTGGTTAAAAATGAAAAGAAAATTATACTCCATACTATATACATCATTTCAGATTATAGTTTTAAAACAGAATGTAGAACGCAGTGAAAATAGCCAAATAAATAATTCATTAAGATCTGGAATCTCTTCTCACTGAGCTGAATTGCTCCTCAAAGTTACTTAAAATTAACCTTAAATTTAACCTTTAACTCACATATGACTGGTGAAACGAATGTCACTTTGCTAAACTTAACATCTGTGTCCATACACAGTAGAAAATCGTATGGGAAAGCAATGTCTGTTTTCTGAGGACTTCAGTTAACTCATATGTTTGGAAGTTCGCTTGGTTTTTTCATGTTTCATAGGATCTGATCTCCATATAAGCAAATTCAGGTCCACTCTAAGTCGTAATTGATTTCAAATTAATTCTATCATATGGCTTATGTGGTTAATTCACTTAATTATTATCTTAATTCATGGTTAAAATTCAATTTAAGTGCGTATCTGGCTGAAAGTAGCATTGCCAAGTGTATTTAATTAACTTTCTAACAAAATATATCATAAGTGGAAAAATTGGCATATTAGAAGACTCTACCTTCATCTAAAAATCCATATACGAATGACTAAGTCACCAGTGATGTGTCAAATTACTCCCATAAAATCAGGAATTAGGTTACCATGTGTGAGAGTACCTGAAAATGGTCATAAATAACTCAGTGAAGGCCTAAATATTAACGTTATTAGCCTCTTGGCTCATCTGATGATCCTACATACTCAAACAACTCTGTGTTGATGGCATTGAGATCGTATCCTAACCTATTTTGCGTATCTGGAAATACAAACAGCAATTGAAAACAGTACGTTTCAATATATACCTTAGCATGCGTAATTTACACACACTATCATCTCTCAGAAGACTACTATGACCAACCTCTCAAATAAAAATAAATATCACCATCACAACTTAACATCCGCTTATATTATTAATTCATTCACCATTTATCGCCTCAAATATCACGTAATATCCATATCAATGCATCTCAGGCACCCATCTCATTAAATACGCTGCATATGTGCCATAACCTACACATATAAAAAACATTATCCTTACCGTCATAGTATCAACGAAAAGTGTATCACAATACTAAGCTGTACTACTATACTTCGTCGTAAACATTCCCTAAATACGATCTCCAAGCTTGCTATTCCGATAAAGCCATCACCCATGTATATTGACATTCATATTATACTCTAACACTTCACTGATAACGATTTAAAACGATTTAAAAATCTGTGTAACAGATGTAGAATATCGACAGTGGAATGACACGAGTTATCACACCATATTGATAAATTTGCGAACGGCTTTCACTGGTATTTTACGCCTATATATGAGATTAACTTCAGATGAATACCTATATCCATGTAATTACACTTCAATATTATATACGCACGCACAATGTCACAAATCATATCACACATAGCCAAAAAATAAAGGTTTCTATTTACGAAAAACGACTCATAGGGGACTTAACTTTGCTTATTGGGCCCTGTTTGCCATCTCGCTGTTGGTCATCGGGAATGGTAGACCTCGCTCCATGGTTCTGCTTTAGGTAATCAGGTCCATCTCGTCTTCTCAGCTGATTTCCAATCCTCCTGGGTCATCAATCTCGTAAAGCGCCACCATAGTCAGAGTAGTCTCTGCCTCGGTCTTTTAGAACATCATAGTGGTCTCTGGTACGTTAGGAACAGAATAATACAATGTATTAGTTAATGTTGTCATGTTGCAATTTATCTTCGTTTCGTACTGCCTATGATATCAGAATAAATGTGCTCTGGGCCGTCTAGTTTCGCTATAACAGTTCTAACTGTGCTACTATTTGTAAACTCTCTCGGTTGCCGAGTGAATGCGATTTTTCCGTGCTTCTTAGACATGCACTTGACAGCTGGTTGGACTCTGCTCTCTACGATGTGCAGTATCAGACAAATATAAAACTTCCAAGTCCAGCCGTGACGTATTAGTTGTACCAGACTTGATGATTCCTTTTTGCTGGTCTTAAATTTCGCGCAGTTATTTCAATTTATGCAGTTGACGTTGAGCGGGCTGCCGCGGATTTTATTCTCCGTCAATAGTTGATCTTAAAATCAGATAAGCTGGCTTATTTCTTTGCTCGACTCCGTCTTACTTGCCGTAGTGCTGAACTGTGTCGAATGTTCTAATGGAAGTCTCTTTTTTTTAATAATTAGTTTAAATAATCCGCTTCTGTCATTCTTTTCTCATAGCCTTCTAAGAATGGTTCTTTCGGTGACTACCGGTTGAAAGAATTATTATTTCGGTTCATAGCGATGTTAGTTGCTTTCACATTGACCTTTTAATGGTTTGAGCGCCATTTTTGTTCCTGCTGACGCAAATATAGAACGGTGAAATGGCACAATATATATATATATAAATGAATATTTGTTTGTATGTCTCGAATGGACTCAAAAACTACGGAACCGAGATCGCTGAAAATTTCACAATTTGTTGTTATTGCTCTTGGGAGGATTTAGAAAGTTGTTTCAATGAAATCCGATGGCTACTTTTTCATGATGAGTAATCTTATGTAATTAATGTAATTGCAAATCCGCACCAAGATTGGATCGACTTGAAGGACAGATTGTCGCTAGGCGACAGCAACTTACGCTAAATTATGATAGTTCGATAAGAAATGCTGTATACAGGAGGATGGGAACACGCCACCATGTTTTATAAAGTACCCTTCTTGATAGGAGGTTCATGACCATGCCTGTTATTTGGAACCAGCAAACCGACATGCCATGATCAAGATGTACTTTTATGTCATAGGACCAACTTTGATAGGTCTGCCCAGTTTGGAGAATGCAGCTGTGTAACAGATGTAGAATATCGACAGTGGAATGACACGAGTTATCACCCACTCTTAATGAAGAGCAACCAGGGATTCCCAACGAGCAAAGGCGAGTCTATGCCTAAATAATCTCTCTATATATGCGGGTTCGCACCCCATCTCCTCCTAAACCACTGGAGTGATTTCAACCAAATTTGATATACTTCTGACATATTATCAGGTGAAAAAGTGCGTGGTGGTAAGACGGACCGGGGGCGAGGGGTTGAGATATAAAAACAATCGAAAATAGTGTCGAGTCCATAGTTTTCGGGGTCGCTTAGAGGGATAGTGACACTCCAGATAATTATAAGTCCAAGTTCAGCTCCCTTTGCGGTGGGGAGCAAGGGGATTGAGACATAAAATAATCCAAAATTGTGTCGAATCCATATTTTTCGGGGTCGCTGAGATGAATAGTGACACTTCGGTTTTTAAAATCAAAGTTCAGCCCCTTTGTGGTGGAGAGTGAGGTGGATTGACATGTAAATATAATCGAAAATGGTGTCGAATCGATATTTTCCGGGTCGCTGAGATGAATAGTGACACTCCGAAATTCTTAAAGTCGATGTTCAGCCGCCCTTAGGGTGGGGTACGAGGGGTAGTGTGATATAAAAATAATCGAACATAGTGTCGAGTCCATAGTTTTCGGAGTCGCTTAGAAGGATAGTGCCACTCCAGATTTTTATACTCCAGATTTTTATAAGTCCAAGTCTCAGCCCCCTTTGCAGTGGGGAGAGAAGGTAATTGAGAGAGATTATAAAAATAATCTAAAATAGTGTCGAATCCATATTTTTCGGGGTCGCTGAGATGAATAGTGACACTCCGGCTTTTAAAGTTAAAATTCAGCCCCTTTGTGGTGGGTGGTGAGGGGTAGTGAGATATAAAAATAATCGAAAATATTGTCCAACCATAGTTTAGAGGGTCGCTGAGATGGATAGTAACACTCCGATTTTTTATACTTCCATATTCAGCCCCCTTTGTGGAGGGAAGTGAGATAAAAAAATAATCGGGAAGAGTGTCTAATCCAAAGTTTTATGGGTCACTGAGATGAACAGTGACACTCAAGAATATTTTTTGGCCCAAGTCAGCCCCTTTGGCACAGGGGTGAGAAAGGAAGAAAAATAAAATGACCAAAATAACCGAGACTGTCGGCAGCGCTGAACATGGTTTTCCGTGTTTTACCATTTCTATACCAGGCAAATGCCGGGACTGTACCTTACTTAAGGCCACGGTCGATTCCTTCCCACTCCTAGTCCTTTCTTATCCCATCGTCGCCATTAGACTTATCTGTGTCGGTGCGATGTGAAGCAAATTGGAAAAAGTAATGAGTATAGTTGGCGAGAGGAGAAGGATTTTTTGAAGGAAGAGAAACTGGACTTACTTTAAGACACACTGGGCTTGTTCAGTTCATTTTAAGGAAAGAGTAGGAGAGGGTGGCGTAGGCACATGCATTATTATGACAAACAGATTCGAGTAGATGTTAGATGCAGTAGTTATCTAGAAATTAAAGAATTAGCAGAGGATGGGCTGTCATGGACGGCTGCATAAATACAGGATGTGGACTGTTGATCCAAACACAAATAGGGCAGCATACCAACTAGGATAGCTATATTATTTCTATTATTATTATTATCATTATTATTATTATTATTATTATTATTATTATTATTATTATTATTATTATTATTATAATCATCATCATTAGGGTTCGAAAGTTTATAACCTAAAGATCTACAAACTATACAAGCAAATATGCCCGTAAAAAGTAGCTAAATTTGACAAAAATTAAGAAAAAGTAAAAAATGAAATAATCATGTTAGGGATGGCTTTCGTGTATTAGATTATCAGGGACTAAAATTAAATGAGCCAGAAAGTGATCAGCGATAATACAGCAGACACATTTAATCATGCAAACTGGCAGAACTAGAGTAGGTACGCTAAAACTTTATACATTTATTCAGTACCATAGACCTGAGGTGCAGTTCTCACTCTTCCTAAAAATACAACGAAGTATTAGCAGGCATTTTTGTATCTGTTGGCGTACGTTTGTACAGCATCTCTTTCTCGGAATCAGATCTTAAACCTGCTAACTTATCTGTTTGGGGAAAAGAAAGAAAAATACATCTACTGCAGTATTTGGAAATTCTGTGTTTGAAACTAGACGCAGATATCATGTAGGCCTACCTTGCTAAAAAGACGCCTAAATTCAAACATAAATGCTCAAAATTTAACCAAATATGACCTTATTTCGCTAAAATGAGCAAAATATGACCAAAACACTAAAAATGGCCGAAATATGCATTTATTTGAAACACAAAATTGCTTTAAACGGGGACAGGGACTCATCATTCAAAATTATTTTTCAGATTTTGCGGTAAAATGGGCTCAGGAAAGAAATATGACTGTTCTTTACTATCCGAACCTTTTATTATTATTATTATTATTATTATTATTATTATTGGTTTTGTTGTTGTTATTTTGTTGTTATTAATAACAATTATTAATTATTATTGTTATTAATAACAAGTAATAATAATAATAATAATAATAATGGTATTGGCTTTACGTTCCACTAACTACTCTTACGGTTTTCGGAGACGCCTAGGTGCGGAATTTAGTCCCGCAGGAGTTCTTCTACGTGCCAGTAAATCTACCGACACGAGGCTGAAGTATTTGAGCACTTTCAAATACCATCGGACTGAGTCAGGATCAAACCTGCCAGAAGGCCAGCGTCTCAACCGTCTGAGTCACTCATCCCGGCATTATTATTATTATTATTATTATTATTATTATTATTATTATTATTAGTAGTAGTAGTAGTAGTGGTAGTGGTGGTAGTAGTAGTAGTAGTAGTAGTAGTAGTAGTATATTGGCGTGATTGCCTTGTCAAAAAGGTGGTCGCGATTGAAACCCGTCCAATACATGTGAATTTTTTGAAGTAAGAATTTACTTCCCTGTGGTCCGAATTCCGCGTAAAATTGGAGGTCCCGTGGCTGTGACCAAGATATCAAGAGTCACGTCTCTGGACCTCTTTAAAGTATCTGTAAGTGCTGGCAGTGAAGAAAAATCCCTCCCTCTATTTATCCAGAGCTTCAATGGGAAAATGTGGAAGGTAATTCCAGTTGGACACACATTTCTGAGATAACTATTGATCGCGACGCCTGGATGACCTAACGTTTGTTGGGAAAGCCACATTTTTGCTAACTGTTTTTCTTCTCACCGACAAAAACGTCAATTATTATTCGATTTATTATATTTTCTGTCACTGTGATATTTAAAACTTTCGATCATCATGTGGATCGTCTTGAAAGATGATTTATATTTTACTGTATAGACATTTTGATGCGATATACCTTTTATTTTATGCTAAAATGAGCCAAACAAACCATTTTAACCATTTAGTGTTCCCTTAATGGCTGGTTGCGTGTCTAAAGCAGTTACATTTTAATATTGTGCAGTATAAATATTTATGACACTACTGTATATCGATACGGTATTTTTTTCGCGTTTTATCTTCAACTCTAATCTGGAACGAGAAGAATGTTGATCTAAGAAACAGCAGATTCCTTTCCTTTAGCAGACAATGAAAAGCACATCTCAAAGATTTTTACGCTCCAATATCTTAATGCAAGAGAGAAAGCCTGCCTTTATTACGTGTTCCTTGTAAAGAATTCCAGCATAAAGACTTGTAGCTTAAGCTGGTGTGGGAATGCAAGGTACCAGTAGGAGCATTTCAGGATGAATATCGCAAGTTAAATCTCCTCCCTTGAGCCACGTAGCTGTCTTCTTCTGATTAGTATTTGTTATTCCATGTGACCAATATTCCTTCACTTCGATGTGTTCTAGGATATTCATACATACTGAAAGCTTTCATTCCCCACCCTGGAGGGATGGAGCAGGCACCTGGTGGGTGACACCATCTCTCTGGCCAGGAGATGTTTAAGGGTAAAATGATGGATGCAGGATATTCCTCCATGACTGTGTTGACGTCCACAATTCATTGCACTCTATAGATAGGTTGGGAGTTATCTGAATGTCCATAAAATATATAGTCATGTCTTAAAGGAGAAAATCGTCATCCAGCTCTTTACCATGTGGTAGTGTCCCAAGAATGCATGTAACATTCCCACGCATTAGAGCTAAGCTGATGCGCTGAATAGTTAATCAGGTATCGCCGGAAATCCGAGCAATCCATTGGCCAAACTCTTTGATAAAATTGAGACAACCATTACCCCGAGGTACCACTGGATTCAGTAGCTACTGGCACGAAGAAGAATTTGTTCAAAAAATCGCTGTATTTTCTTCTTTCAGCATTTTCCCTACTCGCGGCTGCACTTCCAGCACTTATTGACAAAAGGAGAAGGTTGGGCTGGGAGAATGTGTCGGCACAGGTAAAATCCCACAGGAGAGATCTACCCCTTTCCCATGGCACATGTGTCATTCCGTCTGGCCTTTTACCGTCTGAACGGCAGCAGACAGTGGGCGCTCGTATAGAAGGAACTTCTGCTGAAACCAGAGCCCGCAAGATGACATAATTTATAGTGGAGTTTCGGATGCGTCTGCCTTTACTTTTCACCCAAGAAAGGCCATGAAGACCTTGTCGATCAACGTATATACCACAAGCTGAGCATCGGTGAGGATCGCAGACGGCTGCACCCAAACGTGAAAGCCACAGCGAATGTTAATTTACCGGTATAATCATATCATCACCATAGGCATTCAATCGCTGGTGGATGAGTACAGTATAAAGTTTTCGAATTCATCACGATCGCCGATTAAGGATTTCTAGATGAATGAAGAAACCAATTCTATAACCACAAGCTCTGCCATACTGCTGATAAATCAAATCTACCAAAGCTCCTTGTTGTTGAAGATGGTGATGATTTCTTCTTTGATTTTTTCACTCTTTTCTATGATCTCTTTTATTTGACTAGTGAATTCGTCACTGTTGTTTGAAGCTTTGTGAGCTATACAATACGTCGCCACATCGGTTGATCAGACGGTACATCTTCCCAGTTGCCACTGTCATCACATTAAACCATACAACGTCTTTATTGTTCTTACTGATTACATTGTTCATTAATTAATTAATTCAGAATACGGTATATCAATCTTTTCTGAAGGCGCGTACTAGGCGTGCGGGCTACGTGGCCAGCATGGAATGCTAAGAAAGGCGCACGAATAGCTGACACACTAAAAACCTAATTTACAATACATAAAAGTGACATTTCACAGACACACAGCCTACTCATTTCAACACATGTTCAGTGCGGCTTCCATTACTGTAATTCGCGGAGTATATTACACAATATATTGTAGCTAATTTCCTGGCGCCCTCCAGCCCTAAAAATAAAACAAATAAATGTTACTAAATAAAATTAATATAAAATCTGTTTTAAACCCGTATCAAGTAACACACATAGTAGGTGACCTTCGCTGTGTGATGAGGATGAAATTATGATGAAGGCGACACATACACCCAGCTCGCGTGCCAGCGGAATTAACTAAAGATTGTTAAAATTTCCGACTCTGCCGGGAATCGAACCCAGGACCCCTGTAACCAAAGGCCTACGCTAACCATTTAACCATGGAGCCGGACACAAGAATCAGTACTGTAATAATATGAATCATCGAACAGAATTCGCATGTGACAGGCTCCGTAGCGTAGTTACTGAAGCTGTTCACCTTGTACGTTCAGCGTTACAGAATGGAAATCTGGTGCTGTAGTTCGCATTTAAGAGTGCTTAATCTTGAGAAATCCATGTTATTTGATTTACTTCCATGTTAGTAAACCGATTTTCAGTTAAAATTCTGGTACTCTGGAGTCCCTCAAGATCGATATAAATTGAATGAATATGAACCATTCTTATTTTAGTAGTATGCACTTCATGTCGTGCATCAATTTGGTCAAAATGTTTGAAAAATGTATGTGTATTACACAAAGTCAGCTCTTTGTAAGAATATATAAACTATATAAATAAAGTTTTAGGGGGTCCGCTGTCTGTAATTTCGATTGTTTTGCCAATTGTTCAGATATTTATCCATTTTAGGCCAACTGAAGACCGTATCGGTGGTTTTTATTGTTCGTGTCTGCTTGTTCCACCATCATGGCGAAACGGCTGGACAGATCTCGACCAAATGTCATATTTAGAGTATACTTATCCCGCGAAAGGTTTTTATATGCATATGATGTTAAAATCTTTGAACAGACGGGGGAATTTATAGGAAAACCAGAACAGTTTTCCTCCATTTTCTCTTATACTACTGATTTTCTGTAAAATCCGTGGACTGTATTTGAAAAGTCCCTTCATTTAAAACCATTTTTGTTATGTTCATAATTTAGCTTACTTTGAAAATGACGGAGAAAATTACTATTTTCTGCAGGTATCTTGCTCTGCATTGAGTGACCGACAGACCGACAACGGACCTACAGGTTACCATAGCAACGTCTCTGACTGCATGCCAACAGGGAAGTAACGTATTGCCATTTTCATCATCATTCCTGTAAACTCGTGACTGTTCCTTGCGTAAAAAGCAAGAGAGACGTCAGTTGGCCATTCTGCGGGATATTGGCGGAATATTGTTGGAGGTTATAAGTGTCGTCGAATAGCTTAAGTAATAAAACCATAAGTCATCTTCTCATCTGTTTACATAAGAACCCCTGCGCCTAAATTTCTCCGCTTTCTTATATCCTTAACTCATACATCATAATTTATTGAGAGACATTTAATTTTCCATTACATCCTATTAGTATTTAATATATGTCCTATCCGGCTGTCCTAAGTTATAATCCTATTTTCTTTTAATTTTAACTTTCTTAACTGTATTAATTTCTTCCTTAATTAATCCATATGTATGCGAGTGCTAATCTCGAAACCCGGACACTCTTTCCTTTTAAAAAAATTCAAAGCTATTCAAATGTGTAACTTTTGGTCCCAGAAAATATTGAAATATGGTTGGATTTTAATGACGGTGCAGAACTTCGTTTCAGGATAATTGGTGGCTGAACGGTTAGTCGCATTACAAAACAGAAAGCACAATCGCCGTTCTATTTGGATCATCAACTTTGGTCTTGTGTCTTACTGTCGTGTCTCGATTGTTGACACGTTAGATAGCGCTGCATTTCTCGATTATAATCAAATCTTTGGAACTCGATTGTGACTTGCATTAGAAGAAATGGCCTGTCTTCATAATGAAAACTCCCCATCTGTATTGTGAATGGCAGTTGACAAGTGAACCTGCCGTTATAGTAGAATCTTCGGAACACAACTGTGATTGGCTGTAGGAAATGCGGCCTGTCATTTTCCTCAAAACTTCCCCAATGCCTATCTTACATCGGAAACAACGTATGGCGTTCTCCCTGCTTTGTTTCTAGGATAGCGCTAAGATGCATGCAATTTAATATAATCTTACTCACTGCCTTTACAGTAATTTACGGAGAAATTCGGATACAATTTTGAATACGGTAGCGAAGTACGGGTACATTTACTGCTTTCAAATACGAGTAGTTATCTTGTTTGGCTTGTGAGGATTCTAATTTACAGTCTAAGAGATTACTAATTGGGCACCAGAATACTATGGTAAATTTTAAAGCGATTTTCCTCAGATGCCATTTTTTCTATATTTTATTGACCTTATTGATATATAACTTCATGAAGTTGAATTAACCTATATGCATACTAATGTCTTATTCACCGGGCTGAATGGCTCAGACGGTCCGACACCAACATTGCTCACAACGGTGGTATTTGCCAGCCTCGTGTCGGTAGATTTACTGGAAAGTGAAAGAATTCCTGTGGGACAAAATTCTTGAACCTTGGCGTCTCCGAAAATCGTCAAAAGTAAAAACAATAACACTATTATTATTATTATTATTATTATTAAAAGTCGCTTTACGTCGCACAACCACAGATAGTTTTTACGGCGATGATGGGACAGGAAGGGCTGGGAGTGGGAAGGAAGCTGCCGTGGCCTTAATTAGTGTACAGCATTGCCTGTTGTGAAAATGGGAAACCATGGGAAACCATCTTCAGAGGTGCCGACAGTGGGGTTCGAACACACTATTGTAACTGTACAACACGGTTACAGATTTCATTCATCATTTATTATTATTATTATTATTATTATTAGTATTATTATTATTATTATTATTATTATTATTAATTGAGCCGATACATTAGATTTTATATGCTGTTTTTCATAATTTAGACTGTAATAATTAGGTATCACGCATATTATATTATTTAATCATTGGATAAGGGAATTTCATTTGTAATTATTCTGTATATTAATAAGTGAGATCTGTTGGTTTGAAATAGTCATACTGTAACTTGTAACTGTGGCCAGATGAGCTGGCATATTATTTTGCAATCGAGGCTAAGTTTAATCGAGACTGAATTAGGCAAATAAATTTTTCGCTGACGTATGCTATATAGTCATCGTTTGTATGCGGGGGCAAGTTTTAAGACATGTGACTGATTTTGTAAAGTGCGTGGTCACATAGTTTCGACAGAGTGTCTCTATGCGCTAGCTACCGTGTGTTTAGGTGGAGGGGATGACCAGATAGTAGGGAGATGAGTGGTCATTACGAGTTTATAAAAGGAGAAGTAAGAATAGTTGGCCCGTCTAAGAGTGGTGGTCAGAGCTAAGAAGTGGTCTAAGTGTTCTAAGAGATGTTTGAAGAGGTCTACGAGTGGTGGTTTGATCTGAGTAGAGACTGGTACTGGGCTGATAGTGAAACATCATCTACTTGTGAGGAGGGACTTCACAATGTAAGTTTATTTAAGTAAATTCATTAGAGGTTTAGTGCCGTGGTTTGCAGAAGTATAGGAGATATATATCGAATTTTACCGATATATGCAGTTAATTGTCGTCATGGTACTTCGAATTATTTATTGAATTCTACTATGTAATTCGCGAACTGTGTTCGAGAATTGAATCTAATGTAGATGCATCTTATACCGCATAGAATTGTTGTAATTATTTCAACAGTCTCTGTATTAGAAATCAGGACGTGTGAAACTGGATAGTATGCCTGGATATTACAGGTGTTTCAATAAAGTTTTCCGATTTCTACTTTAAATATTGAGTGGACGTAACCGCATTGGAGGTCACTACACTCGGAAAGGAAATGTAGGTCAACTCCAGGTTACATAAGAAGATAAGATTACAGCAGACTACTTCTGACTTCAACTCAGGGGTTTTTCCATGAATTTCAAGTTCAACAGTGGTGTGTGCATACATCAGGTAATTACAACATCCGAAATGTTATGCATTAATAACATGAAGAAGAATGTAATCAGCGGCGATATCAAATTTCACTTCAAGTTCATGCCAATAGTGTTTTTTAAATTTAGATAAAATTTTCTGTTTCTGTACCAAAAATCTCACTGGGTATACATTTTGTGTTTAATTAAAGTACGGCAATGCTAGTTCATTGTGACGTAAAGTATAGTCATGAATTCAGTTTTCTTTTAATAATAATAATAATAATAATAATAATAATAATAATAATAATAAGTATGGTTCATGTTTGTGGGTTACTGTAGTCACGTCCTAGTTCGTGAACCATGGGCAACGGCTGAGTGGCCTAGTAAGTGGTCCTGAGAGTCGGGATACCAGTTGCTATGGAATGGGAGTGGGCATCTCGGACATATTCTGAGTCGTGGCCCTCCTTGTGCTCAGGCGGCCAGGACTACACAATTCACCGGTGGTCCATAACCCGTTAGAGGAGAGATCCTCACTTGGACTATGTGCAAGTAGGGCAGCATCCTGCTTCATGAATTTACCGAGCTCAGAACACTTTAAGCAAGCCTCGGACCTATGGGAGTAATGGAGTCCCACTCCCATTTGACAGGCAAGGGACTCCTTGGAAACAACTTGGCGAACGAAATGGAATTCGATGGGGAGCTATCAATATTCGATGGGGCTTATGTAAGAAAGAAGGCAGAACTTGCTGAGTCAGCATCTGGATGTGCTAGGAGTAAGTGATATTCGGGTAAGGGGAGATAAGGAGGAAGAGAGAGGAGATTATAAAGTGTACTTGACGGGTGTTAGAAAGGGAAGGGCAGAGTCTGGGGTAGGGCTCTTTATCAGGAATACCATTGCACGCAACATAGTTTCTGTTAGGCACGTAAGTGAGCGAATGATGTGAGTAGATTTGTCAGTGGGAGGAATTAGGACAAGAATTGTGTCCGTGTATTCACCATGTGAGGGTGCAGATGAGGATGAAGTTGACAAGTTTTATGAAGCATTGAGTGACATCGTGGTCAGGGTCAACAGCAAGGATAGAATAGTGCTAATGGGCGATTTCAATGCGAGAGTTGGGAATAGAACTGAAGGATACGAAAGGGTGATTGGTAAATGTGGGGAAGATATGGAAGCTAATGGGAATGGGAAGCGTTTGCTGGACTTCTGTGCTAGTATGGGTTTAGCTGTTACAAATACATTCTTCAAGCATAAGGCTATTCACCGCTACACATGGGAGGCTAGGGGTACCAGATCCATGATAGACTATATCTTAACAGACTTTGAATTCAGGAAATCTTTTAGGAATGTACGAGTTTTTCGGGGATTTTTCGATGATACAGACCATTATCTGATCTGTAGTGAACTAAGTATATGTAGGCCTAGGGTAGAGAAAGTGAAATCTGTCTGCAAACGAATAAGGGTAGAAAATCTCCAGGATGAGGAAATTAGACAGAAGTACTTGGATATGATTAGTGAGAAGTTTCGAACAGTAGACAGTAAGCAGGTTCAGGATATAGAAAGTGAATGGGTGGCATACAGGGATGCTGTAGTAGAAACAGCAAGGGAATGCCTAGGAACAACTGTGTGTAAAGATGGGAAAAGGCGAACATCTTGGTGGAATGATGAAGTGAGAGCAGCCTGTAAACGTAAAAAGAAGGCTTATCAGAAATGGCTCCAAACAAGGGCCGAGGCAGACAGGGATTTGTACGTAGATGAAAGAAACAGAGCGAAACAAATAGTTGTTGAATCCAAAAAGAAGTCATGGGAAGATTTTGGTAATAACCTGGAAAGGCTAGGTCAAGCAGCAGGGAAACCTTTCTGGACAGTAATAAAGAATCTTAGGAAGGGAGGGAAAAAGGAAATGAACAGTGTTTTGAGTAATTCAGGTGAACTCATAATAGATCCCAGGGAATCACTGGAGAGGTGGAGGGAATATTTTGAACATCTTCTCAATGTAAAAGGAAATCATCATGGTGGTGTTGCAAACAGTCAAGCTCATGGGGTGGAGGAAAATGATGTTGGTGAAATTATGCTTGAGGAAGTGGAAAGGATAGTAAATAAACTCCATTGTCATAAGGCAGCAGGAATAGATGAAATTAGACCTGAAATGGTGAAGTATAGTGGGAAGGCAGGGATGAAATGGCTTCATAGAGTAGTCAAATTAGCGTGGAGTGTTGGTAAGGAACCTTCAGATTGGACAAAAGCAGTAATTGCACCTATCTATAAGCAAGGGAACAGGAAGGATTGCAACAACTATCGAGGTATCTCATTGATTAGTATACCAGGCAAAGTATCCACAGGCATCTTGGAAGGGAGGGTGCGATCAGTCGTTGAGAGGAAATTGGATGAAAACCAGTGTGGTTTCAGACCACAGAGAGGCTGTCAGGATCAGATTTTCAGTATGCGCCAGGTAATTGAAAAATGCTACGAGAGGAATAGGCAGTTGTGTTTATGTTTCGTAGATCTAGAGAAAGCATATGACAGGGTACCGAGGGAAAAGATGTTCGCTATACTGGGGGACTATGGAATTAAAGGTAGATTATTAAAATCAATCAAAGGCATTTATGTTGACAATTGGGCTTCAGTGAGAATTGATGGTAGAATGAGTTCTTGGTTCAGGGTACTTACAGGAGTTAGACAAGGCTGTAATCTTTCACCTTTGCTGTTCGTAGTTTACATGGATCATATGCTGAAAGGTATAAAATGGCAGGGAGGGATTCAGTTAGGTGGAAATGTAGTAAGCAGCCTGGCCTATGCTGACGACTTGGTCTTAATGGCAGACTGTGCCGAAAGCCTGCAGTCTAACATCTTGGAACTTGAAAATAGGTGCAATGAGTATGTATGAAAATTAGCCTCTCGAAGACTAAATTGATGTCAGTAGGTAAGAAATCCAACAGAATTGAATGTCAGGTTGGTGATACAAAGCTAGAACAGGTCGATAATTTCAAGTATTTAGGTTGTGTGTTTTCCCAGGATGGTAATATAGTAAGTGAGATTGAATCAAGGTGTAGTAAAGCTAATGCAGTGAGCTCGCAGTTGCGATCAGCAGTATTCTGTAAGAAGGAAGTCAGCTCCCAGACAAAACTATCTTTACATCGGTCTGTTTTCAGACCAACTTGCTTTATGGGAGCGAAAGCTGGGTGGACTCAGGATATCTTATTCATAAGTTAGAAGTAACAGACATGAAAGTAGCAAGAATGATTGCTGGTACAAACAGGTGGGAACAATGGCAGGAGGGAACTCGGAATGAGGAGATAAAGGCTAATTTAGGAATGAACTCGATGGATGAAGCTGTACGCATAAACCGGCTTCGGTGGTGGGGTCATGTGAGGCGAATGGAGGAAGATAGGTTACCTAGGAGAATAATGGACTCTGTTATGGAGGGTAAGAGAAGTAGAGGGAGACCAAGACGACGATGGTTAGACTCTGTTTCTAACGATTTAAAGATAAGAGGTATAGAACTAAATGAGGCCGCAACACTAGTTGCAAATCGAGGATTGTGGCGACGTTTAGTAAATTCTCAGAGGCTTGCAGACTGAACGCTGAAAGGCATAACAGTCTATAATGATAATGTATGTATGTATGTATAATAATAAGTTGTTCTATTTCCAAGTACAATCCTCAATTGCGGAAATGCAACCGTAATCTACTATTGTCCTGATCAATATTCCTGTATATTGCCAAATGTGTGAGTTTATCACCTCACGCCTTGAGGTAATTGAGATGAGGCATGCTCTCCGAATTTTACTGTTTTTACAGCAACTGGCGCTCGACAAAAATATATTGTGTGAAGGCAAGTAATAGTAAGAGTAGTGGTAGGAGTAGTTACACTATCTCCTGAATACTGGACACTGGCCACACTTAAGTGACTGCAACTATAGAGCTCGGTATGGAGAAATATTAAGTATTTTACTACCAGCTGACACATAAAAGATCTCGAGGGAACAACAACACATCACGCAGTTCATTTATGTGGGAGTTTTGATGAAATAAATTTAACCGTGTACATATTAATAAATTATTCGCCAGATCTGCATAAATAGCACAACATAATCAGTCTACATTTTCGAACTTAACCACTTCTAAAATACTGAATATACCTTAGGAAAAACCTTTTAGTTTATACTAATAGCTTAAGTAAATGGAGATGGTCGTGGTGTCCCTAGCCCTGAACTGAAATGACAGCAATGAACTAAAACTAAGTTTAACAGCAATGCTGGCCTACAGCGAGGTCCCTGTCGTGTAGGCGATCTTCTTTGAGGCCCTTTTTTCAGGACCGAGGACAAGTCATTTTCCAAATTGGAGAGAAGGTGAAAGCCCGTGGGCGGGGCACCATTGCGCGGGGCGTGACCCGAGTTGCAGGGCTTGCCTTATCGATCTCAGTGGTTCCTCTTGTACCTTACCGTGTGTGAGATCGCGCGAGCGCGTATTGTACGGCACACTGACACACAACACGCACTCTTATTTCATTTGTGTACCCCGGTGGGATTGATTTCAGTGATGTGCTCCGTCCTGTGAACATCTGCCTCCATAGCCACGCGATATGTGTCACTTGGTCGACGTCGATCCTTCACCACGATGACACTCAGCAATAATCGATTTCTCTACAATAACCCCTAAGCCCGAAACATGAAATAGAATTACTGACGGTTAAAATTTTAACGTACTAGAACATGTTATTCAGTGACGTGTTATAACTTCAAATTAGTAGCCTAACGAACGTGCACAACGCAACAGAGAACTTAAAGACTGATTTATTTATTTATTTATTTATTTATTTATTTATTTATTTATTTATTTATTTATTTATTTATTTCCACTTTGTTTTACGTCGCACCGACACAGATAGGTCTTATGGCGACGATAGGGTAGGAAATGACTAGGAGTGGGAAGAAAGCGGCCGTCACCTTAATTAAGATACAGCTCCAGAATTTGCCTAGTTTAAAACTGGGAAAAAACTGAAAACCATCTTCAGGGCTGCCGACAATGGAGTCCGAACCCACTATCTCTCGGATGCAAGCTGAAAGCTGCGCGCCTCCAACCTCATAGCCGACTCCTCAGGTAAAGACAGAAATTAATTGTTTTATCTTTTAATTTCTAAAAGATACCAATTTAGTTCTGAATTTGCTATAGGTTTTTGATCGTACTGACTCAGGCAGGTTTTATGGCGACGATGCGATAGGAAAGGGCTAAAACTGGGAAGGAAAGGCCATGATCTTAATTGTCTGGTGTGCAAATGGGAAACCACGCAAAACCATCTTTCGGACTGCCGACAATGGGGCTCGAACCCATTATCTCCTGAATACAAGCTCACAGCTACGTTATTCGAGCTACGGAGCCAACTCGCTCGATAATAATAATAATAATAATAATAATAATAATAATAATAATAATAATAACAATTTAAAATCTTTGAGCCGACTGAGACTCGAACGTGGCACCTCTGGGACCAAAGTCCAGCATACTAACCTGTCGATAGTGACTGTGTCCATTACAGGTCACTCTTACATATGTACAAAATGGACAGGATGACCTGTATCCACTAGTATTTATATACCTCAAACAGAGACGTCCGACCGCACTTGCGGATGACTACGTCGATTCGGAAGACAAAACAGATACTTATTTTCATAAAAAGGACATTCTAAGACAGTGTTAAAGAACCAAACCTGAATTTCTTTCTTTCTTAGTCTGTTTACCGTCCAGGGTTGGTTTTTCCTCCGACTCAGCGAATGATCCCACCTCTACCGACCCAACCACCTCTACCATCATGGAGTGTGAAACATTTTGTCATATATGAAACTAGGGAGGAGAATCAGTACCTCTCCCAGGCGGCCTCACCTGCTATGTTGAACAGAGGATCTGTGGAATATGGGAAGAATGGAAGGAATTGCCGAGGAAGAGAGAAGGAAACGGCCGCGACCTTAAGTTAGATATCATCCGGCATTTACCTGGAGAAGATCTGAGAAACCGCGAGAAACCACTTTGAGAATGACTGAGGTCGGAATCGAACCTCCTCTACTGAGTTGAACTCCAGAGGCTGAGTGGACCCCATTCCAGTCCTTATACCACTGTTCAAATATGTCGGCAGAGCCGTGAATCGAACCCACTGACCTCTACACTACAATGGCGGACCAAATTCGAATTACCAAACCTTTAAACGAGAACACTGCAAAGGAAGTTGTATCCTGAGAACAGGGCTATCCAAACTTTTCATGTGCTGGGGCGCACTTGACTCTTGGCTAAGGAGGCGTGGGCGCCATGTGATGATGATGATGATGATGATGATGATATAGAAACATGTAGGCTAATATGAAATGAATATTTTTAAAAGTATCGTACTCACGTATTTAGTGTGAAATCGGGCATCGTATGTTCGCTGGAAGTTAAGGAATGGTTTTGCTTCTCACATACACTATTAAAGCTGCAGGTTCTTGAACGTTTAGGCATGGTTAGAATTACTGTATAAAATAATAATGCGAATTAATAACTGATGCGTAATTTTCGCAGTCAATATAAATAAAAATTGAAGTTATGAAAATGAAATTCTTCATAGGATATAAATCAAATTTAAATCTAAGTTAGAGAAGAGCAAATAAAATACACTTTTAGATAAATAGCACACTGCTTCTAATCAAGATAAATCCTAATTTCTACTGAAAATTCTGTGAAACTGTTCCACGGCCGTGCACAGCAGACGCTTCATGGGATTGTAGGAATGTTGAAAGGGAAGGATTTATGAAACTTTCACAATGCGATTGTTTTCGGAAAGGTATACTAACTGGGAAATACCACGTGCCAACATATTCACTTCATTCCCCAGCCTTTCTCTACAACGCCTAGCACTCAACAGAAAGTAGGTATTATACTGTAGAGAGTTGCCACAATATAGGGCGTACTTCAAAAGCACATAGCATCTGAAATATCAAATGGTGTGGTCTGTAGAATGAGGACAGCTAAAACTGTGAAGGAAAAAAGTTGAATCAGAATTGTGGGAATGCCCGGGGAAAAAATTAACCATTATCAGTACAGTGAAACACGTTTGCAACAGAACCTGAACATAGTGGAAACCTGGTATTAATGGAAATGTTTCATGGTCCCATGGGATTAAAACTAAAATATGTATAGAAGTACCTGTACTTAGCGTAACCTGCCCAACGCGGAAACGGAAACTATGGAGAATATACAATTTTTCTGTGTAATTTTTCATTCATGATGAGAGCTGAATTGGTTACAAGTTTTTGAATTTATAATAATATTACTGGTTATACGTCCCACTAAGCATATACTTTTACGGTTTTCGGATACACTGATGTGCCAGAATTTTGTCCCGCTGGAGTTCTTTTACGTGCCGGTAAATCTACCGAAACGAGGCTGGTGTATTTGAGCACCTTCAAATACCACAGGACTGAGCCAGGATCGAACCTGTCATCTTGGAGGCAGAAGACCAGAACTCTACCATCTGAACTACTCAGACCGACATTTTAAAATTTCTTTGAAAGAAATAATATTGACAATCCTACAAGTTACGTGCAGAAATCAATTCTTGTATATTTAATAAATTGTAATTCTTACTAGAAATTTAACTTCCTTGAGTACATGAAAAGCAGTGAAAAGGAAATTTATTGTTTTGTCTGTCCCGCGTAACGATTAATAAAGTACACAGTGTTATAGCATACCGTATCTATCGTAAGAGGTCCACAATCCGCTAACGTGACTAGAAAATATCTCGGGCTGGTGTGCAGAGCCCCAGTACACAATGTATGACTGCAACGCACCTTACCTCACGTTTACCTGTTCTCAACGGAAACCTCTACTCAGCGTAAAAGGAAAGTGGTTTCATGAAATTCCGTTGCGTACAGGTTTCACTGTGTGTTCAAAAATATTCCGAAACTTTCAGCTACGGCTAATGTTGGTACAATTAAATCTGCGCTTGGAGGGCGCTGAAAAAGTATGGCAGGGGCGCCACGTTGGACAGGTCTGCTGTAGAGTGAATACTTCCTGCTCCTTGAATGAATGGTCAGCTTTTTGCTTCCAGTTCACAGAGCCCCGAGTTTGATTTCCGGGCGTGTCGAGGATTTTAACTAATTATTGTTCATTTCTTTAGCTCTGGAGAACAATCATATTACCAATCGCAAGTAACCCATTACCTATCTTACAAAGCGCCGAGGCCGTGATTACCCTGAAAGGAGTAGAAGGTGAATGCTGTCACTATCAGTAATCCAAATAGAATAGAGAGGTTACTTTTGGAGTAGCTGAGTGAACCTCAGGGTCATAAGCGTCTCTTGAAGTGAAGATCTCGTTTCTAAATTTTTGACTTTTTCATGGGCCATCGAACCCTGAATGTCATTTCCACCTCGGCTATCAAGCCTCCTGTATTGTAAAGTCCTGGTGATTAAATACAAAAGCAGCCAATGGAAATGTGTTGAAGTAACATTCAAAGCAAACAGCCTATTAACTCCCGAGACTGTACAGATCCCACGAGAAATATAGGAAAAGCGTTATTCAGTTCTGATAGGCCATATTTTACCAACGTTTCCCAATATCACTTCCAGGACGGGAAGAGTTTCTATTAAGGACCACAACAGATTCCTTCCATTCCCTTAGCCAGCTTAATTCACCATCATTCGTTTAGCTCCTGAATTGAAGTTGGCCTCTAGTAGGACATACAGTACAGTCGTAAAACCATGCAGTATGGGAAGCCGTCACTCTACCCTCTACCTTACTTCTCGTGAGAGGAAAATTAAGAGCTTCACATAAAAGTTGCTTGATTCAAACAGAACGATGTGATTGTTTATATACCTTCTAATAGCAGGTATCAGTACAAACAGCTCATCTAACTGGTGAAAGATAAGCCATCACCTAACATTACCAGTACAGAGTTATTTCAGAAACTATTTCCCGCCACTCCTTTACTTCATTTCCTTATAAACTTATAAAGTCCTTGTAGATGTTCGAAGAACAAACAGTTAAGATTTGTACTTACACGTAATGAGGATACCCAAGTGGTCGAAATCGTACTCACCTGAAATGAAAAAAGGAAATAGAATTACAACAATGTTTTGGAAGTATTATTGAAATATGGTTGTTGGTGCTGTAAATACATTTGAATATCAGCAGGCTACATATGGCACACCAAATAATAAATTCGTGAGTGAAAAATGAGGAGCTTAACACAAATTTATTTGAATCAAGAATTAACACGAAAACAAATTATAGTGAGCTCCTGGTTGTTCGTGATAATGAAGCGGAAACATGCATGAAAAGTCTAAAACACTGATATTCCGATTGAATGAAAGTTCATGGAATAACATTACGTTCTCTGTACACATTGTACCGGTAATCATATTTTTTTTCAACCTTTATTGGTTGAACCAATTCCTCTTCAGATGTAGCCCTTTTTAAAAAATTTACGTTTTGAATGTCTGTCGCCATCATAGTTCCACAAAAAATCATCCAAATTTTTTATTCTTAAAATTTACAGAACTTGTATTCCTATTCCATTATCTGCCATCAACTCAGCAGTCGACCCTCCCATCTCGAATTGTACTTTTTCTGTATCTTCCAATTATTGCTTTGTTGTTAAAACAAAATCTTTACGTCCTTATACCATGTCGAAATAAAACGGAAGAGCATACAGACTGATTAACAACAGAAATGTTCAATTTTAACAGAGACGATAAACCGGGAACAATGGATGGATACGGTACTCTAATGTCAAAAGGTACGGAATTTAGTAGTCATAAAAGATACATTTCTTAACAATTTAACTTAAGGAAGGCCTAATTAAGAAGCAGAAAACAATAATGTGCCGTATATAAATTTATGTTTTTTCTACTTTTAATTCATTTAATTCATTTCGAAAAGTTGCACAAATAAACTACGAATCACATAACTTGCACACGAATAATCGGGAGTCTAAAAAGGAAAGACAGGCATATGCTGAATGGTCACTGTGATGGCCTTCAGTTCACTATTTCTATTACCGGCCGGGTCAGTAATTCCAACTTTTAATGGTTAATTCCCCGAGGGCTGGGTGTTTGTGCTGTCCTCAAAATCCCTGCAACTCATGCACCACACGCAATAATCCAGCATAGTAACACGCAGTTTGATATACACCCACCCTCTTTGGAGGGTCAGCCATGCCAGGCAAGCAATAGCCACACACAATTATTATTATTATTATTATTATTATTATTATTATTATTATTAACTGGGCTTGGTAATGGTTTTGGGATTAACCCTGGACTACCATAATCTATAAATAAATTCCATCATATGAAATTTAGCTGCCAAGGTAAAGGAAATATTTCACCTCTGACAACTTTTCCCCATCATATGAAATTTAGCTGCCAAGGTAAAGGAAATATTTCACCTCTGGCAACTTTTCCCCATCATATGAAATTTACCTGCCAAAGTAAAGGAAATATTTCACCTCTGGCAGCTTTTCCCCACCCAACCTGATTACTACTTTCGTGCTCCGTTTGTGGTACATTTATCATTATTAAGGCCTGAGTGGTTCGAGGGCTGGAAGTGGGTCCACTCAGCCTCGGGAAGTCAATTGAGTAGAGGGTGGGTTCTGATTACCCTCCAGGTTTGGTTTTTCCCTCGGACTCAGCGAGGAATCCCACCCCTACCAAATCAAGGGCAGCGTCCTGGAGCGTGAGACTTTGGTTCGGGGTATACAACAGGGGAGAATGTCCAGTACCTTGCCCAGGCGGCTTCACCTGCAATACTGAACAAGGGCCTTGTCGGGGGATGGGACGATGGGATGGGATAGACAAGGAAGAAAGAGGGAAGCGGCCGTGGTCTTAAGTTAGGTACCATCCCCTCATTTGCCTGGAGGAAAAGTGGGAAACCACGGAAAACCACTTCGAGGATGGCTGAGGATGGAATCGAACCCCCCTCTACTCAGTTGACCTTCCAAGGCTGAGTGGACGCCGTTCCAGCCCTCGTACCACTTTTCAAATTTCGTGGCAGAGCCGAGAATCGAACCCGGGCCTCCGGGGGTGGCAGCTAATCACACTAATCTCTGCACCACAGAGGCGGACATATCTAAGGTATATACATACCGAAAATTCAGTTCAGTTGGTACAGTAGTTCAGGCATGATTGAGCAAGAAATGAAGAGACACCGTCTCGTTTTGAACTATTACACGCCGGGCTGAGTGGCTCGGACTGTTGAGGCGCTGTCCTTCTGGCCCCAATTTGGCAGGTTCGGTCCTGGCTCATTCCGGTGCTGTTTGAAGGCGCTCGTTTTGCTAGATTTATTGGCACGTAAAAGAACTGCTGCGTGGCTAAACTGCACCTCGGCGTCTCCGAAAACCGTAAAAGTAGTTAGTGGGACGTAAAGCATATAACATTATTATTATTATTATTATTATTACTATTATTATTATTATTATTATTATTATTACATCTTATTACATGATTTTCTTGAAGCGGAACACAACAGAATGTACTGTCGTTTAGTTCTATATCTCTTATAATTAAATCATTATAAAATGAGTCTAACCATTGTCGCCTTGGTCCCCCTCTACTTCTCTTACCCTCTATGGCTCAGTCCATTATCATCCAAGGTAAAATTTCCTCCTTCATTCATCTTACGTACAGCTGCACCAGTCGAGCTCAATCATAACTCAGTTATTATCTCCTCATTTCACCTACCCTCCTGCCATCCTTCTCCTTTTTGTATCGGCAGTCTTTCTCGCAACTGTCATGTCAGTTGCGTCTAACTTGTGAATGAGATATCCTAATTCAACCCACCTTTCACTTCTCTACAGGATAGTCGGTCTGAAAACAAACCAACGTAAAGGTAGTTTCATTCGATAATCCAGTAAACGCTTGTTTGCAATACGGGTACCGGTATCTCTAAAGATAAGGCAAAATCTGTAAGTTTTTTGTTTTGTAACGCTTTACATCGGTGTTATTTCAAATTCTAAAAGTAAGTGCTTGGTGTCGTAACTTTCCAAGTTTACCAAAATTTAGTGTACTGCGGTTCGAATTTCAGTCAAGGATGACCACCAAATGGGGAGAGCGTATTCGTTTATTGTAATATAGATCATTACACGAAGTTAGAACGTACTACAAAATAATCCAAAGATATTCCAGTTCCTTAAATGTTACAATAATGTTTATATTTGCGTTTTAAAATGATAAACTAAACATATAGTGGAAGTCGTAAATTTTAATTTAATTTCTCCCGGACTTTTGAGTAGCTTCAGTGCTTTTAGCGTTCTTGAAGTTGCCCTGCTAGAAATCAGCGATCAGTTAGGAACCTACTGTATACAGGCCGACGTACTTTCACCACGCTCGAAAAACCAGACTATCAATATGCCGGCTATCTCCTTCATATAAATAAAGTAACACAGACTAAGGCAATCCTGTACGTGTACGATATTTGAATGAATGTTAGAATGAATGAATGAATACACTTCTCTTCCAGTCAAGGATGACCACCAAATGGGGAGAGCGTATTCTTTTATTGTAATCCACATCATTACACGAAGTTAGACCGTACTACAGAATAATCCAAAGATATTCCAGTTCCTTAAATGTTACAATAATGTTAATATTTGCCTTTGATGAGGAGAGGTGGTGTTTTCAGTGCACGATATCTTCTGGTATGAGCTAGAATAAATTTGTTACTACCGGACGAGTTGGCCGTGCAGTTAGGGGTGCGCAGCTGTGAGCTTGCATCCAGGACATAGTGGGTTCGAACCCTACTGTCGGCAGCCCTGAAAATGGTTTTCCGTGGTTCCCCATCTTCACACCTGTTCCTGTTCCTTCGCCGCTATAAAACCTATCTGTGTCGGTGCGACGTAAAGTAAGTTAAAAGAAAAGAGAAATGTTACTTTCATTGCCCTCTCTCAGTCTCATCCTTGGCTTTGGCAATATGCAAGTGACCAAGGTATGAGCGATTCTAGTAATACCATTCCTTATGCAGCCAGTCCCTGTTATATATGGTGTGATAATAGTGATCATAGGATCGGTTGGCGCATGCATTTCAGTGGACTTGGCAGACTGATCTGTAATAGCAACTTCTGGCTCGGTGAGGAAAACGACGGGAAACTACCTCACTCCTCATTTCGTTAGTATCTCCCTTCAGTGACACCTAGGCTATCTATGACAGCTGTTGGTGGAGCTGTGGAAGATCAAACCAGCCTTCGGGCTGAATACCCAACATACAATGTTATATATGTTGCATACCCAATAGACTAGATATTATAAAACCTTATTTATACAACATATGGATGTACGAAGACAGTGAAGAGAATCCACCGCTCCCCTCAGTCACGGATGACCACCAATCCAATCATCACAACCACATGCCACTGATGTTGTTAGTTTTAGGAAATACCAACCATCCAACTACATATGAATACGTGCATGATATTGCTGAATGCGTAAGTCAACAATCTCCCCATCCCTCATAATCCCAGTGTGCACATCCTCCTTGCATTCTTTCTTATGCAGCAGTCCAACTTATTAATACAGTCCACTACTTATTCTGTTCTTTCTCTCTTCATCCTTACAGCACATGGGTGCTGGGCAACTCACGTTAGAGTTATTTACTCCAGTGCTAACTTTTTTATTGTTGCGTACGGTGGTCCATTCTTGATGTCAGTCATAAATTATTTTCTTGGTCTTCCCCTTCTCCTTTTGGAATCCATCCTTCCCTCCATCAGATTGGTGCGCCAAGTTGAGTGTCTAAGCAGGTGACCTACGAATCTCTTCTTCCTTTTTTTTCTAATTTTTTTGACAGCTAGTATTTTTCATTCAAACTTTTCAGCACTTCTTCGTTACTTACCCTACTGGTCCAGGGTATTTTTAGCATGCAGCGCCAACACCACATTTTGAAGGTCGGGATTTTCCTTTTCTCCGTCTCCTTGAGAGTGCATCTTTCTGTCCCATACAGTATGAGGTATGAGTGATGCTAGTAATTCCATTCCTTATGCAGCCAGTCCCTGTTATGAATGGTGTGAAAATATCTCTCATAGGGTCGGTTGGTGCATACATTTCAGTGGGCTTGGCAGACTGATATGTAATAGCAACTGCTGGCTCGGTGAGGAAAGCAACGGGAAACTACCTCACTCCTCGTTTTCCTAGTACGCCTCTTCAATGACGCCTAGGCTATTTATGACAGTCCTACAAATGTTTTAATGCATTTCTTGCAGATATCTATGTTAGTTGCCTTAGATGTCAGTAGTGACCTTGTCAGATAGAAGGCTTCCTTGGCTTGTGCTATTCAGCTTCGAATCTCCTTTTCGCTCCTTCCATCAGATGAATGCCTTTGCTGGCGAGATGTAGTGTTTACAGTGCACCATGTCTTCTGGTATAGGCAATATCAAATTTGTTACTTTCATTGACCTGTCTCAGTCTCATCCTTGGCTTTGACAATATGAAAGTGACTGAGGTATGAGTGATGCTAGTAATACCATTCCTTATGCAGCCAGTCCCTGCTATGAATGGTGGGAAAATGTCACTCATAGGGTCGGTTGGTGCATACATTTCAGTGGGCTTGGCAGACTGATATGTAATAGCAACTGCTGGCTCGGTGAGGAAAGCAACGGGAAACTACCTCACTCCTCGTTTCCCTAGTACGCCTCTTCAGTGACGCCTAGGCTATTTATGACAGCTGTTGGCGGAGCTGCAGAAGATCAAACCAGCCTTCGGGCTGAATATCCAACATAGAGATCAGATGAAATTAAGCTGCCATGGTAAAGGAAATTTTTCACCTCTGGCACCTTTTCCCCACCCAACCTGATTACTACTTTCGTGCTCTTTTTTGGTACATTTCATTACTTTTGTTTTATTTGATTGATTTATTTTTCAGTTTGTATTTTTCGTTGTGCAAGTTGTTCAATAGTTCTAATCTAATCTCCATACCATGTTCGGTTTCTGTAACCAGTACAATATCGTCTGCAAAGCATATGGTGCTGAAGAGCCTTCCATTGATATTAACCCCGCATGTATTCCTTATCCGATATTCCTCTAATGGTTCTTCAGTATAAATGTTAAACTACACCCCGGCCCAGAATATTAACTTTTCGCATGCATTTAAAAGTATAATCTACGGAAACCACACCGGACACCGGAGGGTTCGGAAATCAGAGGGCTGGATATGAGAGCTTGTATTGTACTTAGAAATAATATATAAATTGATATATGGTCTTCTCGGACTTTGAGAAAGCATATGATTGTGTGTGCAGAAACAAGGAATTGGAGGCCTTACAGAAAAAAAGATGTCGAGAAGCAGACAGTAGAAAGAGTGAGGGAGATGCGCCGAGGGAGTATCGGTTGTGTGAAAGTAGGAGGAGAGAGAACAGACTGGTTTGAGCAAAAGAGTGGATTAAGGCAAGGAAGTGCCCTGTCACCTCTCTTCTTCATTGCAGTAATGGATGAGTTAATGACAAAAATGGCAAGGAAAATTGGGGAAGGAAATATGAAAGTGACGATGTTAATCTGGGGTAGAAAGGAAGGGGATATTCAGGAACAGTTATATGTATGAGAAAATGAAGTGGAAAAATATTGAATGGAATTTAATGCCAAAAAGAGCGAGATCGTGATCAGAAATAGAAAGAAGAAAAGTCCTATGACAGGGATAATACTTGGAGGGGAAGAGCTTGGAAAGGTAGAGAGTTTCAAGTACCTGGGAAGTATCATCGAGAAACGTAGAAGAAATGATAAGGACATAATCGAGCGAGGAAGACAAGCAGGAGCATTCCTGAAGTGTCAGAAGCCTGGTTTGGAGAAAGGAAGTCCCTCAGAGAAGCAAAGGAAGTCCCTCAGAGAAGCAAAAGAGTGATTCTGGCGTATGCAGCAGAAACTTAGCTGCCTCTGTGGATCAGTGGTAGAATTTCGGCCTCCAAATCCCTAGATAGCGGGTTGAAACTCGGCAGAGGTAGCCGGATTTTTGAAGGGCGGAAGAAAGTCCATTTGACACTCCATGTCGTACGATGTCGGCACGTAAAAGATCTCTGGTGACACATTTGGTGTTTACTCGACAAAATTCATTAAATCTCAGACACAGACGCCCAAGAGAGTTTCGGTTTACTCTGTCTGCCATCTAGTAGGCCTAGAGTAAAACAGAACGTCGAAATTGACGAGCAGACAGCCAGATGGCGTTAAATTTAAAATGTCTCCATACGGTAGGTGAGGCCATACGATTATTATGACCATTATTATTTAGCGGAAACTTGGCGCTGAAGCTGAGACCGATGACTAGGATACAGTCAAGTGAAATGAAATTTCTGAGAAGCAAGATAGGAGTGACAAGGATGGATAAGATTGGAAATGAAAAGGTTAGTGATATAGTAATAGAAGAGCCATTACAGAATAGGATAGAGGCATCTAGACTTAGATGGTATGGACACATGAAGAGAATGACAGAGATGATATTCACGAAATGGAGATAACAGGAAAACGACTAAGAAGAAGACCAAGAGACAGGTGAATAAAAGGCGTGGAGGAGTGTGTACAGAGAAGAGGAGAGGACTCGGCAAGAGTTAAGAAGGAGAAGCTTATGTTCCAAGCAGACCTGCCCAACAGCTGGAAACTGTGTATGATGATGATTCAAAGTGAAATTTCCACATCGTTTCATTAATATAAATTTTCATTTGCACAAATTTTAGAAATTGTCAAAATTTTATTGAGCAATGGTGAATGATGTGAGAATTAGCAAGAAATGTGCCAGTGTCGTTTGTTTTTACAAGGGGTCATTGCAGGCTCAAGTTTTCGACACTCCCAAAGCCATCTCATTAGTTCTGCGGATATACATCAGGTTTTATTATATCTCCTACTGGGTTTTGTTTCCTCCTACATACGCACTTACCAACTTATCAGATATATAGTTTGACATTTTTGTAAAATATGACCAAATTCATAAATATTCGACGAGACATATCAGAATTATGAATCACTCGTGCTGAACGACATCTGTACGCCAAGCCACACCGCGTAATAACTGACTTTCAACCACAAAAACGTACACTGACTGACAGAGCAAATGCAACACCAAGAAGGAGTGGTTCGAAAGGGATGAAAGTTGGGGAAAAAACAGAGACGGCACGGACGAATAATTGATGTTTATTTCAAACCGAAATGCAGGCTACACAATGCGCACGGCATCGACTCAGTAGGATGTAGGACCACCGCGAGCGGCGATGCACGCAGAAACACGTCGAGGTACAGAGTCAATAAGAGTGCGGATGGTGTCCTGAGGGATGGTTCTCCATTCTCTGTCAACCATTTGCCACAGTTGGTCGTCCGTACGAGGCTGGGGCAGAGTTTGCAAACGGCGTCTAATGAGACCCCACACGTGTTCGATTGGTGAGAGATCCGGAGAGTACGCTGGCCACGGAAGCATCTGTACACCTCGTAGAGCCTGTTGGGAGACGCGAGCAGTGTCTGGGCGGGCATTATCCTGCTGAAACAGAGCATTGGGCAGCCCCTGAAGGTACGGGAGTGCCACCGGCCGCAGCACATGCTGCACGTAGCGGTGGGCATTTAACGTGCCTTGAATACGCACTAGAGGTGACGTGGAATCATACGCCCCGAACCATGATGCCGCGTTGTCTAGCGGTAGGGCGCTCCACAGTTACTGCCGGATTTGACCTTTCTCCACGCCGACGCCACACTCGTCTGCGGTGACTATCACTGACAGAACAGAACAGAAGCGTGACTCATCGGAGAACACGACGTTCCGCCATTCCCTCATCCAAGTCGCTCTAGCCCGGCACCATGCCAGGCGTGCACGTCTATGCTGTGGAGTCAGTGGTAGTCTTCTGAGCGGACGCCGGGAGTGCAGGCCTCCTTCAACCAATCGACGGGAAATTGTTCTGGTCGATATTGGAACAGCCAGGGTGTCTTGCACATGCTGAAGAATGGCGGTTGACGTGGCGTGCGGGGCTGCCACCGCTTGGCGGCGGATGCGTCGATCCTCGCGTGCTGACGTCACTCGGTCTGCGCCTGGACCCCTCGCACGTGCCACATGTCCCTGCGCCAACCATCTTCGCCACAGGCGCTGCACCGTGGACACATCCCTATGGGTATCGGCTGCGATTTGACGAAGCGACCAACCTGCCCTTCTCAGCCCGATCACCATACCCCTCGTAAAGTCGTCTGTCTGCTGGAAATGCCTCCGTTGATGGCGGCCTGGCATTCTTAGCTATACACGTGTCCTGTGGCACACGACAATACGTTCTACAATGACTGTCGGCTGAGAAATCACGGTACGAAGTGGGTCATTCGCCAACGCCGTGTCCCATTTATCGTTCGCTACGTGCGCAGCACAGCGGCGCATTTCACATCATGAGCATACCTCAGTGACGTCAGTCTACCCTGCAATTGGCATAAAGTTCTGACCACTCCTTCTTGGTGTTGCATTTGCTCTGTCAGTCAGTGTATCATACTTGGGCGGATATCTCGTGATGACGTCATGCCATTACGTCAGATATTGTCGTAACGTCCCTTTACCTTCATATAATATTTAAACTATTCCCTTGTATGTAATACATTCTTCCATTCTTTATTAATCCGTTTACCGTCCAGGGTTGGTTTCTCCCTCGGACTCAGCGAGGGATCCCACCTCTACCGCCTCAAGGGCAGTGTCCTGGAGCGTGATACTTTGAGTCGTGGGATAAAAATGTGTAGGAGGACCAGTACCTCGCCTAGGTGGCCTCATCTGCTTTGTTGAACAAGGAACTTGTGGGGGGGGGGGTAGGAAGATTGGAAGGGATAGGCAAGGAAGAGGGATGGAAGTGGCAATCGCCTTAAGTTACTTACGATCTTCGCATTTACCTGGAGGAGAAGGGGGATACCACGTAAAACCACTTCGAGGATGGCTGAGGTGGGAATTGAACCCCCCTCTATTCACTTCAACTTCCGAGGATGAATGGACTCCGTTCCATTTCCCGTACTACTTTTCACATTTCGTGGCAGAGCCGGGAATCCAACCCGGGGCTCCGGAGTTGGTAGCTATTCACTCTAACCTCTACACCACAGATGCAGACATCATGTAATACTTTTTGACATAATATAAACATGAAAAGAGATCACTTTTTTATCGACGGAAACCCCGGCCCGAATTTGAATCATGTTTCACTTCAAAATTAAAATTTCGAAAAAACAGAAGTAAGCCACAACTGTGCTTTGTTCTTATTCTACCACATTTCCCACTTCTGTTGGATCACGAGTGCGAACTGAGTGACACATGTTAATTTGGCTCTGTTTTATGGCTGGATGCCCTTCCTGACGCAACCCTACATGGAGGGATATCATCACAATTGCGTGTTTCTGTGGTGTTTGATGGTGCAATGTGTTGTCTGAATATGAAGAGGAAATTCCCGGGCAAAAATAATTAATCAGACGCGATAAAATCCCCGACCGGGCCGGGAATCGAACTTTGGACCCTCTGAACCGAAGGCTTCAACGCTGACTATTCGGCCAAGGAGTGGGACTAAGCCTCAACTGTATATCAGTCAAAAATTTTGTTACTAGGTAATGAAGCTTATATTATGATTTAGTGGTTTCAAACTGTACCGTTGGCACTTCGATGTTATCCTTTGCTTTCTTCGTGTTTTACCAGGTAAGTGTCTTGACTGTACCTTAAATGAGATCAAGACCACTATCTTCTCAAATCTATCCCTTTTGAGATCCAACCAGTGGCTCCGTATATATATACTAGCAAATGTACCCGTGCTTCGGTATTCTACATTGCATACCGATATCGACGTAAAGACGTAAATGAGATTGTTTTAAAATTGCATGTCTCTTAGCCTTATCCGAGAAATAGCCTGGGGAGGTCCCCATACGTTGTTTCCAATGTAAAGTGAGGGTTGCGGAGTTGTGATGATAACGGCAGGCTCACTTGCCTACTGCCGTTGACAATCGAGTTGGCAAGTTTACATTATAATTGCAGGCCCCATTGCCTACTGCGCGGTCAAAATCGATTTGGGGAGTTTTAGTTACAATTGCAGACCCATTTCCTACTTTCACACAGATTACAGTTGAGGAGTTTTTATTATAATAGCAGGCAACTTCTCTACCACCAGTCAAAATTGAGTTGTGCAGATATCATTATAATGACAGGCCCTTTTTACTGCTGCCAGCCAGCTTACTGCCAGTCACACATAATTAGTGAGTTTCCATGAAAATAGCAGGTCAATATGCCTAATGCTAGTCAAATTTTAGATTGGAACATTTGTTTATAATGGCGGGCACCCTGGCCTAGAGCCAAACACAATAGGGTAGGGGACTTTTGAACAAAACTGCATGATCCCTTGCCTTCTGCAAGACAAATCGAGAAGTGAATTATTCATTAAAATGGTAGGCCCTCCTTACTATGCCAATTACACAGGAGTTGGAGAAGGACCCCATTCCTACTGCCAGCAGTCAAAGTCGGTGTAGGGAGTACTGATTACAATAGCAGACACACCCTTTCTTGATCGCTACAAATCGACATCAGTGAATATATACAGATGGTCATACGAAAGTATATGCATGTTTACAATATTTCAGACTTTCATTTACAGATTAACTGGTGCTAAACGGTACGTCATATTGACAAAGGATTGTACCGTAAGGGGCAGTGTTTAGCGATCTAAATGGCTGGTCCTATGATATTTTCTCGCATCTCATCTATTCATGGGTCAGTTTGAGTCAGAAACGTGGAATAGGTTGACATTTGTGTAAGATTATCTAACATTGCATTACTTTTCGGATAATTATGTGACATAGCATTTGGCTCACATATGGGTACTGGGTGGGCAATGTTCGTGTAGAGTTTGATCATACTATCTTTCCTGTAAGTGATTGAAAGTATGAATTATATAGGTAAAGAGTCCAAATTTACTTAAAATCGAGAAATAGAGACGAATCTAACGTATAAGCGATACAGATACGACAAAGTCATAAGACCAGGTTAAAGATCACTCCTAATTCAACGAAGATTGTGCCATCCGTTATGTGATAGGACTTCCCGTTTATCCCAAGAAATACCTCGAAACGAAGGTCAGCACCATCATTAAAATTGCTTCCATATTTCGATATTCTTCGGGGATAAAAAATGAAAAAATTTAAGATGTGTGAAATTTTTCGTCCGTTACAGGCTGAAACGTATAATTTTGCCAAACTTCAATTTTCTTGCTTGTCTGGCAGATCATGCTGCAATCTGGATTTTGCGTGAGGGGGTAAAAATTATGACTTTCAGGAAATTAAACCCAAAAATATGCAGACGATCATTATTACTTCTCAAACAGGTATCTGTACGAAAATTTTACCAAAATAGACAATGTACAGGCACACACAGTCCTTACGATTTTATTTATATAGATAGATAAGGAATCTACTCCGCGTACAACACATTTTGGCTACGTCCGCTGGACTTAACCTGCAAAACCAACCGTTCATGATATCTCACTTATTAATCCTCCTGTCGAAAAATTCACAAGAGAACAAAAGATTTAGAAATGGATTGCCATTAAGGATTGTAGATTTCGATTAATTTCGGATGTGCATATTTTGAGGAAGTGCAAAATCATGGTTCCGGTTTCGGATAAACCCCCAGTAAATTTAGGTATTCAGAAATAATATTGGCCCTAAAACCTACACAAGGACAGGTGGATTCTAAATATCAAGTTTGGTAGAAATATATTCAGTAGTTTTCAAGTTATAAAAGCTCATACAATCAAACCGACAAACAGACACCAAAGTTAAGAAATATGCAGACGGTCATTATTACAACTGAAACGGATAACTGTACGGGAATTCCGCCAAAATAGCCAATGTACAGACAGACGGTCGTTGCGATTATATTTATATAGATGACAGATAAGCATGAGCACGTTTGAAAGTGCAAACCTTCATTTCGAGATTTACTGTTCCTAAATGGTACATCATACCAACAAACGGTTTGCACCCTCAGACGTCCCTTTCATCGCTCTACATGTTTGGTGTTAAAACATTTTCTCGTTTCTCACATATTTATGGGTTCGATTGAGTTACGATATTTGATTGGGGTGAAATTTGGGTACATTTTCATCATTTTACATTATTTTTCACATATTTATGTGGAAGCTAGAATCATGAAATTGGGTTCGCATATAGCCATTGGTCGTGTCAATGTGCGTGCCAAATTCGATGACTCTACCTTTCCTATAAGTGTGTCAAACTAAGTAATACACGTGTAAAAAGCACAAAATTTACGAACCATCGAAATATACAGCCAAATCCACCCTATAAGGGAGAGAGAGAGAGATATGACAAAATATCAAGGGACCAAAATTGTAGATCACTCGAAATTGAACGGAGATCGTGCCATCCGTCTTGTGGTAGGACTTACCATTTAGCCGCTAAATACCTCGATACGACGGTTTGCACCGTCATTACATTGCCTATATTTCGATATTATTCGGCATAAAAAGTGAAATATTTAAAGATCTTGGAAGTTTTCCGTAGGTTACCGGCTAAAACGTATAAATTTGCTTAAATTCAATTTTTCAGCTCGTGTGGCAGATTGTGAGGCAATCTTGATTTTGGGCGAGGAGGGGGGGGGGTAAAATTTAGGACTTCCAGGGAACTATAGCTAAAAATATGCAGGTGGTCATTTCTACCCCTTAACCGGAAAGCTGTACGAAAATTTCGCCAAAATATTCACTGCACGGACACACGGTCATTACGATGTGATTTATGTAGATAGATAAGGAATCTGCTCCACGTATAACACCTTTTGGGCTATGTCCGCTAGACATAGCCTGAAAACCGACCTTTCATGTTATCTCCCTTATTAATCCTCCCGTTGAAAAATGCACATGAGGAAAAGAAATTAGTATTAGATTTCCAAACAGTTTGATCGATTTCCAGTCAGGTTGGTCTTGTACTTTATATATTGTGGGAGAGTAAAAATCACCATTTCGGTCCCCTATAAAACCCCTGTCCATTCCGGGAATTTGAAATGGTATAATCCTTAAAACGTACCTTTGGAGGGGTGGACGCTCTTGCGTAAAGTCTGGCGGGACTTGTACCGAAAAACGGTCCGTTAATGATATCTCCGTTATTAATCCTGGTATCTAAATGATGCACATGAGAAAAAAGTTTTAGAAATTAATTTCCATTAAGGCAGGTAGATTTCCATTACGTTTGGTTGTGTATATTTTGAGGGAGTGCAAAATCACGGTTTAGGTTTCGTATAAACCCCCAATTAGTACAGGGATTTAGAGACAATATTTGTCCTAAAACCTACCCAAGGACAGGTGGATTCTAAATATGAAGTTTGGTGGAAATATATCCAGTAGTTTTCAAGTTATACAAAGACAAACAGACCAACAAACAAACAAACAAACAAACAAACTAACTAACTAACTAACTAACTAACTAACTAACTAACTAACTAACTAACTAACTAACTAACTAACTAACTAACTAACTAACTAACTAACTAACTAACTAACTAACTAACAGACACCAAGGAAACATTCCCTTGGACATGTGGATGCAATATATAAAGTTTGGTTCAAATATCTTCAGTAGTTTTCAAGTTGTAAGAAATACGCTTTACACGCACCCGCTCTTGCGTTAAGTTCGCTGGGATTTGTACCGAAAAACGGTCCGTTAATGATATCTCCCTTATTAAATCCTGTTATCGAAAAGATGCACATGAGAAAAAAAGGTTTAGAAATTAATTTTCATTAAGGCAGGTAGATTTCCATTAAGTTCGGTTGTGTATACTTTGAGGGAGTGCAAAATCACGGTTTCGGTTTCGTAAAAATCCCCACTCATTTCAGGGATTTAGAAACGATATTTGCGCTAAACCTACCCAAGGACAGGTGGGTTCTAAATATGAAGTTTGGTGGAGATATATCCAGTAGTTTTTAAGTTATAGAAGGACAGACAAACAAACAAACAGACAAACAAACAAACAAACAAACAAACAAACAGACACCAAAGCTAAAAATGATGCAGATGGTCATTATTACACCTGAAACGGATAACTGTACGGAAATTTTGCCAAAATAATCAATGTACAGACACACGGTCGTTACGATTTTATTTATATAGATATGTTTGAGTAACTTCAAAACACTCTCAAATAAACTGTATTTACAAATAAGTTGACGAAATCAAAAAAGCACAGGTTAACACTTTAGTATCGGAATGCATGTGACATGATGTTATAAATGTTCTGAAAATATCTGGAACATGAAGATGATCATCCTTGTGAACTGCGTTTAGAGTGATCTCAAGACGACAACTTCCTTTTATTCCTTCCTAGCTCAAATCTCATTAAAACATTCTGCTATTCTATTTCCTTATGCAATGGCTTGGTAGTTTCTTTAACTTTGTTCTTCCAGATCTTTCTTGTAATCTTGATCATTCCGCTTGGAATGTGATCTGGGAGCAAGAAGCAAAGGAGTTAATTTTTTGTATGCCACACCGCAGTTCGTTCAGTGGAGGGCAATCAGGAAATAAGAAAATATATTCGGAATGAATCTTAAACTTTGTCATATACTGATGCGTTTAAAAGTTACTGAAGAAATAATATATAGACTATCTACCGCGTGTTGATATTTAAATTCTATGCCATTTAAGTGAAGGTGGACGACATTATGGGGAAAAGTGGCATAAAAATAAGTAAGATTGGAACTAGAATATCTTACTCCATTTTTGCAATATAAATTAAAAATCTCAGAACAGGTACATTTTATACCATTTCTTAATTGTCAGCCTCCTATAAGTTTTTAATATTTGTAGGAAACAGAGTTATTAAATATAGTAAAAGATAACTTTTAGTATTCATCACAATTTTCAGGTGCACTTTACTAAGGAACAGGGGCTGCCTGGCCGAGGAGGTAAAGGCGCGCACGGTTCGCCCGGAAGGACGTGGGTTCGAATCCCCGTCATGAAGTCGTAAAATTTAAGAAACGAGATTTCCACTTCCGGAGGTGCATATGGCCCTGAGGTTCACTCATCCTACACCAGAAATGAGTACCAGGTTAATTACTGGGGGCAAAGGCGGCCGGGCGTAGAGCTAACCACTCTACCCTATCAAGTGCCGAGGTTAACAATGGTGGAAGCCTTTACCTTCCACTCCTCCAAGGGCCTCCATGGCCTGTACGGAGGTGACCTTGCTTTGCTTTGCTTACTAAGGAACTATTAAATATGCAGAGCTGAAATTAACGTTCTAACTTTTGTGTACTGTCATCTGTAAGATAGACTTAAAATAACAAATTTATTCCTTAGTGAGCCACAGGGCTTCTTTTTTGAAAAAAAGATATTTTGCCATTTTCATGATCGGAAATTTAAAGTGTCTGAAAATAGAAAGTAAGTACAATTTTTGTTCTGGCCGAAGTCTATTATCGGACACCAAGCCTATTAAGCATGATTCTGAAATTTTGCTTCCGGAAGTACAGCCATTACGTAGAAAAGTGTACCTCAAATTTGGGATGCATACTAAAAAGTAAATTGTACTATATTTAAAATGTATTGAATAACAGTATTTTCTAGTAGCAATGAAAACATTTAGGATGCTAACAGTTAAGAAGTACAAGTTTACCTTTTTTGATAGTTTTGAAGTTATATTGCTAAAATGGAGTAAGATATTCTAGTTCAAATCTTATCTATTTTTATGTCACTTTTCCCCTTAATGTCGTCCACGTCCCCTTAAGCTATGTGTATGTAATATCAACATTATTCTTTCATTACTAGATGACAGAGGAAAGCTTTGTTGGGCTATCTTCTTCCTCCGGGATCCTTTCCGCTGTTTGGTAGGGTGTCAGGTGGGATTTGTACACTTGACCCTCTTACTGATATGTTTTTGGGCTGGAGGCTTATTTGGAGTTAACGTCATTAATTTCCCATCACCATTGTAACCATGGCAACCAGTGTTCACTCACGTATACTAGGTCAGCAGCGTCACCCTCTCACAGTGCGATTTCTTCCTATAACTAAGAACTTGAGAAAATCTCTTACCAAGAAAACCCCGTCCTACTCATCATTCCAGATTTAAAATCCTTATTCTGGACGGGAATTGAACCTATGGCCTTGGAATAAGTGACTGGCACGTTACTGTAGGTCTGGCTAATTCTTCTTCTTCCTTCCTATGAGGCCTGCTAAGGAACACGTGCCAGTTTCAGTTCAATTCTTCATATTTTGTTGTTTTCTCGTCCGTTCCTTCCAATATTCTTTCATCCTTTCACTATGCTGATTCTTTATGTCCTTGGACCACTTCGCACCAGGTTTCTTGTTCAATATTCCTTGGATTCCTTCTATACTCACTACCCCCTTTCTAAAATCTCTCTGTCCATAGTTTCTTCTTCTCTTATATTATTTCTTTCTAAATCTTTCTTTACTTCTTGAATCCAGCTAGTTGTTTCCTTTTTGTCCCAAAGGTACTTGAGAATCACTTTTTTTAATCTGGAATCATCCATTCTGTAAATATGTCTAAAAATTGCAGTATCCCTTTTTTATGGCTTCTGTTATGTTTTCTATATTTCTGTATATTTCATCACTCGATCTTAATTTCCATACTTCTTTTGTTTTCACTGGGCCTATGATTTTTCTCATAATTTTCCTTTCTGGTACCTCAAGTTTATCTAATCTATAGTTTAGTACCAGGAATTCACTTACATATAGGCATTGTGGTTTCACCACTGTAGTGCTTTATTTTAAGATTTTTAGATATACATTTTTTGTTATAAAATTCTTTGTAATATCTTACTGAACCCTTGAACTTACCATTCCATCGTTGGTTGGCCATGGCTGCTACAGTAGAACAATCTAGAACTCTTAAATCATGGGTCGTTGCGGGAATAAATTCGGTCACGATCTTAACCAAACGATGGGGTTCAGAAGAGAGCCTAACTACTTGAAATGAGGAGCAAAATGTGCTTACTAACTTTTATTAAATTGAAATAGCACGATAACATTATTAAATTAATATGCATTCTTGAAATAAATAAGAAATAAATAAAAAATTTATAAATTATTGATTTTTGAATGTTTCAAACACAGTCACATTACATAACGTTGATTTGTTTCTTACAATATCGAAGAGTTGCTTCGGAGACGTTAGTGTATTAGTGGACAGCGAAACTGAAAAACTGAAAGGGGGAAGACCTGAAAACCGGGCACCTATTATTCCAAACGAGAACTGAGAGTTAATCCACACGATCCGTGAAAAATCTGACTTTCCACAAGTAGAACGCCTGATTTTCTCTCAATTAAGGTTATCCAACAGTCGAATACCCTTTACGGATACGGAACACCCGCCAAATGGACCCTTAATCGAACCAAACTGACTATCAGTTGCTTTGGATAGGTTGCGAAATATTATGGGAAAGCATGGTGTTCACTACGAGTTAACAGCATCATTCACAATTGAAATAAAATCCCACCATGTATTTGTCATTCATGACACCCTTAAGTGATAAGGTGATCCCGATGCTAAATGTGCATCACCCAAAACAGCTGTTGGGAAGGAACCAACAACAACATGATCCGTGAGGATCTTACGTTATGTCGTTCTAAAGGAACAAAACTGCGAAATGCAGGAAACACTTATTCATCATGCATTTAGAAGAAATGCCAAACATTGAAGTTAATTAAAAAGTAGAAAGTCACTTGAAAGTATTATTATCGAACCGATTTTCAGGTTAGAAATGGTTTGTTACGCTAAATAAAATTACCAGTCCACGTTAGAAATTATTACAACTTTAAGGAATTCTTTCCCTTGAAAAACAATGCTACCAGTACAGATCTATCTATTTATTGTCTGTCCCAACACACTACTTATAAAGTGATTACTTAATTACTTTCAACTATGAATAAAACGAAAGTACGACAAGATTAAAAATAAAATATTCTTACTGGCTGACGAGTCGAAACCGCATTCGCAACTCAAGTCTCACACTAATACACTGAGTGTCAATATGCACACTATCAAACGAAACGGACGTCAAAACGATAAAACAATTAAGTCCGTAAAATAAATTAACATCTCGAAGTCATTAAAGCTCAACACGCGCGGAGAATTACAGTAAAATATTTAATCTAGATCAGGTCGTTGTCCAACATTTGGGCAACCGTCACTCACTAGCGGTCCCGTTATCTCAAGGAGAGCTACTCATTGACCCTCTTCATAAATCATATCATACTGTAGATGCTACCTTCGTCCAGGCCACTTCAACAAAAAAACAAAAGAAACATCTAATCTGAGACTTGAGTGTGTACAGCTGCCATCCCAGACCTATCGTCGGGCTCACTTGATATCTGTACATCCTAACACTAATCACTATGTACATGATACCTTCCAAATTCTATCGTCGGGCGTGACCTAGGACGTCTCATCATCAGTGACTCCAAGGATAACATGTGACGTCCTAAATCTATCGTCGGGCGTCAAAGTGGGTCGTACTACGCCTCCCTTAACATATCAGGCGAACTAGCAATTCCAAACAAACTCTGACATTCAATACTAAACCTGGTCAGACAAATAACGCACGACGGAACCACGTTTCTTACTACCAAACGAATGCAAGTCAAAAATACATTAAGTCTCTACCTCGTTACCATACGTGAACTCAAAATTAAATATACGTGACGAACGATTCTCCACCTCAAACACAATCTCAGCCTGTGCACTTAAGTTTTAGGGAAGCAATGATAATTCCCAACGCACGTCTACCATAGTGGCTGCCTTCAAAATAATAATCATCACTACCGCATTCGAAACTCTCAAATCGCCTATCGTCAATTCCAACTATTTTTATCAATGACCTATCCAGTGAACAAATTCAATACACCCCAACCATGGGTCCAAAATGCTCTTTTATCCTTGAGGTCGCATTACCTTACTATTCATACGGGCTTTAAGTAACAAATCGCTGGGCGTTTACTACCAAGATTTTAACCTTTTACTAGAGTCGTTTTCACTTGGGATCTTACTAGAAATCTACGGTGCTTCACACAGTAGTCGTCTCAAATTCGGATGGGTAGCGGAAAACAATACAGCCTGCCTCAACACAGCCTGTTTCCTAAATACTTCCTCTGCAAAAATATAGCCTGTCTCACACTCATTCTCCTCGCCTTATTCCAGCGGTATCACTTAAAATCCAGGCTTCATTTCATCTTCAATATTCTTATCCCTCTCATCTCCACATACATATAAATCCGTCGCTCTCAATCCCCTTTTCTTATATTTCCAAGACACCTTTTCATAATTCAATCCCCTGGTGAAAACAACAACCACTATAAAACACATCTCTTACTTTACTGTTATTACGACTTTCGGACCTCGAGAATCCAAGAACACACCGCGATTTTCCGTATCATTGATATACACGATGTCTCAAAATTTTACTTCCCATGAATAACTGTAACTCTATCAAATTCCACTGAAATTATCTAAATATGCCTGCGATCCTTGTAAAAATATACTGGTTAAATGCACATTTAACATAGAAAAATTTCTTTATCCCGCGGTAGACATTATTATTATTATTATTATTATTATTATTATTATTATTATTACTATTATTATTATCGACAAACATTTCCGAATTCAACTGATATTTGAAATTTAGATATTCGCCACGACTAATTTATACTTATAACTTTCCAAAAAATCCACGCTTTGGACAATATCTCATCGAACATTAACACCAAATTTTAAACGTTGCATTTTACCGTTTCTTGACATGAAATTTACACACTGAAATTTTCACACGCTGACCAAAAATTACAACACCTTTCGCCTGATAATTACGAATATCAACCCGAAAATCATCTTGAAAAATTTGTTGGGACAGACCAATAAAACTAACTACAACATAATACAAATATAGATAGACCTGCACATGGCGTCATTCGCAGCATTCTGGTTACATCGTCACCAGCAGACCTCGTGCTTAGCCGTACATTTTCACAGATAACATTATCATTTCCAACATCTCACTCTTACAAACACTACCCTTCTCACACACGATATTAAAATTACCACATAAATCGCGCACTTTCCTCTGTAACTTGCACCACGAACTTCCCTCGTTCTGCAGTCGGCTGCGACTGTCTGGTTCGTTCCCAGAGTTGTCTCTCTCCGTTACTCCAATAAAACAGGTGTTCAACAGATAAAGGGAGCAGAACTACTCTGAATATCTTCCCCAACCCTCTTCACTTTCAAACGTACATGAGATGATATAAATAAAATCTGCTGTGTATATTTCAACCAACGCCTACACTTTCCTAGTCCGTCGGCAAACGTTCAGAACTTTTCCAATCACCTTCTCTTCTTAACCGAGTATGTGGACCTTAGCCACGGACATGTATTTAGTTATTTGTCGATCAATCTGGCGCGAATTTCCAATGACGACGGGCACAAGCTCCCGCGGCTTCAAGTTCCAGATCGACACTGAAAATATACGGTGGGGTGTTCTTTTATAATCTCAGAAGGGACGCTATCCCCACTATTAAGCTTGATTGTGTAATCTGCCAATTTTGCGTCCAATAGACTGATTTTGATGAGACTTGTCCCAGACTTCCGGACAGGCTTGCACTTATTTTAGATGTTAATCTTGTAATTTTACCACACTCACAACAGGGGAAATAAATTATTTCTGCCCGTGCGTTTCGCGCATTTTCTTCTTCCATTGACCTTGGCACGTGTAGCTGGTTCACTGATCTGACGCTAACATGTACTTAGGCTTAACTACATTTAGGTTTTTCCCTGGGGACTCTGTCTTCACGTAGGGTGTACGAATAATTTAACTTATTTATTTCTTTATTTGCTGTATTGCCAAAATTCCTCGTTATATAGAATTCCATGAATTTAAAGAATTGTCGGGCACTCGAGTTCCGCCGAGGTGTCCCGGTATTTCACATCGGGGCCCTTAGGAGCGCAACATGGCTGCCCTCAAACATAAAAGTAGCTTCTTGATACCAAATAAATATTGAGAAAAAAAATATTTTTCTCACCGTAGAATTATGGGTTCAATATGCTCTTTCCATTTTGCGTACCCTGTCTTCTACTGAAGATTTGTCTACACCGTTTTCCAGAATTATTTCTCCCAGATATTTGAATTTCGTTACTCTTTCCACTGGACCACTGGATCAGAGGGAGCGGTCCAGTTGCACGGCCTGCTCGTTCACCAGATCTCAACCCGTGCGATTTCTGGTTATGGGGCCATCTCAAAAATATCGTGTATTCAGAGCCCATTACAGATGAGAGGACACTGGAGCAGCGTATTCATCCTGCCTTTGACACTGTTCGGATGCAGCCTGGCCGATGTGAACGTGTGAGACAGAACATGCTACGGCACGTACACGCATACGTGGAGGCACACGGAAACCATTTTCAACACATCTGTAACTGTGGCTGCATGGTGCAGCGCGTATTAGACCGCCATCTCTGTAACAGAGGATGATTGAATAAATGGTCCCTAACTAACAAACAATGCATTTCCGAACATACGTTCATTAGACCTTTCCTTTTCCGTATCATCTCCTCGATCAATCCCTGGAGTTTGTACACGGTGGAAAAAATCACTATGTATATTATCACCTGTTCTTTTTAAAGTATCAAATAGTTCCCAGTCAATTCGAGCTTCCACAAGGACAAAGATTTACTCGAAAATTAAGTATTCTAAAACTTGAATTGAACTCATCTAGATAACTGCAAAACTACACAGTAGATCGTAAAATATCAATCGAAATCTCAAAAAGAATGCTATAACACTTCACACGTAAGTAACTTCTAATACAAAAGATAAATGCAAAAATTATCTCAGCAACGCCGATACTACAGCCAGTCTATAAATATAAACTTGTATATTTAAGATTATTATATTAAAAAAAACTAATGGACCGATTTCGCTGAACATTTCATAATTTGTTCTTATTATTCCTGAGAGGGTTTAGGAAGTGGTTTGAACGAAAACTCAAGGGTAGTTCGGCATAAGAGGTGAGAAGGGGTGAAAGAGAAAATGGGGGAATGTAAGCGAACCGCATGACAAGTCTGATCAGTGGGTTGCCTACCCAACCGTACAATAAGAGTATGACGTGTTTTTTGAAACTTATTTTCTTCTCATGATATCATAATTATTATTATTATGCTTGTTGTTTAAAGCGGCCTATTATCTAGGTCGTCGGCCCCTTTATCTTCTTATGCTTTCATATATATATGAATAAAACATTCAAGTTTTCATGACATATGGGGTGAGAAGGTGTGAAAAGAGAAAATGTCCAAAATGACAGAGATTACGGTGAAAGTGTGTATTCCGGCATGGCTCTCAACTAAATTTGATACACATATGATTTACTGTTTGGGAAAGGAAACTGTAGGGCAAGACACCCTTACGGGCGGGGCTGTAAAGGGTGTGAAATATTAAAATAATAGAAAACGACCAATATTAAAAGTGAAAACTATGTATGTTCATAAATTTTTATTTTGTTTTAAATAAACGGTTTAGAATCATCTAACGCGGTTGTATTAATAAACGCGGGTGAAGCCGCGGGCACCTGCTAGTAAAATATAAAATTAAACTTAGGTTCAGTATTTACAATGCAGAGTAATATACGTCTGAACATTCTATTCACGGAACTGTTTCGTAATCATTTGGACTTGGGTTTTCTTTCTATCGGAATGAACGCCGTCTAACTTTTGATAAATATTTTCATAGCAATATACGTGCAAATATCTTGAAAGTAAGAATATCTGGATCCAAATGATCTGCTGAGTTTGAACGCAATATAGGAGCCATCAGGCGTGCACAGTGCCCATCTCTTGTTTATCCCATCTTCTCTCAGTCCCGGAATATATTATCATAACCCGTCCTGCCTGTGATGTGCAGTTTATGCAAAGCGACACTCGGGAATTTAGAATGAGAGTGATTGTGTCGTCGGAGTCTTACTGCCTGTCTCATATATTAACCAGCTCAGCTCGGAGAAAGTATAGTTACCCCTGGTGGCTGGCAGCCCAGCGAGATGGCTCTTCAAGAAGTAGACCTTAAAATAAGCCATGCCTTAATCCTCCTTCAAGAAAATGTGCATTTATTTCAACAGGGTCTTATATCTTCTTGGTTCTTTTCCGAGCTAATCGTGAAGAATAATTCTCTTAGTATCTTCCAGACTAAGCAAGAGGATCTCTATCTGAATATTTCATACAATAAAATGGACACAGTCGCTCAAACAGGGAATGAGCGCATGAGTTCTTCTCTGGTACACTTTCCTCAGAGACTGCTGAACCTATAGAAATTGAACCACTGGAAATGGGGAGTTGATTCCTGTGCATTAGAGGGATGGATATTTCTGACTTAAAAAACTGTTACCAAATTGTTTGCTTCAGTATTAGTAGTCATTGCGGTGTCTAACGAGAATCCAATCTTGACCCTATTCTATTTCTAACTCGGATTAAAGATTTGTCTGAGATCCTTCGTCAGTTTAGTTGTATTTTGGTTGATGATGATGTTAGACTTTATATAATAAGTACAATAAATAGCCTGCGTGATGAGGATAACTTGCAACAGCATATTAATCATATTGTGTAATGGTTGTGAGACTATTCATTTATCCTTCACCGGGTGAGTTGGCCGTGCGGTTAGGGGCGCGCATCTGGGAGCTTGCATCCGGGAGATAGTGGGTTCGAGCCCCACTGTCGGCAGCCCTGAGGATGGTTTTCCGTGGTTTCCCATATTCACACGAGGCCTTAATTAAGGCTGCGTCCGCTTCCTTCCCATTCCTAGGCCTTTCCTATCCCATCGTCCCCATAAGACCTATCTGTGTCGGTGCGACGTAAAGCCAATTCTAAAAATACAAGAAACATTCATGCTTAAATGTTAATAAATGTAAAATTATGGTAACTTATTTACTAAGAAGAAGTAACCTATGAATCCAAAATATTATATTTAGGCGAAACCATTCTTAAGCTTGCGCCAACAGTCAGTGTTGATGTTGTGACTGATAGTACCGAGCTCGATAGTTGCAGTCGCTTATGTGGGGTCAGTATCCAGTATTCGCGAGATAGTGGGTTCGAACTCCACTACGAACAGCTCTGAAGATGGTTTTATGTGGTTTCCCATTTTCACGCCGGGCAAATGCTGGGGCTGTACCTTAATTAAGGCCACGGCCGCTTCCTTTCCACTCTCAGCCCTTTCTTGTCCCATCGTCGCCGTAAAACCTATATGTGTCGGTGCGACATAAACAATTTGAAACAACAACTTGAATGATAGTAAATTAACATTTAAAGACCATAAAACAAAAACAGCAGGTACTTCGTTTTGTAATAACATTTGAAGATTATTTATTCAACCAGATGTAGCAGTTACATTGTACATTAGTTCAGTAAGAAAGAAATTAGAAAATTCTGCAGTAACTTGGGTTCCATTTTATGAAGATCAAATGTATATGGTTGAAACTGTGCAAAGTACTTTTTAAGGAAATACGCCATGTGGCACTTGTACTCAATTATTAAGGAATATTTACACTTTATTTCATTAAAAACAGAACAATAACATCAACGAAAAACTTGAGAAAAGTTCTTACTGGCAGAATTGATTGTTCAGAATTTCTCGATCTCATCCTTTTAAATGCTCCACATGTAGGCTCACGCAAGCAAAAATACTTCACGTCCAGAGCTGTACACGACGTGAATTCCGCGCTTGTAAAACTTCGTTTATTTTGAAGTTAAATCAGTGCTAGCATCGATTTTTCTCTAGCCTTGATACAATCAATACAGATCTTAAGATGTATGTTTTTAAATTATAAACAAGAGATCTTTCTTTCTAGATGGTTGGAAGCTCATTATCTACTCTTATTCACCTTTTCTCTCTTTCTTTCTTCCTTTTTTCTTTCTTTCTTTTGCATGGTTAGTTTGAGCTTATTTTCTTACGTTAATAAACGTTTATATGCCTATGAATATTGAATTTTTACGACCGCATTTTAATCGAAATAGATTTCAACCTACTAGGTCGTGTTGTGTACATATAGTGAGTGCTGAAGAGATGTTAAGTACAGAACAAATATGGCCAACCGGATACCAGTGGGATCCGAACCCACAATTTCCCGAATTCGCGTCGGGTTTTACATTTCCTGTTTTTTATATTTTAAACAGTTTTTTCGGTTTTTGTGTCAAGAAAGTATTTTAGTGGACTTTTACGGCTGTGTACTTTCAATTTTAATAAATAAAATAAATAATGCATACTTTCTGCAGAAGCTCAGATCCACGATGCACAGACCCAGATAAAATTAGAAATAATTACTCCATAACTCGGTGATGGAAGAGCACCATAAGTAGGAGTTAATTGGACATTGAGTGGCTAGTAACAATATTTTTGTAGAGAGGTTTTCTTTCCATATTTTCGATAGAGTAGTTTACTAACTCACATGTCCTCGGACACTCCCGGCACTAAAAGCCATACGCCATTTCATTTCATTAACTCACATTATCTCATTTTTATTACGACATTGGTAATTGGTGACACACTCGCTTGATGTTGAGATCTGTAGTTTGAAATTTCGTGCAGATTTCAGACATTAGTTCGTACTTATTCTCGCTCTGCGCTGGCGGTGATGGCACATTTTACTAAATCCTATAAAACCTTGCTCTTCCTGCTTTTTAATTCAAGAAGTATAGAAACAAAACATCAAAATGATTCGTTTTCATAAAACCAAGGAACACCTTTCCAATATGTGTACGTAAATCTTTAATTTACTCTTTTACGTCACATAACTTTTCAACAATTTTGAATAAAATTATGCTTGTTACTAAAACCACTTATGTATGGAAGTACTCGAAGAATTATATGTTAAAAATAGTATTCGATTCGAAGTGTTTTAGTATGGAATATCAATGAATTTACCTATAGCGATAAAAGAGCATACAAACGAAAACTTTTCATAACATATATTTGCAAAAATCATTACACAGGAAAAAGAGATAACTAAAAAAAACCTAATAATTTTCTTGAATCTCCAAATAAACCCTTTTTCTCCACATGTGGGCCTAATGTTGCTTTGAAAAGCTTTCCTCCTACTCAGATTATTCGTAGACTGAATTTCTCTCAACTATGATATCATCGCAGACTTTCTTATGACATCGAATACGTTTGTTCCCCCACCAGTCTTCACCAAAGTACTCTAGCTGAGGATTAACAATAATTAACTACGTCCCACTAACTACTTTTACTCTTTTCCGAGACTGTGAACTACCAAAATTTAGTCCAGCAGGAATTCCTTTACAGGCAAGTACGTCTACCGTCACCGGACTGGCGTATTTGGACACCTTAAAATACAGACTGACTGAGCCAAGGTAGAACCCACCACATTGCAAATAGAAATCCGGGGCTCTATCGCCAGAGCCACTCATGGTGGTGGTGGTGATTATTGATTGAATAGGAAGTAAATCCTCTATTAACACTAATCACAGGAAAAAATGGAAGGGGTCCGACACTTCAAAAAATTAAGTCATCGCCAAAGAAAGACAAGGGCCATGAAGGGCGTGATAATGAAAGTCTCCCCGGCTCGGAACCTAATAGAGTCGGGGTCGGAAAAGAACAAGAGTTGACCAAGGCTAGTCAGATAAGGTCGGTGAATGTGAGCAGCCTGGCACAAGTAAATGGAAGCAATGCTAGGACTCAGCTAAAGGCCCCATGGTCGTCTACCCGCGCTCCCAAGATAAGAGTCCTTGGAGACGCTTTTAGTCGCCTCTTAAAACAGGTAGGGGATGCCGTGGGTTTTATTCTACTGCCCCATTATTATTATTATTATTATTATTATTATTATTATTATTATTATTATTATTATTATTATTATTGAAGATGCGATAGCGTAGTTGTACAGGCATTCCGCTCCCAGCGTGAGCGTCACGAGCCCGAATTCTGGTCAGAGCATGGTTGCCTAGTTGCACTTTACTTTAAAACAATAATCATCATCAACGACATACGAAGACACTCATGTGGTGTACTCGATAAACCAACCCGTGGCAATAGCTTTAAAATTCCAGTTAAGATCTAAATCTGAGCGTGAGTAGTCCTTTGACCCCAGATAAATGTATAAGGGTGATGTTTAAAATACAATTTTACTACTCAATAGCTATTTTACATCTAGTATATGATCTGTAAGTCTTTTCCGGTGTAGAATCAGATTTTTTAATACTGTTCCACGTTTGATGTTTACGAAATTTTCAATTTCTTCTATTTTGGTTTTGTATTGTTTGTTCTATCTTTTTCTGTTGAAATGCTTCTTTTTCCTCTCTAAAAGTCATTTTCCATGGCATTTTGTGCTACACAAGCTGCTTTATCCTCTCTGAAAGTCATTTTCCATGGCATTTTGTGCTACACAAGCTGCTTTATCCTCTCTGAAAGTCATTTTCCATGGCATTTTATGCTACACAAGCTGCTTTATCCTCTCTAAAAGTCATTTTCCATGGCATTTTGTGCTACATAAGCTGCTTTATCCTCTCTGAAAGTCATTTTCCATGGCGTTTTATGCTACATAAACGACGATGATATTATATACATAGAGAGTGAGATTTTGGGCAAGTACTAGGACACAGGGTGAATTATGTCCCTAAAATTTTCCTTGTTTATATATTAACCTCTACTTATATGAAAACACTGATGCTGTTAACAATGAAGAAGGAGAATGTTTTCATCCGAACTGTTATCAGTATCCAGTATTCGGGAGATAGTAGGTTCGAGCCCCACTGTCGGCAGCCCTGAAAATGGTTTTCCGTGGTTTCCCATTTTCGCACCAGGCAAATGCTGGGGCTGTACCTTAATTAAGGCCACGGCCGCTTCCTTCCCACTCCTAGCCCTTCTTGGTCCCATCTTCGCCATAAGACCTATCTGTGTCGGTGTGACGTAAAGCCACTAGCAAAAAAAGAAAAGAACTGTTATCTTTGTTTCATCGCTATAAGGTCAAAAAACCCTTCCATATTGGAGGATTAGAAATTATTTCTACTTATTTCTCAATACCATACAGGAGAGAAGACTTATACCATTCACGCAAAAAATACAGTTGAACGTCGATTATCCAGACATCGGTCATCTGGAACGTCAATTATCCGGACAACCAAGAAAGAAAAAGCGCTACAGTAGACCTGCGTATACATGTGCAGCATTGCGTACGCATACGCGTTAGCAGTTGTAACGTCATTCTATTGTCCCCCGCAGTTCAGTGTTCATGTTTCCTGCCTTATTGCACGTAGAATTGTTGTTGTAGACATTGTAATCGTTAAATAATGTAGGCCTATTACATTGTTACTGAACTGAAATTGCTTTGTGAACAATCTTTATATACAATATAACGTGTCCTGATAGACAGACAGACTGACTGACTGACTGGCTGACGGATTCATCATCGCTAGCCAAAACTACTGGTCATAAAGAAATGAAACTTTGAGAAAACATTTATATTACACTCTAGGTGCTCACTAAAGGAGAATTTCTGGATATTCCGTCGGTAACGGGGTGAAAAGGGGGTGAATTTTTAAAATGAGTATATCTCAAAAACTTAACAGTTTAAAGACTGAAAATTGGTATTCGGAATCTCCTTTAAAAATAAACTAACACGTACTCCTCGTATTCGGAAAGTCCTTTTAAGGCCGGGGAAAAAATGAAAAAGGGGTTGAATACTTTTTTGAGGATATTTAAATCTCAAAAACTGAAGATGTTAGAGACATTAAAACTGGTACATGGAATCTCCTCTGAAGATAAAGAGACACGTATTTTTCGTTTTCGAAAAAAACGCTTAAGGGGGTAAAAAGAAATGAAAAAGTTGGTGGATTTTAAAATGAGTTTACCTCAAAAACTTTACAAGCTACAGGCGTAAAAATGATATTTGTAATCTACAATAAATATAAAGAACCACACAATTTTTTCGAAAAATCCGCTTAGGGGGACGGAGGCGGGAAGGACTGATAAGAGATTGAATTCATTTTATGGGGATACTTTTATCTGAAAATCTGAAGTTGTTACAGACGTGGAAATATTTATTTGGAAAGTCATTTTAAACACGTTTTTTCCGCTTGATAGAGGACTGTTTCTCAAATGTAAAGTTCTATGTCGCATGTTCCAGAGTTAGCTCTTCCAGTAGCCTGGTCATCTTAGCCATAAAAGGCAATACCACAAATGGGGATTACAAAGAGTTTCTGGGGTAAATGAAACTCAATTTTTCGGTGAGTTTTTATACTTGAGGGATTTTCAGATAACGTCAAATTACGAAATCTACGCGAGTGAAGTTGCGGGTAACAGTTAGTAAAACATATTCTCTGGATGATGTGTATAACACATGATGTGTATACACGAAGATGTTAAGTATGGCTGTTTCAAAGAACAAGTAGGGGAGACGTTATTTCGGCACCTTTTTATTTGAGAGAAAGTTGCAGCTGAATTAAAACTGGGTGGTTCATCCGATTTCAAGGCTAGTACTGGTTTGTTGAAAACAATTCAATCTCGCTATTGAATTCGTGAATTGGAAGCTTAAGGAAAATTAAATCAAGTGATCTGACTGCCACTGAAGCTTTTAAGCACAACTTATCAGACCTTTTGAACAATGTATATAACACTGACGAGACAGTCTTAAATTGGACATCACTACCACGTAGGTCACTCGCATCAAAGCGAAACATTACAGCTCTCGGCTTCAAAATCAGAAAAGAACGAGTAACAGTGCGCAAATGTCAGCGGTGAATACAGACTCATGATTGGTAAATATAAAGAACCACGATGTTTTAATGTGAAGTGTTTCCTATATGTTACAAGGCCCAAAGGAGTGCTTGGATGAACGCTGAGCTATTTTATGACTGTTATAAAAATGAATGTATCCCAAATGTGAAGAGTTTTATAATAAAAGGAGAAGCAGTCCGGAAAAGTGATCCTCTTACTCGATAATGCGCAATCACATTCTGATGCTGAACTGTTGAATGGAATTGATGCCACCAAATGTTACAGCCCTTATCCAGCCAACGGATTAAGGGGTGGTAGAGATGCTTAAGTGAATGTACAAAGTCTTACGTCGTTTATTACTGGCAGAAAATGGGGAAAGCGAGGTATCATTTATATACATACATCTTCATTATAGACTGTTATGCATTTCAGAGTTCAGTCTGCAAGCCTCAGTGATCATTAAGAGGGAAATTCCTCAAGGAAGTATTATTGGAACTTTAAGTTTTCTTATACATATAAGTGATAAGAGTAAAGAATTGTCATCAGAGGTGAGGCATTTTGCGGATGATATCATACTGTACAGAGTAATAAATAAGTTACACGATTGCGAGCAACTGCAAAAGGACCCCAACAATATGAGATGAACAGGTGGCAATGGTATGATGATAAACGGGGTTAAAAGTCGGGTTGTGAGTTTCACTAATAGGAAAAGTCCTCTCAGTTTTAATTACTGCGTTGATGGACTGAAAGTTTCTGTAAGTTCATAGGTGTTAATATCAGGGAGGATCTTCAGTGGGATAATGACATAAACGGTACTGAGGGTACAGATCTCTGTACATGGTTATGAGGACATTTAGAGATTGTAGTAAGGATATAAAGGAAAGGACATATAAGTCTCTGGTAAGACCCCAACTAGAGTATGGTTCCAGTGTTCACCAGGATTTCTTGTTTCGAGAACGGAAAAATCCAAAGAATAGCAGCTCTATTTGTTCGGGGTAATTTCCGACAAAAGAGTAGCGTTACGAACATGTTGCAGAGTTTGGGCTGGAAAGACCTAAGAGAAGGTAGATGAGCTGCTCTGATAGGTGGTATGTTCCGAGCTGTCAGTAGAGAGATGGCGTGGAAAGACATTAATAGACGAATAAGTTTGAGTTGTGTTTTTAAAAGTAGGAAAAATCCGAATATGAGGATGAAGTTGGAATTCAATAGGGAAACTTGGGGCAAATATTCATTTATACGAAAAAGGTGTTAGGTATTTTAATAATTTACCAAGGTAGTTGGTAGTTGGTTTACCAAGTTAGTTCGAAATTCTTTGCTTTATTTAAGAAAATACTAGGTAAACAACAGATAGAGAATCTGCCATCTGGATGACGACCCTAAATGGAGATCAGTGGTGGTTGATTGATTGATTGATTGATTGATTGATTGATTGATTGATTGATTGATTGATTGATTGATTGATTGATTGATTGATTGATTGATTGATTGATTGATTGATTGATTGATTGATTGATTGAATTTACTAAATGCCACCACAATCTTCTATGGCTCTGTGGACTCGCTTAGTCCTATAACTCGTATCTTTTAAAACGTTTTCAAGGAAACTTAATCTTAAGGATTGCTGTTACATTCTAGCTAATACTTGGAACATATTGACGCCAGAGTATCTTCAAAAATCATAGAATATATCGGTGGGATAAAAGGGAGGCGATGCTGAGAGTGAAGTAGACACTAGACACTACTGGCGTATGGCCTCCGGAGAGACCTGGTGCTAGTTTTTCGATTAGACGCCCTGTAAGAAACCTGCACGCCTGTAAAGATAGGGCCCTACCTACACTTAAGACAGCACAAACACCCAGCGCCGAGCCATAGAAATTAACCAATTAAGGCTAAAATCCCTTACCCAGCCGTGAATCGAATCCTGGACTCCTTAGACCAAAGGAACGAAGCGATTGATATTTTATTCCCTCAAATTTATGGATTATCTGACTGTGACGGAGAAGTTTCGCAAGCCTGGCTGCAAAGTGACAATGACACAGGTTTCCAAATCTTTCATGACACTGAAATTGCCTCTATGGTGCAATAAGAGAGTGAGAATAAATTTTCGAATGATAAAGAATAAAGAGGACCGACCAAGTCGTGGAGAATTCTTTACCGCATTATAAATTGCTTTTTTGTGCTAGGAAAAATAAAATGGAAGTTGTTCAGCTTCTTTTGCTAAAACTAACGCTTAACACTTCCAACAAAGACGTTCTGATCTTGTATAAAACTATTTCCGAATATGTATTTTTGTCTAAATAATACAAGCGATACTTTCTGCTTGCATTTTTCGTTTGTTCTTTTCCTAGTCTGTAGATTTACGGTACTGTGCTGTATTATAATGTCTCTGATTTCTAATTGCGTTGCCTTTGATACTGTAAATACGGCTTTAAAATATTCCCATGTTGTATGTATTTCTCTGAGTTAAATACGGGAAAATTGAACGCCCTCGGCGCTAGTTAATCGGCATAATCGACCGTCTACTTACATTCAACTTTTAAAATACATTTATTAAATATTAGTACTTCTATCGGTCTGGCTTCGTAATGAATTATTAGGAAAGTACTCTCTGAGTATTTATTTTTGTTTGAATTCGAAGGTTAGTTATCACAATAGTGTGTTTAACTGCGTTTTCATCAGCGCTGTAAATCTAGGAAACGTGATGTCATGCAGGAAATCTAATTTTCCACGGAGTTCGGAAGGTTAGGTAAAATCACTCAGTTACACAATAGGCACAGGAAGGTTTCAATTTGTCGAATTTATTATTATTATTATTATTATTATTATTATTATTATTATTATTATTATTATTATTATTGTCAACGAAGGTCTGACATAGGACATGGTATTGTGCAGCTGGCGCAGAGCTGGCGCTAATAAATACTGTCAGAGGCATAACCAGTAGATTTTATATCTCCGACCAGTCGAAAAATACGGCTGCAATTCTTTTACCAATTTGCAAGGGCGTCTGGCTCCTCCGTTCAGCTCGTTGGAGGATTACATGAGCAATGGCTTCCTCGCGCCCGCTCGCCGGTACACTCACTGGGTAAACAGAGTGGACCTCCAGGATTACCTACTATCTTCATCATATTTTCCCCAATGAAGTAACATCTATCCCCATAACAAGAGGGTGGTGGAAAACACCCACGGAGAACCACCAAGGGTACTCATCTTGGGAGTCTGGTAACTACGAGGCCCCTTACTGAGTCTGTTATTATTTCGACTTGTGTCAGTCTCTTCACTGTCATATTTCCTATCCATCCTCCCTTGGTCAACTCTTGTTCTCTTCCAACCCAGCGGTATTAAGTTTACGTGTCTTTCACTTTTACGTCCTTCGTTACCCCTCCCTTTTTCGATACCCCAATTTCCGAAGTGTAGGACGTTTTTACTTTTCCTTCTGATTTGTATTAAGAGAGAGAATCGTTACCAAGTGTACTTCCTCTTAGTACATGAATCAACACCACAAGTACGCAATATGTATCTGTAACTGTAAGCTCGCATTAAGGAGAGGATGGGGGTGGGGGTTCAAATCCCACTTTCGGCAATACTGAAGATGGTTATCCATCGTTTCCCATTTTCACACCAGGCAAATTCTGGGGCTGTCCTTAAGGGCACGTCTGCTTCCTTCCCACTCCTTGCCCTTCCCTGTCCCATTGTCGCCGTACAGCCTATCTCTGTCGGTGCGGGGTAAGGCAACTTGTAAAAAGAAAACGGGAGATTGTGTATTCAAGCACCAAAATTGGCATCCTGTAAATAGATTTCCCTGGTTTCCCATTTTCAATCCAGGCAAATACCAGGAGTGTACTTTAATTGAACCCATGGCCGGCCGGTTCTTTCGCAGTCTAGTACTTTACTATCCCATTGTCACAGAAATCATGTAAGTTATGTATTAGCGCGGCTTTAAACCTCTAACACCGAACAAGTGGCCGCGCGGTTTGGGTCACTTAGCTATCAGCTTGCATTCGGGAGATAGTGGGTTGGAAACCCACAGTCGGCAGCCCCCTGAATATGGTTTTCCATGATGTCCCATTACTCACACTAGGCAAATGCCGGGGATGTACCTTCAAATTGTAAAATAATAATAATAATAATAATAATAATAATAATAATAATAGTTATAAAGATGAATTAGTATCCATCCACGTAATTCAGGCACCATGGCAAGCATTGTTCGTCATACGAGGTGAACTTAAATTAATAGAAAATATTTCTATTAAAACGTGTCTTGTTTATTTTCCGTTTCGTTTAAGATTTTTGAGAAAATATAATATTTTTGACACTTTAATTTTTGCATTACAAGTGAGGTTATCATCGTTAGCTTAGAAAAACCGCTACGAGATAATATTTCAGCTTAGATAATAATGATAATGGTAATAATGCCATTTGCTTTACGTCTAACTACTTGTACGGTTTTCGGAGACGCCGACGTGCCGCAGTTTAGTCCCTCAGGAGTTCTTTTACGTACCAGTAAATCTATCGACACAAGGCTGACGTATTTGAGCACCTTCAAATACCACCGGACTGAGCCAGGATCGAACCTGCCAAGATGGGACTCAGAAAGCCAGCGCCTCAACTGTCTGAGCCAGTCTGAAGGGCTTTCTGCTTAGAACTCTCACCAGAAAGGTTTTGTAATCTAAGGTTCAGTATTGCATGAACTACAGTATGTCAACTAATTTTAGTTGTGATATATGTGCTGCGGGTCAGTATTTTTCCCCTCAACATTATCACATAACGGCATTTCGGGCACAACGACGATGTACATATAAAAAAAGTATTCAGTACGTCGAACACGACTTATTCAAAAGAAAAAAAGATTATTACGAAGTGAAGTAAAGGACGTTGTTGAACATAAGATGACGATGAAGGCAGAACGTTTTCAGATGAAATCTGAAGAGGCATACTTGGTTGGTCGAAACATGTCATGTTCGGTGTAATAACTTATTTCATTTCAAACTTCTACTTCAGTTGATCAGTGATCGGGGCGTGATAGACGAGTGGCATAGTGACTCGCTTCTCATCAAGTTGGCTGTGGTACGCATCCCGGCCAAAACATGGGGGATTGGGATTCCACATAAGAATGGAGGCTCCCAGGTTATGATTACGATATTAACAGTCACGAAAAACCACAAACGTGCTTGTTTGAATCAGTGGTAGTGTTCGACTGCCCTGTCTCGCGGTGTAGAGGGCAACGCGTCCGCCTGTCACCTGGCGGCCCCGGCCTCCATTCCCGGCCGGGTCAGGGTTTTTTTAATTTTAAATGATTAATATCCCTGGTCTTAGGTCTGCGTGTTTGTGTCGGCCTTAATGTTCCTTTCCTCACATTCAACACTGTGCACTTCCACCATTTCCATATACACGCAGGTTCACAATATAATGGTGAAAAGTAGGGGCAAAAGATCTTCTTAGGTCGACGCCCCGAATAAATATCATTTTTAAAACAACAAATTGTTCGACTCACGGTTCTAAGTTCGTGGGTTTAATCCAGGCTGAGGTTGCCAATTTTTGAAGGACAGTCAAAAATCTTGGAACACTATGATATTGTTGTTAGAATATTAAATATCTCTGATAGCGCAATCAGTCTTACCTGATAAAATTAAGTCAAGTCAGCTATAAAAAAGTCTAAGAGAATTCCACTCCTGTTGCTAGAAAGTGACAAAACTGGAATGTTAGAATTGGTAGGCAGGCCACGTAGATGGCACCACTTCAGAAGATTTACAACTCGGGAGCTGAGGTCATATGATATTATATATTATTATTAAGTTATTATTATTATTATTATTATTATTATTATTATTATTATTATTATTATTATTATTATTATTATTATTATTATTATTATTATTATTCATTGTTAGGGCCACGGAGGAGCGCGAGAGCTCAACTGTTTGTATTCTTGTGGGCCCACCAGGTTTTCATCCTTTCGGAGTGTGCTTTCATCCATGCATCAGAATAGACATGCTTCAGTCGAGTTGGGATATCTTCTCGATGAACCTGTCTGTGTTTGAGTGGTACTCGGAGTGGAACGTTTGTTTCTGTGATTCCATACTTAAAATATCCTTAGGGATATCTGCAGTGCTTCAGGGTGAGCAGCGGACGCTTGGTAGGCCAAGGTCCATTAGGACTTTACGTACAAACAGGAGGTTGCAGTGAGTGTACGTTGTTCATATCTCTTCTTGCAGTAACTTTGAGCCGAACCATTGATTTGTTTCCTCCCGTACCCAATTCCCCAGATCCTACACATTTCAAATCCAACTACAGTACAGTGTGCATTTTGGAGATAAGGTATTATTATATATTTGAGGGAGTCAGATGACATCGTCATCGTGGTGGCTATATACAGTAGAACTTCATTAATCCAGACTAATTGAGGCTATAGTTTGTCTGAATTAATGAAAGTCCGGATTAAACAAAATAACTTATGAAAAGAGCCAAGGCACGTATTTAAACACACTGGTCAGTAAAAAGAACGTGTACTCTACAGTATTTCAAATTTAAGAAATAAAAAGGTTATTTAGTGTACAAGATATAATGCAATACAGTATTAGGCCCTGCAGAATACAGAATAGCTAGTGCAGTACAGAATTAGCACTTGATAATCAAGGCACACCTGCACTGATCACTAGAGGCATGATTTTTTCGCATTAATTTATGTTCGATTTTGCGAAAAGGAAACACATTTTCGCGTTATTTCGCGAAATACGGTTGACCCTACCGCTTTAATTTCGCGTAAATCATTTCCTAAAATTAATCATTAACATTTAATTTGTGAGAATTGTGAATTATTTATGTGGAAGATAGATAAATAAAGATAAACAATATTTATAATCATTCATTATTCCTAATCGAATCTTGTTTAGGGCTATCCTATAGCCCTAATCAAGATTACATTACAAATTACCTTTCAACCTACATGGAGTCCGACTCGTTGGCTGAATGGTCAGCGTACTGGCCTTCGGTTCAGAGTGTTCCCGGTTCGATTCCTGGCAGGGTCGGGGATTTTAAACTTAATTGGTTAATTTCAATGGCTCGCGGGCTCTCATCTTCACAGACATGCAGGCCGCCTAATAGGCCATATACGAGAAAAAGACCTGCACCAGGCCTCTCCGGAGGCCAAAAGCCATTATTATAACTTACATGGACGTACCTTTCACCCTATATGGACATATTATTAATGGATTTTATAGAATATTAACATCAAGAGATACTTCTGTCGAAATGAGAAATCCTCATTCTGTTTCCCTTCACACACGCAATATTGGAATACAATTTCAAGATCGTTATTTTACATGAATTTCGCTGCATTTTCGCTTTTATCGCAAAATAAGTAAATGTCGCTTTAAACTGGCCTTGTCGCTTTAATTCGCTCTAATTCACGAAAACAAAATCACTAATTTCTTAACCAGAATCATACGATTCGTAAATATATTTTCAAATCGCTTCAAAATATTTCTTGTCGCATCATCATCATCATCATCTGTTTACCCTCCAGGTTCGGTTTTTCCCTCGGACTTAGCGAGGGTCCCACCTCTACCGCCTCAAGGGCAGTGTCCTGGAGCTTCAGACTCTTGGTCGGGAGATACAACTGGGGAGTATGACCAGTACCTCGCCCAGGCGGCCTCACCTGCTATGCTGAACAGGGGCCTTGTGGAGGGATGGGAAGATTGGAAGGGATAGGCAAGGAAGAGGGAAGGAAGCGGCCGTGGCCTTAAGTTAGGTACCATCCCGGCATTCGCCAGGAGGAGAAGTGGGAAACCACGGAAAACCACTTCCAGGATGGCTGAGGTGGGAATCGAACCCACCTCTACTCAGTTGACCTCCCGAGGCTGAGTGGACCCCGTTCCAGCCCTCGTACCACTTTTCAAATTTCGTGGCAGAGCCGGGAAACGAAACCAGGCCTCCGGGGGTGGCAGCGAATCACGCTAACCACTACACCACAGAGGCGGCAAAATACCACTGGAATGAGCCAGGATCGAACCTGCTAAGTTGGGGTCAGAAGGCCAGCGCCTCAACCGACTGAGCCACTCAGCCCGATTTCTTGTCGCGCTTATCGTTAATGCGAAAAAATCATGCCTTTACTGATATGAAATGTCGTATGGCTTTTAGTGCCGGGATATCCCAGAACGGGTTCGGCTCGCCAGGTGCAGGTCTTTCATTTGACTCCCGTAGGCGACCTGCGCGTCATGATGAGGATGAAATGATGATGAAGACAACACATACGCCCAGCCCGCGTGCCATTGGAATTAACCAATTAAGGTTAAAATCCCCGACCCGGCCGGGAATCGAACCCGGGACCCTCTGAACCGAAGGCCAGTACGCTGACCGTTCAGCCAGCGAGTCGGACATGCCTCTACTGATCACACTTGACACGCTTACTGGTTTGAAGAAACTGATGATTTTTTATTGTCTTCCTTTGACAATAATTTCTTTAAAAATTAACTCACGCAGATGCCTCAAATGTTCATAATATGCAGATATGTTTTCATCGTTGTTATCTTCAATGTATTAAATGACAATTTTAGGTGTTTTTTTTCCCAAGAGCTGCTAAGGGTACGGATAGTGGAAGATGGTCCTTAATTTCACTACTAGTTGCTTCACGTCGCACCGACACAGATAGGTCTAATGGCGCCCAGATTAATGAGGTTCTACTGTAGTCTGAATTCCAGTGAATGCAACTACGATCTTTGAATAGTTTGGAAACCAGTCAAAGCTGGATATCGTATGGCTTTGATTCAATTCGTAATCAGGAAATCTAGGAAATCTATACATTTAGAAGTAATATTTGTACATCGGGAGAGGTAGATATTCTTGGGGGTTTTACTCCGCCTACAACAGGAATGAGTGTCAAGGTATTTAATTTGACAAAGACAGTCTGGCTTTCGGTCCTATTTTGTGGCGAAATTATGAATAATGGAAACTTTATCTTCCACTCCTCGGAAATGAGTTTGCGTTTACTTGGCCCTGGGCTATGTGAGAGCCACTAACTCTATCTTACACATTTCATATTTTACGTCTGAGTAACTAAGTTCTAAGAATTTACCCCCTTTCCACATTAGCAAAATGTATGCTAAGGGAACTTTCAATGTCTATCTTAATATTAGTTCATGTAGCCCAATATTTATGTATAGTCGTTATAAATTCAGTTTCCATTACTAGCAATCATATGCAAAGAATCTGAGCAAGTATCATCTGGGCAAGTAGTTCTATAGGCTAGCTCAGTACAAAGTCCTTTGAGTATGACACAGCAAAGGAGCTTACCATCCTATTGTCGGGGGTTACATACCTTCGTCTGACGTAAATAGTTGGAATTCTGAGAAGTGTCTGGAGTTGACCTGAGTAGAGGCTGAAATCAACCCTAGACCGTTTTAGAAGCCGTTCTGTGTGTCTTTCCTCTCGTTAGATCCAGACCATTGGCAAGGTAGGACGAACATACTGGCTGAGACCGCTTCTTTCTCATTTGTACTTCCAAATTATTTCAATTATACTGAGCGAGTTGTCTGGCAGTGTAGCTGTAAGCATGTATTCGGGAGACTGTGGGTTCGAATCTGATCATCGGCAGCTATTTCGGGTTCACAGTCGACTTGGAGAAGGCGCTGTCATTGTGCGCGTTGTCCAATTTAGATGCAATACAAGAAACGACATTCGTTTACTAATATTTATTTTTTCGGATGAATAGTGAATGAGTAGTTTCGGGTTGTGAGCTCGTAAACGAATCTCAGTGCAAATTAGCGTGACATCGCATTACTATGGCTGAGTCACCAAAGTCGAAATTGAGGAAAAGTGCTCAGACCGATAGAGCAGCTCAAGAAACCGAGGAGAAGTCCACATGAGTGAGATTGATCAGGCCAGAAAGTGCAGGGAACACCGGAAAACCGAGCGTTTGAAAGTTGTTCAGCCTGTTGCGAGCGTTCGAACGCCGCAGAGCTGGGCCCGAACGTTCAAAGGCTGCTCAACCTGGCACGAGCGCTTGAAGGCCACTCAACCTAGTACGAGCGCTCGAAGGCCGCTCAGCTCGTTACGAGCGTTCAAAGGTCGCTCAGTCTGGTACGAGAGCTTGGAGGTTGCTCAGTTGGTACGAGCATTCAAAGGATGCTCATCTGGGTACGAGCGTTTAAAGGTCGCTCAGCCTGGTACGAGCGCTTGAAGGTTGCTCAGTTGGTACGAGCATTCAAAGGCCGCTAATCTGGGTACGAGCGTTCAAAGGTCGCTCAGCCTGGTACGAGCGCTTGAAGGTTGCTCAGTTGGTACGAGCATTCAAAGGCCGCTCATCTGGGTACGAGCGTTCAAAGGTCGCTCAGCCTCGTACGAGCGCTCGAAGGTCCCATAGCCTGTTACGAGCGTTGAAAGGTCGCTCAGCCTGCTACGAGCGCTTGAAGGTTGCTCGGCTAGGTACGAGCATTCAAAGGACGCTCATCTGGGTGCGAGCGCTCGAAGATCACTCACCTAGGTACGAGCATTGAAAGGCCGCTCAGCTAGGTACTAGCGTTGAAAGGTCGCTCAGTCTGGTACGAACGCTCTAAGGTCTCTCAGCCTGTTACTAACGTTCAAAGGTCGCTCAGCCTCGTATGAGTGTTCGAAGATCACTCAGCTAGGTACGAGTGCTCAAAGGCCGCTCAGCCTGGTGCGAGCGTTCGAAGGTCGCCCAGCCTGGTACGAGCGCTTGAAGGTTGCTCAGCTAGGTACGAGCATTCAAAGGCTGCTCATCCTGGTGCGAGCGCTCGAAGGTCGCTCAGCCTGGTACGAGCGTTCGAAGGTCGCTCAGCCTGGTACGAGCGCTTGAAGGTTGCTCAGCTAGGTACGAGCATTCAAAGGCTGCTCATCCTGGTGCGAGCGCTCGAAGGTCGCTCAGCTAGGTACGAGCGCTCAAAGGGCGCTCAGCCTGGTACGAGCGTTCGAAGGTCGCTCATATAGGTACGAGGGCTCGAAGGTCGCTCAGATAGGTACGATAGGTACAGGAAGCTTATACTCCCTACCCTGTAGCAACTATTTTTGCTATTTGTTTTACGTCGCACCGACACAGATAGGTCTTAAGGCGACGATGGGACAGGAAACGCCTAGGAATGGAAAGGAAGCGGCCATGGCCTTAATTAAGGTACAGCCCCAGCATTTGCCTGGTGTGAAAATGGGAAACCACGGACTGCCGACTGTGGGGTTCCAACCCACTATCTCCCGGATGCGAGCTCATAGCTCCGCGCTCCTATCCGCATGGCCAACTCGCCCGGTCCTGTAGCAACTAGAGTAGACCTGGGATAAATGAGAATGAATAAATTAATAGATTGTGCCTGTATTAAAATGTGAGGTAAGGCCATTGAAGGTGTCATGAGAACAAGTGGTCCCAGGTAATGGTCATGCTAAATGCTATTCTAAGCGTAGAAACGACAAGATTATCAGTCTCTCTGTCAACACTAAAGCCCAGTTCCGAACCTGATCTTTTACCTGTTTCGGCGTTTCAGGTCAACAAATGGGCTGTTGTTTGACGCTATCACGTCAAAAATTCCGTAGCCGTATCACCGACAAAATGAGAGATACAGTATTTTCATGACAGCTAATGGCAGTTCGTGAAATATAAAGCTTCTATGCTTTCTTTCTGTCACCATCGGACCTAGTAAATGTAAAACTGATATATATATATATATACGACTGCTGGGAATAAAGTAAAATAAAGTGCTATTATAAGGTGTACCATTGTGTAGCTGTTAACAAATTGTATTATACAGGGCTGCGCGCTTTACAACATTTTTTTCTCTATAGTCTCAGGTTATGAATGCACTGTGCTGTTCCGGGAACAGCTACAAATGGCACGAGAACATTCATGCATATCCAATGAGAAGTAGTTTTTTGAAACGAGTTGTAAACTGTGAGTGGAGAACTGAACATGGAAATGTACGCTATTTTACCTTTAACTACCAGCAGAATATTGCTACCAGCAAGTGCAGCAGAGATAACCAACACTGCTAAAACTGTCCGCGAACTACGGGGAACATTCCACTATTGAGTCTCTCTAATATTGGTGGAATGTATGTAAGTGCAGGGTAAGCTCTAGAATGACGCAAATTAGTTTGAATACGCTATACGTATCGTGACAAGGTGAGTGGCTCATGCGGCCACAGCTGAGGTTCCTCCCTGTGCATGTAAGATTTTTGAGATGATAAATTATGTACCTGTGGTTCGGATTCCGCGTAAAACTAGAGGTCCCGAGGCTATGACCTCGATATCAACTTATTGGTTTGTTGAATCCCCATAACGAAGGCTGGTTGGATCTCCAACAGCTCCACCATCAGCTGTCCAATTTAGCTTAAATAGATGCGTAAGCCTAATAGCGAAATGAGGAGTGAGGTAGTTTCCCGTTGCCTTCCTCGGTGTGTCAGAAGATTTGATTACATATCAGTATGCCAAGTCCACAAATCGACCCTATGAATGAACTTTCACACCATTCACAACAGGGACTAACTGCAGAGGGAATGACAGAACTAGCAGTCAATACGTATTCACATTATCACCAAACTTACAATCACCGAGCTCGATAGCTGCAGTCGCTTAAGTGCGGCCAGTATCCAGTATTCGGGAGACAGTAGGTTCGAACCCCATTGTCGACTGCCCTGAAGATGGTTTTCCGTGGTTTCCCATTTTCACACCAGGTAAATGCTGGGGCTGTACCTTAATTAAGGCCACGGCCGCTTCCTTCCCACTCCTAACCCTTCCCTGCCCCATCGTCGCCGTAAGACCTGTCTGTGTCGGTGCGACGTAAAGCAAAAAAAAAAAAAACTTGCAATCATTGACAAATGTATGCTACGTAAACAATACTGTACATATACACGCATGATTTAAGTGATTTGATAGAGTCTGAGGATGTTATTGTAGAATGAAACATGTCATTCTTTGTTTAGCATTTTTTTTACAGGTATGTTATAGTGTTATAATTTTTATTTTGAAATTGTGTGTGTTGACAGACTGCAAAGCTTTAAGTTACATTTTAAGGTATAGGCGTATGTATTATTATTATTTTTTTTTTACAAAAAGGCAATCGGAACCATTCAGGTAGACGGTGAGGACCTTCCGCGAGTGACAAGATTGGAATATCTTGGCTCGACAATCGCTGATGATGGCCGACTTGTTGAAGATGTCATTGCAAAGATAAACACACTCTGGAGGAAACGGCATCACTTGCGACCGGAGGATGAAAGATGATCTCAAATCAAATGTCGATCGTATTGTCATCCGACTTGTCCCACTGTATGGTTGTGAATGTTGGCCTAGTACGACTGACATGGAGGGTCGACTAGGCGCAATGAAGACGAAGATGCTGCGGTGGGCAACTGGCGTCACTAAACAGGATAGGATCTCCAATGAAACCACCAGGAAAACATCTGGTGTTGCACCGATCAAGATAAAATGGGTGAGAGCCGTCTACAGTGGTTCGTAGAACAGGGGCCGATACTATCGCGAAGGCGGGTTACACAAACCAAACCAGCGATGGTCCGATACTCTTCACAAAGATCTGAAGACCGTCACTCTCCTCCCTGACATAGCCCAGGATAGAGCTAAATGGAGATAAACGAATTTATGCAGCGGATCCTGCCACCAGGAAGGACAAACGCTCAAGGAAAGGAAGAAAGTAGTAGTTTACTGTTTAAATTAAGTTGTCAATAGATTGTCCACTGGTTGTAAAGTATAAGTTTAGGCCCATTATGTTTTATTTTCTTAATAAGAGTATCTCATGTTGTGTGGTCTCCAGGTTTATGTGCGGGCTTAAATAATTTTTTTTGAATAAAAAGCTTCTCGGAAAATTAAATAACAGTTTGTGACTAAAATACAACACTTCCAGCTCATACAACGGTGAGGGGCACATACCTATTCCCTGTACGTTTGTGACCCTTTCTTTCAAATTGTTGGGTATATGGGAGAACAACTTTAAGTGAACTATTTTAATTGGTGTCAACATGTCATTTATATCACAGTCATTACATAAGAGGCAATTTAATTAAGAACAATAACTTAACCTTTTTTAATTCATATAACATTTCAAAATAACTTGCATTTATTCATCCTTTTAATATTGTCGTAAGATTGTAACGAACTAGTCTTCGGGTATTACTAGATCTAATAGTGACTTCGTAGTTCGGACACCGAACATATGAAATTAACTATGTCGTGTGTTATGAAAATAGGGTTGTTTACATCAACGTGAGGATCAGAGTCTTGTACAGAGCTCAGCTACCCTTGAATTAAAAATCTGGTTATAGTTAAGTTGATAAAACAAATATAGCATCACACACGTTTAGGAAAGTGGCTTACGTCATTCTCTTGTTTATAGAAAATGGTGTTGCATTTAAATAGCAATAAATGGTGTACTTTAAATGTCACAAACTTGTTTGCAAAATACAACTGTGTCCATTACACTTCGAATAAACAGAGCTCATTTGACATTTTGCAAACGAACCTGAATGTACATCAGTAAAGTAAACAACTGATGTCATCCTGCAGCCACCATTCCTTAAACCTGTAGCCACCTCCTCTAGGCAGTGGATTTAAAAAATATGTTGTACTTCGCGTAGTGCCACATTTGGTCTTCCCAGTGTGGTGGGACAATGCAATTGTACATAGGTATGAATACAAGATTACAATATTCATTTATACTGTACATGCTTAACGCAACAATATATTATTTCAGCTGAAATAATGGAAAACGTAGCAAATTGGTATCACATATGAAAATGTTGTATCACTCCTGTTAAAAAATTAAAATTCACAGAATTCTTCCTGATCTGTTCTATAGAAAACACCTTGTAGGAAATTCGGTTGTATTTAGAACCCTTCACACCACACACTCACCAAATTTATATTTTAATATTATGCAAAGTTTTTAAAATTATTATTATTTGTCTTCTTTGAAGTGACGAAGTTAGGTCGCATGGTGCTCTCTTACACTTAACCACATTTACAATACATTTCTGCAGATTTATTTCCTTTTAATTACATTATGCTAACACACACGCTATCACTCTCACTCAGATTTATAAAGGAATTAAAATATTATACTTTACATTAACCAGCATAAAATAATGTTCACCAGGCGAGTCCGCCGTGCGATTAGGGGTGCGCTGCTGTAAGCTTGCATCTAGGAGATAGTGGGTTCGAACCCCACTGTCGGCAGCCCTAAAGTTGGTTTTCTGTGGTTTCTTATTTTCACACCAGGCTAATCCTGAGTCTGTACCTTAATTAAGGCTATGCCGATTCCTTCCCACTACTAGGCATTTTATATCCCATCGTCGCCATAATATCTGTCTGTGTCGGTGCGACATAAAACAAATTGTAAAAAAAGTTGCTCAAACACACACACGAATCTATAAACTAGCTCTATTAAATATATCAGAGAAACACAGTCTATCGCCATTCACACACTCAGCATGCACAGTGCACATGTCAGTCGGTAGTTTTCATCAGGTAATGTCGGCAAGATCTCTTGAAATTAGTTAATAAATCACTGTCCCTGCCACTGATGGTGAGGAATTCCAAAGTCTGGAACCGGTCACAATAAAAGAAATGTTATACGCAGATGAATAGTGAAGAGATTTGCAAGGGTAGATCCAGCGCGAGTATTACAGTTATGAAATAAGGAGAGAAAATGAAATTTAGAGGAAATATACTGAGGCGAGGTGCTATGTAGAAGTTCATGTATTCATACAAGTATGTAATAGTTACGTCTTTTATCAGGTTTTAGCCAGTGAAGTTCTTATATGCACACCATCTCAAGTTAAAGATGTATCTGAGGCAACAGTTGAAAGCTCGCTGCATTACATAATTTTTTCCTTAGTTGCGTCAACGAAGATTACGTCACAGTAGTCGAGGACGGGAAGAATTAAAGTCTGCATTAGTCTTTGTCGCATGTCTGGTGGTAAGACGTCTTTGTTTCTTTCCAATGGATGAAGCGAAGCAAAACTTTTATGACATATATTTTTGATACGTTCCGGCCAATTTAGAGTTGTCATAATCACGCCAAAGTTCCGCAATGTTGTTCTGCAACGAATGATTTTATCGTTTATTAGCAGTGGTAGAGCATGAGGAATATTGATCACACGTAGTAACTTTCGAGAACCGACAATGATTGCTTGTGTTTTTGATGAGGTTATAGAAGCCTGTTTGATCGTGTGTAAACGCTTAGTTGCTTCAAGTCAACATTTATTGTATATTTTAACTGCCTTCTGATAATTCGCTTATTCTACAGTGGCTATATACTTGAAAGTCATCTGCATATATGTGGTATCTGATTTTAGTATAGATTTTAGTCACTGATGTACAGTTAGGCCTAAAAAGTAGTGGTACCTAAACTAAACCCTGCGGGGTGCCTACTTTCCTAGGTCTCCATTCTGAAATGCTTTGATGAGTTGTTACCTGCTGCCAACGATTATTCAAATAAGATGTAATAAAAGGGCCGAACCAGTAAGATTTCAGTTCCCTAAATAATTGTTGTAAGTCTGTTGTATCAAAAGCACCACTGAAAGCCTACAATGTTAGAAAAGTCGCTTGACGTTGTTCCTAAGCGAGTCTCATGTCTTATATCGCTTTAAGGAAAGCAGTTGCAGTACTGTACATCTTCTCAAAGCCTGACTGTAAGGGGTCATGAGATAATGGGCATTTAAATATTGCAAAACTCAGACCCCATTTATGATCCTAAGACTACTTATTCTGCAAGATTTTGTTGAAGTGAACATCGCTGAAGACAAATACCGAACATAGTAGCGTTATTTGTTGGTAATAGAAAAGAAATATTCTCCATGTATTGTGTTTAAGGTCTAAATGATTCCAGGACCACATCTTCTCCATTTATAATGGACTAAAGCATTCTATAAGCATCCAAATTTTCAGAGACGACCATAGTAATAGTGAGTTTACACATTGTTGAAGAGTGTTTGTGCTCTCGTGGTCTCTGTATTGAAAGCAGCGTCTGATTCAGTCTTTATCTGAGAATCAAGTACTTGTAGTTGCAAAAGCAATGTTATGTTTGTACAGGTCATGAAGGCCCGTGGGGTGGAGTGATTCTGTTATTGTAGTCTCGGCAGAAACAAGCAAATACTCCAAAAACAGTGAAATTAGTTAGTGCGATATAAAGCAAATAAAACTGTTATTAACAAGGAAATACTCTCATGAGGCAGATAAAATTACTAAGCACATTACCCAATTTTAATGTATAAGTTTTGTCACTGTTTTATGTATATACGTGTACAGTACAGAGTCTAATGCTTTGTCAATTTTTAGTTAGAAGTGGCTGAGGATGATCATTGTATGATTGAAACTAGTCCCAAAATAAGTCACACGTAATAAATATGCGTTGATGAGGTGGAATCCTTATTTCTACTTATTTTAATTGTATCAATACGTACCAAAATGAAGATAATTGCTTGTGATATTCAGTATAGCTCAATTCCTTTACGTTCCTCGTTGAGTGGAATACTATTTAATTGTATAACTTTCAAAATTTAGCAATACAACTGATATGAATGATTGGTTGTGCAGTTAGAACAACAGTGATACAGGTGATGTGGTGTGGGAAGATTCTATACAAGCAACCTACCTTACCGTCAAATTTAGCAGTCCAGTTTTATTCGTCAAGCGACAAGTCTAAGACTTTGTAAGTTTTCGAGGAATTAGGTCGGTTGTCTCAATCAGTTTATAACTGTACACCGGTTAGAATAAAGTGATATGAAATATGATAATCTATAGTAACCGCTCATGTGTTGGTATGCAAGTTAGACAGGAAAATAAATTTTCTTACTTTATTCTATTTGCTTATATCGTTCCTAAGCTGAATTATTATCAAACGTAGACTTCATAGCAATGTCAAGATATTCGCATTAGGGTAAACGTTGACATGTCCATCATGGTTCTGACGGCGCAAACCTAAATAACAAAGCAGAAAGGAAGTAGGGCTACTGTAATTCCTTTGAGTCCGGCGGGAGAGTAATGTAGAGCAGGATAATGAAAATTTCGCGTTGACAGCTCTCTATCCGGATAGCGATAAGGCAGTCACGCCAACTTCTAACAGACTTTGGCAAGACTTGCTTCAGTGAAGTGGGAACCTTCGAATCAGTATATAATATGATACCGCAGTTATATGGAAGGAAGAACGATAGAAATGATGGCCCTCTCGTAGAACTGTGTATGGAGTTGCGCTAACACCATTGTCCCGCACAATGTATTACTGCATATAATCCGAAATAGAAACTGATTGATGAACCATATTTTGTACAAATGTTATTTGTCTAACCTTTAAACATAGATTAATTCCCGTTAGGATGAGGGAAAAAATGTCGTCCTCCAGATCTTAAGCGCGCAAGTTCAAACTTGTCAAATATATCCGGAAGGTTGTAGGGCGAATGAAATTCGTTCGACATTTAGTGGCGTACGATTTCGACATTAAAATATCTCTGCTGAAACACATTTGATTTACCCAAAAATATTCATTAAAACTCTGCCATAGATCGTCGAATAGGGTTCCGGTTTCTGTGTCACCTGCTAGAGATAAAACTGAGCGTCGAAACTGGCACGCCAGCAACTTACATGGCCTCGAATAAAAATGTGTTCAAGACTGTGCCTGCGATTATTATTTTTAGAATGTGGAATTTTTTACTCTATAGGTAGCCAGTGGGGCGGAGATTCTCAATATTTTGGGATCGTTTACCCCGCCTACGGACCGCGCAGTTCTTAACTATAGCGGTCTTGTTTGTTGAGTCCAGAACACTCTCATCGTCGCGCTTTGAGCATCTTTATGTTCTTGTGTCCATTTCATCCCTATTCAAGGGCACGATGTTTTGGCTTTCAGGGACGGGAGAGAATCCAATGTTCTGATCAAATCCGCTGTAGATCTTACTGGGGCCAATTTCTAGTTGTTCAAGATCTTTCCTAACTAGTCTCGCCCACTTCGAATAAGCCGCTTTCCAACTTGGCATTAGTCGTTTTCTCTCTAAAGACGGTGTTGAAAGCTTTCGAGGGAGTGTTCGGTTGTCCATCCTGACCACTGTACTTGATCGTAGAAGATTAGTCTTCTCTTTCGCATAGCTGTTGGAATGCCCTCTAGTTCTTGGTAGAGTTTTTTATTGTGCCTGAATCTATATTTACCTTCCTCTTTGATGGGGTACATATTATTTTCCGGATTCTTCATTTATGTATTTATTTATTAATTAGTCAATTACACGAAAATATCGTTAGCTGTTTATCTTGACTCGTAATAATAATAATAATAATAATAATAATAATAATAATAATAATAATAATAATAATAATAATAATAATAATGGCGTGTGGCCTCCGAAGAGTCCTGGTGCAGGTCTTTCGAGTTGACACCGTATAGGCGACCTGCGCGTTTTGAGGATAGGGCCCTACCTATGGTGAATTCTAATGATGAAGACGGCACACACACCCAGACCCCGATCCATCGGAATTAAACAATGAAAGTTAAAACCCTGATCCGGCCGGGAATCGAACCAGAGGCCATCACGCTAACCATTTAACCATGGAGCCGGACCTCCATGACTCGTAAAAATTGTGAAGCAATTTCAAGGAAAGAGCATAGGGTGCCACTGTAAGGCTGTTTGCAGGAGGGAATGCATGCCAAGTCTTCAGCATGGAGGCTGGTTGGGTCCTCAGATAGCGCGATCGATGTTCGTGCAGTTATACGGAAACAGAAAAACCCGATGGTGGTGCTATGAGGAGGCGTACTAAGCTAGACGAGAAATGGAGTAGGATGCCAATGCTTTCCTCACTAAGCCAAGCATTATTATTGTAGCACGACTGATGTTATTGCATTTACGTTCCACTAACTACTTTTACGGTTTTCGGAGACGCTAAGGTGCCGGAATTTAGTCCCGCAGGAGTTATTTTACGTGCCAGTAAATCTACTGACACGAGACGACGTATTTGAGGACCTTCAAATACCACCGAACTGAGCCTGGATCGAATCTGCCAAGTTGGAGTCAGAAGTCCAGCGCTCTACCGTCCGAGCCACTCAGGCCGGCACTTTCATTTCATTCGGACCCAATAGCGCTCCGAATTGCATTATTTCGCACCACTCACAACTCAGCAGCTTCCATACTGTCACACCCATAAATGAGATTGTCTTCTGTGGAAGTTGCATTTTTTTCTGCTAGTGGTTTTTAACATCCACTAACAGATCGAAGGTTCTTCACTACGCAAGAATGGGAAAGGATTGCGAAAGTAGTGGCCGCGAACTTAATTAAAGTACAGCATTTGTCACGTGTCGGTGGAACAATTACTGAAAATTGCGTATGTTGCACAAATTATTGAAGCGATTTACCGATATCAACGTTCGCAGTTGCTTATACGATTACTAAAAAGTAGTGTATCGTATAGGATACCTAATTTTCCATGCATTCACTTCAAATTTAGATATGTGTTAATGTGTTAGGGGAAACTGTCCTGTCTTTAGTTTATTTATTTATTTATTTATTTATTTATTTATTTATTTATTTATTTATTTATTTATTTATTTTACTAGAGTTTGATGAAATATATCTCCGTGAATTATGTCATGGTAGAATATAGCTAGTTTATTTCAAGTTGTTTTGGAGCTTTTATTTATGGTAGACAAACCTGATGCAGTTCCCATCTCTTTAATCCTTTTCAGAGGGTTAGGTAATGCTTGTAGCTGATGTAGCTGCACAAAGGTTTCTTGTACGTACCCACCAAGAGAGTTGGCCGTGCAGTTAGGGGGCGCGCAACTGTGACCTTGCATTCAGGAGATAGTGAATTGGACCCCACTGGCGACAGCGCTGAAGATGGTTTTCCGCGGTTACCTATTTTCACGGCAGGCAAATGCTGGTGAATTCTCGCTCCCAAATTAGGAACACTTCAGTAAAATTATAAACATTTTATTTATTTCAAGTCAGTTCAACTACAAAAATTCGTCACATGTCAAAGAACTCACTAAATGCAAACTTCCCCCTAGTCTGTGTTGTACTTCTGTGCGTTCACAAAATAAATCTCTTGTCTTTTATGAAGAAGAAATCATCCTTATCTCTGATGCCAAGGTTTACTTACTCACTTACTTACTCCTGCTCCCCAACACACCGCTGTGTCGTTTCAGAACAGTTTACTTTACAACAAAACAGCCGCACTAAAAACCACGTACTCACTGTGATGACTCATCACAGATTCGTGACAATCCTGTAACAACAGATGCTGAGACTCAAGACTGTCTCGCTCGAGACTGATTAGTTTCTGTGTTTATATGGACCAGCAGAGATTCAAGTTACTTCCACTTCCAGATCATTCTGGGCATCGGCTCCATTGTTAATCAGCCTCCAAATTCGCCGACGCCATTTTTTAGCTCGCTACTTGCCCGCCCACATTATTGACTCTCCATTGACATAGTTTCTTTCGCCGCCACCCCCAACCCCACTTCCTGCAAAATGGGTCTCCATTGTCACAATATTTTAAAACGTCGCATCCCATTATCCAAACGTGACTGATATTTCAAAAAATGTATTTTCGGTTTAGACATCCTTGATAATAAAAAGAGTGGTAAAAATTTCTTCTCTTATTCATATTTCTAAGATAACATCACTTACTCTGCTGGAAAATAAGAGAGTTTGAGTAGAAGATGAAACTCTGTAATTAACCTCGTAGCTGGGGTGTAAGTAGGAAGCAAATTGAACAAATAACTTTTCTACAAGAAGGTTCTGAACATATGAGCTTTATCTGCATACGCACTCCGCTGCTCGTTTACAGCAAGTGAGTGTGATGTTTGTCAAGAAGTCATATTGTATGCATTATGTGCTAACGTGTTCCCTAACTGTGAACTACGCACTCGCGTCATGGCTCTCTAAACCTCACGTTAAAATTACATTTATCTTGCCTCACGCATGTTGAGTTTCAGATATCACAGTTTAATATGAGATCTCTACAGCTGTTCTTTGCATGTTATGTATGTAATGTTTACTACACCACTCAATCTTCTCACCACACGTCTCAATGCGTAAAGCGTGTTACCACCTCAGCAAGTCTAGAGAAATATTTTTTCTTTCAGCCACCATAAAATACAATTGTATTCATGACTTGCTTTTAAATGCGTTCACCGGGCGAGTTGGCTGTGCGGTTAGGGGCGCGCGGCTATGAGCTTCCATCCGGGAGATAGTGGGTTCGACTCCCACTGTGTGCAGCTCTGAAGATGGTTTTCCGTGGTTTCCCATTTTTATACCAGGAAAATGCTGGGGCTGTACCTTAATTAAGGCCACGGCCGCTTCCTTCCAACTGCTAGGCCCTTCCTATTCCATTGTCGCCATAATACCTATCTGTGTCGGTGCTAATTAACCGGTATCTTCTGATCAGTTTGTGGATCGGGTACTTGGGGAGGGTCAGTCTAGAGAGCTACTTCACACATTGGTCAATTGGAAGTCAGACTGATCTGACAACTGAATTTCAGAAACGGAGTTCTATTAACTTTACCTCATGCTCCAAACACCGATTTCACGATTAAAAGTCGTTTTCGCGCGCCGCTCACTGTCGTGCCCTCTACTCTGGAAAACTATTTGAGTAGTTTCTTGAGATCTTCCTCTTTTCATGTCAGTTATTGTACTTTTGGTAGCTTTTATAATTTTGAAATGATTTAAGGAACTCTGATGTACACTACTTCGTGACTCGCAGACTTTTCATTGAGTGACTCAGTTCTGGAACGAAATGGTGAGCGCACTCTATGTCCAAAAGTAACTGGTTTCATTATATACAGCAAGAAATGTATGGAATAAACGTTTAACTGCTGCTCACATTTTGTAGACAGCTAGAAGAGATGTCTTTTATGGATAAGTTGACAACGCACGTCATATATTTTCTTGAAAGGAAATTAAACTACTTTTCACATTCCGAACATACGTAGATGTCTCGTAAGCGCAAGAGCAAGAATTATTATTAATAATAATCTTATTGGTTTTTACGTCCCACTAACTCCGAGGATTTGGAATTTTCTCCCGCAGGATTTCTTTTACGTACGAGTAAAACTGACGTATTTGAGCACCTTCAAATATCAGCGGACTGAGCCAGGATCGAACCTACCAATTTGGGGTCAGACGGCCAGCCCCCAATCGTCTGAGCCACTCAACCCGGCATCATTATTATTATTATTATTATTATTATTATTATTATTATTTAATTAGGAACCTCCAGACGCTTTAGTTTACCGAGCGAGTTGGCCACGCGGTTAGGGGCGCGCGTTCAGGAGAGAGTGGGCTCGAACCGCACTGTCAGCAGCCCTGAAAATGGTTTTCCATGGTTTCCCATTTTCACAGCAGGCAAATGCCACGTCCGCTTCTTTCCCACTCCTAGCCCTTTCCTATCCTCTCATCGCCATAAGTCCCATTTGTGTCGATGCGACCTAAAGCCAATTGCAATAAAATTCTCTAGTTTGTACAATGTAGCACGTATGGAATGGTTTGGCATAACAGCAGACTTCACAGCTTGAGCCACGCTATATAACATTAGTCGATAAATAATTCATTATTATTATCAATTATCTTCATATTATTCAACTTCAACACTAAGGGCTTCACTAAGGTTCTCCAACATTGCTCCCTAAAAATAAATCCCAGACTGTTATCTAGAATTTTTATTGACCGTAGATTTTCAATTTATATCACCTGTAGGCCTACTATGCATGCTTTATTCATTTCAGTTAACGGCCCAGGTTAAGTAGAGCAATGCTATTGTTCGATCTCCAGGCCCCCAATTAGTATAGGTTTTCATATATTTGTCTTTGAATGAAACACATTAATATTTGCTGCTGTTACTAGTATATTAAACCTCGGGGATTGGGAAGGGGTTGAGGGAACAGATAAAAGCAACACAAACTGAATTATTACATGTAACTCGATATTAGTCCATTTGTGCGCGCTGGGAGGTTGCGCCCTGGTTTTATGCATTCTCCCCCCTCACTCTTGCCATCTCTTGTGCACATACAATGGAATAGCGATGAAACAAAAGACGAGCGCAGTCCGTTTTGTTTCACACTGCGAGTGTGTTTTGTTCGCTGCTACCGCGGCTTGTTGCCAGGCAACCGGAACATGTGAAAGCTCCCCTCTTCTAGTAGTGCTCGCTAGATTGCATAATTTACGTATTGTCATTCATTATTTATTCATTGCTAAGCTCTGGTTCACCTTGTTAGAAGAGATGTACCATATTAACATCTTAACTGTATTTCCTCAGGAAATGACCGTTTCCTGCTTTGGTTATGTCTCTTGAGGTATGTTCAAAACACGTGAGTGTCACGAACTTCACACATAGGCGTATATCAGTATTTGGACTAACAATGGCTGTCCCTCGGACAGAAGCAGTATATTTCCATATACAGGGTATATCATAACTACACCTCGGATTTGTAGGTGGTAATAGGTTAGATTGTAATTTGGTTTGTAGGAAGTGTCATGCAACCCGTTGTACCATAATGTAGGAAGAGTAGCATAAATTCAAGGAGTTCTATAGGCTGTACCCCTAATATCTATGCAAATCTCATAGCATAAACGTTGTAGAATGTAGGGTACACTTGTTACTGGCTTAAGTAAGTTTGCATTCTAACCTATCAGTACCTAATCATCCGGACTCTAATCATAACTATTCCGACAAAAAAAATGGGATGCTCTTCGTGCTATGTTAAGGACGATGGTAGAATCGGATTGGCGGAGAAAATGTTTCATTTCGAGAAAATGCGGTTACTGTGTTACTTCCGGGTTCAAATTGACGAACTTGCTGTATTTGCTAAGCCAGAGCACAAGCGGCTGCCTGTTGCTGTGCGTCAGAGGAGAAAAGGGAAAGGAGTGGGAGTGGAAACTGGGAGACAGAGGTAATGCGCGATACACCACACATCCTGAATAGAGAGCAAAGGTAACAACTAGACCTATGTGAAGTGTGCATCGAAGTAGGACGGGGGCGTATTGAGCATCTGCTGTAATCAAACCGTTTGGCGTATTATTTCCTTCATTCAGTATTTCATTCCATTTATAATGTTGTGAGTGGAGGAGTGCACAATCATGGGGCGGCAGTGTTGCATTTTCGAGCGTGTTAAATAGACGAGAGGAGAAACGATCTGGTGCATTCCTTGACTGACAAGTGTGTCTTAATTACAGTGTGTCCTTGTACTGTGTGTGCAGCTACGGATGTTTAATAAACGAACTGTGGATATTGCCTGTAAGAGACAAGGGCAATCTTGCGCGAGTCGAACGAGGAAACTTGTGCATACGCGTGGAGCATTATCTCTGCCTCCATCATACACCCCATTTCCCCTCCTTCCCTTTGTCTTCCTTGAACCACGGTAGCGACTTGTGCTCTGGCCCAATTCGGCGAGTTAGTCAATTTGAATCGCGCGCCCGGAAGTAACGTAGTAACCTCATTTTCTTGAAAAGAAACATATTCTCCGTCAATCCGTTTGCGCTATCGTTCCTAACATAAAACTAAGAGAATCCCTTATTTTTGTCGGTATATTTAAGATACATCCTGTATATACATATGTGTGTGTGTGTGTGTGTGTGTGTGTGTGTGTGTGTGTGTGTGTGTGGCAAACGAGAAATATCCAGAATAACATAAAATTTAAATTAATTTTAGACCGGTTATAAATGCAGTACGTCGCTATAAGACCGATCTGTGTCGGTGCTACGCTAAGTCAACTGTATAAAAAAGTCTAGTTGACCACATAGATGAGGAGCAGAAACATTGTGTTCTAGAGGATGGAGTAATTATCTAGGAAAGAAAGATATTTTGTAGACTACTATAGATACATTGATATGTCAATCTATCACACACAACTTCACACACGTTTATACGATAAGGAGTGTTAGACAGTATTAACTGTATGGTCATACTCTAAAGAGGACAAACTGACATTAGCAGGATTCCCAGAAAAACTGCGTAAATCGATGGCTGTAGTTGTAAAAAAACGAATTTACTTACATTTTACACAACATAAGACTTGGAAATCTATATATATAAATAAAATAGCTTGTCCTGACTGACTGACTGACTGATTCATCATCGCCGAGCCAAAACTACTGGACATAAAGAAATGAAATTTTGGGGATATATTCATATTAAGATGTAGGTGCTCGCTAAGAGAGGATTTTGTGATATTCCGTCGCTAAGGGGGTGAAAAGGGGGGTTAAATTTTAAAAAGAGTGTATATATATCTCAAAACTTTAAAAGTTTACAGATGTAAAAATTGGTATTTAGAATCTTCTTTTAAAATAAGGATACACGTATTTTTTTGTTTTCTGAAAACCCCAATAGGAGGGGTGAAAAAGGGTGAAAATAGAGAAAAATGGGTTGAATGCCTTCAATCAGGATACCGGTACTTATATCTCAGAAACTGAAGATATTACAGACCTGAAAATTGGTACTTTTGATCTCTTTTAAAAATAAAGAAACACGTATTTTTTTGTTTTTGGAAAATCCAATTAATGGGAGGGTGAAAAGGGGGCGAATTTTTAAAATGAGTGAATCTCTATCTCCAAACTTTTAAAGTTTGCAGATGTAAAAACTGGTATTTAGAATCTTCATTAAAAATAAAGAAACACGTATTTTTTTGTTTTCGGAAAATCGCAATAGGAGTGAAAAGGGGTGGAAAATGGGTTGAATGCCTTTAATGAGGTTACTTATATCTCAGAAACTGAAGATATTACAGACCTGAAAATCGGTGTTTGGGATCTCCTTTAAAAATAAAGAAACACGAAGTTTTTTGTTTCTGGAAAATCCAATTAAGGGAGGGGGTGAAAAGGGGGTAATATTTTAAAATGAGTGTATCTATATCTCAAAACTTTTAAAGGTTATAGATGTGAAAATTGGTATTTAGAATCTCCTTTAAAAGTAAAGAAACACGTATATTTTGTTTTCGGAAAATCCAATTAATGGCGGTTAAACAGGAGTGACAAATTGGGGTGAATTTTTGAAAGACTATATCTACAGAATATCTTGGAAACGTAAAATGTTACAGACGTAAAAAGTGGGTGTTTGGAATCTCCTGTAAATGTAAAGAAACATAGGTGATTTGTTTTTGGAAACTCCACTTAAGGGGAACTCAAAAGGGGTGAAATTTTGAAATGAGAATTTTTACAGTATATCTAAAAAACTTAACATGTTACAGAAGTGAAAAATGGTATTTTTATCTCTATTAAACATAAAGAAACGTGTATTTTTACTTTTCGGAAATATCACCCGGGTGGAGGGGGGGGGTTAAAGTGACTGAAAATGGTGTTGAATTCTTTTAATTAGGCTACTGATATATCAAAAATGAAGATTTTACAGACGTGAAATTTGATATTTTCAATCTGCTTTAAAAGTAAAAATACACGTATTCTCTTAAAATCCAATGAAGCGGGGGGGGGGGGTGAAAGGATTGAAAAATTAATTGGCTTAATTGTATGAGAATACATATATCTAATAAAAACTAAAGTTATTACAGTTGTGAAAATTCGTATTTGGATCTCCTTTAAAAACAAAGAAAAACGCGTTTTGGGCGGGAAACCATCTTGGAGGGCGGGAGTGTAAAGGAGTTGAATTCCTTTCATGAGGACACATAAATCAAAAACTGAAGAAGTTAGAGTCGTGATAATTGGTATTTAGAAGATCCTTTATATTAAAGAAACAAGTATTTTTTTCGGGAAAGTTCACTTAGGGGGGGGGGGGGAGTAGTGTGAAATGAAGTGAAAAAAGTAAATTACTTTTATGAGGATACTTATATCTCAAAACTGAAGGTAATAGACGTGAAAATTGGTGTTTGGAATCTCCCTTAAACATAAAGAAACAAACCTTCTTTTCATTTCTTTTTGTGGGGGGGGGGGGGTTGGCGGTAAATAAACTTAACGGCGGTGGGGTGTAGAAGGAGGTGAGACCAATTGATTTTACTGTTATTAATGTACTTACAAGGATCCTCCGTTGCTCAAGCGGCACCGCGCCGGCCTCTCAAAGCTGGGTTCCGTGGTTCAAATCCCGGTCACTCCATGTGACATTCGTGCTGGACAAAACGGAGGCGGGACAGGTTTTTCTCCGGATACTCCGGTTTTCCCTGTCATCAGCCATTCCAGCAACACATAATAATAATAATAATAATAATAATAATAATAATAATAATAATGTTCCGGACCGTCGTCAAATGTGCGGACCGCGCTGGCAACGGCTTCTGGACGGGTAATGACTAAGAATGCAGTCCGGCCGCGGGTTCAGTGCCGCCAAATCACCCAATATGACACCACGCCGGATCTCCTGAAGGATTTTATCCATATTAAAAATGATTAAAGGAAAAGATGGCAAAGATTTACGGACCCAACTGACCAGGAGGAATACCAGAGCCTAGCCCGGAAAGTACGAAATCGATTGCTGGAAAGGAATATTGAAAAATGGGAGGAAACGTGCTGTAAAATAATATAAAACGAGTCAGATCGCGAATTTCGGCGGATTATATATCTAAAACAATAAGCATTCAATTATAAATTTCAGTATAATACCGTAGCGAAGCACGGGTATCTTGCTAGTATCTAATAAAAATGTTTGATTTTAATTATCGTATGATAAATATATTAATGATATTGAATTTCAGTATTTTACCCTCATAACTTGTCAGGCCTAATAATATTAATCGTACAACAATTCTGCGAAGAAAATTTGGATTGAAATGTCTACTTTGAGCATTATTTTAAGGGATGTGTATTGATATTGCACTTTTATTAATTTAAGGAATAATAAAAGTGATTGTTGATCAAAGAAAACAAAGATGAGACAATAGCATTACTATATTATGTTTTGTAATGTCATTGGACAAGCTAAGTAAATTTTCTTTCGTCACTGAATCTCTGGTTAAGGCGCATCAGCGCGGTCATCATAGTTTGCCTGTAATGTAAATAAAAGGGCTTATAAGTCTCTGGTAAAACACCAACTAGAGTATGGTTCCAGTGTATGTTTCAAATTCAAGAGGAATTGGGTCAAACATTTCTTCATAGGAAGAGGAGTTTGGGACTGGAATAACTTACCAAGGGAGATGTTCAATAAATTTCCAAATTCTTTGCAATTATTTAAGAAAAGACTAGGAAAACAACAGATAGGGAATCTGCCACCTGGGCTACTGCCCTAAATTCAGATCAATGGTGATTGATTGATTGATTGATTGATTGATTGATTGATTGATTGATTGATTGATTGATTGATTGATTGATTGATTGATTGATTGATTGATTGATTGATTGATTGATTGATTGATTGATTGATTGACATGTGAGGTGAATGTAGGGGAGATTACCTTGCAAAATAATACTGTAGAGTCTACCATAGAGGGTAAGAACATCACAGGGAGACCAAGTAGACAATGGTTTAATCCAGTTTTCTATTAATTTAATGGTAAGAAAAATTAAATACGTGTCCTCGTCCCGAGATGGTGTAGGTTTTTTCAGGCACACCCCAAATGCAGGTGAGCTGTATGTACACTCAACCACACAAAAATTGGGCCGGCAAAGAAATATTTCATTGTATACATTCTGCAAACTTGAGGATATTCCTAAACTGTGGATAGTTGGTGACCGAAGAGATAATAGCCTACTTGGAATCCTATCACTTGCACGATATGTTCATTTATTTCAAAAAAAGAGGATTTTGAAAGGAAACCATCATCTGTGACTGTCAATTTTGTGCGTTTGAGTTTGCCTTTCTAAATATAGACTAAACATACGCATTATTATCAAAGAATGGCATGTTTCATTCTTAGAAGAACATCATCAGGTTTGGAAATATTTATGGTTTATTTCTGTCTACACACCTTCACTATGAATTTGAAATTTGGAATTTATTTTAATGAAGTACTGTCTTGTTTCAGCTCCAGCATACACTGCGAGGCGTTTAAAAAACCGTTGCTCCTTCACTAGCTAGAATCCAAACGGCTGCCAGTCCACTGTCCTCTATTACGTCACTCCTCTACTCTGGTCTGCTCAGTGACATGCTGTACTTCCCCTTCAAGAGCTTTGCCGCTCGTGCTCCCTTAGTAATATCATGGTAGTTGCTACTTGTTACTATTATTTCTCGTATTACAATTATTTTTTAAACCACGCAATGGTTCTTAATGAGTATTTAATGGTCTGCCTATTATACCGGACATTTCTTTTTTAATTACAGAATCTTTGTAAGATGTTATTTTTCTTCACAAATTATAATCTATTTATTCGTTGTTTAATAATATATTTTTACAGGTATATTATAGTGTAATATTTATATTGAAATTGTGTGTTTTAAGGTACATTTAACTGAGTCGACATGGAAAAGTACAGCTTTCTTCTTAACAAATGCAACATTCTAACCATACACCAGCCGTCCTGAAGTACCGGGAATCGAATCCAGGCCTCCGAAGACTGTAAGAGGCCACAGATCTTATTGAATAACATCCAACATACGCGCCATGGACACTAAAAAATTGTTCAGTCCTAGTTCTTTCTTATGCTAGGGGTGCCGAAACCCTCCCTGAATTAGTGAACTTAAACAGGTAGCAAAAGAAAACTCAATTACTGCCTTACTCCAAGGCTTTCGGTAACAGAGAATAATGCTGAACCGAAATGCATCGACTGGTGTTTCCTAAATATATATATTAGTCAAACAAAGTCAATGTGCGTCTTCGGTGATGTCGAATTGTAAAATATCAGCCCCGAGCTCTCCCTTCTCCATTATCTTGGACCGGACGCCGCTTGTCTTGACTACGAGAGTCGGAGAAAACGATTATTGTCTTCAAAGTATGTTTAACAGTTTGATACCCATTACTCCTGCGTAACTTTAAAAGTAATATTATTTAGTATTTATTTACACACTTAAAAATATGAATGGAGTTTTGTGCAGAAGGATCATTGTCTGAATTTTGTATGCCTCGTCCCTTCATAATATTTCTTGTCTTGGTACATTCGTCCAATATACACTTTGCCAATAAACTTCAGTAGTTCTACATAATGTGGTCCGTCTCCGTAGCGTAACGCCCAGTGCTATTAACTACCCTAATCGGGGCCCCGGGTTCGATTCCGGGTACTGTCAGAAATTTAAAAAGCTGACAGGAGGGCTGGTATGTGGTTGAAATGGTACATGGAGCTCATTTCCATTGGGGGTGTGCCTGAGAAGAGCTGCACGACCTCAAGATGTGGACACGAGTGTACTTAGATAATGGAAGAAAAGTGACAGGCAGAGTTTAGAACTATTTGTAGCGAATGTTGTTACTTAAACTCGTTCTAAAAAGCATACAAGTGCTCCATAATTATCAGAAAAATGCAGAAAAACTGCCATGTATTAATCAGGCAAAGATTCTCAACGAGAACTTCCTCTTTATTTTTAGTCGTGCTTGTATTCAGGGTCTCCAGATTGCTGTGTCGGAAAGTACATTACGTACATTACTACAGCATGCAGTATGTGTTCCAGAAATGCAGCACGAATGGTAACCCTGAACCTTGTCCGGCTTTATGGCTAAATGGTTAGCGTGCTGGCCTTTGGTCCTGGGGTCATGGGTTCGATTCCCGGCTGGGCCGGCGATTTTAAACTTCATTGGTTAATTCTGATTGCTTGGAGGATGGGTGTGTGTTGCCGTCATCATAGTTAGAATTCATCATTGGTAGGGCCCCATTCTCATAGATGCGCAGGTCGACTATATGGCGTCAATTCGAAAGACCCGCATCAGGTCCCTTCGGAGACCACATGCGATGATTATGGTTATCGAAACGTTCAATGAAAGTATTATGCACGTTATTTGATTCTCAGAGGAAAAAGACAATATTGGTTAGAAAGGTAAAATAAAATTGACTGATATAATTCTAACACTATACGATCTAACAAAATGTTCTTGTAGATTGGTCAGAGGACCTTAATGGAACATAGTGTACAAATGAGACTTTGCTTTGCGTGGGCTTTGTGTTTCTTTTCGTTACGATAACGACTTCCCGAGGGACAGAGCTTTGTCCCAGTTTGTTACTGCAAATGATAAGGCTATCGGAGCGCCGGACTTTTAATGTGGACATTGTTTCTCTTGATACATCGCTACTTCGTTTAATTGGCATCTCCCTTTCATTTTTTCACATACGTCAATATATGGAGCTTCTAGTAGTACTATAGCTCTGCACCAGTCAAAGACAGACTCGAACCAGCTCTCTCTATTAAAACTCCAGTAGATGGATACATCTAAATAAAGTGATAAAGTAAGGTAACCAAATTATTACCAATTTTATGTAAATAAAAGTAAATATTAAACTGAGGTATAGATATTATTATTATTATTATTATTATTATTATTATTATTATTATTATTATTATTATTATTATCTATACTAATATTATAAACAGGAAAGATTTGTATGTTTGTTTGTAACAAATATACTCAAAAACTACTGAACCGATTTTAAAAATTTCTTCACCTATAGAAAGCTACATTGCCAGTGAGTAACATGGGCTTTACTTTATTTTCAAAACAATTCGAGGTGGGGGGCACGGGGGAGATATAAAATAATAGGCTAATATAGGCAAAATTCACTTCAAACATTGATATCGGAATTAGAAAGATGTTTTTGAAGACTTTTGTGTGGAGCATGGCATTGTATGGAAGTGAAACATGGACAATAACTGGCTCAGAAAGAAAGAGAATAGAAGCTTTTGAAATATGGTGTTACAGAAGAATGCTGAAGGTGAGATGGATAGATCGAATCACGAATGAAGAGATACTGAATCGAATTGGTGAGAGGAGATCGATTTGGCTAAATTTGACGAGAAGAAGAGATAGAATGATAGGACACATCTTAAGACACCCAGGACTTGTTCAGTTGGTTTTTGAAGGAAGTGTAGGTGGCAAGAACGGTAGGGGTAGACCAAGGTATGAATATGACAAACAGATTAGAGCAGATGTAGGATGCAATAGTTACGTAGAAATGAAAAGGTTAGCACAGGATAGGGTGGCATGGAGAGCTGCATCAAACCAGTCTATGGACTGATGACTCAAACAACAACATAGGCAAAATATCGAATTTGTCGTATAAGGACGAAACAAAGCTCAATTTAATCCTCTTGACGCAACGAACAAAACTCGGTAAGCCCTACGGCCCGAAAACCATGTTTTAAGGCCGCAAAACCAACCGTTGCGGAGATATTGGCACCACACTATCCCTGCTCTAGGAATCGGATAAATGAAATGAACTGTCGTAACCATGGCAACGTCAGCTCCAGGATTCTAGAACAGCGAGATTATGCATGTACGTTTGGGCATAGCTGCCAACCAAAATTGGTACAAATAAAACTTAATATCTGGAAAAATATACTGTTGAGTAAGGCACTCATAGGACTCCTTTGGGCGCGGATGGAAAGGGGTTGAAGTATAAAAATGTTATCTTACTATATATAAAAATGGATGTATGTGTGTGTGTTTTTTTTGTGTGTGTGTGTGTGTGTGTGTGTAAATGACACATCTCCTCCTAAACCACTGGAGCAATTTCAACCAAACTTGGTACACGTATTACTTACTATCGGGAGACGAGCACTGTGGGGGTAAGCCATGCCTAGCGCCCTTAAAGGAGGTCAGGGGGTAAGTTATAAAAATAATCGAAAATAGTGTCGAATTCATAGTTTTCGGGGTCACTGAGTTGAAAAGTGATACTCCATAATTTTTTAAAGTCCAAGTTCAGCCCCCTATTAGGTGGGGAGCGAATGGGGGTGAGATATAGAAATAATTGAAAACAGTTTCGAATCCATAGATTTCAGGGTGTCTGAGATGAATAGTAATACTCCGGATGTTTTACAGTTCCAAGTGGGGGGCGAAGGGGTTGAGATATAAAAATAATCGAAAAACTATATATAAAATCTTTCCTTCTTATTATTACTATATATAAATGGATGACTGTGTGTGTGTGTGTGTGTGTGTGTGTGTGTGTGTGTGTGTGTGTGTGTGTGTGTGTGTGTGTGTGTGTGTGTGTGGGTAAGAAACCCCTAGCACCCTTAAGGGCAGGGGGCGAGAGGGGTGGTATAAAACATCTAGAATAGTATCGAATCCATAGTTTTCGTGGTCGCTGAAATGAATAGTGACACTCCGAATTTTTTAAAGTTCATGTTCAGCCCCCTTTGGGGTCAGGGTGAGGGAGGGGGGAATGAGATATAAAAATAATCGAAAATAGTGTCGAATCTACAGTTTTCGGGGTCTCTGAGATGAATGGTGACAATCCAGACTTTTTATCTCTTAGGGGGGGGGGGGGGCGAGAGGGGGACAGTCTCATTGACAGTTGAAATCCTGTACATCGTTTCTATAGTGCGACGACTAAATACATGTAGTTATCCCTTATTAATTCTTGACAGTATCAAATACTTCTCAGTCGATTCGAGCTTCCATAAGGACGAAGTTTTACTCGTAAATTAAATAATCTAAAACTTGAAATCAAACACGTCTAAATAATTCTAAAACTACATTGTAGATCGTAACATATCAATCTGCAAGTCAAAAATGAATTCTATAAAAATTCACTTCACACATAACTGGTAATGCGAATCTTAGAGGGAAATATTCAGAAACTATCCGGGCAACGCCGGGTACTACAGCTAGTTATTATTATTATTATTATTATTATTATTATTATTATTATTATTATTATTATTATTATTATTATTATTATTATTATTATTATTATTTCTCCGTTAGGGTCTTCTAGGGACCACGTGACAATTTCATTGCCTCATCCTTTGTTGTGCCTTCTTCTTCCACTAATATTCCTTCATATGGTCACTATGCCTCTTTCTCCTATCCTAGGACCGTTTTCAGCCTATTCCGTTTCCCTCCCGATCTTAGAATCCTTCCATTTTGAACACTTTCTTTCTAAAAATCTGTGTCTCTATGTTGCTTTACCTTCCCTTATGTTGTTTCTTGATTTTATGAATCCAATTCGTTGTTGATTTCTTATTCCAAAGATATCTGAAGATCTGTTTGGTTAATTTGTTGTCATCCATTCTGTATAGACCCTAAATGTCCAAAAAATATCAATCGCCTCTTCCGCATTGTATCTGTTAGGTTGTATATGTTCCAGTATATTTCAATATCATCATTATTATTGTAATTATGATTATTATTATTATTATTATTATTATTATTATTATTATTATTATTATTATTATTATCATCGTCCGAATCCTTGGCTGAATGGTGAGCGTTAAGCTCTTCGGTTCAGACGGTCCCGTATTCGATTCCCGGCAGGGTCGAGGATTTTAATCACGTGTGATTAATTCTTCTGGTTCGGAGACTGGTTGTTTGTTTTTGTCCCAACACACTCCTCTTCATATTCAGACAACACACTACACTACCAACCACCACACAACACGCGATAATCATGACATCCCTCCACTTAGCGTTGGCATGAAGAGCATCTGGCTGTAAAACAGGTCCAAAACCTCATGTGTGGCACAGTTCGCACCCGCGGCCTCACAAGGTGTGGGAACAGCGGTAGAATAAGAGAATTTATATATATATATATATATAATTTGCAATTTGCTTTACATCGCATCGACACAGATAGGTCTTATGGCGACGATGGGACAGGAAAGTCCTAGGAATGGGAAGTAAGCGGCCGTGACCTTGAGTAAGGTGTGTCGTGCGGGCGCCATGACGAATCCTCTCCGCCATTCTTCTTGGCTTTCTAGACCGGGGGCGCTATTTCATCGCCATATAGTTCCTCAGTACTTCTTTTCACTGCCAGCTAATATTGTAATCGGAATAAAAATGCTATGTAGAACAAGGTTAGTAATCAGAAAGAGATAAATAAATCGTCCGATATTTCTGTTCTTCTTCTTATTCTTTCGTTCCATCCTCTTTGGGATACGTTGAATGAATGATTTTTCTGCGTTTTGCTCGTTTTTAGTGCCCAGTATTTCTTCATTCTTTCTGATCTTCGTTTCTTCTCGTCTTCCGAGATAATAGGTGTGACTTTAAGTGTAAATTTGTCTTGAAACCTTCTATTTTTGCCTTTAGTTATGACTTTAGCTGTTCGATCGAATAGTAAATTTTCTCTAATATTTAATTCTATTAAGTCATTTTCAGTTTCTTTAACCAGTTGGGTTTTGTTTTGTAGTTACGAAAGAAGTCAAAAGATGTGTTTATTTAATCTATTAGAGTTCATTCTGAGAAGATGACCGTAAAAATATATCCTCTTTTTCGCATATTCCTGTTATTATAATATATATTTTGTTATGGTTTTTAAGTCCTGCGAGGAATGCGACAGGCTTCGGCAGCCGGCACAATTCCTATTCCCGCGGCTAGATGGGGGCTTGATCCTGACCCGGTCGAAAGACTGGAAACAGGCTGTAGTAGAGTGTCGGCCTCTGGATCCCAAGATAGCGAGTTCAAATCCGGCGAGGTAGTCGGATTTTTGAAGGATGAAAGAAAGTCCATTCGACACTCCATGTCGTACGATATCGGCACGTAACAGATCTCTGGTGACACATTTGGTATTTATCCGACAACATTCATTAAATCTTAGCCACAGACGCCTAAGATAGTTTCGGTATACTCGGTCTGCCATCTAGTAGCTCTAGAGTAAAACGGAACGTCGTAATTGACGAGCAGTCAGCCAGATGGCGTCAAATTAAAATGTCTGCACACGGTAGCTGAAGCCATACGATTGTTATTATTAAATAAATAAATAAATAAATAAATAAATAAATAAATAAATAAATAAATAAATAATAATTATAATTATAATAATATGCATAAAATATGTTGCACATCTTCGTGAAATCAGGGGTTTCCACTATCGGGTGTACATAAATCGATAACTCTGTTTTACAGACTTGTGAAGTGATGAGCGATGACACGACAACCTGGAATGCTATAAAGCCTGTTGCATTCCACGAGGCTGAAATGGACCTCTACAGACAGCTAATATTAAATTGATACAGTTTGAAATGAAACTGTCAAATACCTGATACTGCAACCACCATTCTGTAAATTCGTTTCGTTGTAGCAAATCTAGGTGTGGTTTATACATGACTTTTATGAACTGTGCGAAGCTCGCATCCGTTTCCGCAATAGAGTTGTGCTCACCGACAAAGAGTAGAGTACTTCAGCTTTAAATATCGATCACTGAATCGTATCCAACCACTTCCAATTCCCCGTTGTAATAGAACCAGTTTTGTTATGACTGGCACATTCTCACATTATCATGTCCTACCGCTTTATATGACATACATTCCACTGAAATACGGATAGGTTTCATTAGAAATTCGATCGCCAACTGCGGTGAGTAAGATACCGGGTGTCCGACTCATGATTTTATAATAGTGAGTTTGATCGTAGTCGAGGTAGCCGATTGATTTTTCTTTTTCTTTTTCTTTTTTTTTTTTTTGCTAGGGGCTTTACGTCGCACGGACACAGATAGGTCTTATGGCGACGATGGGATAGGAAAGGCCTAGGAATTGGAAGGAAGCGGCCGTGGCCTTAATTAAGGTACAGCCCCAGCATTTGCCTGGTGTGAAAATGGGAAACCACGGAAAACCATTTTCAGGGCTGCCGATAGTGGGATTCGAACCTACTATCTCCCGGATGCAAGCTCACAGCCACGCGCCTCTACGCGCACGGCCAACTCGCCCGGTGATTTTTCTTTTACAATTGGCTTTAAGTTGCACCGACACAAATGGTCTCATGGCGACGATGGGATAGGAAAGGGATAAGAGTGGGAAGAAAACGAACGTGGCCTTAATTATGCCGCAGTATTTGCCTTGTGTGAAAATGGAAAACCACGGAAAACCATCTTCAGGGCTGCCGGCAGTGGGTTTCGAAGCCACTATCTCCCGATTTTTTAAAGATGATCAACGTTATTAGCACTCGTTGCTGTAACTGTTAAAAAATGGAAGACTTCTGATGGCACGCTCAACGTCTAAATGGAAACATTTGGCTGCTCAACTTTAGCATCCACGCAGTAGATATTCGCTTTCGCTGCTGGATGGCAGTGCCATTTCAGCATCTAAATTGGTACACGGGCCGCCTGAATTCTATAGTTTTGGAACGTATAGAACTGGATAATCATATAATTACCTTTTTTACAGTTTGCTTTATGTTGCACCGACAACGGCCGTAGCCGTGTTGAAACACCGGATCCCGTGAGATCTCCGAAGTTAAGCAACATTGGGCGTGGTCAGGAGTTGGATGGGTTGCCACGCGCTGTTGGTGGGGTGTAAGGGAATGGAGGAGCGGAAAGGAACTGGCCACCCTACCGCACGTAAACTCTGGCTCAGGAACACCTCTGCGGAGGTTCGGACCTGCCTTTGGGCGGAATAACCCTTACCTTACCTTATGTTGCACCAATACAGATAGGTCTCATGGTGATGAAGGGACAAGAAAAAGCTAGCAGTGGGAAGGAGTTGACCGTGGCCTTGATTAAGGTACAGTCCATGCCTGGGAAACTACGGAAAACCATCTTCAGGGCTACTGACAGTGGGACTCGAATCCACTATCTGCCGAATGCAAGCTCACAGCTACGCGATCCAATGCGTGCAGCCCCTTGCTCGGTATTATTATTATTATTATTATTATTATTATTATTATTATTATTATTATTATACATATAATTCGCTGGGGCCATCGAGGACCACGCTAAGTCTTGTTGTATTTGACACTGAAACTTGGCCTTCCTGAGAGCCCGAATTTCCCTCATTCTTTGTGAGTGGGCCTGCTTACGCTCCTCTGTCCAAGGGGCACCGTGTCTTCTCTTAGGTTGCTCGTCTCGGTTTAGCCCGTTCGTCAATATTTTCTTGCAGAAGCGATCTCTGTTAAGGGCATCTTCAGCTGAGATATTTAGCATTTGCAGGTCTTCTTTGGTATTTCTAAACCAGGGAATTGTGGTTTTGGGGTTTGAATAAAAACAGTGAAAGATCTCTTTATTTAACGTTCTTCCATCCATTCTTTTCAGATGACCGTAAAATCGTGCCCGTCTTTTTCGGATTGTGTAGGTAATTTTCTCTACTTTGCTGTAGAATTCCTAGCCGGATCTCTGTTGATGGATTCCATTTCTGTACTTTGATCCCAAGATTCATCTCACAATTTTGCGCTCTTTTTTCTCCAGTTCTTCAGGAAGTACTTTGTTGGCATTTGGATACAGGGTTTCGGCTGCATATAGAACTGCTGGCTTCAGAACTAGTAGTATAATTGGATGGTTCGGCCGCCACCGCCACCTCCGGCTCCCAGTGGCCACCTCCACCTCAGCCAGTGGCCTCTTCCAGTACTGCCAACTTAACCTAACTAGCGCGACAGTACTGCCAACTTAACCTAACTAGCGCGAAATTTGAATTTGTAAACAAAGCCACGTGCTTTTTGACAGCTGTCATCGACAACAACGCATCGCTAACCTCAGTACTGCCATCTTGACGGGCCTAAACCTCAGTAGTGCCAACTTAACCTAACTAGCTCGAGATAAACAAAGCCACGTGCTTTTTGACAACCACGTGCTTTTTGACAGATTTGTAAACAAAGCCACGTGCTTTTTGACAGACAACAACGCATCGCAAACCTCAGTACTGCCATCTTGACGGGCCTAAACCTCAGTAGTGCCAACTTAACCTAACTAGCTCGAGATAAACAAAGCCACGTGCTTTTTGACAACCACGTGCTTTTTGACAGATTTGTAAACAAAGCCACGTGCTTTTTGACAGACAACAACGCATCGCGAACCTCAGTACTGCCATCATGACGGGCCTAAACCTCAGTAGTGCCAACTTAACCTAACTAGCATGAGGTAAACAAAGCCACGTGTTTTTTGACAGCCACGTGCTTTTTGACAGATTTGTAAACAAAGCCACGTGCTTTTTGACAGACAACAACGCATCGCTAACCTCAGTACTGCCATCTTGACGGGAATAAACCTCGGTGGTACCAACTTAACCTAACTAGCGAGAGGTAAACAAAGCCACGTGCTTTTTGACAGCCACATGCTTTTTGACAGCTGCCATCCGCCATCTTTGAGCACCGTGCTGCCCTCTTTCGTCACCTGTCATCGGCAGTGCTGCCATCTTGACGGGTCTAAACCTTAGTGCTACCAACTTAACCTAACTAGCGCGAGGTAAACAAAGCCACGTGTTTTTTGACAGCCGTCATCAGCCATCTTTAATCCATAGAGCACAGTGCTCCCTCTTTAGCTACTTACCTTTGAAATGTGGTGGCGGATAATTTGAAAAATGCTTTTTGACAGCAGCCATATTGCATCGCAAACCTCAGTGCTGCCCTCTTTAGCTAGATACCTGTGGTAGCAGACAATTCCACGTGACAGCAGCCATCTTTAATCAAGAGAGCACCGTGCTGCCCTCTATGTGGTGGCGGCAAATTGAAAAATTCCACGTGCTCTTGTTTGGAAACAAACTCACGTGCTTTTTCGACAGCTACCATCCACCATCTTTAATCAACAGAGCACAGTGCTGTACTCTTTAGCTAGATACCTTTGAAATGTGGTGGCGGCAATTTGAAAAATTCTATGTGCTCTTGTTGGGGAACAAAGCTACGTGCTTTTTTTGACAGCTGTCATCCGCCATCTTTAATCAATAGAGCACTGTGCTGCTATCATGCGGGCAATTTCGTTAGCTGTCATCCGCCATCTTTAATCCAGAGAGAACAGTGCTGCCCTCTATGTGGTGGCGGCAAATTGAAAAATTCCACGTGCTCTTGTTTGAAAACATACTCACGTGCTTTTTTGACAGCTGTCATCCGCCATCTTTAATCCAGAGAGAACAGTGCTGCCCTCTATGTGGTGGCGGCAAATTGAAAAATTCCACGTGCTCTTGTTTGAAAACATACTCACGTGCTTTTTTGACAGCTGTCATCCGCCATCTTTAATCCAGAGAGAACAGTGCTGCACTCTATGTGGTGGCGGTAAATTCCATGTGCTTTACAAACCTATGTGCTTTTCTGACAGCTGTCATCCGCCATCTTTAATCTGGAGAGAACAGTGCTGCACTCTATGTGGTGGCGACAAATTCCACGTGCTTTACAAACCTATGCGCTTTTCTGTCATCCACCATCTTTAATCTAGAGAGAACAGTGCTGCACTCTATGCGGTGGCGGCAAATTCTACGTGCTTTACAAACCTATGCGCTTTTCTGTCATCCACCATCTTTAATCTAGAGAGAACAGTGCTTCACTCTATGTGGTGGCGGCAAATTCTACGTGCTCTTATTTGGAAACAAATTCTACTCGCTCTTCAGCTGTCATCTACCATCTTTAATCAAGAGAGCACCGTGCTGCCCTCTTTGTGGTGGCGGATAATTTGAAAAAATTATTTTCGACAAGCAGCCATCTTTAATCCAGAGAGAACAGTGCTGCCCTCTTTAGCTACTTACCTTTGAGGCGGTTAATTTGAAAAATTCTTTTCGACAAGCTGCCATCTTTAATCCAGAGAGAACAGTGCTGCCCTCTTTAGCTACTTACCTTTGAGGCGGTTAATTTGAAAAATTCTAGCTGCCATCTTTAATGAAAAGGGCATCGTGGTGCTATCTTGCGGGTAATATTTTACGTCACAGCTGTCATCCACCATCTTGCATTGCTAACCTTAGTGCTGCCCTCTTTAGCTACTTACCTTTGACAAGCTGTCACCCGCCATATTGCATCGCAAACCTCAGTGCTGCACTCTATGTGGTGGCGGATAACTTGAAAAAATCTTTTTGACAAGCAGCCATCTTTAATCAACAGAGCACCGTGCTGCCATCTTTAGCTACCGCCATCTTACATCGCTTACCTCGCTGCTGCACTCTATGTGATGGCGGTTAATTCGAACAAGTTTAATCACGCATCGGGTAAGCTAGAGTAAGCACGTGCTGCAGTGATGACGTTATCATGCATGTTTAAACCCGTTCGTTGACTAAAAGCTTTAGTCTTCGGGAAACAGTGATAGAGTGTGGAGTGCAAACATGACGAAAACATTAATAGTTGATGTGCAAGGCTTTAAAGTAAACGGAAACAAGTTTGTGTTTAAAGAGGTGGCTGTGTTAGATTGCTGTGTGTTGTGGGCACCAAAACTTGTTAGTTTAGTATTTAGTCCACCGTTCCCTTACTGTTTGCAAACAGATGAAGATAAAAAGCAGACTCAGTGGATTGAAAACAATTTAATTTTGAAGTGGGAAGAAAAAGGAATACCTTATCGTTTTCTACCTTTAATGATGAATGCACATTTGTCAAGAGCAGATCTTGTTCTTTTAAAGGGTTGTGAAAAGAAAGAATGGTTGCGTGATTTTCTACCATCATCATGTGAAGTTATCGACATGCATGAATTGGGGTGCCCATCATTTAAAACTCTTCCGAAAGAGCATAGTAGAGAAACAACTAAACAGTCTTTACAACATGTATGCATGCTCTTTGATTGGTTGTGTCGCAGTGCATGTCGGGAAGTGAACAACATATGTAAAGTGCAGTGTCGAAATAACCTTAGTGTAAAAGAAACATTTGTAGAGTAAAGACATCATGTCATTTCTAACAGATACTAAGTGTAACGCAGTTGAAAAGGCGATCGTAAAGTTTTATGCATGCAAAAAGAAACTAAACACTTTTACTGAAGAAGAGTTAAATGCATTACCAAAGGCATTTTTGGTCAATGTAGCTGCGAATGCTGTAAAGAAGATTTGGGATAAGGTGAATCGTGAGTGGACTCAAGATCCTGTTTTGTCAGAGCTTCAAACGTGTAGTTTACATCATGAACACGTGAGTTTAGCTAGAAGACCTTCTGTGAGACAGTGCCGTACATGTCAACTAATTAAACTATATCACGGACCTAAAACTAACGAGTTGTCTTCGCTTATAAACACTTATCATGGCTGTGGAGAGAGTAAACAAGGAAAAGGTGAAGAAACGTGCTGGGAGAAAGATGAGGAAGCATGTTGGGCGTGGACTCATCAATAGAGTGATTGATCTTCTTTTCTTCGTGCTTCATCTCCCCTGCGGCCCTAGAACACGTTCGCCTGATACGTAGTTACATGCTGCCTGCATAGAGTGTAGCTGTTAAAATCTGCTTCGTAAAGTTATGCTGTGTGTGTGTGTATGTGTTATTACCTAGTGCTTTAGCTGCTCAGAAGAATATAGCAGCACTTGTCGTTGTTGGTGCAATAAAACGAAAAACTGAGTGACAAAGACCGTAACATGAACAAAGGATAAAAATGTATGTATATAGTCTAAAATAAATATGAATTGTCAAAACATATTACAGGTGTTGTTTAATCCTACAGCATGTCCTAGTGACTTAGAAGAAAGGAAACGTAGAGGATTAAAAGAAAACACACATAAGATTTAAAGTACATCCTCTTTATTAATCCATGAATTAAAGCTGTTATTAAAACCGAGCCATTTAACATACAGTTTATTACCACGACGTCGAATAACACGTTCAACTAAATAGTGATCAGGATATTTTGTTTTCTGCAGTTCTTCGATGTAGAATCCTCCTTCAATAGGCTGTCCTCTGAGATCGCGAAGTAAATACGTAACTGGATTAGTAAGCTTAACACTTCTGATTTGAAAAATTTCAGTGCTCCAGTTAGGTGTGTATCCTTTTGCAAAGATAGACTTGTGTTTGCTGATGCGAACGAAATCACCTTCTTTAAAGCGATAGCGACGTGGATCAGCTGTTTTGATTACAAGATGAATAGCATCTAGACGAGGTGTATTCTTTGTAACAAGACGTGGCTTTGTTCCGATAGTGCGATGAGGTGTATCGTTGTAGGTAGATAAAAGTCTAGGTAGCAGATCAATCCAACGATATGAACCTTGCGCTGTAAATTCTCGCCACATCATTGTTTTGAGTGTACGATTAAAGCGTTCTACAACACTTGCCTTGAGATTACTGAACGTAGAGTAGTGTTGAATGCCAAGTAACTTGAGGTAAGAAGAAAAATCCTTGTTGTAAAACTCTTTACCTTGATCAGTTTGAAGAAGCCTTGGGCAGCGTTTCGATTCTTCAACAATATGTTTAAATGCTTCTTTAACTTGAGCTGCTGTTTTAGAACGCACGGGTTGTGCAAAAGCAAACTTTGAGTACACATCGATAACAGTAAGTAGATACTTATAGCCCTTATTACTAGAAGCATATGGAATCATTTCTACTAAGTCTGCTTGCCAGAGATCATCTTTTCCTCGTGTAATAACGCGTCTGCGACAGTAGGTGCGACGTGCTGGTTTATGTAACTCATGTGCGATGTTTACCTTTACAGGTGAGATCTTCTCTTGACGAGCCATTATAAAATAATACCGGCATAACGTAGTTCTCTTTCTATTTCTAGAATTTCTGATCCGTGACCAGTGTGACCAGCCTCTTGCGATGCTCTTAAAAGTTGTAATCGTTCAACGAGTAAGTTTGGGTCATTCCAGTATCTTACATCCACATACGGCAACAAAGGCTTGTAGATAACGTCTAGACTACGTGCAGTCGGAAACAGCTTAGAAATAAACTCACGATACTTGTAACTCTTATTCGCATTTACAGCTTCTGTTCTCTTGTAATTACGTCGTGTTGCATCGGTAGCAAAAAGTATTGCTTTATACTTTTTAAGATCATCTTGTAAAATTATATCCTTGTCAGGTATTCGTGAGAAAAGAAGTTCTAAGAGTCCTTTCGTAGGTTTATAGGTAACACCTTTTACAATGAGTTTGTTGCTATTAATCTTAACATTTGAATTTCCTATCCGGAAACAGTCATCTTCGTAGCGAATACCATAGGTAGTGTCAGTTTGTCCTGTAAAAAGTTTTTCTATATAAGGTGCAAAGAGAGATCCATAGGTATCTTGAATAAAAGTTCTAAACTGATTGCGATATTCTGGTGTAATCATAACCTCAGACAAAGATGGTAGATTTTGCGTCGATGTAGTAGGTGTTTCTGCAATAACATCTGTAGTTAAAAACTCAACACGCTTAGATGGTGATGCATCATTAAGTTCTTCTTCTTCTTCTTCCTTATCTTCCTCTTCTTGATCTACATCCTGCTTCTTCTCTTCCGTATCTTCTTCATGCTTTTCTTCTTCATGCTTCTCTTTATGATATGATGTTTGCATAGAAGCAAAACTTGAAGTAGACTGCGGTAATGAAGTAGAATTAAAAATTTCTTTGAGTGGTGTACTTAGTTGTGTTTTTAAAAATAAATCCGTGTCTGCTTGAATACGTTTAAGCTCTTTAAATTTCCGTCGAATATTGTTTCGAGCTTGGATGATATGTTTTGTGATCTCCTTGCTAGATGTTAACATGATGGTGGTTTTTAATCAAGTAGTTACTGTAATTCTGTGTTAATGCATATAAAATGATCGAAACCCATGCGATATCGTCCATGCTGTACATCACTTTCTTTATCAATAACTAAAAAGCTGTAACGGTGTAATGACCAACATTTAGCACACATACGTTTAAAGTCATCGAATGTCATATCAGTGTTAACATGATCGTTATACACATGTCGCATGTTGCGCTCATCTTGCCGAAAAAGCACAATAACATTTGCGTTGTCGCGTATCAACTGCTTGGGCACACGAGAATAGGTTTGGCACAAATAGATGCAATCAACATATTTATGTCGACCCATACTAAAGAATGCACGAATAACGTTTTGCTGTTCTGTTGCGACATCATCAAAGATCATTAGAGAATTAGGAAGCACATCGTCTGGTGATGGTACTTGCTCATGTGAATTAAATTTAAAATATCTTATTCCATCTTTAACTAGATCGTGCATTACAGTTTGTAGAATAGTATATAGCGGCTGATAGAGTGACTTTGCGAAAACGTAAATATTCTCGAAGCGTATACCATTTACAGAAGTAATAAGTGTGAGTAAAAGATTTGTTTTACCGCATCCCGACGGACCTGATATAATACATCGCACAGTAAAAGGAAACAACGTTCCATGACGTTTTCTTGTAGTTGTACTAGAACTAGGTAAGAGATGTGGTACAATGTCGGTAACAGGTAGCGTGTCTTGCTGCTTTATAATCTTCATGATAACTGAATCATAAAGTACGTAATAGTAATATATATATTAAACGAAACAAGAGGCAACGGTTAGTTTATGATTTGCTCTTGACTAGTAAAGTCGTGTCCAGCATGGTGAAACAACGATATCCAAACGACATGAAGAAGAAGAAGAAAGTAAAAACTGTTGGATGGAAAGATGTTATAAAGGCTGCGCAAAAAGCTATTCGAGGGGAATACAATCCTCGTGTAGCTATTACTAAGGCGTTACGCGCAGCAAGAGCGAGAATTTCTCCAAAGTGCAGAGCAATATTTAGTAAACGTGCGCGAATTATTCCTGTACCAAAACGAGGAGGATTTCTTCCTGCGCTGTTTGCTGGCTTAGCAGCTTTAGGGTCATTGCTAGGTGGTGCTAGTGCTGTAGCGAGAACTGTCAAAGCTGTAGAAGAAGCGAAACAACAGTTGAAAGAGAGTGAACGTCATAACAAGACGATGGAGGCAATTGCGTTACGAGGCAAAGGTGTGAACATGAAGCTAGCGCCATACAAGAAAGGGCTTGGTATCTACATTTCTCCAAAAAACGTCTACTGAATGCACTGCCATATCGAGCTCTAACGCATGATTAAGTTTTTACGTTTGCTAAACAACTAGGAATTCATTATTTTCGAGGAGTGTATATGCGTGATCAACTACCAGCACGTCCACGTGAACGTGAAAGTGCCGTAATTAACTTGGACGACAGTCGTGGACCTGGAACTCATTACGTTGCTTATGTAAAACGTAAATCTAAAGTATGGTATTTTGATAGCTATGGAGATTTACCTCCTCCTTTTGAGCTCATACGTTATTTCGGAAGCAGTGCAGACATTGTTTACAATAAAAACCGTGTGCAAAACTTTAATACACGCATGTGCGGACGATTATGTCTTATGTTCTTATATCAAACCCAGACAGTAGAGAAAGTGTATTAGTGTCTACGTGATGACGAACAGTGAAAGAACGTTTGCTGTACGTGGAGAAGGACCTGAAACAACCATCTATTTTAATCCGCCAATCGAACTTGGTTATCAGCCGCATAGTATTGGACTAGTATCGTTTGAAAGCTACAATAAAATCTATAATGTGCGTGATGGTTTAAACAAGTTCTATTACGATGAGTATGTGCTAACACTACCCTCAGGTAGTTATACAGTAGATGATATTCACGACTATATTGAAAGTACGTTAATTGATCAGTTTGGGGAAGATAGTTTTAGTAATCATAATTACAAGTTCTCAATCACTATAAGCAACATTACGCACAAATGTGTTATTGAATCATCATTTAAGATTGACTTCAAATCACAACCTGATTCGATTGGTCCACTGCTTGGATTTTCATCGAGGGAGCTCCTACCGAACGTACGTTACGAGTCTGATCAACCTATAAAACTCTTCGATGATTATAATGTGAACATTACTTGTAATATTATTACAGACTTGAATAGTAATCTACAACCTTCGCACGTCCTGCACGACTTTATTGTTACAGAGGAACGTGGATATACTATTTGTGAGAAACCAGCAGTAGTTCTTTATCATCCTGTGTCTGTAAAACACATTAGCAACATTACTCTTAGACTTGTAAATAAACATAATCAGCTTATTCATTTAGATCAGCACGCGTACGTAGCTTACAAACTACATCTTAAACCAGTATGAAAACCATCTATAAAACACGGTGTACATTCCGAAGGCATACTTCATGTGTGCAGAGACTCATCGAGTTAACAGATACCCATAAGCAGATACTCCAAGATTTAGGATATACACTACTACAACAGAATGGAAGAAATGCTAGACATTACGAATACAGTAGAAAGTCGTGAAGGTGTAGTACGAAGTGAGCTTCATTCTTATCAACCTTTTACGTTTGGATTAAATAACAATGATGAAATTCATTTTATTATTAATCAACAAGATGTTTACACCTTACCACACGAAAGCTACCTCTATATTGAAGGACGATTAGAAAAGTCTGATGGAAGTGGACCAAGCACTTCACAACTAAACAACCATGCTCTAGCTTTTCTCTTTTCTGAAGCGCGATATGAAGTAAATAATGTTGAAATAGATCGAACGAAGAATGTTGGTATTACAAGCGCAATGAAACTCTACCCTTCTTTCTGTGATGAAGAAAGTAATCTTTTGCGGATGGCTGGATGGTGTCCAAAATCTACTAACAACTGGATGATTAATGAGGATGGAACTTTTACGGGTATGTTATCACTGAAACATATTTTTGGATTCGCAGAAGACTTTACACGTATTATAATCAACGTAAAACAAGAGCTTATTCTAATCCGTGATCGAAGTGATTACAATTCTCTTAAAGCAGTAGAAACACCTGTAGAATCGAAAATAACACTGCATCGTATACTGTGGCGGATCCCACATGTAACCTTATCTGATCGTGAAAAACTTCGATTGCTCAAGATTGTAGAAAATGATACACCATTACCTATACGTTTTAGAAGTTGGGAGCTGCATGAATATCCTGTGTTACCACCTACAAACAAGCATAGCTGGGCAGTTAAAACATCACGTTTTACTGAGAAGCCCTTGTACATTATTTTTGGATTTCAAACTAATCGTAAATTCAATCACGAAAAAGATAGCTCACTGTTTGATCACTGCAAATTAAGACACGTTAGACTATATCTCAATGGAATTACGTATCCCTACGAAAACATCGACATTAACTTTGAGAAAAATAAGTTTGGGATGCTCTATGACATGTTTTGTAAATTTCAATCATCGTATTATCAGAAAGAAGATCGTCCGCTATTTACACCTCAAGAATTTAAAAATAAAGCACCGATTGTAGTTATAGACTGCTCTTATCATGAAGAATCTATAAAAGAATCTCCAGTTGATATTCGTTTAGAATTTGAAACATCTGAAAACATTCCTGCTAACACAGCAGCCTATTGTCTTATTATTCATATGAGTGATGTTACTTACCATCCGCTAACGAATATTGTTACGAGACTATAAATAAGAATAGATCTTTATCATTTTCATTAGTGTGTGCTTCGACATCGTACGCTATGGAACAAAACTGTAAATGTGCATGCTGTTTGCATGCTCATACGCAACATCTTATTTATGTTTCACGAGTGAGTGAGGCTATTAAGATGTTCTATAAACGTAGATCATCGATGCCGAAACATTTTATTAAATACTTACCACCAGGATTTTTATATACGTACGCTGCCTCTTACGTACATAATTTTTGGGACATCCTTCCTCTACACAGTAAGATGTCAATCGAAGTAGCTTTATGCAGAACTTGTGAGCGACATTACAAGCATCGAGGAGAAAATGGTGATGATGATTGGGATGGACCAAATCCGAGGATTGAACACTGTACACAGTGTATGAATGAACTTTCTCTAGTACTTCATGATGATGATGATGATTCCGAAAAGGAATAACAGCAAGGTAAGAAGTACATGATCTTCTCTGTAAAGCATAACATACTTAGTATAATATATTTCTAAATGCTTTGTTTAATTTGAATGTTGCAGGAGGCATTTCGGAAGCATACGTTGTTAAGAAGCACACCAACCTTGTCAGCAGCAAAAACGAACACTGTTGTAGTACATTTGTAAATAAATATTTGATCGCATTCAAAAAATGTTGTACTTATTGCATTGCTTTACACCGACTTACTCTTAAGAAAAACGATCAGGTCTAAACATGCACAATGACGTCATCACAACAGCACTTGCTTATTCTAGCTTTCCCGATGCATGTTTAAACTCGTTCGAATTTACCGCTACCACATTCCTTTACATCGACTTACTCTTAAGAAAACGGACAAGTCTAAACATGTATGATGATGTCATCACAACAGCACGTGCTTACTCCAGCTTACCCGATGCGTGATTAAACTTGTTCGAATTAACCGCCACCACATAGAGTGCAGCAGCGAGGTAAGCGATGTAAGATGGCGGTAGCTAAAGATGTCAGCACGGTGCTCTGTTGATTAAAGATGGCTGCTTGTCAAAAAGATTTTTTCAAGTTATCCGCCACCACATAGAGTGCAGCACTGAGGTTTGCGATGTAATATGGCGGGTGACAGCTTGTCAAAGGTAAGTAGCTAAAGAGGGCAGCACTAAGGTTAGCAATGCAAGATGGTGGATGACAGCTGTGACGTAAAATATTACCCGCAAGATAGCACCACGATGCCCTTTTCATTAAAGATGGCAGCTAGAATTTTTCAAATTAACCGCCTCAAAGGTAAGTAGCTAAAGAGGGCAGCACTGTTCTCTCTGGATTAAAGATGGCAGCTTGTCGAAAAGAATTTTTCAAATTAACCGCCTCAAAGGTAAGTAGCTAAAGAGGGCAGCACTGTTCTCTCTGGATTAAAGATGGCTGCTTGTCGAAAAGAATTTTTTCAAATTATCCGCCACCACAAAGAGGGCAGCACGGTGCTCTCTTGATTAAAGATGGTAGATGACAGCTGAAGAGCGAGTAGAATTTGTTTCCAAATAAGAGCACGTAGAATTTGCCGCCACCACATAGAGTGAAGCACTGTTCTCTCTAGATTAAAGATGGTGGATGACAGAAAAGCGCATAGGTTTGTAAAGCACGTAGAATTTGCCGCCACCGCATAGAGTGCAGCACTGTTCTCTCTAGATTAAAGATGGTGGATGACAGAAAAGCGCATAGGTTTGTAAAGCACGTGGAATTTGTCGCCACCACATAGAGTGCAGCACTGTTCTCTCTAGATTAAAGATGGCGGATGACAGCTGTCAGAAAAGCACATAGGTTTGTAAAGCACATGGAATTTACCGCCACCACATAGAGTGCAGCACTGTTCTCTCTGGATTAAAGATGGCGGATGACAGCTGTCAAAAAAGCACGTGAGTATGTTTTCAAACAAGAGCACGTGGAATTTTTCAATTTGCCGCCACCACATAGAGGGCAGCACTGTTCTCTCTGGATTAAAGATGGCGGATGACAGCTGTCAAAAAAGCACGTGAGTATGTTTTCAAACAAGAGCACGTGGAATTTTTCAATTTGCCGCCACCACATAGAGGGCAGCACTGTTCTCTCTGGATTAAAGATGGCGGATGACAGCTAACGAAATTGCCCGCATGATAGCAGCACAGTGCTCTATTGATTAAAGATGGCGGATGACAGCTGTCAAAAAAAGCACGTAGCTTTGTTCCCCAACAAGAGCACATAGAATTTTTCAAATTGCCGCCACCACATTTCAAAGGTATCTAGCTAAAGAGTACAGCACTGTGCTCTGTTGATTAAAGATGGTGGATGGTAGCTGTCAAAAAAGCACGTGAGTTTGTTTCCAAACAAGAGCACGTGGAATTTTTCAATTTGCCGCCACCACATAGAGGGCAGCACGGTGCTCTCTTGATTAAAGATGGCTGCTGTCACGTGGAATTGTCTGCTACCACAGGTATCTAGCTAAAGAGGGCAGCACTGAGGTTTGCGATGCAATATGGCTGCTGTCAAAAAGCATTTTTCAAATTATCCACCACCACATTTCAAAGGTAAGTAGCTAAAGAGGGCAGCACTGTGCTCAAAGATGGCTGATGACGGCTGTCAAAAAACACGTGGCTTTGTTTACCTCGCGCTAGTTAGGTTAAGTTAGTAGCACTAAGGTTTAGACCCGTCAAGATGGCAGCACTGCCGATGACAGGTGACGAAAGAGGGCAGCACGGTGCTCAAAGATGGCGGATGGCAGCTGTCAAAAAGCATGTGGCTGTCAAAAAGCACGTGGCTTTGTTTACCTCTCGCTAGTTAGGTTAAGTTGGTACCACCGAGGTTTATTCCCGTCAAGATGGCAGTACTGAGGTTAGCGATGCGTTGTTGTCTGTCAAAAAGCACGTGGCTTTGTTTACAAATCTGTCAAAAAGCACGTGGCTGTCAAAAAACACGTGGCTTTGTTTACCTCATGCTAGTTAGGTTAAGTTGGCACTACTGAGGTTTAGGCCCGTCATGATGGCAGTACTGAGGTTTGCGATGCGTTGTTGTCTGTCAAAAAGCACGTGGCTTTGTTTACAAATCTGTCAAAAAGCACGTGGTTGTCAAAAAGCACGTGGCTTTGTTTATCTCGAGCTAGTTAGGTTAAGTTGGCACTACTGAGGTTTAGGCCCGTCAAGATGGCAGTACTGAGGTTTGCGATGCGTTGTTGTCTGTCAAAAAGCACGTGGCTTTGTTTACAAATCTGTCAAAAAGCACGTGGTTGTCAAAAAGCACGTGGCTTTGTTTATCTCGAGCTAGTTAGGTTAAGTTGGCACTACTGAGGTTTAGGCCCGTCAAGATGGCAGTACTGAGGTTAGCGATGCGTTGTTGTCGATGACAGCTGTCAAAAAGCACGTGGCTTTGTTTACAAATTCAAATTTCGCGCTAGTTAGGTTAAGTTGGCAGTACTGTCGCGCTAGTTAGGTTAAGTTGGCAGTACTGGAAGAGGCCACTGGCTGAGGTGGAGGTGGCCACTGGGAGCCGGAGGTGGCGGTGGCGGCCGAACCATCCAATTATACTACTAGAACTGTTTCATAGTGACGTATCTTGGTGTTTTGGGAAAGGCATTTTTGTTGTAGATTGTGCGGGATGTCTGGTAGGCTATTTCCAGTTTGCGTACTCGCTCCCGAAGAGCTTCTTTGTCCAGTCCATTTTTCATGATGATCTCACCCAGGTATTTGAATTTGTCTACTCTGGTGATATCCCCGTATTTTGTATGGAGTTTTGGTCCTCTTTGATGTTAGTCATTACTTCTATTTTTTCAAACGATATCTGCAGACCAGTTTGTTCGGCAATTTCCTTTAACATTTCAACTTGAGCTCTAGCGGTTTCTACGTCGTTTGAGAGAACGGCAATATCATCGGCAAATGCTAAGCAGTCTGTTGTGATCCCCTTGGATTTGGTTCCTATTTTTAGTGGACTCTAGTTGGTTTCCTGTAATCTCATCCGCCAGGTTCTATTGATCTTTTCAAGAACACAGTTGAAGAGTATTGGGGATAGCCCATCACCCTGTCGGACTCCTGTTTTGATGTCAAAAGAATGCGAGAGACATCCGTGGAACTTCACCTTGGATTTTGTATCGGTCAGGGTGGCTCTAATTAATGCCAGCAGTTTCAAATCAACTCCAAATTCATTTAAGATGTTTAGCAGGACTTCCTGGTCAATGGAGTCGTACGCTTTCTTGAAGTCCACTAAGACAGACACATATTGCTTGGACCGTAGTGTACAATATCTGATGATCGTTTTGAGATTTTGGATCTGTTCGGCTGTTGAGCGTCTTTTACTTAACCCTCCTTGGTATTCACCTATTTGATATTCGACTTGTGCTTCCAAGCGCTCCAGGATGGCAAGTGATAGAATTTTGTAAGTCACGGATAGTAAAGATATTCCTCTTGTAGTTTCCTGTAGTTGTTGATGTTCTTCATGTTGCCTCTTTTGTGTAATGCATGGATCAAAGCTATTTTCCAATCTTCGGGCAGGGTCTCCTTGCTCTAAATTTCTTCTATTTGCTTTTGCAGCATATCAAGTGATTCCTCTGGGGCATATTTCCATAGTTCTGCTACTACTGAGTCTTCCCCTGGCGCTTTGTTATTTTTGAGACGGTCAATATGGCGCTTGATTTCATCTCTTTCGGGTGGTCTGGAATCTGGGTACCTGAGTAAGGGTTCCTTGGTCTCATGGGGCTTTGCGGTTTAGAGCAATTAAGTAAATTCTTGAAGTAATCTGCCAGAATGCAGCAATATTCTTCATTTGACGTCGCCAGTGTGCCATCCTTTCGCTCAAAGCATAGAAATGGTGGTTTATAGCCAGTGAGTTTTCGTTTGAACGCTCTGTAGTACTCTCTGCTTTCATTCTTCCTAAAGTTTTGTTCTATCTTTTAAATGAGAGATTTTTCGTATTTACGTTTCTCAGTTCAACTCCCTAGCTGCTTGGGCACGTTGGGATTTGTAGTTTTCCCAATCATTTTCTGATCGCGTATAATAGTACTATTTCCACGCATTGAGTCTTTTTGTGAGGACTGATTCGCAGGTACCATTCCACCAGGCATGCTTTTTGCTTCTCTTGATTTCTGCAACGTCTTTGGCGGCCTCAACAAGGAGACTTTTGGTGTTTTTAAAGTCACAGTCATTTGGCCTAGCCTTCTCCTGGGACTCCCCTACCCTTTGCTGAAGTTTATCGTTGTCGAAGCGTGTGATCTGTTTGGTTGTCTTCCTTGTCTTTGCAGGAATTGGTTTGAATTTGATCAGAGACATATAGCGATCTGAGGCCACATTGATGCCTTTCTTTACTTTTACATTTATAATCTCAGGGCTGTTTCTCCTGGAGACTGCAACATTATCTATTTGGAGCTCTCCGAGAGTTTGGACGGGAGATTGCCAAGTCATTTGCTTTCTGGGTAGATGGCGAAAGTGGGTCGTCATGACCTGCAGGTTGTGATTTTCGCAAATGGACACCAGTCTTTTGCCGTTGGGATTGGTTCTTTTGTGAGCAGGGTAATTTCCTATAACTTTCTTGTACTTCTGTTCACGACGTAGTTGGGCATTGAAGTCATCCAAAAGAAGATTGACATGATGTTTTGAAAATTTTGTTTAATTTTTCATCTAGTAGGTCCCAGAAATTATCAACTTCGTCTGGATCAGACTTGTTATCGTTTGAAGGAGCATGTGCGATAACTAGGGCGTAGGTTTTGTTCGCGCATTTAATTGTTAGTATAGACAATCTGTCATTCATAGGTTCGAAATTTGCAACCGATTTAAGGATCTTTGTTCTAACAGCAAACGCTGTTCCAAACATCACAGCTCCATTGAGGATTCCTCTTTGCGCTTTGCTCTTGAAAAATCGGTACCTTGGGATTCAAAAATCTCTTCATCTGGGTATCTTGTTTCTTGAAGGGCCATTATGGATATCTGATTTTCGTGAAGAGCTTTGGTGAGGATTTTCAGCTTGCCAGTTTGTGTAAGTGAATTTATGTTGAAAGTTGCTAGAAAGGTTTTGGATTTTGGCCTGAGTTGTGGACTCTTCGTGGTACACCGAGTCGCTGCGACTCGTCTCTTGCATGATGTCGAGTCTCCCCCAGAATACGAATGAGACTCGTGCGCCGTGGCATTCACGACGGGGTATTTATCCGAAGACTTATCCCCTGGGGCATGTTTCTTGAAATATTGTGCCATCATGCTTTTTGACTTGACTTTGCTTTGGACGGGTACCCATCCTTTTACAACTAGAGTTGTTAGCCCTAGAGGTTGCCTCAATATGTTTTCTGGCTTCTAGTCATTTACCAGTCTTCGCCGTAACCCTGGCAAGGGACCAATATTTTCAGGATGGTACTTTATTTCTCTACTACCCTCTGACTCTGCTGGTGGCAGAGCCAACGAGCTTGCCCAATTCCAATGGGACACGCCCGATGGAGGTAACTGGTAAATCCCCATTATTATTATTATTATTATTATTATTATTATTATTATTATTATTATTATTATTATTATTATTATTATTATTATTACTTAAACAGGAACGGAAATATTATTCCTTTGTCGCAGTTGCTGGGTTTCAACCTTGAGGATTGAAATTCTAACGTGGAATATTCACGTTAAATGCCACGCCACGTAACGAGGTGCATCTTATATTAAACGCCCGTCCAGATCTATCGAGCATCGAGCATGCCTGGGACCAGGTTAGAAAGCAAGTTCGACCATTGCCGAATACTAATGATTCGGATATTCAGTTACAACGGCTGTGTCACTAAGTTTCTCGGGAGCACATCGGATGTCACTATGCCTTCATATAAGTGATTGAAGCTCACTAGGGAGCGCTTATGACTAGTTATTTTTGGAGGTTCTGGTTTGTTTCCAATACGCCTATCTCTTGAATCTGGCTAATAATTTGTCCTTTCTCTTCTGTGAAAGTGGGTTAGTACTGTTACATCTTCCATGGTTGACTCTTCATTTGTTAAGTCCCGAAGGCTAGGTTTGTTATATTCCAAGCATGTCTGGAGCGATTTGCAATCGCTACCCAAAAATCACCAACGCTTTTCAATAACATTCAGAGTGGCTAATCCTAAGGACTATAGATCTTCACCCCTAATATATTCCTTTACTAGTTCCTATACAATGGTAGGCATACATACAAACGAGGGTTGATTCGAAAGTCATGGCAACGATTCTTTACAGTGAGTTTCTCTCATCGGCTGACCGGCAGGCGCGCGCAGCTTATCTGCATGGATAACCTAGGAGACTGTTTTGAAGGAGGTTAAACAACTGACTATAGGTTTACGACAAAAATAAAATAATTATTTCAAAATACCATGTTTGCCCTTTTACTTTATTTGAGACTAGCTTATGTACCCGTTCTTCGAACGGGAGTTGGTAATCAATTTCACGATTCCTTCATGAATTTATGCGAAGTTACATGCCTATATACAAACGTTAAATACGACATATAAATCTGATTTTCTTCTACGAAACCGCGTGGGAAGAACGTGAAGTAAGGTAAAGTTGAACGAAGTGGAGACGGAATGGGGCAGATCATAGAGTTTATTCGAACAGTACAGTTCCTGGTCCGAAGTTGTGCGAAATTCTCTCTACTTCTCGGTTATATGTTGTTCATCTGAAACCAAGAGTTGCGCTGTCGCTGAAGACTAATGAAATCAATCGTTGACGACTACCTGTTCTATCTGTTCTATCGAAAAGAGTAAAATGGATCTTTAGTTACATCCATCTTGAAATGGCATAGCAGACTGTAAAACAGTGCGTTAATGATTGTTATACTCCTATCGAAAAGGTTCACATGAGGGAAAAATGTTTAGAAATTGGTTTCCATTAAGGCAGGTAGATTTCAATTAAGTTTGGTTGTGTATATTTTTAGGGAGTGAAAAATCGCGGTGGCGGTTACGTATAGTTGCCCAGTTAATTCCAGGAATTTGAAATGTTATGGACATGGACATTGATGTAGGAATTAGAATGATGTTTCTGAAGAGTGGAGCGGCCAATGTATGGAAGTGAAACATGGACGATAACGTCCGGCTCCATGGCTAAATGGTTAGCGTGCTGGCCTTTGGTCACAGAGGTCCCGGGTTCCATTCCCGGCAGGGTCGGGAATTTTAACCATCATTGGTTAATTTCACTGGCACTGGGTGTATGTGTTGTCTTCATCATCATTTCATCCTCACCACGACGCGCAGGTCTCCTACGGGTGTCAAATCGAAAGACCTGCACCTGGCGAGCCGAACATGTCTTCGGACACTCCCGGCACTAAAAGCCATACGCCATTTCTATTTATGGACGATAACTACCTCGGAAACGAAGAGAATAGAAGCTTTTCTAATGTGGTGTTACAGAAGAACGCTGAAGGTGAGATGGACTGATAGAATCACGAATGAAGAGATACTGAATCGAACTGGAGAGAGTAGATCAGTTTTGCTAAATTTGTATGGAAGAGGAGATGGAATTATAGGACACATCTTAAGACACCCAGAACTTGTTCAGTTGGTTTTTGAGAGAAGTGTAGGTGGTAAGAACGATAGGGGCAGATCAAGGTATGAGTATGATAAGCAGAGAAGAGCACATGTGGGATGCAGTAGTTGTGCAGAAATGAAAAGTTTAGCACAGGATAGGCTGGCATGGAAGACTGCATCAAACCAATGACTCAAACAACAACACCATGGACATTAAAACCTGCCTATAGACTTGTAGGTGCTAAATATGAAGCCTGGTTAAAATACCTCCAGTAGTTTTCCTGTTATAAGTATTGTGCTTTAAACGCACCCGATTTTGAGCCAAGTCCGCTCGGATTTAGACTGAAAAACTGTCCGTTATTGATAACTCCCTTATTAATTATCCTATCGAAATGATGCACATGAGAAAAAGTTTTAGAAATTTATTTCAGTTAAGGCAGGTAGATTTCCGTTAAGTTTGATTTTTTATATTTTGGGGAATGCAAAATCACGGTTTCGGTTTCGATTTTGTATAAACCCCCAGTCATTTCAGGGATATGAAAACTATATTGGCCTTAAAACGTACACAAGGACAGATGGATTCTAAGTATGAAGTTTAGTAGAAGTATGTCCAGTCGTTTTCAAGTTATAAAAACTCAGACAAACAGACACAAAAGCTAAAAATATGTAGATGGTAATTATTACAGCTAAAATAGTACCGGGCAACTCCGAGGAGAGGATTGTTGATTTGCTTCCTTTAATGATATAGGTTATAGATGTATAAATCTATAATAATATACATAATATAATCTATAAAAATGTATGTATGTATATATGTATGTATGTACTGTAGGTGGGTTGATTCAGAAATCACGATAACTGTTTTTTCTCCGAGAACCGTAAAGATAGTTAGTGGGACGTAAAGCCAATAACATTATTATTATTATTATTATTATTATTATTATTATTATTATTATTATTATTATTATTATTATTATTGATTCGTTATGCCCAGCTAAGGAGCGCATTTGAACTTATTATCACTTTCTTGTTTTTCTTCTAATTCCAATATTCTTCATTCTCTCGCTGTGTTCTTTTTTCCGCTCTTTAGTCCATCCTGTAATAGTCAAATAGTCAATGTACAGACACATGGCCCTTACTATTTTATTGATAAATATATTCCTGCGTACCTACCCTTTGTCTTATCACTTTTATAAAGTCATTGTCGTTTATTTTCAAATTTACTTAGTGCATTTCCTCTGTTGAAGCTTTTTCAAGAGAAAAAACAGTTATCGTGATTTCTGAATCAACCCCCCTACAGTACATACATACATATATACATACATACATTTATATAGATTATATTATGTATATTATTATAGATTTATACATCTATAACCTATATCATTAAAGGAAGCAAATCAACAAACCTCTCCTCGGAGTTGCCCAGCTGGCCTTCTGACCCCAACCTGGCGTTTCGATCGCGGATCAGTCCCGTGGTATTTGAAGGTGCTTAAGTACGTCAGCCTCGTGTAGGTACATTTACTGACACGCAAAAGAACTCCTGCCGGACTAAATTGCGGTACCTCGGCATCTCCGAGAACCGTAAAGATAGTTAGTGGGACGTAAATCCAATAACATTATTATTATTATTATTATTATTATTATTATTATTATTATTATTATTATTATTATTATTATTATTATTATTATTTTTCTAGGGGCTTTACGTCGCGCCGACACAGATAGGTCTTATGGCGTCGATGGGATAGGAAAGGCCTAGGAGTTGGAAGGAAGCGGCCGTGGCCTTAATTAAGATACAGCCCCAGCATTTGCCTGGTGTGAAAATGGGAAACCATGGAAAAACATTTTCAGGGCTGCCGATAGTGGGATTCGAACCTACTATCTCCCGGATGCAAGCTCACAGCCGCGCGCCTCTACGCGCACGGCCAACTCGCCCGGTATTATTATTATTATTATTATTATTATTATTATTATTATTATTATTATTATTATTATTATTATTTATTTATTTATTTATTTATTTATTTATTTATTTATTTATTATTTTATCTTATTATTTTTATTAATTTTATTCTGTCTTGAATACTTTCTTCATTAATGAAATTTCTTTTAGCCAATTATTGTGATTTTTCATTGATAAGGCTAAGTTTGAAATTTTCCTTGTGAGTCTGTTATTACCCATTCTATATAAGTGACCATAACATTGTCATCTCTGTTCTCTGATTGAATCTGTGATTTTTTTTCTGTAACTTGATAGATTTCATGTGATTTCTTTTTGATGCAAATTCCATTTCCGCATTTTGGTCCTAAAATTTTCCTGAGGATTTTTCTTTCTTGTTTTTCGGTCAGCTTTATTCGCGATTTAAAACCAATTATAATTGATTCAAATGCATAAAGTGCTTCTGTTTTGACTACTGTGTTATAATGTCGTAATTTTGCCTTTTTTGATATTGTCTTTCTATTGTATCTGTTCAAGTAATTTTGTATGCTGTTTGAAGTTTTGCAATTCTTTCTTTGTTAGCTATTATTTATTATTTATTATTATTATTATTATTATTATTATTATTATTATTATTATTATTATTATTATTATTATTATTATTATATTCTCCTCGGAGTTAACAGTGTGTCCTTACGTTTCTCCTTGTTTTAGTAAAATCAGATTCTGAGCATTATATAGCCTACTCTGCATTCACACTCCATACCCTTACGAGTCAATTCTACTGGACATTTTTCCTGTTCACTGCAGCAATATTGTCAAGAGAATATTTCTACGGTAAATAGCATTCTAGATCAATTGTATTGGCTTGTTAAACTCGTAATTAAATATTCTGCAACCCCAATAAACTCTAATTGCCACATTTTAGTGCTCGACAAATATCAGTTCACTGATTAAAAATGAAACCCGCAGTAATTAACACATGCATGGCTAACGACCATGATTAAACTTACATAAATTAATGAAATGCTAATATTGATGGAACTCATTCATGTCGATGAAATGCAGGCTCCATTGGAAAAACTACAGGATACGTACCTTCTGTAGCAAGTTCGTCACGGAAATGGGAAACCCAACACAATCTGCGATACTGTTACGAATAAAACAGCGAATGTTTTATTGCTCTAGTTTACTTAAAGTTGACCCAATAAATGCACACATACATAGTTCTATTGAACCATGAATGACCACACTTACTAATTGCTGTCTCTTTCCAAGTCTTTCTTGTATTTAAACAGCAGGCGGTCCAGCCCGTTGGTAATAACTGGGGACAGCTATAATCCTTACTTTCATTTCTTCAAGTTCAGTCACCTCATACAGCAGCTGTACGTAGGCCACTGGACACGAACACAGTGGTACTGGCTACACAACACACGATGACTGTTCCTTGGTTCGGCTCCAGTAATTTACACAGTCACAACTAAACAGCAACTTTTCGGTAGTGCTAAACAGCAGGACAGTATTCACAAAATAACCATTAGCGCTGTTGGAATTACACTCATGCTAACTGCTTCCCTCGCTGACTCATGGCGACCCTCAGACCACAGAAGTACATAAACACACAGTACTGTCAGGTCGTACACAGTCTTCGGTGTTCAAAGTACAACAGCGGAATCTAACACAAATAAACGTGACACTGAAGGATTACACAGTCTTACCTGATGAAGTTGCAAGTCTCTACTACATAGCTCATGGACAGCGAGTGCAGTAACGCAGCTACATTCACAAAATATGCTCACTTGATGGATGCTAGACGACTTCACCGGAAGATATAAGGAGACAAATTACCTCCCTCTACCAATAGTGATATGCTAGTGAGCCTATCGATCTAAACCAAGTCAATACATTGCGTCAGTACTGCCATGCTCGACCCACCCACTGTTTAGCATGGACATTACTGATGATGAAATTCAAGGTCCCAACTAATCGCTCTCCAGTCATCAACGGGGTTCCATACTCATTTTATAAGCAATCCTGGCTCATTACCGGCAATGAATTTTGCGATAATATCCTCACTATGTTGATACATCGTGCCTTATGTAAAACTGAGCATGAAGGCATTACAATTCTTACAGTTCTCATACCGAAGAAAAATAAATTACTCCCCATTTGGAGGATTTTGAGCTGGTTATATTGTTTTGAAGTGATTGTATGTATGTTTAGTCCTCAGCCCGAAGGCTGGTTGGATCCTCAACAGCTCCGCCATCAGCTGTCATAGATGGCCTAGGCATCACTGAAGAGGCGTACTAGGGAAATGAGGAGTGAGGTAGTTTCCCGTTGCTTTCCTCACCGAGCCAGAAGTTTCTATTACATATCTGTCTGCCAAGCCCACTGAAATGCATACACCAACCGACCCTATGAGCAATATTTTCACACCATTCATAGCAGGGACTGGCTGCAGAAGGAATGGCATTACTAGCATCGCTCATACCTCAGTCACCTTCATTTTGTCAAAGCCAAGGAAAAAGCTGAGACAGATCAATGAAAGTAACAAGATTGCTCTAGCCCATACCAGAAGACATAGTGCACTGTAAACACTAAGTCCCGCCAGCAAAGGCATTTGAAGTGATTATAAAATATTAACCAAAGTACTATGCCGTCGTTTTGAAGACATTCCTGACTGATATAATTTGAAATGGACAGTGCTGCATTACCATTTTGACAAACCTGCAAGCATTACGTGATATCCATTTGAAAGTCAAATCCTTGCCAAGTGACCTACTAAGCTTATTGATATAGATCTCAATAAATCATTTGGTCGGATTAGCAATCAGTACCTGTTCATCGTTTTGAAGCATTTCCAATTCCGTGGTATAGTTACCGATTACGTTCGAATGATCATTTGCAATTCTATATTCAGATTGCTTGTCAACGAATACCTTCCGACGTCGGTACCGATAGAAAGGTTACTAAAACAGGGATATCCCCTTTTCATGTTACTGTTCGTCATAGGAAGTTATAGGAATTGAACCACAGTTATATAAATACAGAGTGAATATGCATACATTTTCAATGTATGTTTACGCTGATGACATATCGATGTTAACCCGATATGGAAATGACGTTGAACATATTTCTCGAGCTCTAAATACCTACAGCGCTGGTTCAGGGGCGCAATCTAATCTCAGAAAAAAACAAGTCATCTCCGTACAGGCCATGAAGGCACTGGAAAGGGTGGAGGGTAAACGCTTTCACTATCCGTAACCTCGGCTCTTAGTTGGGTAGAGTGCTTAGCTCTACGCCCTGCCATTTTGCCCCCAGGAATTAACCTGGTACTCATTTTTGATGTAGGCTGAGTGAACCTCAGGGCCATGTGCACCTTCGGAAGTGGAAATCTCGTTTCTTAAATTTTTCGACTTCCTGACAGGGAATCGAACCCATGTCCTTCCGGGTGAATTGAGCACGCCTTTACCGCCTCGGCCATCCAGCCTCTCAATTACAGAAAACTACCACAATTAACTACATTGGTGGTGCAGGAATCATTCACAAAATTGGTTTCATATTGTTTGCGAGGTGAGGATCTTCTTTATTAAAGGGAATAAATCTGTGCTCGATATTTTAGAAACAAACTGATCTGACAGCAGGCTGGCCGTGCGGTTAGGGTCACGTAGCTGTGGGGTAGTATTCGGGAGATGGTGGATTCGAATCCCGCCATCCACAGCACTGAAGAAGGAGTTCCGTGGTTTCCGATTTTCACACCAGGAAAATTTAACTTCAGTACAGCGGACGCTATTTTCCTTGCGTCGGCGTAAACCGTCGATGTGTTAGTACGACGTTAAACCACTAGTAAAAAGAAAAAGCAGTAGGCCTATTGCCGGGTTGTTCATATTTCTGATGCATTTCTTTGTTTCCTCTTAACCTATATTGTCCAGCTACCATTCTCGGACCCTGTATCTTGCGAAGAATCTTTCTCGGCTTTTTGAAGTCCGGCCTTTCCATTAAGTAATGTATTTATTTGTTTGTACATTCTTCATTCAGACTGGGGATACAAAGTTGGAACAGGTAGATAATTTCAAGTGATTAGGTTGTGTGTTCTCCCAGGGTGGTAGCGTTGTAAATGAGACAGTCAAGGTTCAGTAAAGCTAATGCAGTGAGATCACAGTTTCGATCAACAGTAATCTATAAGAAGGAACTATCTTGACATCGGCCTCTTTTCGGTGGCGAGCCAGATGCGACCGTGCCGCATGCGACCCGTGCCACTAGCGACCGTATAAACTGTAACCGTGCCGGTTGCGACCGGCGTTGACAAGCAAATTGTCATTTAATAAGCTTTGTCATCACCCAAGATAAGGTAAGCTACAGTAAATCAGAACCAGAAAAAGTTAGAGAAAAGGCCAAAAATTGAGAACACTGCTTACGGGATAGGGAATGAAATATTGTCTTTGTTCTGTTCAACCACTAAACCGCAAACTGTGCACAATATTAATGCTCACTGAATTAGTCATCCGGAAATACAACCTATACAGCTCTTTACGGAGAACAATTCGAACGAATGCATGAAAGGCGCGCAAATAATAATGAATGAGTACATTTCTTACGAAAGTTTAAAAAAAACATACATTACTTCACACACACACGCCCGCCCGCGCGCTCATTGAAATACTGTATGTCAGTGTAATGTATAATTTGGAATGCCATAAACCGAGGTATTCCTTCCCCAAAGAAAACACATATGGGTCATAAATAGCCATAACGCAAGAGATATTTCAAGGACAAAATCCTAAAAATTTCGGGGAAATGTACAACCAACTAATCTCCTCCTGAATAGTAGAATAACACAAGTTCGGTTATATTTTAACAAGGATTATTTGTGTACAGTTAACTGATCTGTAAGTACAGTTCTTTGGGATCATCAGGACCAGTTCCTGGATTTTGGGGGAAACAGATATGACAGAGCAGCATCGTTTTCAGTTGCTTTTCAAGAACTTTCCTGTGAAGTACCAGTACGGAGTGCAATGCCATTTCAACAGCAGCTATTGCCCCTACTTTACGTAACACTTCTGGGGGAAACTCGTTGTCTTACAACACGAAATATGGTGATGTGTTTTCGTCTTTTCCTAAAATTTGTCCATATATGGAGCTGCGTTTCCATGTCTGGGAGAAGGTACCGAGCAGGTTAGGTCTGTACGCTGCAGCATGACTAGTTACAGCTACTTTGGTAGGCTGCTGGGTTCGAATACCCCGTTGGCCATCCTCGAAAATGTTTTCTCGTGGTTTCCCCTTTTCATCTTCAGAAAAATGTCTTGATGGCACCTTCCTCCAATTACTAGTCCGTGCAATTACACTCATAGGCAATACCATAACACAACATACATCCTCGGACACTCCTGGCACTAAAAGCCAGATGCTAAAAAATAAAATGTTGATCAATCAATGATTTGTTGTGTCTTCTAGTGAGGAGTGTTGTAGCAGGTATACGCCCTACAGAGAATAGCCGACATTAGGAACGTCATGCCCTTGCGTAAAGCTGGTGGGTCTAAGCCCTGATCTTCGTACGGAGGACCGCATATTATAATTTACTGCAGAGGACCCCCAGCAGAAATACTCGCCAAATCGCGGCAGTGGTAGTAGTGGACCGTTCTACGAACATAACGGGAAGACCAGCAACATCAGTATCATTTGCAATGTGTTCAGCGCTATTGGAAAGAAATTACGCAGCGCAGATAGCCTTCTGTGAATAGGTCCATCTTCAACCCAAAGACTTCATGAATCATATTTTGTTCAGTAATGAGGTCTCCTTTACGAGGAATGGCAGCTTCAGTTTTGACAACACGCATGTGTAGACGGAGAACAAGCCCCATGCTATGAAACATTCCTACCACAAGGTTCGGTTTTCCCATTAATGTTTGGACAGGGAATTTAGGGAGCGTTATCAGAGGATCTGTGATATTACCTCATAGAATGGCTAGCGTATCTTATCTACAGTTTCTAGAAGGCACTGTAGCACTATTACTACTAGAGGATGTTCCACTCCATACGCGACGGCATTTGTGGTTGCAACATGATGGAGCATCCCCGCACATTACCAACGCAGTGCTCCGTCACCTGGACGCCGCCTTTCCGCAACGATGGATTGTCCGACAAGAAGTCCCGATAAAAATCCCTTAGATAACTTCTCTTTTAGTGGGGGTGGGGGTTCATGAAATCTAAGGTTTATCGCAGAGAAGTGGAAATTCTGCAAGAGTTCCGGGAATGTGTCTTGGAAGCTGCTCAGGGCATCCGTCAAAACAACGAGGTACTGAGGCGGGCTCAAGAGAATTTTCTCCGAAGGTGCCGAGCATGTATTACCACCAATGGTGTTTTCGAACACTGCTGTAACAAGGAAAACCATTTCTCACGGCCAATCTGGTCAAGTGTGTTATTCTCTAAAAGGTACATAAACGCTTTGTCGTTGTTTTATGTTTTTCTATTAAAAAGTAAATACGCTGAGAGTTTTACGTGACTTTTATTTTTGTGATCATAAGCCACAGGACCTCCACTTTTATGTGGAATCAGACCCATAGGAACGTGGCATTTCATTTGGTAAATCCCACACGTATTGGTCGGGAATCAAACCCGGACTGCCTTGGTGGGAAGGGAACAGTGATACCACTGGGCTTGTTTCTATTACTGCCCACTTTATCTGGTTTTTACTGCGGCTCAGGGTTTGTAGCAGATTTGGCAGACTTTTACGGCTGGATGTTTATCTGGACGCCAACCATTAGAGGAGAAATGCTATGTGTTAATGCGGTGATGGTGATTATCAGAGGAAAAAATGAAAGGAATCCGACACTGCGAAAAACGAAGATATCAGCGAAAGAAAGACAAGGGCGTGAAAGTGAAAGACTCCCTAGGCCTAGAAAGTTGTAATACCGTCGGGATCGGAGAAGAACAAGAGTTGACCAAGGGGATGGAATAGGATAGATGAAAGTGAGGAGCCTGGTACAAGTAAGTGAGAGCAGTGCCAGGACTCAATTCAGTGCCCCGTGGTCACTAACCCTACTGGTTTATCATAGTATTCCACGCATTTGATCCCTACTCTGAGGCGCTGATTGGAATGAGCAGTGCGCACTCTTAAAGGAATAATGGCAGAGGAGTGTTCACGGTCGTCTGCGGTCTGGTCATTCCAAGTCGGGAACTTTGGATTTTTAGATCGGCAGTATAGCACTGTTCGTTAAAAATGAGATTTGATTGAGTATTTAATATGATAATATTGCTTGTAATCGCGACATTCCTACTGACTTCATTGTAATGACCTATGATGATTTCAGTTGGAAAAACCAGAAAGACAGCCTTTCTGAGGATGTAAAAAGGCAGGTGGAGAGTGAGTGAGTACTGTCCAACTCGACCGACCGGCAGTAGAAAGTGGGCCTGCCATCATAATGAAAACTCCCCAAGTTCATTGTGACTGATAGTAGGCAAGAGGACCTGCCATTATAAGTCCCTAACCCAGTCTTCACATGAGAAAAGACGTATGGTGACTTTCCCGTCGCTTTTCTGGGTAACTTTAAGAACTATGCAATTTAATATAATCTTACTTACAGCGTATAGAGTACCTAATCTAGAATTCTGTATACAGTGTAGGATTCCGTAGCGAAGCACGGACACATCAGCCAGTCATATCTAAATTTGTTTAAGAATCTAATTATACTGTACCGGGGACTCCGAAATGAATCTTGAAACCCTTTCAGAAAATAATCGATAGTGTTTGGTAACAAAACACATGAGTAGCGTTACGAAAATGTTGCAAATCTTGAGCTGGGAAGACTAAGAAGCTCGACTAAGCGGGATGTTCCGAGCTGTCAGTGGAGAGATGGCGTAGAATGGCATTAGTAGACGAATAAATTTGAGTGGTGTTTTTAAAAGTAGGAAAGATTACAATATGAAGATAAAGTTAGAATTAAAGAGGACAAATTGGGGCAAATACTCGTTTATAGGACGAGGAGTTAGGGATTGGAGTAATTTACCAAGAGAGATGTTCAATAAATTTCCTAATTCTCTAAAATTATTTATGACTTACGCCTACTTACTTATGGTGTCCTATTAGTGTCGGGAGTGTTTGTGGACGTGTTCGCCTCGCCTGGTGCAGGTCTTTCTACCTGACACCCATGGGCGTCCTGCGCTTCTGGATGTGAGATTATGAAAATGAGGTAGGGAGAGCGCACGTAGCCTACTCCTCTCGAATAACACCAAGGGGTCCGTTCAAAGCTTTACGCCGTCATCCGACGGACGAATCACCATCATCAGCATCATATTCCCTCACTCCATTTGAACAATGCGAAGAGGTTTGGATTTGAACCCAGGCTTTAGGCACGCAATCTAGTGATTACAAATTGTATACCACAAACTTTCCTAGCCTGCCGTCCTACATTCTGATGGTGGAAACTATTTTCATCCAGGCAAGTGGTTCAGACGGTTGAGGTGCTGGTCATCCGACTCCAACTTGGCAAGCTCGATCCTGGCTCAGTCCGGTTGATGTTTGAAGGTGCTCAAATACGTCAGCTTCGTGTCGGCGGATTCACTGGCACGTAAAATAACTCCTGCGGGACTAAATTCCGGCACCTCTGCGTCTCCTTAAACCAGAAACATAGTTACTGTGACGTAAAGCTAGCAACAGTATCATCATTATTATTTCGTCCAACACAATTGAACCGGCTAACCACGGCGTCAGTCCTTTATTTCACAAAAGAGTTAGTAACTGATAAGCAATCTGCCACTTGGTGACAGTCCTAAATGCAGATCAATTATTGTAAGTGATTGATGGGTCGCATACGGCACGGTGCGTAACCACTCGGTCGCTAGTGGCACGATAATGGCCGGGTCGCATCCGGCACGATCGCTTCTGGTCTCGTAACTCTGTTTTGAGACCAACTTTGCTTTACTGAAGTGAAAGAATTAAGACATCAAAGTAGCGAGTGTGATTTTTGGTACAGACAGGTGAGAACAATGGCAGGAGGGTATTCTGAATGAGGAAATAAATACTAAGTTACGATTGAAGACGATGGATGAAGCTGTATGCATACATCGGGTTCGATGGTGGCGTCATGTGAGGCGAATGGAGGAGGATAGTTTATCTAGGAGAATATTGGACTCTGTAATGGAACGTCAAGGACTAAAGGGAGACCAAGACGATGATTAGACTCAGTTTCTAATGATTTAAAGATAAGAGGTATAGAGATAAACAAGGCCACATAACTAGCTACAAATAGAGGATTGTGGCGGTAATTAATAAATTCACAGAGGCTTGAGACTGAAATTTGAATGGCATATGTATGTATGTATGTATGTATGTATGTATGTATGTACGTAGGTATATTTTCGTTATTATGTTTTAGAATGTACGCATTGCAGTTTTTAAGTCCGGTTAACGTTAATGTTTTCTTACCATGGTCCAGTACCCGTTAACTTTGTAAATGTAAACAACTGAATCTACTTCAGCTATTTCCAAAAAAATACAGAACTCTTGGATTGGGACATTCATAAGAATGAAAAATCTTGCGAGGTAAAAGTGAGAAAAGAGAGAAGCCTGGAAAAGGTAACTGATTCCCAAAACGATTTCCCCCTGTAGACAGAACATCAAGTGTCGCGAGCTGTGAGTTCTTTGAGATATATTGTGAATTTTGAGTCTCAGATGCATTTCTATCCTTCTGCGTGTTAGTGACAGAGCGCAGGCCTCAATATATCCCAAGATAACCGGTCCAAACCCAATAGAATAGTCATATTTTTGAAAGGCGGTAGAAGTCCGATTTCTGCATGTGAAAGATCTCTGGTGATACAATTGGTGTTTACTCGGCAAAATTAATTAAAACTCGGCCATAGATCGCTCAAAGTGTTCCGATTTTCCTACCATTCAGTATAGTAAAACATAACGTCGAAATTGACTCGCAGGCAGCATAAATGATATCAAATGGAAAGACGTATGCAACACGGTATCTGAGACCATACGATTATTATTATTATTATTATTATTATTATTATTATTATTATTAGTATTATTATTATTATAGACTTTCTTGTGTATCAGTGAGTTGAGTTTTATTTGCAAAATTTAGATTGTAAAATGAACTTCCAGCGGATTGGATTTCTCAACACTTTCAGACGGAAATGTTTGAATCGCTCACTATTGTGTTTTCTTCTTTCCATTGGCCGTGTGTCCACAAGGTAAAGACTCACTCCTATTATCATCAAGAGAACGAGTTAGAGTTATTGTAGTCCCTATGGGATAGGATCGATATCTCCTTCTGATGAACTCAGTTTAAAGATTTAGCGAGGCCATGCATATTTGAAGGGGCCAGTTGCTTGTTATCTCACGAATAAGACCTTCGCTCTCTCCCGGTGTAAGATGAGATTCCATGAGAGAAAATTATGTATCACAGTCAGCTGTTACTGGAAGGTGGCTTCCGGCAAGGTTGTCAGCCTTTACATATGTCTCTCTTATTGGCCGCTACGAGGCGCACTTTACGACCACCGTGGGAAGTTACGAGAAGAATTCAGAATCTGAGTATCTCCTCCTTTTTTCCTCTTCTTAGCATTTTGCCAATTAATTGGGGTCGTCACTAGATGTAGATTTTGCCACGTTTTACGACGGAATGTCCTTCATGAGGCCAACAGTGTGTGGATTGATATATTCACTATTGCGTATCTCTCTGGTGGTGGAGAAGGTGATTACTCTTTGAAGAGGAAGTGCAACTGAAGAACCACCTTCGGGTGGTTGGTAATGTGGTGCATTTGCTTTGTGTGATAAGGGAACATTGCCTGTCTTCACAATGCTAAATTATGCATCATACAGGGAACGTGTTCTCAAAAACCACAGCAGTCACAAATCTAAATTTTTGACATTGCATGAAAACATATATGTTGTCTGTAAAGAAACAATAATTTTGTATGAGTGCTGTTCCTGAATGATATATTAAGATTTTGGGAATGATATTTTCAACACTTTTTGAACACTTTTCCCTTCTAAAACTTTGATAATCGTATAATTTGAAATAATGTTTAAGTACATCTAGAGTACTTCAGTGAACATGATCTGATAATTTCAGAAAAATAGAGCCTGAGAAAATGCTACTTGAATATTAAAATCTTAAACGTACGGAAAACTGAGCGCAAAGTTAAAATATCCCTGTTGTATAATCTCCACTTCCTTCGTCATCTCTAAAGGCATCCTCCAGGTTTCTCATGTCACTTCTTCTAACTTGTCTTGCTTTTATGGCTAAAATCTTCATTGCACTGTCTGAATTTCTGAGTCTGAGCTTATCTGAAGCCAGCTGTCTGAGAACAAGCATGCAACCCTAAATTTTCAAGAACTTGATACCTGGTAATATTTCCTGGGTTGTATGTTGCCACTGCCTTGGAAATTGATTTCCTTTCCTTTCTTCTGCCAATTCTCACACCTGCTAAAATCTTTACCGTTAAATGTAGACATTTCCAAAGAGAGAGAGAGAGAGACCACTAAATTGCTGATACCGCCACAACAAAAATTCGAAACTTCCACGATGTTTACAAACTCAAGAAGGATAACAAAAGCCAAGGACTGTATATAAAAACAGAAGAACATTACATACACGGTGCCGACTATTAAAATCAATCTTTCTTTAACCACATATTGGAAAGTTGGGGATTTGAAATCAGGAATGAAGTCTGACAGCTATGGAGTCAACCATAACGCCACGTCCCCGTACCAAATATATGGAAAAATAAAATAGAGTCATGTTCAAGGTGTTATTTTCAGGAGGAAGGTTTAGAGAACAAATTAAGACAAAAATACGAAATTTGAATTATTTCACCCAAAATCAATTTCCAAATCCCCTTCAGACGAACACAAAAACAAAGCAGCGAACGAAGGCTAAAATCCCCCAAACGACTAGTAATTGAATCCTGGACCTTCGGTTAAATGGCCCCTGGGTTTGATGCCCAGAGAGATCAGTGATTTTAGCCGCGTCTGATTTATTGCTTCTGCTTAAGGATTGGATGTGACCGGGTGAGTTGGCCGTGTGGTTAGGGGCCCGCAGTGAGATTTTGCATTCTGGAAGTAGTGGGTTCGAACCCCACTCTCATTAGCCTTTAAGGTGGTTTTCCGTGTTTTCCCATTTCTACACCTTTATTAAGGTCGCGGCCACTTCCTTTCCACTCCTAGGGCATTCCTCTCCCATCGTCAGTTTCTAAAGTTTTAAAGATAGGAGGTATTGAGATAAACAAGGCCATAGAACTAGTTACAAATATGTGCCGGTGCAACATTAAGCAAATTGTACAAAAAAAAAAGATTGTATGTACGTTCTAATACATTACCCTCCATTTACACACAACAAACCACACTGCTAATCACCACAGAGACGGGTAAGAGTTCGCTTTCAATTCCGTAAAAACGAGGCGAAATTATTCATGTCGTACCGACTGCAAGTAAATTTGGAAATACCCGATTTGAAAGTGCCCAAACGGCCAGGAAAGAATTCAAGAGAAAGAACAAAGGATCAGACCTCTGTTGGAGTGAGGAAAAGGATGGAATGTGAAAGGCGTGAATCTAGTATACTCCCTGTACCCCGTAACTTAATACCACCCAGATCAGAAAAGAACAATGATTATCGAAAGGAAGTCTTGTGCGAAGGTCACACATAAAAGTGTCAGAAGTTAATGTAAGCAATGTCAGACTCACGTCAGCAGAGGTTCTGTGGTCGCTACTCTGTATCTTACAAGTTTCAATCTCTTAGAAAATACTGAAGGTAATAGAAATTATAAATGTATTTTTCTTATCTCTCTCCTACCCACGAACATCACTATTGAGGTCTCTACTATGTTCCTTATCCATTGCGACCTTAGGTACTCTTGTTATAGAATACAAAACTAAAATTGCTACCTGATGGGCCTTGGCCTACCAAGTGACCGCTGCTCAGCCCGGAGACCTGTAGATTACGAGGTGAGACGTGGTCTTCTCCACAGGGACCACAATCTCGCCGTCATATACAGCAGTTCTTCAATTAATTGATCTCACGGAGGCTGAGTTGACCTCGAACTAACCCCGTAAATCCAGGCGAAGTCTCTGCCCTGGCCTAAAATCGAACCCGGGATCTTCAGGCAAGAAGCAGCATCAATACCCATAGAATGCATGCAAAATAATAAAAACCCGCTTCGCTGAAGACCTCGTATGAAGAAATGTTACCAGTTCCATCTGAATCCAAGAGAGAGAGGAGGGAATCATTTTGGTGGGCTCTCGAACTGTTTCTATTTTACACGTGTCACACACAATAAGTTACTGAAGTTGATACGTCCATATAAAGTAACTATAATCGGTGAGTAAAATGTTAATTAATTAATGTTATTGTCTTTATGTCCCACTAACATTAAGGTTTTCGGAGACTCTGATGTCCCGGAATTTAGTCCCGCAGGAATTGTTCTAAGTGCCAGTAAATCTACCGACACGAGGCTGGCGTATCACAACACTTTCAAATTTCACCGTACTGAGCCAGAAACGAACCTGCAAAGAAGAGGTCAGAAGACCAGCACCTCAACCATCGGAGCCATGGCGAGTAAAATGTTTTCTGTAATAGAAATGTAGGTTCTTCCCAATGTCTGTCTGTTAGGTCATCAGTCCAAACGCTGGGAGGATCCTCAAAAAGCACCATCAAATAGGAAAACCGCGACAACTAACGGCGACGCCAATATGACGCGTACTAGCCAAAATGACGGATGAGGTAGTGGGCCAGAAAGTGCTATTGCAGCGCACAACTGCCAGTTTGAGCAACACCCTTCATAACACTCAGTCTCACAAGTTGTGTTCCAAATGCCCTTACTCAGTACCACCGGTACCACAGCGGTTCCAAATTCTTACGTGCATGGAATAGACTGTGATTTCGGTGAAAGCTATATTTTGTTCTCGTCTATCAAAAGAAAATAAAATAAAAATCCATAGCCTGTTTCCAGTCATTCGACCGGGTCAGGATGGGATGAATAACCCATCTAGCGGCGAGGATAGGAATTGTGCCGGCTGTCGAAGCCTGCCGCATCCCTCTAAGGCAAAGATTAACGACTGACAGATGTAATTAAATGATACTGGAGAGTGTTGCTAGAATGAGAAAAGAAAGTAAATGGCGTATGGGTTTTAGTGCCGGAAGTATCCGAGGACATGTTCGGCTCGACAGGTGCACGCACGTTGGCGACCCGCACGTCGTGATCAGGACGAAATCATGATGAAGATGACACGTAAACCCAGCCTTCGTGCCAGCGGAATTAACCAATGATGGATAAAACTCCCAACCCCACCGGGAATCGAACCCGGGACCCTGGTGACCAAGGACCAGCACGCTAACCATTTAGCCATGGAGCCGGACGCTGGAATGAAAGATGACAGCGAAAAACCGGAGTACCCGTAGAAAATCCTGTCCCACCTCCGTTTAATCAAGCACAAATCGCACATGGAGTGATTGGGATTTGAACCTCGGAACCCAGCTGGGAGAGACCGGCGCGCTGCCACCTGAGCCACGAAGGCTCCCGTCTGTCCAAACAGACAGACAGATAAAAAAATACTGCATCCCTCAAATACTGCAACAGGTGGTCTTTCCAATTACGTATTATTTTTATAAATAGTATATACTACAATTATTTTTAGAAGAATGTAAAGGCTTCAAATGAAATCCTTACAGTTTCCAAAGAAACTCAACCGCTAATATTTTTAGAGCCCACCTCCGTGGCGTAGTGGTTCCATTCCCGACTCTGCCACAAAATTTGAAAAGTGGTACGAGGGCTGGAACGGCTCACTCAGCCTCGGTATGTCAACTGAGGAGAGGTGGGGTTAGATTTCCACCTCTACCATTTCCGTGGTTCCCCACTTCTCCTCCAGTTAAATGCCGGGATGGTACCTAACTTAAGACTACGGCCGCTTCCTTCCCTCTTTCTTGTCTCTCCGTTCCAACATTCGCACCGGGCGAGTTGGCCGTGCGGTTAGAGTCGCGCAGCTGTGAGGTTGCATCCGGGAGATAGTGGGTTAAAATCCCACTGTAGGCAGCCCTGAAGACGATTTTCCGTGCTTTCCCGTTTTCACACCAGGCAAATGCTGGGGCTGTACCTTAATTGAGGCCACGGCCACTTCCTTCGTACTCCTAGGCCTTGCCTATCCCGTCCTCGCCATAAGACCTATCTGTGTCGGTGCGTCGTAATGCAAATAGCAAGCCAACCTTCACCCCCCCCCCCCACAAGGCCCCTGTTTAACACAACAGATGAGTTCACCTGGAAGAGGTACTGTTCCTCCTCTCCATTTGTATACCCCGATCCAAAGTCTCACGCTCCAGGATACTGCGTTTAAGGCGGTGGAGGTGGGATCCCTCGCTGAGTCCGAGGGAAAAGACAACCCTGGAGGTTAAACGGATTAAGAAAGAAAGAAAGTGGAAAGAAAGATAGAAAGAATATTTTAGAAAATGTGTTTGTATATTTTAAGCTTTCAATAAATAAAAGGCATAAGAATATTTTATTCGCTTTAAAATGGAAATGAGTGCACGGGGGCGTTCAAAGCTTCCATGAGAAGTCAGTGCATTCAGTGTTCATTGATAGGGGATATTAAGAGGGCCACAGCTCGAGGTGACTGAGTGACACTTGAAGCTTCCCATCCCTCCTGGCAGCGTAGGCCTACTAGCCAACAGAAATGAGAATAATAGTAGCTTTAAAATCTCGTGATAGCGGCAGCCAGCCAGGCTGGTATATTACAGTTTCTCCCTTTATTTTGCCGCATATTGACTTCCCGCAAGGCCCTTCAGTATACACTTCAACAGAACTTTGTTACCAGCAATATTGTGTACCTTGAGCGAAGGGAAAAAGGAGCTTTTCTAAACCCTGCTACATATACCGGCAAGTTTCTTGCATGTTACAAACTAAAACTTACTGAATGGGATGTTAATATAAGTGGTGTAGCAATTTCCATAAGGTTCCCTTTGACAGCTCTTTCATACTGAGACATGAAGCATGTAAACTTGGGAAACTATTTCTCAGGTGTCGGTGAGAGGTCAGATGTGTGTCAACTTTGTGCTGACTTCGCTTTATATTTCTGGATTAATTTACCCTAATTGGGCCCGAGCCACGGGACCGTTCCGTGCTTGCACAGCTATGAGGATTTGTTTCGTAAAAGGAGAAGGTCTGATTAATGTAAACTTTTATTCTTCTTTTACTTTTTCTGACACTTGAATGGGGTCGCTGGTGTGAACTATGTTGCGTATGTGGACTTGGCCCTGTTTTTACGGCTAGATGACCCTACTGATGTATTCAATTTACCGCGTACTGTATTTCTGTGATGATCAGTAGTGCGGTGGGTATATTTATTTATTTATTTATTTATTTATTTATTTATTTATTTATTTATTTATTTATTAATTTATTTATTTATTTATTTATTTATTTATTTATTTATTTATTTATTTATTTATTTATTTATTTATTTATTTATTTATTTATTTATTTATTTATTTATTTATTTATTTATTAGTGCGTTTCTCAGTTGTGAAGTTAGGGCTCGAGGCCCTCTCTTACACTAACCACATACTTAAAATAGTTACTTACATTTAATAAATACTTAAAATAGTTAAAACTAAATACATGAATTGAACAGAAGATGAATTTAAATAAATTACTAACTAAATCAAAATTAAAACTAATTAATAATATAAACTCTGAAAACTGCCTAATCCTCAGGCATGCACACATTCATACTTCAACCAGTAAGTCAGCTGGCCTCAGCAGGTAGTCTCGGCAGGGAACCGTAAATCTTCACAAAGAGCTAGTGTAGATATATTAAGACAAATACTTACACCTTGTCCGCGAGCGAGAGGAATTTGCCCGAGGCAGTTAAAATTCCCGACCCGATAGGCAAAAGAATCTATATCTTCTTGAACGGGAGACCGGGAAGCTAAAGAGCCGGACAGTTGATTAACCCATTGAGCTCTGCATATTTGTTCGACAGAAACTGCATAGGGGTTGGAATTATTTTGAAGGAAATAGAATGATGCTTGACATGATGGGAAATTCTTTACTTACAAGAGCATTCAATATTTAAATATACATGAAAACAACATATTATGAATTAATCAATAATACATTACACCTGCTATTCTTTTTTCTTTGTTATTTGCTTTACGTCGCACTGACACTGGTAGGTCTTATGGCGACGGTGGGACAGGAAAGGCCTAGGAATCGGAAGGGAGCGGCCGTGGCCTTAATTAAGGTTCAACCCCAGCATTTGCCTGGTGTTAAAATGGGAAACCATGGAAAACCATCTTCAGGGATGCCGACAGTGGGGTTTGAACCCACTATCTCCCGGATGAGAGCTCACAGCTGCGCGTCCCTAACCGCACGGCCAACTCGCCCGGTCTGCTGTTCTTCTCAGTAGCTGAAAAGTGTTTGGTAAGCCTCTAAACACTATTCCAAATGGAGGGGAACCTGACATTTTTGGCAGAACAACGTCATTTCAGCTCCAATTCCTGGATTTTAACCTGGCGGGGGGTCATCAGCCAGTGAAGGTCTCCCTGAAATTCTCTGCACCGGAAGACTGACACGGCTGATAATTCCTTCAGCTACATCTACTCTGAAATCCGTGTAGTGCATCTTTCTCCCAACAATATTCTTGTATATAACATAGGAATTGAATAAGGTTATGCCCAACGGCATTCACATCACAAGCCGCGAAACGGGGAATACACTTATTTTATTAGCATCACGGGTCCATTTTCAGTCCACCTGCTGAGCTATAACACGGTCATCTCCTTCGATTTCCGCATAATTTTGTTCATCAGAACTGTAACTAGTGTAGTAGTAGTGCCTACTCACACTACTACTAATTTCACTGATAAAATTGCATTCCTAATCATCATTCCTTTTTAAATGGGGTTGTATATTGGTAACCTTGAGTCGTTGCTGGCATATGAAACACTGAAAATGTTACTAGTAAATGAAAGAATGAAAACAGAATTTCGTGCTGTAAGCTTTTAAAATTGGTTATAACTGTATTCACCTTGATCGGGTTTCATAGAGAAGAAGTACCTGTGATGATTGGCACGTCCTTGCGGTCATAGTCCCGGAATTTTAGGCACTTATAGGTTAGAATACAAACTAACTTAAGCCAGTAACAAGTATATCCTACCCTGTACAACGGTTATGCTATGAGATTTGCATAGATGTCAGGGTACGGCCTATAGAACTCCTAGAACTTATGTTACTCTTGCTACGTTATGGAAGAACGGGTTGCGTGACACTTCCTATTACCTAAAACTTATTCCACGCAAAGAAAATAGTATTGCTCTTATGCATCTGCACGTAATGAACACATCCCCTCTGAGACACCCATAATTCGTCGTGATTAAGTGATATACTGTAATTCGTATAATGTATTATGAAAGACAGATAAAAAGGGTGAAACATTTTTGCCCATGAGTTATTGAAATAAGTCCATAATATTTTCTTTTTCATAAATATATTCGTAGGGAGGAAGCATAATGGCAGGAACAGCCATAGATTCGTTGTATTCCTTCATTTTCCTTCTTCTGTGTTACTCTGGTACAAGCCTCATGTAGTCCTTCACTCTGTGAACCGCCGGCAATTCACTTCTGTAGTGAAGATATCTACAGTATTTATTTGTTGCGTGTGTGTTTTTAGACTTTAAATCACTGCGGACATGTCTCGTGTTGAGTGAGAGCTGGTTGTATATTGCATAGTATTTTTGTGTGTTCTATTATTTTCGTACTCTACAGAAGTTACTACTGAAGATTTTATTGTTGTTGTGTGCAGCAATACGTCATGACATAACTTGTATTGATAAAGAAAATTGTCGTGCGTTTTACTTGTGCTTGGTTTTGTTATTTACATGTTCTTTCTTCTTAAGCGCATTTTAATTTTACCACCTTTCTTTAAGACCGAATTTAATTTTTGCTATTGTTTCTGTGAGCGTTACGACATTACAGTAGTACTTCGCGTTGCCTGGGAAAATTTATTAAATGCATCCCTCACCCCTCGATCCCATAAAAGGTATTATTTTTCTATTTTCTCATCTCAATATTCCTTGTGCTTCTACTTATAAATTGATATGTATTCTAGCCTATTACTACCCAAACATCTGATCTCTAGTCATAATACATGCTGTTAATTCTAATCACCAATACGCTCTCTCACATATTTTTTTTAACAGTATATTCATTTTAATCAACATGTTTAATAAAATTTCTGGAATGTTTTCTCTTGAAATTAACACAGTGCACCTCGTTAATTACTACTTGTTCCTCTCAGACGTCTGGCGGCTGATCAATAATGAACGTTATGACACAGGCGCCAGGTAATTATGTGCTTACAAGGGTTAATTAGTATTTAATCTCGTAAGCTGAAATTACTTAAGATTTTTTAATTATATTCATGTTGATATTCCGTATAACGTACCTGTCTCTTTTTATATATAATGATAGTAATAATAATAATACCAAGTGAGTTGGCAGTGCGGTTAGGGTCGCGAAGGTGCGAGCTTGCAAACGGGAGACAGTGCGTTTTATTTAAACCGTGGGCAGCCCTAAAAATGATTTTCCGTGATTTCTCATTTTCACATTAAGAAAATGCTGGATCTGTACCTTAATTAAGGTCAAGACCACTTCCTTCCCAATCTTAGCTCTTTCTCATCTCTCTGTCACCGGAAACCTTCGCTGTGTTAGTGCGATGTTAAACAAGTAGCAAAAATAAAGTTATGTGTTAGAACGACGGGACAATTTATATATACTAATAATTAATCAGACGTGCACTCATGTATTTAGTTATTTTATTGGAGTATGGAATTATGTATCGGCTTAAAATGACAAAAACCGAGCTCGATAACCGCAGTCGCTTAAATGCGGCCAGTATCCAGTATTCGGTAGATAGTTGGTTTGAACCCCACTGTCGACAGTCCTAAAGATGGTTTTCCGTGGTTTCCCATTTACACAGCAGGAAAATGCTGGGGCTGCACCTTAATTAAGACCAGGGACGCTTCCTTCCCACTCCTAGGCCTTTCATGCCCCATCGTCGCTATAAGACCTATCTGTGTCGGTGCGACGTAAAGCAACTTGTAAAAAAAAAAAAGAAACTAGTAATTTCTATTCAATATTGAAGTTCAAGGAAGCTGAACAAAGTAGGCCTACATGAGGCATAAGGGTGCACTTCTCATTTTAATGTGCTCTTCGAAGAACACCGAATCATTTATTCTTTTTACCAAAACAATGGAATATAAAATGTTCTTTTAACTGTTGGAAAGATCTTCTGTTTTCTCTGAGGACAGATGCATATTGAGTGAAACTGCTTACAGCATCAGAAGAGGTAATGAGGGCATATTTGAACTTCACAAGTTGGGTTAATTCCAACGTTAACTTCACACTAAAATCTCCACTCAACATTGCAGCAACATTTCCGATTTCTTCAATTCAGAGTTCTCTGAAAGTACGGCATACATCTTGATTTTTGCTATACCTGCAAATTTACCTCTACCACAATTCAGTTGTTCCACAGTTTTATTCACAATTTCTAAACTTTCAAAAAAAATGATATATACAAATTTGTTAGCCTTTTGAGTACTTTTGTTATGCATGAAAAATTATGCCTAATGAAACAAGTCATTCCTGACACGTGTGTCACAAATAACTGTTTTTGCAGCTTTAATCGAAGCTGGATCTTCAGAATCTATCGCATGCGGAACGTTCTTAATAGAGTCCCATAAGAAATGAAACGGAATGCCTGAATTACGAAATAATGGTGAAACAACTGTCACACTGTCGATTGTTGAGCTGTACAAAAAGTAAAAATTTAAATATTTAGATATAAATTGTTAATGTGTTTCTCCATTGCTTAGAGGACTGTTAATTTAATAGGATTTAATGTTTTGTAACTCTTGACCTACAAAACAAAACAAAACAAAACAAAAGTTAGCGTATCTTAGAGGCGAAGCTTCCACTGTATATAGAGTTGTTTAGTTCTTCTTCCGGGTTGAACCGTGTTATTGTTTTCTGTACATTCCATACAGTTTGGCGACGTTTCGAATACAGGCAGTTCCAAACAAATATACTCACTCTTGGAGTAACAATAAATTCAGTGTTCATTACTATAGATACAAGGTTAATGATGTAATGTAAATTAATAAAGGCCATGAAATCCAGTAAATTAAAGTAACCAGGTCCAGGAAAAGGGAAACAAATCTAGTGTTTCCTGCATGTTCACAAGTGTTCAAAATTGCCTGGCGTGATGAGGCTACCTTTAAGTTAAATAATAGTTCCATTGATCGATACATTTGCACATAGGGGATGGCTGAAAATCCACATACAAGTGTAGAAAACCATGTGAACCTACCAGGAGTTGCATGTGGGGTAGGATATCTTCAATGGGCATCCTAGGGTTATTCACTTTGATCAAAATGTCACGGGGAACATTTACCTAAACTTTCCGCAGAAATCGATCGGTCCATGCATTGCAGAGATGTTTTGTGACGAGGAGTGTTATTTCTAACAAGATGGAGTCCCAACCAGCTACCATCGTGATGTCAGGTGTTATTTCGATGCCACACTTCCAAATAGATAGATTGGGCGAAGAGGTAGCGTTGAATTCCCTGCGAGTTCCCCCAACCTCAGGCCAATGAACCTTTTCCTCGGACGATACAATAAGATGATGTTCACAGCGCAAAAACCCCACAAGTGTCGATGAGTTGAAATAGGAAATTCCAAGATAATGCATTGCAGTTCCAAATGCTTGGCTCGTAACGTTCTTCACTCCATTGATCCACGTCACCAGCTGTGTCATCAGTTTGAATATCTGCAAACCTGCAGCGGGCATTATATTTGTTTTCTTTCTTCTCTGAATTTAACAGTAATTTAAATTAAACCATTAATAACCAACCGGGTTAATGTTTGTCTACATTAACAAACACCGAATTTGTTCATCTTTTCAGTAGTGAGTACATTTTGGGACACCCTGTACATTGCAGTATTCTTTGTCATGGCGACTAAATACCCCTACTCGATCCGAGGTAAAGAGTCTCCCAGGTAGCTAGGGGTATTTCAGTCGCCTTAACAAAGAATTCTGCAATGTATTCGAACTGCCAGCATACTGTACGGAATGTACAGAAAACAATAAATAGCATGGTTCAACCCTGAAGAACTAAATAAAAGTTAGTATGAATGTTAATTTTGGTTAATAGACGTCCAAATACTAAAACTTATGTAAATTAGATCAGATGTTTTTCCTATCCGAGTTAACAAACAAGCAGACTGGCAGGTAACAATTTTAACATCGATCTGAATCATCATAAAAGGTCCCAAAGCATCTAAATGAGACTTCCGCTTAAAATAACCAACAAACGGAAATAATTTTAATTTCATTGATATATATCTTATTATGTTGACATGATATATTCCGATGATAACGAAAAACTTCTGATGGGGGTAAAACTACGATAACATTAACATTGGCAGTGTTTCTGAATGACGATACATCACGAGTGTTGATAAAATCTGCGAGTCATGACTGTGTAATTCATTGTAACAACATACATCACACGAAAGAACAATACGATCATCCATCAAATGTTAAAAATTATCACTCTTTACGCCTTGTCAAATTCTATGCAGTTGTGTAATGCGCCGGGTGATATATTAGTATCAGGTCTGTGCTGGTCATTAATAGCTACCGCTATGTTGTTCTCCACCAAATATGTCGAACCAGTAACAATCATCATTCTTATGTGAATGGTCGACTGGTTTGGATTGTTCTATTCGTGCTTGTGTTGCTAATAAAGTTCCAGTTTCACGGATACAATTGTGTCAAACAGATAGTCTACTGTATATTCGTGCTATGTAGTTATTTGAAACCAGATACAAGGAATGCTCTTGTGTGAGAATTAATGCTGCTGGAATTAAGCCCAGCTTACAGTGTGGCTTTAAATTGGAGGCGAGATAAAGGATTGGGATCTGATTCTGCCCTCTTTTTTACTAACGTTTAATAAATGTATGCAAAACAATTATTTGTGGTCTATGGGTTAACAAAGCACAGTATCTTTCCGCCCGTCTGGCTGGGGTATGATGGGACTGAAGCATTGGGACGGTATGCTGTCAGTATAAAGTAGCCTAAATAATAATAATAAGAAGAAGAAGAATCATAGCCGCGTCTGTGGTGTAGTGGTTAGTGTGATTTACTACTACCACCGGAGGCCCGGTTTCGAGGGCTGGAACGAGGTCCACACAGCATCTGGAGGTCAACTGAGTAGAGGGGAGTTCGATTCCCATCTCATCCATCCCCAAAATGGTTTTCCGTGGTTTCCTACTTCTTCTCCAAGCAAATGTCAGAATGGTACCTAAAGGCCACGGCAGCTTCCGTCCCTCTTCCTTGTCTATCCCTCCCAATCTTCTTTCCCCCCCCCCCCTTCAAGGCCCCTGTTGAGCACAGCAGGTGAGGCCGCCTGTGAAATGTACGGGTCCTCCTCACCAGTTGTATCCTCCCGACCCAAAGTCTCACGCTCCAGAACACTGCCCTTGAGACGGTAGAAGTGGGATCCCTCGCTGAGTTCGACGGGAAAATCAACCCTGGAAGGTAAACGTATAAATAAATAAATAAATAAATAAATAAATAAATAAATAAATAAATAATATGGCGTAGGGATTTGGCGACCCCATCGCCCAATGGCTAACCACTGCAATCAGCCACCCGAATATTGCCGGGGAAACTATACCTAGTTAGAGTAGGAAGAAATGCCTGCTCTTAGCCAGAAAACATCGTGAGGCTCTCCAAGGCACACGACCTTGGTAGTTTTTTGGTAAGTGTGAAATATCACTGACCCCCAATCTAAAGATTTTCAACTGTCTTTAAGGCATGGATGAAAGTTCTGCAGAAACTACTACCCTAGGTGGTACCAACCCACCTTCGCCTTGAGCGAAGCATGCAATCCTTCGGATTCTGGGGAGCCTGCACCGACATGCATGGAGGTTTCGGAGACTCCAGGAAGGATCCAACGCAAACGCCGGAATTTATTTGCTACCTTTAACACGAATTCCCTTCGAAAGATGGCAAATTGAAACAACTAATTGATACGTTATCCCACCATCAAATATTGATTGCAGCGATTCAAGAAACAATATTCACCCATGAAGTCAGAGGGTTACAGAATCTTTAAAGGAAAATCTGGTAAACGTGATATAAAAACGGTTCCCAACCTTGGCACAGGTTTCATAGTCAGTAAGAAGATTCTGGATTCAGTCACTAACTTCGCTTCACCCAGTAGCCGAGTTTCAACACTCTCCTTCCAGAGTGCAAACAAAGTTTATACTATTTTGAATGTTCATGCGCCAATCAATCAAGCGAATAAGAAAGACCCAGAAGGAACAGATAATTTCTTGGAAGATCTTGAAGACGTTCTTAGTAAGATCCCAGACAAACATACTATTATACTTCTTGGAGATTTCAATACACAGCTGGGTAAAGAGAGAAAGTTCCAAAACATTATCGGAAACTATCCGGCACTGCAGAGAACAAACCCCAACGGAGACAGGCCCGTGGAGCAATGTAAGGTCTTCAGGTTGGTTCGAACACCTGCCCAGGAAGCAGAAGACTTAGACATCTCCGAATCCTAATGTGGGGGAGTTTCAAATTGACCACGTCTATCCAAAACAAAAGTTAAACTGATTCCGACAAACATCAGATAGAGCCACTTGAAGACGATTAGTCGATTTGATACTGAAAAACTACGCTCATTTCCTGAGTTTACGAAGAAATTAGAATCCCTCAATTCGCAGAGCTGGAAAGAGCTACAACAGACCTTGGTTACAACAGCAAAGGAAACAGTTCCACTAATCAAGTCAAAGAAACATGCTTGGCGGAATGATGAATGTGACTCAGTGGTAAAACAAAGAACCAAGATAACTGGGAAGACTTGGTGAACGAGAGATAATGCGTGCCAAAATCTATTCACAATGTAAAATGTGCCTACAACAAGAATCAGCTAACACAGATTGAGCACGACTTCTAGAGGAACAACACTAGGGACTTTAACAGAACCTTCAAACGCGAACTAAACAAGTATAATTCAACAAGCTTCCATTTCAAAAACCCGTATGAGAAACTAGCTTACAATGACAAAGATAATTGCCAGATTCTAGCGAAGTATTTTGAATCTCTTCTTAATTGTGAAATTCCAGTATCCACTTCCTCATTTGGAGATAATATACACGTCAACCCCAATCCATCCCCGCCCCCTGGGAGAGTTGGCCGTGCGGTTAGATCTGGGCGGCTGTGAGCTTGCATCCGGGAGATAGTGGGTTCAAAGCCCACTGTCGGCAGCCCTGAAGATGGTTTTCCGTGGTTTCCCTTTTTCACACCAGGCAAATGCTGGGGCTGTACCTTGAAAGGCCACGGCCGCTTCCTTCCAACTCATAGGCCTTTCCTATCCCTTCGTCGCCATAAAACCTATCTGTGTCGGTGCGACGTAAAGTCACTAGCAAAGAAAAAAGATTCATCCCCTCCAACGATAGAAGAAATCAAACAGATTATCCAGTCTCTGAAGAATAACAAGGCACCAGGTGAGGACTCGGTAACTGCTGAATTGTGGAAGTATTCTGGTAACAAAATGATTGATAAATTGACTGACATCATCAACTAGATTTGGGAAACCGAGAAACTTCCACATGACATGACTTCTGTCATGATTCACCCACTGCATAAGAAAGGGGACAAAACGAATGTTAACAATTACCGTGGCGTTTCCCTCCTATTGATATCTTACATCATTTTCTCAAAAGCTCTGCAGACTGGGGCAGAACAACAACTTGATCCACAACCGGAAGTTTACCAAGCAGGGTTTAGGAAAGAGCGCTCATGTGCCGAGCAAATTATGCATCTCAAATCTATCCTTTCATATCTGAAACTAAGGAACAAGAAATTTTTGCGACCTTCGTCGACTTCAAGAAGGCCTACACCTCGATTGATAGATTCACTCTAAATTAAATTCCTAAAGGAATTTAGCTTGCATAACCAAACCAGGGAAATATTCAAAAGGACCCTAACTAAACCTCGAGAGTTAAATTCAGAGGATAAATTTCAGACGCTTGCAAGATAAAGACAGCAGTTAGATAGGGAGAAGGGCCCTCGCCCCTGATTTTTAATTGCGTACTTGAAAAGGTCATCCGTGAGTGGCGCGATGAAATTAACAACGATGGGCTCCAAAATAGTGTGAGATTGGGTTACAAGAACATGAACCTTTCAATTGATTGCCTAGCTTTTTGAGATGATCTAACAATTTTCTCCGATTTTTTAGACATGGCTACAAAGCAAATTAATCACTTCAAGACACAGGCGGAAAAAGCAGGCCACCGGATATATTTGGAGAAAACGCAGTTCATAAACAACATCAGATTGGCACCAAGAGAGCTAAAAGTAAACCAGGGGGCAATCAAACGGACAGATAAGTTTAAATATCTTGGCTAGTGGATAGAACCAAACATCGCTGAAAAAGAAACTTTTGCATCGCGCATAAATAAAATGGAAATGGCTTATCAACAGACCAAAGACGTTTAAAACAAAAAGTCCATATCCTTGAGCGCAAAACTCAGACATTACTGCACTGTCATACGACCAGAGGCAATGTATGCAGCGGAATGCCTTGCTATGAACAAGAAAAGTCTGATAGAAAAATTGGAAATTAAAGAAAGAAGGATCTTAAGGAAAATTCTTGGCCAAATTAAAGATAAGGATGAATATAGACGTCGGAATAACCGTCAACTGTATACTAATATCCAGAAGAGCTCTGATATCACGCTGAGAAGGAGAATTGAATCGGTTATTTGAGAAAACACCCATGTCCATTTTCGGGCAAAATTGGTTTAATTCGTATACTGTATATTTACATCATTTTCATTCCCATCTTTCAGAGAGAAAATGCATACATGTCCTTCTCATTATAACGGTTTTACTGGGACCTTGGACATTTTCTCCTGGCCTACTATGAATAGGTAGGACATATCTGAGGAACTCAAATAACAGGCACGACAAGACATTCTCTTGGTGTTTTTGTTAACAGGGAGGATGTCCTTGAGTAACTGTAATGAGTGATGATGTTAAGACGGACCATGTTGGAAAATATTCTGAATTTTGAATTTAATGTTCTTGTATGAAGGGAAATTAAAAAATGAAACATATACATAATTGAAGTGTGATATCTCATTTTATCATTAGAGTTTGTTTATTTGAGAAATCACACATGTCCAGTAACTTTCAGTCCCCATATTACTTATTGTTTTCAAAGATAAGAATTATCACAACAGATCTAATAAATAATTGATACAGAAACCAGATACTAATTCCAAACATTAGCAGTTGTATGCATGTTTTTCCACTTTTCTCAAAACTAGTAATAGTGGACATGTGTCCTTTCTCAAATAACCGATTCAATTGCATGCTATGGCCACTTGCTAAGAATGAAACCCACACGATTATCGAATCAGACCTTTACCTACTTTAAAGGTAAGAAGACCCAGCCAACTTGGTTCAAGGAGGTGGAAAGGGAACTACAGGAGATGGGGATCACTTATGAAGATACAGAAGAACGCAACCCACTCAGGAGGAAACTAAAATACAGCCAGAGTTTTCAAGAAAGGCCAAAGTTGAAGACGGGAAAGACGTGGACGGAGGAAAGAAAAGAGTAACACCGGCAACGAATGAAAGAGAGAAGACAGCTGAAATAACGTGGTCCTCAGTAGGCAGATACAAACAAACAAACAAATAATAATAATAATAATAATAATAATAATAATAATAATAATAATAATAATAATAATGGCCTGGCTCCTTAGATGGCTATGAGTTCGATTCCAGGCCGAGCCAGGGATTTTAACAATACATTTTTAATTCACTCATGATGTTGCTCACGTAGTGGTACTAATCATACGAAATGTAGACCCACGGGGTATCACACATTATGGTACCACCCACAGGCAACACAGACCCATGGTGTTCCGCACGTAAGGGTACTACTATCATTCAACGTAGACCCATGGTGTTCCTTATATAGTGGTGCTAGTCGTAGGTAAGGCACGCCCATCCTGAACGCAATGGAACCACCCCCATTTGAACTCACAGCTCGGCGCCTACTCTCACTACTGTAGACTCTAGGCTATGCAACCGAGCACCCGCTCCCCCGCCCCGGTGGAATGCACACGATGGTACTAATCACAAGTAGTCTCATAGTTCTAATTTTATCAACACTTGGTCGCCCCTTTTAGTTGCCTCTTACGAAGGGCAGGGAATACCATGGATGCATTATTCTTCTGCGTCCCTCACCCACAGGGGGAGCTACTTGCAACGGTCTTCATCACGCTCTACCGAACATATGGTACTAAATCAAAGATTTATCACGAAGTTACCTGTGTCAAGAAACATACCTGCCTTTAACCTATTTTGTACTAACACTTACTGATGTTCATTATTTCGTAATGCATATCCATACGAAAAAGTGTTGTTACGCGAACCAGGTGTGTTTTTAGTCAAAACAGGGCTTACTCAAACATTATGCTTCTACATGAGTGAACAAAACATTCACGGGTGGAAACTGTTACCCAGTGCATCATAACAGTTTTGAATATGGTAATAGGTAAAATATTATTGGGTAGACTTACTGATATAGTATACTAGCTGCTGTACCCGTGCTTCGCTACGGAATTCTATACTGTATACAGAATTCTAGATGAAGTCGTATACACGTTCTGAATAAGATTTTAATAAATTGCAAAAAACATAGCTGTTTAAAAATTAGATTTTAAGCGCCTTGACCTAAACTATTATTTAATCCGACATGAATAAAGTTATCTACAGCCTATACTGCAGAGCTTTGTTCACCAACTTTATATATGGATTTTCACTGAATTCTGTTCTTCCATTTTCTCGTGACTCGGTATTGATCAGGACTTAGCAACACAAATCGAAATTCTTTAATATCTCTGTTATAGGTGGTATGGTAAACATGTATAAGGCATAAATTATCAGAAATGTTATTCTATATAACTGTGATGGATAGCACCACTAATAAACACGACTTGCGTGAATTGAATTTTAGGCTTTCCCCCAAACTGCCATTTCACTCAGCGTAAATAAAATTATGTATAGCCTCATTCCCCGACTTTACATACCGATTGTTCGGCTCCATGGATAAATGGTTAGCGAGCTGGTTCGATTCCCGGCATTGTCAGGAATTTTAACCATCATTGGTTAATTTCTCTGGCACGGGGGCTGAGTGTATGTGTCGTTTTCATCATCATTTCATCCTCATCACGACGTGCAGGTCGCCTACGGGAGTCAAATCAAAAGACTTGCACTTGGCGAGCCGAACATGTCTTCGGACACTCCCGGCACTAAAAGCCATACGCCATTTCATTACATACTGATTTTCATAAAATTACCTTCAGCCATTTCTTCGTGATGAGAGTATATACAGTACAGTACAGTACAGTACAGACAGACAGACAGACAGACAGACAGACAGACAGACAGACAGACAGACAGACAGACAGACAGACAGACAGACAGACAGACAGACAGACAGACAGACGTGATGGAAAATTTGAAAGTGCATTTCCTTGTTACTAAGGACATGACCGATACAGAAATACCAATCTTTAAAATCTGAGCAATGTACAGACAAAACTCTTATTATAGATAAAACTGAAGGACGGATGAGTTTCAAAGCAATCAGTTATTTACACGTTTCATCATAAAATCGCACCAGGTTTCTTTCGAAGAACTCATCTCATTTCGAGTTCGTGGAAACGCGACGCTGTTGGCATCCTCGAAAGTGCCATACAACTTCTAGTCCACATGTAAAGTATTGTCTGTTAATGACAATCTTGTCCACAGGAGAACGATGTAAAGTGTACCTTTCAGTGGTGCGAACATCATCTACTCCAGAACAGGAAGAAGGCCGACGAGATTGGAAATGCTTTTTTGCAGTGTATACTGTAGGCTTATATAGTATATCTCTCTCGAATAACCTTCCTTGGTAAACACTCACTGTCGTCCGTCTCTGACGGTATTCAGTTTGCATAACTTCTACGAAATGTGTCACGTTCTCGCTTTGCGTAACGTTTCTATTTCTTTAACCGATAGTTTTATTTCTCGATTGGTTGGATGATTTTATCTTCCAACAGTGAACTCATCACCAGTGTGTTCAGGCAATATATCATTTTGAAATTGGAAATAGAGAGTTCGCTTGTAAGGGAGTTAATTTAGCTGGAACGGAGTACAGGTCAGGGAGCAGCTGTGCAACCAATTAGAGGCGAGATGAAGCTTCATTTCTAACTTTCATGATTAGGTCTTGGCATAACTGTTCAAAGAAAGTAATGCAATATTTTACACATCAATTCCTTAATGATGGCTGTGAGCTTATTTGATGGTACATGTCACGTCACGTCCCCACACTGCATTTATTACATCATATTATTATTATTATTATTATTATTATTATTATTATTATTATTATTATTATTATTATTATTATTATTATTGGATTGTATTAAGGTAAGCATATTTGAAGCTCGAAGGTCTCCATGTTAGATATTAGTAATTTAAATTGTACAGGCAGTTGGGGAACATACAGCCATTTCCAGGTTTGGAAAATCATCTAAGGAAAACGTCAGTGAGTCATGCGGAGAGTCCAGGTCTCGGCGGGCGTAGTCGGGATATAGTGATGTGTTGCAGAGCGTGGATATCTCTCGCTCTTGAGTGGGTTGACAGGACTAAACAAGCTTGATTTTCGACATGGAGTGGTGGGGAGAAAGAAGTCTACAGATACTTTTGGGAGAAAGCGACCCAGCGAACATTGCTACCACTCGCGAACAGTTTGTGGAGGACTTTACTGTGAATATTATCTACTATGTCTTTTGCCTATGAGCATGAATGTGTGTAGGTTTGATTATGGACAAAAGGAGTAGAGTTGTGGTTTGCTTGTTAATACTTTTACAACTCTTGTGCTAAGGTACTGAGCTTGGTCTTCTATATCTCGAGACAACTTTCGGTAATCTATGGCCTGGTTTCAAGGCATAGATCAACAGCTTGTGTTTGTGCAAGCGAAAGTTTCTCTAAAATCAAGTGATGTTGTCGGTGAAAAAGAGGTACAGCATCAACAGCATCAAAGTAGCATACCATGTGTTGATGGTAAGAGCCGGCGATTTGTGCTGATACACAGAAACAGTGGGGCAATAGTTAGGGGTGCATTACACTTGCATTCGGGAGATGGTGGGTTATAATCTCACCGTCGGCAGCCCTGAAGATGGTTTTTCCGTCGTTTCCCGTTTTCACACCAGGTAAATATGCTGGGGCTATACCTTAATTAAGGCAACTGCCAGTACCATCCAAATTCTAGCCCTTTGCCGCCCTTTCCTCGCCGAAAACATTGCATTAATGCGACGTTAAAATCAGTAGCAAAATGTATACATACAGTGATGGGAAAAGTACAAGAAAACAGTAATTGGCCTTGATTACAGTTCCTTGATAAATATTTAACTCAATTATGATTACAAATAACTTTTAAAAAATTACTTTATAGAACCTTAGTCTTAAGGCAATCACTGATTTTTTTTTTTGCTTGGGATTGAAATAATACAAAAGTTTGCAAGGCAAAGGAATGTTTTACTTTATTTTGAGTGTTTTCTGTAATGAGACATTAAGTGGCTATTATCACTAGGTGAGAGTTATAATTTCCTAAATGATCTTTTTCCCATTATTTTTATTTTAGTTGTAGCGTTTGAAATGATTTTCCATTTACTTTGCAAATAAATTAATTGGTTCTTAAAATTCTCTTGGCGAGTCGGTCGTGCGGTTAGGGACGCGCAGCTGTGAACTTGCATGATATAATTTTTACGATAGCATTACCTGAAGTAAGTACTGAAAGAGAAGTACACAAGTTAAGAAATGGGGTTTATCAACACAGAAGAAATAATAATAATAATAATAATAATATTAATAATAATAATAATAATAATAATAATAATAATAATAATAATAATAATAATAATAATAATAATAATAATAATAATAATCATAATAATAATAATAATAATAATAATAATAATAATAATAATAATAATAATAATAATAATAACGTTTTTACGCCCCACTAACTATATTTTTGTGGTTTCACGGACTACTGTATTGAGTCCTCATATTTCTCCCCGCTGGAATTCTTTTACGAGCCAGTGAATCTACTGGCATGAGGCTGGCAATTTGAGCATCTTGAAATACGACTAGACAGAGCCGAGATCGCACTCATTATCTCGAGCAGAGAAGACCTGCGCTGTACCGACTGAGATATTCAACTCGACACTCAGAAGAGTATGCGCTAAATCTTACTAATAGTTAGATAACATAAAAGTACGCACTTTTTGAAAGTATAATTCACATAGTGTGTAAAATGACCACGTAGTATTTTGTGCCAGTACTCCTGAATATCAGCGAACAACATGTTTATGTGAAAAGTTATTTTAAGTTTTAGGCCGAGGTTATCTTTAATGACTAAAGTTCAAAACAAACATAAGGAAAATAAGTACTAAATTATAACTTATTTGATGGTGAAGTTCGAACCATCTGAGAAATATTATTTTTTAAATATAATACAGTGTACAGCATAAGTCAGTTAATCGCAGCACATTATCTCACATTATCGTCGATGGTCAAATTTAAGCTAATTAAGTAATGGCGAAACCTATGCACAGTGAAGAAAATTTGCTTAAGGGCTACTGGCAGAACTGGCTTGTTAGTAAAGAGCGACAAGCTGGTTTCATTTGTGCATTCATTGTTCGTGTGAGAAAATTGTATTATGAAGAGAAAATTATCCATATAAGAGCGCGTGTTTGTTTAACAGTAACGGTGGCAACTTGATCGAAGTTACCAAGATGTAACAATGTAACGTTCTCAGACACCATGCAGGCAAGCTATCTACAAATTAAATTGCTGCTTTGAGGAGGACAGGTTCTGTAGCTGACTTGCTACGCAATGGGTGCCTAAAATCAATAACTACAGAAGAAAATATGCATGTCGTTGTACAAGTATTCATTAATCACCCCAAAAGTTATCAATAAGAGCATGTAAGGACGCACAACTTTCTGCCAGAAGTGTAAGGGGAATGTTAAACACGTTACATCTAAAGCCTTATAATTTTATAAGCCTACATTGTTATACGTCCTAACCGATTATGATTCTGATCTAATACGTGGATTCTGTGTGAGTGGAATGTATTAGAAAAATAATTCTTGATCCGGAATTAAAGTGATTCTAACTCTTACAAAGTCCGGCCCCACAGTGTAGGGGGCAACGCGTCCGCCTGTCATCCGGTGGCCCCGGGATGGATTCCTGGCCGGGTCGGGGGTTTTTAATTGTAAATGATTAATATCCCTGGCCTCGGGGCTGGGTGTTTGTGTCGTCCTTAACGTCCCTTTCCTCACATTCAACACTCTACACTTCCGCAGTTCCACTTATATGCAGGTTCCTATCACATGGTGAATGTAGTGGCAAAAAAATCTATAGAGGTCGACGCCTCGAACAAATATCATTTAGAAAACTTTTAAAAATAATTTTGTGGTTTTAAATTAGATGGAAGAGTTACCAAACATAATTGCGTGTATTGGACTTCTGAAAATCCACGGTTTGTAATTGAGAAAATTAAATATACTTGGAGTTACGGTCTGGACGCGTATTTGCAGCGAAGAAATGATAAGTCCTTATTTTTCAATGGGGCTAGCAGGTACCTACGAATGATAAGGAAAGTTGTGGTAGAATTAGACAATAGCAGTGCGAAAGAAACTTACTTGGCAGCGAGGTGGTGCTCTACCGCTGTAGGTGTTAAACGTCCTTGCTTACGAGGTGCCAGTAAAATATTTAAAGTCATGAACGTATATGAACACCTTCAAAATCCACCGGGAGAGGCGGGATCGAACTCGCGAACTTCAAGTCAGAAGACCAGCGTATTACTGTCTGAACTACTCAGTCTGCCTGAACTGTATTATTTCCCCTCATTCATGGTGCTTAGACACTGAGGAAATGACGTCAATAATTCTTGTGACATGTCCTGAAGGTTATGAAAGTAAAAGTAATTTGTTGTGGGAGATTATCCATCAAGATCTCATATCTGGTGAGAAGAGATTGTGTAACACAGAGCCACGAGTTGGATATTGCTCCCGTTTACTTCTGCCAGGTTCCTAGGTGCTATATATCATATGCAATCCCAGCTCTTGATATATTTACCATTTATCTTCTCTTCATAGCCCTTCTCTTTTCAAACTACCACTCACATTTATCAGGATTCAGACCTCAGTGTGTGTGCGTCAAGGAGCAACTAAAGGGGCATTACGCTGCAGCCCGGTTAGTTGTAAAGTTCGTCGGGTAACGGTACTTGCAGGGGATCACGTCTGTTAAGCTTGGCAGTGGAGAGGTTTTTCTGAGTTTCCAGTCTCTGAAGTCGAGCAGCTCCCTCTCTCTCTCACACACACTCTCTCTCTCTACATTATATACCTACAATCTCCCTCTGGGTCAAATTTGTCAAATACCTGATATCCTTATTCGTTGGAGTTGTAATACACTCTATCGGAGATAGTGGCAGCAGAAGAAAGAGAATCTGAGAGTCAGTCAGTGTGATGTTTTAAGGGCTTGGGACATCGCAGGTTATGGCATTTTGTTTTTCTTCCGGCTGGGCGATATCGCAGCATTCAAGGCTCAGGCTTTCAACCCCCAGTATTATTACTTCTTGTTATATTATTTTTCATGTGATCGTCTCTTCACTGTTCTATTATTATTTCAGTAGGGGCTAATGGAAGCGCAGTTTTGCTCTTAATAATAAACAATCACGAAAACTATGACCGTGGTCAGTTAGTTCGTTACCAGGTCCAGTGAACAATACTTCCACGTCAGCGATGCTTACCGTTCTTGGACTTCGCAATAAAATTATGAATTCATGAATATGTCTGTTATTACAGCCCACACTGTATCCGACATAAAATATTAGAATATTGGTTATGTACGTTGCACATGCTTAAGGTAAAATTATTATATCTGGATATACATAGATGAGTATGAGAAACATAACAATTGCTAAGACAGTTTGGAAAATTACATTTTGCGTAATTTTTTTAAATTGCAGTGTTCCGATACAAATATATCCGAACGGATAAATATGTCATTTCCTGTTTTGGCCCCAAAAGTATTCCTGTACGATTGTATACTAACGGCGGTTATTTCTTAACTTAAATATCGAGTTTCGAGAGAGTTTTTTCATGATATTGTAACAAACAAAAGTACAAGAAAAAGGAACGAACAGACAAGCAGACAAAATTTGAAAATAGAAATAATTGAACTGAACCCACTTTCGCCTTCAGTATAGACCTACACAATATGAGATTAAAGCAAATTATGAAGCAAAACTTTGCAGCATATTATTTACAGTTGCCTTTAAGTTGCACCGACACAGATAGGTCGTAATGCGATGATAGGATTGGACAGAGCTAGGAATGGGAGGGAATAGGCCGTGGCCTTAATTAACGTACAGCCTCAGTATTTGCTTGGTGCGAAAATAGGAAACCACGGAAAACCATGTACTGGGCTGTCAACAGTGGTGTTCGAACGCACTATCTCCCGAATGCAAGCTCACAGCTGTGCGTCCCTAAACGCACAGCCAATTCGCTCGGTACGTATAAAATTACACTTTTATTTGTCTATTTTCTTATGTGGTCAAGTGACTTTCAACCTTGTCCCAGCCCATTCGGTTTTTCTTGCAAGGGACTAACTAAGCCACCTCGAGGAATCTCCCAGCCCGCCGGAGGACATACCGCGGCCCTTCCTCTATCGTTTCCTTCGTCTAGTTTCTCCGCGCGATTTCTGGAATGTACACGGGAATGCTACATCTCTAGCCGAACCCTGAATATTCCAGTAGCCCATCATTGAGGTATGAATATAAGGCCGCTGCGAGCGAGGTTGTTGTTGGTATCGGAGTGTCTAGAGTGTGGCTAGACTGAAGATGCGTGCATAACGGAAGACTGTGTTCTACCTGAGAGTACTGTGTATTAGTGTAGTTCTGTGAACTGATGCTCAGCGACGGAAGCCGCTATCGTGAGTGTGAGGGTAATTCGACCTGTGTTAATGTTCGCCGTTATGAGTATCGTCCTGCTGTTGAATACTGTTGAGCTGTTGCTGTTAAGTTGTTCACTGCATATTATTGTGTGAATTGCTGGACTTTCTCTGGTGTCGATCCAAGGAACGGTCATCGTGTGTGGTGTAGACCGTAGCTCTGTGTTCAAATCCAGCAGTCTACACACAGCTGCTGTATAATTTGACTGGACTTGGGGAAGTGGAAGTTAGGATTAGCCGTCCCCAGGTAATAGGAACGGTCCGGACTGCCTGCTGTGCTCTAAGGAAAAGAGACTTGTAAATAGACAGCAATTAGTAAGTGCGGCATTTCATGGTTGATTATAATTGTGTGTGCATATGTGCATGTGTAAGCATTTATGGGGTCATCCTGAAACAAATTAGTGCAATGAAACAGACGGAGTTCTATTCGCAGCAATATGTAATATATAATGGCCTGACTCCTTGGATGTACTGTATGATCAGCGTAGTGATTTTCGGTTCAGAGGGCCCCTGATTCGATTCCCGACTGGGTCAGAGATTTAAACCTTGTCTGGTTAATTCCTCTAGGTCGTAGGCTGGGTGTTTAGTGTTCATCTTAACACACATCTTCATTTACATATAACACGTCATGCTACAAACCACCACAGGGATACGCAGTAGTGAATACATCCCTCGCACAGGGTTGCTGTGAGAAAAAACATCCAATCGTACAATTTGGCTTAATCTACGTTAGCGCAGACCACAGGTGATTAGGAACAATGCCAGGAAGTAAAGAAAAATAATGTAATACTTAGTGTGAGGATGTATCACAGAAGACAACAAATCTCTGAGATACCGTCCATAATACCGACTTCATTACGTTATTAGCCTTACGGAGAGAATATGTGCAGAAACTTTATCAGCCCTGCGCTATAGTTGGTGAATCGTCGTCACATGTGAAAAAATGCGATCACAGCCTATGAACCTGGAAAACAACTAGGTATCTGAAGTAAACGTTGTCAAACGTCTGTACTCCTTCAGGGATGCACGATGCAAAACATCTGAAGAACACTGTGCTTATATAAGTTGTGCTACCCCTAATAATTACATGGGCAAAATTAATTTTCAAATTTTACACTATTCTAGGTACGCTTAGGAGCAGCGACTCTGAAGGGTTGGTTTATACCCGAAGGAGGTGCTTCTTCCCAAAGTATACAAGTTTATTCTCAGTATCTATGTACGAAAGGTTGAAAAAACGAGAGAATAATTTCGTCTAGTGTACTGACATCCACAGTTTCTTCCGAGTACTGCACTTGTTAATGACAAGGTAAATTTCCTCGACTCATTCGTATTACGAGCTACCGTGACTCAATTTGGATTTTGACCGGGGCTACAAACCTCGATGACATTCTCGGCACGAGCAGATGTTTTATGTAATATATGCTTTGCAAAGGCGAAGTGATAAAGGCGTGATGGGTTCACCTTGAAAGAAGTGGGCTCGGTGGCTCTTGGGTTCACTCATCCTGGACTAGAAATGAGATCCAGATTTATTCCAGGGGACAGAGGTGGTGGGCTTAAGCTAACCACTTTATCCCCCTTAGTCCAGAAGTTATGGGCAGTGGAGGCCATTTTCCGACGTTTATTGTGGAATTAAAAAAGATACTTCATTACCGCTAAATAAGGGTATATGAAATTCCTCCTTAGAACGATTTCAACCGTCTTTTGTGTGGATATCCTCACTTACTTACTTCTGGCCGAGGTATTTAAATCCCAATAGTCAATATGGTAAGTCATACTTTCAGCTATTTACATGCCAAGTAGTTCAGTCAGTAGAGTGCTGGCCTTCTGAACTCTAGTCTGCGCGTTGCCTGGCTCAGACTAGTGGTATTTAAAGGTTCTCAAATATGCCAGCCTGGTTTAGATAGATTTACTAGCACGTAAAGAAGCTCCTGTGGGTGAAACGTCTGGCAACTTGGGATCTCGTATAACCAAAAATGACATGGCTCTTGAGTCAAGGTCAATAATTTCACTATAGACAGCTTTCGATTGGCTGACAGAATTGGCTGCAGCCAACAACCTTAGTCTGAAGAGAAATAAGACTGTGACAAATGACTTTTAAGAAAGGGGGAAGACAGGCGACTGGAGATATATTCTTGGACGAAAACCACTTTTTTTGCTATTTGCTTTACATCGCACCGACACTCATAGGTCTTAGGGCGACGATGGGATACGAAAGGGCTAGGAAGTGGAACGAAGCGGTTGTGGCCTTAATTAAGGTACAGCCCCAGCATTTGCCTGGTGTGAAAATGGGAAACCACGGAAAACCATATTCAGAGCTGCCGACAGTGGGGTTCGAACCCACTATCTACCGATTACTGGATACTGGGCGCACTTAAGCGACTGCAGCTATCGAGCTCGGTGGAAAACCACTTAACAGAGTAACTAAATTCAAATACCTTTGAATAACATTGCAAGTATAAGGAATCAACTTTACAGCACACACTAAGGAAAGAACAACAGCAGCAATAATCGTCATAAATGACATTCAGTTTATGCAAAAGATTTCCCTAAAAACAGCGTTAAAACTATTTACGGTTAAACGTGTTTCAGTAATAACGTACGGTATCAATTACTCTGGCAACACCTGATATTGAGCAATTTAAAGAACACGGAAAATAAAGGCAACATTCCTAAAGAAAGCACCATGTTTATCAAAATTTGCTCCTTCCAGATTGGTATACCAGCTAGCCAGGTATAATATGCTGATAGAGGAGTTGCGACAAAATTGCCTTCTACCATCAACGCCAGCATACCTAGGATTGCTTTTGGGACATCACAGGAAGAAGTCAGAAATCTGGATAGAATTTTACAATACGGAAGCTGTAATCAGGGACGATTGGAAGAGCCAACCGAGAAAGTGATCATGTGTTTAGGGTCGCGTTGTTGTGAGCTTACATTCGGGAGATAGTAGGTTCGAACCCCACTGTCGGCAGCCCTGAAGATTGGTTTTCTGTGGTTTCCCACTAGGCACTGGGCAAATGCTGGAGCCGTACCTTAGTTAAGGCCACGACTGCATCTTCCCTACTCCTAGCCTTTTCCTATCCTTTCGTCGCCATATGACTTATCTGCGGCGGTGCGGCGTAAAGGCAGTTGCAAAAAGAAGAAAAAGAGAAAAACAGCCAATTAACACTACGGCACGTAGCAAACAGGCTAGACGTGTATGGTTTTCATTTTAAGGTTTGCGCCGCGGAGAGGTTCCACTCGTCAAAGAAGGAATGCATATGCCCTTTATGCGGGAAGCCATGTTATCGTTATCACGTGATATAATGTCAAGAGAGATAGACGTCGTTGAAAAAGTTTTGTACGGAATGACAGCAATCAGTGATGAGAAGAAATGCTCTGTTTAGAACTTTTTCCTACTGATAAAACTCTCTTGTACATTGTAGGCTTATGCTGTTCGTGAAAATTAATAAGAACAATAAGGTAGAGAGTTGGGCGTAACACCAAAAAAAAAGTTCAAAATTTTGTTACCTTATATACTACACTGCCTTTTCCCTATACAACAATAACTGATACAAGTTTGTCTTCCTTTCTTAATCCGTTTACCCTCCAGGATTAATTTTTCTCCCTGACTCAGCGAGGGATTTCGTCTCTACCGCCTCAAGCGTAGTGTCCTGGAGCGTGAGAATTTGGGCTGGGGAATACAAACGGAAAGGAAGACCACTACCTCGCGCAGGCGGCCTCTCCTGCTATGCTGCGATGTCTTGTGGGGATGGGGAGATTGAAAGGGATAGACAAGGAAGAGGGGAGTGAGCGGCCGTGGTCTTAAGCAAGGTACCATCCTGGCATTTACCTGAGGAAGAAGTCAAAATCCACAGAAAACCACTTAGAGAATGGCTAAGGTGGGAATCGAGCCCCCCATCTACTTAGTTGACCTCCCGAAGCTGAGTGGACCCGTTCCGGCCCTCGTGCAACTTTTCAAATTTCGAGACAGAGCAGGGAATCGAACCCGGGCCTCTGGGGATGGCAGCTAATCACGCTAACCACTACACCACAAAGGCGGACGTATGTAAAAATATGTCCAGTTTTTTTCAGCTAACTCATGAAGTCATCAAGAGAATGAGATGTTTTCAGAATCAATTAATGCTTGTGTCACGAGAAGTTGGATACGTAGTTGTATATCATTGCTTGAGGTGTCCGACTCGTTGGCTGAATGGTTCAGAGGGTCCCGGGTTCGATTCCCGGCCGGGTCGGGGATTTTAACCTTCAATGGTTAATTCCAATGGCCCGGGGGGCTGGGTGTTTGTGCCGTCCCCAACATCCCTGCAACTCACACACCACACATAACACTATCCTCCACCACAATAACAATACCTACACATGGCAGATGCCGCCCTCCCTCATCGGAGGGTCTGCCTTACAAGAGCTGCACTCGGCTAGAAATAGCCACACGAACTTATTATTGCTTGAGGTAGCAACTAACTTTCCATAAAGAGAAAATAATAGAAGTCTTCCATTTCTATGAAATTATTAATGTCTGATTACCATATGCATGACTAGACAGCTTCGGCTTTAAAGAAACATCTTGTGGAACTTCTCTCTGTAATCTCTGTGGTGAACTAGAAAGTTTCGTGGCGTTCCTTCAATGGCTGCGGGTGTACCGTTTTGATGAGCACTTCTGGTGTATAAAATAACAGTGCGATCCCATCTTATGACGTCCAACTTTCTTCAACTTAAAGCTTTACATTCAGCTTTTCCTAACGCCCTCTTCGTTACTTACCGATGAGCTGAAGTCTCATTAAAAGGGCTCACGTGTTTTCAGAGAATTTGACGAAATGATGGAATCAGCAATAAGATGATGACATGGTTACGTAGAATAAACATCTATAATAATAATAATAATAATAATAATAATAATAATAATAATAATAATAATAATAATAATAATAATAATGGGTATGGCGTTCGAAGTGGCCTTCTGCAGATCTTTCTAGGTTTGACACCGTATAAGCAACCTGCGCGCCTGTGAGAATGGGAACCTATCTACAATGGAATCTAATGCTTAAGACGACACGCACACCCAGACCCCGAGCCATTGGAATTAACCAATGAAGGTTAAAATCCCCGACTCAGCCGAGAATCGAACCCGGAGTCCTCTGGGCCAAAGGCCAGCTCGCTAACCATTTAGCCATTGAGCCGGACCAAATGATGATAATAATAATAATAATAATAATAATAATAATAATAATAATAATAATAATAATAATAATAATAATAATAATAGCTAGTTCGAAACCTTGGCGGAATGGTAAAAAAAATGAAATGGCGTATGGCTTTAGTGACGGGATGTGTCCGAGGACTTCGGCTCGCCAGGTGCAGGTCTTTTGATTTGACGTCCGTAGGCGGAATGATCGACGTTGAGGCCTTCGTTTCAGCGGCCCTGGGTTGGATTTCCGGCCGGGTCACGAATTTTAATTGCGTTTGATTAATTATTTTTGCTCGGGGACTGTGTATTTGTGTTAGTTCCAACACTCTTCTCCTCATGTTTAGGCACAACACACTATTAACCACCTTAGAAACATGCAATAGTGATTACGTCCCTCCATGTGTGATTGGCGTCAGGAAGGTCATCAGGCTGTAAAACACGGCCAAATCCACGCGAACCCACGGATGTGGGAAAAGTGGTAGAAGAAGAAGAACCATGTGGTCGCCAACCCACACTTCTCAACTGCGAGGCTCTGGGGATGACCCACTTTTAGTCACCTCTTACAACAGGCTGTGGATATATTCTACTGTCCCCACTCACAGCGGTAAATGGAAGTTTATCTTCCAGGTGCCTAAAATGTATTTTGTACTACAGGTAGTACCCTGCGTTACCCGGATAGTTTTTGAATGTTTGCTTTTAAGATTTGTATTGCCTGTTAATTACGTGTGAAGTGAATTTACTTAGAATTCCTTATTGAGAAGTTGATTTATATTTTACGATCGATTATATCGTTTTAGAGTTATTTAAGTTATATGTGTTAAATTTCAAGTGTTTGATTATTTCATTTTCGAGCAAAACTTTGCCCTTATGGAAGTCTGAATTCACTGGGAATATTTTGATCCCTTAAAAAATACCTCTGTTAATCCGTTACGATATAGATATGGTGTATACGATTTCAACTGTCATTAAGACTGTCACCAATCAGCATTGCGACGCCCAAAACTGTGGATTCAACATTAATCTCGGTCATTCTAGACCAGGGCCTCTCAGGTTGCATGCACCGATGCATTGCACAGCTCAAGGTGCAAAAGACGACTTCACCAGGTTGACCAGAGTGCAGACCCCTACTGCCCGATTTTGAGCAATAGCGCTGTGTCTCCCTTTCCCGACCCTGTTTCGCTTGCTCCACCTGTCTACCCCGTCCTCAGTTGCTCCGCAGCGCTTCAGATCCGAGCGGAATTAAGCCGAGCTTAGACAAGTTGCCCCGAGACAAAACGCTGGTCCAAGCCTGGCCGAGTCGGACCGATGCACGGTGCAGAAAACCTCTGCACCTCGGTTTGCACGCGTAAGATTTTGAGAATTTGAGAGGCCCTATTCTTGACTATTTACTTTTCACCCCATTTCAGCCCCGTCCCAATGGAGGCTGAACTTGGGCTTAAAAGATATCTAGAGTGTCACAATTCATCTCAGCGACATATAAACAACAGGTTCGACATTAATATCGGTTAATTTTCATTATTATTATTATTATTATTATTACTATTACATGCCATACCCTCCCATTCTTCACTCCTAGAAAGGGTAGGGATTTGTCCCCTCCATAGTATTTTTTCTGTTTTCCAGCTAGTATGTCATATGTGTACCACATTCGGTTTAGAGCTATGCTGGAAGATATATCCGTAATCTTCATTATTTTGGGTGTTTTCTGTCTCGCCACTTCTCACTCCCCCATGCCGATGGGATACTTGGACTTAGACGACATCCGGAATGTCAGCGTTCATACCAACGACCCACAAAATATGGGTTCGAAAACAATATTCGTCTTTTTCGATTATTCTTAAATGTCACCCCCTTCCAATCCTCACACCTAGGGGTGCTAGGGATGTCTCACATCCACAGTAATTTCTTCTAGATAGTAAGTCAAATGTGTGCCAAGTTAAGTTGGGAGATATGCTGGAACACACATACATCCATAATCTCGGTCATCCCGGACATTCTTTTTCTTCTGAACCCCCATACCTGTGGGGACTGAACTTTTACTTAAACGGTAACTGGAGTGTCACTATTCATCTCTGAAATCCCTACAACTGTTCGACACTAATATAGGTCGCTCTCCATTATTTTTACATTGAACTCCCAGCCCTAGGGGCGCTAAACTAATCCCACAGTATTTGTTTCCAGACAGTAAGTCATATGTAAATCAAGTTTGATTATGTCGTATACTGAAACATACCCACATACATCCATAATATCTGTTATTTTTACATCCATTCACCCTTCCTTAACTTCCATTCCCACTGCAGCTGAAGTATGACTTATCCGGTATCCAGTGTGTCACAATTCAACTCAGCGACATCAAAAACTATGGATTCGACATTAATATCAGTCTGCTTCGATTACTTTTATATTTCATCCATCCCCTAGGCGTGCTTGGTTTGCAATAAGTTGAGATTTATTCTGAAACATATGCACTTCCGTAATCTCGGTAAGTTTATATTTTCTTTTTCACCCTTTATCAACCCTCTTGCCGATGGGGACGGAACTTGTACTTAAACGACAACCGGACTGCAAGTATTCATCTCAGTGACCTCGGGAACTATAGATTCTAAATTAATATTGGTCCTTTTCTATAATGTTTTATTCCACCGTCGCCCGTCTTACTCCACAGTTTCTGTCCCATAGCCTATAATAAGTCATATGTGTACTATGTTTGGTTCAGAGCTATGCTGGAACATGCACACGCACATCTATAATCTCGGCATCCAGAGTGTCACAGTTCACCTCACCTACTAATATCGGTCATTTTCGGATATGTTTACATTTAACCCCATTTCTTTAGGGGTGCTGAAGTTTTTTGCCCGTACAGTAATCTTTTCAGACAGTGAGTTATATGGGTATATGGGTATGGTTAAGAGTTATGCTTGAAAAGACACACATTCATCCCTAATCTCTGTCATTTCCGACACTTTCTTTTTTCACCTTTCTCACTCCCTATGCTGATGGGGACTGAAATTCGACTTAAACGGCATCCGGGGTGTCACTATTTATATCACTGACCCCGGAAACTATGGTAGTTTTGTAGTATTCTTGTATTTCACAATTGTACCAATTTTGATTGAGAATTATGCTGAAACATACAAGCGTATATGTCCATAATCTCGGTTAGTTTTGGAAATGTTATTTTTCACCCCTTTCTCATCCCCTGTGCAGATGGGGCTAAACGTTTTCACAGTGTCTTAAATATTTCTTCACTTCTAATGCACAGCTACATTCTTCAAAGTTGGCAGACCCATCAAAGACATGACATGAAAGTACATCTCGGCACTGTTCGTCTGAGCGACCTTGAAAACTAATGTATACATTCGATTATTTTATATGTCAACCCTATCCTTATGGGTGTTGGGGTGAATTACCCTCACAGTGTTTGCCTCCAGATAGTAAGTCGTAAGTGTACCAAGTTTGGATGAAATTGCTCCAGTGGTTTAGGAGAAGATGTTGAAATTAAGTAGCTTACCTATCTTATAATTATATTATATTATATTATATTATATTATATTATATTATATTATATTATATTATATTATATTATATTATATTATATTATATTATATTATATTATATGTGTCATTCCACTGTTTATATTCTATATTTTTCACAATTTCTTAAACATTTCTTCATATCTAATGCACAACTACATTCTTCAAACTCGGCAGACCTATCAAAGACGGCATGTTTGAATGCTATTTCCAAATGACAGGCATGGTCATGAACATCCTAGCAAGGGAGTAAGCAAAGAAAAGTCATCTCCGTACAGGCCATGAAGGCCCTTGCAGTGGTGGAAGGTAAAAACTTCTACTATCCGCAACCTCGGCACTTGATGGGGTAGGGAGGTTAGTTCTACGCCCGGCCGCCTTTGCCCCCAGGAATTGACCTCGTATTCATTTATCGTGTAGGCTGAGTAAACCTCAGGGCCATATGCACCTCCAGAAGTGGAAATCTCATTTCTTAAATTTTACGGGGATTCGAACCCACGTCCTTCCGGGCGAACCGAACACGCCTTTACCGCCTCGGCCAGGCAGCCTCTCCTAGCAAGGAAGTACTTTATAAAATATAGAATTTCTCGCTAGACTTTCATGATACAGCGTAAGTTTCTGTCGCCTAGTCGATCCAATTCTATCCAACCTTGGTGCGGCTTTGTAATTAAATTAATTACATAAAAATTACTCATCATAAAAACACTATGCATCGGATTTCGTTGGAACCACTTCCTAAACCCTCCCAGTAGTATTAAAAACAAACTTAGAAATTTTCAGCGAAATAGGTACAGCAGTTTTGGAGTCCATATGAGACAAACAAACACACACACACACTCTCACATAGTTTCTCTTGTATATACATAGATGTTTGTACTGTCATACCGTTATCCCTTCCTTGCTTAGCTTTTGATCCAATTTTTCTGATAGAGTGGAAACCGTTTATTGTGACATCGCTTTTAACGTCGTACTATATATAACGGCGAAATCTACCAGTCCCGTCTAAGTCCAATATGAACATTGTATTTAAAAAATAGCTTATTACGACATATCGCATAAAACGACGTATTTTGATGACATTTTCTGATCAATGTATCGGTTATAACGTCCAATGTTGATTTTTGTTTGTCACGTGTTTGTCGCGCTTATTATTGAGACTTCAAATCAGCCTGACTGTTAAATACTCAAGGGAAGGATTGCTGTGGAGATGACGCAAAGGGAAAGGAAGTGTTTAATACTAAAAAATGTCACACATGATATGGGAAACACACATAAGGCATAGCCAAGGAATTGTGTGTATCACACTGAACGATTTCTACAATTTGGAAGGACAGAGAGAAAATATGGCCTCTTTTCGAAGAAAGTTCTTTAAAAGTCAAGCGGGCCAGAATATCTGAACATAAAGATATTAAAAATACATTCAAGAATCATCACATAGATGTTTTAAGCAACTTTTTTTTTTTTTTTTTTTTTTTTTGGCTTTACGTCTCACCGACACAGACAGGTTTTATGGCGAAGACTTTTAAGCAACAAAGAACAAATAATGTGCCGATCAATGGACCTATTGTTCAAGCGAAAGCCAAAGAAATTCCTCGCAAATCCCATTCCACAAATACTGTATTGTAAACACAATACTTGTCCGTTTCTGTGGTGTAGTGGTTAGCGTGATTAGCTGCAACCTCGAAATTTGAAAAGTTGTACGAGGGCTGAAAAGGGGTCCACTCAGCCTCGGAAGTTCAATTGAGTAGAGGCGGGTTCGATTCGAAGTGGTTTTCCGTGGTTTCCACTTCTCTTCCAGACATATGCCGGGATGGTAACTAACTTAAGGATACGGCCGCTTCCTTCCCTTTTCCTTGTCTTTCATTTCCGATCGTCTCATCGCTCTCATAAGGCCCCTGTTCAGCATAGCAGCTAAGGCCTCCTGGACGAGGAACTGGTTCTCCTCCCCAAATTGTATCCCCTGACCCAAAGTCTCACGCTCTAGGACATTGCCCTTGAGGCGGTAGAGGTGGGATCCATCGCTGAGTCCGAGGGAAAAAACAATCCTGGAGGACAAACAGATTAAGAAGTACAATATATGTTTTGAAGTTTTAAACTAATTGCATTATAATAATTTCTTGTGGCTATTTCTAGCCGGTTGCAGCCCTTGTAAGGCAGACCCTCCGATGAGGGTGGGCGGCATCTACCATTGTAGGTAACTGCGTTCTGTTGTGGTGGAGGATAGTGTTATGTGTGGTGTGTGAGTTGCAGGGATGTTGGGGACAGCACAAACACCCAGTCCCCGGGCCATTGGAATTAACTAATGAAGGTTAAAAGCTCCGAACTGACCGGGTATTGAAGCCGGGACCCTCTGAAACGAAGGCCAGTACGCTGACCATTCAGCCAACGAGTCGGACACTAATTTTATTAAATTAACCATGTAAGTCTGCAGACAAAAACTTACAGATATGACATTTTTACCAAAAACGAAAAACAAAACCGATTTGTGCTACTATCGGCTATAACAACCGTTCATTTACGGTTTCTTCGGAGTTGTTACATCCGACTTCGACTGTGGTACATTTCACAGCAATCCAGACATTGTACCGGCGCATGTGAACCAAAGTGATATAACAATCACCTTGTACCATGGTGATACGTGACAACCTGGTAATGTCCATGTTGAATATCATCACATCGCACGTGCACGAGATGTCATTATTGATGAGAAATGAAAAAAAAAAAAAAGCACATGATAGCATTGTGGTTTGCGGTGTGATGATGTGGACAACACACCCACAGGGTGGCAGTCAACATGGTTTCTCCATAAATTTTCCCAGCCTGGTGGTAAATTAATTAATGCAGCTATATTTCTTGTCGCAGGTTCCCCGCACAGCACAAACACACACAACCCCAGTGTTTTATTCTCACAAATCAAACGGGCCGCACCCACTGTGACGTCATGTAGGGTCACCCCTACCTCCATAACTCTCTAGTAATCCAATGAGAGATTATAATTCTTCACGAGAGAACAGACGACTTCCACACTTGGTCGCGTGCCTTCTACTTCTGGAGTTTTAAAATGACTGCCGTGACAGGAAGATCCATGTCTGCTTCTCCAGGTTATTTTCGGTTGGCCACAATCGACACATGTGGGAGGGGCATCGTTGTTGAAAATACAGAACACGTCTGAAAGGATGGTCGTAGGTTCAAACTCAGAATACTAACTATGGACATGCCTACCACATAGGAAGACCTTTTCCCGGAGTGAGTAATTTCTTGAGGTAGTATACACACAATTACACATTTCATTTCAACCTGACATTATACTTCTTCCTCCGCCATTTTTGACCATTCTGATGAAGTTTCAGGTGTGAACTATGTCACAATGTGGACTTGGCCGTGTTTTACGACTTGATACTCTTCATGACGCCAACGCTGTTATTCACCATTACACCGGGCGAGTTGGCCGTGCGCGTAGAGGCGCGCGGCTGTGAGCTTGCATCCGGGAGATAGTTTCGAATCCCGCTATCGGCAGCCCTGAAAATGGTTTTCCGTGGTTTCCCATTTTCACACCAGGCTGTACCTTAATTAAGGCCACGGCCGCTTCCTTCCAACTCCTAGACCTTTCCTATCCCATCGTCGTCATAAGACCTATCTGTGTCGGTGCGACGTAAAGCCCCTAGCAAAAAAAAAAAAAAAATTCACCATTACTTGTTTCTGTGATGGATGGTATTGTTGTGTGTTGTGGATTTATGAAGAGACATGATTGGGATAAACATAGACACTAGATTCTGAATCCAGGAATTAACCAGATGGGACTGAAATCGCCAATCCGGCTGGGAATCGAACTCGGGACCCTCTGAATCGAAGGTTTCGACGCTGACCATTCAGCAAGTCTTCACAACTACAAAGGAGATAAACTCAGAAAAAGAATACATGCTACATGTTCGATGTACCCTAATAGTGATGATAATAATAATAATAATAATAATAATAATAATAATAATAATAATGATAATAATGTTGTACCGGGGTACACCTTCTCGGGCTAGTTACACTGCGCGCCTTATATAAAGCCATCTATGAAGTCTAACTTGAGCTGATGTTATACAAGATATTTCAGTTTTCAACCGTTAGATACCTCCATCATCGGTTTAATTGCTCCACCTAGCGGGTCGAACACCAACTATTTTTTTAAGAAATGTGTATTTTCACAGTTGGTAGACCTTAGGCTTTGAAGATTGTTTTGTTCATGCATCAAAATTGTCAACATTTCTGCTGGTTCCTTCTTCAATAGCAATCAACTTATCATAGATTTTAAAATATTTTCTCTAGCCACTCAAAATTAGGAGTTTGTACAGGAATCCAGCCTATCAGTAAAGAGTTCTGGAAGCATCTCCTCAAAAAATACTACAAAGACTAGGCGTTTAAGGACCATATTGTCTTGATTGCTCCAGTTAATGTTTTCGGCGTGTCCTAAGGGAGGCAGGGGCCACGGGTGGCGTTCGGAAGACCCAGCAACGCAAGGTAATGACAGGATTTCCATAAACATGTGATGTATCCTTCATATTGCTTGAGAGGAAGGTTTCAACCTCTTTTACTTCATGTAAATTTCTAAATTTGGTAGTCTAAATGTAGAATTTTCAGCAAGTTTGAGGACTGTGCTCTATTCCCTACTGGGAAATATGTAATGTAAGGGGAGAAAGAGTGATTAACTTACCCTCTGTTGATTCCCATTGAACTTGGAATTGGGTGACTACAGTCTTCAAAACCTCTAAATTTCATGAATCCTATTTGGCTTTAATATTTCTTACTTAGTCACTCTGCTGCAGAATGGGCTTAGCCTCTGTATCATTGGACCATGGGCCCACTTAAGGTTGTATGTATTTCAAGAAGGAGTGTAGGTGTTTCGCCTCCTTGCTTTTGTTTATGGCCGGTTATAATTAACCTCTCCTATTGTCATTAAGGCCATTTAGTATGGGCAGTTATGCCCCTGTAAACTTATCGTGATGTGCAGAATTGTTTCTGATGTGAAGTTTCATTTAGGAACAGTGTTTTACAAACTGTTGAGCAATAGATAAGCCCAGTTCGGGGCTACCTTGTGTAAATACCTTAATTAAGGACAACGGATAAGTTATAAATGCGCAATTAGAAACTGATGCCTCTGCGAGACTGGACTATGATATTAATGAAGCGCAAACTCGCATGTCCTGTACAGGATAGGAGAAAATCGTGCTCTTGTAAATATTGTACCCATCAAAAGACCAATAACGCTCTTTCCAATGTAAATCGACCAAACCGTTAACTATTGTACATTTTGTACCTGATTCTTGAACTTTAAGTCATTGTTATTGTTGGGGCGGATGAGTTCATCATATGGTTCTTATTTATTCAGATTTTCTATTTATCAATTTTGAAAGTGGAAAAAGGAAAGAAATAAAACTTCAAAATTTGTTGTGTTAAGTTATGGTCTAGCTAATTCCTTGTCCTCCCATTCAACCCTAACGCTTCCTACACCTCTATGTGCCACGGAATCTCCGGATCAATTATTATTTTTTATTATTGTAAAATTTTGGCGATTTATCTTAAATAAAAGCACGGTCTCTTCATTCCCAGTCTCACCGTAGCCAAAAATACTTAACTGTATCTATGCGAGGATAAAACACTTTGAAAAGAAAATGAAATCGGTCTGGTAAAACGTCTGTGTGTAGGAAACTCGCCTTTAAAGAAAGGTTCTTTGACGTACCAGTAGATCTACTGTAAACTCGTGCCCTCGTACTAAGGTGGTGGAGCTATTTTTCAGGCACACCCCGATGGAGGTGAGCTGCATGTACATTTTATCCACTTACCAGCACTCCTACCATTCCTTAAATTTCTGAAGGTACCAGCAATTGAACCCGGGCCCCTATGAACGGCAGCTAAGAGTGCTAACCGTAACGCTACGGAGGCGAACAGCGTACAGTATATACTGACACAGGCCTAATGAATATTTTCCTTAAATGCCTACTGACTTTTCCTGCGAATTGAGGTATAGGAGACCTGTCCCGGACCAAATGCTACATGCGCATGGCCACATACCCAAAATTACTTCTCTTCTATTATTATTACTTACTTACTTTCTTTCTTAATCTGTTTACCCTCTAGGGTTGGTTCTTCCCTCGGACTGAGGGAAGGATCCCACCTCTACCGCATCAAGGGCAGTGTCCTGGAGTGCGAGACATTGGGTCGGAGTATACAACTGGGGAGAATGACCAGTACCTCGCCCAGGCGGCCTCGCCTGCTTTGCTGAACAGGGGCCTTGGTGAGGGATGGGAAGATGGGAAGGGAGAGAAAAGGATGCTCAGGTGACCTCCCGAGGCTGAGTGGCTCAGACGGTTCAAGCGCTGACCTTCTGATCCCAACTTGGCAGGTTTGATCCTGACTAAGCTCAAATACGTCAGCCTCGTGTTGGTAGATTTACGGGCATGTCAAAGAACTCCTGCGGGACTATATTCCGGCGGCACCTCGGCGTCTCCGGAAAACGTAAAAGTAGTCAGTGGGACGTAAAGCAAATCACATTATTGTGAGGCTAAGAGGACCCGGTTCCAGCCCTCGTACCACTTTTCATATTTAGTGGCACAACCGTGAATCGAACCCACGCCTTCGGGAGTGGCAAATAATCTCACTAACCACTACATCACAGAGGCGGATTGAAAATGGAAAACTACAGCCTGTTTCCAGTCATTCCACCGGGTCAGGAAGGGAATGAATTATTATTATTATTATTATTATTATTATTATTATTATTATTATTATTATTATTATTATTATTATTATTTCAAACATGCCCAGCTGTGGAATACGTAAAGTAATTTCATGATTTGCTTCCTCTCCTTGCCTTGCTGTCTTTCCATTATATCTTCATATTTTTACTATGTCGCTTCCTTCTTTCCTCCATTCAGAGAGGTATCTTGTAATACCTAGCTCAGCTATATCCTGTTTATCTTCGATGAATCATCAGATTTGTAGTTTGAAAATTTTACTGAGTTGATCAAATATTCTCTTCCTTAGTCTTGCTGGATTTATCCGGACTAAATGGCCATAAAGATAGATGTACGCAACGCTACAACCTCTGAAACGACATAAAGACGTTTTACCCCAAGACGTAAATATAAAATTTCTCCAAACTCTGGTATACAAACACTTGATTACTGCGACGTTGTCCTCGTTGAGGCGACCCGTGAATAAAATACGAAACTGCAACAAACATTGGTCTTCGATTTGCTTTCAACTTGGATTATGATGCTCACGTAACCCCTAGCTACACAGCTCTTTCCTGGATGAAACTCGACGGGCTATGGAAGTTTCATATATATACGTTGATATATTGAATTCTGAATGAAAACTTAACCAAATACATTACTTCACAATTTAAATTCTTGTCCTCATTCCATAATTGTGACACCAGATCGGGCACTTCCCTCGCTATTCCCGTCAACCTCTCTTCTATGTACGATAGATCCTTCGTTGTGGCTGGGTCACGACTTTGGAATTCCCTTCCCGCTGCTGTCAGGAACTGTAACACAATATCATAATTTAAGACTGCACGCAGAGAATACCTGCGGAATACCGCTGACTCTTCCGTGTGATTGGTGGCATATGATAGGTTGTGTGATTCTGGTAAAGGTTAGCATTGCCATTTTAACGTGCAACTGAAGAATGCTATTGATATCGAGCAAGTGATTACGCGGTTTGGGTCACGTAGCTGTCACCTTGCATTCAGGAGATAGTGGATTCGAACCCCACTCTCAGCAGTCCTGAAGATGGTTTTCCATAGTTTTTCATCTTCATACCAGGCAAATGTACCTTAATCTGGGCCACGGTCGCTTTTTCCACTCCTAGCCTTTTTCTATCTCATCAACGCCATAAGACATGTCTGTATTATGCAATGTAAAGCAAAATACGTATGTGTACTATTTATTCTTAATCAGTATTAAGTTGTTATTAATTGGGATAGTGTAAATGTACTGAACCCATAATTCTACCTTGCTAAATATTGCAACTAGAAAATTGCAAAACAAGGTGCAACTACGAGTGCAACCGTAATTATTTATTGCAAGCCCATCTCACAGTCCGTGGCGTGACAACTCGAAGTGAGAAGCGAGGCACCCACTCAGACGAGGTCGGAACACTTCGGCAGACCTCGGGTAATTAATAATGAACTTCTAAATAATAACCTTCATTGCGAGAGATTTCGGCACTATCATTAACAAATAAGGAAGTAATTAAGAGTTTTAAGAAATATTTGATGAAGCTAAAGTCGACAGGGTGGAAATTTATTTAATTAAGCCTGGAGAGAAGTGGAATTTATGTTGGCCGTGAGGGAGGCACGTGACAAGGCACGCAATCAAAATGAGCGCGAAATCGCCCGCACGAAATTAATTAATTACGCCCGTTAAAGGAGCGGGAAAAGTTAGCAAATAACTCCATCATGACTTGAAAATTAGGTGAAATGTTTGGGGTGAGTTTCGAAGAATTCGGCCCAGTGGTTATTAAATTGTATGATTACACCACAACACATCACGACAAGTAAAGCGTCCATAGAAAGACTTTAATAACCCCCTCCTCAGACAGCAGACTGGCTCATTTTGTCATGGTTCGCGAGGGTGAACCTGCGTCGAGCGACATCAAGTTGAGGTCTTGAACTGTTCCTTCAATAAACTTGTGAAATTTATAAAGTTAGTTGGCTCGAGATAGAAGATTTTTACCAAGTGGCAAATGACAAATGAAGACTCAATTAGCTATTCATAAAATGCATGACATCTATCATAATCATTAAATAAAATCATTAATTGAATTACTATAGGATTCCTGAACTTTTCAATTGGAAACAATGAAGTCATATATAGCTTTCGTGAATTACTGTGACACGGTGTATTTTTGTAATCGGTAAAGGGAACTGTAGACTGGCAGAGGTAAGATTCGAGTTTCATATCTTTAAAACATCTGGCCTATGGGGGAGGTGGAGGTTCCCACAGACGAGAATTGTGTCCTCGGCAAGAAACGGAGCCATTGTAAATACTATATATATCTAGAATAAGTTATTATTATTTACGTGTGTTGGATCACTTAAAGTGTAGAATCTGTGCAATTGTAAGATTACACCACAACACATCACGACAAGTAAAGCGTCCATAGAAAGACTTTAATAACCCCCTCCTCAGACAGCAGACTGACTCATTTTGTCATGTGCTACTCAGTCATGTGTGGTTAAGTGAGACGAGCCTGCATAAAATGGAGCTGAGGTAACTCCATGGCCACGACGAAGTTACAGGTCTGTCCAATTTAAATATCATGTTGTAGTTAGGAATGTACATGCTTGTCCCGTTAAAATTATATGTGGCGTGTGTAAAAATTAGGTGTATTGCAGTGTTGAGGTGAATTGTCTATTATTCATGTCAGTGCGCGAAACTTTAAAAATGCGTTTAAATTTCTTTAGAAAACTGTATAAGGTGAAGTTTTATATATTGTAGTGAAAATCAATGAAATAATGTTCGGGCCGATAAAAGTTACAATAATTATAAAATAGCCGTTGTAAGCGTTATAAAGTCAAATATCAAATTATCCAGTAATAATAATAATAATAACAATAATAATAATAATAATAATAATAATAATAATAATCACATCAGGATAAATTTGAGATGATATGTGTTAAGCAATAATGTCAAGCGAGATTTGCGATTTATACCAAAATCCAGTGAAGTATGATAATAAAGTATGCATTTATTTTTGGAAAACTTAAATTTTGTGATACCGTGTATTTGTGATACAGAAAATCACGGTATGATATTTTACTCTTGAGGTCGGAAAAACCTAAAGAAGTTAATTGTGAGATCCTTTAAAGTTGTTTGGTCATGGGATTGCTTGTATTTGGAAAAGTTTCAAACAGGAAGAAATGGATTGTATTGGAAATGAAATATTATGAGAATAGTTAGGTTGATGTTAAAGGTACAGTGAGCCTATTTTATGAGTAATGTATAATGAACAGGAGGCTGAGAATAAGAGGCTTTTTTTTTCGACGGAGAGGAATTTTTTGACAGGGTGTATATTAAAATGTAATATTTCTGAGACAGGCTTTGTAAGATGATGTTGTCCTGCAAGCAGTCCAGAACAATTGACAATATAAAGGTGGTTAAAACTAAGTAAGCGCCTTATAACGCCTATATTTTAAGTAAAAGTTGATGTTTCCCCATGATTACTATTTTATATGAGACCGTAGGATATGGCAATTAAGTCTAAGTGACGATTCTATGTGGTACCAGCAAAGTGCATTTTGTGATAGCCGACCTCACGAACAAAATACATTCTGACGCACGGTCAGGGTAATATTTAATTATTGTAAATTGTATTCTATTCTGTATCGTTACGAGACGAAATTATCGCTGACTAGAAACATTGCGGGCGTGAAAAATGATTATTACAATGATGGTTTGGCTTGAGAAGTTTGGTGAAAAGTTATTTCACTGGACAGTTCGCGGTGATACATGCTTGGAACGTTGAGATGATAGGCCATTTGGAGTCTCACACTTGAGTTATGTCGTGGATATAGTGATGGTAGTGATTACTGTTTCCAGTGATGTTACGTACAATCAAACAAGAGTCGAGTTAGTTTTTATTTAGCGAACTTCACTGCATTTTGTGAGATTTTATTGAGGAATAGATTAAACTATTCTGACAAGTTGTTTAACTTTGATTTCACGCTTTATTGTAAGAAATTTCCGATTTCGAAATTTCCAGTTTCGAGTTCATTCTGTGGTGAATTTTATTTCATTGTGTTAGAGTTTCAACGAGGATTAGATTTAAATATCCGGGATTGTGTTCAAAGTTTCGATTTCGCCTGACAGTTGGCCCAATGATAGATTTAGGATGCTGCGTGTATTATATAATTTAAGGATGAGTAGACATTGTAACGTAGGCTCAACGACAGGATTAAGGCGTCGTCTGTGTATAGTCAAGTCATAGGTTAGTCAGTTTTGCGAATCGACTTGAACGATGTTAGTGTTTGCAGTAGTCGATACGAATGTGAAAGGTATTAGCAGGTACTATTTAGAACATATTTAGGCATAATTCTTACTAGCCAGAAGGTGCTGCCATATTAGCGTTGCATCCATAGTGGAATGAATTTAAGGGTTGCCCACGTGGAAACCTAACTAATGGAGACTGTTCCTTACAGCTTAGCCGCGTGTGTTCAAGTTCGATGAACTTCCGTCTTTCTATTTTAATTTTTCTTTAGTTTTGATTTATTGTTCGGATGTCAGGTATCTTATGATAATGCCGTGCGTTGACACTTAGTTGATTTATGTAGGAATTACACTACGAACGCGGTTTAGATTCGTCAGCTGTTAATATATATTTTATTTTCACTTTTCGTTATTCACTTCATTGTAGGTGAGACGTTGATCTACCGATTACTTGTAGATTAGTTTAATGGGACAAGTGTAGGTAGACATATTTGTAATAGTAGTCGTAGTTATAGAAAATTGGAAAGATTTATTTTATTTGTTTCGATCGCGGACTTGTATGTTAACAAACTTAACGACATAACTTAATTGTTTTATAACCTCAAGGTTGGTTTAGTAAGAACATTTTCAAGTAACATCACTTTCCTTTAACTTCAGTATTTGGCATTTCTTCTAAATGCATAATGAATGAATGTTTTCCTGCATTTCGCAGTTTTGTTCCTTCAGGACGACGTAACATAAGATCCCCTCGGATCAAGTTGGTTGTTGTTGGTTACTTCTGAACATCTGTTTGGCGTAATGCATGTTACAGCATCGGGATTCTTTTGAAACTTAAGGGTGTCACGAAATGACAATACATGTTGGAATTTTATTTTTGATTGTGATAATTTCTGTTAACTGTTTCTAGTAATATTTCGCAACCTATTCAAAGCAACTGATAGTCGATTTAGTTTGATTAAGGGGTCCATTCGGGAGATGTTCCAATATTCTATAGGATAGTAGACTGGTGGATAACCTGAATTAAATGTAAATATGGAATTCTACTTGTTGAAGGTCAGAGTTTTCATGGATCGTGTGGATTAAATCTCAGTTATTGTTTGGATCAATGGTATCCGGCTGTCCACGAATTTTATACTACTGTTTCATTCTCTGAAAGATAATGTTAAACGATAATAAAAAGATAAGACTCACGTTACGTATTGTGACTGCGTTAAAACGTTGTAAAATTATTAAATGATTTTTCTGGCTAATTTAATAAATATTTTCATCGTGGTTTAATTTGAATAAATACTTTAGTAGGCACATTTTTGCTCCTCATGTAAAGTAGTTAGGCTCTTTTCAGAATCCTATCGTCTGGTCGATAAAGTGACAGAAAAAAAAAATTCGCAATGATCCCAAGATCTAAGAGTTCGATATTGCTCTACTGAAGCAGCCGAGGCAGACGACCAAGGAGGGAACAGTAAGTTTAAGGGTTCAGTACATAATATTTAGCTTTAAGCTCTTATACATAGAGTTTAAGTAATATCACTGTTTATTGTCATTCTTGTTTTCCCGTTACGTTATTATGTATTGTGTTCTGTTTATGCATTGACTTATATTTTCACTTTGTAGTCGTATTTTACTGTACTTATTTTTCGTTATGATTGTCTCTTTCTTTCTACTTTTAATGCTACAGAGTTATTTTATTTCATTTGTTGAGCTTTTTTCATTACAAGTTCTCCAAATACGTTATTTAGCTCAGTTATTTTTAATTTTATAATAGAATAGTATATTTCTTTTATTGTCCGACTCCTTTACTGAACGGCCTACGGTTCAGAGGTGCCGGGTTCAATTCTCGGCTGGGTGAGGGATTTTAATCGAGTGTGATTAATTATTCTGGCATGAGGACTGGTTGTTTGTGTTTGTCCCAACACTCTCCTCTTCATATTCAGACAACACACTATACTACCAACCGCCACAGAAACACGCAATAGTGATTACATCCCTCCACATAGGGTTGGCGTCAGGAAGGGCATACAGCCGTAAAACAGCGCCAACATTCACATTACGACTCATTTCTCACCTGCGACCCCACAAAATGTGGGAAAAGTGGTAGAAGAAGAAGTACATTTCTTTTATTATGCTGTAATTTACGTGGATAAGTATAAGATAGGGCAACGAGCTCTAACTACACCACCGCCAAAGTCGTAAATAAATAAATAAATAAATAAATAAATAAATAAATAAATAAATAAATAAATAAATAAATAAAATGTAATCATTTTTGTGATACTGTCTGAAAGTTTTTCATTTTTGATATAAAGTTCACTAATGTTCCTTTTTATCCACTTATCTTGTAATGATGAAGTTATTATTATTATTATTATTATTATTATTATTATTATTATTATTATTATTATTATGATAGGTTTTAATATTGTTTCTCTGACGTTTGATAAAGTTTGTGGACTTCGGAAGGCCAAGGGGAAGTGGAGGGGAGATAATACATTTGAGAAGGTCCTCCAGAAGCTCGTCGGGAAAGAGTTACTGGCCAAACTGTGAATCTTTTGAGGTTACCACCGCGAGGTCTCTGAGATAGAGACTTGTGTAGTTAGTCTCATTTATGTGCGCTGTGGGATCTTTAGGAGTGTAATCTGTTACCATCCTGGTTCACTTCTATTGGAGGGGAATGTCGTATCCCTTACTGCATGGCCTTGCGGCCACGGGTACCTATTCAGGATCGGAACAGTCGGAAATTAAACAACGAAAGTTCGTGCAGTGCATGACAAATATTTCTGTAATCTGTATAAATAGAGTTACACTTTGCCTTTACACTCTAATTTTTTGTTCAAACTTCGTTTTTAGCTCTGATTAGGTACACTAATGTCGAAAGTGGGTTCGGTTCAATGTTTGTTTCTTCGTTACACCACAGGAAAACGGCACAACAGAATTTCTCAAAACTTCGATTTAAGTGCAGGGATCGGCAGATCATACACTAGGATCCATATTATTTGATTATTATGCAGTCATGTAGCAACATTAAAGGTGTAAAAATAGGAAAAGAAAAAAAAAATTCCGTTTATATTGAATAACTACAAATACAATTTGAGTAAAATCGTTAATTTTCAATCTTTCAGGTTTTATACGTTTTCTTATAAGAGGAAGAGGAGACTTTCGCGATTAATCAATTATTAAAACACCGTCAAATATCTCCAGAAATAATTATTTCGTATAAGACGTGTACGTAAGAAATATTTTAAAAATTAGGGTATTTTATATCTGATACATTTTACCGCATAACCTAAAATAATGGAGATATTCACTATTTTAGCCAAGTTCGGCAACAGCGAGCATCGCTGACGTCATGGTCGCCATGGTAATGAACTAACCTCCGATAGTGGTGCAAAACCACGTGGCCATTAATGAGGAAGATAATGAAGGTAAATGAGAAGGAAAACCTGAAGAAAACCGAGCTCGATAGCTGCAGTCGCTTAAGTGCGGCCAGTATCCAGTAATCGGGAGATAGTGGGTTCGAGTCCCACTGTCGGCAGCCTTGAAGATGTTTTTCCTTGGTTTCCCATTTTAACACCAGGCAAATGCCGGGACTGTACCATAATTAAGGCCACGGCCGCTTCCTTCCAACTCCTAGACCTTTCCTATCCCATCGTCGCCACAAGACCTATCTGTGTCAGTGCGACGTAAAGCAAATAGAAAAAAAAACCTGAAGAAACGATATCCTGAAGAATGAGAGAACAATAAATAGTTAACTGGGGTAAGTGCCGGGGGGGGGGGGGATTAGGAGGAGACGGTGTTGGAATCCTGACTTGAATGCCATACATTTCCGAGCCGAAAGAAAACAACATCCTACAAAACATATCCAAAATAACTAACTGACTAATGAGTGACGTTAGTTGAGGCGAGCTGCCACTCATTTTCGTTAGATGGCAGTACAGCTGCAATTACAAAAACTAAATCGTAACGGACGATAGACAAAAGCTAGTAATGAATGATACGTAAGTTTCTACTACAAACAGTGATTAGTGTACTAATTTGAGTTGCTTATAACCGTAATTGTGTGTGTCTATGAGGCCTGATAAAGAAATCTCGTATCCATGTAAAGAAATCTCGCTCCTCTTCTCATTGCCTTAAGGAATAAAGTGACACAGTAGGTCCCCTTGTGCAACAGAACCTGGCACAACCTAACAAAAGACTGTATACTTTTTTCGAATCTGAAAAAGTGCTCAGTAACGTTTTTAAATTGTGGAGTACTTGTCCCTCTCCCAACACTGAAATGCTATCTGAGCCTTGACTCATTTTCATTTCATCAACAAAATATTTCTTACAATTCTAGATAAACATAGAGATAGCCTTTCTACATGGTGCAGTTTCACTGGTCGAAACCTTACATGTATATATTTTCGATCAATAGAAGCAATTCGACCGGGCGAGTTGGCCGTGCACGTAGAGGCGCGCGGCTGTGAGCTTGCATCCGGGAGATAGTAGGTTCGAATCCCACTATCGGCAGCCCTGAAGATGGTTTTCCGTGGTTTCCCATTTTCACACCAGGCAAATGCTGGGGCTGTACCTTAATTAAGGCCACGGCCGCTTCCTTCCAACTCCTAGGCCTTTCCTATCCCATCGTCGCCATAAGACCTATCTATGTCGGTGCGACGTAAAGCCCCTAGCAAAAAAAGAAAAGAAGCAATTCGTCAATCGTTTTAGTGAACGATTTTTTCTGGGCAATACTGATATCGACCTCCAAAGACGAAATGCATTGACCAAACCTCATGAACATATCTATTGTCTATTCGGCATTCAATATTCATAAAATAACTAAGCACGTCGGAAGAACGCTGCGTTTTCAGTTCCGTGTGGTGATTTGATGATGCTGCCAATGTTATCTAAACGATTAACGATTCGAGTTGCTGAACTTCCAGCTGTAAATTATTCTTTTAGTTTTTTTATCAAAACTTTTAATATATATATATATAAACTGTCGATGAATGTCAAACTAAGACACTACAATGCAGTAATCAGACCGTCAGTCCTCTATGCAGCAGAGTGTCTATATTTAACTAAGAAGACCCCACTAAGAGCCCTCGAGGTACAAGAAAGAAAGTTCCTGAGACGGATAGTGGGACCAAGAATTTTACCAGATGGAAGCCGATGGTATCAACCAAATCGTGAGCTATATAAACACCAAGAAAATCTCATAGATGCCATCAGAAGAAGGCGACTGGCTTTTTACGGACACCTATCCAGAATGGACTCAAATAGATTATCTCATAGGATCTTCAAGGCTGCTAACAAGGGCAAAGCTACTGGGTTCGTGTGGATGAAGCAAGTGGAGAAGGACCTTTCGGAACTCCACATAAATCAAAACGACATAGCTGATCGGAGTAACTATCATTCAACTCTTAAAACTAAATCCTTTGTAACATCCCTCACAGAAGTTACCCACAGACCAAAAGACGAGACCAGGAAATGGTCTGAGGAACGTAAGATTGAATTTAGCCGGAAAATGAAGGACTACTGGGCCATCAGGAAAGCTCGAGGTACCAACAAGAAAACAGCTGCCAAACCAGCCGCTAAGAACACCAATTGTGGCAAACAACGACGATGACTTCAAGAAACAGCTAAAACACAAGCACCGTGGTCCATAGATGGCCCTAACGAATTAAAAAAAATATATATATAAAACGTTTCACAGAACTGAATTTCTTAAACCAGAGGGAGTTAAAAGGTGCGGTTTGTACCAAAATCTTCCAGATCGTCTCAGTATTACAGGAAAAATCTTGCTTTTCCTGAAAAGCAACGGAACTATATATTTACAATATAATCCATCGCCCGGTCATCAGTATTAAATGCATAGATTCACTGTCGCTAGGCAACGTACATTAGAGAGGCAATACAAATCAAAGCGCTATTTTAAGCCCATGGCGTAGGAAGCCATTTTTGGTCCCCGACACGAGGAGCCATATTCAATAGGTAATATCCGGAACTGTTTGTCTGTGTGTACATGTGTAATGCCCAGTCAAATGTATGGCAAGTAGAGATTGGAAATTCTATTCTTATATGAATCTTTTTACAGGTCAAGACATTAATTATTTTAATTATTTTTATCGTTTAAATTATGTATTTTATGGGCAAAGCTCAATATTTGCCCGATATTCATTCCAGTCACCTTGAAATTTTCATGCATCGCTGTGCCAAACAGCAATTCCTGCTCCGAGAAACGAAGCTGTGAACGTCATCAACAAGCAACTTTTACAAGAATAACTCCTTGTTCTGCAAATATACAAGTCTGTCGCCACTAGAGGTAATATAGATGAGGCTGTCAACTACATGACAGAGATTTTGAACAACTTGGAGTCACCTGGAGTACCTTGGAACATCTTGGAACTGAAGATTGTGGCACCGATTATCCTTCTCAGGAATGTTAATCTTCCTTATCTTTACAACGGAACACGATTCCCTGTCAGGAAAGTGATGCCAGATATTACTGAAGCCACTATCAAGACTGGACAAGCCACGGGCGATGTAGTATTCAGTCTTGAGATTCAGGTTATCACTTCGGATACAAAGTTTCAATTTAAACGTCTGCAGTTCTCCGTTTCATTGAGTTTGGCTCTGTGCATCAACAAGGCACAAGGACAATCGCTTAAAGTTGTAAGACTCTATATTCGGAAACAGTGCTTCTTCGATGGTCAACTGTACGTGGGTTGTTCAAGAGTTGGAAAGGCAAACACACTATATATCTTGGCTCCAAATGGAAGGACATTAAATATAGTTTACTCAGAAGCTTTTTAACGAAAAAATTAGTTTGTTTTTTATACAAAATGGTCTTTTATATTGTTTTAATGTTATTTGTACCATCCACCAACCCGGTATCTTAAGCAATGAAAGTAACAATATAACGAAAAATAATGTAATTCGTGCAATTTATGTAAAAACTATCTGTGTTAATATATATAGGCCTAATTATCGTTTGCCATGCGAGTGAAGATGCGGGTACATGCTAGTATGTATGAATACCGTTATAGGCATCTGAAGTGAGTTCATTTTCAGGTAAAACTTTAGTCCTATTACTTATTCAGGCACTTCACCAACATTCCGGTAAATTGAGAGATTTGATTCCCACCAATGGTGACAACAGAAAGGTCGCAGCCAAAAGATAGTATAAGATTATTTTATTTTAAGTCCCGGACAGTATTTTCAAATCATATCCATGAAAAGAGAATTTGGTGTGTATAATGGCATAATTTCTCACTTTTAAACCCTCTTAAGTACCACTGAACTGTATCGCGAGTCGATTGCACTGCACTGAATACATACCATAAGCGTTTAACAGATTATGCTGTGCAGACACTCAATAAGTGTGTTACTTACGCAGGTTATGAATTTATCCTCGACGGTATGGGTCGGAAATAATAAACACCTTAACACCTTAATACCTTAAGCAAACTTCTTACATGTTTATTTCTGGACCTATGTCATTAAGTTACTTCACAATACGCTAACAACACGACTCGTAAAGAACATTTTTAGAGATATTACTGTTAGTCAATGCAAATTTTTTCATAATGGACATACACATTATCACAACTGTAAAACTATTACAAAAAAAAAGAAATAACATAATATTTGCTAAACACGTACTTTAATATCTCCGCTAATAACCATGATTTATTTTGCTGCCCTGAATGCCTGAAATTTACACTTAAGAAAATGGAAATTGCAACACCACGAAGGCATTGGTCGATTGTGTTGATTTTCAAGATATGGAACGATGCCATGTAGGTGTGTCAATTATCAAAGTTTCAGACCCATTGGATTGTTGCTACAGGTCTCCCTACGTGATTGGTCGCAGAGGAATCAACTCCAGTATACGGACTCTGGTGTAGCGTAGTTGACTAGCACTCTGTGCAATGAAGTGTTCCCCGTCAAACATGCCTCGACCACAGAGAAGAGCACGCTATCAATAACTGTCGCCTTTTGAGAGGGCTCAGATAATTGCGCTGTGTGAGGCTGGATTATCGCTAAGGACTGTCGCTGCACGTGTTGGCCGACAGGCATCTACGGTACAACATGTATTGCAGCAGTGGTCAAATGAAGGTACCCACACTCGTAGACCTGGCACAGCCCCAGCGCGACAGACAACTGTAAGAGAGGATCGCCGCATCATACGGATGGCCCGGATGGAACCCCATGCAACAGCAGCGCAAATTCGAGCAGCTGTGGCACACCACGGTATACAACAAGCAGTTGGTAATCGCCTGCGTGCAGCTGGCTTACGAGCCCGTGTCCCTGCAGAAGGTGTTCCATTGACCCCACAACAGTGACGTGTAAGGCTGGCCTGGTGTCGAGAAAGATCGACGTGGGTCGACGAATGGCATAGGGTCGTCTTTAGTGATGAATCGCGCTTCTGTCGTGCCCGCAGCGATCGCCGGAATCGTGTGCGCCGACGTACCGGGGAGAGGGGCCGCCCAGATCTTATTGTCGCGAGGCAAACAGGGCCAACACCAAGCATTATGGTCTGGGGAGCTATTGGCTTTAATGTGAAATCACAAGTAGTGCTTATTGAGGGCACTATGACTGCTCGACAGTACGTTTATAGGGTACTCAATCCAGTGGTTGTCCCTATGATGGCGGACGTTGCTAATGGGGTGTTTCAGCAGGACAATGCCCGAGTTCACACTGCACGCATCTCCAGAGAAGCCCTCCACGACATCACAACCTTAGAATGGCCCGCCAGATCCCCGGACCTCATTCCTATTGAGCATGTGTGGGACATGATGGGTAGACAACTGGCCAACAGTCCTCAGCCACCCAAAACTCTGGAACAACTGACCCGTGCAGTGCAGCAAGCATGGGCCACAATTCCTCAGGAAGCGATCCAGGGCCTTATTGACTCCATGCCTCGACGAATTCATCAATGCCTTGCAGCTCGTGGTGGGCACATCCTGTATTGATTGTTGTCCAAACTTGCGGTCAGAGGGATCTGAAAGTGTAATAATCGAATCACAATCGAACGCTCGTCCTGCATGTTTAATTTCAGCAATGAAGCACCACTCCTTCTGCGTGTTGCAATTTCCATTTTCTTCAGTGTAGTTTCATATTGCTCATTCAGTAAGAAAGATATCAAGAGGCTACTTCAAAACGCCCAAGTCATCCATCGTATCACGATTTACAGAATAACGGGATACAAGTAAGGTTTACAAGCGAAATGGCCATCCTTAATAAAATGGTGCAACGCAAAAGTGTTATTAAAACCCAGGGTGGTCTACAAAGAAATACAAGAGTGACCCAGATCCAAGGTATAGAGGAAGGTTTTCGTTAATGTACAATGCAATCGCGCAACAGAACTTTCTAAAGTTAAAGCTGCTGGTCAATTTCAGTCTTCAATTGTGTCACGTGCTGTCTCTTGTAAGTGACGAGGCTCACATAAACATATGTGAGGACGAAGACACTTCACACACAGTCCATTCTCTTATCTCTAACTTCCCGAAACAAAAAAGTCTATACAGAATAATACACATTTTATAATTGATATCAATTGTAATACTCTATTACGGCATACACTGAATATAAACAAAATTATTTCACCCCTCTTCCTTCCCATCCTGCCTTAGAAAGTCATCGGTGCAAACTGTCCTACGAATAAGAAGCTTCAAACAAGAAGAGTAAACAAACCAGAAAAGAAGAACAGTCGTCATCTGTGGAAGATTACGCTTTAGTGCACTGCCACCGGAACGCATATAGTGTAAGCCTGAAAGTTCAGAGCGGATGATGCAACAACCGGAGGATCGGCGAGTAGAGACAAAGCACAACAGTGCTACAACATGGCTGTGCCCGAATGTAAAACTTTACTTTCTTCCAAATGTTTATATTGAATAAATGTATTCATGGGATAACGAGGTAAAGAAAAACAGCTAGTATTTGATATATTTAAATATATGTTGTATTTAAATAATTAAATCTAAGAAGTAATAATAATAATAATAATAATAATAATAATAATAATAATAATAATAATAATAATAATAATAATAATATGACACTTGCTACTTCCGAGGTAAAAGCCAAGCCTGGACGGTAAACGGATTTTTAAAAAACCGAAGAAATAAAACAAGGTAAAATTCGTTTATGTTTTGCAGAGAATTTAGTTCCGTGTCTTCAGACAGGCCGTGAAAACCTCAGTTTAAACAGTATAGCCAATGTACATCCAACTCGGGAGTTGATTTATAACTTGAGATTGGACACCAGGGGGTGAGGCGTGTGACTTAGAACGTATACAGGGCCTATCTGGCTAAGAATCAGAAGAACCGGCTCCGTGGTGTAGGGGTAGCGTGCCTGGTTCAATTCCCAGCCAGGTCAGGGATTTTTACCTGGACCTGTGGGCTGGTTAGAGGTCCACTCAGCCTACATGATTAGAATTGAGGAGCTATCTGACGGTGAGATAGCGGCCCCGGTCTAGAAAGCCGAGATGAACGGCCTAGAAGATTCGTCGTGCTGACCACACGGCACCTCGTAATCTGCAGGCCTTCGGGCTGAGCAGCGGTCGCTTGGTAGGCCAAGGGCCTTCATGGGCTATAGTGCCATGGGGTTTGGTTTGGGTTTGGTTTTAAGAAGCAGAAGATTGCAAACCCAACCAGTCTAGTGAACAAAAAGTCGTATATAGTATTTCTCTATTTACTCATGGATAAAGTGGCGTTTTACAGCTAAATTAATATCTACCACTAGACGTTTCTACGTTATTCCAAGAGGTACTCATTATAAACCGAATGCAAATTTAGTTCTTAGCCCTGCTAACTACATGCTTAGGCTTAATTGTAACCAGAAGAAAGACATTTATTAGCATATAATTACGATTAAATATTAACAAGTCAATTAGTGTAAACCCTTTGACTAAGCTGTCTCACTTCCCGCACGCAATTGTGTCCCCGCACGAACGTTCCGCAGGATTAACATTCATTATTTCATTAGAAGCTGCTAATAGCAGGATATAAACGAGTGAATAATGCATCGATATTAATTTTACAACACTCACAATTAATCCTGTTATGTGGCAGGATCTAAGAAACATACAGGAGCTGAGGAAAGAAGAGGAAAAGCATTCTGAGTCCATGGAAAGATAATTGAGGGACCTTCAAAGAAAACTGAGCTGAACGAACAAGTGGCTATGCGGTTTGCTTCACGTACCTATCAGCCTGCGTTCGAATCCCACCGTTGGCAGCCCTGAATATGGCTTTCCGTGGTTTCCCATTTTCACACCAGATAAATGTTGGGACTGTATAATAATAAAGGAAATATGTTACTGCCACGTTAAACTACCAGAAAAAAGTGAACGGTACGTATTTCTGTATTTCGGTTTCAAGTGCAAAAGAGAGTGCATTATATTATTATTATTATTATTATTATTATTATTATTATTATTATTATTATTATTATTATTATTATTATTATTATTTGAATATTCGTTCGTAATCTGTTTACCCTCCAGGGTCGGTTTTTCCCTCGGACTCAGCGAGGGATCCCACCTCTACCGCCTCAAGGGCAGTGTCCTGGAGATTCAGACTTTGTTCGGGGATACAACTGGGGAGAATGACCAGTACCTCGCCCAGGCGGCCTCACCTGCTATGCTGAATAGGGGCCTTGTGGAGGGATGGTAAGATTGGATGGGACAGGCAAGGAAGAGGGAAGGAAGCGGCCGTGGCCTTAAGTTAGGTACCATCCCGGCATTTGCCTGGAGGAGAAGTGGGAAACCACGGAAAACCACTTCCAGGATGGCTGAGGTGGGAATCGAACCCGCCTCTACTCAGTTGACCTCCCGAGGCTGAGTGGACCCCGTTCCAGCCCTCGTACCACTTTTCAAATTTCGTGGCAGAGCCGGGAATCGAACCCGGACCTCCGGGGGTGGCAGCTAATCACGCTAACCACTACACCACAGAGGCGGATTATTTGAATGTAATTATTTAAATACAAGATATTTTAAATATATCAAATACTAGGCAAACGCTGGGGTTGGTCCTTAATCAAGGCCAAGGCGGCTTCCTTCCCACTCCTAGGTCTTTCCTGTCCCATCGTCGCTATAAGACCTGTCTGTGTCGGTGCAACGTAGAGCAAATTGTAACGAATAAACAAAAACTGAGCTGAGTGGTTTGGACGGTAGAGTGCTGGGGTTCGGAGCTCAAGTTGGCGGGTTAGATCACAGCTCAGTTCAACGGTATTTGAAGGTGCTCAAATTCATCAGTCTCATGTCCGTAAATTTCCTGGCAGGTAAAAGAACTCCGGCTGAAAAGTATTCCGGAGCGTCGGGGTCTCAGAAACACACTTGATAAAGACAAAGCAAGTGGGTACACGATTTATGCCAAGTAGCTATGAACTGGCATTCGGGAGATGGTGGATTCGAACTCCACTGTCGGCAGCCCTGAAGATGATTTTTCGCGTTTCCGTTGTTTCCGTTGTTAACATTAGTATTATTATTAGTACTTAAATTTAATTGTTTAAGGAAACCATATGTTTAAATATATCAAATACTAGTTTAATTCCGGGATTGTGTCCTAATTAATGCCACGGTCGCTTCCTTCCCAATTCTAGGCCGCTCCTATTCCATCGTCACAATACAATAGGAACTGTCTGTGTCGGTGCGTCGTAAAATAGCAAGCATTTGATAAATATTTATGAAACTAGCAATACTGATTGTGTAACTTGTGGATGACAAGGAGGGGCAGAAGAAAGGCCGATGTGAGGGTATACAAATATGGATCAGCTTGATAAATACAACGGTATACAAGCTGTAAATGCCATATAAATGGAAGGAAATTGAGTTAATACCGAAAACGTTATAATTTACAGAATTTGCATTTTGAATACTTTAATCAAGGTAACAAAGTTGTTATTGAATGTACTAGCAAAGTAAACCATTACACATTACCATAAAGAACCACAATTACTAATATTGATGGTGCAGAATGCAAACCTCCTATGTCAGTGTTGGATTGTTTATATTTGGTCATGTATAGTGGCTCAAAGAATGTGCGCATGGTACAGTATGGTACTCCAATTTATTATTTTAACAGACTTAAATTTAATCATCATAATTCGACCGCCTCTGCAGTGTAGTGGTTAATGCGATTAGCTGTCACCTTCGCGGGCTCGGGGTCGATTCCCGGCTCTGCCACAGAAATTTGAAAGCTGGTACGAGGGATGGAACGGGGCCCACTCAGTCTCGAGAGGTTAACTGATTAGAGGAGAGTTCGATTACCACCTCAGCCATAATCGAAGTGGTTTACCGTGCTTTCCCACTTCTTCTCCGGGCAAATGCCAGAATGGTACCTGACTTAAGGCCACGGCCGCTTCCTTCCCTCCTCCTTGTCTATACTTTCCAATCTTCTCCCTCCTACGCACAAAAGGTCCCTGTTTAGCATAGCAGGTGAAAGCCCCTGGTCGAGATACTGGTCCTCCATCCCAGTTTTATCCACGACTAAAATGTCTCACACTCCAAGACTCTACCCTTGAGGCGGTAGAGGTGGGATCTCTCCCTGAGTCCGAGGGGAAAACCAACCCTGGAGGATAAATGGATGAAATAAATAAATTTAAAGAATATAATTCACCTCCCTTGTAAAAACGAACTCTCTGGGTAAACGCAATAAACATTGTACCTGTAGGTTCAATTGTTTCTGAGGAAAGTGACCTGCGAGTAACCTACACATTACCAAGCACATGTTCTCTCTTTCTCTCTGTTTTCCCAGCGAGTGTAAATAATGACTGTTTTCCGCTGAATCTGTTGTACAACCATTCTTTGTCAATTTTTCTTCAAGTATTTCTTCATACAAGATTATATTTCTAAACGCCTACGTTATAGGCCTAGTGCATAATTTAGTTTCTTCTGTCTCCTATAAAGCTGATGATTTTTGAAATAGTGTTTTTTACATTTTACTCCACTGATATAATTCATTATATTCTTTTGTTGCTTGTGGTTTAACTTCGCACGCACTCAGATAGGTTTTCTGGTGACGATGGGACATGAAAGAGTTTAGACTGAAAAGGAAGCGGCCGTGGCCTTAATCAATATAAACGTCCGAAAACCCTATCATCTCCCGAATTCCAACTAAAAGGTTCATGACAGGAACTGTGCGGCCAACTCGCTTGGTGATTATTAAGACTTTCTTTCTTTCTTAATCTGTTTAATCTCCAGAGTTGGTTTTCTCTCGGACTCAGCGAGGGGTCCCACCCCTACCGCCTCAAAGTCAGTGTCCTGGAACCTGAGATGTTAGGTCCCGGGGATAAAAATTGGGAGAAGGACCATTACCTGCTATGCTGAACATGGGCCTTGTGCGGGGATGGGGAGATTGGAAGGACGCGGCCGTGGAATCCCGGCATTTGCCTGCAAGAGAAGTGGTAAACCACGGAAAACCACTTCAAGGATGGCTGAGGAGGAAATCGAACCCCACTCTACTCAGTTGACCTCCAGAGGTTGAGAAGACTCCGTTCTAGCCCTCGTATCACTTTTCAAATTTCGTGGCAGAGCCCGGAATCGAATCCGGGTCTCCGTGGGTTTCGGCTAGTCACACTAACTACTACACCACAAAGACGGACGATTATTAATAGGCATGTCTGTTAAGTCATTTTAACAAAGTATCGTCGTCATCATAGGCACTTGCTCACTGGCAATACAACGACTGCCTAGACCACATCGACGTTCATCAGAACAAAACAATAATCGTCGCCAAGAAGCCGGTAGTTCATACCAATCGACTCAGTGAAGAAATTCCCATTGTGTGCAGAAAATCTGGCCCATCCCGTAGTAAGGTTTCCTCGTCTACCTAACTGCCCGTCTTCGAGGCGTCCAGAATTTTTGTTGTTGTATAAGTTTTTCAAGGTTTGGATTCACGCTATGCGCACTAGTTAGTCTCAATTTTGGAAACGAATCATCCCTCAGCATAGGATTGACGTCAAGAATGAAACAAAATGAAATGGTGCATGGCTTTTAGTGCCGGGTTGTGTCCGAGGACTCTCCCGTAGGTGACCTGCGCGTCGTGATGAGGATGAAATCATGATGAAGACGACATATACACCCAGTCCCCATGCCAGGAGAATTAACCAATTATGGTTAAAATTCCCGACCCTGCCGGGAATCGAAGCCAGAACCCATATGACCAAAGGCCAGCACGCTAACCATTTAGCCATGAGGCCGGACGGCGTCAAGAATGGTATTTGGTCACAAAACTGGTTCAAATCTACAGTATGATAATTGCCGACTCCAAATAAATTGAGCGAATGGCCAGGAAAACGAAGAAGAAATTTTGAAGTGACGTATCTGACATGGAAGAACGGATCTGAGGATTATTGAGAAAACCAAAGCAAGATATTTGAAGAGAGCACTGTGTCTACCGAGAAATACACAGTCCAGATTGTTGTATGTATTGGCTGAGGAGTCTTACTTCATCGAACATTTAAATTTTAAGCCTTTTCTCCCAACTACAAGACAAAAACAGATTCTTGAAGAAAGGAAGAAGAATGATGATGAGAAGATGGATGGATCCAAACCAGGATCTCCGACATGCGCAAACAAGAACGGCTGTACACGGGTTTCATCTTACATTATGTATGATTGCGTGTGTACGCTATGTGGTGAAAGATGCGAAGCATATCACATTCAATGTTGCAAGAAAAGGGCCAAAGCTTTGACCGAATACAGCAAAGAATCTTAAATGAGTGCAGAACATAAAATATCATTTTCGTGTAGTAGCTATTGTATACTTCCAGGTAGAATTTAATATATTCATGGACGTCATTGGCAATTAGCTGCAGTACGCATTTCAAAGTAAGGAAATTCAATACCAAACGTAATTAAGTATTTGGCTGCCAGTTTGTGTGGGCGAGAAGCCGTTTTCTACAAACATTTTGTTTGAAATTGTGAATATTTCCCATTCGGTCAGTGGAGGGGGAAGGTTTGCGACTGTACTGAGGAAGGCAATGACGTAGCCGTAGAGGCAGTCGTACAGTAAGTACGAAATGGTCCTGAGCTTGGCCTAAGCTGCGTGGATGCCACTTTGCCCGATATCAGGTCTCGCCTAGACAAATGGTAAACATTTACGTACATTTGTAGTGAAGAGGAGCCAATTCACGTGCTGATAAAAATCCCATCAGGCAAGCAACTCCCTGTTGAAAATATCCTAGGGTATGAGCTGCGCATTTTAGGTAAATAAAATATAATAAAGTATGGGAATATACTGTATACTTTATTTATTCCTAAATATTACATTCCTTCTCTTAATCATCTTTATCCGGTCGATTAGATTAGCAGTTTGCCTTTTTGTACCACTAGGAGCGCTAATGCGAGTGAATGCATTGTTTCACTTATGCACCACTACGAGCGCTAATGTGAATCAATGCAGAGTTTCACTTAACCCTTATAACTACATTTGGTGTGGACATTTTCCAAAATGTCAAAAATTAATTCAGGACATTGAACCAAGGAACATATTACGGAAAGAAATATGTAAATAATTTAATTTGGGTAGGACTTGAATCAAAAAGGAAAAGAGAAAAGGAACAAGCGATTTTTGTCTTTTTTCCCGGAACTGCATTTAGGCAGGAAGTGTTTTTCAAAATTTGTTTTTTGTTTGACAGAGCTGTCCAAGACTCACTATTTGAAACATTTCCGGGCCCTTTATCCCTTCAACATTGGGGACAATTGAGGAAATTGCTTAATTTTACTTTTTTCGTAGTATGGGGACCCTTACTTTGCTAAGATATGTTTTCAAAATTAAAGAGTCAACACCCCCCTGTGGGGGAGTTTGCATCACCGCCACGATCGTGATGGTTCGATGGGAAAGGGCTGGAATCCCTCTTCTTAAGACAAATTTCCAGTAGTCTAGTGTCTCGTAAAATCTGTATCAATTGAAGAGACATCAAACACAGAATATTATTATAAAAACACATCACTATCATGTTAGTCGAATCCTTTCACCACTGAATGAGCAGCCCATGAAGAAAGCACTCGCATACCCAGCCTGCATGAGAATCTGTATGAAGAATGCGACATGAATACGAAACAATTCTTCCTTCTATTCAAGAAGCGCATCTCGAGGTGGAATAGTTATTCTGTTCTTAACCTTCTCCCATTTCACCCTGAGCGCTGTTAGTACTAGAGAATTTGATTGGATATTCTGTGCATGACCATCTTGCACGGATGATCGAGCCATTTCTTTTCTGTTTTCGGCAATTTCCTTCTATCTTGTAACTTCCGATCTTCATTGCTATTCCCCTGCATCCTCCCGCGCCTCTCAAGAATCTCATATCTGCAACTTGAGTTCCACAAGACACGATTTTATTGATCATACAGATTTCAACTGCATTGCAGCTGCCAAGACAGAAAATTTTCGATTTCGTTTTCTCATTTTCGTTTAGAGTCATGACGATTTACTGTAAGATATTTGTTTCACAGTAGTTATTATCAAAATTACCAACTAATTATCCGCTGCCATGGTTTTAACTTCCCATTCTGTTGGTATGAATTCAGTTCCCGATCCTGCCTTCGGTTTAGGATTGGTTTCGAGGTAGGGGGTGTGCTGTAGTGTAGGGTTCGCGTCCCTGTTTCTTACCCGGAGACCGCTGATTCGATTTCCATCTACTGTAGTTAAGGGAGTTTAATGCTAGACTGAGGAAGTGAGAATACGAGAGGCATCAGACCCGGCCGAGAAAGCGGAAAAAGTTTGAACGGAGCTACATCGGGGTCATGACCCTAAGTTTTGACGTAAAATTCATACCACTTGATAGGTTTTGTCGAAATAAACAGAGTTGGGGAGTAATTAAGAAAAAAAAACATTGAATTACTTGTAACGATTATATTTTAGTAATATTTACTGGTAATCGTTACTTTTCACAAAATATACTTTTTACTCGTAATTGCTTTCTTTCTTTCTTTCTTTCTTTCTTTCTTTATTTATTTATTTCTTAATCCGTTTGCCGCTCAGAGTTGGTTTTTACCTCGGACTCAGCGAGAGATCCCACCTCTACCGCCTCAAGGGCAGTGTCCTGGAGCGTGAGTTTTTGGGTAGGAGATACAACTGGGGAGGAGGACTAATATCTCGCCCAGGTGGCCTCATCTGCTATGTTCAAGAGGGGCCTTGTGGGGGGATGGGAAGATCGGAAGGGATAAGCAAGGAAGAGGGAAGGAAGCAGCCGTGGCCTTAAGTTAGGTACCACCCCGGCATTTGCCTGAAGGAGAAATGGGATACCATGGGAAACCACTTCGAGGATGGATGAGGAGGGAATCGAACCCCTTCAACTCAGGAACAATGAGGAGGAAAGGAATCGGCCGTGGCCTTAATTAAGGCACAGCCCCAGCACTTGCCAGGTGTGAACATGGGAAACCACGAAAAACCATTTCAGGGCTGCCGACAGTGAGGCTCGAACCCAGTATCTCTAGCTCAGAGCTGCCCGCCCCTAACCGCATGTACATTTTAGTAATCGTTACATTCCAGTAATCTACCGGGTGGTCCATCAGCCCCTTGCGATCCACTTGTATGCATCCCTTCACATTTACTACAATTCTGAAAGACATCGGTCCCTCTCCCTAAACCGGGGTAATATAACGAGATGTGTGTTTACGGGCTAGAAGACGGCAGGAATTGTGAGCGCCACTATTAATTCACTATGGGTACTTCGAATAAACTCGTAAAACGAGTACAGATACGCAGAACACTTACTTTAAAACACGAGGTGGACGCACAAACCAGGAGCACGATACTGTATAGGCTCGGAAGTGGGCGCCGTAGGGGGTGGCAGCTAATCACACTAAATACTACACCACAGAGGCGGACAGATACGTAACTACGCCGACTACTTCGCTGTAGACACGACTTCCGAGGCATTCCGCTTCATCGTGCCGTCTTTTGTTTCCTTCCTGAGGTCCAGGGTGGGTAGCACCGACGAATGGAAGTGCTATGTCTGTGAATTCATTGTCCACCATGACTAACGCGAGCAGTTCAAACAGGAAATTGGAGGTGAAAAGTATATAGTACTACAAAAATGATTTTTGTTGAAAGAAAAATAGCATGATCCCTGGACCAATAATTGAATTTGTACCGGAAGTACACCCACTCCGTGCATTTAAATAAAACGCCTTTTTGAAGGCCATCTGCAAATCGTACTTTAAACTAGGTGATAAAAGAAGTTTGAACGTTTTTCGACAGAGGTCTCTACTGTCAACCTAGGTACTCCCTCTAATGAGAAAATAGAAATTAAATTTCAAGAGAAATTTTGTAGTCGTTAGTTGGTAAAACTGAATTGTTTGTAATTTTTTTTGTGTTTTAAAGTTATCAACACTTCTATCTCTTCCCGCCAACTTAATGTTTTAGCCAACAGGAAATTTTTTATATTTATTTGATTCACCAATGTGAAAATTTTGATATTAATTTGATTATCCAATGGAAATTGGGGGTATGTCAGGGCTTCGGCCGAGAGAAATCTGGACCCTTGCTCTCCGCTATAAAAAGTGGGACGTTTCGGGCCATATTGGCTTTGAATCGCTCCAGTCAAGAGGTTTAGAGTGTGTTCGTAGCGGTGGCAGGGGAAGGGTTGCCTCGTCCATCGCCGGGAGGTCCACCAGCGCAAGGTAATGGCAAACTCCATGTAATCATGTAATAGTCTCGGAAAGATAGTTCGAGGGGAAGGTTTCTAATTCTTTCGTAATGTAACCATTCCTAGATGTAACCTTTCAAACCAGTCTAAAGAGCTTAACCGAACTTAAGGAATACAGAGTGAGGTACCCTCTTGTATTCCCTTTCAGTTTGATATTGAGGTGACTATGATTTTGTAATCTTCGATATCTACCTCTTAATTTTATAAATTAAAAATATTCCTTTCATCTGGTCACCTCCATAGTATAGGCTTAGCCTCTGTAACGTCGGGCATTAAGCCCACATAGGTTTTTAAGTATTTTCATGTGAATTTCAAGGAGTGTCAGAGTTCGCCTCCTAACGTTTTGGTTTTCGGCCAGTAACTTTAACATTTTGGTTTTTAACTGTCGCCAGGTAGAATGGGCACCTATCGCCCCTGTTAAAGTTCACTTTCATTCCATTTTTCTATGTAATTTCCACTGTGGAGCAGATAAGACAGTAGATACTATTTGGATTTCGGTAAAATGTAGATTGTGCCTTAAAGAAGGCCTGGAACTTGTACATTTTGGAGAATAGTCTCCGAGTGAGTAACTGTGTGGAAAAACTCGCTCCTTCTGCTGTCGTAAATTGTGGAGCTATTGAAGCTATCAGATCCTAGGTCGTTTCCAATGATGCAGGAATCCTATTCAGATGGTAGGCTCTATCCAGTGTTGGAAAGTAATCGAGTAGATGTAATTGAATTGCTTGTAACGATTACACACTTAGTATCTTTTATTTATAATTTTTCTCCCTTTCTTCCTTTCTTAATCTGTTTACCCTGCAGGGTCAGTTTTTTCCTCGGACTCAGCGAGGGATCCCACCTCTACCACCTCAAGGGCAGTGTCCTGGAGCGTGAGAGGTTCGGGGTCGGGGATAAAACTGTGACGGAGGACAAGTACTTCACCAAGGCTGCTTCACCTGCTATTCTGAACAGGGGCCTTGTGCAGGGATGGGAAGATTGGAAGTGAGAGGCAAAGAAGAGGGAAGGAAGCGTCCGTGGCCTTAAGTTAGGTACCATCCCGGCATTTGCCTCGAGGAGAAGAGAAACCACTTCGAGGATGGCTGAGGTGGGAATCGAACCCACCTCTACTCAGTTGACCTCCCGAGGCTGAGTGTACCCCGTTCCAGTCCTCGTACCACTTTTCAAATTTCGTGGCAGAGCCAGGAATCAAACCCGGGCCTCCGGGGGTGGCAGTTAATCACACTAACCACTACACTACAGAGGCGGACTACGTTCAATTTACTTTTTGAAAGATAATTCTAGTAAGTGATATACATTGCTGGAAGCAGAAAAGGCGAAAGGCAAATGATGATCAAGATATGTTTTTTTCATTTCTACTACAGGAGAACAAGGAGCTCCACGAGTTCTAGATGGGGTACTTTCTTTTATCTCTCCAGTATTTTCAAAACTATCATACTTATTCCAACGATTTTTTCAAAAATAAACACAGGTATTTTTCAAGTGCCCTTGTAGAGCGTCTCTTCAGTAAATACGAAGATGTACTCCCTAGGCCCCCACCCCATTAAGTTCGCGAAGATTAGCGATGAGAACATTACAACCAATTAACTAATTTGCCAAATAAATGGCAGATTATTTGAAAGAAATAATAGGAAAATATAATTTCGAAACCACCAAGGTATCACGTTCAGTCTCACCTAGTAAGCTTCTCAATGTCTCTTTGCTAAAAGAAGAGAACAGAAAATGAAGTAGTACCTTTTCCTTGCGTACTTATGATTTCTATACGACTAGCGTTCAGTAAAGTAATTGTAATGTTAATAATTACTTGTTGAAAAAATAGTTTGTAATCGTAACTGAGTGAAAGAAGTCCGCCTCTGTGGTGTAGTGGTTGCTGTGTTTAGCTGCCACCCCCGGAGGCCCAGGTTCAGTTCCTGGCTCTGCCAAGAAATTTGAAAAATTGGTACGAGACCTGAAACGGGGGTCCACTCAACTGAATAGAGGACGGGGGATTCGATTCCCTCCTCAGCCATCCTCGAAGTGGCTTTCCGTGGTTTCCCACCTCTCATACAAGCAAATTCCTCGATGGTACCTAACCTAAGGTCTCGGCCGCTTCCTTGTCTATCTCTTCCGATCTTCCCATCCTTCCACATAGCGGGTGAGCACCTGGGCGAGGTATCCTCCCCAGTTGTATCCCCCCGGCCGAAAGTCTCACGCTCCAGGACACTGTGCTTGAGGCGGTAGAGGTGGGATCCCTCGCTGAGTCCGAGGGAAAAACCTACCTAGGAGGGTAAACGACTTAAGAAAGAAAGAAAGAAAGAAAGAAAGAAAGAAAGAAAGAAAGAACTGAGTAAAATATTTTTCAAGTAATTGTAATTTTTTCCTGTACTCTTCCGATTACTGGCTATATTTCATCCACACCTGAAAACGTGCTATTGAAGATAGGTAACTGGTAACCGAGCAAATAAAGACAACGGAAATGCCTATTCTACAGTTTAAGTAACACATATACAAATTCACTCGATGAAATTAACTAGAAGTTGAGAAGAGTAGAATTGGGAAGTCCCTGCATTACACATCAGTGTCCCATCTGGAAATCATAAAATATTATAATTGTAGTCATTTTCAAAACTTTTCAGTTATTTCCAACTTTTAGCATTGTACTGACGGTAAATTATCAACGGAGTTGAGCTATTTTTGTGATATTCTTTTGCTTGTCATGAAAACTTTACTTTTAAAGATACATAAAGCGCATGAGCCCTCTAATATCATTTAATTTTGTGAATAAGCTTCTACATCTCTATCACAAACTTAAGACTCTCATAAAGATAGCACTTTATAACAGAAATGGGATAATCAGGACAGCGATTGGTTGAGGATAGAGCCCTGCTGCTAATAAACGAGGACGTTAAATTTTTCATCCCCTGTCAGCCTTCCACCGTCTAGTCTGTGAATTTTCATCACTGGTAATGTGATCCTACATCGATACTTGTAGAAGCTGAGATCCATCCATAAACTTGCATAAGGAATTAGGAGATCTTTACGTGGGACTGGATCATCACTTGTGTACCTGATGCGTTTGTAGTGCTTTAAAGGTATGTATGTCTAACAATAAAGGCAAATGAACTTTCAAATATTGATAAGATAGGACGTATATTTTCACCCGATCAACAGTTAATGACCGAGCTCAATAGCTGCTGTCACTTAAGTGCGGCCCGTTTCCAGAATTCGGGAGATAGTGGGTTCGAACCACACTGTCGGCAGCCCTGAAGATAGTTTTCGGTGGTGTCCCATTTTCACACCGGGCGAATGCTGAGGCTGTGTCTTAATTGGGCCACGGGCGTTTTCTTTCTCTGTCGTCGTCGCCGTAAGAAATACCTGTGTCGGTGCGACGTAAAACAACTTGTAAGAAAGGAGAATTTGTTAATGAAGATTTAAGTATTATTTTAAAATTCTGACGGTAGGTGTGGCTAACAGAACACGCTGTTCGAAATTATAATGGAACTACCAGAATGCTAAATATGTACCTCTACTGAAACTTTCAAAACAAGGAACACACCATCATACAGATTTCTTGACTAGTTCATATTAGAATGTCTGTGTGCCCTTAGACAACAAAATTGTGCACTTTTGTGCACTTAGAACGAGTGTAATAATGATAACATTCCTTACAGATTGGAATAAATGCTGCTTGTCTCCTTCTTAAAGTAACTGTTTATGGTTATTTACTGCCATTTACATCCGGCTGCATGGCTAAATGGTTAGCGTGCTGGCCATTGGCACAGGCGTCACGGGTTCGATTCCCGGCAGGATCGGGAATTTTAACCACCATTGGTTAATTTCGCTGGCACGGGGACTGGATGTATGTATCGTCTTCGTCATCATTTCACCCTCATAACGACGCGCAGGTCACCTACGGCTATCAAATCGAAAGACCTGCATCTGGCGAGCCGAACAGATCTTCTGACACTCCCGGCACTAAAAAACCATACGCCATTTCATTTACTGTCATTTACACAGATTCGAATTTAATATTCATATCTTATCGCTTTGTATTTTAGTGATTGAAAAGTCGCGCCACGCACACATGTAACTAAGAGACAGGAATTTAGATGGCAGCGCTGCGCTGGTCGCCGCGAGCTCATGGATGGCTGCATACAAGCTAAATGGTTACAGTGCAAGGAAGTCCGGCTCCATGGCGAAATGGTTAGCGTGCTGGCCTTTGGCCAGAGGGGTCCCAGGTTCTATTCCCGGCAGGGTCGGGAATTTTAACCATAATTAGTTAATTCCCCTGGCACGGCGACTGAGTGTATATGTCGTCTTCATCATCATTTCGTCCTCATCACGGCGCACAGATCGTCTACGAGCGTCAGATCAAAAGACCTGCACTAGGCCTCTCTGGACGCCATAAAATAAAATCATTAACAACCAATCTGTTTTACGTCGCATCGACACAGATAGGTCTTATGGTGACGAAAGGATAGGAAAGGCCTAGGAGTGGGAAGGAAGCGGTCGTGGCCTTAATTACGTTTCAGCCCCCAGCATTTGCCTGGTGTGAAAATGGAAAACCACTGAAAACCATCTTCAGGACCGCCGACAGTGGGGTTCGAACACACTATCTCCCGGATGCTAACAAACAACTATTATTATACAATTGCATTAATTTAGGTACAGTAGAAATCGGTTATAACGACTTCGAAGGGATCACCAGTCAACTGTTGTTATGGATAGATGATAGTCGCATAAACCGGTTTTAATTTTTCTAGTTTTTGCTAAAAAAATCTCGTATCTGTAAGTTGTAGGCTTCACACTTCCATGGTTAATAAACAAAATTATGTTAAAACTAAAAAAAATAGTAACTGAAGTAAATACTGTACTTACAGTAGGCCTACAGTATTCGTCGGGTAGGTCTGAGAGGAAATTCATTGGCTTTCGCATGAAGAATAGATCCACTGAAAATTACTTTTTCCTTGCTGCTTTAACCATATACATAAATATCCTTCATTATATTTGTGCACAGATAATCTGGTCCGCTTGAGTTTTAAAGAATTTTCTTCGTCCTTCGAAACTGTAATCAGGAGATAGTGGGTTCGAACCCCACTGTCGGCAGCCCTGAAGATGGTTTTCCGTGGTTTCACATTTTCACACCACGCAAATGCTGGGGCTGTACCTTAATTAAGGCCACGGCCGCTTCCTTTCCATTCCTAGGCCTTTCTTATCCCATCGTCGCCATAAGACCTATTTGTGTCTTGCGACGTAAAGCAAATAGCAAAAGAAAATAGCTGACGTTTGTTTCCCCATTTTTAATCACCATTTTATGCGTGACTTCTCTTCAATATTAAACACTTTCCTTTTCCTTTGCGACATCTTCACAGCGACGCTTGCCTTGACTATTTAACAGAATGATTTGAAATCTACAATAAAAAGCGTTACATTGTTGTCAGCAATCCCCAAATACGTAACAAACAAAAATCCACATTGGACGTTATAGCCGATACATTTCGATAAATACGCGTCGTTATATACGATATGTCGTAATAAGAATCGTCGTACCAACCGATTTTTTAAATACAGCGCTTGCATAGATTTAGACGGGACCATTAGATCTCGCCATTATATCCAATACGACGTTAAAAGCGTTGTCGCAATAAATGGTTTCGACTACAATTTCTAGATACGGTGAAATGAATGAAAACCTAGAACCTGTTTTCCAGTCAGTGACCGGGTCAGGGATGAAATGAATGAATCATATATAGGCTGTTATTACGATGGGGTCGCCACTCCCAAAGTGATATATTATTTAATGATATATGCTACGAAATGAGTATGGAGAGTGTTGCTGGAATGAAAGATGACAGGGAAAACTGGAGTACCCGGAGAAAAACCTGTCCCGCCTCCGCTTTGTCCAGCACAAATCTCACATGGAATGACCGGGATTTGAACCACGGTATCCAGCGGTGAGAGGCCGACGCGCTGCCGTCTGAGCCACGGAGGCTCCTCTAGATACGGTACCCTGTCTTATTAACTTTCAAATTATGTGATTATGTACTGTAGGCCTATGTTGTGGTTAAGTGTAAGAGAGGGCTGTGACCCCTAACTTCGCCACATATAAAGGCATAAAATAAATAAATAAAAATAAATAAAATGGACTTCTGATCTGCCTGACTGTATGGGTAGCGCAATTTTACACGATCTTCATACAGCGACTTTTAAATGGCTGGGAGAAAAACCTGTTGGAAGAAAACAATGTCGGGTAGCGGCTTCTTTTAACTTTTTCCCTCATGATGTGTAGGACAGCTGTGGGTGTGAGATGAGTTATTTCTTGAAAACTTTGTAAACGTTGTTCCCGGGAAGAACGATCTCTCATGATATGAGGAGGAACCTGAATAAAACGTCTGTCTTACACTTTTAATGTACCAAATATGCTACGTGGTTCCCTTTCTTTAACCTTTCAGTTCATCCGGGTTACAAATTAACTTTTACAAACTCTAAGAAATTCAAAAGCCATGTGCCTTACAATTAAATTAGCAGGGGAATTTGTTATGATGAATAACTTTTCTGGTACAACATTTTCCCATCTTCCCGCTAAGCAGCATAATTGATCGGGCGTTCGCCTTTTACGCTGAAGATTTTTGAATGGAACCTCAAACACAATTGCTGGTTTTACTGCAGGCACGGAGGATTATGAGCTCTTATTCCTAGTGCCTTACTCGGTTGCTCTGACAATGCTACTAACTGTTGGTATAAATACCCGCAATTTGTTGGTCTTCGCACATCCTGGCTAGTGGCAAAACCCATTGATCTAACAAGTCAGGGATGCATAGCATAGTGCCTCTCGAAGGGAGCGAGGCTCCCTCCGCGGGGCTACTGTTTCGTGGCAAACCATAGGTCTAATTGGTTAGAAGTTTTTATTGTCCCCTAGTTGATAATGAAATTTATCCATGTTGAATTCTGGGAGTGATGCCACGTTGAATTAATTTCATCCATTCGCAAGTGTCCGTTCACCCGACTACTTTTAGAAAGCTTTCTGTCTGTACAGTTAAAATATTAACCGGATATCTGGATTTTATATCGGACAGGGTCTATGTCGTGTACAGTTTAATGCTTGTTTGTGAAAACGGATGGGCGTATTTTCATGAAACTATTTAATTTTAGAATAAGTGCGACTGGGATCTTAGTTATATATCGTTCAGAAATATTCTCCACGAGGACAGCTGCAAAGGAAGTCAGAGTTGTTTTTAGAGGGAAAATGCTCACGAATAAATGTATTTAAAACCTTACTTATGAACTTTATTTTTATCTACAGTGGAAAATAAAGCAAATATCACAGACGGTCGTGTAGTGTGAAGGTCTTAAGTCTAAGGGCCGAGACAAATTCTATGGAGAGTTGCTATGGCGATCATATGGACCATGTTTTAAACTCTTTGTACATATATCTGTCCGACTTTTTGAAATGTCAACTTGATACCTAGTTTTTATACCGGAAATTTTGCGATCTATGTGGAAGGGCAGGAGTGTAGATAAGAAGTCCTGAACACAAATAAAACCTAATACGCTAATATGTCCGTTTATAACATCACCACAATCTATTTTATGCAAAATCGCCGATTAACTAGACAATTACGCATTCCCGAATGGTGTTAAACACTTAAATACATTTAATGTCAAGAAGTTCGTAGTAGTTATCAGATATAAATATTACTAGGCATTTGGAAGACATCACGAGCTATCTACTGCAACTACTAGGTAAGTTCCGTAAGATAGGTAGATACGTATCATATGAATTGTTTCTGTCGGAATATGATTTAATTGCGCGTGAATATAATGAAGAGCGAATTTATTGCCAGTAATATATTATCAGCTAGTGTCTTTCTATGTGACTGACCTAAGCGACGATTGACGTATAAAAGTCTATACGATAGATAGATAGATAGATACGAGGGCGATTCAAAAAGTAAGTTACACTAAATCGCCACGAGAGCACGCTGTGTGTAGTGACCGTGTCCAATGCGGAGCAAGCTACAGTAACCGCCGACACGTCCTATAGGAAGGTTGGTGTGGATTCCCGTCGTGTTGTGTAGGCAGAGCGGGCCAGGTTCAATGGCGCGTCAACTGGATGTTCACTCCAAATTGGAGGTGCCTGCAACGATCAGATTTCTATGAGCTAAACGGCTGAATTGCACGGATATTCATCGTGAAATCACTGCTGTATATGGTGGGTGTGCAATTTCTCTCCCAGGTATTGTAAAGTGGTGTAAGCAATTTGACGCCGGACGCACAGATCTCACGGACGAATATCGCGAAGGCAGGCCGCAACGTCCAGTACCGTTGCAAATGTTGACCTGTGGATGGGATCATTAGAGAGAATCGGCGCATAACACGGCAGAAAATTGCCAACATGCTGAACATTTAGTAAGCCAGTGTACCTCTATTGTTCACCAGCACCTTGGATTTCGTTAACTGTGTCAAAGATGGGCCCTACGTCTGTTCACCGATGTTCATAAGGGAAAACGTTTCCAATAGTCACAGGCAGTTTTGCAACGGTATTCTGTGGAGGGCAACGAGTTTCTGCGGCGAATCATCACAGGGGATGACACGTGGGTTCACCACTTCATCCCCGAAACAAAGAGAACATCCATGGAATGGGTGCACACCCCATCACTACCACGAAAGAAGGCCAAGGTCCAACCGTCAGCAGGAATTGTAATGGCGACTGTGTTCTTTGACATGAAGGGTGTGGTGCACGAGGAATTTATGCCGAAAGATACGACAATCAACTCGACTTCGTATTGTCAAACCCTGAACCGGTTGCGTAAGTCAATTAAAGAAAGCGGTGGGGAAAATTGAGTGCCGGTGTGATTTTGTAGCACGATAAAGCAACACCTCACACGGCCCGCTAAACGTCCGAACTGCTCCAGCGATTAAAGTGGGAGGTATGTCAAGATCCTCCATACAGTCCAGACTTAGCGCCGTGCGATTATCATGATTGTGTTCGGAAAGCTGAAAAAGGATCTCGGTGAACGACGATTCCGAAACGTTGAGGAGATGAAATGAAATGTCGTATGGCTTTTAGTGCCCGGATATCCCAGAACGGGTTTGGCTCGCCAGGTGCAGGTCTTTCTATTTGACACCCGTAGGCGGCCTGCGCGTCATGATGAAGATGAAACGATGACAACACATACACCCAGCCCCTGTGCCATTGGAATTAACCAATTAAGGTTAAAATCCCCGACGCGGCCGGGAATCGAACCCGGGACCCTCTGAACTGAAGGCCAGTACGCTGACCGTTCAGCCAACGAGTCGGACGTTGAGGAGGTGAAAGCAGCTGTCTCCAGTTGGTTACATAGCTCTGGAGGTGATTTATACGCATCCGGAATCGAACCCTTGGTTGACCGTTCCGAGAAATGTTTACAGTCTCTTGGGGACTATGTGGAAAAGTGAACTTACATTGTATATTGTCATAGCGTGTTGCCTATGTGTGCGGGTTTTCATAAAAGGCCATAACTTGGAAGTGTAACTTACTTTTTGATTTTCCCTCGTAGATAGATGCTGAGGCTTTGTAACCAAGGCCACCCATAGTCAGGCATCATATTTATACTGCCTCGCGTTAACCACTACACTCTTGGAAACGTAGTACAACCAAGACCAACTACGGCACAACACGTCTTCTTTCTCACACACAGAACACAGAACGTCACAATAGCCACTCCAAAAAATGTACGACATTATAAGCACCTCCTACTGGTTATTTTCTACAGTAAGACTTTATTAAGAGCTACATGTTATGTTACCGATAAAAATTTTATATATTTATAATATGTTAAATAGCGTACCTCCAAACATGAAGACAGTAAACCAATATTTGAATATTTCGAAATAATTATGCACACGCTAAGCGACAGTCGTAATTTTAATATGAATGCAAACATACATGTACTTCTTGGGGCGGGATGGTTGTTCCCCGGTAGTGGTAATGAACACCTCGTGTAAGATTCAAGTTCGTAAAATGTGTATTTTAAGCTTGGAACCCTTATTGAACTTATACCAAATTATGTCTGGATATTAAGTTATTTTGAATAACATTTTAAATTATTCAGTCTGTCTGAATGTTTGTTTGTATTGGTTCCTTTGTTCTTTTGTTCTACAACAACCAAACCAAACGAAAGCCCAGGACACAACAGTCCCAGAGGGCCATGGCCTACCAAGCTATCGCTGTTCAACCCGAAGGCCTGCAGATAATGAAGTGTTGTGTGATCAGCACGACGAATCCTCTCGGCCGTTATTCTTCGCTTTCTAGACCGGAGCCGCCATCTCATCTTCAGATAGCTCCTCAACATTAATCACGTATGCTCAGTGGACCTAGAACCAGCACTAAGATCTGGGTAAAAATCCCTGTCCTGGCCTGGAATCGAACCCGGGACCTCCGGGTAAGAGGCAGGCACACTACCCCTACACCGCGGGGCAGGCTTGTTCTAAAACCATATTTAAGATTTAGCAGATTTACGTCATTATTGCTAATACTGTAAATTGTACACCGTGGTCTGTTCGTACTTCGTTCCAAACCTACTGTAGATAAATTCACTGTGTGAATGCGCAATGGTGTTTCATGACGAACGCCAGAAAACTATCGCCGTAAGTTACTTGGTGTACTGTGTTCCACTTTCTGAGCACGTTGGTATAAACTGACCGCTAATGTGTCCATTATGTTTCTAGTTACTGAAAGTTGGTTGATTGATAGCGTCAACAGCGACTTGCAAGCTATCGATGAGCCTATCAGGGTGGATGGCAGTATAACAGAGTAGCTGCTAATTGATGGATGGTGATGAGGCTATTCTCATCATGAATACTGTCAGATATTTCCTTCTCATCGACCACACTTATCAATCAGTTTCGATATCGATGGACTTCGCATTCACTTCATTTTCCCTTGTGAATATCAACACAGACCGCGGCCACGCACAGATTGAGGGAGTTCAGCGTGCTAAAACGCTATAAGTAGTAATTTGACTTGAACTCCTACAGCAGATATCGTCGTCCATCAAGCGGTTTGAAGGGGTACGCAGACAAAGAATACACCCACGGAATCCCCTATCTGTCATAAGAGGCGACCAAGGGATAATGAATTTTGAATCATGAGATTACCTGTGATTAGTACCATCAGGCGAGGAGCAACATGAATCGACTTTTCTTGCGAATAGCACCACTGTGTGATAAATACCATGGGTCTGTATGTGTATCACTATGGGTTTACGGTACCTGTATATAGTATCCGCCACTATGAAGGAGGCTCCCTTCTGTCCAGATTCGGTTGAAAACCCCAAGGAAAAAAGTGTATCCTCGCTGGAGTGTTTCAGCATCTGGTTATGGACATCAAGGGTCGGCGTTCCGAGGAACACCACGGGTGTGGACGTTGCCTGTGATTAGTACCACTATATGAGCAACACCATGGGTCTGCGTTGGCTGTGATTAGTACCCACTATATGAGCAACACCATGGGTCTGCGTTGGCTGTGATTAGTACCCACTATATGAGTGACACCATGGGTCTGCGTTGGCTGTGATTAGTACCCACTATATGAGTGACACCATGGGTCTGCGTTGGCTGTGATTAGTACCCACTATGTGAGGAACACCATGGGTTTGCGTTGGCTGTGATTAGTACCCACTATATGAGCAACACCATGGGTCTGCGTTGGCTGTGATTAGTACCCACTATATGAGTGACACCATGGGTTTGCGTTGGCTGTGATTAGTACCCACTATGTGAGGAACACCATGGGTCTGCGTTGGCTGTGATTAGTACCACTATATGAGTGACACCATGGGTCTGCGTTGGCTGTGATTAGTACCCACTATGTGAGGAACACCATGGGTTTGCGTTGACTGTGACTAGTACCACTATATGAGTGACACCATGGGTCTGCGTTGGCTGTGATTAGTACCCACTATGTGAAGAACACCATGGGTTTGCGTTGACTGTGACTAGTACCACTATATGAGTGACACCATGGGTCTGCGTTGGCTGTGATTAGTACCACTATATGAGTGACACCATGGGTCTGCGTTGGCTGTGATTAGTACCACTATATGAGCGACACCATGGGTCTGCGTTGCCTGTGATTAGTACCACTATATTAGCGACACCATGGGTCTGCGTTGACTGTGATTAGTACCACTATATGAGCGACACCATGGGTCTGCGTTGACTGTGATTAGTACCACTATATGAGCGACACCATGGGTCTGCGTTACCTGTGATTAGTACCACTATATGAGCGACACCATGGGTTTGCGTTGCTTATGAGTGGCGCCATTATGTGAGTAACGCCATACGCGAGCGTTACCTGTGCGTAGTACCAGAATGTGAGGACCGTGAGTCTACGTTACTTGTGATTAGTGCCACTATATGAGAAATATCATGGTTCTACTTCACTAGCGAGAAGTGCCATTAGGAGGGGCCGTTGACCGGGATTTTTGACCCCTTTATACAACAAGCATCATCGATTCGGAATTGTGCTTTGGAAGCAGCCCCTTGATCAACATATACCATTGTTTTAAGTTACTGTAGTTTCTGGGAAGGTGGGGCACTGCGGGACGGATCCATTGATTGTTTTAAGTTCATTATCGTTGTTCATTGTCGTTCATTATAGTCAGTGAATTGATTTTGAAATTATTGTTTCAATTTTGTGAGTTGGATCCGCTGATTATTTTAAATTCATATTCATCCATTCATTCTTCGTTATCAAGTTTTGAATTCTGGTCAGTCGATGAATTTTGGAATTTTTAATTGCCATTACATTTCGAAGCATTAGGGGGCGACGACCTAGATGTTTTGCCTCATTAAAAAACAAGCATCATCATCATCATCATCATCATCATCATCATCATCATCATTATCAGGAGGTTTAGGCGCGTCTGCCCACTTCCACCTATACCTGTAGTCCACCAGGCAAATAGACTGTGTGACACAAGTTAAATGGCTCATTGTTTCATATTTGAGTGTATGTTGATTGAGAGTTGCATTTTGTTTTGTATCAATTCGTCGTATAAGATAACTATACAAAGTTTAACAAACAGTTAAGGTTATAGTCTGCTATGTTTCCTGTGAATAGAAAATATTTTCAGTTGCATGCGTATTTGACAAAGACCTAATCGAGGCAGCAAAAGCGTTCTTGGTTCACTCGGAAGGGCGTGGATTCGATTCCTTATTACTAAGTTGAAAAATTGGAAATTGAGATTTCCACTCTTAGAGAGGCACATTGCCGAGAAGTTCACTCAACCTACACAAAGAATGAGTACCAAGTTAATTAGTGGCGGCAAAGTAGGCCGGGCAAAGAACTAACCTCTCTTATAAATGGTGGAAAATTTTACCTGCCACACCTCCAAGCACATACAGGGTGGTCAGAAACAGCGTGAACGGAGTATATGAGCGTTAAGGCGTAGGTCATACTGATATACAAATTTGAAAGAAATACGTCGATATCCCGCACCGTTGTCATTATATCCGCTGATGAAGTTAGTCAATCAGATCGCTTCGCCGGCGAATTCAAATGGGCTTTATGAGGCGGTGTTCGTAAATCTGCACGTGGTTTGGTCAGGCTTGAGAGCCATGCCCAGAAATGAGCATCAAACACCAACACACTGTGGGTTGCAGCCAGTGCCACTGTAGCGTGCTTGCTGTGGGCCTCTCAGCAGGAAGGTCCTTGTTCAAGTCCCTCCCTGGATAAGTTTATTTCCTTCTACTGTTGGTGCTCTCAAGCCGGCCATAAACAACGTACAGATTTAGCAACGCCTCCCCGCAAAGCCCATCTGAGGTCGCCCGCGATGTGATCTGATTCGCTAGCTTCAGCAGCTGATAAAATGACAACGGTGTGAGATATCTAATTATTTTTCCAATTATTTATCAATATAACCAACTCTCTAACGCTCATATACCCGGTTCACGTTGTGTCTGACCAACCTGTATATGTTTATGTATAAGTTGTTTTTTTTTCTCGCGCAGATGTTGTCGTCCTTCAAGCGGTTTGGACACATCTACACATTTTCTCCTATAGCCCTGTCCGACTCGTTGGCTGAATGGTCAGCGTACTGGCCTTCAGTTCAGAGGGTCCCGGGTTCGATTCCCGGCCGGGTCGGGGATTTTAACCTTAATTGGTTAATTACAATGGCCCGGGCGCTGGGTATTTGTGCTGTCCCCAACATCCCTGCAACTCACACACCACACATGACACTATCCTCCACCACAATAACACGCAGTTACCTACACATGGCAGATGCCGCCCACCCTCATCGAAGGGTCTGCCTTACAAGGGCTGCACTCGGCTAGAAATAGCCACACGAAATTATTATAACCTATAGCCCTAACCCAAACATTAGAACTCTCAGAGAAGCAAATGTTGGTATATAAAGGTTTATTGTTTTCTTGCTTCTGTTTGAGAGTCCGTTGTTTGAGAGTTGCGTTTTATTCGGTGTCATTTCGTCGCATAACAGAACTGCAAGAAATAAAAGAAATAGAATACAATTGCACATATTAGAATAGAATACTACCGTAATCATTAATTGCAATCCAAAATGTGTTTTGATACATGCATTTTTCCCCCATTACTACATTAAACATTACAATTAAACTTATCAACTCTTTCAGTCCAGTTTCTAAATTGTAGTTTTTTTCTTTAAAGTTTATTTTTTTATTTTGTACCAGACGTTAACAGAGTTATGTAGTCTAGAACAAACATGTATCATACCCTCCCTAAGTTCTATTAGTCCTTACTTTTGTTTCATCAGTCATTATAGAGTTCAAATTCTACAATTAAAACATACACTTTGAATGAATTGGACGACTGAAAGAATTACTGAGTGCCTATATGAATTGGTGAGTGAATTATTTCATGATTGGATTGTGTTGATGCATAAATGAATGAATAAACACACGTCTTACCGAGTCACCGATAGCCACCAACAGAGGAGAGAGCTTTCATGATTGAGTGGATGAATGAAAGAACTGTATAAAGAATAAAAATCTTCTCTCCCAGTCACGGATAACCACCAAGAAATGAGTATTATATTGTAAAGAAATCAAACTACTTGGACATGCTAGAGAGGTTTATCGGTTACCCCAGGAACCTGATCCCTTAAAAATGAAGGTCACAACAGTTGTCATCCTCAGTCTCTCCATGCCAGGTAAGATACTTCAAATCAACATTAGCATTAAACTCTAAAAAAATACAAGTTAATATAATATGACGGTGATTTAATTATATGCTATAAATATAATGTACGTACGTAACAGCTCTAGACTTCAACAATGTTGCCTCAGGTATATTTCTGTTCCTAGGTATCATGTATCAATTATTTTTTTCCATACATTTACTTCCCCACATTCCCTTAATAACGTTGCATCCACTCTCTGTTCAATAACTTTACAATCATATACAACTGAGTTTCGTTTTCAGTTTTACTCATGTCATCCTTATCCATAAATTCTCCAGCTTCCCTTCTCTAAACAATCTGTTTAAAATATATGCCAGCCTCACTTCTTCAGAACATAGTAAACTTTGTTTTCATACCCATTTGGACCGTAAGCTTTATTTTTGTGTAACCCCCTCCCCCATTAACCACCACTTAACACACATAATTTCTCGTTTTGCTTTATTATGTATGTTTGTCCTCATTTTCCCAATTGCATTGCAAAATTATCCCAATGTCCTCTTATTTTTACCCTGTGAAGCAATGTATTGCTTGTCATTGTCCTTAACTCTTAGAACTACAGTTCTTTGATGTTTTATATAATCCCTTTCCCAGCACTATCTCATTACCACAGTTTCCAAACTGTTCCGCACCCCAACCACCCAGAACCCTTGGTTTTAATATCGACCGTGCGCGAGCTATACCTCATATCCCACAATGCTCTTTCTATCCGTTATCCTCCTAAGATTGGTCACGCCTCCCAGCCACACATGGATATGCACTCCATCAGAGCAATGCTCGTTGTGTTCAATTTCTTGTGCTAGTGTGTATAGAAAAATGTACCTTAAATGCATTATACTGTAGTCCGGCTCCATGGCTAAATGGTTAGCGTGCTGGCCTTTGGTCCAGAGGGTCCCGGGTTCAATTTCCGGCAGGCTATGAGATTTTAACCTTAAATGGTTAATTCCCTTGGCTCTGGAACTGGGTGTTTGTGTTTTCCCCAACATTCCCGCAACTCACATATCATACATAACAATATCCTCCACCAAAATATCAGGCAGTTACCCGCATATGGCAGATGCCACCCACCCTCATCGGAGAGTCTGCCTTACAAAGGCTGCACCGAGCTAGAAATAGCCACACGAAATTATTGTATTATACTGTATGAGTGCAGAAATTTACATTCCTACAGTACGGTATTATAAGAATAACTTTCCTTTACATAGCGGTATAAGAAAATGAATTAACAAACATTGTTCTCATGGACTGCATATCCATGTGTGAAATCAATCAATCAATACTGATCTGCATTTAGGGTAGTCGCCCAGCTGGCAGATTCCCTATCTGTTGCTTTCCCAGCCTTTTCTTAAATGATTTCAAATAAATTGGAAATTAATTGAACATCTCCCTTGGTAAGTTATTCCAATCCCTAACTTCCCTTCCTATAAATGAATATTTGCCCCAGTTTGTCCTCTTGAATTCCAACTTTATCTTCATATTGTGATCTTTCCTACTTTTATAAACGCCATTCAAACTTATTCGTCTACTAATGTCATTCCACGCCATCTCTCCGCTGACAGCTCGGAACATACCACTTAGTCGAGCAGCTCTTCTTCTTTCTCTCAATTCTTCCCAACCCAAACATTGCAACATTTTTGTAACCCTACTCTTTTGTCGGAAATCACCCAGAACAAATCGAGCTACTTTTCTTTGGATTTTTTCCAGTTCTTGAATCAGGTAATCCTGGTGAGGGTCCCATACACTGGAACCATACTCTAGTTGGGGTCTTACCAGAGACTTATATGCACTCTCCTTTACATCCTTACTACAACCCCTAAACACCCTCATAACCATGTGCAGAGATCTGTGCCCTTTATTTACAATCCCATTTATGTGATTACCCCAATGAAGATCTTTCCTTATATTAACACCTAGATACTTACAATGATCCCCAAAAGGAACTTTCACCCCTTTAACGCTGTAATTAAAACTGAGAGGACTTTTCCTATTTGTGAAACTCACAACCTGACTTTTAACCCCGTTTATCAACATACCATTGCCTGCTGTCCATCTCACAATATTTTCAAGGTCACGTTGCAGTTGCTCACAATCTTGTAACTTATTTATTACTCTATAGAGAATAACATCATCCGCATAAAGCCTTACCTCGGATTCCACTCCTTTACTCATATCATTTATATATATAAGAAAACATAAAGGTCCGATAATACTGCCTTGAGGATTTCCCTCTTAGTTATTACAGGGTCAGATAAACCTTCACCTACTCTAATTCTCTGAGATCTATTTTCTAGAAATATAGCAACCCATTCAGTCACTCTTTTGCCTAGTCCAATTGCACTCATTTTTGCCAGTAGTCTCCCATGATCCACCCTATCAAATGCTTTAGACATGTCAATCGCGATACAGTCCATTTGACCTCCAGAATCCAAGATATCTGCTATATCTTGCTGGAATCCTACAAGTTGAGCTTCAGTGGAATAACCTTTCCTAAAACCGAATTGCCTTCTATCGAACCAGTGGTTGGGAGGCGTGGCCAATCTTAAGGAAAATAATGGATAGGAAGAGGGTTGTGGGATATGAGGTGTTGCTCGCGCATTGTCGATATATAATCTGGTGTTAGAAAGCTATATTTCAGATTTTATCACCTGATCCCACCTTTAGTATTAGCCAATACTTAATTATCTTTTTACAATATCTCCCTATTGACTTACATCATTGCACATGATTCTTACTCCACAGTTAGCTGTGCAGCTGGGTAATCCCATGACTAGCCTATTTTAGTAAATGTATTAGTCATTACATCAAGTGTGGTAACTTTTTCTCTTTAACTCCCCCAAATCTCTGCTCCGTAGTACGATTATTATTTACCCTGTTTCTCTTTAATTAGTTTTGAAACAGTAACCTTTCATTTTTTGTCTTCAGTCTTGACACTGTAATTTTTTATTAGCCTTCAGGTTGTATTATTCGAATTACTAACTTACAGATATTTTTACTCTGTAAGGTCAGTCTCTGAAACAAATTGATAGGGTCTGTCTGTTAAGTCCTTAGCGTGGAGGCTGGTTGGATCATCAAATAGCTCCACCAGGTGTTATGCGGTTATACGGAAATATCATGCCCTTGCCTGGCAAGACCTAGTGTTTACAGTGCACTATGTCTTCTGATGTGGGCTAGAACAAACTTGTTTCTTTCACTGAACTCTCCGAATCTCATCCTTGGCTTTGAAAACTTGAAAGTGACTGATGTATGAGTTATACTAGTTTGTAATTACATTCCATTATGCATACAGACCCTGTTATGAATGGTGTGAACATGTTGCACATAGGGCCGGTTGGTGCGGGAATTTTAGTGGGCTTGGCAGACAGAGATTAGAGTGGCTCCGTGAGGAAAGCAACGGGAAGCTATCTCACTCCTCTTTTCCCTAGTACGTCTCTTCAGTGACGCCTGGGTAACCTAACAGCTGATGGCGGAGCTGTCGATGTCCAAACCAGCCTCCGGTCTGAGAACTCAGTAACGACAGGGAAATTGCAAGGACCAATGGCAGCGTTATAAAGAGACGTAGAAGTGAGGTAGGTAGTTGGTCATTGCTTTCTTCGCTGGGTCAGAAGGTGATATTGCAGCACGCCCGGCCATGTGTGTAGCAAGTTTCATAACATCCAGACGCACTATCCGTGCTCCAGATATAAACAGCGCCACTAATACCTCAGCAGTTTCCACAACAATAAGGATGATCATGCTTGTTGTTTAAAGGGGCCTAACATCTAGGTCAACGGCCCCCAAGCATAAAGGAAGTGAGCCATCGAAAGAAGCTACATTTTGTTCTTGGGGAAGAGTCAGATATAAAAACTCTTCATCCATCGGGAAATACCAAAAAATTTTCTTTACGTTGCACGGACACGATAGGTCTTGCGGTGACCGTGGGATAGGAAAGGGCCACGAGTAGGAAGGAAACAATGGTAGCCTTAGCTAAGGTGCAGCCCCAGCATTTGCCTGGTGTGAAAAGGGGAAACCACGGAATCCATCCATCTTCAGGGTTGCTGACAGTGGGATTCGAATCCACCATTTCCCGAATGCAAGCTTACAGTTTCGTGACCCTAACCACACGGCCAGTTTGCTCATTATCTTTCGTCAGCTGAAGAAGCACTTGCTGGTGAGCAATTCAATGACTGTACAGACACTCAGCATGCTGGAAGCAGATTTCTTTCATCGGTATCCATGGGTTGATGTACCGTTGGAACAAGTGCTTCGACAAGAATGGTGACTATGTTGAATAGTAATGAGTATCCTTATATCTGCCTGTAAAATGAAGTTTCTTCGAGTGAGCTCTCGTTACTTCGTTCTTAAAGCATCTGTGTATGTTCTGTTTTCACCAAGCGTGTGTATTTTACTTTCTGGTGATAGTTCAAAGTGGCACTAACTCAGGACTTTGGTGATGATGGGATAAGAAGGGATTGGTACTGAGGAGCAAGTGGCTGTGGCCTTAAGGCGCAGGCGCAACATTTTCCTGGAGTGAAAAGTTAAAAATTGCAAAACCATGAAAAAGCATCTTCAGGGTGCCGATGGAGGGACTTGAACTTACAAGTTTACAATTGCATTTCCCATACTGAGCAGCCAAATTGAAAACTTCATGTTAATTTCATACTTGGTTGATTGACTTCTTACTTTGAACTATAAACTAAAATGATCCAAAAGTCGTGGAAGAACTGTATCGTATAAGCGGCTAGCTAATTAATACGCCAAGGAGGGATGATTGATGACAAGACGCGGCAAGACGTAGCCCGCATTTATAACGTGGAACTGTGCAGAAGCTCCGCTTGAAATATGGCAGCACCAATATTCCTGACGGCGACCCGTCATAGTGAGAAATTAAGATGAATGAGTGCTGCTTGTTAGCAACCACGTGCAGACTGTGCCACTCCCCTTCAATCGAGCACAACGATCAACATCACAAATCAGAAATCCTTTTTTTTTTTTTTGCTAGGGGCTTTACGTCGCACCGACACAGATAGGTCTTATGGCGACGATGGGATAGGAAAGGCCTAGGAGTTGGAAGGAAGCGGCCGTGGCCTTAATTAAGGTACAGCCCCAGCATTTGCCTGGTGTGAAAATGGGAAACCACGGAAAACCATCTTCAGGGCTGCCGATAGTGGGATTCGAACCTACTATCTCCCGGATGCAAGCTCACAGCCGCGCGCCTCTACGCGCACGGCCAACTCGCCCGGTAATCAGAAATCTAAACTCCTAGATATTTCTTGTTGTAAAACGTAAGAATCGAATATATATATTACCGGTACTTAAATCTTTGGAATCTTGGTGTCTTTCAAATATTATAATCTTCTTCTTATTCTGTTGCTGCTTTTCCCACATCTGGAAGTGGAATTATGTTCACCAAATGTTGTCAGATGGATTTGGTCGTGAACAACTCCCTCCCGAATGTATATCTTTATAAAGTACAAATACAGTTTTCGTCTGTGCATTGTGAAAATGATCACTTTGCTCGACTAAAGTAGCCTGTCTGCGTATATGATACATAAAAAGACCTTAGAAACTGCCAGTATGTTTGTACGAGTATGATGTGAAAGCGCTAGGGCACACATTTTTAAAGCTCGGCTTAGACTGAACAGTGATTGTATTCGCTGGGCTAAATGGGATTACGATATTCGAAGGAGCAAGACGCTTAGAGAGATCTGAAATTGTTTTTTGATGGTATTTTAAAGATGATCAGAGTTACTTAGAAAATGTTCATTAAAAACCTACTTTAAATTTTATTTTAATCATTTGATGCCATGACAGTTTTATTGATGGAGCCAACACTGAATTACAAATAACCTACCATAGGGTCTACACACCTAAATTTTACCAGCAATAGCATTTGTGGCAGTATTAAGGCAGCAGTGGGAATTGATTGATATGTCTTAATTTATTGTTTTAAAAAATATATTTCTTGTACAAGATTTTATTTTATTTGGACCTTTGTACTTGGAAGAATTCTGTTTTAGAAACACTTTTTATGTGTTGTATCAAAATTATCACTTATGTGTGAATTTTAATACTTTTTGTTGTCAGAACTTGTGAAACAGCGTCTACCTACACGTACAGTTCGGGAAGCGCGTTTCCTGTTGCATAAACGAAGACTTTTCTCGAATATTTTGTCAGCAAGAACGAAGAAACTTTTGATTGGAGAAAATAAGAGTTAATGTAATTGGCGAATGTGAAAGTCGAAGGGAAATTCTAAATTCTCATTGTTTCTCTTTGGTGGTTGCACCAGTGCCATTTTTTTTTATCTTACCCTGCTCCTTCGGTGGGAGCGGGAAAACCTGGTCCCAGGTTAAGCACTGTTTCTACGTTTATTTCGGTTTTCAACTTCATTTAAATGCAATTTTTTTTCTTTCGCAAGACTTTATCCTCGAGTTACACGTTCACCGCTAAATTTGTCGAAATAACTTATTTTCTCAGCTAAGATCTTGTACCTTTTCTTTCGGAGGCAATACTTTTTTTTTTAACTTTGTAACTTATAATGTACATATAATTATCCCTCGGGTTTTCCTCCCGGTATTTCTGTGTCACCTTGCATAAGAATGAACAATGTATGCACATTACCTCAAGTGTTTTAGATAGTGAAGCTTTCTCTAGCTCTGTTTTTAATTTAATTCTATATTTGTGCAGACTGGGATTAGCCCTCATTTTAATCATCGTAAAGCATTCTGACGAAAGCTCTTGGCCTGTATATTTACAGATTGTCTTTAAAAGTATAAACATTTCTTGCTAAATGACTGTCAATTCTTCTTCTACTGTGTTTCCTTCAGCCTTTCCATTTGGTCCTTGTGCAACATGTTCCTTGAAATAATCCTTCACACTCTTTTCTTTCAACTTGCCTGGATCCCATCTCCTTGCATTCCTTCCTTTCTTCAATTTCTTCAACTTCAGGGGACATTTCATGACCAACAAGTTGTGGTCAGAGTCCACGTCTGCTCCTGGGAAAGTTTTACAATCAAGCACCTGGTTTTTGAATCTCTGCCTAATCATAATGAAGTCTATTTGATACCCTCCAGTGTCTCCAGGTCTCGTCCATGTGTACAGCCGTTGTTTGTGGTGTTTAAACCAAGTATTAGCAGGGACTAAATTGTGATTGGTGCAGAATTCAACCAGCCGACTTCCTGTTTTGTTCCTTTGTCCCAATCCCAATTCTTCTACCTTCCCTTCCTTGGCATACTATTGCATTCCAGTCTTCCAGCACAATTAGACTCTCGCCACCTTTTACATACTGTATTTTATCATCTATCTCCTCATATAGTCGTTCGATTTCTTTATCATCCGCTTAACTAGTAGGCATATAGACCTGCACTATTGTAGTGGGCATTGGTTTGGTGTCTATCTTGATAGTATTCCTTTCACTGTGCTGGGCGTTGTAGCTTACCCGCTGCCCTATTTTCTTACCAACTCCTACATTTCCCCTGTTTGATTTTGTGTTGATAATTCTGTAGTCGCCTGACCTGAATGGTCAGCATTGAGACCTTCCGTTCAGAGGGTCTCGGGTTCGATTCCTGGCCGGGTCGGGGATTTTAACCGCGTCTGATTATTTTTTCTGGCCCGGGTTCTGTGTGCTTGTGTTTGTCCCAACACTTTCTTCTTCATATTCAGACAACACACTACACTACCAAACACCACAGAAACGCGCAATAGTAATTATATCCCTCAATGTAGGGTTGGCGTCAGGAAGGGCATCCAGCCGTAAAACATATCAATCCACATGTGCGACACAGTTCGCACCCGCGACCCCACAGATGTGGGAAAAGCGGAAGAAGAAGAAGAAGAAGAAGAAGAAGAAGAATAGGAATTCTGTAGTCACCTGACCAAAAGTCCTGCTCTCCTGCCAACATACTTCACTTATACCAACTACATCTAACTTTAGTCTATCCATCTCCCTTTTCAGATTTTCTTACCTCCCACAACGATTCAAACTTCTAACATTCCAAGCTCCGACTTGCAAAATGTTAGTATCCATCTTCTTGATGATAAACCCCGTTCGCGTAGACCCCACCCGGAGATCCGAATGGGGGACTATTTTACCTCCGGAATATTTTACCCGAGAGGAAGCCATCATCAGTACTACATTCGTACAGAGAGACCTGCATGTCCTCGGGATTTACTTACGGCTGTAGTTTCCCGTTGCTTCCAGCCGTGCAGCAGTATCAACAGAGCTAAGCCATGTTGAGTATCATTACAAGGCCATATCAGTCAATCATCTAGACTGCCGCTCTTGTAACTTCCGAAAGGCTGCTACCCAACTTTCGATGAACCGCTCGTTAGTCTGGTCCCTCGATACCCATCCGATACGGTTGCACCTACAACTCGGCTATCTGCTTCATTGGGACGCGCAAGCCTCTCCACCGCGGCAAGATCACATGGTTCACAGGGGACGATAATCATAATTTACGGTCATGGAAACTCGAACGATTGTACCTTTACTACGAGGAAACTGTAATGTGCGAATTTTCAAATCTGATTTTGCTGGTATTGTGCTCCTAGCAAACCAGGAGTAACTTTCAATTATATTAATGAAATCCTTGACGTGCCCCAAGAAAACAACACAAATGTCAAGAATGCATTTTTTTATCGCTGGTCGCGTGCGTATTGGGAAAACGTATATGCTTAATTCAAAGATACTTCAATTCAGGGCTTCGTGTTTTGTTAGTAGCGCGGACAGGAATAGCCACTATTTTGCTTCCCAGCTTTTGATCAATACATTGTACATTCAAAATAGTCAGAGATCTATAATTCCTCGAGATGACTTAACTCCTTGAGAAAAAAAAAAGTGGCACCAGTTTCCTATTCGCTTGGCATTTCGTATCACAATCAAGAAAGCTCAAGGGAAAGCACTAGAACGTGCAAATTCCAGCCATGCGTATGCTGCAATGTCAAGAGCGCGAACTTTTTACGCCCTTAAAGTTTGCAACACTGCCAAAAAGTAATTGTACAAAGAATGTGTGTACATAAAGGGTGTTAGGGATAAACGTGCAGATATTTTGCTAGTCTGTAAAGAAAAGTACATCTCACAACACATGATAATATGTACGTTTTACCTTGTCAAATTAGTTTCTCTATAAAGGAGCCAAATATTTCAGGATCCTATGTGTTTTGAGTTGCCATAGTAGGAAGCGCCGGTTATGTCACACTGTCCTCATGTCGTTGATTCACATGTTCAACTACAGTAGCAGACTATAGGGGTTCTTAAATCTGTTTGCTATAATAAATCATCTTATGTTGGTGTGCTCTTCCCCTAGTCGCTAGGGAAGAGGGGTGGCAGTGCACGTGCCAGATGAGGTCTTGCTGTATTCGTAAACCGATCTTGCTTTCGTAATAATAATAATAATAATAATAATAATAATAATAATAATAATAATAATAATAATAATAATAGTGATACAGTATTAGGTTCTACGTCCCACCAACTACTTCTACTGTTTTCGAAGACATCGAGATGCCAGAAAGTTGTCCAACATTACTTCTTTTACATGCTACTAAATCTACCGATGCGAGGCTGACGTATTTGAGCACCTTTAAATATCACCGAACTGACCCGGATCGAACCAGCCAGGTTGCTATCAGAAGGCCAGCGCTCTACCGTCCAGCTAATCAACCCGGCATTAGAGCCTCCTCCTCCTCCTATGGCGCGACGGCCCGTTTTCGGGTCATGGCCTCCCCAGTTGCTCTCCGCCAACCTTGTCGATCTCGTGCAGCTACTCTCCAATTCCGGATCTTGAGGATATGTGCTGCGTCCTGATGTACACCATCTTCCCATCTGTTACGTGGCCTTCCCACAGGCCTTCCTCCTCCAAAGTCTCCTAAGAATACCTTCTTTGGGATTCGGTGTTCTTCCATCCTAATTAGATGACCTGCCCATTTAAGTCTCTTCATTCGAATGGCATGCGACAGGGGTGCCTCCCCATACAGGGAATATAGTTCATTGTTATATCTAATTCTCCACTCCCCTTGTATGCATATGGGTCCATAAATTCTCCTCAGGATTTTCCTTTCGAAGGAATCTATCTTCTCCACGGCTTTCTTTGGGAGGGTCCACGTATCACTTCCATACATCACTATACTGCGAATGACGCAGTTGCAATTCAGCTAGCGAGGTGAACGGACGTAGTGCTGAACGTGCGGGAAGTACAGGAGTACGCGAGCAATGGGAGTGTCAATTGAACAATACAGATGTGCTATAGGCAGATGGCAGGCCCGATGCAGGAAGAAGTCGTTACAAACGGTGAAAAACGATATCAACATCACTCATACAGTAGTGTCATTAGTGGTAGTGATGGTACTATTAGTGACTGGCGGAGTGGAGATGAACCCTGGCCCAGGACTGACATGGGACGATATTGAAAAGATTAAAGAGGTCATGCAAGAATGCCATACAGAAAAGACCAAAGAAATGCTACTAGAACAGAAAAATGATTTCAAGGACTTGAAAACATTTATACAAACAGAACTGAAAGGTATTAAAGAGAGTGTATTACAAAACAAAAATGAAATATATGGTTTGAAGAAGAAAACACTGGAGGTAGAAGAAAAATTAAGGAAACTCGAGGAAAAAGAAAAAACACGGTCGAAAGAAGAGAGGAAGAAAAACATAATAATCTACGGATTGGCAGAACCAGGGAGAGAGAACTTCAATAACTTGATAGATAGAGTACTCTCTCTAATCAGAGAGAATTTGAAAATAGAGTGCAATGATAGTGATATTGATAACGCCTTCAGATTAGGGAGAAATATGGGAAAAAGACCAGTAAAAGTCTGCATGGTATCTGGTTTGAAGGCCCGTAAAATTTTGGAAAACACCAGAAACTTGAAAGGCACAAATATATGGATAAAGAAAGATCTCGACAAGGAAGAAATGGAGAATGTACGAACTCTACGTTTTCATCAAGGAAAAGCTAGGCATTCGGGACTAAAAGCCTTTATACGTGGAAACAGACTTATTATATCAGACGATTCGTGGAGCAGGGCATGGACAGCTGGTCAACTACGTGAGCTAGGGCATTGTCCTGATACGTCAGACAAGCGGAAGTACAGCAGTACAGTGAGCGACGCCAGCACTCCTGAGTCAACAGGTACGTGTGCAATCCTACCAAGCAGGGACAACGAACTGGATGTTGTGACGGCAGAAACCGGACATCACCAACCCAGGAGATCTACCCAAGAAGGAGATGTGATCCAGAGAAAGCAAGACACCGCAGGGAGAAAAGAAGAAAAGAAACGTAAGCCAGCGTTAAATTTAAAGGACATATGGGCAAAGAAAGGATTGACAAGGTCTGAGGAAGCTAAAGGGTCAGAGGAGGAAATAATTAGTTCCCCAAGTGGTTCTATTATTCAAATAGAAAAACCACGAACAACGAGAAGCAAGGCCCTGGTAGCATCAAATATACCCATGAAAAAATAACTAGACTGGGTAGTGGGATTAATCAACATAGAGGGTATACTAAGTAAACTGGGAAATGATGAATTTATAGATTTAATGAGAGAGAGTGACATTATTGGGATGGTAGAGACATGGTTGCCGCCTAGTAAAAGTGTGATAATCCCGGGATTTAAGGTCTGGAGTAAAACAAAATATAAAAGGAGCACGAAAGGGCGTCACCCAGGAGGGATAACAGTTATCACAAAAGATGTAATTTGCAAACAAGTAGAGATATGGGAATCAGGATGTGAGGATATGATCTGGGTCAAAAAAAAAAAGGAAATCTAAAGGGGAGAGATATGTTTATTGGTTTTGGCTACAACCATCCATCGGGGTCCCCGTTTGAAAAGGAAAATTTCTTTGAAGAACTCGTCGACGCAGTAAATCAGATGAAATTACTAAATGAAGATGCAGGAATAATTATAATGGGGGATTTTAATGCAAGGGTTGGCCTAAATAATCCATTATACGATAAAGAAATCGGGGAAATATTAATAGAAAAAAGGAGCAGCAAAGACAAAGAGTGTAATAAAAATGGAGAGAAATTATTAGAAATATGCGCGATAGAGGAATTGTACATCTTAAATGGGGGATGGCCGGGAGATGAATCAGGCAACCTAACATATATAGTTGAGACAGGAGGGAGTGTTATAGACCTAGTACTGGCATCTAGAGAGGCTTTAACTCTTATTAAAGAAATCCAGGTAAAAAATTGGACAGCGTCCCATCATTTCCCAGTTGTCATTCGGCTACTGAGAGAGGAAGATAATAAAGTAGACAAACAATTCTTTAACTATGAACAGAGAAAATTAGTAAGATACAGGTGGAATGAGGAAAAGAGAGAACAATTTAGAGATTACTATAGGGGTAAAACCTTTGAAATTCTGAGAATAGGCATGGAGTATATGATAGAGGATAATAACCTAGATGAAGCAATAAGAATGCTTGAAAGATCAATAGAAGTAGCTGGTAAAAAAATGGTTGTGAGTAAGAGTAGACAATATAAAAGAAATGCATGGTATACAGAGGAGTGTAAAGAGAAGAAAAATCAAGTGATTAAGGCGTTAAAAAGGTATAGAAATGAGGGATCTCAGGCCTTACGAGTAGATTTTTGTAACCAGAGGAAAGAATACAAAGATTTAATAAGCGATAAGAAAAGTAAATGGCAGGACAAAGAATCAAAAATATTACTAAAGTACTGTAAGGAAAATGAAACAAAGAAAGTATGGAACAAAATTAGCACAATATGTAAGGGTTATAAAAGCTATGATCAATTAAAAATATCTAATGAGGAATGGTTAACGTATTTTAAGGGGTTATTAGGGGGTAAGGACACATGGGTAGAGAACAGAAACGAAATTGGTATACTGAGACAAATGGAGTGTACGCTGCCTATACTAGACGATATAATAACCACAGACGAGGTACTAGATGTAATGAAAAAAGGGAAGGGCGGAAAATCAGGTGCTGCTAATGGAATTACGCATGAATTTTGGAAAGAGATAGGTAACAACGGTCAGATGATTGAAATAATAACTAAAATATTCAATAAAATATTTGAGGGAAGAAAAATTCCAAGATCTTGGCAGGAAGGAGTAATTTGCCCGATCTACAAAAGAAAGGGAGAAAGAACGAATACGAACAACTACAGGGGGATTACATTGTTGGACTCACTAAGTAAGATCTACACTGGGATTTTAGCGAAAAGAATTATGAAATGGGCAGAAGATTACTCTATTCTCTCGGTATACCAATCAGGATTTAGAAAAAGAATGAGAACTACTGACAATGTATTTATAATCAAAACGTTAATGGATAAGTACATAAGAAAGAAAGGTGGTAGACTATACATCACAGCTATAGACCTACAAAAAGCTTTTGATTCAGTCAGCAGACGGGCTGTCGTTGTGAAGCTGGCCGGAATAGGAATGTCAATGAAAATGATTAAAGCCATAGAAGAATTATATGCCGAAGTAATATGTTCAGTTAAAGTCAAAGAAGATGTAATGATAGGAAAGATACACTCGAACATTGGACTTAAGCAGGGATGTAAACTATCACCAATACTGTTTTTGCTTTTTATTAATGATGTAATAGAATGCATAGCGAAAGAGAATAATACTAGCCCTTGCTTATACAATAAAGAGATCCCCGGTCTAGTCTTCGCAGACGACATCCTGCTGCTCTCACTGACAACAGCAGGTATGCAAAGTAACCTCAAAAAATTGGTGGAATACTGTAATACATGGAATTTGAAAATAAATACCAAAAAAACAAAAGTAATGGTTTGTAAAAGAGGAAATAAATTAAAAAGAAATGAAAGGCGATGGCTGTTGGATGGTGTTGAATTGGAGGTTGTAAATAAATTAGAATATTTAGAAATAATATTAACAAAGAATGGGTTGTGGAAGGAACAGATACGCCATGCAAAAATAAAAGGTATGGCCGCCCTATCAAGTATAAAGGCCTTAGAAAAGAAGATGCCTAATTTGCAATACAAAGTACATAAAAATGTTTTTAATGCCCTTGTGGTATCAAAAGCACTGTATGGGGTTGAAATATGGGGTATAGAAGTTGAAAAAAAGAACTAGATATCATAAGTAACAAATTCTGTAAAATAATAATGGGCTTACCAGAATGTACAGCAAATAGTGGAGTGAGAACTATATGTGGAGATATCAGCATCCAAGCAGACATAAGTAAGAAAATAGTAACATATTGGTTAAGATTAAAAAGAGGAGAGGGGAGGGAAATATTAAATCTAGCCTACCAGCACCAGATAAGACACTTGGATGAGAATTATTGGTTATCGAAAGTAAAAGGTATGCTAGACAAAATAGGAATGGGGCTATATTGGGATAAGGAGATGAACGGTAAAGAAAACAGCTTCATTAAAATATTAACGATTAGAGTAAAGGATATAGAGAAACAGACGATCAGAGCAGAATGTGAAACCAAAAGAACACTAGTAGAATTCTGTGGCATTATCCGATATATGGCAATAAGAAAAGATAGAATCACAAATAGGGAACTAAGAGGTGTGTTGTGGTGGCTTTTGGGTTTATACAAAAATAAGGGAATAAGTGTGAACCATAACGTAAATCAGTGTTTATTTTGTGACGACATAATGGGAGAAGCTCATTTACTGAGAACATGTAAGGGAACGGAGGCACTGAGAACTAAATACCTTGGAGATGAATATAAATTAAAAGTAGAAAGAGAGAAAGAATTTTATACAATAACCAAACTGTTAAATAGAGAATGGATCACCCCAGGAAAACTAGCTAAATTTTTCTGTATTCTAAGAAACATGTGGAAGAAAGAAATTAAAATGAGATTAGTAACAACAGAAAGTAATAACAGTACTGGTAAATGATAGTAAACGTTATATACATGAGCACGATGATGACTGTACAACAAGTGATCTTGGAAATACTATAGTTATAAGTTTAGGACTATGTTTCTCTTGTAGTTGTTCAGTGTTCATTTATATTAGATATTGTATATTGCTAAGTAACAGACTTAATCCAGCAACATGCTAACAGTAATGAGTTCCTTACAATGAGGTCGTTTGCTGTGTGTTAGCCTGTTTTATTTGCTGTGGGATGGTTAATTAGCTTGTTTTGGCTGACAACAAGAGAGCTCGGAAACAGCAGAAATGTATGAGTTAATGTGTTCCTTACAATGAGGTTGTTTGCTGTTTGTCAGCCTGTTTTTTTATTTTGATTTGGGATTGTTAGTTTGTTTTGGCTGCTGTAGTATAGTAGAGTTGGGAGAGGAGGAGATAGGCCTAACCTATCTCAAGCCTAGTGTTGACTCAGTACTTCTGCACGTGTAGATTAGAGTAAGGTGTGAACAGTATTAAACCAGAGGAAACAAGTTGTCAATCAGTCAGCGAAATATGAGCCGAGTTATGGATTCCGTCTCGGCAGTGGAATACAGGCGAGACAGCCTACATGTTGAGCTAGGTCATCCGCACGCATGTGGGCTGTCACACGAAGGAGAGGTGAGGAAACAATATTGACAACTTAAGGGGTCTACGGGGTTTCGATTTCGGAGCCTCATGAGACGGTTCTGGTCGTGACATCCCTGGGAAGGGTGGTAGGAGTTCCTCACCAGGGGGGATGTCGCGACCAGACAGATTTAGGTTAGATGTAGTATATATTTAATGTAAATTTGTCATTTTGATTCTAACTTTTCTTTTAATGTTATAACGTAATAAATAAAAATTCGTTCAATTAGTAAGATAAGGTAGGGAAGATACATGTTGTCCTAGACTATATAATATTGTTAATGTCTAGGACAAAATAATTCATATTCAGTATAGTAACAGCCAATAATTGTAAGAGGGTATTGTAAGTCATGTATCATAATTCAAGGAATTGCAATAAACGAATGCTCTCTCCCCAGCTCCAGGCGATCCGGAATTGGGGGACGGGAGTATTCTATTCTATTCTATTCTACTGCGAATGAGGGTTTTGTATAGCATAACTTTTAAGCTCTGATTTATATCTCTACTTCTGAAAAGTGGTAGTACTGCAAAGTATGCTCTGTTGGCAGCTTGAATTCTTGCCTGTATTTCCACCATTTCCTCATTCTTGTTGCTCAGATGTACACCAAGATATTTAAATTCATCCACCACCTCCACTTTGGATCCTTCAGGGACAAGTTGGTCATTTGTATACTTCCTTCTCCGAGCCTGCACCATTACCTTCGTCTTCTGTTCATTGATCTTAAGTCCAATCTCTTTGCCTTCCCTATTCAAGTCTTCAAATGTTTCTTTAACTGTCCTTGTTGTTCTTCCCATCAAATTTATGTCATCAGCATATCCAACTAGTTGAGCTGTTTTGTACAGAAGAGTTCCACTGGTGTCCACCCTTAACTTTCTAATCACTGACTCTAGTGCCAGGTTAAATAGAATTGGTGCTAAGCCATCTCCTTGCTTCAATCCCTGATTCACTTCGAAGAAGCTGCCTACTTCAGTCTGAATTTTCACTCCCACCATCGTATTTCTCATAGTCAATTCCACCAGTCGCACCAGCTTTTCTGGTATCTTGAACTCTCTTAATACCTCCATTAATTTATCCCTGTCAATAGAGTCGTATGCTTGTTGAAAGTCGATAAACATCTGTACCACATCTATGCCCCGTTACCAACACTTCTCCAACACTTGTTTCACAGTAAATATCTGATCAATAGTGGATCTTCCCTTCCGGAACCCTGCCTGGTATTCTCCTAGAATTTCTTCCACCAGGGGTTCTAGTCTCTTCTTCAGAATGGAAGTGAACAGCTTATATACTGTACACAGCAGTGTGATCCCTCTATAATTGCTACATACCAACTTATCCCCTTTCTTGTATATTGGGCATATGATGCCTTTGCGCCAGTCTTCAGGCATTTCTTCTGTATTCCACACACTCACAATTAGATCATATATAGCTTCTTGTAGTGTGGTTCCTCCGTATTTCCACAACTCTGCAGGGATTCCATCGATACCTGGTGCTTTATTGTTTTTCAGTTGCTGTATGGCTTCTATCACTTCTTGCATAGATGGTGCTGTGACTTCTGATTCATTTGTCTCAGTATTCTTCCTTGAGGTAGTTGGTGTTTTCTCTTTAATTTCTACTGGGTTCAGGAGGTGTTGGAAATATTCCTTCCATCTATCTTGGATCCCTTTTTTATCTCCCAAAAGCTGTCCATTTCTGTCCTTACACATGTTTGTTCTTGCCTTGAATCCTTCTTTCACTTCCTTAACTTCTCTGTAAGCCATGTAGCTATTATCTTCTTTAAATTCCTCCACTATTCTAGCCATTTTCTCATTTAATTTTCTTCTCTTCTTTCTTCGACATACATTCCTTACTTCTTTATTCTGGTTTTCAACCTCTTGTTTCTTCACCCTTGTTGGTCTCTCTAGGTATGCTTTATATGCTTTATCCCTTTCTTCTATGGCTTTTTGGCATTCCTCATCAAACCATTCCTTTGTGTTCCTTTTGGGTACAATGTCTAGTGTGTCCTTTGCCACGGCCTTAACGCTTTCCTTCAGAGCAGTCCATTTGGTCTCGACCGTTGCTGTTTGGTCCTTATTATATTTCTCTACCAGCACTTCTGCCATTCTTTCCCCGTATCTTTCTGATACTTCCTTATTCTTCAGTTCACAAGTATTGTACTTTTCTATCCTACTCATTCCTTCCTTTCTTGTTTTCATAATGCGGCACCTTAAGATTGCCTTAACTAGAAAGTGGTCGGAGCCACAACTTGTTCCTCTGAATGATCTGACATCCATGATATTGGATGCCCATCTTTTCTCCATTATTACATGGTCTATTTGATTACAGGTCTTTCCATCCGGCGATATCCATGTTTGCTTGTGTACCTCTTTATGAGGGAAACAAGTTGACATCACTTTCATGTTTCTGCTGGTAGCAAGGTCAAGCAATCTCTGTCCATTATCATTAGTAGTGTTATGTAAACTATGGATCCCTATTATTCCTTGATATATCTCCTCCTTCCCAATTTGTGCATTTAGGTCTCCTATTATCATCTTAGCATCGTTCGATGGGATTGAATCTAGCACTCGTTCCAGTTCAGCATAGAACTGATCCTTGACTATCTGTTCCTTGTCTTCCGTTGGTGCATATACATTTACGATTGTTAAGTTGTAGAATCGCATTTTAACACGCAATGTTGCCAATCTTTCATTTGCTGCCAAAAACTGTAGTACATCATCTTTAGCTTGTTTTCGTACTATAAATGCTACTCCTCCTTCTTTTGCATTCCTTGGCTTCCCACTACTGAATATTGTGTGGGTTTTGGTGTCCCATATCTCATCCCTTCCTGACCATCTAGTTTCTTGTATGGCTGCTATGTCCACTTTGTTGACTTCTAGTTTCTGCATCAGTACTTTCAGTGCTCCGGCTCGTAGAAGTGTGCGTACATTCCATGTACCAATTGCGTAGTCCATTGCCTTTAGCTTAGCTCGTCGTCTATTAAATCCACCATTCCGAGGCATATTCTGGGGCTTCGCAACAGTTGGTTTTCCGGAGCGAGGTTGTTAGCCTTGCTCCAACCCCCAGCAATCCTGGAGGACCGATGTTTTCTGTTAGGGTTGTCTCCCTTAGCTGATAGGTCCCCATTTAAGCGTCGGGAACTCGCTTTCTGCCCTTACATGACTTAGCCGTGTACCTTAAAGAATGTACCCGTTGCCCAGAGGCCACGGCGTGGACGTGCATGTATCGGACTTCGTAGGAATAGATGGCATTTCCTGTGTTTTGCTAGTACACTCCCATCAGCAAGAAGTGCACCCACAGGACCACATACTACCCCTTTGACCCCCCATTAGAGCATCCGTTTCACCGTTTTTAGGACATTATACACCTGTTGAGATCCAGAGTTATGAACATTGATAAGTGTTTTCTAGACAGAGCATTATTTAACAGTAGTCAATTCTTCTTCTTCTCGTTATTATTATTATTATTATCATTATTATTATTATTATTATTATTATTATTATTATTATTATATGACTTCGCTCCATTGATTCATTCCAAAATGTATTCTTGTTTTCATTTTAAATGTATATTTACATATGCCGAATTATCTGATATTCATTTCATTTGTGGAAGAGCTGGAGAAACTGCACATGCGGCGAGGAAGCTGTATAGACAACGATTTCCAAACCACCGTATTTTCAATAGCCGAAAGTTCGTCGCTGTGTACCGAAGACTCCGGGACTCAGGCTCGATTTATCCTCGGATCGAGTGCCGTGGATCGCATCGCGACCCCTCTGACCTTCAGCAGGATGAAGAATAGAAAATAACTTCTCGAAAAGGGACGACTATAAGCACAAGGAGCTTGGCAAGACAGGTAGGTAAATCTAACTAGACTGCTCATCGCACATTGCGTGAACTGCTGTTGTGCCCACAGCACTACCTCAGAGTTAAGTATCTCACCGAGCAAAGTAGCTTCATGGTTTGGGTCACGTAGCTATTAGCTTGCATTCGGGAGATAGTCTATTCGAACCCAACAGTCGTCAGCCCTAAAGATGGTTCCTATGAAGTAACAGAACAGTAACTTAGGAAGTTTAAGTATATGTTCTAGTAATTTCGGAGTCAAGTTCAGAGTTATGATTAATAATTCGGAGTTGCTGACATTTTAAGAGCTACAAAGTTTGAGTGTGATGTTTAGCTTTTATTTGCTTACTTCCCACTAACTTCATTTTACGGTTCTCGGAGAATCCGAAGTGCCGGAATTTTGTCCCACGTGTATTCGTTAACATGCCAGTAAGTCTACTGATGGGAATCTGACGTATTTGAGCAGGTTAAAATACCACCAGACTGAGCCAGGATTAAGCCTACCAAGTAAGGACCAGGGAGCCAGTGATTTAACCGTCTGAGCCACTCAGCCCGTAAGCTTTTATTTTGATACGGTTAATAAGCACTGCAAATGCAGTAATAAGTATAATAATGCTTTATTTTACAATTATACATGTTCTAATTGTTTGGAAGGACGAACTGTAGGTACGTTAATTTATGTAGTTTAATAATATGTACATTATCCATTTGAAACAAAACGTTCGATGTGCTTTAATAATTCACTTTCAATACTACTCATCTGGAAATCCTATCCCATGCATTATTTCCTTGATGCAATGAACATTGTTTACGTATACGCCAGCATTATTTTGACTTGATCATTCTCCCTTTATGCAATGCAAAACGGAGATAGTAGCATACTTCATGTCCTGGAGTGCCTATCCTAACCCTAAGCTCGAATAATTATAATACCACACAATCTTACCGACTCCGCACCGACACAGATGATCAGGCTATTTCCGTACTCACTAGAGCATGGGGATGATGGCCACAAATATCCTAATCCTCTAAAGGACCTAACAGCAACAGAACCCACATTAACACCGGCTATTCGATACATCTCCATTAAGGACACTACGTACTCTTGCATGATGAAAAATCGATTTTTTCATTTTGGCACCATAAAATTCTTCAATCTTTTCTCTTTTCTGAATCTAAATATACAGTATATAGGATTTTGGGGTTTACATGTCTAAAAGTACCTTAAATTCGTTTTTTAAAATTATCGTCCCATGCGTCACGCCTACTTTAAATGTCATCAGTGTACTGTTGGTTATCATTAGACATAACACAGAAGGTCCCTTGTTTAGGATCTTGAAAAATGCATGACTTCCTTGGTTGGCAATCCTGGTGTATGTTTAAACTCCTTGAGATATTTCTGCTTGCCCCATGTATTTGTATACATAGGTTATGTTGAACATCGTGTTGCTTGGATACCATCATTTTTTCATAAGTGCTCCACAGATGTTCACCCAATTCACGAGCTCTGTCCAAAGGTTAGTGACACATGGTGTGGTTATCAAAGAGCACTGGTATCTGGTGAGCTCTACGCTCATAAACATTCTCTTCCTGCAGCGGTAATGGCTGCCATTAAACCAATTCACAGAGATCTAAGTGACACAAAACTCCTCGTCCAGTGCCTACATGGTCGCACTCAGAATCCTAATGCAAGTTTGAACCATTGTATTTGGGGATGAGCACCAAAAAATGTTCTCGTTGGGCATAATACTCTCAAGATGAGTGTTTTCGATGCAGTAATTTGTTTCAATGGAGTTGTAACAGCTAGAATGAATGTCTTGAAGAACTTGGGGATAAAATGTGGACCTAACATGAAAAATAGTCTCATCACTGTTGACAAGGTGAGAGTACGAGATGCCGAAAAGTATGCTGAACAGATCACCAAAGAGACCAGGATGAGAAATTGGAATATAAAAAGGAAGAGGGAAGAATCAAAACTGGAGAAAGATCATGATTATGCAGCTGGGATGTTCTAAAATGCAGGTAACTCTTTGAAAAATATACTTTTAACTTTGCCAGCTGTTTCCAGTTAATACTCATTTTTCATGTTTATGTACCAATAACTAATAAACCATTTAAGATAGGGGGCTAATTTTTTGTACATTAACTTGCCTAATAGAGTACTTGAATGTTAACCTATTTTAATTTTCAAAAAATAGTAGGCCTGGATTGGGAAGAGAAAAATTGATACATGTCTTTGGAATGAATTTAAACTCATCTGCCAACGTCTATTCCCAGTAGGTGAACAAAATTTGAGAGTATTTGAATGAAAAACAACCGAGAAATGTGAACCTGAAGTAACTTACTCAAAAAAATTTGGATTACGTATCTGTCCAAATTTTCATTCATTTCACACATCCTATAAAAGCAAAGTAGTACATGGTCATAAACAGCTCAGAATATACTGCTTTTTATATATTACAAGAATCATAGCTGTACCTTTAGCATAAACCCAGAAAATATTTATTAAAGTGATGCCAAAAAATAGACTTTTTCATCGTGTAAGAGTACGTGGTGTCCTTAACTGAGATCGATGACCAAGGGAGTCTGAAGATCTTGAAACGGAAAGAAAATACTAACCTGTTTATCGTGAACACGCTGCCCGTAAATAAACAAAACTGGTTTGAGAAGAATGTTACGTAACGTATCATGAACCAGTAGCACCAGCCTTCACCTGTTATCTTGGACAGCATCGACATACCCGTAAACAAAACCGGTTTGATAAGAATGGCGCGTAACTTGTCATAAACCCGTAGCACCAGTCTTCAGGTGTTATCTTGGACAGCATGCACATACCTGTAAACGAAACCGGTTTGATAAGAATGGCGCGTAACTTGTCATGAACCAGTAGCACCAGCCTTCAGCTGTATTTTGGACTTGCTGTCCAAACACATGAACAAAACCAGTTTGGCAAGAATTGAGCGTACCTTGCCATGATCCAGTAGCACCATCCTTCAGCTGTTATCGTGGACAGGCTGCCCATATACATAAAGAAAGCAAAGCTACCTTTTCACATCAAAGAGGCGTATTAACTACTTTAAAAGATCATATTGCTTGCTCACGAAAGTAACTCCCTACGACTTCTAAAAAGTTGATATATATTTGTTCGACACATCATTCTCGATTGCTACAAAAAGTATCTGCACCTATACTCCTAACACCATGTGTATATATGTAAATTCTTCACTATTTACCCCCATTGATTGTCATGTTTTGCTAGATTTCGACTGCTCTGTCCCTTTTGCTGCCAGTCATCTCTACTACGAGAGCCCGGCAAGATGGCCGGGCGATCACTCGGGCGAGGAGAGAGGATCTCCCGCCAGTACACTACTGATAAGTACTGAAACCATTGGCCTTACCTTACCTTACCTTACCTTCAGTGCCGAGGGGCAAATGCATAGGTGAATGTTCCCGTGTCTTCAATACCAGCATCATCACCAACACTATCAGTGCAATCATCATCGCTACTAGAATCGCTTGACCCACTGCCATTGCCGCCAAGATTTATTACAAAGTTATCTTCCATGATGCCGTCCTTGCTTCCAGTATTTTTTCTTCCATTTTCTGCACTTCACGACAAAAAAATTGTCCAGCCGTCTTTTGTAACGGTCGCTATATCTTCAAACACTAATGTTTACAGTCGTGTTAATGACATATCGCCTTACATAACCGTTTTTTATGCCAAGCAAGTTCAATTGAATTCAAGTCGCACATGTAGAGTGGTTATAGTCTCACAACATTGTGTCCGTGACTGGTAAATAAGTTATCAGTGTGAGGCGCGCGGCTGTGAGCTTGCATCCGGGAGATAGTAGGTTCGAATCCCACTATCGGCAGCCCTGAAGATGGTTTTCCGTGGTTTCCCATTTTCACACCAGGCAAATGCTGGGGCTGTACCTTAATTAAGGCCACGGCCGCTTCCTTCCAACTCCTAGGCCTTTCCTATCCCATCGTCGCCATAAGACCTATCTGTGTCGGTGCGACGTAAAGCCCCTAGCAAAAAAAAAAGTTATCAGTGTAACGTTTTTTTGGGAGTATTTCTTCAACGAGAGAGGAGAGAGTATATTTTCTCAAATTGTTGTCGCAGGGCACGTTGAACAGGTACAACAGTCAATACAAGAATTGTGCTGGGCTGGGTGGATTAGACGGTGGAGGCGCTGGCCTTCTGAGGTCAGATTGGCATTTCCGATTCCGGCTCAGTTCGGTGGTATTTGAATGTTGGTTTTTATCAATTTACAGTATGACACCCAGTTCCGGGAGTGTCCGTGAACTTGTTCGGCTCTTAGATGTAAATCTTTGTCTGGTATATGAGAGAAAGATGGTAATAATGTAGGGAGAGGGCGAAAGCCGGTATCGGCACATAGCCTTCTTCTATCGAATAACCCTCAAAGGGTCTGCTCAAGGCTTGACGTCCCCATCCGACGAATGAATCACCATCGACAGCGTCATATGCTCCCACTCCTTTTGAACATTGCGGAGAGGTTTTTAATTGAATAGAGGCTTTTGTCACGCAATCTAGTGATTAGAAAATATACAGGATGGTCGGAAACAACGTGAACAGGAGGTTGGTCCCTGTAAATAAAATTTGAAAAAATCGATATCTCGTACTGTTGTCATTTTATCAGCTCCTAAAGGTAGCCAATCAGATCACATCGCGGGAGAATTCAAATGGGTTTTCCGAGGGGGTGTTGCTAAATCTGTGCGTAGATTAAGACCAGCATGAGAGCACCAGTCGAAGAATAAAATACAGACAGAGGAAGGTTTGAATACAGACCTCCGAGTTGACAGGATGACGCCATAGCAAGTTCGCTGCAATGACACCGGCTGAGACTAACGGTGCGTTTGTGTTTGATGCTGATTTCTCATCATGGCTCTAAAGCCGTTACTATTGTTAGTGCGTAACGTCTGGTCTCTGGCAATGAGCTTCAATGAATTAAGAGAACGGCGTGTACTGCTCGCCCGGAAGACGTGCCTTCGATTCTCCGTCAGAAAGAAAGGAGATTTAGAACCAAGATTTCGAATTCTGGAGAGGAAGATGACCGAATGATAAGGCATAAAGCTAATCACTCTACCCTACTTTGCACGTGGTAGGTGTGTGGTATGGTTACTGACTCATCACCAAGGAGGCTAAGGCTGTACCTTAAAAAAGGTCACGGCTGCTTCCTTCCCATTCCTATCCCTTTCCAATCCCATCATCCCCATAAGACCTTGTAAGAACTTGTAAACTTAACGAAAAAATATCTGGCCAATACATGTGTGAATTTAAAATTTAAAAGTCATATATTTATGGTTATAATAACAGCTCTTGATTATGATCATGATATCAACAGTCACGTAAAACTACAAGCTGGCTTGCTTTCTGTCCCACTTAAAGTTCCCTTCCACTTCCCCTGGATCTCCATGGCCTTTACCGATAAGACTTTTCTTGAATACCGTAAATGGGGACCAGGTGGTAACAGACAGAATTGTCACATGTCAGTTATAAGGGGTTGAGACATTTGCTTAATAATCATAGAGCTCAGTCATATCGAGCGTGCAAATTCCATTCTCATTTGGAAGCGTTTAGTAAATCAAATAGACGGTAGCATTCCTGGAGTTAATTCACTTAATATTCCAAGCCATAGAACAGGGACTAGATCCACATTATACTCACCAAAGCGTAACACATCAACCCATTCTGTAGCCTTGTGAACAAATTGGAATGCTATGAGTGCGCACTGAACATAGCAGAGAACATTCGAATATTATATCACTTGTAGAGGTTGTAGCTGCGCAGGAATCTTGGGATACATTCCTTCGTCAGCTCTGTGCAGGTTTAACCTCCCAAAGGCTCACACATTGTGAGGAATGGCATGTTACCCGAGTGAAATTCAGCCAAATTTAACATTTCTATCATGTAGTTACGCCTGATACATTTTGTGAGTATTCCTGTTCGACTTCTGTCAGTCAGTTCCTGCAGCATCACGCCTGCGGGACCAAAACAGTCATTCATTTTCCTGTATTGTATGGCTTTACTCTCCTTCTTCTCCAAGCATTCATTCCTTAAAGGGTAAGAACTCTCATACTTCCATCAGTTATTTTACGAGAAACTGACAACAATCACCGCCTGATAACTGTTTTAGTTATTGTGTCTGTACAGACTGGATGTATTTGTAGAGCTGGAAACAGCCCTAACCAACAATGCGCCGGTTGGAAACACATTTCTGTTCCGAATTTCTGAAGCATTCAGAGCTCTTCTTCTTAATGTTATTGGCTTTACATCCCACTAACTACTTTTACAGTTTTCGGAGGCACCGAGGTGCCGGAATGTAGTCCTGTAGGAGTTATTTTACGCGCCAGTAAATCTACCGACACGAGGCTGACGTATTTGAGCACCTTCAAATACTACCAGACTGACCTAGGATCAAACCTGCCAAGTAGGGATCAGAATGCCAGCGCCTCGACCGCCTGAGGCATATATTAAAAGGGTAAGTGGTATAGCTGAATGAAAATTTTCATTTTCATTTTTCATTTTCCAAATTATTACGGTACTACTCGATTATATGACTTTAAATTTTGGTTTTAATAAAAATACATACGCTACACACATTTCATTTCACTGAAGCGTATCTAAACAGGGAAAGACACAGGTGATGAGTAGCCTACTTGTTTCTCTTAAGAATTATATTTAACGACACTTGCTGTAAGAAATACATATTTATATAATTTACAAACATTTACAAATTAAAAATATAAATGAAATTCCATAACATAATATATATTTCTGCAATCCTTCATGTTGAGCCTCATTGGAATAATCTTTCCTAAATTGCCTTATATCAAACCAGGAGAAACATCACCTAAAACTGTGGGATGGGAGTATTCTATTCAATTCTAGTGATGTAGTATACTCATGGGATCTTCAGCGAAGCATCCACATTGCATTGACGAAGTCATTAAGTACACTAGAACAAATAAGTTTCCACTGCCCATAAATTTCGGTTGTTTTATTGTAACATCAAGAGCTATCACCCCATCGCAAGTTTTATCTCACCTCCTCTCCGTCTTCGTTGTGGTGGCGTGTGTGACCAAAATGTGCGTATGCGCGGGTTCCTTGGGGCGTGTCACGTGTTGGGTATGACGAGCTCTGCGAAGTGCTGCTAATCGCTTCGGGTGACCACTTCGAGCCTCTCGCTCGTCAACGGTAAGTCCATCCTGCTCACAGCCGGGGATATAATATTTTCATTTTTATTTGAGAACTGGCTTCACGTCGCACCGACACAGATAGGTATTATGGCAACGATGAGATAGGAAAGGCCTTGGAATGGGAAGGAAGCGGCCGTGGCCTTAATGTTTTTTTTTTTTTTTTTTTTTTTTTTTGCTTGTTGCTTTACGTCACACTGACACAGATAGGTCTTATGGCGACGATGGGACAGGGAAGGGCTAGGAGTGGGAAGGAAGCGGCCGTGGCCTTAATTAAGGTACAGCCCCAGCATTTGCCTGGTGTGAAAATGGGAAACCACGGAAAACCATTTTCAGGGCTGCCGACAGTGGGGTTCGAACCTACTATCTCCCGAATACTGGATACTGGCCACACTTAAGCGACTGCAGCTATCGAGCTCGGTGTGGCCAGGTGTGAAAACGGTACACTACGGAAAACCATCTTCAGGGCTGCCCACAGTAGGGCTCGAACATAATATCTCCCGGTTGCACACTCAAAGCTGCGCGCCCATAACCGCACGGCCAACTCTCCCGGTGAATATTATTTCTCTAACCGCGAGTTTAATGATACGACCAACATGGATTTGTTTTCAGTACATTACGGCGGCACCTAGTTTATTTATTAATACGGTAGTGTAGAAGTGCATAGCCTTGTGCTTTATAAATATCTCAGCTGCCGATAGTTTGGAAGTAATTTTCGGCGAACTCTGAATATTTAACCGTGATGTCATGCAAATTTGTGAGTCACATTAGTTGTAAATCAGTCAGTCACATCTGCTTTGAATTTAGGGCTGTCGCCCAGGTGCCACATTTCCTAATTTATCGAACATCTTCCTTGATATCTAATTCCAATCCCTAATTCCTCATTCCAACTTCATATTATGATATCTCCTATTTGTAAAAATCTATTCAAGCTTATTCGTCTACTAATGTCATCCAATGCCATCTCTCCACAGACAGAACATACTATTTACTCGAGCAGATCGTCTCCCAGCTATCAAGTCTTCCCACCCAGTCTAAATTTTGCTACATTTTTGTAACACTACTCTTTTGTCGGAAATCACCTAGAACAAATATTGTTGCTTTCCTTTGGATCTTTTACCACTTCTTGAATCAAGTTATCATGGTGAGGGTCCAATGCACTGAAATCATACTCTAATTGCTGCCTTACTAGTGACTTTACGCCCTCTTCTTTACGTCCTTACTACAACCCTTAAATACCCTAATAACAATATGAAGATTTCTGCAATTTTACTTAATTCCGTTTATGTCTTACCCCAATGATTTTTTTGCTCATATTAATACCTAGCTACTTACAGTGATCCCCATTAGGTCTTTCACCCCATCGACACAGTAATTAAAAGTGACAGAAAATTTTCCCTTGGTGAACATTACAACCTAACTCCTCACCCCGTTACCATCATACCATTGTCTGCTGTCCATCTCACAACATTGCCAAGGTTTTTAACAGTCACTTACAAACCTGTAACTTATTTATTACTCTACTTAGCAAAATGTCATCAGCAAAAGGCCTAATCTCCTATTCCACTTCTTTACTCGTATCATTCGTATATATGAGAACGAATGAAGCTCCAATAATACACAGTTCAAAAAAATTAGGGGAACATGATTTGAACGTATGCCATGCTCCACAAAACAATACCTCACACCCAGGGTATATTACTAACTAAACCTTTATCCTTACCGTTGTTGTATACAAAAGAACATCGATGGATTCGCGTTCATTATCAGAACACAAATGGAAATTTCGAAATAGGGGCGGAAACAAAGTGATAACAGTCCTCCAGGGTGGATTTTTATCACAATTGGAGAGCGTCAGTATGGTGTATGTCCTCCATGATGATTTATCACAGCTTGGCACCTTCGTGCCATACTCCATATAAGTCGACGGAGGTCACGTTGTGGTACCAGGTCCCATTCTTCAATGAGAGCCTGTTCGAGGTCTTTGAGTGTGTGGTGGAACAGGACGCCCGAGAACACTTCTGTCAAACCTATCCCACACATGCTAGATGGGATTAAGGTCGGGACACACTGCTGGCCATTCCATCTCTTGAATGTCCAATTCTCACAAGACAGCTCTGGTGATGCGCGTTACATGAGCCCCGGCATTGTCGTCGATGAGTACGAATTCAGGGCCAACGCCGTATGCAGCAACCAACACATGCTATAACAGTATCTGCTCGATGTACCCCGCAGCGGTAAGATTACCACGAACGACGACAAGATCCGTACAGCCATCAATACTGATGCCACCTCACACCATCACAGAACCTTGTCCAAATCGGTCGCCTTCCTGGACAACATTTGGCATGCACTGCTCATCACGGCGTCTCCATACACGTTGACGTCCATCACGCTGTGTCAGGGGAAATCTGGACTCCTCTATGAACAACACAGGTCTCGATTGGCGAAGTTGCCAGTTGGCGTGGGTACGGGCAAACAGAAGGCGAGCTGCACGATGTTGCTGCGTTAAACGGGGCACGCGAACAGGACGTCTGTGTCGTAAGAATACTTCTCTTAACCGTTTCCTTACTGTCTGGTGAGACACCGTGGCTCCAGTGACCATCCTGAGGTCTTGTTGCAGTTCTCTGGCAGTTGCTGAACGACGCCGCAACGCACGGATGGACAGATATCGGTCATCCTGTGGGATTGTCATGCGTCCACGACTTGTCCAACCCTCCTTGTGAACTGGCCTGTCTCATTGTAGTGATTCCACAAGCGTTGAATAACTGACAGAGACACAATGAAGTATTTATTTATTTTCCACCTAGTCGATACAATGATTGCCTAAGGCAATTTTTATTGGTCAAAAGTGGTACATGTTTCGTATATTAACAACATCTTCAGCCACATAACAATGTTTAGATGAAAAATATAAAATAGACAAAGTAATGCTTTAGAGGAAGTGTCCTTGAAATTAACATAAGATTGACAAGATTAAAACAAACAAATAACTCAAGAGAAAATATATAAATTATTTCTACAATAGAAAGCAGTCGTCAAGGAAACACTTGTACAATATTCCATAGAGAAATTGTCCTAATAAATATTCTTTTCTTAATAATCCATGAAAAAAGATCAATTTATAAATTAAAAATTATACAATTTATAAGTAATTATCGAAATGAAGAAATCCTGATATCACAGTGCGGCTCTTATTATTAATGTAGATGAAAATATAACTAATTCCTAGTTGTCAAATCTTATTAAGCCTGCTTTCCTTTGGAACAGTAACTCCTGTCATTCTTTCACAGTTTTGCAAGCTTAATAAGATTTGACAACTAGGAATTAGTTATATTTTCATCTACATTAATAATAAGAGCCGCACTGTGATATCAGGATTTCTTCATTTCGATAATTACTTATAAATTGTATAATTTTTAATTTATAAATTGATCTTTTTTCATGGATTATTAAGAAAAGAATATTTATTAGGACAATTTCTCTATGGAATATTGTACAAGTGTTTCCTTGACGACTGCTTTCTATTTTAGAAATAATTTATATATTTTCTCTTGAGTTATTTGTTTGTTTTAATCTTGTTAATCTTATGTTAATTTCAAGGACACTTCCTCTAAAGCATTACTTTGTCTATTTTATATTTTTCATCTAAACATTGTTATGTGGCTGAAGATGTTGTTAATATACGAAACATGTACCACTTTTGACCAATAAAAATTGCCTTAGGCAATCATTGTATCGACTAGGTGGAAAATAAATAAATACTTCATTGTGAATCTATTGAAGTGCGATACGGACCATGAAGCTGATTTTATGTAATGACAGAGACACATTGAGATCCATAGCAACACGACTAAAAGTCCATCCTTCCTGCATCAAAGTGCCGGCCCTTGCTACTTGAACCTCGTTAAGGTGTCTCATGGGATGTGCTGGTTGACGCACAACGTGCTCCATTGACCGCAGTGGTCTGTGTACCTCACAACGACAGACGGACGCACCGCTATTCACTTTGTTTTGGGGGTCAGCCGACAGATTAATCCATGGCTACGCCTACAGATGTAGTATAACTTCGATTTGACATACCCTGAGCAGTTAAGGTCTCAAGCTATGCCGTACGATCATTGGAACCACATCTACCAAATTAACGTTCACATACCAGACATTACAAAACATGCTCCCCTAATATTTTTGAACAGTGTAGTGCCTTGCGGAATCCCGTCTTAACCAATACAGGATCAGCTAATGTTTCTTCAAATTCCTTCAGTTGTATTTTCGAGAAATGTTATCACCCGTTCAGACACTATCTTTTTTGTTTTGTTTTGCTATTTGCTTCAGGTCGGACCGACACAGATAGGTCTTATGGCGACGATGGAATAGGAAAACCTAGGAGTGGGAAGGAAGCGGCCGTGGCCTTAATTAAGGTACATCCCCGGCATTTTAAACCATCTTAAGGACTGGCGACAGTGGGATTCGATCCCACTATATTCCGGATGGGAGCTCATGGCTGCGCGCCCCTGACCACACAGCCAACTTGACCGGTAGACACTCTTTATCTAGTCCATCAGCCTTCATTTTCGTTAGTAGTCTCCCTTGATGTACCCTATCAAAAAACTTGGATAGGTCAATATCGATACAGTCCATTTAACCTTCTTTATCTAAAATAGCTGCTATTATGGAATCCTATATGTTGAGCCTCTTTGGAATAACCTTTTCTTAAATCTTTCTTTACGTCATACCAGTTAGGAAATTCTCAAATGTGTATATCATAACCTGAAATAATGCTTTCCCGTATGTCGGGCTGACTGGCCTATGATTCCGATTTACGTTTATCATCCTCTCCTTTGTATACTGATGATACTATAGTAAGGCACCGGGCGAATTGGCCGTGCGGTTAGATGCATACGGCTGTGAGCTGCCATCCGGGAGATAGTGAACTCGAATTCCACTGTCGGCAGGCCTGAAGATAGTTTTCCGTTGTTTCCCATTTTCGCACCAGGCAAATACTGGGGCTGTACCTTAAATAAGGCCACGACCGCTTCCTTCCAATTTCTAGGCCTTTCATATCCCATCGACCGAGCTCGATAGCTGCAATCGCTTAAGTGCGGCCGGTGTCCAGTATTCGGGAGATAGTTGATTCGAACCCCACCGTCGGCAGCCCTGAAGATGTTTTTCCGTGGTTTCCCATTTTCACACCAGGCAAATACTGGGGTTGTACCTTAATTAAGGCCACGGCCACTTCCTTCCCACTTCTAGCCCTTCGCTGTCCTATCGTCGCCATAAGACCTATGTGTGTCGTTGCGACGTAAAGCCACTAGGAAAAAATAAATGCCTATCCCACCGTCACCATAAGACCTATCTGTGTCGGTGCGACGTAAAGCAAATAGCATTAAAAAAAAAAGAAACTATAGTAAGACGCATTACAGAAAACATCAGGTGTACCAATCACAAATGAGAGATAAAATAACGAATTATCGCACCATATGATATCATACATGTCAAAGTTAATCATTGGCAAGTAACGTCTCAGCTATCGAGCCACGTTTCAGGCTTGAGTCTCTAGTTGACATGTAATTAAATACTTAATTTAAAGTAAATATCGGGCTTAGTTTTCATTTCGCTGATTTTATACTGCAGGAAATGTGCTTTAGCCAGTCATAATTGTATTGTGTTGTCAAATTGTAACTTAATTGTGAGATTATTATTCTCTCTTGCAATTCAGTTTGGAAGGTTTCAAGCTACATTATAGGTTACGTGCCAGATGCGACCCGGCCATTATCGTGCCAATAGCGACCGAGTGGATAAGCATCGTGCCGCATGCGACCCATCAATCACTTACAATTGATGTGGGATTATGATAATGAAGTAGGGAGAGATGAAACCCGGTTTCGGCACGTAGCCTACTCCTCTCGAATAATATCAAGGGGTCTGCTCAATGTTTTACGTCGCCATCCGACGGTCGAATCACCATCAACAGCATCATATTATCTCCTCACTCCATTTGAACATTGCGAAAAGGTTTGGATTTGAATCCCGGCTTTTGGCATGCAATCTAGTGATTAGAAACTGTCTACCACCAACTTTCCTACCCTGCCGGCCAACATTCTGATGGTGAATTTTGTTTTCATCCAGGCTAAGTGGCTCAGACGGTTGAGATGCTGGTCTTCCGACTCCAACTTGGCAGGTTCGATCCTGGCTCAGTCCGGTGGTATTTGAACGTGCTCAAATACGTCAACTTTGTGTCGGTGGATTTACTGGCACGTAAAATAAGTCCTGCGGGACTAAATTCCGGCACCAAGTGGCAGATTGCTTATAAGTAGCTAACTTGGTATTTTCTAAAATAAAGGTCTGACACCATTGTTAGCAGGTTGGAGTGCCGTCGGTCGAAAGAAAAATATAATAATGTTGCTGGCTTAACGTCCCAGTTACTACTTTTGTGGTTTAAAGAGACGCCGAGGTGCAGGAATTTAGTCCCTCAGGACTTATTTTACGTGCCAGTAAATCCACTGACACAAAGCTGACGTATTTGAGCACGTTCAAATACCACCGGACTGAGCCAGGATCGAACGTGCCAAGTTGGAGTCGGAAGACCAGCATCTCAACCGTCTGAGCCGTCTGAGCCACTTAGCCTGGATGAAAAAAATCACCATCAGAATATTGGCCGGCAGGGTAGGAAAGTTGGTGGTAGACAGTTTCTAATCACTAGATTGCATGCCAAATCCAAACCATTTCGCAGTGTTCAAATGGAGTGAGGGGATATGATGCTGTTGATGGTGATTCGGTCGTCGGATGGCGATGTAAAGCATTGAGCGGACTCCTTGGTATCATTCGAGAGGAGTAGGCTACGTGCCGAAACCGGGTTTCATGTCTCCCTACTTCATTATCATAATCCCACATCCAGACGCGCAGGCCGCCCAAGGGCGTCAGGTAGAAAGACCTGCCCCAGGCAAGGAATGGGAATGGGAAGGAAGCGGCCCTGGTCTTGATTAAAGTACAGCCCCAGCATTTGCGTAGTGTGAAAATGGGAAACCACGGAAAAACATCTTCAGGGCTGCCGACAGTGGGATTCGAACCCACTATCTCCCGGATTCAAGCTTAGGGCCGCGCGCCTCTAACCGCATGGCCAACTCGCCCGGTGGGAAAAGACGTAAACGCATCACCATGTTTCGTGTTGTAAAACGAGTTTCCCCCAGAAGTGTTATGTAAAGTAGGGACAGTAGCTGCTTATAGGACTTGAAATGGTATTGCACTTCGTTTAGCTTATCTCGGGTGATGACACAACTTATCAAATGACAATTTGCTTGTGAACGCCGGTCGCATCCGGCACGGTTACAGATTTTGCGGTCGCTAGTGGCACGGGTCGCATGCGGCACGGTCGCATCTGGCACGCCACCGTATTATATGCCTCTCTCATACGTTCGCCAACGGCCGTAGCCGTGTTGAAACACCGGATCCCATGAGATCTCCGAGGTTAAGCAACATTGGGCGTGGTCAGGATTTGGATGGGTTGCCACGCGCTGTTGGTGGGGAATAAGGGAATGGAGGAGCGGAAAGGAATGGCCACCCTACCGCACGAAAACTCCCGCTCAGGCACACCTCTGCGGAGGTTCGGACCTGCCTTCTGGCAGAATACACCCTTACCTTACCTTATAGGTTCTTATTGAATTATTTCTACTTTGAAATTGGTGATAATACATGGTTCGATAATTCGTTACTTTTATGTCTGTTGCATCATTTGTTATCGGTACACCTGATGTGTTCTCTAATGCCCATTTCACGACGTCAGAAGAGTTCCTCAATCTTTTAATTAACCTGACTCAGTTGCAATTTTTGTCCGATTTTCTCTTTCCCACAACGTTCCTACTTAGCACGCAATTGCTTGAAATCTCTGCTACGCCTATGACCTATTTGCTCCGCAAATTGGTGCTGTCGAAAGGACGGGTGAATTCTTTTCTCCAACACTAAAATTGTTCTAATAATAATACTTTATTAACGGTAATACCATTTTCCATAACAGTAGAGAAGTATAAACAAAACAAAACACATTAAAAAGAAAGTTCAATGGAGTATAAGTAGAAAAATATGTACACAGGTTATATTACAAGTAATCACAGGAAAGTAATAGGGTAGTCAATTCTGGAGATCATGTAAGTGATTTCTAAATTTTGACAATGAGCAGTTAAGTATATCAATATCCACTTTGTTTAGAGATCTTGACATTCGTTCAATTGGCCCATTGAATGCGTAGTTAGTTCTATGCCAATTTGAATAGGTCGCAGCATTTTTACCTAGTTTGACGTTTTCCAGTCTAGCCCTAGGATGTCACGAATAGCCTTTTTTCTTCTTCCGCAGGCCTGCGACCTGTATCTTTCTTGACTATTATAGTATGTGTGTGTGTGGGTGGGGAGAGGATTCTGTATTGATCTGTCAAATGTTTCCTGATGGAGCTAACCTAATATTGGCATCACCAGACCAATTAACATTGCAGTTTCCACGCTATACCACGAGTAATATCCCACAAAAAATAGTAACGCCGTATCCCAGGTGGCAAATGGTACCATGAGACATTTCAAAGCAGTCGGCTAGTAGCTCTTCTACTTTGCCGGCTATTTCTGTAGCTTACAATTCATTCTATCCCAATCTTCCAGTTTCGAGAATATATAGTTATAATTTTGCAGTTTAATACAAACTTTTAATTTTGAAAAAATTAAGTAAGACATTGACATGATTAACTTTGGCACAGCACATTTTTTACACAATGTTGACAACGAAGGTGTGGTCCAGTGCATGAAAAGGTAAACTCGTTAGAAAGTACACTGAGAAATGCTCGAGGACGATGACCATAATTCATTCGTAATACATGTATACTAACACAAGAAGTGAGGTTAAGATAGGGTTACATAAGCCTCGGGCTCAAAAGCTCATACACTGGGCGAGTTGGCTGTGCGGTTAGCGGCGTGCAGGTGTGAGCTTGCATCCGGGAGATAGTGGGTTCGAACCCCATTGTCAGCAGCCCTGATGATAGTTTTCTGTGGGTTCCCGTTTTCACACCAGGCAAATGCTTGGGTTGTACCTTAATTACGGCCACAGTCACTTCCTTCCCACTCTTAGGCCTTTCCTATCCCATCGTCGCCGTAAGACCTATTTGTGTCGGTGCGACGTAAAACTAATTGTAAAAAAAGAAAGAAAAGCTCATACACAAGCTGACGCATCTGAACATTCACACTAAAGCTACTAAAACTGAAGGGGGCAACGCTGGGGGAAAGGAGGCAAAGGAAACGAAGGGGGAAACGATAAAAGAAATGCGTAAGAATTGAGAGAAAAAGAACAGAGAGGAAAGGTTAATTACGACTAGAAGATTTGAGACAAATAACCTGTAAAACAACCTACGGTGGCCTTGAAGTATGCATATAATGTTTAATTTGCCGTGAAACAGGTATACTGAGGGACAAGCACACGACATAACACACTGGCCTCAACCGAGTCCCTTTTGATGTTAAGATAAGAAAGGCTGCTGTAAGGGCCAAAAAATAGACTTCCACAACAAAATATCTTATTCCCCTCTCTGTCTCACCTCATGTTGTAGGGTGGCAGTGCACGCAGGAGAACCAGCTCACTCGGTACGTAGAAGTGTGTCCAAAACAGGAAGAACTAACAATTAGTTACAGTTACCGTACGTTCCGGGTGCGCTGCTTGTATGCGCCCGCAGAGTGTTCGAGATCAACAACTGATTGGCTTTTCATGAAACTGACGTCCGAGGAATGAAAGGGTTAGTAGACTACAGAGCATGTAGACGGAAGGTCAGGATGCACACAATTTAACGTTAATATCGTAGTGGAAAAGGCGAAATACGTAAGGTAGGTTAAGTCCGCCTCTGTGGTGTAGTGGTTAGTGTGATTAGCTGCCACCCCCGGATGCCGGGGTTCGATTCCCGGCTCTGCCACGAAATTTTGAAAGTGGTACGAGGGCTCGAACGGGGTCCACACAGCCTCGGGAGGTCAGCTGAGTAGCGGGGGAATCGATTCCCTCCTCAACCATCTTGTAAGTGGTTTTCCGTGGTATCCCACTTCTTCTCCAGGCAAATGTCGGGATGGTACCTAACTTAAGGCCACGGCCGCTTCCTTCCCTCTTCCTTGTCTATCCCTTCCAATCTTCCGAGGCCGCTGGTCATCATAGCAGGTGAGGCCGCCTGGGCGAGGCACTGGTCATCCTCCCCAGTTGTAAACCCGACCCAGGGTCTCACACTCCAGGACACTGCCCTTGAGGCTGTAGAGGTGGGATCCCTCGCTGAGTCCGAGGGAAAAACCGACCCTGGACGGTAAATAGATTAAGAAGAAGAAGGTTAAAGTTAACATTTTCGATGTCACAACATAATTCAAAAGAATTACATCAACTTTTTATTTGATTTTCAAATATTATTTCATCGATTTCTAAGAGGTTTTGAACTGATTTTTTTGAATTCCATTTCCTTTTGTAAATAACCATCTAACAAAGAATACCACTGATATAGTGTAATTGTCCGTTAGGTTTACACATACAATATGTCCTACTATTGGGCGACCACTTTGTAAATGTCCGTTAGATTTACACATAAAATGTCCGGCTCCATGGCTAAATGGTTAGCGTGCTGGCCTTTGGTCACAGGGGTCCCGGGTTCGATTCTCGACAGGGTCGAGAATTTTAATCTTCATTGGTTAATTCCGCTGGCTCGAAGTATGGGTGTTTGTGTGTCATCATCATCATTCCATCCTAATCACGACGCGCAGGTCGCCTATAGGTGTCAATTCAGAAGACCTGCACCTGGCGAGCCGAACTTGTCCTCGGACACTCCCGGCACCAAAAATCATACGCCATTTCATTACACATAATATTTTCCCTACTGTCGGGTGACCAACTTGTAATTAACTGATTGATTACGCATGCAATAAACGGAAATTCTAATACTTCGATTGGTAATTGGCGCAAGACTCAAATAAATGTAACGATTAAAGAGTAAGAATTTTCAATTCCTCTAGGAAGTGGGATAATAAGCTTACTTGGCAGCATAACCTTTAATAGGTTTTTGGGGAAAGTATATTGTCGTTTGGCTCCCACCTAGTGCAACTCCTTAAATTTACGCTCACATAATAAATTAACCTCCTACACATAGCAGCAAAGCTCGTCCTACACAAACACAAATTTCCTTTATTCTAACACTCACTTAGGCCTACATATGGTAAGCTATATAACACCAGTATTCGGGAGATAGTAGGTTCGAACCCTACTGTCGGCAGCTCTGAAGATGGTTTCCCATGGTTTCCCATGGTTTCCCATTTTCACACCAGGCTTTACCTTAATTAAGGCCACGGCCGCTTCCTTCCCATTCCTAGACCTTTCCTGTCCCATCGTCGCCATAAGACCTATCTGTGTCGGTGCGATGTAAAGCAACTAGCAAAAAAAGCTATATAACAGACGAAATGAAATGGAGCTAGCGATAATTAATTAATAGAGAAATCAGGTTATGTTATTATATACAAAATATAATAATAGTTAATAATAAATAACGTCTGCCTCTGTAGTGTAGTGATTAGTGTAATTAGCTGCAACCCCCGAAGGCCCGGGTTCGATTCCCGGCTTTGCCACGAAATTTGAAAAGTGGTTCGAGGGCCTGGAACGGGGTTCACTCAGCCTCGGGAGGTCAACTGAGTAGAGGTGAGTTCGATTCCCACCTCAGCCATCCTGAAAGTGGTTTTCCGTGGTTTCCCACTTATCTTCCAGGCAAATGCCGGTATGGTACCTAACTTAAGGCCACGGCCGCTTCCTTCCTTCTTTTTTGTCTATCCCTCCCAATCTTCCCATCCCCCGCAAGGCCCCTGTTCAGCATAGCAGGCGAGGCCGCCTGGGCGAGGTGCTGGTCATCCTCCCCAGCTGTACCCCCCGACTCAGAGTCTCACACTCCAGGACACTGCCCTTGAGGCGGTAGAGGTGGGACCCCTCGCTGAGTCCGAGGGAAAAGCCAACGCTGGAAGGTAAGCAGGTTAAGAAAGAAAGAAAGAAAGAAAGAAAGAAAGAAAGAAAGAATAATAAGTAACAACAACAATAATAATAATAATATATTTCTATACTATAAACCAACGGCTGTAGCCGTGTTGAAACACCGGATCTCGTGCGATCTCCGAAGTTAAACAACATTGGGCTTGGTCAAGATTTGGATGGGTTGCCACGCGTTGTTGTTGTTGTTGTTGTTGTTGTTGGGGGGTAAGGGAATGGAGGAGCGGAAAGGAACTGGCCACCGAACCGCACGTAAACTCCGGCTCAGGCACACCTCTGCGGAGGTTCGGACCTGCCTTTGGGCAGAATCTACCCTTACATTTTCTATACTATAACATATAAAGAGGTAAAATTTGTTTGTATGTAATGGCTAATCTCAGGACCGATTCTAAAGAGTATTTTACTAATGTAAATATTTCTGAGGGACATGGGCTGTATTTTATTTTCAAAATAATTTGAGTGGGGCGCGGGGGGGGGGATATAAAAATAATAGGCTAATATAGGCGAAATATCGAATTTGTGTATAAGGACGAGACAAAGCTCAATTTAAGCACCTTGACAGAAAGAAAGAAAGAAACTCGGTAAGCCGTACGGGACTGAAAACCATGTTTTAAGGCCCTAAAACCAACCGTTATGGAGATATTCGCATCACGCTACCCCTGCTATAGGAATCGGATAAGAAATGAACTGCCGTAACCATAGCAACGTCAGCTCCAATATTCTACAACAGCGAGATTATGTACCATAGGCTATATCACAAAAACCTAACATGTTACAGACATGAAAATTGGTATTTGAAATCTCCTTTAAAAATAAAAGAACACAAATTTTTGTTTTCAAAAAATCTACTTAAGGAGTGAGGGGGGGAGGGGTGTGAAAAAAGTGAGGAAGGAGTCGAATTCTTTATGTGACGATACATATATCTCAGAAACTGAAGATGTTACAGACGTTAAAACTGGTACTTGGAATTTCCTTTAAAAATAAATGAACACACATTTTTTTTGAAAAATCCACTTATGGGGCTGAAATAATTAAAAAATCGGGCGAATTTTTACATTGAGTATCTTCTTCTTCTACCGCTTTTTCCACACCTGTGTCGCACATATGGACTTGATCTTGTTTTACGGCTGATGCCCTTCCTGACGCCAATCCCGTGTGTAGGGATGTAATTACTATTGCGTGTTCCTGTTGTGGTTGGTAATGCGGTGTGTTGAGTGAATATGAAGCGGAGAGTGTTGGGACAAACACAAACAGCCTGTCCCAGAGCCAGATACATTAATCACACGCGATTAAAATCCCCGACGTAGCCCGGAATCGAACCCAGAATCCTGCGAACCGAAGGCCTCAACGCTGACCACTCAGCCAAGGAGTGGGGAAGTTTTTTAAATGAGTATATCAACAATATATCTCATTAACATAACATGTTACAGACGTGAACATTGGTATTTGTAATCCCCTTTAAAATTTAAAAAATCACGTACTTTTTGTTTTCGGGAAATCAACTTAAGCTGGAGATCGAAAATAAGTGAAGAAGGAGTTTAATTCTCTTTATGAGGACACTTATATCTCAAAAACTAAGATGTCACAGACGTGAAAATAAGTATCTGGAATCTCCCTTCGAAATAAAGAATCCTTTTTATTTTCGACTTAAAAGAGGACTGTTTCTCACATGTAGAGTTCCATGTCGCATGTTCCAGATTTAGCTCTGCCATTATCCTGGTTATCTTAGCCCCAAAAGACAATGTCACAAACGCGGTTTACAAAGAGGTTCTGGGGTAAATAAAATGCAGTTTTTCAGTGAGATTTTATACTTTAGGGATTTTCTGATAATGTCTTAGTGCAGTATCGAGGAACAATTAATTTTTATCAACTTACCAAATCCTCGCGAACGAAGCCGTGGGTAACAGATAATAATAATAATAATAATAATAATAATAATAATAATAATAATAATAATAATAATAATAATAATAATAATAATAATAATAATAATAATAATAATAATAATAATAATAATTTATGCTGAGGAATGTTTATATCGGGATATGAACCTTTACAATAGGTAAAAAGGAAATGTATGGGTAAGAAAGAAATCTAAAAAGATGTTGTGCATGTGTTATACCCGATTTACTGATAATGTGACCCTTTAAGACCCGCGTTCCGAGATAAATGTTTACAACACGTTGTGATTCCCACATGGACGCAGAGATTGAAGCACTATTCACTAACACTTGAGAGATGTTAGGAGATCCATGAGAGTTTGGCTATTGGCCTCGAGATTCTTGAGCGATAAGCGTTCCCATCCCTAATATTATTAAGTAGTGCTGTGAGGGAGTCCGCACCTCAGAACAGTAATCTAAACTCGACCGTACGATAGGACTGCTTGATGATATTTCCTAGGTGGGAGCAGGGATCGCTAATCCCTGAGATCTCTTGGAAATCACACGAAGACAAATGCTACAGTAAACTGAGGTTTACCACCATATTGTAGGATAATCCCCAGCACTGGACTTCACACAAGCCCGTGGACTGGCCACACCCTGTCCCAAGCGAGCGCTAACAGCCAGATAACCACGGAGCGTTACCAAGGGGGAACCACACACTTCGCTGACAGCCAGCACGAAGGAATCTCCTGTAATGGAGCCCAGTTTCATGATAGCCTTGGTGAAGGAAATAACTACCGGTAGTTGAGCAATGGTCTACTATTCCAGACATAAATGGTAGTCAGTTATAGTTCCTAAGAGTGATGATAGCAGTTGCAATTATATGAAACTTGGCCTGAAATATAATACCACAGAAGGTTGCCCTACGACCCTTACGCTCAATTTTTCAATGAATGTTCAGTGTAAACACTGCTGTTAAGGAGACTTAACACGTAATTTAACAATATGGCCGTATCATTGAGAATTTTCAACTCAAAACAAATGTTTAATACTTGTGTTAAATTAACATGGCAGCAGCCCTGTGTCAAACGTCTTAACAGCTGTTAGAATATCAAAGTGGTAGCATGTAGAAGTTTGAAGAATTGCTGCTGTATGAAGACTATTTATAAACTGAAGAAGGCATGAGACGACCCATACTAAGAAGAAATGACATTTTAGAGTTGTCAGAAGCAAGTTATCTACAAAGATACCTAATTGCCAGCCATAATGAACAAGGTACTAGAAGAAATTGAGACTAAGTTAGAGTTTCCCACACTTATCAGTGTCTCCAGTGCAGCAGCTGCTTATAATTATCAGATTTTTTTTGCTATTTGCTTTACGTCGCACCGCCATGGATAGGTCTTATGGCGACGATGGGACAGGAAAGGCCTAGCAATGGGAAGGAAGCAGCCGTGGCCTTAATTAAGGTTCAGCCCCAGCATTTGCCTGGTGTGAAAATGGGGAAAACACGGAAAACCATCTTCAGGGCTGCCGACAGTGGTGTTTAACCCACTATCTCCCGGATGCGAGCTCACAGCTGCGCGCCCCTAACCGCACGGCCAACTCGCTCGGTATTGTCAGATTAATGCTTCAGACTCTTTTCATGTAAATGTACGCAACTATGTTCATGAATGCAAGACAACAGTGTGTAGAATTCTTCAAAGAATTTCTGCAGCATTAACAAGTCATTACATCATTTCCCCGCAGTAAAAGATGCCCGAAAATCTTTCAAGACATGTCAGTTACCACATTTTTCCAGTGTTGTAGCAGCCTCAGATTGCACTCATATAAGAATATATTGAATGTTGTGATATAACAGTCCGTTCTTTCATTTTTCAAGCACATTCGCGCACTTTCAAATTGAATCTATAACAACATTTTCCTCGCATTCATCATGACGCTTTTGTTGCCTCTTACTTGACGTGTTTACGTTTTAGCGGTCTCCGCTAACCATAACCTATAATAATGTCAACGATATGTGACAAAATTTTATTCCAACGTACCGCTAGGAGTGCTTTATGTAAAGAAACAAAAGACGCTCACTGCCAAACACGCTCAGAAAGCTCATGGAAACGTGTTAAATCATATTTAACAATTATTGTTTCGTAACAAATCTTGGAAATGTGTTCGTGAAACACGGCACTTTTAACCGAAGTGTTAAATTAATAACAATTGTTAGTTAACATTTGTTAAGTAAAATTGAACACAGAGTTGGAGAAACCGGGCCTTAGGGAGAAAGTCCAATTGGTATCGAAAATAAGAGAATTTTATAATTGGCTTTATCTCCACTTATTGAATGTAAATTCTGACCAATGATGTGTGTAACACTGAAAAAAGAGTCGTACGCCCGACATGACAGTATCATGTACTGTACAGCGGTCGTTTTGTCCGGTAGCTCTGTGCTCCATGGGAGCTCTGGCTTCTCTTGGGGTAAGCAGTCTTAAATTTCCTAATGAAACTCAGTTTTACTTTATTTCAAGTTTGAATTACGACCTAAGTTATACCAAATTTCAAAAAATTACCAAATGTTTTGAAATATTACCGCATTTGATAACACTGGGAAGAGGAATTTCAAATATAGAACTGAACTGTGCCATATCAACTATTCTACGACGTCAACCGAGCAAGTTATAACCGAATGAAACCATATGCATTACGCAAGTACACGCGCCCATTTGTACGAAATGATACGGAGTGGTAGGGTTCGTGCATGCTCGAGCTTCGTGTTGCTAAGTGACCAGCCAGATAACTTGATTTATATGACGTGTGCTGCAAGAGTTTATATATTTGGCCTTCTTTACTAAATCTTGGAGCATTTAAAATTGCATTAAATTTTATCGTCGAAATTTGTGAGACACCCTGTACCGCACGTGTCGATTGTTCTGGGACTTGCACAAGATACAAGCTTCAGAAAGTTTCCAAGGACATGGTAACAAGCGCCAAATTTAAAATTTAAATTTGATTGGTTTATATTAATTGAAAGGTAACTCCTGTGCGGTCATTGGTCATTAATTTTGCTGTGCCATTTCCAGTTGCACCACCCAGCGCGGGTTACCTTCGGGAAGCGCCTCGCAGGGTGATTTCATTATGTCTTCGGGATCACGTAGAGCGGACTTGTTGTCTGGGAGCTCCGTGCTCCATGGGAGCTCTGGCTTTACTTAAGGTAAGCAATCTTAAATTTCCAAATTTAACTCAATTTTAATTTATTTCAAGTTTTAATTTGTCACAGGAGTTTACCCGTCGGTCTTTCTATCAGAAATCAATTGTAATTTATGATGGTGTAAGGACGTCTTACATCCATCTTCACATTGGCACGAGGCAAGTTTTTTCTAACAGTTTTTAAATTTAAATTAAATTTCTCACTAAATTTGCCCTCAGTAAATCTGCATCATTTGGAATTATTTTCTTTTTACCTGTATTTTACTTTTGGTGCCAACGGCCGTAGCCGTGTTGAAACACCGGATCTCGTGAGATATCCGAAGTTAAGCAACATTGGGCGTGGTCAAGAGTTGGATGGGTTGCCACGCGCTGTTGGTGGGGGGTAAGGGAATGGAGGAGCGGAAAGGAACTGGCCACCCTACCGCACGTAAACTCCGGCTCAGGAACACCTCTGCTGAGGTTCGGACCTGCCTTCGGGCAGAATAACCCTTACCTTACCTTACTTTTGGTGAAGATGGTCGCTTCACATTACAAGTATTTTCCATGAAGACTAGTATCGGTAAGATTGTTTGACTGCAACTTTATTTCATCTGGGTTTTGCACTTCTAATTTTTGCTTATGCTACCGGCAGTGTACCTTATTTTCTATTCTTGAAGCTTTTTATAATAAATATATATTAACTAAATTATTCATTGTTGAAGTTTCAGCCATAAAATTCTTTCTATCCACAATCTCGTAGAGTTCCTTCCTCTGTCCACATCCTGCCGTTAGTTTCCATGTGTTTTACCTTGTTTAATTTTGATTTTAACGTTCGAAATTTTATTTAATGTTCCAAATGCTTTTTCTATTATAATTGTTTTATGAATCCCCCAGTCGCCGCTACAGTTTACAATAAATAAAGCCGCTTACTAGGAAATTAACAGGTATTTAACAGCCGTAAAGATAAAACCAGTTAATCGTCCAGCGATGTTGTAATGAAAACCCAATGGAGAGTTCCTTATCCGTACTTCTTTACCAGCATCTGGCTACCTTCCTTTACATTCCTCATTAACTAACAATAATATTTTCCTCTGATTATTTCCGTGGATTGGGCAATTGGTTCTCTCTTCTATTGTCTCAGAAATATTACCTGGAATATCTTTAGAGACATTTTTCTTTTATCAAAATAATGAGTAATTAAAACTGAAAGAACGGATAAATTCTTACATCACTAACTTTAAACATCATAAAGTCGATGATTTTATATTGATTAATATCAATATTCTCGTAACCTCTTCTGAGATCGTGGTAGCAGTAATGAACACTTTGACTACTTAAAAAGTTTCAACAGCTCTTCATTTCCAAGAACCCGTCAAAGTGAAGTAAGCGAAGGTATACTTCGTACTGTGTTCTCTTTTGTTTACCGTATTAATGAACTTAAGTTGGATTATAAGTTAACAGCTCGACAAAGTCATTTTTAGTTGGTCTTGCATTAGGAGGCAAAGTGCTGGCAGGATAACACAGACGGTTTGGAAGATGGGCAAAAAGAATAAGCTGGGAAACAGCGGCGGCTGGCGCATAAGGTCACAGGGTCACGTGCCCTCCCAAAAAATATTAATATTTTAATTTTTACTTCTCAATACATTATACAGAGGAGTATACAGTTTTTAAGCTCAAAAGGAAGGTGACTGTTACTTCTAAACTGCACAAGCTGGCTTCAGGATGCAGCGCGTAAAAGCGTAGGCCTATATATCAGCTCCCGGTCACAACCCCCGTGTAACCGTAGAGCAGACGTTTAAAATGTATGGTCTCTCAACGTTCCCGCTGGCTATGTTTCTTCAGGAAGATAATTGTTGTAATGAGAGAGCCTCGTTCATAAACAAACAGTGACCGAGACTTGTGTTTCAGAATATGCCATTGAAAGTTAATGAGGAAATACCGATGGCATTAGATAGAATAAAGATATTCCTGAGAAGTACAACGAAAACTTTGTGTATTTTAGACTTACAGTCTATTATCCATGGCTGTATTTAAACAAGAACGTGCGCCTCGTATACGAAACTTCACGAGCTTCCACTGATGGGGAGGTATTGCTAGAGTAAATGGCTTGTGATCTCTGCGAAGAAGTAGTGTCAAAATTAATGTTATACGATCTCCATACTCGATGAATATGAGGAAACAAACAAAGTGACGGATCTACAACAGGGAGATTTCCAACAAAAATATTAAGGAGAAATTAGAGCACGGACACACAGAGCAGGACTTGATCTTAAAAACTAACATCACTTAATAACAGTTACAAAAAAAGTTTGAAGGTCTGAAGTGCTCTAAATGTTAGGTCTAACTTGAGATTAAAAGTTTTATCTAGAAGAAACAAAGGCTCTCAGCAAAAGAAATATCGAGTTAAAGAGTTAGTTCTGTTAAATTAAGCGATAAGAGAGAGAGGAGAACGCACTGATTTAAGAGAGGTCACTAATTCTAGGTTTTCCAATAAATTACCTTGTCTTAGAATTCCAAACTCACAGACGCATTTGATGGTCTCTCATCTCATGGTATATTGAGGTTGCGAGTTCTTTATTACTTTTCTTTCCTTTTCTTTGCTAGTGGTTTAACTTTGCAATTACGCATCTAAAGTTTTCGGCGACGCTATGACGCGAAAGCGTTAGGATTGAGTTTGAAGCGACCATGGCCTCAATTAAGGTACAGCTCTAGCATTTGCCTGGTGTGAAAATGGGACACCTCTTCCTCTTCCGAGCTGCGATTTGTAATCGTATCCCTGCTAATTCACCGTCTGTTTTGATTTTTTATTGGCATAGAAGTGTGTTGTGGATTGTTTTGATTTTAAGCAAGTAGAAGAAGCTGTAATATAATTTCTGCACATTGAAGAATTTCATTCCTTCAGGAAACAGCTGAAAGGTAAAATCAACAAACCAAACCATATGGCGCAAAAGCCCCGAAGGGCCATTGTCTAACGAGCGACGGTTGTTCAGTCCGAAGGCCTGCAAATTATGAGGTGTCATGTGGTCAGCACGACGAATCCTCTCGGCAGTTATTCTTGGTTACAGAGGCCGTCAACTCACAATCAGATAGCTCCTCAATTGTAATCACGTAGGCTGAGTTGATCTCAAACCAGCCCTCAGATTCTGGTAAAAAGTCCCTGACCAGGCCTGGAATCGAGCCCGGGGCCTCCGAGTAAGAGGCAGATACGTTATCCCTAGAGCGAGGCCGGTAGCTGAAAGGTAATGGAATCTATTTTCATATGTTTAACCCAGTGTTTGGAAAATAATATATATATTTTTAAATGCTCTCCGAGTGAGATTTTATTCTTTATGAAATCATTTTTTTTTTTTTGTAATGGCTCCAAACAAGGGCCGAGGCAGACAGGGAGCTGTACGTAGATGAAAGAAACAGAGCGAAACAAATAGTTCTTGAATCCAAAAAGAAGTCATGGGAAGATTTTGGTAACAACTTGGAAAGGCTAGGTCAAGCAGCAGGGAAACCTTTCTGGACAGTAATAAAGAATCTTAGGAAGGGAGGGAAAAAGGAAATGAACAGTGTTTTGAGTAATTCAGGTGAACTCATAATAGATCCCAGGGAATCACTGGAGAGGTGGAGGGAATATTTTGAATATCTTCTCAATGTAAAAGGAAATCATCCTGGTGGTGTTGTGAACTGCCAAGCAAATGGGGAGGAGGAAAATGATGTTGGTGAAATTATGCTTGAGGAAGTGGAAAGGATGGTAAATAAACTCCATTGTCATAAGGCAGCAAGAATAGATGAAATTAGACCTGAAATGGTGAAGTATAGTGGGAAGGCAGGGATGAAATGGCTTCATAGAGTAGTAAAATTAGCATGGAGTGTTGGTAAGGTACCTTCAGATTGGGCAAAAGCAGTAATTGCACCTATCTATAAGCAAGGGAACAGGAAGGACTGCAACAACTATCATTGATTAGTATACCTGGCAAAGTATTCACAGGCATCTTGGAAGGGAGGGTGCGATCAGTCGTTGAGAGGAAACTGGATGAAAACCAGTGTGGTTTCAGACCACAGAGAGGCTGTCAGGATCAGATTTTCAGTATGCGCCAGGTAATTGAAAAATGCTACGAGAGGAATAGGCAGTTGTGTTTATGTTTTGTAGATCTAGAGAAAGCTTATGACAGGGTGCCGAGGGAAAAGATGTTCGCCATACTGGGGGACTATGGAATTAAAGGCAGATTATTAAAAGTAATCGAAGGCATTTATGTTGACAATTGGGCATCAGTGAGAATTGATGGTAGAATGAGTTCTTGGTTCAGGGTACTTACAGGGGTTAGACAAGGCTGTAATCTTTCACCTTTGCTGTTCGTAGTTTACATGGATCATCTGCTGAAAGGTATAAAATGGCAGGGAGGGATTCAATTAGGTGGAAATGTAGTAAGCAGTCTGGCCTATGCTGACGATTTGGTCCTAATGGCAGATTGTGCCGAAAGCCTACAGTCTAATATCTGGGAACTAGAAAATAGGTGCAATGAGTATGGTATGAAAATTAGCCTCTCGAAGACTAAATTGATGTCAGTAGGTAAGAAATTCAACAGAATTGAATGTCAGGTGGGTGATACAAAGCTAGAACAGGTCGATAATTTCAAGTATTTAGGTTGTGTGTTCTCCCAGGATGGTAATATAGTAAGTGAGATTGAATCACGGTGTCGTAAAGCTAATGCAGTGAGCTCGCAGCTGCGATCAACAGTATTCTGTAAGAAGGAAGTGAGCTCCCAGACGAAACTATCTTTACATCGGTCTGTTTTCAGACCAACTTTGCTTTACGGGAGCGAAAGCTGGGTGGACTCAGGATATCTTATTCATAAGTTAGAAGTAACAGACATGAAAGTAGCAAGAATGATTGCTGGTACAAACAGGTGGGAACAATGGCAGGAGGGTACTCGGAATGAGGAGATAAAGGCTAATTTAGGAATGAACTCGATGGATGAAGCTGTACGCATAAACCGGCTTCGGTGGTGGGGTCATGTGAGGCGAATGGAGGAGGATAGGTTACCTAGGAGAATAATGGACTCTGCTATGGAGGGTAAGAGAAGTAGAGGTAGACCAAGACGACGATGGTTAGACTCGGTTTCTAACGATTTAAAGATAAGAGGTATAGAACTAAATGAGGCCACAACACTATTTGCAAATCGAGGATTGTGGCGACGTTTAGTAAATTCACAGGGGCTTGCAGACTAAACGCTGAAAGGCATAACAGTCTATAATGATAATGTATGTATGTATGTATGAAATCATTTTTTGTTCATACTGAATGTTGCTCTAATTTATGTGCTTGTGTCTCTTAGATGAACGTTTGTAACCTTGTCAATAATGTTTGTTTTATACACGGGGTAAGCAAATTTACAGCATATTGCTTTGTAGAGTAAGTACGTGCTCTTTTTACACTCCCTGAAGCTACTTGCTACATTCTTTAAAAAGGAGTTATATTTCTATAAGTTTTCCTTTCTGTTTGTTTGTTTTTACATATTACGAAACTCAGGTGTGGAATATTTCATTTCGAATTTAAGACATAAGTTGCGCTTTTGGAAGTGATTGCGCCCTTTAATGCATTGGCCTTGATTAGAAAATGTGCTCAGTAATAATTAAGAAGTGACCGGATTGTCGTATTTTCTGTCTATAATGTCTGTAAAATAATACAACACATTCCGATTACAGTACTGTCAGACTTTCAGAGCAGGGTTCGATGACCTTAGATGTTAGGCGTCTTTAAACAACAAACATCATCATCATCATCAGCATCATCATCATCATCAGACTTTTAGAGCATTACATTATGCTATCACAAAGACAATCGTTACGTTTATTTCAGTGGTAAGCTATTATTACAAGATGTGCTATGCGAAGCAAAGTCATCTCCGTACAGGCCATGAAGGCCATTCGAGGGGTGGAAGTTAAAGGTTTCCACAATCCGCAACCTCGGCACTTGGTGGAGTAGAGTGGTTAGCTCTACACCCGGCCACGTTTGCCTCCAGGAATTAACCCTGTACTCATTTTTGGTGCAGGATGGATGAACCTCACGACCATTAGCACTTCCGGAAGTGGACATCTCGTTTATTACATACTTTTTACTTCTAACTGGGAATCCAACCCACGTCTTTCCGGGTGAACCGTGCACGCCTTTATCCCCTCGGCCAGGCTATGTGTGTTGTGAAATGTTTCCATTGAGTAAAGACAGAGTTCTAATATGAATGTGAGTACTGAGCTAAATTTTACTTCTGGTCATATTTTCTTTCACTGAGTTGTTGCTACTTAATTAATTAATACATAATCGTCTCCTTATTTTGCTGTCTCCAGAATTGATAACACCTCAGAGGCTAGAAATTAAATTATTCTATTTGTGTATTTCTGTACATTTTCTGTCTCAATGCATTGTAATTTTGATATTTTTATATTCATGTGGTATATAATCGTTGCTTGAATATTGATGACAATAATTGATGTGATGCCCATTACCTTGCGTGTGTTGATTTCTGCTACCATTATTTTAAATGGATTTTTTTTCTTATAATATCAACGTTTCGATCGTTTTAAAGTAAGGCTACTTTGTGGTGTGAGGGTATGGTTGAGACCATGCTCTCAAATGAAATAGTACGCCATATGAATACGGGGTATCTGATAATTATTTTCAACATAATAACTCCCTACTTGAAATCTATATATATAAAATAAGAGTTTTGTCTATACATTGCTCAGAATTTGAAAAGAATTGTATTTCTGTATCGGTCATGTCCACAGTAACAAGGAAATGCACTTTTCACTTTTCCGTAATATCTGTCTGTCTGTCTGTCTGTCTGTCTGTCTGTCTGTCTGTCTGTCTGTCTGTCTGTCTGTCTGTCTGTCTGTCTGTCTGTCTGTACACGCATCACGAGAAAACGGCTGAAGATAATTTAATGAAAATCGGTATGTGAAGTCAGAGGATGAGCCACTACAATATAGGCTATAAATAATTTTATTCAGGCTGAGTGAAATGATAGTTTAGGGGAAGGCCTAAGATTTTATTCTCAAATATTTATATTATTAGTTGTCCTATCGATAAATACTACATAACTAAAGTTATATAGAATTAAATTTCCGATCATTTATGTCTTATACATTTTTACCGTACCGGCTATATTCATGAATTCGGATTTTTGTTGCTAAGTCCATATCAACGCCGAGCTCCGAGAAAATGGTTAAACATAATATAATGAAAATCGGTATATACAGCCGCGGAATAAGAAACCACAGTCTAAGCTATAAACAATTTATTCACCCTGGATGAAATGTTAGTTTAGGGGAAGGCGCCTAAAATTTATTTCTTAAATACATATCTTATTGGCCCTATCGAAAAGTACTGCATAACAGGATTTATAGAGAATACAAATTCCGATCATTTATGCTTTATGCAGTTTTACCGTACCGACTATGATAAGAGTGGTATTTCAGAGTCGGAAGGAAACTTAATACGAAGGCCTGTGTTGTTTGAGTCATCAGTCCATAGACTGGTTTGATGCAGCCCTCCATGCCACCCTATCCTGTGCTAACCTTTTCATTTCTACGTAGCTATTGCATCCTACATCTGCTCTAATCTGTTTGTCATATTCATACCTTGGTCTACCCCTACCGTTCTTGCCACCTACACTTCCTTCAAAAACCAACTGAACAAGTCCTGGGTGTCTTAAGATGTGTCCTATCATTCTATCTCTTCTTCTCGTCATATTTAGCCAAATCGATCTCCTCTCACCAATTCGATTCAGTATCTCTTCATTCGTGATTCGATCTATCCATCTCACCTTCAGCATTCTTCTGTAACACCACATTTCAAAAGCTTCTATTCTCTTTCTTTCTGAGCTAGTTATCGTCCATGTTTCACTTCCATACAATGCCACGCTCCACACAAAAGTCTTCAAAACCATCTTTCTAATTCCGATATCAATGTTTGAAGTGAGCAAATTTCTTTTCTTAAGAAAGCTCTTCCTTGCTTGTGCTAGTCTGCATTTTATGTCCTCCTTACTTCTGGCATCGTTGGTTATTTTACTACCCAAATAACAATATTCATCTACTTCCTTTAAGACTTCGTTTCCTAATCTAATATTCCCTACATCACCTGCCTTCGTTCGACTGCACTCCATTACTTTTGTTTTGGACTTATTTATTTTCATCTTGTACTCCTTACCTAAGACTTCATCCATACCATTCAGCAACTTCTCGAGATCTTCTGCAGTCTCAGATAAAATAACAATATCATCAGCAAATCTCAAGGTTTTGATTTCCTCTCCTTGGACTGTGATTCCCTTTCCAAATTTCTCTTTGATTTCCTTTACTGCCTGTTCTATGTAAACATTGAAAAGGAGAGGGGACAAACTGCAGCCTTGCCTCACTCCTTTTTGGATTGCTGCTTCTTTTTCAAAGCCCTCGATTCTTATCACTGCAGACTGATTTTTATACAGGTTGTAGATAATCTTCGTTCTCGGTATCTGATCCCTATCATCTTCAGAATCATAAATAGCCTGGTCCAATCAACATTATCGAATGCCTTTTCTAGATCTACGAATGCCATGTACGTGGGCTTGTCCTTCTTGATTCGATCCTCTAAGATCAGACGTAAAGTCAGGATTGCTTCACGTGTTCCTACATTTCTTCTGAAGCCAAATTGATCTTCCCCCAACTCAGCTTCAACTTGTTTTTCCATTCTTCTGTAAATAATACGTGTTAAAATTTTGCAGGCATGAGATACTAAACTAATAGTGCGGTAGTTTTCACACCTGTCAGCACCGGCTTTCTTGGGAATAGGTATAACAACATTCTGCTGAAAATCGGATGGGACTTCTCCTGTCTCATACATCTTGCACACTAAATGAAATAACCTTACCATGCTGGTTTCTCCTAAGGCAGTCAGTAATTCAGCGGGAATATCATCAATTCCAGGTGCCTTGTTCCTATTTAGGTCACTCACAGCTCTGTCAAACTCTGACCTCAAAATTGGGTCTCCCATTTCATCAGCATCAACAGCCTCTTCATGTTCCAAAACGAAATTATCTACATCGTTACCTTGATACAACTGTTGGATATGCTCCTGCCATCTTTCTGCTTTGTCTTCTTTCCCTAGAAGTGGCTTTCCATCTGAGCTCTTAATATTCATGCACCTAGATTTCCTTTCTCCAAAGGTTTCCTTGATTTTCCTGTATGCAGCATCTACCTTTCCCAGGACCATACAGCCTTCGACATCCTTGCACTTCTCCTTCAGCCATTCTTCCTTAGCTACCTTGCACTTTCTATCCACTTCATTCTTTAATCGCCTGTATTCTTTTCTGCCCTCTTCATTTCTAGCATTCTTGTATTTTCGTCGTTCATCAATCAGGTCTAGTATCTCCTGAGTTATCCACTGATTCTTAGTTGATCTTTTCTTCCTTCCTAACATTTCTTCAGCAGCCCTACTGCCTTCATTTTTCATGACTCTCCACCCTTCCTCTACTGTGTTTCCTTCGGCCTTTTCATTTAGTCCTTGTGCAACATGTTCCTTGAAACAATCCATCACACTCTTTTCTTTCAACTTGTCTAGATCCCATCTTTTTGCATTCTTTCCTTTCTTCAATTTCTTCAATTTCAGATGGCATTTCATGACCAACAAGTTGTAGTCAGAGTCCACGTCTGCTCCTGGGAAAGTTTTGCAATCCAACACCTGGTTTCTGAATCTCTGCCTAATCATAATGAAGTCTATTTGATACCTTCCAGTGTCTCCAGGTCTCGTCCACGTATACAGCCGTCGTTTGTGGTGTTTGAACCAAGTATTGGCGAGGACTAAATTATGGTCAGTGTAGAATTCAACCAGCCGACTTCCTCTTTCGTTCCTTTGTCCCAATCCAAATTCTCCTACTGTGCTACCTTCTCTTACTTGGCCTACCACTGCGTTCCAGTCTCCCATCACAATTAGATTCTCGTCACCTTTGACATATTGTATTAAGTCTTCTATCTCCTCATATATTCTTTCAATTTCTTCATCATCCGCTGAACTAGTAGGCATATAGACCTGCACTATTGTGGTGGGCATTGGTTTGGTGTCTATCTTGGCGACAATAATTCTTTCACTATGCTGGTCGTAGTAGCTTATCCGCTGCCCTATTTTCTTATTCATTATTAAACCAACTCCTGCATTACCCCTGTTTGATTTCGTGTTGATAATTCGGTAGTCGCCTGACCAAAAATCTTGTTCTTCCTGCCAACGTACTTCACTTATACCAACTACATCTAACTTTAGCCTATCCATCTCCCTTTTCAGATTCTCTAACCTACCACAACGATTCAAACTTCTAACATTCCACGCTCCGACTCGCAGAATGTCAGTATCCATCTTCCTGATGATCGCCCCCTCTCGTGTAGTCCCCACCCGGAGATCCGAATGGGGGACTAGTTTACCTCCGGAATATTTTACCCGGGAGGAAGCTATCATCAGGCTATTCTGGCGCGCTGTTTTGAACGAGAAGTGTACACACTTAAGGCAGAGGCTCAGTAGCAGTAGTATTATTAGTAGTAGTAGTAGTATTATGACGTGGTCTAGAATTGCAATTTAGGCCTATTCCAAATTATAGCACCACAATTCACTAAATAACACAAAATTCAACCTTGAAAAGAGATGTCTCTTAAGAAGAGCTTCTTCCACTTCACTTCTATTAATTTCTGCATTCATTTTATTCCAAATTAGTAGTGAAGAGGGGTTTCACCTCTGGCTTGGAGGAAAATTTGTCTCTAAGTCAGATAGATTTTTTCGCCGCCAGTGTAGTGAATTAAGATTTTCCGACTCATCGGGTACTCCTAAGAAACAGATTAGTAAAAGGGCATACTTTTTGCCCTGGGACTCTGCACCATTCGACCCGACACCCCACCTCTGCCGAAAAAGGACGAAGAGTGTTCACGGATCACGGCTGTCTGCTCTCTGGTCGTTACAGCTCTGAAAATTTGGACTGCTAGATCGGCAGCGTAGTACTTTCGTTAAAAGTGAGAAAATGTGTGGTTTTTTCATTTGATCGAGTATTTCATATGAAACCATTGCTTTTAATCGCGCCATTCCTACTGACGTCATTGTAATGACCTATGTTGCTTTCAGGTAGGAAAGCCACTAAGACAGTCTTTCTGAGAATGTGAACAGGCTGGTGGAGAGTGAGTGTCTGCCATTATAATGAAAACCCCAACCTGATTGTGACTGATGGTAGGCAAGTGGGTCTACCATTACAATGAAAATTTCCCTAACCCAGTCATCATGTGAGAAAAGACGTTTGGTGATTTCCCCGTCGCGTTTCTAGGGTAACGTTAAAAGCTATGTTATTTAATACAATCTTGCTCACAACGTGAACACTACCTAACCTAGAATTTTGTGTGCAATATAGAATTCCATAGCGAAGCACGGGTACATCAGCTGCTTAAAAATATATTAATTATAATGCATTGGAAATGAAAATGGTGGAAAGTAGCAAGTGAGGAGCTGTTAGACCACCGATGTCATGGCTCCAAAACATCAAAAACTGGACTTTGAATCAACAACACCGAACAACTCTTCAAGATGGCTATAGAAAGGGGTGCTTTCTTCAGAGTGATCGCCAACGTCTGGGGGACCGGATATGGTACTTGAAGAAGAAGAAGAATTACCACAGTCGCGGGAGAAGAGGTGTAGGAAATGGGGTGAAGGGATGATAGTAGGTGTAGGTGGGGCTGAGGGGAGAATGGTCAGATGTGTTATATCCTCTCTGGTCCTAATACTCTCTGCTACATACGTGCGGCAGGTGGTATCTCATTGCCACTAGCGCTTTAGCGGGAGAATAGCCAGTTTCAACCAGTAACCTGTTAGCGTACTGTTAAGACGGTAGCGTGAGGTTACTATAAGTTGTGGATTGAAGTTTTATTGTTGTGAATTTACGGAAGTACCTTCTCTTGTATAAAATTTTACAAAAATGCTATCATGCATGCCATGGGACGTCAACACAGACTCGGCTGATCTCACAGAGACACGTTTCGTGTCGTGGATCTCAGAAAGGTATTGTAGATGCTCTCAGATATGTTCTCAACAACTACGACCAATACAGAATGCATATGCAGCAAGTTTATGGGTGGTCAGGAGGCTTCAAAACACCATCCGACGCCGCAAACACATCATATTGTGTACTGAAACCGAAGATAAGGTTTTACCTAGGGCGGAGCTATATTTTGTTGGGAAGAAAGGATGTGTGCCGCCTCTGTTGTGTAGTGGTTAGTGTGATTAGCTGCCACCCCCGGAGACCCGGGTTCGTTTCCCGGCTCTGCCACGAAATTTGAAAAGTTGTACGAGGGCTGGAACGAGGTCCACTCAGCTTCGGGAGGTCTACTGAGTAGAGGTGGGTTCGATTCCCTTCCTCAGCCATCCTGGAAGTTGTTTTTCGTGGTTTCCCACTTCTCCTCCAGGCAAATGCCGGAATGGTACCTAACTTAAGGCCACGTCAGCTTCCTTCCCTCTTCCTTGTCTATCCCTTCCAATCTTCCTATTCCCCACCAAGGTCCCTGTTCAGCATAGCAGGTGAGGCCGCCTGGGCGAGGTAGTGGTTATTCTCCCCAGTTGTATCCCCGACCAAGAGTCTGAAGCTCCAGGACACTGCCCTTGAGGCGGTAGAGGTGGGATCCCTCGCTGAGTCCGAGGGAAAATCCAACCCTGGAGGGTAAGCAGATTAAGAAAGAAAGAAAGAAAGAAAGAAAGAAAGAAAGAAAGAAAGAAAGAAAGTAGTGACTTCTTCTCCTTCTTTTTATATCGCCTTTCCCACACTTGTGGGGTCGCGGGTGCGAACTCTGTCGCACGTGTGGATGTGGCCCTGTTTTACGAACGGATGCCCTTTCTGACGCAACCCTGTTTTGAGGGATGTAATCATCATTGCGTACTTCTGTGGTGGTTGGTAGTGTGATGTGTTGTCTGTATATGAAGAAGATAGTGTTGGAACAAACACAAACACCCAGTCCCCGAGCCAGAAGGATTAATCACACGAGATTAAAATACTCGACAAGGCCGGTAATCTAACCCTGGACCCTCTGAATCCCAGGCCTCTACGCTGAACATTGAGCCTATGAGTCGGACAAAGAAACTAGGGACTACCACAGTAAAACGAAATCATCCCGTTTCAAGAATGTTTTCGTAAGATCTTGCAATTTTTGTCGCATAAATTAGTTGTCATTATTGACCAGACCCTGCACCATACAATAATAGAACCGCGCACGTAAAAAAAAAAAAATAAAAAAAAAATTGAGTAAATAGTGGAGAACACCAGATATTATACCTTGGCTTTTGGCAGAGAACATCACACCTCCATCCATCCTGCAGAATATTAAACGATACTACCATCAGAGTAAATTACTTACGACCGGGCGAGTTGGCCGTGCGCGTAGAGGCGCGCGGCTGTGAGCTTGCATCCGGGAGATAGTAGGTTCGAATCCCACTATCGGCAGTCCTGAAACATTTTCACACCAGGCAAATGCTGGGGCTGTACCTTAATTAAGGCCACAGCCGCTTCCTTCCAACTCCTAGGCCTTTCCTATCCCATTGTCGCCATAAGACCTATCTGTGTCGGTGCGACGTAAAGCCCCTAGCAAAAAAAAGAAAAAAAATACATTACTTACGATACACCGCATTTCGGGTCACCGGAAAGGAAACTTGAAATACTGAAGTATCAGCTTCCAAACTGATGTCAAGCTCGTTTGGCTGCCAGTTTCTATTGTGAACTGAATGCTATTGAGTTAAACTAGGCTTATGTCAAGGAAAGAAAGGAGAAGCTCAGTATGAATAACGCTTCAGAGAAAGGAAGAAATATGGAAGCAATAATCATTATAAATCCGTGTGGCTACTGCTAGCCTGATGCAGACCTTGCAGCTAGGGTGGATGGCATCTGCCGTTAATGAGGTGGAGGATAGGCTACAGTTGCGTGTGATGCTGGAGCTGGAGGAAGGTTGGTGACAGCATAAATACCCAATTCCCGAGCCAAGGGAATTAACAGTTCAAGATTAAGATCCTTCGACTTCGCTGGGAATTGAACTTAGGACCCTGTGAACCGAAAGCCTCGACGGTGACCATTGAGCCAAGTAAACGAACATGGAACTAATAAAAAAATCTATGCTATCAAGCCTTAAAACATGGAACTCCCGAGCTGTGGGAGAGCTGTAGATAACAAGATCAGAAAATTGAAGATCTCTACTCGGACAAGAACAAACTTCTCGATGAGTTCCTTCTGTGAAGATACTTATGATAATTACGAATAAACCCGACGTATCTGAAGATGGTGACTGACCCAGCACAAGCTATTTGTGAAGATTCATGAAGATTGTAAATATGTAAGTAGGAATAACGAAGAGGAAATCTGATATACGAATATCATGTAAATAAGCAAAATGATAGGCCCGTCCGCCTCTCTGGTGTAGTGGTTAGCGTGATTAGCTGCCACCCCCGGAGGCCCGGGTTTGATTCCCGGCTCTGCCACGACATTTGAAAAGTGGTATGAGGGCTGGAACGGGGTCCACTCAGCCTCGGGAGGTCAACTAAGTAGAGGTGGGTTCGATTCCCACCTCAGCCATCCTGGAAGTGGTTTTCCGTGGTTTCCCACTTCTCCTCCAGGCAAATGCCGGGATGGTACCTAGCTTAAGGCCACGGCCGCTTCCTTCCCTCTTCCTTGTTTATCCCTTCCAATATTCCCATCCCCCACCGAGGCCCCTGTTCAACATAGCAGGTCAGGCCGCCTGGGAGAGGCACTGGTCATCCTCCCCAGTTGTATCCCCCGACCCAGAGTCTGAAGCTCCAGGACACTGCCCTTGAGGCGGTAGAGGAGGGATCCCTCGCTGAGTCCGAGGAAAAAGCCAACCCTTGAGGTTAAACAGATTAAGAGGAAGAAGAACAATAGGCCCTATTAATGACAATCTCTTAGAAATAGTATAGCAAACATTTCTAAACCTGCCGTTGTAGGTACACATCTCCCATATAAAATGGTGATGGGAAAAAGATTGATTTAACTGCTCGAAAAAAATGTTAAAAAATTTATTATCTTCATTCTTTCACCCTCCAGAGTTGGTTTTTTCTTTCGGTCTCAGTGAGGGATCCCACCTCTACCACCTCAAGGGCAGTAGGAAGGATACAGGTGGAGAGGAGGAACAGTACCTCGTCCAGGTGGTCTCACCTGCTATGCTGAACACGGGCCTTGTGGGGACATAGGATCATTGGAAGCGATAGACAAGGAAGAAGGAAGGAAGCGGCCGGTGCCTTAAGTTAAGTACCATTTACCAGGAAGAGAAATGGGAAACCACGGAAAACCACTTCAAGGATGGCTAAGGTGGGAAGCGAACTCCCCACTACTCAGGTGACCTTCCGAGTCTGAGTGGACCGCGTTCCAGCCCTCGTACCGCTTTTCAAATTTCATAGCAGAGCCGAGAATCGAACCCAAGCGTTTAGGGGTGGCAGCTAATCACACTAACCACTACACCACAGAGGTGGACGAAAAATTAATTCACGTTGTTTATAATGTGTGTTATTTCACTGACAGGAGCATCCGTGGCTCAGGCGGCAGCGCAGCGGCCTCTCACCGCTGGGTTCCGTGGTTCAAATCACGGGCACTCCATGTGAGATTTGTGATGGATAAAGTGGAGGTGGGACAGGTTTTTCTTCGGGTATTAATCATTGCTCCAGAGGAGTGCGACAGGCTTCGCCAGCCGGCACAATTCCTATCCTCGCCGCTAGATGGGTGCTAAATTCACTACATTCCTGACCCGATCGAATAACTGGAAACAGACTGTAGATATTCATTTCACTGGCAGCGAGTATAGCGCTAAGTCACAACAGAACGTGGCAGTGCAATCACCGCTGCGTTATCCGAATGGCAAGAATTCGTTTTCTCTATTAAATAAAATTCAATATAGAATCAATACATCGTTTTCCGTAATTCTACTTATTAAAGCACCAATTGAAACGCGTTTAATGACACTTGGCATGACTTCAACTAAGTTCCCGGTCTGAGAAAACGTTTCCTCACTAAATTGATAACGTTTGTTAAAATAGATAATAATCTATAATTTGAGATACTTGTTAACAACACTTGAGGCTACGTTGCTTCAAAATTTGTTTACAATCACATAACAAGGTTTCATTGTACATTATTCTAAAATTATGGTGTGTACTTGGAAGGTCGAAAACAGGGTTACTTTTTCGAACCCGTCAAAGTATCTAAAGTATTAAACATTTAAAAATAATTCAAAACGTATAAAGAAATGGAGGCACGTTTCTGTGTATTTTAGGTTGAAATCGGCACACTTGTTTAATATTTATAGAGGTTTAAACTTGAATGAAAATAATGTTGAATACGACGGGGGAACGGAAGTAATGAAAAATTGAAATGGCGTATGGCTTGTAGTGCCGGGAGTGTCCGAGGACATGTTCGGCTCGCCAGGTGCAGGTCTTTTGATTTGACTCCCGTAGGCGACCTGCGCGTCGTGATGAAGGTGAAATGATGATGAAGACGACACAAACACCCAGCCCTCGTGCCAGCGAAATTAACCAATGATGGTTAAAATTCCCGACCCTACCAGGAATCGAACCCGGGACCCCTGTGGCCAAAGGCTAGCACGCTAACCGTTTAGGCATGGAGCCGGACGGAAGTAACGAAGTTTCCTCTGTTTACACTACTGTACGCGCACGTTTTAGCGATACATGGACACCGTAGTGCTGAATAGGTCGACCCCGGGTATCTTCGAGATTCGCATCGGCAACCTTTGAAACACAAACTATGAATCGCTTATGGATTGCTGTGTGACATCTGGCGTACATTTTACGTACTAGTACTGTTGTTGTTTACACAGCAAAGCCAAACTATAGAATTCATGCTGGGAACTAGATTCACATCGAGAAATGTTATATAAAGTGTGTATGACACAGTTGTTGGCTTAACATAATAAAGGTTTAGAAAATTCATATCGATCGATCATATTATCGATTCAATTCAGATTTCATTTTCATTCAGTTGGCAGTATAACCGGAACCGTGAGAGCTCCCTCCTTCCTCCCCCCCCCCCCCCCCCCGTACAAAGAAGTATCGCTAAAAGGTGCACGGACTATACTTCCAAAGCAAAATATTGATATTTTAAAATGATTCATTACGTAGAGTGGATCGGGGGGAGATGCCTATCGGGGGGAGATGCCTATAGCTTCGTAGTTCCGTCGGGAACCACCAGATCGCAACACCAACTTGTCTCGCGCTTGTTGGCCTCAGTTAGCCGTTGAATCCAAAACGTATGACTCTGTGTGAACTGTTTTCCCGCTCTGTTATCAAGAAATTCAAGGTAAGAACTTAAGGCGGTGCCTTGTTAATAACGCACAGTTGTTTTAAAGTGCTTATCAGCCTATATAATAAGGAGGATTTGCAAATATTAGTATATGTTGGGCAAGGTACATACTTTGCAGTGTACGTTTTTAAATTCACTAGCTCCGAAGCTCCCATACTGTGCACGTTGCGGGAAGTGGCATCTCACCCCGACTCTCGGTAGAGATGCCACTTTTCCTTCGGGGTAAGATGCCGAAGTTGATTCTTCAGATATAACAGTTTCTTTTCGTAGGAACATGCCAAGAACGTATATCAGGACATCAAATAGGGGTCAGTGGTCCGAAGAGAGCCTGCAAATGGCCATGGAACACGTCCGAACCGGGGGGATGAATTGTTTTAGAGCTTCCCAAGATTATGGAATCCCATACAGAACACTTAAACGACGTCTGGAGAAGAACGACGAAAAGAAGCATGCCATGGGCCCACAAAGTAAGTAGTTACTGATTAATTTTGATGTTTTCTCTCCTGCTCAGTCTGGATTTGAAGCATGCGGTTTGTACCCATACAACCCGGAAAGAATTCCAGATGAGGCGTTTCAACTGTCCGATTTGGTTTCGACAAATGAGGCTGACAGGAATGAAAGGGATTATTCAGATTGCAGAGGATGTGCTCCTCCCTCAGAGAAAGACAGCAACAGACTTGAAGATCGAATGGAATCAGCAATTGCAAATGAAACCATGCCAGGAACATCCTTTGAAGCAATTTCTCCTATACCTATCTTGGATCCGTTACCTAAGCGCAGAAAGAAATCAGCTGCAGTTCTCACAGAACAACATCGAATTGAAGATGCAAGAGCTCGACGAGGGAAAAGTAAGACAAAGAAATTCACTACGAGTCAATCTGTTCGACTAAGCAGGTCAGAGAATGACAGTGACTTTCGTGCTGAGTGTGCCCTCAATTATTATGACAAAAATGGACCACAGGTAGACTGGATTCGGTGCATCGTTTGTGATAAATGGTTACATGAAACCTGTACAGATTCAGAAAACATGTGCAATAACTGTGCTAAAGAACTCTGATACAAGAGTCATCCTTACAGCTGATTTAATGTGGTTACACTATAATTTTGTGTGTTTATTTTTTGATAATCATAATAAATATGCTTTAAGAATTGAATTTAGACGATTTTTCTCCAGAATGCCATAAAACTAGTAGTCGAAACTCATCCAGATTTAATTGCCATCTTACCCCGATGCTCGGGGTGAGATGACTAAATACATGCCTTCATAAATAAATGTTTAAAACGTACAATTACTAATGATTGGCATAGCTAACTGGCCTATATATAGAAAAAACTCGGCAAAATATTACTGTTTTATGTCTAATTCGAACTCTCAATTTTTATGTACATTTTTGTCCTCAAAACACTAAGTATGGCATCTTCCCCCGATCTACTCTACTTCTTATATACTAAATAATAATAATAATAATAATAATAATAATAATAATAATAATAATAATAATAATAATAATAATAATTCCCTAGTACGTTAACGTCAAGAAAGACCTCGAAGAAATGGGCCTACGAGCAGAAGACGCGCACAAACGAGACCTTTCCAGAAAAAGCATTGTTACTTTTGGGACTTTCCGGGACGTGAAGTGGACACCTGGTGCAAAGGGCCGGTAGTAAGCTCCGGCACGGTTGTCTCTTTTTACAAAAGTACGAATACTGTGGAAATTTAAAGTCCGGCACAACAGAGATGTAAACTCCGTCACAGGTGGTTATGGTGGTGATTATTGTTTTAAGAGGAAGTACAACTAGGCAACCATCCTCTATATAACACTAAGCAGAGAGAAAAATGAAGGTTTCGATCAAAGAAAGACAAGGGCCACGAAGGGCGTGAAAATGAAAGGCTCTTTAGGTCTCGAGTGCTCTAATACCTTCGGGGTCGGAAAAGAGCAAGAGTTGACCAAGGGAGGTCGGATAGGGCAGATGAAAGTGAGAACCCTGACGCAAGTAATTGGAAGCAATGCAAGGACTCAGCTAAGGATCCCCTGGCCACCAACCTCCGCTCCCAAATTAAGATCCCGAGGGGCTCCTTTTAGTCACCTCTTACGACAAGGAGAGGGTATCGTGGATGTTATTCTACCACCCCCACCCACGTACTATTTGTTTACAAGTTAGCGCTGCATTCGTTTTCTTTCTGCGTAAGCAGGAAACACGCTGAGTCATTTGCATTGTTTTTTTGTGCTAGTGGCTTTACGTCGCACCGACACAGATAGGTCTTATGGCGACGATGGGATATGAAAGGCCTAGGAGTTGCAAGGAAGCGGCCGTGGTCTTAATTAAGGTACAGCCCCAGCGTTTGCCTGGTGTGAAAATGGGAAACCACGGAAAACCATTTTCAGGGCTGTCGATAGTGGGATTCGAACCTACTATCTCCCGGATGCAAGCTCACAGCCGCATGCATTGGTTTTCTAGTTGGTGCTGAGTTTCTGACAACATGGACGTGGCCTGCTCTGTTATGGTTAGTCAAAATGAAAAAAATCTCATGGTTGTCAACGGGTATACATTTTTTTTAAACATGAAGCATAATATGGTTTGTGTCGTTAGTGCTATTTTAAAAAGTTGTGCCCTAGCAAAGTGTATATTTCACACTTGACTCAACAATACTTTTTGAAGGAAATGTCTAGGTTTGAATTAGTTGAAAAAGCAACATATTTAAATAAGATGACAAAGTAACATTTTAAACTTTGTCTTCTCAATTAATGAAGAGTAGAAGTGGCTAAATATTTTTAACAAAGTAAAATGTTATATTCTGACTTCTCAATTAGTGGAGAGTAGAAGTAGCTAAATATTTTTAACAAAGTAAAATTTTATATTTTGACTTCTCAATTAGTGGAGAGTAGAAGTAGTCAAACATTTAAAACACTTTTCGCATAGCCAGTCCTCAGTCTGGTAAAGTGGGAAGGAAAATGTTTTGAGTTATCTCCGTGTGGGAATAATTTACACAGCCTCTCCAATATAATTTCATTTCATCTGTCATTCATTAATCATTGCCCCAGAGGAGTGCGACAGGCTTCGCTAGATGGGGGCTTCATTCATTCCATTCCTGACCTGGTCGAATGACTGGAAGCGGGCTGTGGATTTTCATTTTCTGTCAAGGAGTTTACATAGTCCCTGTGAGAGAGTTTACGTAGTCTCTGTGAGGGAGTTTACGTTAACTAAATGCGGCTTTTACTTAACCGTGCTGTCCAGCTCCATGGTTAAATGGTTAGCGTGCTGGCCTTTGGTCCAGAGGGTCCCGGGTTCGATTCCTGGTCGGGTCGGAGATTTTAACCCTAAATGGTTAATTCCTTTGGCTCGGGAACTGGGTATTTGTGCTGTCCCCAACATCCCTGCAGCTCACACACCACACATAACACTATCCTTCACCACAATAAGACGCAGTTACCTACACTTGGTGGATGCCGCCCACCCTCATCGAAGGGTCTGTCTTACCAGGGCTGCACCCGGCCAGAAATAGCCATAAGAAATTAAGTTGACCGTGCTCGATTTTACGGTCTCCCGTGCAAAGTGGTCGGTTGAATGCCGTGCTCGACACTGCGACCTAATGAAAACCTACTGCAGGGCCTGTCAAACGCCCAAAATCTCACGCGGGTAACCCAAGGCGCAGAGGTCCTGTGCACCGTGCATCGGCCCGACTCGGCTCGGTTCGGACCAGCGTTTTGTCTCGGGGCAACTCGGCTAAGCTCGACTACACTCTGATCGGATGGTGGAGTGCTGCAGAGTAAGTGAGGAAGGGGGAGATAAGCGGAGCGACTAGTACTAGTAAAACGTTTCCAATCCTCCCCTGAAGGGGGAGGTGGGTCTCTTAGACGGTGACGCTGTCTCTCGGGCCGGGAGATATGTTACGGTGAAGAAAATGCACGGAGAAGTTGAAGGGGTTGGCGGCCGTGGCCTATACTAGGAACTGTCCCAGCATTCGCCTTAGTACAGACGAATGGAAAACCATTCTCAGGACAGCCGAGAGGTCAGCTATGAGGTCCAGTCCTGTCCCGTATCCAGAAGCGTAGAGACACGGCAGAGCCGTGGCCACCCCTCCTCTGCGTGGTTGGCCGGTCGGAGTGCAGAGCTGTTGGACCACGGACCAGCCGTGGCCACTTGTGGGCCAAGACCCACTCTGCAACTACCGACGGCGGAGCGAGCGAGACAGGCGTAGGGAAAGAGAGAGACAGCGCTATTGCTCGAAATCGAGGAGTGGGGAGTCTGCACTCCGGTCAACCTCGCGAAGTCGTCTTTTTCACCTTGCGCTGTGTAATGCATAGGTGCATGCACCCTGAGAGGCCCTGATCTACTGGATCAATCGAAAACTGAGTAAACTCCAGAATGTATAACGAAAGTTATCGTGGTCCCTAGTTGGCCCATTAGTGAATCATAAATAAATACAAAAAATTAATTAATTAATAAATAATAGGGAGGGAGTATGCTGCGTGATTCGCACTACGACTCTGTTAGCTTGCATTCGAAAGATGGACTATCAGCAGCCCTGAATATGGTCCTCCGTCATTTCCAAGATTCACACCCTCCATATGCTGGGGCTGTATCTTAATTAAGACAATGATAGCTTCTCTTTTTTTTTTGCTTCAGTTCTTGCTCTGTTCTTTCTCATCGTTTTCATAAGATCTGTGTGAGTCGGTGCAACGTAAAACTGATAGGTAAAAGCAAGAAAGATACTGTAGAATAGAAGCCAGTCGAGCAGGAAGCCACTATACTATCCATTAGTACTTGACGACAGACTTCTGAGGTTTGTGTACTACACCTGATGTTGAGTGCTCCCTAATTCAGATTCGTAAATCAGTCGTAAGCTGCTAATTGTGCTGGGAAAAGTATATTATTGACTGCTCTGTTTCTCCAAGAACGTCGGTGTGTATTCCCAGCATGGCAGGTGTCAGGAGACTTTGGTCAAAGTACAATATTAATGCGCTTAGGTCGGATTATAACTTAACTGTTCGGGAAAATTCAATTTTAGTTGGCTTTGGATTATAAGGCTCGGTGTTCATAGGAAAGAGGAAACTGCAAAGTAGTGGGGGAGAGGTGGGGTGAGGAGAAATGTGGCAAGTAGAATAAGAAGAGTGTGGCTTTATTACAAGACCAACAGACTTGGAAACTCTGCCAAGAAGCAGTGCCAAGTACGCTTCTCCGTACGTTGTAGTTTGAAGAGCGATGGACTTCCCGACTGGGTCATATGGAAACAATCACACGTCGTAGATGAATTACATTGGAAAAGAAGTAAAGAACAGTATAGTAAGAACTACCTGTTACCCACGGCTTCACTCACGAGGATTTCGTAATTTGAAAAAATAATCGTTCCTCGGTACTGCACGAAGACATTATCTGAAAATCCCTAAAGTATAAAAACTCACCAAAAAATTGTGTTTCATTTACCCCAGAAACTCTTTGTAAACCACGTTTGTGGCATTGCCTTCTGGGGCTAAGATGACCAGGCTACTGGCAGAGCTAACTGGAACATGTGACATGGAACTCTAATAAATAATATTATTGGCTTTACGTCCCACTAACTACTTTTTACGGTTTTTGGAGACATGGAACTCTGCATGTGAGAAACAGCCCTCTCTCATATCGAAAACAAGGAATTATGTGTTTCTTTATCTTTAGAGGAGATTCCTATAACCTACTTCCACATATCTAACAACTTCAGTTTTTGAGATATAAATATCCTCATAAAAAGAATTCAATTCTTTCTTCACTTATTTTCACCCCCTTCCCCCATTAAGTGGACTTTCCGTAAACAAAAATAGTGTTTCTTTATTTTTAAAGGGGATTCCAGATACCAATTTTCATGTCTGTAACGTCTTCAGTTTTTGAGATATAAGCTTCCTCATAAAAATTATTCAAGCCCCATTTGCACTTAAGTGAAATCCCCTTAAATGGATTTTCTGAAAACCAAAATTTGTGTTTCTTTATTTTTAAAGGAGATTCGAAATAACAATTTTTACGTCCGTAACTTGTTAGGTTTTTGTGATATATTGTAGATATACTAATTTTCAAATTTACACACTTTTTCAATTCTTTCCACCCCCTGAAGTGGACTTTTCGAAAACAAAAAATACTTGTTTCTTTGTTTGTAAAGAAGATTCCGTGTACTTTTTTCACGTCTGTAACATCTTCAGCTTTTGAGATATAACCATCCTCATAAAAATAATTCAACCCCCTTTTCACTTTTTTTACCCCTTTAAGAGAATTTTCCGAAGATAAAGAAATGCGTGTTTCTTTATTTTTAAAGGAGAATTTAAATACCTATTTTTCTCTTTAAACTATTTAGTTTTGAGATATAGATTATTCATTTTTAAAATTCACCCCCCTTAACGATTGAATATCTAAAAATCCTTCCTTAGTGAGCACCTATACTGTAATATAAGTGCATCCCCAAAATATAATTTCTTTCTGACGAGTAGTTTTAGCTCGGTGATGATGAATCAGTCAGTCAGTCAGTCAGTCAGTCAGTCAGTCAGTCAGTCAGTCAGTCAGTCAGTCAGTCAGTCAGTCAGTCAGTCAGTCAGTCAGTCAGTCAGAACATGTTATTTTATATATATTTATTATTATTTAGCGTATGGCATACAAATACGTTATTACAAATGAACAAAAATAACCAATGAACCAATCTACAAACAAATATCTAGATCTTGTATGTACTCAATACATTTTGTTGAAAGAGGACTTCTGCAGGTTTCACCAAATGTTCGGTTTGGTGCGGTACTACTGTTGATAGGTAGGGCCACCGTTTGGCGTTGAAATAAGACAAGACTGTGTCGTGCTTGCAGAATCTCAGTGTGATGTTCAATGGACACATCTGTTGTAGATCTCCATAATATCAGTACTGTTATGGCATTTTTTCATTACACTGGATTGCTGTTGTTAGAACTGCTTTCTATGTTTCCATGATTCTTGCACTTATATTGTACTTACTATCAAGTTTTGAATTATTGCTTCAGTATTCAAATTGAGAATTGGATTTATACCTTTCAAAAGCAATTGCAATATATTTTGTAATTATTTTTGGGTTTTATGTGGAAGCTGGCATTCAAAGTTCCAACGTTCACTCAATTTCAGGTATCAAGGAGACTTATGCAATGATAAAAAAGTTTTTTTTTTTCAAAATCTATTAATTGAATTTTGTATTTTCGAACAGTGAAGTGTGCATTAGCAAATGCATCACGCACTGGCAGAAACGTGAAACATAGATCCACATCTTCCATCACCTAGGCAGTGTTTCCCTTCCCTTGCAAAATTTAGACATTGTTAGAAGTCCCCTATCAACATCAAACAGTTCTAGGATATTTCAATCGTTTTAAATCAAAATAATGGAAAATTAAAAAGAGAAAGGTAGGATTTGTGTTCGTGCAATTTCAATTTTATTGATTTCGAAATCTTCCTTTCTTAATCTGTTTACTCTCCAGGGTTGGTTTTTCCCTCGGACTGAGCGAGGGATCCCACCTGTGTTCCGGAGCTTGAGACTTTGGGTCGCGGGGATACAATTGGGGAGGAGGGCCAGTACCTTGCCCAGGTGGCCTCACCTGCTATGCTGAACAGGGGCCTTGTGGGGGGATAGGAAGTTTGGAAGGGATAGGCAAGGAAGGGGGAAGGAAGCGGTCTTGGCCTTAAGTTAGGTACCATCCTGGCATGTGCTTGGAGGAGAAGTGGGAAACCACGTAAAACCTCTTCGAGGATGCCTGAGATGGGAATTCGAACCCCTCTATCAGTTGACCTTCCGAGGCTGAGTGGATCCCGTTCCAGCCCTTGTACCACGTTTGAAATTTCGTGGCAGAGCCGGAAATTGAACCCGGGCCTCCTGGGGTGGCAGCTAATCACATTGATCACTACACCGCAGAAGCGGTCATTGAAGAAACGTTAATAGTATTATTATTACCAGGCTGAAATAAGATTCAATAATGCATTGTTTCCAAAGTAGCTACAAATGACGTCAGATAAGACAAATTTCACTGAGCCCTTCCTTCCTGTTCACTGTTGGACACCGTTACGAAGTACGTTTTGGAAAGCACCGTGCGACGCATGCCAATATCTTCAGCAGCCTGATATCAGTTCCTTGCGAAGTCAGTTCCCATTTCTCTGTCAAGTGTGTTGGAAGTGGGAGTGGAGTGCGAACGTTGTGTTACCTGTACACAATGAAAATGTCTCACATTAAATCGTGCGTGTATGTACCTTTTTCCTGATTTACGTAGGTGGCTGTGGTAAGTTGACTGATTTCATCTTCCTAATTTGCATTTATTTAAATTTTAGAAGGCGGGTCCTTCGAAGATCAATCCTGTTTTATTTCTCACCGGCATTATCGCTGTAATTGCACTGAACTCCTGTGTCACTTGATCACGTTGTAATATCATAAATTTCTTCATAGCGTTGAAATTAATCGAGTTTCTTGAGCATTTAAACAGCAAAACGAATGAAGCTTATGTTAGAACGGTTTGTGTGTAGTCCTGTCTGAAGACACATGGTAGGTTGTCATTATTTCAGGGTGCCATTTCACTCTCTCCCTCTGCAGAGTTCGATGATGATGATGATGATGATTATTGTTATTTAAAGGGGCCTAACATCGAAGGTCATCGGCCCCACTGCAGAGTTCAGTCACGGAAGTGTACAGAAACTGTGTATTGCATTTAGTTCAGAAATTGAATGACTAATTTGATGCGTGGGATTCTACAATAACTCTTCATGCAAAAATACCGAAATGAATATCGGTAAACAAGCAGATCGTTGCTATTTTACTTATAGGTACTCTTAAATGCTATTACAGGTCGTGGGTTTAGAAAAAAACTCATTGTCAGTGTTCGAGGTTTTGACACTTTTCGTTTGGCTGCAAAGTGCTGTTCTACCTACCGTAACAAACTCAATACATAACTTCAGAGATAAGTATTATTAGGTCCGCCTCTGTGGTGTAGCGGCTATTGTGATTAGCTGCCACCCCCGCAGGCCCGGGTTCGATTCCCAGCTCTGCCACGAAATTTGAAAAGTGGTGTGAGGGCTGGAACGGGTTCAACTCAGCCCCGGGAGGTCAACTGAGTAGAGGTTGGTTCGATTCTCACCTCAGCCATCCTGGAAGTGGTTTTCCGTGGTTCCCCACTTCTCCTCCAGGCAAATGTCGGGATGGTACCTAACTTAAGGCCACGGCCGCTTCCTTCCCTCTTGTTTGTCTCTCCCTTCCTATTTCCCCATCGCACAGCAAGACCCCTGTTCACCATGGCAGCTGAGGCCGTCCGGCGAGGTACTGGTCATCCTTCCCAGTTGTATCCCGACCCATTGTCTCACGCTCCAGGACACTGACCTTGAGGCGGTAGAGGAGGGATCCCTCACTGAGTCCGAGGGAAAAGCCAACACTGGAGGGTAAACAGATTAAGAAAGAAAGAAAGAAAGAAAGAAAGAAAGTATTCCTAGTCCGACCACTTGGCTAAATGGTCGGCGTTGAGGCCTTCGGTTGAGAGGGTCCAGGGTTCAGTTGTCGGCGGGTCGGGTATTCTTTTCTATTTGTTTAACGTCGTACTAACACATCGAAGGTCGGCAGCCCTGAGAATGGTTTTCCGTGGTTTCCCATTTTCACACCAGGCAAATGCTGGGGCTGTACCTTAATTAAGGCCACGGCCGCTTCCTTCCCACTCCTAGCCCTTCCCTGTCCCATCGTCGCCATAAGACCTATCTGTATCGGTGCGACGTAAAACAACTAGGAAAAAAAAATGAAAAAAACACATCGAAGGTGTTATTGGCGAAGGAAGGGTGGGAGATTGGAGAAGGTAGCGGCTGTGGCCTTCATTAAGGTACAGCAACAACATTTTCCTGGTGTGAAAATGGGAAACGACTGAAAACAATCTTTAGGGCAGCCGACTGTGGGGTTCGAACCCACCATCTCTCGAATGCAAGCTCACAGCTGCGCGACCCTAACCGCACGGCTCGGTGGTCGGATATTCTAATCACGTTGATTAATTCTTCTGGCTCGGGAATTGGGTATCTGCGTTTGTCCCAACATTGTCCTCTTCATATTTAGACAGTATACCACACTATTAACCACCACATGAACACGCAATAGTGATTTACATCCCTACATATAGAGACGGCGTCAGGATGGGCATCCAGCCTTTGAAACAGAGCAAAATCCACACGTGCGACACAGTTCGCACCCGCTACCCCACAAGTGTGGGAAAAGCGGCAGAAGAAGAAGACAGTATTCTTATACTGAGAGCAGGTATTGGCCACGTAAGACTGAAAAACTTTTTCTTCCGGAGTAAGATTTCTGTCTTAATGAGATTTGTTTGTAAACTTTTTTATTTTTACCACTTACTTTGTGTAGCATCGACACAGGTCTTATAGCGACTATGCAATGGGAAAGGGCTACGAGTGCGAAGGAAGTGGCTGCGGCCATAATTAACGTACAGCCTCTCCATTTGCCTGGTATAAACATGGGAAACCACGGGAAAACATCTTCAGGGCTGCCGACAGTGGTGTTCGAACCCACTATCTCCCGAATTCAAGTTGGCAGGTACATGCCCCGAATCACGCAGTCACTCGCTCAGTTTGCTTGTAAACCGACAATGAGGTGTGGAAATATTGCGTTCTTGCACAGTTTCTCGAGATGTGAAACATTGAGTAGTGCACTATATTTCAGTAGGAGATAACTTTTGTTATGTAGTATTTATGGATAGGATTACTAACAAATTTGAAAATTAAATAAGACCCTCACTAAACTACCATTTCACCTAGCGTGAAAAACATTATTTATAACCTAGACTGTATTGCCTTATTTCCCGAATTTATATGTCAGTTTTCATTAAATTCTGTTCAGCCATTTCACCGTGGCTTGGTATCTAAAATGCAAATTCATGAATATTTCTGTTATCATAGCCGGTACGGTAACATTGTCTAAGAACTAAGTAATCGTAAATAGTATTAAATATAACTTCTGTTGTGTATTGTTTAGCCACAAGACCAATAATAACACAGTTATTTGAGAATTAAATTTTAGGCCTTCCCCTATACTACTATTTCTCCCAACCTAGACTGTAGTGCTTTATTCCCCGACGTTGCATACCGACTTTCATTAAATTCTGTTCATCCAATCCCTCGTGGTATGCGTACGTACATGCAGGCATGCATGCATGAATGACGGAAAATAAAGTATTGCATTTCTTTCTTACTGTGGACACGACCTATACTGAAATACCATTCTTTTTAATTCTGAGCAATGTACAGACAAAACTCTTATATTATATATACAGATGTGATTCTGTTAAGAACTATCATTGACTGCTACATAGCAAATAATTAAAAAGCTGCAAGCACGGAATACGTAATGGGAAATCATAATGGACACTCACTGATGTTCTTACTCCCATGATACATTCGCCTCCAGCCAGTTCCATTGTTTTGTTTCTTTTTGTTTATCTGTTCAAAATAGTGAACGCCTGCCTTTCTAATTTACGTTGCTCTTAGCTTCAGCACTGTGTTGTTTAATGGGGGATATACAGTATCACGAACAAAATAACCGTTAGCAACAAGAGAACTTCTTAACGAGTCCCTATGATAGCTCTCGGCAACAGAAATTGTAGTGAGGACGGCGCTTGTAGCTTTAAGGTGGTTTGCCTTCGCCAGTGCCTCAAATGATAGAACGCTGGCGTTATGAACCCAAATTGGTGGGTTTTATCCCTGCTCACTCCGTGGTTTCCCATTTTCACACCAGGCCAATGTTGGAACTGTACCTTAATTGAGGCCACGGCCGCTTCCTTAACATTCCTAGGCCTTTCCTGTCCCATCATCGCCACAAGACCTATCTGTGTCGGTGCGACGTAAAGCAAGTAGCAAAAAAGTACATCAGCCGCGTATCGGTAGATATACCTCTACGTGCAAGAACTTTTGCGGGACGAAATTCCTGCACCTCGGAGTCTTTAAATACGTACAAATAGTTAGTTGGACGCAGAAATTATTATTATTATTATTATTATTATTATTATTATTATTATTATTATTATTATTATTATTATTATTATTATTATTGAGCCATGAGTTAGGCCTCTCCGGCTATTCAAATTGTCCGCCAGCTCTGTTGTTGTACTGCATACTTCAAATTTGTGAACTTCTGCCGGAAAAGTTTGAACTTAAACAAAGAGAGGTCGCTATTGCTGGAAGAAGTTTGGACTTTAGTAAACAGAGGGCAACTCTGTTGTTTTACCTGCGCTGCCTTTTGTGCAGAGACTTTATTACATGACGAAAAATGTGTGATTATGTTAAGGGAAATATTTTTATCAGTATATTGCCACTCCTGCTAGAAAGTGCAATCACATTTTTTGCCTCTCTCCTGGTATATTGTTGACCAATCAGCGTTTTGGCACCCTTTTCTCTTTGGAATGTTCCACCCGACGGCTTTTTTTTTTCAAGTTGCTTTACGTCGCACCGACACGATGGCTGCTTAAGGGGTTGGTTTTGCTCTTATCCTTGCCTTCTGGAGCACGGCATTACTTTAGAAAAGTTCCTCTGAAAAGTGACCGATGAGATGGGGGAATTGCTAACCTGAAAATGGACTGACAAGGTAGGGAGAATACCATCTATGTGATTGTGTAATTAGCAAAGATTTCTTCGACCCCTTTTCGTATGAAACTTTCAGGTCTCCTCCAAATTGTAATTTAATATGTAGGAATTTTTTGGTAACTTTAAATACAATGTAGGTTTCTTTTTACGCATTCGGTCTCCGTCAATTGCCTTAATGGGCCTTTGTGAAATATAAGGAAGAATGAGTGAGGTACCCTCATTCACCTTTTCTAAACTTTGTATTTGGTGACTAAGTTTTCTGTTAACATTTAAATTTATTTCGGCTCTTTAAACATTCCTATATCTTGGTCACCTACAAGTATGTATTAGCCACTGCTTCGTGGGACTTTCGCCCAATTCGGGATTTAATATAAACTTGTTAGTAGTACTCGTGTTAGCCTCCGTGCGTTTTGTTCTCGGCCTTAATTTAACCTTTTTTTCTGTTGCTGTGCGTCAGGTGTGGGAAGGGAGGGGAAGTTGGAGTGGGTGGCAGAGGTAAAGCTCAGTACGAATGCTCAAGTTTCTCGTTCGTCTCTCACAGTTGCTTCCCAGGCCCAGTAGGCAGTGTACTCTTTTGTTCTGCACAAATGGACTATTATGCGAACCCCGCAGAAAGAGAAGATGAACTTGTACTAAGCTTTCCAGGTCATTCGCCTTGCACCACACACCCCGAACAGAGTCCAAAGGTCACTACCACACCGTTGTGAAGTAGGAGGGGGGCATATTACACATCTACTGTAAGCAAACCTTTGGGCATATTATTTCCTTCATTCAGTATTTCATTCCTTTTACAATGTTGTGAGTGAAGGAATACACAATCGTGGGGCTGCAGCGTTGAAACTTCGAGCATGTTAAAAAGTAAAGACCGTTACTACGACCAACAGATAGGAGGAGAAAAGATCTGGTGCATTGCTTGGCTGACAAGTGTGTCTAAATTACAGTGTGTTCTTGTACTGTGTGTTCAATTACGGCTGTTTAATAAACGAACTGTGGTTATTGCATGTAAGAGACAAGGGCAATCCTATGCCAGTCGAACGAGGAAACTTGTGAATACGCGTGGAGCATTTTCTCTGTCTCCATCACACACCCCACTTGCCCTCCCATCTCCTTCTCTTCCCTGACGCACAGCAGTGGCTTGTGCTCTGGCATAACAAATATGGTGAGTTCAATTTGAACCGTCCGCCAGGAAGTAACAAATAACCTAATTTTCTCGAAAAGAAGAATTATCTCCGCCAATCCGATTTCACCATCGTTCTTAACATAACACAAATAACATCCCTAATTTTATTTTTGTCGGTATAGTTCTGATATACCGTGTATATAGGGCATCAACGGAAAAACCGGAGTCAGTGAAAGTATCCTGATTTAGCCCCTACGAGACGCCATAGTGCATATTCAATATTTACAAGTTGCTTTACGTCGCACCAACACCGATAGGTCCTACGGCGACGATGGGACTGAAAAGGGCTAAGAGTGGGAAGGAAGCTGCCGTGGCTTTAATTAAGGTACAGCCCTAGCATATGCTTGTTATGAAAGTGGGAAACCACGGAAAACTATCTTCAAGGCTGCCGACAGTGGGGTTCGAACCCACTATCTCTCGAATACTGGATACTGGCCGCACTTCAGCGACTGCAGCTATCGAGCTCGGTAGTGCATATTCAGATGAGGTACCGTGTCCGACTTACTCTAGCTTTCCTGAGCTTTGTGAAGCGGCAGATGAATCGAATTGTGAGACAAAATGTTGTGATGGACAACATGGTAGTGATTATCAAAGGACCTTCTTCTTCAAAAGGTTTCAGTCAGACTAAATTCAATGATGTTTTCAGTGAACAAAAAATGAATAAAACTGATTCAAAATTAAGAAACTTTGTAAATAAGGAATTGTTATTTTAATGAAGTACTGGTGTCTCTTTGTCTACGTTGTAGGCTTAATTTAATAACCTAATACGCCATAACGTGAGAAGGAGAGCTGATATTAAAAGACTAGTACCATTTCCAGAATCTACGACCTAAGAACGTCCCAAAGAGGGACCAATATCTTACACACCAAACATTGTGTTCCCCACTGTTACTTGTGGGAACAGAGGTTACTGGGAATGAAGAAATAGAATCTAAGGTAGTAATGAACTTGATGGATGAAACTGTGCACTTAAACAGACTTGGGCGTTGGAGTCATGTGAGACAAGCCGAAGAGAATAGGTTACCAGGACAATAATGGGCTCAGTAATTGGAGTGCAAGGAAAGCAGTCGGATACCAAAGCGATGATGGTTGGACTTAAAGATAAGAAGTGTAGATGCGAGTCATCTTGTGAATGGGGGCGGCAGTATACATACACGGTATCCACTGCCTGTCGTAAGAGCTAATTGGAAAGGGAATTCCAAGGACCTATCATTTCAGAAACGTGGGTTAGCAACCACGGGACCCCTTGTTGAGTTTAGTGTTGCTTCCACTTGTGCCAGTCTACTCACGTCGCCGTTTCCTATATGATCTCCCCGATCAACTTCTTTTTTTTAACCATCTCCTTTACGTCACAACGACACATAGATTTTATGGCGACGATTGGTAAGGGAAGGGGTAGAAGTGAGAAGGAAGTGGCCGTGGCTTTAATTAAGGTAAAATCACGGAAAAACCTTCTTCAGGGCTGACGACAGTGAGCTTCGAACTCACTCTGTCCCAAATGCAAGCTCACAGCTGTGCGACCGTAACCGCACGGTCACTTGATCGGTAAAACTCTTGTCTTCTACCGACCGCGACAGTATTGGATTTACAAGGCCTTCGTGTCATGGCCGTTCGCTTTCTTTGGCCAATACTTGCGTTCTTCGAGAGACTGGGCCTCATACATGTTCTCTTCTGGTTAATATTAACAGCGGAAGGTTTCCCATTTGTTGCCTACTTGTTAAGACAATAAACACTACCACCGCGAACTAAGTGAAGGCAGTGTGCTAGTTGCAAATAGCGGATTGTTCATTCTCATTGTATTCGCAGAAGATTGTAGACTGAACGTCGAGCAGTCTATGATGGACATGTAAGCACAGTGCACAGAACGCAGAGTTGCGGGAAGAGGGAATGTACACTTCTATGCCCAGAGGTAAAAGGCACTATGTCAAAAATATTTAATTTTAGGGAAGAGGTAAAATACAGTAATATATTTCATATTTTGTTTCACTTGTTTATTTTTAAATTAAAGGCTTCGTAAGCTTTTTCTTTAATAATACATATTTTTGTCGACCTTTAACAGCACTCTTATAACATTTATTTACAGTATTTATTTTGTTTGTTTTGGATGTATACTGATCTAAGTGCATTTTACATCAAACTGGCTAGTTCTCTTATTATTTCGCGTAGGAATTAGTGTCTTGCACCCCAGAAAAGAGCGTAGAAAATACGATAAACATACAGCATGTCCAAACTTCAATTTCATAAAATTTGGACATGGTGCCATTTACTATCGGAGCTCATAATGTTCCTAAACACCATCAAGGAAGGGAAACCTACTTCGTTATTTACATACAGTCCATTCAACATTCACTCACCGTACGCACCCGCCTCCTTCTTCAAGGACATTTCAGTATCACACAGATCACAGGCTCATGATGACACTGACACATCTAGTTTTAGCAAGGACATAGCCAAGGGAGGATTACTGGGGGTTAGACACCCCCCTTCCCCCATGGAAATGTTGCAAAAATAAAATAAATATAAACTGACAATATACTAAATACATATTCAGAGACATAACTGTAGAACCAACAGATCTATTGAATATATTTTGTAAGAATCCTCAAAAGTTGATTTTAGATTGTAAACAAACATACCATTCACTGTAAAACTATTGACCTCGATCGTATTGTTCTTGTTCTGTGTTTTCATGTAAGGTTTTGTAGTGTACTGCAATCTGAATATCAACATTCTCCTGTGTCAGTGTCCTTATAATGACAGTTCTTGCATGCGCACACCACACACTCACAAACACCTTCACTGTGTTCTATCATCATTTTGTAACGTTAACACCTCCCCTTCCCAACATCATCGGCCGATCTGGCTACGTTACTGAGTTTTAGGGTCTCGTATTTCTTCAGAAGACAGCTTGAGTGGCTTAGTTGACGAAGTGCTCGACGAAGACTTACAGGTTCTAACCCGGCTCACGGCGGTGTCATTTATGGCAGTTCAGGTGTGACAACTTTCGCGCTGGGAGATTTATTGGCTCGTAAAACAACCCCAGAGGTACACCCTGGTGTTTCTGACAACTTTACCTGTTAAAGAGAAGTAAAATATTATTATTAATAATATTTTTGGTAGGTTTTTAACATTCCTCTCACCTCTTACTTAACACCGGAGGAGCGCAGGACTAAATCAACTGAAAAAGTTTCCCGCGAACCGACAGTGTATATTTTCTATACGGCGCTCTTCAACACAGGCGGCGTACACCTGACCATTTCCACTACTGTAAAAGTATCTTTCGATTGGAAATCTGATGATTAATATCTATAGTGAGTGTCCCGTACACTGACGAGAGATAATTGCCGGCGAGAATCTTGACGAAACGTTTAGCTTGGAATAATAATGATTACAGTGCAGTACTGCATAAAAGAAGATATTAAGAAACGTATCTGCTCGTAGCTCCTGATACAGCCCTCGGAAGCTGGGGTAGGCGGCAGGTTTAATTTTTACAGTCAACTATCGAATAGAATACAAAACTGGTATACGTGTGAGAAATGGAAAATGGCATGTGTACACAATCAAAGAAAACAATATATGGCTATTGCTTTGTATCAATCTGATATCATTGCAGACTTATATGGTGGAGAACGCGTCAGTCATGAAATTTCTAAGCTGCAGTCGCCTATCTCTCATCCAAGGGTTTACGCTGACTTGAAAGCGCTCATCATACGAAGTTCCCTTTACATCATTATCTTAGCTCGTCAAGGAAGTGATTAATTTCTGGGCGTGCGGCTATAATCCCGAGACCTTCAGCAGAGACAAGACAGAATAAAACTTGTGGACGTGTCATTCAGACCCCTATCTCTTTTTACGTCCAACAGTAACACAATCGGTTAATCTCAGCCATCCACATTCTTATCTGCTTGGCGTTATGAGCTCATTGTGGTCAGGAACTTCATCTTTGGAGCTCCAGTTTTTCCATTTGCTGTTCGATATCTGATTCTGCATCATTACGGCTAATTTTACAGCCGTTACTTAAACCGAAAGGTTCTAATCGTAATCGGAATTCCCTTACCCGAAATCCAGCAATCGAGTAAGCTTGCAGTTTGATGGGGCCGTAAACTTCAGTAAGGGAGGATCTACGACAAGGCCTCTTAAACGCCCAAAATCTCACGCGTGTAAATTGAGGCGCAGAGTTCCTGTGTACAGTGCACCGGTTCCACTCGGCTCGGCTAGGCTCGGACCAGCGCTTCGTCTCTGGGCTACTCGGCTTAACTCGGCTAGGATTTGGAGCGCTACGGAGCAAGTGTGGAAGAGGGGGGCAGGCGGAGCGAGCGAGACAGGCGTGGGGAAAGAAAAAGACAGCGCTATAGCTCTAAATCGAGGAGTGGGGGTCTGCACCCTGGTCAACCAAGCGAAGTCGTCTTTTGCACTGTGCACAGTGCATGTACTCTGAGAGACCCTGATCTACGACGATATTCTTTTAAGGTAATATGATGTAACCTTAGTCTACTGGTTAAATATACCGAGCATGTGGCCGTGCGGTTAGAATCGGGCAGCCGTGACCTTACATTCGGGAGATAGTGGGTTCGAATCCCACTATCTGCAGCCCTGAATACGGTTTTCCGTGATTTCCCATTTTCCACCAGGAAAATGCTGGGGCTGTGCCTTAATTAAGGCGACGGTCACTTCCTTCCCACTCCTAGGCCTTTCCTATCCCGTTGTTGCCAAAAGACCTATCTGTGTCGGTGCGACGTAAAGCAAAAAATTAACTGGTTCAATATTGGTAGCCTTATAACATTTTACGTCCCACACACTAGGCTATTTTTACGGTTTTCAGAGAAAAACGCGGCGGTAAATACAAGATTCAAATACAAAATATACACTGATTCGGAATCGAACTTGCCAACTGGGCATTGTAGGCCTGAGCTGCTCAGCCTGGCTAATTTTAAAATCTTACATGCATTATGTCAAAAGGCCTTTCAAGAAAAGAAACATCTCTTAGTGAATAAATCATTGAGCATTGAACAAGAGAAAAAAGTTCATTAAGACATTAATTTGGAGTGTGCTACTCTACGGTTGTAAACGATGGACACTCTTGAAGGAGGATGAGAAACGGCTACAGGCGGTGGAAATATGGCTATAGAGAAGAATGACGAGACGCCGAGATGCCAGAATTTTTCCCGCAGGTGTTATTTTACGTGTCAGTAAATCTACCGAAACGTGGCTGATCTTCAAATACCACCGAGCAGAGCCAGGATCGAACCTGCCAAGTTGGGCTCAGAAGGCCAGTGCTCTACACTCTGAGCTACACAGCCCGGCTAAATGAATAGACTTCATTGCTGTCAGAATGCCAGGCAGTCGCTGAACTACTTCACCCGCCCCCTCAAGAGCTGAAGCACCTCACTGTAGGTCTCGTTAGTTCGTCGTGTAGATACAAGAAGACCTTTCAATTAGCGTTAAGTTGGTTTTCTCCTGTAGAGTAAAGGAACATCATTCGCTGCAAAGCTTGAGAATTAGTTCCGTAACTGGAATGCTGACGGAGTCGTGGGCGGCAAAGCGTCACCTTATCCAATTAACAGTACGTCTAGAGGTCTCTCGTTGAAATCCTGTTGGTGGCCAAATGGATGAAGTTTTTTCTTATCCGTTCAGAACACGGTTTGTAAGATCAGTGGTTAGAAATCCTCAAAGAGAACTAACGAGTTAAATCGTAAATTTATCTTGCCATCTTCCAGTTATACTTTAGGTGACTGGCGCAATTAGTTTGAAACATTATGATAAAGTAGTGATGATGATGATAATGAGACGTGTTCACATCCTTCAACTGTTAATAATCCCTCGAAAATAGCTCTCTGTTATATCCCTTTCATTTTAAGATAGCCGGGCTGAATGGCTCAGACGGTTCACCTTCTGACCACAACTCGACAGGTTCAATCCTCGCTCAGTCCTGAGGTATTTGAAGATGCTTAAATATCATCCTTTTTTCACTATTTGCTTTACGTCGCACCGACACAGATACGTCTTATGGCGACGATGGGATAGGAAAGGCCTAGGAATGGGAAGGAAGCGGCCGTGGCTTTAATTAAGGTACAGCCCCAGCATTTGCCTGGTGTGAATATCATCCTTACCAGAGTTATTTTAATGTAAAAAATAAACATATAAATATGGCACCCACGCATTCAAGAAATGTTAAATGCCATTCGATTGCGGCAGGTTTCAGTCCCACGGCCCTGATCGTAGCAGATTCGTGCGTAAGTAAGTACACTATTAATCTGGTCACCAATTTTTAATGGAATTACATATTATCTCTTCAAAAGCACCCAGAATCTCCTCTGTACTTGTAATCTAGAGCCTAGATGACATCATAATATTCATTTGGCGATATAAGGTCCCGTAATATTTATAATCTGCTGACGCGTTTCGATACTGCGGTCAAGATCGTCTTCAGAGCAATATTGGCAACTGTCACTCCATAGTAACCAGACTCAAGACAGAGAGACCCTGTTAGAAATATAGTTCTTCCATGGCCTCCGGAGTCCAGGAGAATGATGTTGACGCGTTAACTATGGAGGGTAGCCATGACCTACTCAGCATATAGCCGTCACCTTTGTTGAAATAACGCGGGTGTTTTGCATTTCCTATCGCCTCACGAATGATTATATAAAGTGTTTCTCTTTATGAATGACAGGACTTACATCAAAAATGATTTGATGGTCATTACGTATGGCATGTCCCGCAACAGCCAGAGCCAAGATGTTAACTGTGACTGTTGCCACCGCTCTCATAGGCTGTTGAAGATTCTTAAGTTTTTCAGTGCTACGAGTTCCCTGCAGAATGGGTGAAGCACGGGAGCTTGGTAACTTTGAGCATGGAATGGTTATTGATTGCCATATCAGTATGCTATCACTCAGGGCCATTCTGTCCTTCTCAGGTTGCCCAAGTCGACTGTCAGGGATGTCATTGTCGGTTCTAGGACATTTCGTACCGAGAATGTGGTAGCTTCAAACTGCCGCCCGAAACCTCTATTTATACAGCGGAAATTTTAGCTATATGTGCTGCACTTCGTTTTTGTCAAAACAAGCGATTCGATTCTGCTCTCATCATTACGGACTCCCAAAGTGTTCTGCAGAAATTACAAAATCTCAAGTGGAATCTCCAAACGCATGGTTACTTGTATGACATCGTGGAGCGAGCTGTTAACATCTACTCGTCAGGTTGCTCCATAGCATTCTTTGGGTCAAAGGACATAGTGGAATTTTCGGCAATGAAAAAGCTGATGTACTAGCCAAACGTGGTGCATCGGAAGGGCTATTTACAGCGCTGCAACTTCCATGGATGGATTTTATTCCCACTATTCGACAACAAATTCGTCACAAATGGTCTACGGAATGGGAAACTTCTCAACTGCATTAAGGTAGAGCTTATGCTCTCGTACAACACAACATCCCTCCTAAGCCATGGTATTATAAGTTTCATCGGTCACGAGGTCTAACGGTATCCGTCATCCGAATGCGGCTCAATCATGGATCATTCCCTTCACATCTCTATCGCATAGGAGTTTTGGCTTCACCACGCTGTCGATGTCAGTATGCAGAGGATGGAGATCTCAACCACATTTTGTTTAAGTGTGGCCTTTATGAAGCTTCTCGCAGCCGCTTTTTATTTTAACTATCTGCTCTACAAGTGCCGTTCCCGACCAGCGCTGCATTGGTGTTGCACGGTGAAAACAATTCAGTTCTCAATGCTGTGATGAACTTTTTGAGAACCGCGGAAATAAGAATTTGACTTGGTGCTCTTCGCATTGCTGCCAGAGTTGTGTAGTGTTTTTTTTTTGTTTTTTTTTTTTTTTTTTGCTAGGGGCTTTACGTCGCACCGACACAGATAGGTCTTATAGCGACGATGTGTAGTGTTGTAGTGTTTTGTTTTTTGTGTTTTGTTTGTTCTCCCCCTCTTGTTCCGGAAGAGAGATTAAGTGTCGTGTTCTCTACTTGAAGACTGTGACAATCTGATTTTCATTCTTGTATGTCCTTTACCCTGACAATTTATTTGTATATGTGTGCAGTGAGTGTTACGTGTACATAGAGGATGACCAAATGTTGGTACAAACAAAGGCCAATTAAAATAAAAAAAAGACATTTCGTATCACCAGACATTTCGTACCAATTGAGTGGATGATTACCTGCGAAGTGTCAGCTAATGACTTTAAATATATTTAGGAGAGGACATTCCGTACCACTTGAAAGAGTGGGAAGTATTGCGAAGTAAAAATGATATCCTAATTAATGTATTCATTTGTATATCCATTTTCCACTACTGGTGTAGAAGCCTCCGCACGGTGTGACCACTACTGATGTTAATCTTCTGTCGGAGCCAACTGATCTGAATGGCACACGTGTTAATTCATATCTCGTATTCTTCAATCGCGAGGACCTAGCTACTTCCACCTTCCAGTAGTTTCTTGTTTCCACCTGACCTTCAAGCCCACATCTACCAGTTCATCAGAATCTTTTATTTCACTTACTTGATAAGGAAATAATGTAGTTTTTATAAATATTCAAAATAATAGTAATATTATCCATCTTTGTGCTCTTCAGGCACATTGAGCCCGAACACAACGTATATTTCTATTGTATCATTTTGTTTCAGGATTTATACTTTTAAAAATCGACTTTCTTATGATAATATTGATGTAAACATAAGTGATAATTAGAGTTTAAAGGGCAATTATTAAAGTAACAAAGAAGTTTTCTTTAGTAAGTGTAAATTATTTTTGTTTCTGATTTCTAAAGTGTGTCCCTCAGGCTCGTTACATCCGCTGTCGTGGAAATGGAAATTCCAATTTGACATCAAATGGGTACGGATTGTCCTGGAGTAAATACTTACGGACTGCAGGAAAACCGTAAATAACGACCTAGGTGGTATGGAATGTCCTCAAAAATCAAGAGGTACGGAATGTCCGTGGTGCGAAATGTACGGACACCGTGATTGTCAAGTGGAAACGGAAGATGCAACCACACCTGGATAGGCCAAGGGCTGCTGGGCAGTGAAAAATGTAGTACGGAAATATCTCATGAGTACGGTCCGGCTTTTTCTTGGTGTAATATCAAAGTTCGAAATCTGTACATAAAAGTGTAGTAAATATCAGTGAAATATGTAACAGTATTAATGCACTAAATTTACAATTTGCCGGGCTGAGTGGCTCAGACGGTTGAGGCGCTGGCCTTCTAACCCCAACTTGGCAGGTTCGATCCTGGCTCAGTCCGGTGGTATTTGAAGGTGCTCAAATACGACAGCCTCGTGTCGGTAGATTTACTGGCACGTAAAAGAACTCCTGCGGGACTAAATTCCGGCACCTCGGCGTCCCCGAAGACCGTAAAAGTAGTTAGTGGGACGTAAAGCAAATACCATTATTATTATTATTATTATTATTATTATTATTATTATTATTATTATTATTATTATTATTATTATTATTATTATTATTAAATTTACAAAAATGTTTGTATATTAGCCATGGAGCCGGACGCTTATGGCTAAGATATGAGAAAATAAAATTGTTTTAAATACCTCCATTTTTATGATAAAGTCATCATTACACGTGATAAATTTCATATCTGAGCCCCTATTGTCGTTAAGTATTAACTTGTGAAATCCTTACATCAAATGTTCCACCTTTACAATACTATGAATCGTCTTTATTGATAAGACTACATTAAAATATATTAAGACTCATTCAACATATTACCAGGGTGTTATTGACAAGAAGCCAACACGTAGCGTTGCAAAAAGATGCAAAGATTTTTTAACCTAACAGTTCTATTTGGTAATGGTATAATCGAATACTTTTTATAATCGAATAACCATCCGATTATTTAAATAATCGAAGAAAATGATCGAATGAGTTTCCAATTTCATTCAGTTGTATCGCATAGAATATTCGGATGCGTCATGAATCAATTTTTCGGTTTAAGTGTGTCGGATGGATAATCGATTGAAATAAGCGAATAGATGAACTCTTATGAAAAATAGAAACACGCCCTTTTCCCCAAAGGTTGAAACTAAATGAGTGAATTAACTGTCTTAATAAGATCACTTTTCATTCGATTATTTCGAATGCATTCACTATTCATTGCCACATTTATTTGAATGCAGTTCCGAATGAATAATAGAAAAAGTAATAGAGTGGAAAAATTCACTATTCGATTGCCTCATTGATTCTAATAAAGTTTCGGATGGATAATCAGAAATTAATCGAAAAATAATCGAATGGAAAACTATTCACTATTCGATTGCTTCATTCATTCGAATGAAAAATCGAAAATAATCGAATGGGAAATATCGAATAATCAAATAAAATGAAATAATCGAATAAGCTATTATTTTGTATTCGATTATCCCATCACTTGTGTCCTTACTGTATTTGAATGGTTTTTTTTTTGTGACTTAAGATATCTCGAAAGCGGGACAAAACATGTCTCATTAATATATTTTAATGTAGTCTTATAAAAAAAGGGCTGCCTGGACGAGGCATTAATGGCGTGCTCGGTTCGCCCAGAAGGACGTGGGTTCGAATCCCCGCCAGGAAGTCGTAAAATTTAAGAAGAGAGTTTTTCACTTCCGGAGGTGCACATGGCCTGGGGTTCACTCAGCCTACACCAAAAATGAGTACCAGGTTAATTCCTAGGGGCAAATGCGGCCGGGCGTAGAGCTAACCACTCTACCCCATCAAGTGCCGAGGTTACGGATAGTGGAAGCCTTTACCTTCCACTCCTCCAAGGGCGTTCATGGCCTTTACGGAGATGTTGCTTTAGAAAATTTATAATATTGTCTACTATTTTATGATTTTGACAGTGTTTAATAATTGAATTAAAGGTATAATAGAAATACTTGAAGTATGCAAAAGTAAATGTTATGCACTCTAAATCGCGGAGTATATTACACAGCGTACTGTTGTAGCTAATTTCCTGCTGTCCTCCTGCCCTGAAAATGAAACAAATAAATGATAATAAATAGGCCTAATACAGAATATGTCTTTAAATCCCTATTAAGTAACATAAATAGTACGAAACCTTTTTTGTCGTGATGTGCAGTTTGTCAGCAAGTACTTCATGTTTTCCATTGTGATGTTTTGGCACTGGTGCGATAAAATTCTCTTGTAGGCTGAGCAGGACCGTTCAGCATTGCAAGGAGTCATCAATGCATATTTCAAAAGATAAAACTAGCTGGTTGAAATATCTTCCGCGTCTGTCCTTGTTCGCCACAAATGATCTTGCAAACAGATAGAGAGAGAGCTTGAATAATCTGGATTTCGTTTCAAGACTACATGGAGTTTGTTAGAACTCTGACCAATGAAAGGTACCTCGCCATCCCAGATTATGAGAAAGGATTAGCGCTGCTGTACGCAGCTGAGGTATTCGGACCCAATTTACAAGGAATTTTAAATCCAACTTTAGAAATTGAAATATATTCTTTATGACATGAAATTCGCCAATTAGTTCACTGAAAATTAAAGTAGCTAACACAATATGCAGGGTGTATCTGTGATGATGTTAAAAAGTTTCAGGGTTGATGGAGGACGACAAACGGGTCAATTTGAGATAAGGAACCGTAGTCCGGAAACATTCGAACCAAAAGTTGTTTAACGTTTGCCCATTCTTAACAGACGCCGCGGTATAGGAATTTCGTCCCGCAGTAGCTCTTAACGTGCCGAAAACCAACAACATGGGATTGTCACTTTTAAACACCCTTAAAAGCGACCGCGCTCAGTCGGGTTTGAACCCGTTAACTTGGGATTACTAGACCAACGCCGTGTCCACTACACCACTGCGGCCGGCAGTCAAACTTAAAGCAAAAATCGGTCTCATACGTCCGACAGTACTGTACGTGTATGTGCTATAGAGGAGACAACTCCACGAACAAAAGAGGATAATAACTCAACGACGCTGTTCAAACGACACCGGGGATATTGGAACGGGTACGACAGAACTTTGTACGACGATGCCATGTCGGCATTGACGCAGTTTGAACATTTGTTATAAATGGATCAGCTTGTGAAACTTGTGAAGGTAAACGGACTTAAATGAGTAGAATTTTGCTTATGTTTTGACTCGATCGTTTCCGGAATATGGTTCCTTATCTCAAACTGATCCATTTGCCATCCTCCATCACCCTGAAAGTTTGTAAGATCATAACGGGTACACCCTGTATATTTTTAAATAATCACCGAAATTACGCACAAATGTTATATTCTTGACATAATACGTAAAAAGATGTAATATTACTAAGAATATGTAAAAATATGGAAAATGAAACAAGGTATATCCAGAGGAGTTCCACAGTTCGCCGCCTTTTTTCATTTTCAGGTGTCTACATGTAAAGGAATGGAAGATATATTTACTTAAGAATCCGGATCTTACTCATGACATCATGTGATACCATCACCGGTGAACTTCATACTGCCACAAATTGTGCAACTAGTACCACAACTGTGCGCCAAGAGAATCGAGGATTGGGGTTCAAGTTTCGGGCATTCTCTCATCAAGCACACATTTCCCCGGTAAACTTTCCAGTGCCGCGTTGGGTGGTGTGAAGAGCTCCTCTATTTCTTCCGCCACTTTTCTCACATCCTGATGAGAGAGCAGATGCAATTTATCTGACACATGTAAACTTAACCCATCCTGACACCAGCCCTGTGTCGAGGAATATATTGAACTAGTATGTTCTCTTGTAGTGGTTGGCAATATGTACAGTCTCTTATGATTACGGTGTTTGTATACTGTACTCTGCGCTACAGCAGCTGCCTTAGGCCAACTAATGTTGCGCGCGGCCGCCCTGCTGCAATCTTATATGAAATCCTACCTTATAAAAGATTCTGGAAGTGTCATTCTTTATATTGAAGGACTTCATAACCACAATCAGGATTCTCTGCACACCAATAGCGAGAGTTATTACTGTTCACACGACCATTAAGATGAAGCCAGGCCTCATTCGAAAAGAACACAAGCTGTGGGTCGAATAAACGATCATTCAATGATGCAAGATGCCACTCACAATATCTCACTCTTGTGGCTGGATCAGCAGGTTAAAATGGGTCCCTGTAAACCTGTACGAGTTGATGTGTAACAGGGAATGGAGGAGCGGAAAGGAACTGGCCACCCTACCGCATGTAAACTCCGGCTCAGGAACACAGATTCGGACCTGCCTTCGGGCAGAATAACCCTTACCTTATCATTACGTACTTACTGCTTTGGTACAAATATTTGCGTCTCAGAATCTAGATATATTTATTCTTGCGTGCATGACGTTTGTTAAGGCTTCTCTGCAGCATTAGAATCTACAGCTTTGTGCGCTATGTATGTATGTATGTATGTATGTATGTATGTATGTATGTATGTATGTTTGTTGTGTATTCAGCCCGAAGGCTGGTTTGATCCTCCACCGTTCCGCCAACAGCTGTCATAGATAGCCTAGGCGTTACTGAAGAGGCGTACTAGGGAAGTGAGGAGTGAGGTAGTTTCCCGTTGCTTTCCTCACCGAGCCAGAAGTTGCCATTACATATCAGTCTGCCAAGCCCACTGAAATGCATGCACCAACCGACCCTATGAGTGACATTTTCACACCTTTCATAACAGGGACTGGCTGCATAAGGAATGCTATTACTAGCATCACACATACCTCGGTCACTTTCATATTGTCAAAGCCAAGAATGAGACTGAGACAGGTCAATGAAAGTAACAAATTTGTTCTAGCCCATACCAGAAGACATAGTGCAGTGTAAACACTACATCTTGTCAGCAAGGGCATTTTACATTTATGTGTGTGTGTGTCTCTGTGTGTGTAACTTGAAGGAGTAATATACCTATTTAACTTCTACCTGCTCTGAAATAGAGTGCCGCCCTCCGACGAAGTTGAACATAGAAATGGAATGAACCCAATCGTATGATCTTTTTAACGTACCATAACTGTTCGAGGAAATCTTGATAATCTATTTTATTACTGTGTTTATTATCTGTTGCTCATTTTTCGTGCTTACTAATACAATGTCTTAAACGCATAGTGGCTCATAGCTGTGGATTACTTGACATTCCCTTATTGTTTGACTTACTATTTCATCATATTGTACCTAAATAAACGTTTGCTAGACTTCTATGTTAGCCTTTGTGCCTACATTGGTAAATTTATGTGTAAATACTTGGGGTTGATTTGGAAAAAATACTTACCACTAAGTGGTCACGGTTCTAATTATGACTGATGCATGTGGGACTTGTAAAATAAATCTCGCTTTTGTGATTTAGATTCCTCATCCAACTGGCAGTCATGTGTTTGTGAATTTTGCAGCAAAGCCGTCCAGGGTCCATGAAAGGCATCAAAAGGGAAAGAACACGTCTCAGTTAACAACATTAAGTTAGTGTGATGTTATTGTTGATAAATGTCAGGGGATTAGGACATTGTAGGCTGTTAAAAATAACTACTGGTTTGCCTTTTCGTATTGCATTACAGTTGAAAATTGTGTCTAATAGCCTGAAATGATGCACTATCTTACCATTTTCTAGACATTAAGGTACATATCAGACTGGAAACAACACTCTCAAGACGGAATGAAATGTAACGCGACTCTGGTTGGAAGCATTGAGATTTAACTCCTATGTCGTTCCAGTTGAGATGCTGCGTTTGCTCATTAACAAGGGAAGCCTTCAGACCTCCCGCCAACAACCCCCACGAAACTTTCTGTTCTGAACAAGCAAGAGACCTAAGTAACTTTAAATGCCAGTCGTGAATTGCATGTCCTCTTTCATCCACATTCAGGAATTTGGTGTAAAGTCCTACAGTACAGTATACGCTCGCGAGCGTTTCTCTTTGTCTCACTTTTACCGGTATTGTATTGAATTTTCGGGCAGTTCCTGCAACGGTTTTATTCGTAATCTTGTGTGCTATTTGCTTTACGTCGCACCGACACAGATAGGTCTTATGGCGACGATGGGACAGGGAAGGGCTAGGAGTGGGAAGGAAACGGCCGTGGCCTTAATTAAGGTACAGCCCCAGCATTTGCCTGGTGTGAAAATGGTAAACCACGGGAAACCATTTTCAGGGCTGCCGACAGTGGGGTTCGAACCTACTATCTCCCGAATACTGGATACTGGCCATACTTAAGCGACTGCAGCTATCGAGCTCGGTTATTCGTAATCTTGGCACTGTCATAATTTCCTTTTCTCTCAGTAAACTGTTCGTGGATACTTTTCATTTTCACTCTGGTGGGGGTGAAGATTCGTAGGAACTGGAATTGTTTGCTACGTTGTGTACTGGAGTCCCAGGCGTGTCACCATCTTCATATAAAGTACCCTACGTTTCGTCCCTGTCATGACAAAATGTCTGTGCTTTCAACCCGCAGCGCCAACACGAACATGTTGCTCCAGTAGGTTACACAACGGGTTTTATAATTACACCGACAAAAATTACAGGGATGCTCTTCGTGTTATGTTAAGAACGATGCCGCAATCGGATTGGTGGAGAAAATGAGGTTACTGTGTTACTTCCGGGCGCGTGATTCAAATCGACGAACTCGCGATGTTTGCTATGTCAGAGCACAAAGCGCTGCCGTGCTTCAGGGAAGAGAAGAGCAGGGAGGGGAAGTGGAGTGTATGATGGAGACAGAGATAATGCTCCGCGCGTACGCATAAGTTTCATCGTTCAACGTCCTTGTCTCTTACAGCCAATATCTACAGTTCGGTCAGTCAAGGAATGCAAAGACAAAGACACCTCCGTACAGGCCATGAAGGCCCTTGGAAGAGTGGAACGTAAAGGCTTCCACCATTGTTAACTGCGGTACGTGATGGGGTAGAGTGGTTAGCTCTACGCCCGGCCGCCTTTGCCCCCAGGAATTAACCTGGTACTCATTTTTGGTGTAGGCTGAGTGAACCTCAGGGCCATATGCACCTCCGGAAGTGGAAATCTCGTTTCTTAAAATTTACGACTTCCTGACGGGGATTCGAAACCACGTCCTTCCGGGCGAACCAAGCACGCCGTTACCGCCTCGGCCAGGCAGCCCCTAGTCAAGGAATGCACCAGATCATTTCTCCTCTTGACTGTTCGTCTCAGGAACGTTCTCTATTATTTAACATGCATAAAGATACAACGCTACCACCCCACATTGTAAATGGAATGAAATTCTGAACGAAGGAAACAATACTCTCAATGGTTTGATTTCAGTACATGTTCAATATGCCCTCCTCTTACTTACAATGCACAGTTCATAACGGTGTACAGTACGCGAACCTTTTCTTGATACCTGAGCTCCCTGGTGCTGAATCGGTAGATCTCGGTTATCTTCGAGATTCGTATTGGCAACCTTTGAAACATAAACTATGAATCGGTTATGCATCGGCGTGAGACATCTGGCGTACACTTTACGTACTAGTACTGTTGTTTTTTACACAGCAAAGCCAAACTATATAATTCATGCTAAGAACAAGTTTTGTATCGATAAATGTCATATTGTACCCTGATGAGATAGGCCCTAGTTTCATGATTTGATTTTGATATGAGAAATACAGATATATAGGAATATTAAATGAATACAGTGGCAGTTTTGTGTGGACGGGAAAAATTTCGACATAAGCCAGCCGTGATCGCGACTGTCCGGCGCCACAATAAGCTTGTCATTAGGGGGAAAAGGTTTCCTGGTCAGAAGATAAGAGGATTAAATCTAGAGCTCACAACAACAGAATAATGACTACCAGGAAGTAGAAGAGTATATATTTCGGACCAAGGCCGAGCAGATGCATCACCAATACCGAGAATGTGACGTGGCAGTTTTTCCACGCCCGAGGCGTTTGGTGTGGTTACGTTTCAAGGGAGAGATTTCAAACTAACCGAAACGGTGTTGACCAATGAGAAAATATATCACAGGCCCGCAGATAAACCAACATAAGAAAAACTCAGAGTGAACTCCAGTTAGCTTCTCCGATAACAATAATTAAATTATTCCAACCACACAATTGAATAGAGGGGATTTTTGTGATATCGTTCCCATGTTGAATAATGGTAATCGTAATAAATTAAAGTAATGAATTCGTGGAAATGACCCACGCTATCTCGCCATTGGTCGAGAGGAGCACGCCATCAGGGACGCCGAGTTAGCGCGCGAAAGGTGGAGGACAGAAATTAAGTGATATTTCCATGATCACCGAACGATAGGAGTTCAGAATAAGACACATGAATGTGTATCGCCAGTGTATTAAGTGGGATAAAGCAGGAGATCCAAATCCACCTGCATATGCCGATTTAGGAAACCAACCCCCCTCTCCAGGAAATGACCGCAGATGACCCCGGCGGGAAACCGTATCGTCCATAAAAGTCCAGAAGCGGACCTCACATCACTCAGTTCTTACCAGTACCCAGTCGTTGGAAGTCACCAGTTGTGACCGTCGTAAAGGAGTAGTTGAGACTCTGACACGTTGACTCTGTAAGTCAGTACCTCGGGACGTATTCGAAGTCAATTAGAGCTGAAAGTACGTGAATTATTAGGAGAATGAATACGAACAGTGAAATTATCCATAGTACCGAGTGTGTATAATCAGTACAATTGTATGTTGAATTTAATGAATGTCATGTGTTTAAATAATAAATAACTAACGGAACGCCGATAGTACCTTTGGAAGGCAGTGTGCGGAGCCTGAAGTAAACACCTCAAGATAGACGGTGAATAACTATCCGAGCAGGGAATTATAGGAGCTAGGCGATGATCAAGACGGCTTGAAAATAAACCAGGAAGTGCCGGTTGAAGACGCGATACGCGCCGGTTCAAATGAACGACATTTCGTCGTAATGTGTCACGACGTGTGTTTCGGGCGTATATGAAGAGTATATTGTGCGAGTGTAAGGGGTCTAGGAGCACCTATAAGTGTTTTTTTTTGTTATTAATATTTTTGTGTAAAATAGTGTAATAAGGTATTAATCATGGGTAGTCACCCAGAAGTGTTTTATTATGTTAAATTTGTATTGTGCGACATGATGGACGGGTAAATCACCATGGGGCCGTAAGGCCTATATCTCATCCGCTACGAGACAATGGAATTCTACCTAGGAATGAGTACACAATTTTGATATTGGGGAATGTTATCGCGACTAAACGGGGTTCAGTGTAAATTAATTATGGTTACTTAACATGGTCCGCTTCCCGAGTCCATGATTTTATTTTTTTGTTAGACGGACGAACTAATTTATATTAACGTAATAATGGGTTAGGTTAATTAATTTGAGTATTTGTTTGTTGTATATAATGTAAATATGGGATATATTTCTTTCAATTAATGCATGCTGTTTGTAATACTTTGAATTAAGTTCAGTTCAAGTGTTAAAGTCTTTTTTTGTGCTGACCCATTTATTTGAATTTCATTCACTGCGGTGATCATTTGTATTTTAATTAGGAATAATTTCTATTAGTCAGCCAGATTATGAAAGAGCCAGAGTATGGAAGATTTGTGTTGCGTACGGAAGGTCATTAAAATACTAATAATAATCATGTTTGTGAGTCGACAAAGGAAAGTAAAATAATAAATATAATAATATTTGGGCGTGTGCAAGTTAAAGTATAATAATAATAATGACGGTGCTTCGCGAGTTAGCCAGTGCAAATATAATAATCAATGTGGAGATGACATGTAGCGTTAAAGACTTCATTCGCGTAGTCAGTTTGATTTTACGTAAATTTTTGATTTTACGTTTTTGGACTTTAATTTAACCATTAAAATTTTGTTTAAAAGCAATAAAGGCACGTGAATTAGAATGGTCACGATATGTTAAAAGCCCAGAATGATTTGAGCCCATATTTAGAGTTGGAAGTCATGAGGGACGAATGTCCGGCGTGAAATAAATTGAGCCGTATTGTTTGTAATGATGAAATAGATGAATCTCAAGGCCTAAGATGATATAAATGCATATGCCGGTGTTATTAGTGGTAGAATCCACGCACCGAGGATTATTTTATGAATTAAATGTTTGAAGAGTTCCGATGAAAGGAAATGGACTTCAAATTTGAAGGAATAGTTTAGCAATCGCCGGCATTGGAGGTATTTGCCCAGCCGCGATGTGCCATAGGTTGTGAGATGTGTCTTGGGAGGACAGGTGTCCCCATATAAAATTAACGGCAGTACGAAGTTGAAGGTACGGTCCCGAATACCGTGTTGTCCCGACCGATATAAAGCAGATCTTAGTGGTTCATAACGGGATTTAACATATGTGACTAAATTCTAAAGAGTGGAAATTAAAATATCATCTTTCCATTTTTTAATCATACTCCAAGTGAATCTTGTCTTAAATCGAGTGCTTAGTGCCAAGATAAATCGGAATCGTAAAAGGGGTTATGCGTTAAACATATTAAGAGTGAACTACCGTGTAACAGGCGAAATTAAGTTTTTTTAAAAAATAATAATAATAATAATAATAATAATAATAAAAACTAAGCGACTTTTTTTTGAAGAATAAATTTTTTTATATTTTGGACATAATAATGATGTTGGGAGATGAAATGAAAGATTTGAGATTTTTAACTAATAATAATAATAAATAAACTATTTGAAGAAGGAGAAGAAGAATAACCAATGAAGGTACTTTTTTTAAATTTTATTTTTTTGATGAAATTAATAAGAGCGAGAAGTTGAAGTATTATAGCAAGGATGATTACGGGTTACGATAATCACGATTTCCACTATTAATAATAATAATAATAATATTAATAATAATAATAATAATAATAAATATTTATGAGGAAGCTGATCATTATATTGTGCGGATAAATTAGGAGTAAGAACGACCCTCGTTTGAAACGCCGGCAAGGGTTGGCATATAATCATCCCGGATGACAAATGATAATAATCAAATACCGGATTATAATTGAAATTAATGATAATAATAAAATTAATTGATGGTAGTCAAAGTATATGCTAATGATCAGATAAAGAATGGTAATGAGATTATCTAATAATAATAGGAGGATATGCTAGGGACAGTCATCCTGTGTCGAACTGCTCTGAACCAGATGTTGGGTTTTCACGGGGAGATTGTTAGCGGTAGATACGTAAATAACCCACGGACGGCACATGTTTGCGGGGTCAGAGCAGAGTAATGAACCTTTCCGTACGTCTTGTCGTATTGACAAGTGTAAATATTAAAGTAGCTTTTGAGTTAATGAACTCTACCTGGTGTGTTTGTGAATCTGGAAATAATAGGCTAGAGTTTGTCCGTATTATAAATTCCCGTTTTTTCGAGGCGATAACATTTTCTACGGTGGGTGTCCGGCTCACCAGAATGTACATACCGGAAGTGTCTCATGTCCAAACGGAACGAGGAGACGACAGTAAAAAGTTACTGTCGTGCCTTCGTCGCCGAAAGAAGATCTCCAGCGGTGAAACGTCCAATCATACGGATGTGAATTCGATCCCCAGTAACCAATTGGGACGAATTCACCAGATGTTTTACACTACCAGAGTAGTGAGGTAAAATCCAAGTATTATGTCATTTGAGACAGTATTAAGTAGTTTGTGACCCCCCCCCCCATAACCTTTTCGAACTGGCATGCGTGTTGCCATTTGGAAATTCTATGTCAATCGGCTTTCGCCAATATCTCCTTTGTTATGATATGCCGCGCGCTGTTGAACGGAGTATTGGTCTGCGCCTACTGCGCGTGCGCGAGTGGTGACGCGAGTCTACTGTTCTCTCCTAGCAACTACTTCCGAGGGAGTCGGCGTGCTGTAGCCGCCATGGATAGACGTGTATGTGAGTGTTCCGCTATGCGGCGGGTGGTGGTGCTAAAACCCCCATGAAACCAACTTAAGAGGGATTATCCCTTATTCTATTAGTTGCTGGCCTCCTACTGTTTCATTGGATTATGTTTTTGCTACGATAATCCTCCAGGATTCTTGGTGAACAACTTTAGTTCACGGCCTCGTGGTTGCCGGTCTTCAATAACAATGGCCAAGGTTTGAACTTCTCAATTTTTCTGGACTCAAAGGTATGTAACTGTTTTGGATTAAAGTAATTCTGGGGAAGCAAGAAGATTTATGTGTTTCGGCGTACTTCAAGATAACTGTAACGATGATAATAATAATAATATTTGGATTAAGACTTCCTCTTCGAAAATTGTGCTGGATATCGTGTGCGTCTGTGAACCTTAGGAAACGGTTTCGGCAATTAATCATTTTAGAATGCAGTTCGCACGGTGGAAAAAATTAGTATGATTATCGTAAAATTCTGTAAAAGTTTTTTTTTGCACTTGATTGTACAATAAGGTGTGAACCAAGGCGCAGTTTCCAAGGTAGCGGGGTTAGCTTTCCTTCGGGTTCCTTGCCTTCTGGGATTTATTTCTCCTTTTGTTCTTTTTGCATTGTTTCTGGGATCTCTGTTTTATTTTTGACTTAAATCCGTTGGTTTTACTTCTCATTTGTAGACCGTGCCTTGCTTGTCCGTTACTATGGCAACGTGTGTTTGGGTAATTGTTGTGGCTTTGTTTTACCGCGATTGTTGTTGTTGGTGTGTGCTTCTGGGTTGAATATATTTTTGTTGCCTGGTATCGTTGGCATTTCTTTCATATAAAGTGATTTATTTCGGCCTACCTTTGGTCGTTTCGTCTCGTTTTTTGGCTGGGCGAAATGTGTAACTTCTTCCTTCATTTTCGTGTGCCCTTGGAAATTGCCCTTGGTAGAAATTGGAACGAATTGTGGTAAAGTTAAAAGGCAACCGGCCTAAAGGTCATGGAACTACGGTTTGTTTCTAAACATGGTATTTGTTTTTTTCTCTTAAACGCGTGATCGATCACATTTAAATCAATATTTAATTATCTTGTTTGTCGGTATGGAGGTCACTGTTGTTTTTTTTTCTTGTTGATTTTTACGATTTAGTTCCTTTATTTTGTTAAATGAAGTCTGCATTTTCTTATTTAAAGCTGCCTCATTGGGTGTTTATTTATTAATCACATTAATTTCTTGCAGGTTAATCCAATTATTGTTAATCGAGTATTTACTTTCTTTTAAACAATATGGTTCAAGGTGTTATCTGAATTAATAATGAACCTAGCTCCACTCCTGATATTATCTTGAAATGTTACCTCTCATTTAAATGTTTATTAAAGTTTTCTTTCATATCACTTGAAAGTTGGTTTTCATTTGCCACATTTGGTGCAGCGCTGCAACTATTTCTTTGTTTGGTTGTCCACGGACCTTAAGTCGCATTTCCTCCACGTTTTGGGTAAGTGTCTCTCTTTTCTTCCTTTTGGGTAATTTTAGTATCATGTTGTTGGGCTGGTGCCGTTTTTATCCTTGGAATTTTTTGATGTACTGTTACTTGTTGCTTCTTTTTCGCCCTTGTTCTCTCTTGTGTTCGCTTAATCTACCCTTATGGGGCGGACACAATAGCAACCTTCTCACCAGTCTCCTTTTCTCTCTTTTTCTCTCCCTCTCTCTCTCTCTGTTCCTATCTCCTTCTTTTCCCTCTACTGGTGGGTAAGGTTATTAACCTCATCACCGCTAGGGTGTTACCGGGGTCCTAGAGGGTGGTGATCGGTTAGAGTGGTATCAGAGCGGTGGTTGTTTGTTGTTCCACTGTTGTTGCTCTGCTGCCTAATCTCTGTTGTTTCTGCCTTGTGCAGCCTAATTTTCCTCCCTTTCTATCCTTGCTTGGTGCAGTGCTGTAGTGAATGTTGGTGAATGAAAATCAAAGACTTAAGAAAATGAAAGTGTTATTGTCAATAACTATTGTAAAAGGAAATGCAAGGATCTCGTGTAATTCCCTATGTTATTTGTTTCATGTACCTGTGTTTTGGAGTTCCCTGTTGCTTTCAACTGTGTTTATGCTGAGCTGTATGGACTTATCTACTTGCTGATTATGATTTTGAAAACCCTTTCGGTACCTGTGCTGTGAATTCTGCTTCTGCCTTGCTGTTTCGAGGTGACCTGTAAATTTTTCTTCCTTTTCCTGGCGGATTTGGTGAGTGACTGCATGTAATTAATTATTCTGGGTTGGTGGAAGTTGTAATAATTGAACAACTTGTAATGGAGTATGACTTGGTTGACTCAGGGCTACTGGTGTACTACCGCTTGGTACATGTCCTGTATTATGTGTACTGGCTGTCAACCTTGTATCTTTGCTGCCTACCTGCATACTGTGGTTGCGATTTCGGTGGGAATTAATCTGATTTAATCGTGGAGAGCTTTTCTGATCATTATGTTATGTGAAGGTTGCTCGGTTGCTTTTGCAGTGTGACATTGTGTGTCCTGGGATCACCTTATTGCGTTATCTGTTCTGGCCTTGCCTTGGGCTCCGAGACTTAGTGTTGTTATTATCATTTCTAGCATATTTCCTGTATGGTACCTCGGTGGTGTACATGCTAACCGTTTATTGGTCTTCTAAATTTAATACCTTCTTACTGCGTTAACTCTGGTGTGTGATTCTGATTATAATTTGACCTGGCCACTAAGCATGTCCAAATATGCCTACTTATATGTGTAATCGGTTATGTGCTGAAGTGCACGGTGATGTGTTATGCCCTTTCATGGTTTTGAAATGTGACCTGGTGTTATGGCATTGATGGTTGTATGTGCTTTTCATTTAATTGGTGCTGTGTGGGTAAAGTTATTTGCCCCTACTAAACTAATGGCTAACCTCTGTTGTTTCCATGCCAGTGACCGTTCTTGGCTGTTAGTATCTGATAATCTAGTGGACAATATCATGGTATTTTGAAACTTATCAAGCCTGTAATGTTTCTGTGCTCTTTGGTTGGTTTTTAATTTGGAAATTCCTTAACCTTACTTGTCTTTTATTATTTCTTTAAATTTGGTTTAGGTTACTGTTATCTGAAGTGTAGTTGGCTTTTAGTGTGCCGTTAAATATGCACCCTTGTGAGATCCTGTCTGGTTTATTTGACCTGTTACTAGAGACGTGTTCGCATCCTTGTGTGGAATTTGGTATATTGAAATCTGCCTATATGATGTGCCTCAATCATTACCGAGCTTTGTGTGTTTGTGCCTTGGCTGAGTGCTGTGTGTTGTCGGCATGAGTGTCCTTTCATTTCATCATCCCATCCGTGAATATGTATGAATGTCTGGTCTTGGTTTGTGATTGGAGTTATCTTTCTGTCAACGGCTCGTGAGGCAGTCATCAGTTGTGGTTGGGCCATGTTGGCCGGTATTAGGTTGGGATAACTGGATGGCCTTGTGCCTGAGCTATTATAGTTTTAACTGGTTTTTCCCTTCCTGATTATTGGTCGAGCGTGTTTAACTATTTCTGGTGTGTCGTGAACCATCTTCCTCGTGTAACCTATCAACTAGTTCAAGGATATTTATCTGGTGTCCGGGCCACTTCAAGTTTTGCTACTCGTAACTTGCCTTGCTGTGTAGTAATTAATCTGACTGACCTTTTCTGAACTACTGCTTTGGATTTCATCCTGCTGTAAACATTACTTGGTGGTTTAGTGTTTCTTATGCCCGATTATTCACTCCATTTTGGTATCGTGCACTGCCGTGGTAATTATAGGCCTAGAATATGTGTTGTCAAAATTTTGTTAACCTATTGGTCCTTATCTAATTCCTTTGAGTTGTAGGTTCAAGTATTCCTTACCATATCTGCTTGTCGGGTCTTGTGTTGTGTTGTTGATGATCCCCTGCCTGAGGGGTGGTATATGCCCTTTTGAACCTTCATTGGGATGGCTTTGGACATATGTAAGGTGGTTGTGTTGTGACGGTACCGTGGATTATTTTTGGGGATTTATTTTGGGGTGGCATGAGAACTACACGGCATGTTGTTGAGGATGTTGGTGTTCCTTTAATCCCTTTGTGGAGCTGACACATGTCCGGTGTGGTTGGTCATGGTTTGGGTTATTCTTTTGTGTTGTATTATTTGGTGATGTTGGCACCTTGGTATGGGCAGTGTTAGTATCTGTCTTTGATTTACCTCCGTGTTCTGTGGATATGGCCATTTCTTCTACATGAATCTACTACTCTCAGAATTAGCTTGTTGGTCTTCAGTAATGTGTCTGTTTGGTATGCTCGGGTTTTTCTTTCCCTGTCTCCATGCATTTTCTATTGATCTGATGTCGTGTCTGTAACTTCTTCTACTGTAAAGCTCATTTTAATTTTACCTACCACTCTATGGTGTTTCATTTTTCACAGTGGATCTCTTGTGTCTGTTGACTTTGGTGTTTGTCATCTTACCGTGCTCTGGGTTTGCTACTCTGGTATGGGACGGAGTAGTGCTCTCTTAGTCGGTACTGGAATCTTCCTGCGAGTAGATTATGGGGTCTTCTTGTAGAGTACTGCCTTCTTCATGCTACTGTGAGCATTTTCCATGGACTCGCCTCGTATTCCGCCACTTATGTTTTATTTGCTTGCTCTCCTGGTGGATAGGAGAAAGTACCTGTTGGCTGTAGAGCGACAGTGTGATGGGAAAGTCACGTATTTGTAGACCGGGTAATGCCGAGACCCTATTGGGTATCCGGTGGTGTACGTTGTGTGCGTCATTGCTCGATATTTTCCATTTTGGTTTTCCGATCTGAGGTTTTATTTTGCCTTTTAATTTGATTGGCTGGCCATTGTGAAATTAATTTGTATTTAAGGTTCCATGCAGTAGGTTAATTACCTGATTCCAGATGGTGTTCCCTCCTGTGTTTCTTCTATCCCTATTTCTGTTCCGTTAATTCCAGGTCGCTTATTTGTGACTAATGATGTGTGCGGTTGCTTGGTGTTGCTTGGCTGATCCGTTGTCGATGACAGACTGTTCGCGAACCCTCCATCTGGATACCTTAAGAAGTCTCCAACCGGTCCAGTCAATCCTTCCCTTGCTCTAAACATGTTAACCCTTTTAAGCCTTGGATTTTCCATATTTAATATCCTAACTCTGACTTCTTGAAGCTGGATTTATCTATTGCGTTTTGGTTTCTTGTCCTCACTCTTATTCAACTAGGTGGTGTATTTTGATGTGGGAAGTTGAACCTGTATTTGAAATTTTTTTGCCCTAATGCTCTTGTCAGTGGATCTTGGAATCTGTTAGTGGTCGATTCTTCACTGTGTCGTAGCCCTGTATCTACTAAATTCAAAATCTTGGACTTAACTTGCTTTCTTTGGTGTACGCCTGTATAATGATCTTTGTCTAGATGAAAAACCTTCTTGACCTATGTCATATTTATTTATGTTTAGTTAGTGGTGGTAAGCCGTTGTACTGTTGTGATGGTACTTGTAGGGTAGGTGTTGTTTCACTCAGAGCTTCTGATCTGAACTTCTGTGGGATATTGCCTTTGGCACTGGGGTTATGGCACCTTATGTTGTGGTTGATGCTCTTGATTATGGGTTGTTGTTTTGCGGTAATTTTTATCCTGGGTATTTGATTGCTAACCGAATCGAGTGTTGAAGTTTGAGGTCTTGTTTGGCTATGGTGATGGGTGTGGTTGCTCGTTCCATTCTGGTATTATGGATACTCCGTGTACTAACTGGTGCTTTCCTCGTTGACTACCTACTGCTATGTTTGAGTGGTGTACCGTGGCCCTGACTCAATCAAGCGTAACAAAACTGTGTTGATCTAATATTTGCGGTTCACTTATTTTGAAGATTACATTCACCAATTGCGCCTTCTTTGGTCCTCCCCTTTTCCCGTTGTGCGTTTCTTTCCCCTGTTGTCACCCTTTTGCAACCCGAGATCATGCATTCCCTTAATATCAAAGGAGTCTTGTAAAGGTATTCATGCATTAAAAATTAATTTACCACCGTGCTTGAGAAAATAACCTGGATGCGTGGACTTATAGTCATGTGGTTTTCGTTTAATTTTGGGTCAGTACATCTGTGATTAGTGTGAGAGTTGCCGAACCTCAAGGTGAACTGCGTCATTTGTCATAAACTATATCATTGTGTGATGCATTGAAACTATGTGTATTGGGTGAAACTGATTATTTGGCGAACTCTGGTCATTGTGCTCTCTATTTGATGACAAACATTACTCTGGTGATTTTCCGAGTGCTCGGTTAACATTTCTGGACACTGATGTTGATCGCACCCCGCCAATTATTTCTAAAAACTATGTGATATGGAACTGTATCTTGGACTATTAACCTGGTCATGTGTACTCCTAACTGAAATTAGTTAATCTTGGTGGTCGTTTCCTGTTGGACTACTTCGCCCAAATTTAGTATATATGTGACCACCACATCATCATCGTGTTATGCTCCAGATTTGTCGTCTTTCGGGGCGGGAGGACTGAGACAGTATTAAGTAGTTTGTGACCCCCCCCCCATAACCTTTTCGAACTGGCATGCGTGTTGCCATTTGGAAATTCTATGTCAATCGGCTTTCGCCAATATCTCCTTTGTTATGATATGCCGCGCGCTGTTGAACGGAGTATTGGTCTGCGCCTACTGCGCGTGCGCGAGTGGTGACGCGAGTCTACTGTTCTCTCCTAGCAACTACTTCCGAGGGAGTCGGCGTGCTGTAGCCGCCATGGATAGACGTGTATGTGAGTGTTCCGCTATGCGGCGGGTGGTGGTGCTAAAACCCCCATGAAACCAACTTAAGAGGGATTATCCCTTATTCTATTAGTTGCTGGCCTCCTACTGTTTCATTGGATTATGTTTTTGCTACGATAATCCTCCAGGATTCTTGGTGAACAACTTTAGTTCACGGCCTCGTGGTTGCCGGTCTTCAATAACAATGGCCAAGGTTTGAACTTCTCAATTTTTCTGGACTCAAAGGTATGTAACTGTTTTGGATTAAAGTAATTCTGGGGAAGCAAGAAGATTTATGTGTTTCGGCGTACTTCAAGATAACTGTAACGATGATAATAATAATAATATTTGGATTAAGACTTCCTCTTCGAAAATTGTGCTGGATATCGTGTGCGTCTGTGAACCTTAGGAAACGGTTTCGGCAATTAATCATTTTAGAATGCAGTTCGCACGGTGGAAAAAATTAGTATGATTATCGTAAAATTCTGTAAAAGTTTTTTTTTGCACTTGATTGTACAATAAGGTGTGAACCAAGGCGCAGTTTCCAAGGTAGCGGGGTTAGCTTTCCTTCGGGTTCCTTGCCTTCTGGGATTTATTTCTCCTTTTGTTCTTTTTGCATTGTTTCTGGGATCTCTGTTTTATTTTTGACTTAAATCCGTTGGTTTTACTTCTCATTTGTAGACCGTGCCTTGCTTGTCCGTTACTATGGCAACGTGTGTTTGGGTAATTGTTGTGGCTTTGTTTTACCGCGATTGTTGTTGTTGGTGTGTGCTTCTGGGTTGAATATATTTTTGTTGCCTGGTATCGTTGGCATTTCTTTCATATAAAGTGATTTATTTCGGCCTACCTTTGGTCGTTTCGTCTCGTTTTTTGGCTGGGCGAAATGTGTAACTTCTTCCTTCATTTTCGTGTGCCCTTGGAAATTGCCCTTGGTAGAAATTGGAACGAATTGTGGTAAAGTTAAAAGGCAACCGGCCTAAAGGTCATGGAACTACGGTTTGTTTCTAAACATGGTATTTGTTTTTTTCTCTTAAACGCGTGATCGATCACATTTAAATCAATATTTAATTATCTTGTTTGTCGGTATGGAGGTCACTGTTGTTTTTTTTTCTTGTTGATTTTTACGATTTAGTTCCTTTATTTTGTTAAATGAAGTCTGCATTTTCTTATTTAAAGCTGCCTCATTGGGTGTTTATTTATTAATCACATTAATTTCTTGCAGGTTAATCCAATTATTGTTAATCGAGTATTTACTTTCTTTTAAACAATATGGTTCAAGGTGTTATCTGAATTAATAATGAACCTAGCTCCACTCCTGATATTATCTTGAAATGTTACCTCTCATTTAAATGTTTATTAAAGTTTTCTTTCATATCACTTGAAAGTTGGTTTTCATTTGCCACATTTGGTGCAGCGCTGCAACTATTTCTTTGTTTGGTTGTCCACGGACCTTAAGTCGCATTTCCTCCACGTTTTGGGTAAGTGTCTCTCTTTTCTTCCTTTTGGGTAATTTTAGTATCATGTTGTTGGGCTGGTGCCGTTTTTATCCTTGGAATTTTTTGATGTACTGTTACTTGTTGCTTCTTTTTCGCCCTTGTTCTCTCTTGTGTTCGCTTAATCTACCCTTATGGGGCGGACACAATAGCAACCTTCTCACCAGTCTCCTTTTCTCTCTTTTTCTCTCCCTCTCTCTCTCTCTGTTCCTATCTCCTTCTTTTCCCTCTACTGGTGGGTAAGGTTATTAACCTCATCACCGCTAGGGTGTTACCGGGGTCCTAGAGGGTGGTGATCGGTTAGACATTTATTTTTCAGGATGAAAGTGTCCCAATGTAAATTTGTCATCATGTGTAGTATGCAAAATAAGTTAATAAATTGCTCCTCATTGCAATTTCAATAGGAAACAGCTTCCATATCTTTTCATTGTAGTTAGTCCAGTATGCCCATGGAATTTAAGTTGTCACTTCCCAGTCCTATTGTGGAGTCAGAATTTTGTATCCATGAATGAGTCGTTCCCCGTAACCTTAAATTTTCATGCCCCGTTCATCCCTGTGTTCATTTGATGCGCCGATATATATTTTTTTGATTTTCTTTATATAAATTTTTTTTATCATTTTCGAACTGATCACCCCTGAGATAAATGCTAGTCTGGGACTCAGGAGGTGGGCGGGTGCATAATTGCGCCCAACGTAAAAGGGCCTATTGCATCATGTTTGAGCAACGGGTGACTTTATATTTTTTTACAAAAAAAAAAAACCAAATCTGAACTTTTTTGTTGTATTAGCGACGATATCATTAGCGAGCAGCTCAGTGCCCGATTTCATTATAAATAGGCCCAGTTGTTTAACTTAAATGTAAACCCAATCGGGATATTTAATTAAATTTTGACCGCATCACGGTTGAATAGTGGTTTTTGATATGTCAAGTAGTAATTCATGTTAAAGTAAGGTTAGTTTCGAACGGGGCTAGACTTGATAATTATACAAGAGTAGTTTATTGCTATAAAGGCTCATTAAATTAATAATTCCCTATTCTATGAAATTAAAATTTATTGTGATTTAGTGAGACTCCACATAAATGTAACTATCCATGGGCAGGAATTTTATATAGGCAAAATTTATTAGGAATACTGTATTTGGTAAAAATGTGACTGAGAACCAGATTTAAGTATTAATAAAAAGATAATGGAACTGTGTAAGTTAAATTTAAATTATTTCAAGACAGGTGACTTCAAGGTTTTCGTCATGGTATTATCGATTGTTGTTGTTGTTGTTGTCATAGTCTGGAATGACTGATGATATATAATTCAGGCATAATAAGCACGTGATGGCAATTAATATGCAAATTTGAATTACGTTATATAAATTATTCGCTATGTGAAAGCGAAAAATATTGTTTTGGTTTTGAATTTGGAAATTTAAAAATTCTAGAAAATATTAACGAGGATATAACCGTATGATAGGGCTAGACCCAAAATTGTCGTAATCGTGTGCGATAGGATGAGAGGCTGATCGGCCCTCTTTTCTCATTTGATATAATGTCAGACGAAGGTGGGGAGCGTCCCCAAGGTGAACAGTTAGAAGGACAGGGAGAGGTGAAAGCTCTCACTTTGGAAGATTTAATGCGAGTTTTGGCTATAACTACGGAACAAATTCAGGCCGCTAATGTTTCTACTAAACAGGAACTGACATCTATAGTTCAGGCCGCTAGTGTTTCTACTAGACAGGAACTGACGGAACAAATACATGCCGCTAATGTTTCATTAGAAAATAAAGTCGATATGGTACAGGCCGCGTGTGAATTTAATAAAATAAAACTCACAGAACAAATAGCTGAGGTTCATGCCGCCAGTATATCACTAGGACAGGAATTACGGGACCGAATGACCCAAGTCCAGGAGGCGTGTCATTTCGCTAAGGACGAATTGAAAGGGCATATCGACTCTTGTATTATTAGTGTCAATGAAAAGGTTGACCGATTCAGGGATGAGGCGTTACTAGAACGTAATGAAATTAAGGAGAAATTAAAGGCCAGTATTCAGGAGATTTCAGCTCAGAGGTTGGTCGACCGCGAAGATTTAAAGGCGCACATCGAAGAGGTGAGGGGTGAATGTCGCAAGGAAAACGATATCATCCGAAGCCACGTGGAAAGTAAAGGTGCACATATTGCAAATACTTTGTACAGGCACGAAAAGGGAATCGATGAGTTACGAGGTGAAACTGTTCGTACCCTAGTACTAGTAGCCGGTCTCAGAAATGAAATTCAGGATATAAAAACGAATTCGGAAGATCGTAGCCGTAGACTCACACAGTGTGAGGAGGCAAACATAGCATTGTTCAGAAAGACTGATGGGTTAGCGGAACAAAGCCAGACGATCGCTGACACAGAGGTCAGAATAGTGGAACAATTTAAGGTCCACACGGGGCAGAATTCAGTGTCCAAGCAAATGCCCGACAGTAATACCGAAAGGCTGGAAGAAATTAGAAAGGATCTGGAACAGGTCAAGGCCAGGTTAGAACAGCCAGGACCACTTCAGGACTTCCATCTCCAGTACCGAGAGTTCGAGACCCCAGACAATCAGGGCTTTCATAAAAAGGAAGGCATGTCACAAGCCGATACGACCGGACTTAAGTTTGAAGTAGGAGACGGATCGTCATCATCATCAAATGCCCTTCCGACATCTGTGGTCCACGTCATCAAAATGTCAGACGACAAACCACCTAGATACGACGCTCGAGGACATATAACCCCTAAAGGCTTCATCCGCGAGATCACTAACTATATTAGTGAAAATAAAATTCCGGCGGAGCGGCAATTACGAACTGTAGAGAAGTTTTTGGACGGAGCACCTGCAATGTGGTTCAGGGCCTTCTTATACACATTCGAGGATTTCATGGGATTCCGACAGGCGTTTTTGCAAAAATTCTGGAGTATCCAAGAACAGCAAGATCTTAGGTTGGAGTTGTATTCTAGACGTTATTCAACATCGTCCCCAACTAAATATTCAGAGTATTTCGTATCCCAATTTCATAAGATGCGGGAATTAGATAATCCGGTCAGTGAGACAGAACTCATTAGCGCTATCGGGAAGCAGTTACCATTTGAGGTCCAACGGATGATGATTGCGTCGAATATTCAGACTGCAGTGCAAGCGGAAGCTTTGTTACGTCAATTAGATCAGACCACGTATCACTCTAACCAGAGGCAACCCAGGCCTAGAGAGCAACAGATAAATAACGTCGAGAGGCAGACGGAAACTAGAACCATCAGTACTAGAAGCCAAGGAACGAGTACCGATCCAGAACCCAAGAGGATGTATGATCCAGGATGGAGACCCCGACAATGGAATCACGGAGGAGGATTTGCGGAAGGCAACTGGCAAACGAAGCATGTTAAATTCCATGACGAAACGGGATACCGTGGATATCGGAATGGAAGGAGCGAAACTCAGCCATACCACCGAAGAAATCAGAATAACCGAAGGCATTACACGGAGGAATACCGTAGAAATGGGGATGATCGACACCCAGAAACCCAGCAGTACCTCGATGAGCTGAAGAAGAGGAAATGGAAGGAGGCAATCCAAAATCATGACAGAAAGGATGACAAGCCATGTAGTGTTTGGGACCGAGACGATGGGAAACCATACATAGAGGCGACGATACAAACTATGGAGGAGCTACATCAGGAGACCAAGCAATATTTAGAAGACAAATGGAAGAAGGAGGCAAATGGTGGTCGCAACGGGGAAAGGAACGCGCCGTTGTCACATTCTCAATATAGTAGCCAGCTAAATCCAAACGCCCCTAGATTCGAGGACGAACGACAACTCGGAGCTAGGAGGAAAACGACAGAGTTTCAATAAAACAGAGGATGACCAAGAAGAAGATGAGGACGAAGGAGAGGATGATGAAGAAGAAGATGGAAGAGAAGAAGTAGTCCAACTGATCCATAGGCAAATAGAAGCAAGACCATGCCCAGAATGCGGAGAGATCGACAGTGATGTCCAAGAATTTGTTAACAGGATCCACCTGATTCAACGAGAGAATGAAGAATTGAGACTCAATAACCAGAATCTGCGGGACGAGATCAGTCACCATCAAAAAGGAACGAAAGCAGTAATCAAATCATGATGAAAGTATGATGCGGATATATAAAAAAATCTCATGATTATCACAAGATTTTTTTTACCGAGCAACGGGAAAATGTACCCTGATGAGATAGGCCCTAGTTTCATGATTTGATTTTGATATGAGAAATACAGATATATAGGAATATTAAATGAATACAGTGGCAGTTTTGTGTGGACGGGAAAAATTTCGACATAAGCCAGCCGTGATCGCGACTGTCCGGCGCCACAATAAGCTTGTCATTAGGGGGAAAAGGTTTCCTGGTCAGAAGATAAGAGGATTAAATCTAGAGCTCACAACAACAGAATAATGACTACCAGGAAGTAGAAGAGTATATATTTCGGACCAAGGCCGAGCAGATGCATCACCAATACCGAGAATGTGACGTGGCAGTTTTTCCACGCCCGAGGCGTTTGGTGTGGTTACGTTTCAAGGGAGAGATTTCAAACTAACCGAAACGGTGTTGACCAATGAGAAAATATATCACAGGCCCGCAGATAAACCAACATAAGAAAAACTCAGAGTGAACTCCAGTTAGCTTCTCCGATAACAATAATTAAATTATTCCAACCACACAATTGAATAGAGGGGATTTTTGTGATATCGTTCCCATGTTGAATAATGGTAATCGTAATAAATTAAAGTAATGAATTCGTGGAAATGACCCACGCTATCTCGCCATTGGTCGAGAGGAGCACGCCATCAGGGACGCCGAGTTAGCGCGCGAAAGGTGGAGGACAGAAATTAAGTGATATTTCCATGATCACCGAACGATAGGAGTTCAGAATAAGACACATGAATGTGTATCGCCAGTGTATTAAGTGGGATAAAGCAGGAGATCCAAATCCACCTGCATATGCCGATTTAGGAAACCAACCCCCCTCTCCAGGAAATGACCGCAGATGACCCCGGCGGGAAACCGTATCGTCCATAAAAGTCCAGAAGCGGACCTCACATCACTCAGTTCTTACCAGTACCCAGTCGTTGGAAGTCACCAGTTGTGACCGTCGTAAAGGAGTAGTTGAGACTCTGACACGTTGACTCTGTAAGTCAGTACCTCGGGACGTATTCGAAGTCAATTAGAGCTGAAAGTACGTGAATTATTAGGAGAATGAATACGAACAGTGAAATTATCCATAGTACCGAGTGTGTATAATCAGTACAATTGTATGTTGAATTTAATGAATGTCATGTGTTTAAATAATAAATAACTAACGGAACGCCGATAGTACCTTTGGAAGGCAGTGTGCGGAGCCTGAAGTAAACACCTCAAGATAGACGGTGAATAACTATCCGAGCAGGGAATTATAGGAGCTAGGCGATGATCAAGACGGCTTGAAAATAAACCAGGAAGTGCCGGTTGAAGACGCGATACGCGCCGGTTCAAATGAACGACATTTCGTCGTAATGTGTCACGACGTGTGTTTCGGGCGTATATGAAGAGTATATTGTGCGAGTGTAAGGGGTCTAGGAGCACCTATAAGTGTTTTTTTTTGTTATTCATATTTTTGTGTAAAATAGTGTAATAAGGTATTAATCATGGGTAGTCACCCAGAAGTGTTTTATTATGTTAAATTTGTATTGTGCGACATGATGGACGGGTAAATCACCATGGGGCCGTAAGGCCTATATCTCATCCGCTACGAGACAATGGAATTCTACCTAGGAATGAGTACACAATTTTGATATTGGGGAATGTTATCGCGACTAAACGGGGTTCAGTGTAAATTAATTATGGTTACTTAACATGGTCCGCTTCCCGAGTCCATGATTTTATTTTTTTGTTAGACGGACGAACTAATTTATATTAACGTAATAATGGGTTAGGTTAATTAATTTGAGTATTTGTTTGTTGTATATAATGTAAATATGGGATATATTTCTTTCAATTAATGCATGCTGTTTGTAATACTTTGAATTAAGTTCGGTTCAAGTGTTAAAGTCTTTTTTTGTGCTGACCCATTTATTTGAATTTCATTCACTGCGGTGATCATTTGTATTTTAATTAGGAATAATTTCTATTAGTCAGCCAGATTATGAAAGAGCCAGAGTATGGAAGATTTGTGTTGCGTACGGAAGGTCATTAAAATACTAATAATAATCATGTTTGTGAGTCGACAAAGGAAAGTAAAATAATAAATATAATAATATTTGGGCGTGTGCAAGTTAAAGTATAATAATAATAATGACGGTGCTTCGCGAGTTAGCCAGTGCAAATATAATAATCAATGTGGAGATGACATGTAGCGTTAAAGACTTCATTCGCGTAGTCAGTTTGATTTTACGTAAATTTTTGATTTTACGTTTTTGGACTTTAATTTAACCATTAAAATTTTGTTTAAAAGCAATAAAGGCACGTGAATTAGAATGGTCACGATATGTTAAAAGCCCAGAATGATTTGAGCCCATATTTAGAGTTGGAAGTCATGAGGGACGAATGTCCGGCGTGAAATAAATTGAGCCGTATTGTTTGTAATGATGAAATAGATGAATCTCAAGGCCTAAGATGATATAAATGCATATGCCGGTGTTATTAGTGGTAGAATCCACGCACCGAGGATTATTTTATGAATTAAATGTTTGAAGAGTTCCGATGAAAGGAAATGGACTTCAAATTTGAAGGAATAGTTTAGCAATCGCCGGCATTGGAGGTATTTGCCCAGCCGCGATGTGCCATAGGTTGTGAGATGTGTCTTGGGAGGACAGGTGTCCCCATATAAAATTAACGGCAGTACGAAGTTGAAGGTACGGTCCCGAATACCGTGTTGTCCCGACCGATATAAAGCAGATCTTAGTGGTTCATAACGGGATTTAACATATGTGACTAAATTCTAAAGAGTGGAAATTAAAATATCATCTTTCCATTTTTTAATCATACTCCAAGTGAATCTTGTCTTAAATCGAGTGCTTAGTGCCAAGATAAATCGGAATCGTAAAAGGGGTTATGCGTTAAACATATTAAGAGTGAACTACCGTGTAACAGGCGAAATTAAGTTTTTTTTTAAAAAAATAATAATAATAATAATAATAAAAACTAAGCGACTTTTTTTTTGAAGAATAAATTTTTTTATATTTTGGACATAATAATGATGTTGGGAGATGAAATGAAAGATTTGAGATTTTTAACTAATAATAATAATAAATAAAATATTTGAAGAAGGAGAAGAAGAATAACCAATGAAGGTACTTTTTTTAATTTTATTTTTTTGATGAAATTAATAAGAGCGAGAAGTTGAAGTATTTTAGCAAGGATGATTACGGGTTACGATAATCACGATTTCCACTATTAATTTAATAATAATAATAATAATATTAATAATAATAATAATAATAATAATAATAATAATAATAATAAATATTTATGAGGAAGCTGATCATTATATTGTGCGGATAAATTAGGAGTAAGAACGACCCTCGTTTGAAACGCCGGCAAGGGTTGGCATATAATCATCCCGGATGACAAATGATAATAATCAAATACCGGATTATAATTGAAATTAATGATAATAATAAAATTAATTGATGGTAGTCAAAGTATATGCTAATGATCAGATAAAGAATGGTAATGAGATTATCTAATAATAATAGGAGGATATGCTAGGGACAGTCATCCTGTGTCGAACTGCTCTGAACCAGATGTTGGGTTTTCACGGGGAGATTGTTAGCGGTAGATACGTAAATAACCCACGGACGGCACATGTTTGCGGGGTCAGAGCAGAGTAATGAACCTTTCCGTACGTCTTGTCGTATTGACAAGTGTAAATATTAAAGTAGCTTTTGAGTTAATGAACTCTACCTGGTGTGTTTGTGAATCTGGAAATAATAGGCTAGAGTTTGTCCGTATTATAAATTCCCGTTTTTTCGAGGCGATAACATTTTCTACGGTGGGTGTCCGGCTCACCAGAATGTACATACCGGAAGTGTCTCATGTCCAAACGGAACGAGGAGACGACAGTAAAAAGTTACTGTCGTGCCTTCGTCGCCGAAAGAAGATCTCCAGCGGTGAAACGTCCAATCATACGGATGTGAATTCGATCCCCAGTAACCAATTGGGACGAATTCACCAGATGTTTTACACTACCAGAGTAGTGAGGTAAAATCCAAGTATTATGCCATTTATTTTTCAGGATGAAAGTGTCCCAATGTAAATTTGTCATCATGTGTAGTATGCAAAATAAGTTAATAAATTGCTCCTCATTGCAATTTCAATAGGAAACAGCTTCCATATCTTTTCATTGTAGTTAGTCCAGTATGCCCATGGAATTTAAGTTGTCACTTCCCAGTCCTATTGTGGAGTCAGAATTTTGTATCCATGAATGAGTCGTTCCCCGTAACCTTAAATTTTCATGCCCCGTTCATCCCTGTGTTCATTTGATGCGCCGATATATATTTTTTTGATTTTCTTTATATAATTCTTTTTTATCATTTTCGAACTGATCACCCCTGAGATAAATGCTAGTCTGGGACTCAGGAGGTGGGCGGGTGCAATATAGGCCTAATGTTATACTGTATAATGTGTGTATGTGACACAGTTGTAGGCTTAAGATAATAAAGGTTTAGAACATTAATATCGATCGATCATATTGTCGATTCAATTCAGATTTCATATCCATTCAGTTGGCAGTATAACCGGAACCGGTAGGGCTCCCTCCTTACTCCTCACCCCCGTAAAACTTGGTATCAAGAAAAGTTTCACGTACTGTAGTATTGACCTTTGGTCTCTCTTGAGGATATGTGGTGTGTCGCGTCGCGCATTGCCCCTGTCTCCCACTTCCCACTTCCCCTCCCTTCCCTTCCATTTCCTTCCCTCCTGTAACGCAGAGTAACAGGCAGCGGCTGTCTCCAACAAAATAACATCATTTTCTCGAGAATAAATATTTTCTCCGCCAATCCGATTGAACCATCATTCTTAACATAACACGAAGAGCATCAGTGATTTTTGGTCGGTATACTTAAGATACACCTTGTATAACTCCCGTGCATTGCTCCTGTCGGTGAATATTAGGATCGTGTAGTCCACTTAGTAATTCTGCATCACCTCGTTCACCAGCACCTGCACCACAGCTTGAGGGTTACAAGTCACTTTGCTAAACACACAATAGTGTGCAGGTATTCCGCATACAGTATTGCATTACAAGGAACAGGTCCATGCCCTATAGCAGGCTGTAGAATCAACAGTCACTGATGTTACACAAGGCAGAATACCTGCCAAGCATGCGCAGTATCACATAATGGCATCATGGCCCTCAAGTACAGAGTTTTCCTCACATTATGAGTGCATATATTTCAGTAGCGCACCCTGCTTTCATAAACCTTGTTTCAGGGGTTGCAGGTGTTTGCGAAATGCTTGCTTCACACCAGTTACTATGGTCACTTGCTTGTTAGCCTCAGATAGTTTCCTGACGATTTTTGTCTGAGGAGAGGTCCGAAAAACTTCACTTACAAATATTTTATATAGAGGTTTACATTCTATTATATGAAACAAGTTAATTAATATAATCGAAAATAATACGGAAGTTACCATGAGTGTTAGAACTAGGATCCCTAACTGTTCGCACTAATCATTATGGATCAGAGTTTTCCACTTTTTTTTTCTTTGGTATTTGCTTTACGTCGCACCGACACAGATATGTCTTACGGCGGCGATGGGATAGGAAAGGCCTAGGAAATGGAAGGAAGCGGCCGTGGCCCTAATTAAGGCACAGCCCCGGCATTTGCCTGGTGTGAAAATGGGAAACCATCTTCAGGGCTGCCGACAGTGGGGCTCGAACCCATTATCTCCCGATTACTGGATACTGTCCGCACTTAAGCGACTGCAGCTATCGAGCTCGGTTTTCCACTTTCATCGCAACACTCCTGAAGTTAGAGATGTTAGCCGCCGTGATCTGCTGTTTAGCGTAACAGCTTCCCGTCTGGTCGGCCAGATTTTTTTCCCAGATGAATTTTTCCGCGGATTTAAGATCATATTGTAGACACAGGAATTTTTCCTTTCTCCGATTCTGAGGTGAAATCTCGCATTCAGTCCTCAACTAGTGAACTTCCTTTCCAATCTTCTAATATACTAGCCGTTGTAACCGTCGTTGCCGGGTTAGTTCTTGTGAATTTTGCAGCAAAGCCATCTAGAGGAGATGTGTGACAGCAGAAGAGACAGAGCATATCTGAACTAACAATTGTCAGCAGAATATTATCGCTTCAGTGGCTTATGTCATGTTGGCTATCATTTTTTCCGGCTCGGCGAGTCCTCCTACCCCTTCTTTTTCTCTCATCCTTCAAGCGATCGTTCTTCCACTTCTTCTCATTTCGATGGTCATCTTTGTTACCTATCTTTCTGGTAAATAGTGGCTTATTTCTTAGCGGTTTTGCACTTTATAAGAACAGTCACGACAATAACTCTTACTTTCGCACGATATCACACGTTAGCATGACAACTGAGCAATATTTCCACGTCAGCGATGCTCATCGTTGATTGACTTAGGAATAAAGGCCTAAATTAATGATATCTCAGTGATCTCTACCCCTACAGTTAAATATTATAAACGTAAGAGGTTATAAAATGCAGTTCTTGCAACGTTTGCTCTGTGTAGATTTTAAGCAAAACTACCATTTGCGGAGATAATTGGACTACTACTAAATGTTTTCATTTCTTCCCTGAAGGGAGAGGCGGGCCTCCTAGACGATGACGCCGTCTCTCAGGCCAGGAGATTTGTATCGGAGGAGATGTGCGGAGAAGGTGAGAGGGTTGGCAGCCGTGGCCTATACTAGGAACTGTTCCGCAATTTGCCTTAGTGCAGGAGAGAGGAAAAGCACGGGAAACCATTCACAGGACAGACAATTGTGGGGACCAGCCCCTCTCCCTCTCCCGAATACAGAGGCATAGAGCCACGGTAGAGCCATGGCCACCCGTCCTCTGCTCGGTTGGCTGGTCGGAGCGGATTGTTGGAACACAGAGCAGCCGTGACCACTTGTGGCCGCTTGTGCATCCGCCGGAGTAGTTGGAGTTGTCTCTATCTCCCTAATGCAAGCTGATAGCTACGTGACCCAAACCGCGCAGCCAATAGCTCGGTTACCATCTTTTCGATACAGCTAATATTGACGGAGCTTGGACATTTCCAATATTTTTTCTCTTTAACAATGCTACTCTACCATATCAAATAATACATACCCTAGGACACAACCTAGCTACCTCTGAACTTATTTGTTAACCTCGCACCGATTTTATGACGACGATGGTACAGGAAAAGGTTAACACTAGGAAAGAAGCGAACGTAGCCTTAATTAAAATGCAATCCCAGCATTTTCCGGGTTGAAAACGGGAAACCTCTGAAAATATTTTTGAAAAGTTGTCAATAGTGGGATTTGAATCCACTCTCTCCAGAATGAAAGCTGACATGTTCGTGACCCAAACCACTTGCTAATTTGCTCAGCATCACTGAACTTAAAATACAGAGTCTCGACAAATTCTATGTTAAGCTGGGATGGAACAAACAAGCAGGCATATACACAAATACTGAATGGAATCCACTTTCAACTTTTGTATTGGCCCACCCATAGTAAATAAGAAGACATTATCAAGTAAAGATTTTGGCTTACGATCATAAGCTGTGTGTTTCTTTCTTTCTTTCTTTCCTAATCCGTTTACTCTCCAGGGTTGGTTGCTCCCTCTACCGCCTCAAGGGCAGTGTCCTGAAGCGTGAGACGTTAGATCGAGGGGTTACAACTGTGGAGGAGGACCAGTACCTCGCTCAGGCGGCCTCACCTGCTATGCTGCATAGGGGCCTTGTGGGAGGACTGGAATGTATAGACAAAGAAAAGTGAAGGAATCGGCTGTGGCCTTAAGTTAGGAACCATCCCGGCATTTGCTTAGAAGAGAAGTGAAAAACCAAGGAAAACCACTTTGAGGATGGCTGAGGAGGGAATCGAACCCCCTTCTACTCAGTTGACCTCCTGAGGCTGAGTGTTCCCCATTCCAGCCCTCGTACCACTTTTCAAATTTCGTGGTAGAGCCGGGAGTCGAACCCGGGGGGCAGTTAATGACACTAACCACTACACCATCCACAGAGGCGGACGCTTCTTTGTTTCTTCCTACGTTATTTACTACCAAATATCACGTGTTGTCTTCGTGTACGCCTCCGTAACGTAACGGTTAGCGCTATGAGCTGCTACCATCGGTGGCGCGGGTTCGGTTCCCGGTATTGCCAGAAACTTACGATTGGCAGGAGGGCTGGTAGGTAGTTAAAATAGTAATGCAGCTCACTTCCATTGAGGGTCTGCCTTAAAAGACGTGACATTAATTAACTTTTTTACTCTTTGTGTCTTCGTTAAGATCCTACAACTTGTTTATTAAAAGTTATTTCGTGTATTCCATCTCCATTCTGACTTCTTTTTTATAATCCTATATGAAAAGTTAACTAGGGAACGTCATCTCCTAAGCAGCTTTGCTCAACCTTCAGTTGAGCTCCAAACAGAGACCACTCGTGGCGGTAAGCTTCAACTTCCCTAACTAATACTGGATATTTATTAACTTCATTGTTTCATAATGTTAATTGTAAATTTAATATAATCGGCCCTAACAGTATGAGCAACTTCATAGCACGATTCAAGACTACAGTACTCCTAATATCCACTCTCACTTAAATATGTCGTCTCTTAATAACAAAACTTGCCCGGAATTTCTCTGATATGGCTATTGCCAGACAGTAGGGAAAAACATACTTGACGCCTGAGCGAAATAGATTAGTAGTTCAGATGAACATTTAAAGTTGGTGATTTTAATTTCTGTAAAGTAGAAATAAAATATTTAGTCTTACTTGTTACATAATCTTAAATACACAAGAATCCACATTTTTTAATATTACTCAATTCTTTCTTTCTTTCTTTCTTTCTTTCTTTCTTTCTTTCTTACTTACTTACTTAATCCGTTTACCCTCTATCGTTAGTTTCTTACTTGGACTCAGCGAGGGCCCCACTTCTACCGTCTCAAGGACAGTGTCCTGAAGCGTGAGACTTTGGGTCGGGAAGATCAAACTGGGAAGGCGGACCAGTACCTCACCCAGGCGGCCTCGCCTGCTATGCTGAACCGGGACGTCGTGCGGGGGGGGGGGGGGAGGGATCGGAATATTGGAAGGGTTAGAAAAGGAAGAGGGAAGGAAGCGGTCGTTAGGTATCATCGCGACATTTGCCTGGAGAAGTGGGAAACCAAGGAAAACCACTGCGAGGATGGCTGAGGTGGGAATCGAATCCCCCTCTACTCAGTTGACCTCCCGAGGCTAAGTGGATCCCGTTTCAGTCCTCGTGCCACTTAAAAAATTTCGTGGCAGAGCTGGGAATCGAACTCGGGCCTCCGGAGGTTGCAGGTTACACCAGAGAGGCGGAATTTTTAATTTATATAAAATATAGTATTTAGTCTAATTACTTGTTACATTATCTTATACATACAAGAAACCATATTTTTCATATTATTACTAAACACAAATACCTCCAGTATTTGAAGAATTTAGATACATCAGAAATTTAATTCCTGATGAGATTCCGATATTATGTACAGTGCTTAATGAGGAATTATTCATCAGAACATTTGCATTAACCGTAACATTTGCTTTTCGTCTTAAACACAGCGTAAATTCAGAAATGATTCCTTTCTACTTTTAACAACTTAACTATCATTTTCTTCTTCTATTTAGTCTGTCGTCAGGGTTAAGTGGGGTTTATACTCTGCAACTCGGAACAATGTGGAAGTTCTGGTTCCCTAACAGTCAATTTGGTCTTTAACTAGGATATTCACTTTTGTCCACCGCCTTTTCTTCAGTTTTACCTCTTACGACAACTTGAAGCAGTTGATACTAGCTGTTTGCTTCGGCTCACTACTACATTACATTTCGAGTTTTCTGAACCATCAGATGCAATAGCTCCCATTCGAACTTATTTTTCTGAATGAGGAAACTCGTTAGTATATGTAAAGGCAAACTGTTGTACGTCTTTGTTGACCAGAGGAAACATCGCTTCCAAATCTGTTTTTTTAAATATAGAATGTGCATAAATTCTCCCTGTTCCTCATGCAATATACTTGATGTTAGTTATGAAACACGGAGTAATAGAACGAAAGTTATATAATACGTGGACCGAGTAAGTTGGCAGTGCGGTTAGGGTTGCGTAGCTATGAGTTCTCATTCGGGAGATGGTGGGTTCGAATCCCACCGTCGACAGCCCTGAAGAAGATCATCCGTGGTTTCCCGTTTTCACACCAGACAAATTTTGGGGCTGTATCTTAATTAAGGGCAGACGAGCACGCAATCCTTCAAAACTAAAAAAAAATATGTTTTGCTGAAATTGCTAGCTTACAGTGTCGGGAATCTAATCCCAGAAGGATTTGGTTGAATTCAGTACCAAAGTGCACTTTAAAAATGAAATTCCTAAACATGTGCGTCAGGTGCCATGCCTACTTTCTCATACATTGCTATTTTTCATCATCGCTGAACTCTTTACGTCTGTTTGGGCAGGTAGTTGACAGTTTCACACTTATGAATATTGAAGAAGGCTGTGAAGCATCATTTTCCGTTGGCGATTACGCGCGTAAAGTTTGTTTTGATTTGAGGGGTGCTGTGCAAGATTGTGTGTTGTGAAATCCAAATGTCATTTCCTGAACTTTCTTTTTACACGACGGGCCGATGACCTTCGATGTTAGGCCCCTTAAAACAACAAGCATCATCATTTTTACACGACAAAGGTACATTTTTCTCTTGGACTACTAAAGTTACCAATCTGAAACTTGATAGACGGGCAGGATAAACACTGGCATACATTTTCCTGCAAGGAATTATGAATTATATAATTTTATGGACTTTATGGAATATTATTTATTTTTTAAAACCGAAAGGGCACGAAATTAAAGACGCATGTAGACATTCAGTCATCAAGTTCTTAGAAATCACTAACAATATTTGCAAGTTCCAGGATCTACCATTGCTGAGGAAAAGGTACATCATATGACCAAAATTCAAATAAATAAAAACATGTTTTTCAGAAATATTTGATCTAAATTAACAGATTAATTTTTATAGCTAAGAACAATGTATTTTAAATCGGTGTGCAAAGTTTCATGATTCTAACCCGAGCTATAGAGAATTTTGGAAATCAATGGATGTTCGTGCACGTCTCCCCTTAAGGCCACGGTGGCTCTCTTCCCAATCCTTGCCCTTTCCCATCCTTGCGTCGTCGAAAACCTTCAATGTGTTAGTGTGATATTAAAAGACTGTCAAAAAAATTGTAGAATCAGAATGTTGCTATGGATTGGTGCAATTAACGTAATTTCGGCAGATATTCTAAACAACTAATAGGACTGAATATTAAATTGCTGTGCTTTTAAATGCTGCATGTTCACAGTAAAGGCACATAAGATAACACACAACTTCCGAGCAAGTTATAGGCCTATGTTATGTTTCCAGAATCGAGGACCTCAAACTAACGTTTCAATAAAAACATTTCAAGCCCTCTTAACGCGAATAGAATTTTCGTTTTTAACCTTAAAATCCCTAATTCGTCCTCTTTCAAACCCCGCTATGAATTTTTCCCTAACGCCATTTTTAAAGCTCTAAATGCCTGATTTAAAGGGTGGTGGTACGGCGTATTTAGAGCAAGCTCTAAATGGCTGATTTAAATGGTAGCGGTACGGCGTATTTAGAGCAAGCTCTAAATGCCTGATTTAAAGGGTGGCGCTACGGCGTATTTAGAGCAAGCTCTAAATAGCTGATTTAAAGGGTAGTGGTACGGCGTATTTAGAGCAAGCTCTAAATAGCTGATTTAAAGGGTAGCGGTACGGCGTATTTAGAGCAAGTTCTAAATGCCTGATTTAAAGGGTAGCGGTGCGGCGTATTTAGAGCAAGCTCTAAATGCCTGATTTAAAGAATAGCGGTACGGAGAATTTAGAGCAAGCCCACGTCCCATTCTCTCGTGCTGTCAAGACATTAGCTTCAAAGTCCTTTTGGACTAGCATTACAATAATACTCCTGGAATATATTTACATTTTAGTAGGCCTACGTTATGCGTACGAAGGGAAAGACATCTGAGGGAGAAATGTGCAGTCCATTTTCAAAGAATGTTTAAAAACCCACAAGAATTAAAAGTAGTTCCGAATTTTATTACCAGTTGAATATTACCTACATATCTTTACTCCTAAAATGTTTAGAAACTCGATTTTTGCCTAATGAATGAATACTTGAAAAAAATATCTCCAATAGTAGTTTACATCTGACTGCAAAACCCAGAGTTGTTCTTAAAATTATGAGTATTTTTGATATGTCTGCCAAATTATAGCCCAAAAAATGAAAATCTCGCCGCATGGAGCATTTTTCATTCAACACATAAAAATTAATATTATTTGTCAATAACTTTGCAACTAATTAACTTATAAACTCCAAATTTTGTGTAGGGCTGTATCTTATTAATATGTATTTGTATTTAAAATCTGGTTTTGGTAAGTGTTAAACTGTAGAAATTCAATATTTCAGTCATGTCTGCCTTTAAATCTAAATTACACAACAGCGTTCAGTGAATTTTTCTTAGCCGAGCGAGTTGGCCGTATGGTTAGCGGCACGCAGCTGTGAGATCGCATTCGGGAGATAGTGGGTTCGAACCCCACTGTCGGCAGCCCTGAAGATGGTATTCCGTGGTTTCCCATTTTGACACCAGGCAAATGATTTCCAGTTCCCTGTTCCCTTATCACTGCTCCCTAGGCCACCCTGTTTCCCTGAATGTACCTCCTTATTACCTTTCCAAACAAATTTCCTAACTTATACGTACCACTGCGGTTTAAGTGAAGGCCATCTGAGTGGCTGCAAGGTGACCTCGATAGTGTTGTGAGATGGACGGTGGGCAATGGTATGATAATAAACGGGGTTAAAAGTCAGGTTGTGAGTTTCACAAATAGGAAAAGTACTCTCAGTTTTAATTACTGCGTTGATGGGGTGAAAGTTCCTTTTGGGGATCATTGTAAGTGTCTAGGTGTTAATAAAAGGAAAGACCTTCATTGGGGTAATCACATAAATGGGATTGTAAATAAAGGGTTCAGATCTCTGCACATGGTTATAAGGGTGTTTAGGGGTTGTAGTAAGGATGTAAAGGCAAGGGCATATAAGTCTCTGGTGAGACCCCAACTAGAGTATGGTTCCAGTGTATGGGACCCTCACCAGGATTACCTGATTCAAGAACTCGAAAAAATCCAAAGAAAAGCAGCTCGATTTGTTCCGGGTGATTTCCGACAAAAGAGTAGTGTTACAAAAATGTTGCAATGTTTGGGTTGGGAAGAACTGAGAGAAAGAAGAAGAGCTGCTCGACAAAGTGGTATGTTCCGAGCTGTCAGCGGAGAGATGGCGTGGAATGACATTAGTAGACAAATAAGTTTGAGTGGCGTTTATAAAAGTAGGAAAGATCACAGTATGAAGATAAAGTTGGAATTCAAGAGGACAAACTGGGGCAAATATTCATTTATATGAAGGGGAGTTAGGGATTGGAATAACTTACCAAGGGAGACGTTCAATAAATTTCCAATTTCTTTGAAATCATTTAGGAAAAGGCTAGGAAAACAAGATAGGGAATCTGCCACCTGGGCGACTGCAGATCAGTATCGATTGATAGATTGAATGCTGAGGCTGTAACTTAATTTTAATTAAGGCTACCGCCGCTTTATTCCTACCCGTAGACCTTTCCTTTCCCTCCTATCCCATCGTCACCATAAGACCTATCTGTGTCGGTGCGACGTAAGACAACTTAAAAACATGAACTATTTTTTTCCTTGGAGTTAATTATAGTGTGACATCTGTTACTGCCGTGACTGTATGATACAGTACGCAGTTTCTCTAGAAATTGTCAACTACAAATGTTAGAGGTGATTGCTGTAACTGGTAAACAATTAATATTCCCACTACTAAATCCTTGACTTGATAATAAATTGCGTTTGTGTCGTGGAACTATCCTGTCAACATTTCCGAGTCGTAAGAGTAATGAAGATAAATTTGTTCATTCTCTGTTCCTTTTAGCCAACGGCCGTAGCAGTGTTGAAACACCGGATCCCGTGAGATCTCCCAAGTTAAGCAACATTGGGCGTGGTCAGGAGTTGGATGGGTTACCACGCGCTGTTGGTGGGGGAATGGAGGAGCGAAAAGGAACTGGCCACCCTACCGCACGTCAACTCCGGCTCAGGAACACCTCTGCGGAGGTTCGGACCTGCCTTCGGGCAGAATAACCCTTACCTTCTGTTCTTTTTCGTGACAAAGGTGTGTGGAATAAAATTCACTGACGTACATTATTCGTCGCCTGTTTTTCCTGTGTTAAATACATATTATTGAAAATGCTCATGCTTTTTCTTTTACAAATTACTAATTTTAATGATTAAATCTTGTACCAGAATATTGTAAAACTCAGCTCCTCTTATTTCGATGATGATGATGATGATGATGATGTTTGTTGTTTTAAGGGGCCTAACATCGAAGGTCATCGGCCCCTCCTCTTATTTCACTGAAGTTGTAAATCCTGCAAAATGTACACATCATCAACGTTCTAACCACGTTGATTTGTAGATACTTCGGCCCTACACATAATTGTGTCCCTATAGGGTAAAAACGTATTTTTGATGACTTTCTGGATAAGCCAAAGATGGAGATACGATCATTTTGATAAAGATTAGTCTGTGCGTTTGCAGTCTGAAGTTCTGAAAACTTCCATTGTACTTAACCACTCTTTTCATCTAAAATAGCTGAAAAGTCACATTAGTTTTAAAGGAAATTATGTATGTTATCTGCAAGGAATAGCTCCATTATGAACAGTGAGAGAAATAAAGTAGTCAAGATAGCTGATGGTTCTTAGGTAACTCGTACTGAAATATAGCCTTATTTACATGCACAGGCGATTTACGCAGTCTGTGTGTTAATTTAGACGATCTGTTTTCCACTATCAGATATCGGAGAAATCATAGGGTTGGATGCTATATTGTTGTACTTTTAAATGCTGCATGTTCAGAGCAAAGTTTATGTTCCGAGTAACGTGGACGACAAACTAAATTACATTTATGATAACTTGTGGTAGTGATTCGTAATTTCTGGGTGATCTCGGGCAGTGTTTTAATTAATTGTGTCGGGTAAGCACCAAATACGCCACCAGAGATGGAGTATCAAATGAACTTTTCACCGCCTTACAAACTTCCGACTATCTCTGCCGGATTTGAAGCCGCAACTCTACAATTATTGATCCACAGAGCTAGAGGCTAGAGGCTAATGATCAGTCATCTAAAACTGAGTATTTGCTTGAGAGAAATATTTTGATTTGAAAATGTAGAGAGGCAGATTAAAAGCTTCTTGGTTACAGAAAGATCAGAATGATGTATGTAGAAAATAAGACAATACAATGAGAACGCACACGTAATTCAAACAATACATTGTTAACCTCATTTCAAAGATTTTATTTAGCTCCAGCCCGAAGTCTGTAGGTGTCTCAAGTGTCTCAATGAAGTACCTGATGAAAGAGATTTTCCTCGTGTAATTATCCTGTGAAACAACCACCGCCCCAAACGACTTTGAATGGGTGAGTTAACATCACACGAGCCAAAAGAAGGTTGTTACGACGAAGCTGGCACAAATAACGTTCACACTAAAGGTGAAAAATCCATTTAAGCTCCTCCTAAAGATACTCGTGTACCTTTGTACTTTGATGAAAATAAAAAATAAGAATGCATCACGAATGAAGGTAGATGTGTGCAAATGAATATAAAGTAATAAAGTGAGCCAAAATTTTAATCAGATAAAATTGTTTTATTGGTGAATAATAGTAATTTATTTATTTATTTATTTATAACTTATCTAAAATACATTTGTAAATATGTAGTAGGATATTGTACATTATCTTTGCAATTACTTACACCTGCAAAGCACTTATCCGGTGACGTTGTTACATATTTTTATACCTTGTTGCAATCCTTGCTGTTTACAATATTAATAAGGTTTGTACATACACATTAGCATAATTAGCATAGCCATTTTTCCTGTTGTGTGGGTTTTTATCAATCCCTGAATGTATCATTCAAAATAGATAAGTCTCTGGTACATTTTTCATTCATGAGCAAATATTTAAACTGTAATTATATTTTTTTAATCCATAGTTTCGCATGTTTTAAATTGATATTTTGTTCTCAATTGTGTCAATTCTGAGGGAAACTTACTCAAAAATTTAGGAACTAAAAGTTGTAGTATTCTGGATCCATATTTGTTGCAGTATCTGATGATCTGAAAATAACTTCTATGCCTCAGTAGTGTTCGATGTGTATATTAATTTACAATTCTATATTGTGGCTTTCTGTAATTTTCCTTAGTTATTTTGTACATATAAAGCTGTTTAACTCTCAAGAACCTTTCCTTATGGTACATCCCTGTTAACATATCCTCACTTAAGCTAAGTATTCCTCTGTTTTTGTACCAAAAGGATGTTTTGACAATACGATTTGGTAGCATTTGTACCATGTTAGTGTACAGTATGTAACAGAAGCTGATCCCCATACAGGGTCATCATTCCATAGACTGTTTTGATGCAGGCCTTCATGCCACCCTATCCTGTGTCAAACTTTTCATTTCTTCCATTTTTACGGAGGCCTAAATACTACATCTTAAGTCTTCTCTAATCTGCCTACTCGACGACGGACGATGTAGAAGGACTAGGATTGCGAAAGTTATTTCTTTCTATAGCCAACGTTCAAAATGAAACGTACACTGACGGTGGTGATTATTATCTAAAGAAGAGATCTACTACACACCCACTCTTAACTGAAATCAGAAGAGAAAGAGGTCTAATTCTCCTAACAAATGAAGTAGAAGAGAAAGGGCCACGAAGAGCGTTAAAGTGAAAGAAACCTTAGGGTTCGTAAACCTAATATAGTCATTGTCGGAAGAGTCTACCAAGTGAGGTTGGGTAGAAAATATGAAGGTACGTAACGTGCCACAAAAGCGAAAGCAATTCTAGTGTCGGTTACGGACCCCGTGGTCGACAAACCACGCTCCAAATATGGGGCCGTTAGTGTGTCCCTCATCTACATACCTCTTATCACGGCCAAGGGATACCGTGAGTGTGTTCTGTCAAACAGATCATTGGGGAATTTTGATAAAGATAGTTCATATCGAGCGAGTTGGCTGCACGGTTCGTGTCGTGATGGGGTTAGCTTCCATTCGGAAGATGGTGGGTTTGAACCCCACTCCCGGCACTCTGAAAGAAATTTTTCATACCAGATATGTGGAAAGGCCTAGGAGTTGGAAGGAAGCGGCCTTGGCCTTAATTAGGTACAGCCCTAGCATTTGCCTGGAGTGAAAATCGGAAACTGTGGAAAACCATCTTCAGGGCTGCCGACATTGGGGTTCGAACCCACTATCTTCCGAATGCAAGCTCACAACTACGTGACCCAAACCGCGCGGCCACTTGATCGATACTCCTTCCTATTCCTAGTCCTGTCATACAGTATGCCATCGTCTCCATAAGAACGGCCTCATCCGGTGCGATGTGAATGAAAAAGTAAGAATAGTTCCCAATGAAACTACAAAGCAAGACTTGATTAAGTGCTCTGAACCTTACTCTTTCACATTTTGTAAAATTATATGAGAAACCTTGCGTTAAATCTGCCCTAGTATCTTTTATGAAATTTGTAATACAACTTCCTCTACGCACACAAAGCTTTAAAGTAGGTCTGCATTACATCGTGTTTCAGAAGTAAACATGTCACGTCCAGAGAACTAATTCATATATGAGTGATTATGCGGAAAGAGATCTGAAGGAAAATAATAAAGATCCTTTCAGCTCCCTATTCACATGAACACTCACATATTTCAACTCGACTAGTTTGTGGGAATTGTAACGACATTTTTACTCTCTCACATTTCTTTACAATGTAATAAAGAGAAAAGGCTGTTTTACATTTTCATGAAAAAGCTCCATTTCGTTACTAGGGACTGGCTAATAAGATAAAAATGTAATAATAATAATAATAATAATAATAATAATAATAATAATAATAATAATAATAATAATAATGTCCGCCTCTGTGGTGTAGTGGCTCTGCCACGAAATTTAAAAAGTGGTGTGAGGATTGCAACCAGGGTGCACTCAACCTCGGAAGGTCAACTGAGTAGAGCGGGGGGTTAGATTCCCTTCTCAGCCATCCCTCAAAGTAGTTTTGAAGTAGATTTTTGTGGTTTCCCACTTCTCCGCCAGGAAAATTCTGGGATGGTACCTAACTTAGGGCCACAACCGCTTCCTTCCCTCTTCCTTGTCTATCCCTTCCAATATCCCCATCCCCCCCACCCCCTGTTCAGCATAGCAGATGAGACTGCCTGGGAGATGTACTGGTCCTCCTCCCCTGTTGTATTCCAGACCCAAAGTCCCACGCTCCACGACACTGCCCTTGAGGCGGTACAGATAGAACCCCTCGCTGAGTCCGAAGGAAAAACCATCTCTGGGTGGTAAATGGATTAAGAAATAAAAATAATTTCGTGTGGCTACAGTAATGCTAGCCCGGTGCGGCCCTTGTAAGGCAGACCCTACGAAGGTGGACGGCATCTAGCGGTATTGTGTGTTATTGTGGTGCGTTTTGTGTGGTATATGAGTAGCAGGAATGTTGACAGAAATGTTGGGACAGAACAGACACCCAGTCCCCGAGCCAGAAGAATAAATCCTTACTAGGCATATGAATCCAATTGAAATCATGTTTTCGTGTTGTCTGTTTTGCTAAGTAACTCTTTCGTATTTCACAATGTATGGCTCTATGGCTAAATGGTTAGCGTGCTGACCTTTGGTCCAGAGGATCCCGGGTTTGATTCCCGACCGGGTCGGGGATTTTAACCTTCATTGGTTAATTCCGATGGCTCGGAGGCTGTGTGTGTGTGTGCCGTCTTCATCATTCATAGGTAGGGTTCCATCCTCATAGACGCGCAGGTTGTCTCTATGGCGTCAACACGAGAGACCTGCACCTGACCTCTTCGGAGGCCACACGCCATTAAAAAAGTACCCAATGATTCCATTTTAAGTCGCACCGACACAAATAAGTCTTATGTTGCCGATGGGATAGTAAAGGACTAGGAGTCGGAAGGAAGCGGGCGTGGCCTTAATTAAGGTACAGCCCCAGCATTTGCCTGGTGTGAAAATAGGAAACCACGGAAAACCATATTCAGGGCTGCTGAGAGTGAGGTTCGAACCCACTATCTCCTGAATGCAAGTTCACAGCTGCGCGCTCCTAACCGCACGGCCAACTCACTCGGTCTTTCATTTTCCTTATTTCTCCTAAAATTTTATGGAATTTTTCACAGAAATTTTGCCATACCTATTTGAAGGATTTCTCAAGAATTTTCTTTTTAATGTTTCAAATACATTTGGGCTGGAGAGGTTTATTCATTTACCGTTAAAATCTCTGACCCGACCGGGAATCGAATACGCTCACCATTCAGCCAAGAAGTTGGACATGAAATCAAATTAACTAAGAGATTTAATAAATAGGTAACAGAACTCTTCAGTGGACAGTTTGTACAGTATACATATTTCGCGTATATCTTCTCTTAAAAATGATATTTTGTAATCAAAGTTGGCCTGAAAAAAAAATGGTGCGCTCTCTTTTGTATGAGTTTAAGAAGTAAACATTTAGAACGATGACTGCTTTGTTGGAAGTTTTAATGGCATCGCATCTATCTGCAGAATCGAGAGATATAAAGTTCAATCTGAAAATGTCTCAGAAATGTATTTACATTTCCTTGGCAATAGAATAAGAAATGAGGTGTAAATCTCAGTTCCCTTCTCATCTTGAAACCCCTGGTATTATTTCGTGACGAGCTGAACGGCTCGAACTGTAGAGGCAACTTGGTAGGTTCGATCCTGACTCAGTCCGGTTGTATTTGAAGGTGCTCAAATACGTCAGCCTCGTGTCGGTAGGTTTACTGTCACATAAGATAACTCCTGCGGGGCAAAATACGGGCTCCTCGGCGTCTCCGAAAACCGAAAATTTAGTTAGTGGGACGTAGTGCTAATAACATTATTATTATTATTAATATTATTTAGTAATTCGTAAACATATATAGAAATAATTCTATACTTTATTTATTACCATAGAAGCGTTCAAAACCAAGCGGTCAAACATAGTTTCATCAATGTGGCCACTGTTAGAAGACTGATGTACGATTTTTGATATGAGAAGTCCCGTATCCGTAGTTCAAGTTCCGCATAAAATTAGCTGTCTAGTGATGATGATCACGATGTGAGCAGTCGCCTAAACCTACGAGCTATTTTAAATATTAGAAATCAAGAATTGAACGAGATCGGCGTTCCATGTGGGACTGTAGATATCAGCTTACGCAAGATATGGAGGATAAAATTAGGTGTAATAGTATGATGTACAACATAAGTCCTTGTTTGATATTGCGGAGAGGCTACCAATTTAAACATTTTATTTTGATTTTAAGTACAGAAGGAACCCCACTGGGAAAATTAACAGTCATTTTATATTATGAGAAGCATATGAATACATAAAATGCCGGTCTGTAGTAAGTATGAGTCCATTGTATGGGACCCTCACCAGGACACTTGATACGAGAACTGGAAAATTTCAAAGGAAAACAGCACGATTTTTTCTGGGCGATTTTCGACAAAGGAGTCGTGTTACGAGGACATTGCAAACTTTTGTCTGGGGAGACTTGGGAGTGAGGAGAAGAGATGCTCGACTATGTGGTATGTTTTGAGCTGTCAGTAAAGAGTTCGCGTGGAATGACATAAGTAGAAGAATAAGCTTGAGTGGAGCTTTTGAAAGCAGGAAAGATCATAATATGAAAATCATGTTGGAATTCAAGAGAGCAATTTGGGGCAAATATTCATTTACAGGATGAGGAGTAAGTGATTGGAATAAATTAACAAGGGAAGTGTTCGATAAATTTCGAAGTTTTTTTTGAAAGTTTTTGCCCCAGGTGAGTTGGCCATGCGGTTAGGAGCACGCATCTGTGTGCTTGCATTCGGGAGATAGTGGGTTCGAATCCCACTGTCGGCAGATGATTTCCATGGTTTCCCATTTCCACACCAGACAAATGCTGGCGCTGTACCTTAATTAAGGCCACGGCCGCTTCCATCCCATTCCTAGGGCTTTCCTATCCCATCGTCCCCATAAGACCTATCTATGTCGTTGCGACGTAAAGCAAAATAGCAAAAAAAAAAAAGAAGGTTTTTGTAGAAATAGCTGGGTAAACGACTGATAGGGAGTCTGCCACCTGGGCGATAGCCCTCAACGCAGATCATTAATGACTGATTCATGCTGTGCACGTATCGTCGATTTGGATTACAATAAAGCAGTACTTTCTACTCAGTTCTTCGTTTTTTTTTAAACTATAGAAATTGTATATTCTGTTCTGTCCTACTTAATAGCACACATTATCTCAGAGGAAATTAACATATCGTCGCTGCCGGGTCAAAACCTCCTATGTGAAATATTTTAGCGTAGAACTTTGGCCGGCAAGGTTCTGTCATCTAAGGTGCAATATTGTGTGAATATTTTCAAGGCATTCTCTCTCTTCATAATGTATGTGCTGCGGGTCTGTATATCCCCAAAAATATTATCACATAGGAGGTTTTGTCCCGGCAACGACGATATATTCTGAGGGCCATGATTGATATTACCAGGAAGATTTCAGGAACGCCACTAGTTGAATTATCCACCTGCGTAGCGGCGGTTACCGTTAAATACGATACACAGTAACGTGATTTCTGCAAGTATTTTTACTCCCAGCAAGTTCTCGAAGATCCTCGTTGTTCCGATTCCCACGATACATTCTCAAATTTTGTTTCAGCCATGACTAAAAGCCATCATTATAACTATTCGGGGATGAAATTAATCGAAAACGGCTACTCGATATCCAATCCTCGCAGCAATAAATGTTTGTGTTGGGTTATGTGGCACGGTCCCAAGTTTCGTAGCGCTCAACAGCGATGACATGTCAAAGTGTCTGAATCAAGTAGACTGAATGATGAAAAGAAATCATAGAAAACCACTCCACCCCTCACGTCACTACGATAAGTTTGGGAGCTAAAGGAACTCAGATGTCACACTGTAAAAGGAAGAAGGATGCCTGTAATTCTACGTGACTAACATTCTTGGGACTGTGAAATTCAAACCTCAGCGAAATGACTCATACAAATAAAATCTATAGGTACTGACTGACCCTAAAACTGAGTAGACTGTTTGTACACAAGTACAGAGATCAAACTTTGTGTGTTACCTCTTCCTGCGTTACGGTCTTCAGCAATAAGATATTTCTGTACTACTCTTCCATATCCATATGTTAAATGAACACTTGTTTAGCACTATTATGTCAGCAAAGTGATGAGAAGGGTTTAGGGCAATTTGTAGCGGAAATTGTGTCATTATTAAATTCGTTCCAACAAACAGAATTGCAACATTTTATTGGTAAAGCGCAGATAATTAATGTATTAAGTAGTTAATAAATCTCTTTCATCCTTCCTTTTGATCGTCCCTAGACTCGGGGACTTGAAATTTTCACACGAGTATTTCTTGTGTTAGGATGTGTTACATTGGTCGGAGTTCAAACCATCGTGAACTTACTTAGAAGAGTTTCGCATCCCGAAGACCTATAGAGAATATAAATACACTTTTAACAACTCAGAGTATGTCTCTAAAATATATATATTACAGTACCCCGTTCCAACATTCTACATAACGTATATATTATGTCATTAATGTCTGATTAATATAAGCTTATCAGTATCAAATAAGTAAGAACAATGAAGTCCTTTAAAATAATTATGGTATTCACATACACTGCTTGATAGTGAAGTATGTTGTTCGATATTTCACGGAGAGAAATAATAGCTTTTGTCTGAGTAAAATATGAAAGACAGAGATGATGATAATATTAAATATTGAATTTTTAACTTTGACTAGTAGATGTGATCACGATATGAATTGCAACGTAAAACGGTAACTTTGCTTTACCTTTCTTTAACTTTGGAAACAAATAAGTTAATGTTTCATCTCTCGTAGTCTACGTGGTTTTAAAAAAAATGACTGTTATCTGTTATATGCAGCACCATTTTTCGATATTTTTTTAAAATTTCTTTGTGTGACCATTGTCAAACTTCCAATAAAGAAGTAAACAATGCATGTACTTACCGTTCGAGCGGTTGCGGAGTCGGCCGCCAGGAGCGTGACAGCTGCGAAGAGAAGACCGCTGGCGAGCATGTTGTCGGGATGAAGCGACGCTACTCACTGCCGCTTCTCTAGCGTTGCTGTTGTGATAGCGGCGTCGTCGGTTGGCGTCGGCGCCACGCGTCCGAAGAATCGATCGGACGAGCGGTCGTCTTTCTTGACGGCGCCTCTTTTGTTGCTAGAGAGCGCTTTTTTGCGGCTAGCTCGTTACTCCGTCAACGCTCCGGATATTTTGATGAACTAAAATCCCTTGTTTTGTACTCCGTGGACCAAGTTTGACTTCAACGGCAATTTTCAAGGTCACCTATAACGAATCTACTCCCAACAAATTATTATTATTATTATTATTATTATTATTATTATTTATTGTCTTGTTTTATATGGCGGGACTCAGGCTATGAAGCCTGCTATTCTGTCCGACCATACGTACACCTACATGAAGAGTTAAATATACACTAAATTATCTACAGTTTAATATCCTAAGGTATCAATTAAATGTTTTTATTAACCTAATAACTTAGCTATGACCTAATCCTACTATGTTATAAGAAATTATTATTATTTATTAATCAGGTTTGACAGAGTTTCTTAAAGTGGAGGTGGTTTGACACGCTCCTAATTCCAGCAGGTAGGGAATTCCAAATTCGGCTGGCGGCGACTACAAATGATCTACTGTGGCCAGTTGCTTAGTACTGCGGTGGATGATGATCTGGTAGGGATACTAGAAGGTGATGCTAGGTAATGGAATTGTGTGGCAAGGTATTCAGGTGTGTTAAGGGACTTCATCAGAATTTACAAGTAAAAAATAAACGCAGAGAAAATTTTTTCAGAGACAAATTACTTGACATTAAAATGTGTTCGGCATTATTGAACAGGATGAGAAAATCTTGAAGTAAAATTTACTAAATTATTTTTTCATTTCCTTTCTGACTTGTGCTATTTATATTCATTTTTAATAAATGAAAAACTTATATAAAATGGAGTAAACAAATTCATTGGAGAATATTTACTTATGCACATAGAAGCTTGAGAAAAGTCCTGCAGTACAATAACCTATAATCTTTGGAATGATTTTTCGGATTAACGATAAGAGCGACAAAAAATATTTTGAAGCGATTTGAGATATCTTAACCGATTCATATGATTCTGGTTAATAAATGAATGAATTTACTTTCGCGAATTACAGCGAATTTAAGTGACAAGGCCAGTTTAAACCGAAATGTATTTATTTTAAGTACAAAAGTGCAGCGAAATTCATGGACAATAACGATCATGAAATTGTATTCCATCATCACGTGTGGGAAGGGAAACAGAAGACAGAATAAGGATTTCTCAATTTGACAAAAATATCTCTTCGTATTAATATTCTATCAAATCCCTTAATGATATGGCCATATAGGGTGAAAGCTACGGGCATGTAGAGTGAAAGGACGATTTGTTATTAATCTTGATTAGTACTATAATATAGTAAGGATTAAAGAGTTATTACCAATATTGTTTCCTCTTTATTTACCTTTCACACAAATAATTCACAAATCTCACGAATGAAACATTTTATAATTTTAGGAAAGGATTAAAGCGAAATTGAAGCGATGGGGTCAGCCCTATTTCACGAAAGAACACAAAAAATTGTTTTCTTTCTGCGAAATCGAACATAATGCGAAAAAATCGTGCATCTACCTATAACGTATTAGGGATGTTTGAACATTGCAAAACTCATGCCAGATGTCCATATTTTGCAATACTAATGAGTAATGACCTTCTTCCCATAAATGCAGCCATAATGTAATGAGAATCCTCCATTTTATTTTAAAAATTTTATTTCCACAATTTCAGTTTACATTCATTGATTGTTTCATTTCACTCGAAGGAACGTAGACTTCAGAGAAGCACCGGAGTGTAGCTGGCAGCGCTGTCACAAGTGAACATAAAAAGAAAAGTCATCTCCGTACAGGCCATGAAGATCCTTGGAGGGGTGGAAGGGAAAGGATTCCACTATCCGTAACCTCGGCACTACGTGGGGTAGAGTGGTTAGCTCTACGCCCGGCCGCCTTTGCCCCCGGAATTAACCTGATACTCATTTTTGGTGGAGGCTGAATGAACATCAAGGCCATGTGCACCTCCAGAAGTGGAAATCTCGTTTCTTAAATTTTTCGACTTCCTTCCGGGTGAACTGAGCACGCCTTTACTGCCTCGGCCAGGCAGCCCCTCACAAGTGAACGTACCTGATCTAAATCAGTCCGGATACATAGTCGTAGCCCGAAATGTTTACTAGTGTTCTTTGACTCCATATCTTAATATTATTCTTCTGCCACTTTTCCCATACGAGTGTGACGTTTCTGATGTAGTTTGTTTCGCACATGTGGACTTGGCGCAGTCTTACCGACGAATATCGTAGCTGACGCCAAACGTATGTGGAGAGATGTATTCAACTATTATGTTGTATGTATAGACAAACAAAAATTATTAGTCCACAATCCGGATGAATTAACGAGACACGGATAAAATCCCCGAGCCCACGGAGAATCGAACCCTGGATGCTCTGAAACGAAGGTCGTTATGCTGCCAAGGAATCGGAATGAGTGTGTACCGTAAGAGTTAGGAAATTCGGTTGTGAAAGTTGGTTACCCTGAGTGTATTTGTAAATGAATTTACTAAAGTTTAAGTGTTGCAGTACTGTTACACTCTTCGGCTGAATGGTCAGCGTTGCGCTCTTCGGTCAGAAGGTCCCGGGCTCAATTCCCGGCTGGGTCGAGGATTTTCATCGCACCGTCTGATTAATTCTTCTGGCTTCGGGACTGGGTGTTTGTGCCAATATTCTCTTCTTCGTATTCAGGCAACCAACACAGAAACACCCAATAGTGATTACGTCCCTCGACATAGGTTTGGCCTCGAGAAGGGCATCCTGCCGTAAAACAGGTTCAAATCTACATGTGTGTGATACAGTTCACACCGGTGATTCCAAAGATGAGAAGAAGAAGAATAATAATAAGAAGAAGTGGTGGTGGTACTGTGAATAGTGCAGTTTCAATTACATTTCAGGACTGTCTTCTGTATGTAGATGGTAAACATATACAGTGAAGTTAGAAATGTTAAAAATGCGGATAAGTACGGAGTTCGTTCTCTTCATGCTGGCAGTATTGGGAACGTTACCTGCCGTAGTCATAATCTGTCTGAAGTAACTTGAAGCAACCATCAACGTGGAGTGAAGCTTACTTCATTAGCAATGCTGCCGAAGTCTCTCATCAACGACTTCATACGGGACTAAACCACTCTCCGGGGAAATTAGTCGTTAGTTATTCAAAGACGAAGTTAGAAGGGATCTAGGATACTGAGTATATCTATCGTATACACGACTGAAGAAATAATTAAAGCTGAGATGAAATTTAGAAATTATTTTCCGAATAGAAGACGCGAAATTCTCACACGAGGGCTGTAAGTAATGTACTAGCAACGTAGTCCAGACACTTGCAGGTGATCGGGCATGCCCAGGTCAGGTGGCGGTGGTGTCGATGTGTAGTGTGCATTTGATGCGTATCCACATGAGAGTGTTGTTGCTGTGTGGCGTTGAAGTGAAGAGTGCCAATTTCACCGCTCTAAAGCATGTTTTCAAAAGGTGATTAGCGTCCGTGGATAAAAATCGAGGTTGCATCAGAATGTTATCGAGGATTACAAGACGCCTGTGACGAGAATGCATTACCGTATAAGACGGTTGCACGATGGGTCAAGGCGTTTCGTGCGGGTCAGAATGAGACTGTGAATTTGCACCGCACAGGTCGACCGTCCATTCCTCAAGATCAGATTGACATCGTGAGTGGTCTCGTTTTCGAACACCTTGGATGGACTGTCCGGGAATTATCCGTAGAGGTTGGTCTCAGTCATCAAGCGGTGTAGCACATACTGAAAAAATGTCTTAACACGAGGAAAACTGCGTCCCGTTGGGTTTCACATCAACTCACCGACGTACAGGAATGGCATCGGCATGCACTGGCTGGCATCGACCTGTATAGATATCGCAACGAAGGAGACGCATTTCTGTAGCGTATTGTCGCCATTGATGAGACATGGGCACGAGCTTACGAGGCGTCAATCGAATGAACGGCTACTCCCAGGTTCCCCACGTCCACAGACATTCCAGTGCGGTTAAGCTTATGCTGATTGTGCCATACAACTGCGAGGGTGTTGTTCTTACGCATGCTGTGCCTGAGGGACAAACCATTGACAGTGACTGTTGGTGCCGATTTCTGGAGCGACATCTGGGCCGGCTATGCGGTGCAAGCGTCCACGTTTTTTGAGAGACGATCGTCCTACCTTGTTGCATGACAGTGGAGGAATATATTTACTCAGATTCACCCATGCTAACAAGATTTCTCCATCGAATTCTATCATTCGCCTGGTGATCTGCCTCATTCCAGAGTAAAATCATATCTGAAATATTTTTCGCAAATATTCGGTGTCAGGTAGTGCACGGCCTTCCTCCTCTTCTGTGTCCGACTGAAGGTGTCGACATCAATAAAGTTTTTCGGACTTCTGATTATCCATTCCCAGAACATGCACAGCAAATTGTAATCTTCTTTCGATAATTATTTTGGGCAAGATACTCAGACCACGTCTGTGCAGGACTTATTTCCAAATGCGCTTATGGTAGTTCATTTTGAGAATTCGTCTGAGGCACCGTTGATGAAAAATTTTGAGCCCATGAAGCGACTTCACCGACATCTTCCAAGTCTCACGTTCATAGGCTATATAATCATTGACATAATAATGGACAAATAGAACTGTAACTTTATGGTTGTAGAAAGTGAAGTTGATAGCCCTATGATGCACATTCGTACGAAGTCTGAGCAGGTCATTCTAGTTCTGCTGTTTACACAGACGACTGTGCACAAATTAGCGACTGGCCTCGTCTTTGCACATGAGCACTTATAATGATGATATTGGTTTTACGTCCCACTAACTACATTTTCACAGTTTTCGAAGACGCCGAGGTGCCTGAATTTAGTCCAGCTGGAGTTCTTTTACTTGTCAGTAAATCTATCGACACGAGGATGATGTATTTAAGCACCGTCAAATACCACCGGACTGAGCCAGTATCGAATCTGCCAAGTTGGTGTCAGAAGGCCAGTACCTCAACTATCTGAGCCACTCAGCGCAGCGAGCAATTTTGGACTTATGGAGGTACGTCTTACAGATTTCCTTGTAGAGGATATTGGCTCATTTCCTCCTGATTCTTCATTTGGTATAGCTCTACAGATAGCACCGCCAAGTTACGTGAATCAGTCGGCATCTTTCAGTCCATACTGTTGAACAGCTGTGGGATCAGGTAGATTCCTAGAATTCATTTGCATACGTGAACTTGCCTTTTTACGTGTATAGTCATAAGTAATATACCCGGGGTTGGGTTCAAAACACAATTCGGTAGCCCTGAAGGTGATTTTCCTACCAAGCAAATACCGAGGGTATATGTTCATTAAGTCCATAACCGCTACATCCCCATTCTTATCCCTTTCCCGTCTTGCGTCGCCGTAAAGTTTATATAGGCTGTATTACCCCTAACACCAAGCCAAACATCATGGCTCTACAGCCCTGATGGACTTAAGTCTACAAAGCGACCTTTAGTCTGGCCGAAAGCCTGAAGATTGCGATTGTCATTGAGACAAATCCTCTCGGCCACTGTTGTTGGCTTTCTATCTCACAGTCAGATAGATCCTCGTTTACTGAGCGTCCGGCTCCTTGACTGAATGGTCAGCATAGTACCCTTTGGTTCAGAGGACCCCTGGTTCGATTCCCGAACGGATCGGTGAATTTAACCTTACATGGTTAATTCAACTGGCCCGGAGACTGGGTGTTTGTACTGTGCCCAACATCTCTGCAGCCCACAAATCATACGCTATCCTCCGTACAATAACACGCAGTTTCCTATACACGGCAGAAGCAGCACCCACCCTCGTTGGACGGTCTGCCTAACAAGGTCTGCACCAGGCTAGAAATAGTCACACGAAATTATTATTAGCGAGTGAGTGGCTGCGCGGTTTGCGTCACGCAGCTGTCAGCTTGCACTCGAGAGACAGTCGGTTCGAACCACACTGTCGATGGTTTTCCGTGGTATCCCAATGCAAATGCTGGGATTGTACTTTAATCAAGGTCCCGTTCCATTCCTACCAACTCCTAGCCATTTCCTGTACCATCGTCACCATAAGACCTATCTGTGACGGTGCTACGTAAAGAAAATTGTAAAAAGAGATCCTCACTTTTTCTCACATAGACTGAGTGGACTTCTAACGAGCCTTATGATCCAGGTAAAACTCCCTAAAAACGGAAATCCTCAGCCTGCTTCCAGTCATTGGACCGGGTCAGGAATGGAATGAATGAATTATGCCGCCATCTAGCGGGGAGGACAGGAATTGTGCCGGCTGCCGAAGCCTGCCGCATTCTTCTGGGGCAATGATAAATAACTGACAGATGAAATGAAATGATATTGTACAGTGTCACTGGAATGAATGATGACAGAGAAAACCGGAGTACGCGGAGAAAACCCTGCCCCATCTTCGCTTTGTCCAGCACAACTCTCACATGGAGTGACCGGTATTTGAACCACGGAACCCAGCAGTGAGAGGCCGGCACACTGCCGCCTGAGCCACGGTGGCTATAAAAAAGTATATCCCTGACCTGGTCGGAAATAAAACCCATAGCTTTCGGGTAAAAATTAAGCACACTACACGTAAACTGCGGGCCGGCTCAGGCGTTTAATCACAAACAATTGGACAGCTTTGCAACCTTTTTTTTATTAACTTACGAAAGAGAACTGAAATGTTTGGGGACTGAATACACTCGGTAACCCACGAGCACACTGAGCCTGGGCTTGATAATGAGAATGGTTCCGATGAAACCGGAGACTATACTGAAATTCACTTCCCGTCTCCGTTCTCCATCTCCACCACAACCAACTTATTATCAACGCCGTGCGTCTATCTGACAAGTACTTCATTCTGAAATAGTGAAGCATCAAACGAAATCACATCCTTTCACATAGCTGTACTTTGATTACGTATCATACCTATTTACTCCTTTATTGACAATGTGAAACCTACAGATTACTGACAAATACCGAGGCAAGAAGAGAAAGGTTTATTTTTATTTCATAATGCAATTTGTGTGAGGCACATGGGGACCTACAACATAAGTACCGGGATACAATTCCGCTCTCGTGCAACGACTGTCAGTGGCAGTCAGAAATAATAGTTCACAGTTCAAAAAGCTGAAAAAACCACCTGTGAGTGGGGTTGCAAAATAAAATGTTTCCAGGAATGTTGTAAATATTGTAGTCTCGTCATTCGGAAGGTAAAAACGAACTCATGATCCCCTCATGACAACATTTCTGCAGGTAGAGGGCGGTTTGAATATAAACCAAAGTACACATTATTATTATTATTATTATTATTATTATTATTATTATTATTATTATTATTATTATTATTATTATTATTATTATTATTATTATTATTATAGAATACGCCAAGAATCTTATTCCCATACCGTGTTAAGGCCCTTCCTGTTTTGTTTATGACGAGTGCTGAGCTGTCACATCGACCTTTCGCTGGAGAATTGGATTTTCCGTGGAGTTTAAATTCCACGCGAGCGGCGTAAACACTGTACACAGAAACGCCGGTCAGCTGCGCGGTGTTTTTCACCACGTCTTCCACACTCCACGGCGGATTCTAATCTCGTAGGCTACTGTAAACGTTTAAAACAATTTAGTTTAGATTTCCTACTTAATTTTTCTCCACTTTTGTTAGCTTTAAAGTATTTTACAGGGGACTCAAGCGTCACAGCATCACACACGTCTTGCTCACAGCTGGCAGCCATTATGAATACTGAACATACCGTTGCAGCCAGTATTGCCAACAGTTTTCGTGGATCCATCTTCAACGTTGCACATATTATACGAACTTATCAGCAATGGAATGAACTCGAACAAAGCTTACTAAGTACAGTGCAATAAGATCTCAGTATCATATTAAATAATTATTATTTTGCTACATACACCACTGAGAACAATAACTATTCATAGCCATCTACGTATGAAATATAAGAGTTGATAACGAACCCGAATAACATACAACCTGTGATATATTTTCGATATTTATACAGGGCAAAAATGTTTAATTCGTCAAGTCAGTTCACCAGAATATCTAACCAAACTGAAGGAAGCTCCTGACTTCAGGAACAAGTAACAAACCTAGGGAACTATTTGGCGCTGCGGAAGCGTTTTCACCGACCGGAAATCTGACTAACATCAAAGGGACCGCTAAGGTCTTAAGTTGACTCTCAGTATAGTACACGCAGATGCGTTGTGCTATTACCACTCGTGTTTTTGTACGAACTCAAGTCAAGAAAAGCGTGAAAGCAGTAGCTTTTGTCAATATTTGAGAAACAGTGTAAATAGCGTTTATGTTCAAATATCAAATTTAATCTCTCTGTCCATATTTTATTCATAGTGTTGTAAACACAAATGTGCTATTGAACCTCGCACCTTCTTCATCCTTAAATTATATTGCATTTTTCGGTTAAGAAATATATAATTAAATAAATAAATAAATTAATAATAATAATAATAATAATAATAATAATAATAATAATAATAATAATGTAGTGATTATATATTTTTACTTCTAGGTGTAACATTACTTGTAACAATTTCATCATTTACCTTTATAATTAGTTACTTTCTGTCCGACTCGCTGGCTGAACGGTCAGCGTATTGGCCTTCAGCTCAGAGGGTCCTGGGTTCGATTCCCGGCTGGGTCGGGGATTTTAACCTTAATTGGTTAATTCCAATGGCACGGAGGCTGGGTGTATGTGTTGTCTTCATCATCATTTCATCCTCATCACGACGCGCAGGTCGCCTAAAGGAGTCAAATCAAAAGACCTGCACCTGGCGAGCCGAACATGTCCTCGGACACTCCCGCCACTAAAAGCCATACGCCATTTCATTTTTAGTTACTTTCTATTACTTTGGTTAGTCAGTTAGCCTATACTTACAGTCTACTAGTATTCAAATTACGGTTATTTTTTAATTTCTGAAGGTTGTCATGTAAGCATCATACGCCAAAATAATACATTTAAAAATAAATAAATAAATAAATAAATAAATAAATAAATAAATAAATAAATAAATAAATAAATAAATAAATAAATAAATAAATAAATAAATAAATAAATAAATAAATAACAACACAACACAACAATTTCCTGTACGTCGCACTGACACGAATAGGTCTAATAGCAATGATGGGATAGGTGTGAGAAGGAAGCGGCCGTGGCCTTAATTAAGGTACAGCCCCAGCATTTGCCTGGTGTGAAAACGGGAAACTACAGAAAACCATCTTCAGTACTGCCGACGGTGGTGTTCGAACCCACTTTCTCCCAAGTGCAAGTTCACAGATGCGTTCCCCTTACAGCACGGCCAACACGCTTAATAATAATAGTAATAATGATAATAATAATGATAATCATATGTCTCAGGAGTGGTCAACTGCAGACCTCTCGAGTTGACGTTTTTGGGTGACCGCACCTATAACGGCCACCAGCGAACCCACATTCTTGGTGCTACGAGAAGACGTCTCGGACATACTCGACATAGCCTTATTAAAACATACATCACACGAGCATAGCATGACGGTAATAAACGACCTAGGGTCCAGGCACCAACCAGTGCTGTTTACGCTCAATTCTAACCCAGAGGAATATGAGAAAAATTCCAAGAGATGGCTTGCTTAACTACAAAGTAGCTACGTTGATGTAAGTTTTTTTTTAGTTTTTACAATTTGCTTTACGTCGTACCGACATAGATAGGTCTTATAGTGACGATGAGATGGAACAGGCCTAGGAGTGTGAAGGAATCGGCCGGGGCCTTAATAAAGGTACAGCCCCAACATTTGCCTTGTGCGAAAATGGGAAACTACAGAAAAACCATGTTTAGGGCTGCCGACACTGGGGTTCGAACACACTATCTCCCGGATGCAAGCTCACAGCTGCGTGGCCATAACCGCACAGCCAGCTCACCCGATCACACCTTCACTTGAATGAATAATGAACTCAGATAAACCGAGCTCGATAGCTGCAGTCGCTTAAGTGCGGTCAGTATCCAGTATTCGCGAGATAGTAGGTTCGAACCCCACTGTCGGCAGCCCTGAAGATGGTTTTCCGTGGTTTCCCATTTTCACACTAGGCAAATGCTGGGGATGTACCTTAATTAAGGCCACGGCCCCTTCCTTCTCACACCTATCCCATCATTGCTATTAGACCTATCCATCATTACATCTTGCATTGAGATTCTTGTGCTTAGTGAAGTTTAGTGATACTTTATAAGTGACAGTAATGCTGAGTTTTATTTAAGTCTACATTTTTTGCTTTGGACTAGTTTGTACATGATTTATAACTATAGCCATAAGACTATAAACACTTAATACCGCAAATACCAAACCTAAGCAGATTTAGTACCTCCGTTTTCTTTGAAATCTAAAGGATCCTTAGGTACCGCCTCTGACAGCTGATGTATGATATGATAATATTCCAGTGACATTAGCACTAATTATGACTCGCAGATTTGTGGGTGCCTTTAAAGATGCTGGAAAATCTGACCTTGAACACATGGAAGGAATTTTATAAGTACTAAGACGGATAATAGCCTTATAGCAGGACGTCTTGCCAGTCCTATAACGTGTATGTTGTTTGGGTCATCAGTCCATAGAGCGGTTTGATGCAGCTTTCCATGCCACCCTACCCTGTGTTAACCATTCCATTTCTGCACGACTACATCATCTTACATCTACTCTAATCTGATCTCATATTCATATCTCGGTCTACCCCTATCGTTTTTACCACCTACACTTCCCTCAAACACTAACTGAACAAGACCTTGGTGTCTTAGTATGTGTCCTATCATTCTCCCCTTCTGGCCAAATTTCGCCAATCGTTCTCCTCTCACCAATTCGATTCAATATCTCCTCATTTGTGATTCGATCTATCCATCTCGCTTTCAGCGCTCTTCTGCTGAGCCCATAATTCTACCTTGCTGAAATTTCAACTACAAGATGGAGTGCATCCATATTTTTATTGCAAGCTCACCTCGATTTCCGTGGCATGCCAACTCGCAGCTGGAGGTGACCCACCAAAACATCGAAGGAGGTCGGAACATTTCGGAAGACCTCGGGTAATTAACAATAAAATTCTGGCTAATAACCCTCATTGTGGGAGGTTTCGGCACTGTCATTAACAAAGAAGTTAGTAATTAAGAATTTTTGGAAATATTTGATGAAGCTAAGTCCACAGGGTGGAACTGTATTTTATTAGGCTCTAAGAAAAGGTAACATCTATTTTAGCCGAGTGGAACATACGTGTCAAGGATATACGGTCAAAATCCGCGGGAAATATCGTGCACGAAATTATTTACGCCCGTTAAAGAAATAGGAAAAATCAGCCAAGAACACCGTTTTGACTAGAAAAACAGGTGGAACCTCAGGGATGAGTCTCAAAGAAATAGGTCCAGAAGTCATCAAATGGAATGTTTGCACAACAGTAAATAACGCCACGCTAAGCGTCCCTAGAGAATGCATATAAATACCCCTCCTTAAGCAAGAAGAGGCAGTCATCATTTAATTGTCCGAGAGGGTGAATCTACGTCAGGTGACATTAAGAAGAAGACTTATAGTGGGCAAAGTAGACTTGAAGAATCTCTGAAGTCACTTGGCTTGAGGGATGAACATTTTACCAAGTGGTAATGGTGAGCGAAGACAATTTAGATATGAAAAAATTATATTTATGACATCCATCCTGGTCGGGGAGAAAACTTAAGTTAAATATGTAGGATTCCTAAACTTCTGCGTAGGGAGATAGCAGATTCATAGATAGCTCTTTGAATGATTGCGGACAAGGTTATTTTGACAATCAGTAAGAGAGGAATCTTGTAGTCTGGCAGAGAAAGCTTTTGGTCTCACGGTAATTCACATCTATGGGACACCTGGAGGAAAAGCAGTTGGAAATTTAGAGGAACTGCATCACTTCAAGTCTCGACACGAGGCTCAGCGGTTTAATTGTTGTATGTGTGTACAGAACAAAATTTAGTGTTAAGTTTCAAGAAGGAAATCAATGTATGTTGCCTCAAGACGAGTGGAGAATCAGTGTATTTATAAGGTAGTATTTAAGCGAAGAATGTGTCCTGCAATTATGAGGGGCTAAGTCCTGAGGTGGCTGGCGTAAGATAAAGCCAGGATAATGCCACGCCAAGCGCGAAAATTATAGGTCTGTCTAATTTAAATAGTATGCTTTTGTAGCTAGAGATGTAAATGGTTGTCTGTTTAACTTAATTAATGAATGAATTAATTGATATTAACTTAGCGTTCTATATGTTTCGTGTGTAAAGTTAAGTATGGTGCGATGATGATGATGATGAGTGCCTTGTCGTTATTCCATTGTGGAGGCTAATTGTCTGTTAGGTATGTCAGCGCGTGGAAAGTTAAACTGTGTTCAAATTTGTTTAAAATAATTTAGAAGTGAAGTTAAATTTTGCAATGAAAATCAATGAAATAATGTTCGGGCCAGTGAAAGCTGTAATAATGATGACGATAAAATCGTTATGAGTGTGGTATGGTCAAATAACGACGTATCCAAATAATAATAATCACGTCAGGATATAAATTTGAGATGATGATAATTATGCGCTCAGCAGTTAGGTAAGTGAAATTTGCAGTTTGTATCGAAATCCAGTAAAGTATGATAAAGTTGGCATTTTTTCGAATTTTAAATTTTGCTTCTGGGATCGGGAAAATTTTCGAGAAGTTAATTGTGAGATCATTATAAAGTTGTTTGGTCATGAGATTGCTTGTATTTATAAAAGTTTCAAGCAAGAAGAAACTGGATTGTAATGGAAATGAAAGATTAGGAGAATAATTAGGAAGATGTTAAATGCGGAGTAAGCCTGTATTTTATGAGTGATGTAGAATAAGCAGGACGCCGAGAATAGAGGCCATTTAGTTCGATGGAAAGGAGTTTTGTGACATGGTGTATGTGTAATATTTCTGAGACAGGTTGTAGGCCTATATGAGGAGCGTTGTCCTGTAGCAATCCAGAACGATTGAAGAATGTATGGGTTGTCAAATCCAAATGAGTGCGTCGTAACACCTATTTTAAGTACAAGTTGATGTTCTCCCATGATTATTATTTTATGTAAGACCGTAGGTAACGGCAGTAAAGTCTAGGTGACGATTCTATTCGATACGAGCTAACTGCATTTCTGATAGCCGACCTCACGAACAAAGTACATTCTGACACGCGGTCAAGATAATACTTAATTACCGAAAAAATTGAATTCTATTCTGTATCTTTGCGAGATGAAAATATCGCTGACTGAAAACATTGCGTGTGTGAAAAATGAATTTTATTAGAATGAGAGTTTAGCTTGCGTAGGTTGATGAGAAGTCACTTCACTGGACAGTTCACAATTATTCATTATTAGGAGTGCTGACATGGCAGGGCAGTTGGAAGCTCACACTCGAGTTATGCCGTGAATACCGTGATGGTTGTGATTATTGTTTTCAGTTATATTACGTAATGTCAAACGAGACTTCAGTTTATTTATATTTAGCGAACTTCGCCGCATGTGTTTAAATTGTAATGAGAAATTATATTTAAACTATTCGAACATGTCGTTTAATTTCGATTTTACGATTTATCGCAGGAAATAGACACAGTAATGTTTCCAGATTCGATTTAATTTCTGTGGCGAATTTCATTTAATGTGTTAGCGTTTCAACGAGGATCAGGTTTAAATATTCGGACATTGTGTTAAAGTTTTGATTTCGCCTGGCAGTATGAATGATGTGTAGATAGACTACCATAACATTGGCTCAACGATAGATTTAGGATGCCGCGTGTATTATATAATTTAAGGATGAGTAGACGTTGTAAAGTTGACTCATCGACAGGATTACAGCGCCGTCTGTACATAGCCAAATCATAGGTTAGACATTTTTACGAATCGACCTGAACGATGTTAGTGTTCGCAGTAGTGGATACGTTATTTGCAGATGCTATTTGAGCCATGTTTCGGCATAATTCTTACTAAACGGAACGTGCTCCCATAATAGCGTTGCATCAGTAGCGGCAGGAATGTAAGGGTTGTCCCACGTGGAAACCTGGCTAATGGAGACTGATCACTACTACTTAGCCGCGTGTGTTCAAGTTAGATGAACTTTCATTTATATTTGTTTCTTTCTATACTTTAAGATTTATTGTTTGGGTGTCCAGTATATTATGATAGTGCCGTGTGTTGACACTTAGTTGATTTTTGTAGGATTTACACTGCGAATGCGGTTTCGAATCGTCGGCTGTTAACATATTTTATTTTCATTTTTCGTTATTCACAATATTTATGTGAGACGTTGATCTACCGATCACTTGTAGTTTGGTTTAATGGGACATGTGTAGGTAGACAGATTTTTAATTGTAGTCGTACTTATAGAGAATTGGAAAAACCTCCTGTTGTTTATTTTATATTGTGGACTTGTATTTCAACGAATTTAACGACGTAACTGTTTCATAACTTGAAAGTTGGTTTAGTAAGAACATTTTCAAGTGATTTATCACTTTTCTTTATCTTTATTGTTTGGCATTTTCTTCAAAATGCGTAAAGAATTAGTGTTTTCCTGCATTTCGCAGTTTAGTTACTTCAGAACGATGTAACGTAAGATCCCATCGGATCAAGTGTTGTTGGTTCCTTCTTAACATCTGTTTGGTGTGATGCATGTTTCAGCATCGGGATTCCCCTGTAACTTAAGGGTGTCACGAGATGACAATACATGGTGGAATTTTATTTTATGATTGTGACAATTGCTGTTAACTTGTAATGAACACCAAGGTTTCAAGTAATACTTTGCTATCTATCCAAAGTAATTAATAGTCGATTTGGGTCGATTAAAGATCCATTCTGGGATTGTTCCAATATCCGATAGGTTATTCGACTCGTGGGTAACCATAATTAAATGTAAATCTTGAATTCCACTTTTTGAAGGTCAGATTTTCCACGGATCGTCTGGGTTAAGTCTGTCATCGTTTGGATCAATGTTGCCCGATTTTCAGGTTTTCTATTCTTGTTTCTGGTTTTTGCTGTCCACGAATCTTATATTGCGTTTCATTCTTTGGAAGACAATAATAAATAATTTCAATATAACTTTATCACCCGCGTTATGCATTGTGACTGCGTTATAACATTTTGTGACAAATTTAACTGACTTTCTTGCCCATTTAATAAACAAATTATCGTGATTTACATTGAGTAAATATTTTAGTAAGCACATTTTTGCTCCTCATTTGAAGCAGTTATGCTCTCCTCTGAACCCTATCGTCTGGTCGATGAAGCAGGAAAGGACTCGGAACGACCCCAAAATCCGAGAGTACGACATTGCTTTACCGAAGCAGCTGAGGCAGACGACCAACGATGGAACGGTAAGTTCAAGGTTTCACTGTAACACCACATTTCGGAACCATCTATTCTCTTTCTTTCTGGGCTAGTTATCGTGCATGCTTCACTTCCATACAATGCCACATTCCAGTTGAAAGTCTTCAAAACCGTCTTTCTAATTCTTGTTGTTCGAAGTGAGCACATTATTCTTTTCTTAAGAAAGAACTTCTTCGCTTGTGCCTGTCTGCATTTTACGCCCTCCTTACTTCTGCCATCATTAGGTATTCTGCTACCCAGGTAACAATGTTCATGTACTTCCTCTAAAACATTTCCTGATCTAAATTTTTCTGCATCACCCGACTTCATTGTTTTTGGATTTATTTTCATCTTGTACTCCTTCTCCAAAACTGTGTCCATACCAGTCAGCTGTTTCTCCAGATTTTCAGCAGACCAGATAAAATAACAATATCTTCCGTAAATCTCAGACTTTTGATTTCCTCTCCTGGGATAGTGATTCTGTTTCCAAATTCCTCTCCAATTTCCTTTATCGCCTATTCTATGTAATCATTGAAAAGCAGAAGGGACAAAACTGCATCCTTACCTCACTCCGTTCTGGTTTGCTGCTTCTTTCCACAATACCGGGCTGAGTGGCTGAGACAGCTGAGGCGCTGGCCTTCTAACCCCAACTTGGCAGGTTCGATCCTCGCCCAGTCCGGTGGTATTTGAAGGTGCTCAAATATGTCAGCCCCGTGTTGGTAGATTTACTGGCACGTAAACCAACTCCAGCGGGAGTGAATTTCGGCACCTTGGCGTCTCCGAAAACCGTAAAAGTAGTTAGTGGGACGTAAAGCAAATAACATTTTTATTGTAATTGTTTCTTTGCACAGCCTTCAATTCTTATCACTGCCGACTGACTTTTGTACAGATTGTAGATAATTCTTTTCTCGGTATCTGCTCCCGATCACCTTCAGAATCTCAATTAGCTTGGCCCAATCACCATTATCGAATACCTGTTCTCGATCTACGAATGCCACGAACGTATGTTTATCTTTCTTAATTCTATCCTCTAAGATCAGACGTAAAGTCAGGATTGCTTCACGGGTTTCTACATTTCTTTTGAAGCCAAACTGATCTCCCTACCGCGCTAGATAGCTGCAGTCGTTTAAGTGCGGCCAGTATTCAGTATTCGGGAGCCCTCAAATGGTTTTCCGTAGTTTCCCATTTTCACATCAGGAAAATGCTGGGGCTTTACCTTATTTAAGGCCACGGTCACTTATTTCACACTCCTAGCGCTTTCTTGTCCCATCGTCGCGGTAAGACCTATCTGTGTCGGTGCGCCGTAAAAGAACTTTAAAAAATATCTTCTCCCAAGTCTGCTTCAAATTGTATTTTCATGTAAGTAATATGTGTTAAAATTTTGTAAGCGTGAGATACTAATGGTGCGGTAGTTTTCACACTTGTCAGTATCCGATTTCTTGGGAATAGGTATATCATAATTCTGTCTAAAATCGGATGACATTTCTCCTGTAACATACATCTTAGACACTAAATGGAATAACCTCCCCATCTGGTTTCTCCTAAGGCGATCAGTAATTCTGGGGGTATATCATGAATTCCAGGTGACTTGTTCCTATTTAGGTCTCTGAGGGCTCTGTCGAATTCTGACTTTAGAGTTGGGTCTTCCGTTTCATCATCATCAACAGTTTCTTGTTTCAGAACCTTATCATCTACTTTCTCTTGATACAAGTGTTTATTTTCCTGCTTTTCTTCTGCCTTGTCTTTTTCCCTAAAAGAGGTTTTCCATCTTTGCTGTTAATATTCACACCAAAAAAAAAAAAAAGGCGGCCGGGCGTAGAGCTAACCACTCTACCGCATCACGTGCCGTGGTTAACAATGGTGGAAGCCATTACCTTCCACTGCTCCAAGGGCCTTCATGGCCTGTACGGAGGTGACTTTACCTTGCTTTTGCTGTTAATATTCATACACCTAGTTTTCTTTTCTCCAAAGGTTTCCTTGCTTTTCCTGTATGCAGCATCTACTTATCCTACAAACATACAACCTTAAACGTCCTTGCACTTGTCTTTCAGCCATTCTTCATTAACTGACCTGCACTTCTATCTACTTCATTCTTTAATCGCCTGTATTCTTCACCGCCCTCCTCATTTATTGCATTCCTATATTTTCTCCGTTCATCAATCAGGTCTAGTATCTCCTGAGTCATCCACTGATTTTTCTTCCTAAACTTTTTCTTCAGTAGCCCTATTGATCTCATTCTTCACGACTGTCTGCTCTTCATCTCTTGTGTTTCGTTCAGCCTTTTAATTTAGTGCTTGAGCAACACGTTCGTTAAAACAATCCCTCACACTTTTTTTCTTTCAACATCTAGATCTATCTCGTTCAATTCGTTCCTTTCTTCAATTTCCTCAACTTCAGATGGCATTTCATGACCGCCACACTGTGGTCAGAGTCCACGTCTATTCCTGGGAACAACTTGCAATCCAAGATGTTTTTGAACTCTGCCTAATGATAATGAAGTCTTTTGACACCAATTATTAGCAAGGACTAAATTATGATCGGTGCAGAATTCGACTAACCGACTTTCTCTTTCATTCCTTCGTCCCAGTCCTGCATTTCCCATGTTTGATTCTGTGATGATGATTCTGTAGTTGTCAGACCCAACAGTATCCTTTTCTTCCTGCCAGCGTACTTATACCAATTGCATATAATTTTAGTCTATCCATTTCCATTTCCCTCTTCAGATTATCTAACCTACCACAACGATTCAGACTCCAAACATGCCACGCTCCGACTCGCAGAATGTCTGTATCTATCTTCCTAATGATTGCCCCCTCCTGTGCAGTCTACACTGGGAGATCCGAACGGGGGACTATTTTACCCGGAAGGAAGCCATCGTCAGTGCATCATTCATTTATACAGAGAGAGCTGAATGTTCTCAGGAGTTAGTTACGGATGTAGTTTCCTGTTGCTTTCAGTTGTGTAGCAGTATCAACACAGTTGAACCATGTTAAGAATTCTATTACAAGGCCATCTTCGGTCAATCAACCAGACTGCCGCCGTTGCAAATTCCGAAAGGCTGCTAAGCCAGTTTCGATGAACCATTCGTTAGTCTGGTCTCTCGGCAGACACCCGCCGATATGGTTGCACCTACGGTTTTTGGCTATCATCTTAATTGGGTCGCGCAAGCATCTCCATCGCGGCAATTCCACGTGGTTCACAGGAGATGATAACGTGTATAGGACCATGTAATATACTTACGTCAGCGAAGCTCGCCGTTAATAGACTTGGCATTAAAATGTTAAATTCTCAAGTTCTGGAATCGAAGCAAAGCTGGCCCCACTGTGTAGTGGTAGCCTGCCTGCCTCTTACCCGTAGGCTCTGTGTTCAATTGCCAGCCAGGTCAGGAATTTTTACCTGAACCTGAGCGCTGGTTCGTGGTCCAGTCAGCCTTCGTGATTACAATTGAGGAGCTATCTGATGATGAGGTGGCGGTCCCGGTCAAGGAAGCAAAGGAAAACGGCCGAGAGGATTCGTTGTGCTGACCACGCGAGATCTCATAACCTGCAGGTCTTCTGGTTGATCAGCGGCTGCTTTGCAGGCCATGGCCCATCGGGGCTCTTGCGCCATGGGGTTTGGTTTGGTTTGGTTTGGTTTGGTTTGGTTTGGTTTGGTTTTGAGTCGAAGCAGATTTCACACATCATTTCACTCTTAGCGGAAACATAAAATTTTATTTTGATTGTATAGCCAAGTTCATTTTATATCCGAATAGACTAGAACAGTTAAACCAGTAATTCCCGTTGAACATTCAGTACCTTCTTGCCGCATAAGAGAAAATACTGAGCCGGGCTGAATAGCTCAGACGGTTCAGGCGTTGGCCTTCTGACCCCAACTTGGCAGGTTGGATCCTGGCTCAGTCCGGTGGTATTTGAAGGTGCTCAAATACGTCAGCTTCATGTCGGTAGATTTACTGGTACGTAAAAGAATTTCTGCGGGACAACATTCTGGCCCCTCGGCATATCTGAAAACCGTTAAAGTAGTTAGTGGGACGTAAATCCAATAACATTATTATTATAGAAAATATTGCTCAACGCTACATTGACTACATTGGGCGACTTGGCCGTGTGGTTAGGGGTGCACAGCCGTGAGATAGTGGGTTCGACCTCCCACTGTCGGCAGCCTTGAAGACAGTTTTCCGTGGTTTCCCATTTTCACCCCAGGTAAATGCTGGGGCTGTACCTTAATTAAGGCCACGGCCACTTCCTTGTCACTCCTATTCCACCGTCGCCATAAGACCTATCTGTGTCGGTGCGACGTAATGCAAATTGTAAAAAAGAATTTACTATAAATCCTTTGATCTTCGCGTGTGTTAAATTTTTCTCGTTCCTGTTTTCTCCCTTCGATACATCCCACATTTACGTATTGCACAATTTATTATATCTGCGTATGAGACAGTAAAGGCGTGTACGGTTCACTCGGAAGGACGTGCGTTCGATTCTCCGTCAGGAAGTCGAAAAATGTAAGCCAAGAGACTTCCACCTACGCAGGTGCAGTCAGTCTACACACAAAAATAAATGAATACCGGATTAATTCCTGGGAGGTAAAGGCAGCCGAAGTTTCTTGGAGGCGTGGAAGGTAATAACTTCCACTATTCTTTACCACAGCAGTAGTATAAGTCACGGGTTCCGGATCTCGGAAGAGGCCTCCACCTCACGCGGGAAATTAGAATTTTGGCGGGAGGTTTGAATTTTGGCGCGAGATTTGAATTTGTAAACAAAGCCACGTGCTTTTTGACAGCTGTCATCCGACAACAACGCATCGCTAACCTCAGTGCTGCCATCTCGACGGGCCTAAACCTCGGTGCTGCCTACTAAACCTTACTAACGCGAGATTTGAATTGGTAAACAAAGCCGCGTGCTTTTTTGACAGCTGTCATCCGCCATCTTGCACCGCTAACCTTAGTGCTGCCCTATTTACGGCACTGCTGGTAATTTAAAATCCACGTGCTTTTATGACAGCTGTCATCCGCCATCTTGCATCGCAAACCTCAGTGCTGCACTCTTTAACTACTTACCTTTGAAATGTGGTGGCGGCAATTTGAAAAATTCCACGTGATCTTGTTTGGAAACAAACCCACATGGTTTCTTGACAGCTGACAGCAGCCATCTTTAATTAACAGAGCATCGTGCTGCTATCTTTAGCTACATACCTTTAAAATATAGTGGCAGTAATTGTCATCCGCCATCTTGCATCGCTTACCTTAGTGCTGCCCTCTTTACGGTACTGCGGGTAATTTAAAATCCACGTGCTTTTTTGACAGCTGTCATCCTTCATCATGCATCGCATGCCTCAGTGCTGCACTCTTTAGCTACTACCTTTGAAATGTGGTGGCGGTAATTTGAAAAATTCTACGTGGTTTTTAACAACTGTCATCCGCCATCTTGCATCGTTTATCTCAGTGCTGCTATCTTTACGGTACTAAACCTTATCGTGGTGGTGGTGGGAAATTTAAAATCTACGTACTTTTTGACTGCTGTCATCCGCCATCTTGCATCGCTTACCTCATTCCTGCTCTCTTTACGGTACTGAACCTTATCGTGGTGGTGGTGGTGGTGGTGGTGGTGGTGGGAAATTTAAAATCTACATGCTTTTCGGCAGCTGTCATCCGCCATCATGCATCGCTTGCCTCAGTGCTGCTATCTTTACGGTACTGAACCTTATCATGGTGGTGGTGGTGGGAAATTTAAAATCCACATGCTTTTCGACAGCTGTCATCTGCCATCTTGCATCGCTTACCTCAGTGCTGCTATCTTTATGGTACTAAACCTTATCGTGGTGGTGGGAAATTTAAAATCCACATGCTTTTTGACGGTTGTCATCCGCCATCTTGCATCGCTTACCTCAGTGCTGATATCTTTACGGTACTAAACCTTATCGCAGTGGTGGTGGTGGTGGTGGTGGTGGTGGTGGTGGTGGTGGTGGTGGGAAATTTAAAATTCACATGCTTTTTGACAGCTGTCATCTGCCATCCTGCATCGCTTACCTCAGTGCTGCTATCTTTACGGTACTAAACCTTATCGTGGTGATGGTAGGAAATTTAAAACCTACATGCTCTTTGACAGCTGTCATCCGCCACCTTTAATCAAGAGAGCACCGTGCTGCTATCTTTACGGCACTGCGGGTAATTTAAAAAAATTCCGTCAGCTGTCATCCGCCATCTTTAATCAACAAAGCATCGTGCTGCTATCTTTAGCTACACACATTTAACATGTGGTGGCGGCAATTTGAAATTTTATCCAGCTGCCATCTTTAATCAACTGAGTACCGTGCTGCTATCTTTAGCTACTAATTTTGAAATGTAGTGGCAGGTAATTTAAAAAAATCCGTTTTGCTATCATCATTAAACATTAGTGCATTCGCGAACCTAACCTCTCATCTACTATCTTGAAGGAGACTATCCTGAGTTTACGACAAGATAGCCTCTCCGACGCTAAATAGCGCTTAGAGGCTACTACACAAGATGGCGGTGGCTGTTATGGCTACCTCCTCCACCTCCACCTCCTCTACCTCCTCCGCCTCCTCTACCTCCTCGGCCTCCTCTACCTCATCCTCTGCCAAGGCATAGCTTTATCGAACATGCATCACCGAGGCAAGAGTATGCAGCGATAACATCATTGTGCATTTTTAGACGTGTGGATTACAGGAGAAACATAACAAGACTAGAATCGAACACTGCACTCGATGTCGTTAACTTCAACATGTGATTAGAACATTGATTGATGTGTTCTCAAACACTATATAAGTGATCAAGACTAGAATCGAACACGGTTCTCGATACAACATGTGTTTAGAACATGTCAGGGGATACATTTGTTCTATGAAGATCAGATCGAAACATATCAAGACTAGAATCGAACACTGCCCTCGATGTCGTTAACCCCAACACGTGATCAGAACATTGATTGATGTGTTCAGATCACGAAACAAGTGATCAAGACTAGAATCGAACACGGTACTCGATACAACATGTGTTTAGAACATGTTACGGGATATTTTTGTTTTAAGAAGATCAGATTAGAACATAAGAAGACTAGAATTGAACACTGTACTCGATGTCGTTAACTTCAACATGTGATTAGAACATTGATTGATGTGTTAAGAACACTAAATAAGCAATTAAGACTGGAAGAGAACACTGTATTCGATACAACATGTGTTTAGAACGTGTCAGGGTATACCTTTGTTCTAAGAAAATCAGATTACAAAAGACGTGATTAAGACTAGAATTCTAAAAGATTGAGGAAATGTAATGCTGTTGATGTGTTCAAAACACTAAATAAGTAACCAAGACTAGAATTGAACACTGTACTCGATACAACAAGTGTTTAGAACATGTCAGGGGATACCTTAGTTCTAAGAAGATTAGATTGAAACATAACAAGACTAGAATGGAACACTGCACTCGATGTCGTTAACCTCAACATGTGATCAGAACATTGATTGATGTGTTCAGAGCAAAAGTACAAATTCAATGATTTGCCTAGTACGAAAATCAAAAACACACTATGCACATCTCGCGTGGTTAACTCGCTCAGTAAACGATATATAACTCCATTGATTTGCCCAGTGCGAAAATCAAAAAACACACTGTGCACATACAGCGTAGCTGACTCGATCAGTAAACGATATAGCAACACTTCAAATGATTTGCCTTGTCTTGTGCGAAAATCAAAAACATACTGCGTAGCTAACTCGCTCACCGCACTGCTAAGACGCTCAGTAATCGCAAATTCACGGGTAATCGACTAGAACACTAATATACGTTATGTAAAAAAAGAAAACCATACTGCGTAGCCAACTCTCTCGGTCACTCGCTTAGTAATTGCAAATATATCACAACGCGACTAGAACACTGATATTCGCATACACGTTACTCTTGTTTCCGAAACACACGGACAAGAATGTTGCGAGATTCTACACCTCACATACTTACATGTTAAAGAATAGGGGAATGAAAAAAGTAATAAATCATAAAATTTTGTATGCATGTTGTCTCCTCCAAGTTGTAAGAGCAAATGGAAGCAGTACTGTGAGTTTCTGCTACAGATTGCTTAGAACGTGAACGGAAGTGGCATGTTATCTCAGCAAATAATACGCATGACCTTGTTCCTGCATACACGCAAGTCAGACACTTACAGAAATAAAATTATGGATACCGCGATTCAAATCCTGGCAACTTACTACCTTTTGCCGTCAGGAAGGGCATCCGGCCAGATCCTTATGTTTCATGTAATTACACGTTGCCAGGAAGACTGACGATCGCGCAGGAGAGGGCTAGGAGCAGCTAGCTAACCCCTAGCATTTGCTATTTTCAGGGCTGCTGACAGTAGGGGTTGGAACCCGCTATCTCTATGTTTTATTCACAGACATGATAGAAGTATGGAGAATGATTGTGGGTACAAGATGTTGATGGTGATTCATCTGTCGGATTGGGACGTTAGGCCTTGTGCAGGCTTCTTCACCAGGAGTAGCCTATGTGCCGGCACCGGGTTTACCCTCTTCCTACTGTCGTATACATCCTCGGTGAGGTGGTTGTATACAATTTCTAATAAATAAAGTGTATACTAAAAGCCTGCATTGAATTCTAGAAGAGTAAGGGCATATAACGCTGTTGATGCTGATTTACATGTCGGATGGTGGCGTTAAGCTTTGGGAGTAGGCTATGTGCCGGCACTGGGTTTTACCTTTTCCGTACTGTTATATATTACATCCTCGGGGAGGTAGTAGTATACAATTTTGAATAACTAGAGGGTGTGCTAAAAGCCTGCATTTAATTCTAAAAGATTGAGGAAGTGTAATGCTGTTGATGGTGATTCACATGTCGGATGGGGACTTAAGCGGTGAGCAGACCCCTTCGACAGGAGTAGGCGATGCGCCAGCACCGGATTTACCCTATTCGTACAATCATAATATTTTATCGTAGGAACTTACACCAGCTAAATGCTAGGAAGCAATACTAAGGAAATTACCTACACGGTCAAGAAAATGCCATTGCACTGTTATCGATCTTTAAGTTACAGGTGTCTTATCATACACACCGTGTCCTCGCAGTTTGCTCAAGGTTAGTACAGCCGGAAAGCAGTGTACAATTTCAGTTAACGCATGCATTCTTTCCTCGCTCTCACTGACTGTGTAAAACAGAGATACTATGTCAAAGACAGTGTTCTAAAGAGTTATACTTTCGGTTGGGACTAGTACCCCACCTAAGCGGTTTTACCTGTTATGCGGAACAAGGATCGAACCTGCTATGTTAACAACAAAAGACGTACCCAGTGCTGGAACTTATTTAATACTTAGTGCCAGCACATAGCCTCCTCCCAAAGCTTAACGCTCGAACTACACTAAGAGGCGGCTAGCTGCTTCCTAATCCTAGCCCTGTTTTACAACCGGATGTCCTTCCTGACGTAACAGGACCGGGATTAAAAGTCTGTTTCACAGCCAAGTGCCCTTCGTGACGCAACAACTAAGATTTTAAATCTCAAGAATCTGTTTTAAAACTAGTTGCCCTTCCTGACGCAAGAATCGAAGTTTTAAATCGCAAGAATCGGTTTATCAACCGGATGCCCTTCTTGACGCAACAACTAAGATATTAAATCGCAAAAAATCTGTTTTACAGTCGGATGCCCTTCTTGTAGCAACAACTAAGATTTTAATTCGCCGATGACAGCTGTCGAAAAGCATGTGGATTTTAAATTTCCCACCACCACCACCACCGCCACCACGATAAGGTTTAGTTCCGTAAAGATACCAGCACTGACGTAAGAGATGCAAGATGGCGGATGACAGCTGTTAAAAACACGTATAATTTTTCAAATTTGCGCCACCACATTTCAAAGGTAGTAGCTAAAGAGTGCAGCACTGAGGTTTGCGATGCAAGATGAAGAATGACAGCTGTCAAAAAAACACGTGGATATTAAATTACTCGCAGTACTGTAAAGAGAGCAGCACTAAGGTAAGCGATACAAGATAGAGAATGACAATTACCGCCACTACATTTCAAAGGTATGTAGCTAAAGATAGCAGCACGGTGCTCTGTTTATTAAAGATGGCAGCTTATCAAAAAAGCATGTAGAATTTTTCAAATTGTCCGCCACCACATTTCAAAGGTAAGTAGCTAAAGAGGGAAGCACTATGTTCTGTTGATTAAAGATGGCTGCTGTCAGCTGTCAAAAATGCACGTGGGTTTGTTTCCAAACAAGAGCACGTGGCATTTTTCAAATTGCCGCCACCACATTTCAAAGATAAGTAGCTAAAGAGTGCAGCACTGAGGTTTGCGATGCAAGATGGCAGATGACAGCTGTCAAAAAAGCACGTGGATTTTAAATTACCAGCAGTGCCGTAAAGAGGGCAGCACTAAGGTTAGCGGTGCAAGATGGCGGATGACAGCTGTCAGAAAAGCACGTGGCTTTGTTTACCAATTCAAATCTCGCGCTAGTAAGGTTTAGTTGGCAGCACTGATGTTTTTAAACCCGTCAAGATGGCAGCACTGAGGTTAGAGATGCGTTGTTTTTTAAAGATAGCTGTCAAAAAGCACGTGGCTGTCAAAAAAGCACGTGGCTTTGTTTACCAATTCGAATCTCACGCTAGTAAGGTTTAGTTGGCAGCATTGAGGTTTAGGCCCGTCAAGATAGCAGCAGTGAGGTTAGCGATGCGTTGTTGTCGGATGACAGCTGTCAAAAAGCACGTGGCTTTGTTTACAAATTCTAATCTCGCGCCAAAATTCAAATCTCCCGCCAAAATTCTAATTTTCCGCGGGAGGTGGAGGCCTCTTCCGATAGCCGGAGGTGGAAGCGGCCACCGAACCCGTGACTTATACTACTGCTGTGGTTAAGGATAGTGGAAGCCATTACTTTCCACACCTCAAAGGAACTTCGTGACCTATACGGAAATTACTTTGCTGCTTTGGTGTATTAAATGCCTTATCATATTTCGTAAAAAATAACATTCAGTAGACTGCATAATCAATAGGATCCAAGAAATCGGAAATAATAGTGCATTTCACATCCGGTCAGGGTGTTAGAACAGTGTTGAATTTTCAGTCCTTCTGTCAAACGAGCATAGAAGACATTGTAGCACCCATCAATAGAGAACCATTTCAATGAGGATTTCAAATTCATCTCCGTAAAATTCTATTTTCCGACATTGCTTACCGTTTTTCGTGGTCCAGGATCTCTCTGTTTCACATGCCGCAATGTAGCGATCGTTAAAATGTGATCACCGAACAATATACGAATTTCCTCTGGTTGCACTTTGCATGGGAACACGCATGTTTTTAGGAAATGAATCTTCCGTCACCAGTTAAGAATAAAAGTTGATTCTTGGGTGAGCTCATCGAGGCATGCGAATTGTCACTTCATTGACTTCGCTCCCTCCAGCGTCACATTCAAGTTTCTTTGAATGATCTGCCACATTTAAACTGCGGGAAGTGTGACAGGCAACATTCCCAGGACTACGCTTACAGCTTCTGATAAATCTGCGGTTTTATCCCGACCGCTCCTAAAAAAGAAAAAGTAAATGCATTGCTTTGCCGAAGTCTTCAGCTTGTTTCTGAAGAACAGTTTCTCCAGCTCTGGTGACAAAGCATTCTCATCCTTCTTCTCATGTGTATGTACAATAGAAGTATTCTTGTAACCGTGAAACAATATCCATCAAAAACAGGGTAACAAATGCTCTGAGCTATAGAAAGCAAAAGTCTCTTTTAGACATACTGTCATGACATTGGACAAAAGCAAGTGTTATATTTCGAAGGTCAAAATATATGCTTAAGCTATCCATTGTTTATAAAAAAGCGAGTAAGTTAAGGTACTGTGCCAGTTGTTTGAGGAACAGAATATTTCAGCTTTGACTTCTCAGTTCTGGAACCTCTTCTAGAATTTATTTATTTATTTATTTATTTATTTATTTATTTATTTATTTATTTATTTATTTATTTATTTATTTATTTATTTATTTATCGTGTGGATACACATTACTATTAGACATTAAAATTAACAATAGTTTCGTTAGCTTATAAATACTGCACTGAGAGATCTAAATTGGTGACATATTTTATGACATCAACAATTGCCATCAGGAAATCGGTGAATTGCCCATTATAGGACCTGGTCTTGCAGTCCTGTATAAAGTGGCCGATGGTCTGTCTGTCAGCTCCACAGATACATTTTGGAGATTGTATTTTATCCCACTTATAGAGAGCATCTGCGCACCTGCCATAGTTGGTCCGTATTCTATTTAGGGCAAACCAAATTCTGTGAGGCTGTTCAAATTTAGGAGGTTTCCTCGTGATGTAGGGTAGAGTTTGACAGCTTGGAGGGTAGTTTTCTTGCCAGATTTTCTACCAGGAACTAACAAGTTTGAAGCTTGCCATAATTAATTCCCTACCACTGATTATTGGTGGATGCCTAGATACTAGCCGGTGTCTTTGTAAACCTTTCATGTCATGATGTATCAGAAGCTGAGAGTTGCCTAATTTTTTTTTGTACCCACGAAGAATAGCGTTCTTCTGCTGAAGGTCTGAAGGAGGTATATGACTCAAGATTGGTAATGAGAAGGTGGGTGTTGTTCTTAAAATTCTACTGATAATTCACATTGTGCTGTTTAGCTGAGTGTCAACTTTTCTTGTGTGAGCACAGTTTATCCGCACTGGAGAACAATATTCTGCCACTGAATTGATCAATCCAAGTGCAGTGTGTCGGCGGAGGAACCACATATAGTGCCACATAACTTATGGAGGATATTAATGAACGTAAGTTTTCGTGGCTCATTGTATTAACATAAAGAAATAAAGAAATGAACTGGATTAAAGCCACTATATATATTTATTAATAATAAAGCCAAGCTTTCGGCCAAATTGCATTGGCCTTCATCAGGGAATGTGAAGTTTTGCCTCCGACAGTGAGCAAAGAAATTATCTGAAGGAACATGGAAGTCATGCCCGTACTATCCACGGCCTACCCCACTAACTGGACTCAAGGATCGTGGCGCTGTGCTGTGGTGGTTGGGAGGGATTTACTGATGCACCGCCCTCTGTCGACAGTTTGAGTGCGTCCCGCTGTGCCATAGTGGTGTTATGCATGTATTTCTGCAGTACAGGTCTCCATGTATTTGAAGCCGTCTTCCCTGTTGATGTTATTTGGGCGCAGCTCTATCTCTATGGCTTCCCTCACAAGATGAGCATAGAAGTCTTTTACAGGCGCGATGACCTTCGCTTGGTCAAAGAGGATTTCATGGTCTGTACTGTAGAAATGTTCTGCTATGGCAGACTGGCTTATAGCGTTCTCCGTGGAGGATGAAAGAGCGACATTCTTTACCGATCTGATGTGCTCTTTCACCCTGGTGCTAACAAGCCTTTTTGTCATGCCAACATATGAACAACCACAACCACATGGAATTTCATATACGCCCGGTGTTTCAAGACGTGGCTTCTCTTTGACTGGTCGAAACAGGGATTTGAGCTTCCGGTCTGCGGTGAAAACTGGAATTATATTGTACTTCTTAAGAATGCGCCCTATTCTGTCAGTTATACCTGCCATATAAGGAAGGAATACTTTTATCTTTTTGCTGTAGTCCTGGTTGGTGCTATTCAAGTTAGGCTCCTTGATCTTCACAGCTCGTGTTATGTCTCCAGATGTATAGCCGTTTCTCTTCATGCATGTTGTCAGTTATCTCATTGCACTCGAGTGGTTATCATCGTCTGCAACATTATTCACCCTAGTATATAATGTGCGAAGGAGAGCTGCTTTTTGGGAGGGGTGGTGATGTGAAGACTTATGAAGGTATCTTGTACAAGAAACCTACACATTCTGAATCATTTCCCCTACACCATTGTAAGCATGGCAACCAGTGTTCGCCTAAGTATACTACGTGAGTAGCGCCATCTTCTCGCTGTGTGCTTTTTTCCTATAACTAAGAGCTTAAGACAATGCATCATCAAATCTACTCCTCAGCCCACAATTAAAATCCTTGAACTGGCCAGGAAACGAACCCATGGCCTTGGAATAAGAGACAGGCACGCTATATCTATGCCACAGAGCTGGTTAATGATTATTATCTCTTCTATATATAAAAATGGATGTTTCTTTGTGTGTCCTTTATAGACTCAAAAACTACTCGACACTTTTCACTGAAAATTTCACACAATTTGTTGTAATTGCTCCTGAGGGGGTTTAGGAAGCGGTTTGGACTAAATCCAATAGTTCGGCACGGGGGGTAGTAGTGGGGGTGGGGGTGCGTTGTGTGTGTGTGTGTGTGTGTGTGTGAAGGGGTGGAGAAAATAGTGGAAGGCAAGCAAACCGCAAGATAAGTCCGATCAGCGGGTTGCCTAATCAACAGTATGTGAAGATTAAGGTAATATTAGTCTCCTTCTATCATCTATGGCATAAAGGGTGAAAAAAGGAAATATCGAAAATGACGGAGATTACGGGTGAATGTGTGTATGTTCCCGCATAGCTCTCAACCAAACTTGATACAAAAATAAACTACCTGAAAAAAAGAGGTTGAACCACCCAAAAGTGGAGGAGGAAACGAAATAAAACTGCACGTCTTAAGAGGGTGTGCGATTTTATTTCAGTGATTACAACATCGAGTCGAATTTCCAAAGAACTCGGCAGTACGAGTCCACTTATCAGTATGACGTTGCACCCCTTCTGGCCTGGATGCATGCACTGGTTCGGTTGGGAGGTGTGATAAACCCATTGTATCCTCTCCTGAGGCAAGCTGGCCCACAACTGTTGTAACTGGTCCTTGATATCCTGGCACTGGACCGAGTTCACGTCCGAGCTGGTCCCACACATGTTCTATTGGGGACAGATCTGGAGATTTTGCTGTACACAGGAGTACCTCAATATCATGTAAATTGTTCATAGAGACGACTGCTGTGTGTGGACAAGAAATGGTACCACGATTACACGATACTGTCGCATGAGAGGTAACTTGTGAGAACGCAGGATGTCCATGACGTACCATTGTGCTGTCAAAGTTCCTTCATACCACTACCAGCCGTGACCGTGATGGGTTCCCACACCATGACGCCAAAAGTACCTCTCCAAAACGTTGGTAGAATGGGGCCACTCCCCAGGTCACCGCCATACTCACAGACGATGGTCATCCAGGGTAGTGCAGAACTACAATTCATCGCTGAACACTATGCGACGCCATTCATCTGCAGTCCACGATTCCCAGTCATGTCACCGTTCCAATCACAGCTGTTTGTGTTATGGTGAGTCAGCCTACGCTTGGGACGGTATTTCTCTAGTTCGGCTGCTGCTAGTCCCCGACCAATGGTGCGGGATGACACATAATATTGAAGGGGGTCCATCACATAATAATTAAGAGGGGAATTCCTCAAAGGAGTATTATCGGATCTTTATGTTTTCTTATATATATAAATGATATATCTAAAGGAGTGGAATCGGAGGCAAGGCTTTTTGCCGGATGATGTTATTCTCTATAGAGTGATAAATAAGTTACAGGATTGTGAGCAACTGCAACGTGACCTCCAAAATGTTGTGAGATGGACAGCAGGCAATGGTATGTTGATAAACGGGGTTAAAAGTCAGGTTGTGAGTTTCATAAATAGGAAAAGTCCACACAGTTTTAATTACTGCGTTGATGGGGTGAAAGTTCCTTTTGGGGATCATTGTAGGTATCTGGGTGTTAATATACGGAAAGATCTTCATTGGGGTAATCACATAAATGGGATTGTAAATAAAGGGTACAGATCTCTGTACATGGTTATGAGGGTGTTTAGGGGTTGTAGTAAGGATGTAAGGGAGAGGGCAAATAAGTCTCTGGTAAGACCCCAACTAGAGTATGGTTCCAGTGTATGAGACCCTCACCAGGATTACCTGATTCAAGAACTGGAAAAAATCCAAAGAAAAGCAGCTCGATTTGTTCGGGGTGATTTCCGACAAAAGAGTAGCGTTACAAAAATGTTGCAACGTTTGGGTTGGGAAGAACTGAGAGAAAGAAGAAGAGTTGCTCGACTAAGTGGTATGTTCCGAGCTGTCAGCGGAGAGATGGCGTGGAATGACATTAGTAGACGAATACGTTTGAGTGGCGTTTATAAAAGTAGGAAAGATCACAATATGATGATAAAGTTGGAATTCAAGAGGACAAACTGGGGCAAATATTCATTTATAGGAAGGGGAGTTAGGGATTGGAATAACTTACCAAGGGAGACGTTCAATAAATCTCCAATGTCTTTAAAATCATTTAGGAAAAGGCTAGGAAAGCAACAGATAGGGAATCTGCCACCTGGGCGACTGGCCTGAATGCAGATCAGTATTCATTCATTCATTCACATGTTCTTGGATGGCAGGTGCAGATGTGAAGGATTTACGATGTGCTTGGTGCACAATACGGCTATTCTCTTTTGTGGTTGTCAGATGTGGATGAATGGAACCTTGACGACGAGTATGCCTGCACTCACGTTCCCATGCAGTCCACTGTCACATCCGAATTTCTCATAAATTTGGGTATTGCATGATTCGACCAGCCGGCCAACTGGCGACCTACAATGAGACCCTTTTCAAACTCTGCCAGGTGCTGATAACGCGCTCTCGCACCAGTATGTGGCATCTCTGTGTCCTTCACAGTTATCATTCAACAGTCCGGCTCCATGGCTAAATGGTTAGGGTGCTGGTCTTTGGTCACAGGGGTCCCGGGCTCGATTCCCGGCAGGGTGGGGAATTTGAACCATGATTGGTTAATTTCGCTGGCACAGGGGCTGGATGTACGTGACTTCTTCTTCATAATTTCATCCTCATCACGACGCTCAGGTCGCCTATGGGAGTCAAATCAAATGACCTGCATTTGGCGAGCCGAACTTGTCCTCGGACACTCCCGGCACTAAAAGCCACACGCCATGTCATTTCATAATTTCAACATCAGATCCTGTTCACGTCCCTTATACACCCCACCAGGCCTGGTAATAACGGTAAACATGAACAACACAAATGCACTCAGATGGCCATTCTAGCGGTCACAGAGAATTGTAACTGTAATGATTTACAAACCCGCCATTGGTGTGTACATGTTCGAAGTTACATTGATATCCGACCATTTCTTCTGGGTGCTCCGTTTTTTTTGTCAGGCAGTGTAACTTACTATCTGGAAAAATTATTGTAATGGCATGAAACGCCTACAAACTCTGAAATGACCAATAATAGTGGCAAATCCATAGTCTTTGTGGTAGCAGAGATGAACTGCGACACTGTCAATGCCGTTTAAGTATAAGTTCATTCCCAATCTGTATGGGGGTTATAAGGGGTGATAAGAATGTCCAAAATGACTCAGATTACGTGTGTATGTTCCAGCATAGCGGTCAACCAAATATGATACAAATATGTGTTACTGTTTGTGAAAGAAAACTGTTAGGTGAGACACCCCTACGGGCGGAGGTGGAAAGGGACAGGTTCGAACCTCCGCAGAGGTGTGCCTGAGCCGGAGTTTACGTACGGTCGGGTGGCCAGTTCCTTTCCGCTCCTCCATTCCCTTACCCCCCACCCCCACCCACCCACCCACCCACCCACCAACAGCGCGTGGCAACCCATCCAAATCTTGACCACGCCCAATGTTGCTTAACTTCGGAGATATCACGGGATCCGGTGTTTTAACACGGCTACGGCCGTTGGCGAAAGGGAGTGAAATTATTAAAGTAATATAAAACGACCAGTAGGCTATTAATTGTGGAAACGATGTTAATAAATATATTTTTCTTTTGCTTTTAAATAAATGGTTTAGGAAAATCTAATGTGGTTGAATAAAAACCGCGGGCGAAGCCGCGGGCACCTGCTAGTTATTAACAATTAGATTAATAATATATTTTCTCATAATTCATGAGCCTTAACATTGTTTTGTGGATACCCCCATTATTATTTTCTTTCAGTTTGGTTGAACATTTGTTTCTTCCCTGTGGATGGATTCAAAAAATGCTTCATCCGTAAGCTTTGAATGTCTTAAATGCCTACTAAGATGGAAAAAATCAAAGTATCTATACTCCCTCTCCCGTAAGTCCAAAAACATATCTTTGATTCTATGTTTCTCCGTGAACCGGAGAAAATGTGCGAGTGCGAATATTTTGTTTCATTTCATTATTATTGCATGAAGTGTCATTTTAATCAAGAAAACATTTAGTTTTACGTGGCTATTACTGTAGTAATAATCACCGGACATCGATTTTTAAGTAGAATACGAACGATTGCGACGTGACTTCTAAAGATCCCTAATGAATTTATTGGTAAGGATTAAAACCATGATCACCTTCATGAGAAACAGTGACGCTATTTTCCATTTGTCATACCCCTCCTGTTATGAATGGGCTATAACTCTGTCTTAGTATTTTTTTTTTTTTTTTTTTTTTTTGCTACTTGCTTTACGTCGCACCGACACAGATAGGTCTTATGGCGACGATGGGATAGGAACGGCCTAGGAAGTGGAAAGAAGCGGCCGTGGCCTTAATTGAGGTACAGCCCCGGCATTTGCCTGGTGTGAAAATGGGAAACCACGGAAAACCATCTTCAGGGCTTCCGACAGTGGGGCTCGAACCCACTATCTCCCGATTAGTGGCCGCACTTAAGAAACTGCAGCTATCGAGCTAGGTATCTTTATATTATAACTGAAATAATAATAATAATAATAATAATAATAATAATAATAATAATAATAATGTCCAAAATGACCGAGATTATGGATGTACGTGTGTATGTTCCGGAATAGCTCTCAACCAAACATGATACAAACGTGACTTATCAGATCCGCCATACAGAGATTACACAATGTAGCATGGATGTCGTACGGAAAAACCCCGTTCCTGCAAAATCTACATCAACATAGGAAAAGAAATCCACAAGATATAGGAAACGGTACAATTTTACAGCTGTCCTCCTTCAAATACCATGGGTAAATTATACTACCTTGAGGACTAGACAGTAGAGCCGACATAGAAAGAGCCACTAAACTCCATAAGGCGTACAGACTAACGTGGAATTACTACAACAAGAGAGTCATATGGCGTAATTCAAAATTACAAGACAGTTGTTTTGCCGGGAGTTTTATACGCCTCAGAAGTCATACCCCTTGAAGATCACTCTAAAATTGCAGACATTGAAAAGCAAGAAAGGAAAATTCTCCGGAAAATGTATGGTCCCACGAGAGAAAACTGAATATGTATTAAGAGGATAACAGCGGGCCGCTACTCATAAACTGACAGACTCAATGATGACGTACGCAAGAGATGCCTGCAATTCCATGGCCATATCTATAGAACGGACAGTCACAAACTACCAAAAGGTTATTTATTTATAATCAACTCAAATAAGGTCGAAATAAACTGGCTAAAATAAAATAAAGCCGACCTCCAAAAAGTGAACATCACGGACGACATCATAGAAGATCGTGGAGTACAATAGTAGCCAAGCACAAATCGTGGAGAAATCTAAAAAAGAAAACTGGTAGGAAGTGGTCCACAGAACGCAAGATGCAACGCATTTTGGAGGATAAGAAGGGGACAACCATTAGGCCAACGAACAAGTTCTCTTTGAATGGGCATAAAGAGGAAAGAAAGAAGAGGAAAAGAATGCACCCAAACAGACAAAACAAATAGTCGAATTCTATGAAAACAGGAGTAAAGCCGAAACAGACAAAATGAGGTGGATTTGCGGAATTAAAACTGATATGAAACAGACAGGAATTACACCAGCACATGTCTAGAACCGGGTGATCTTCAGATTCAAAATTCACAAATTGCAAGTTGACCAAAAGTAAAGACTAAATAAGAAGCCCGGTACAACTTCGTCTGAAGACAGAAAAGAAGCCTACGGTAAAAGAATGAAAGAAATATGGGCACAAAGTAATGCGCGTAGTCCTACTGGGCTTGTTCGCAAATATGTAATAATAATAATAATAATAATAATAATAATAATAATAATAATAATAATAATAATAATAATAATAATAATAATAATAATTTGGTTTACATCCCGCTCACTATCTTTCTGTTTTTAATTTCTGAGTTGATGGAAATATTGTGCCACATGAGTTCATTTATGTGCCGGTAAATATACTGACACGAGGTTGGCGTATTTGAGCGCCTTCAGATACCATCGAACTAAGCCGGGATCGAAATCTCTAACTTGGGTTTAGAAAGCCAGTGTTCTATCGTCTGAGCTCCTCAGCCCGATATGTTAACTCCAAAGGTAGGAGCAAAGTGAGTCTGCGTTATATTATAGATTTATTAACATACCGTCATGGGATTCTGTTGAATATAATTGGCAGTGCCGGTTATAATACCAATTATTAAACACTAGATTGCATGCAATTACAATCGCCACAATACGTAACATGTAGTAATCAAAGTGCACACTGTAACACGTGCATTCGCGTAATGATATTCGCCCTGAAGCAAGGAATGTAACGCCTTGGCAGAAGATGGTGCACACAAATAAATGAAGATCGTCAAACCGCCTATCAGCATGGCCAGTAGATCATATCCAAGTGCCTTGGCATTAGACCAAACATACACATACGGTATAGAGGGTGAATCACTAACATACAGGCCTAATGTGCTGGGCGTTTGAAAATTCCATTTCTACGGTTATGGTGTAAACCTCACTGAATGAAACAAAACCGTTTCAGGTTATCTGAAACATCCTCATACTTCCTTCCTCGAACAGTTAGACCCTGAAATGCAGAAAACTGCGCTATATTTCATACCAATCGCTCAAAACGTTTTGTTTGTTCCAAACAGTTTCATTAATGTAGAGTCTACGTTAATAATAATAATACCGGGCGAGTTGGCCGTGCGCGTAGAGGCGCGTGGCTGTGAGCTTGCATCCGGGAGATAGTAGGTTCGAATCCCACTATCGGCAGCCCTGAAAATGGTTTTCCGTGGTTTCCCATTTTCACACCAGGCAAATGCTGGGGCTGTACCTTAATTAAGGCCACGGCCGCTTCCTTCCAACTCCTAGGCCTTTCCTATCCCATCGTCGCCATAAGACCATTATTATTATACCGGAAGAGTTGGCCGTGCGGTTAGGAGCGTGCAGCTGTGAGCTTGCCTCCGGGAGATAGTGGGTTCGAGCCCCATCGGCAGCCCTGAAGATGGCTTTCCGTGATTTCCCATTTTCACGCGAGGTATAAGACCTATTTGTGTCGGCGCGACGGTAGAGTTCAATTTAAAATTTATTTATATTAAATGGTTAAAATTGCCACTTTAGTACTCAGTACGCATCGTTATTCGTCTCATGAAGGATTCACGCACTCGATAAACAGTTCCCGAAATTACTAATTCAAATTCAACTATAATTCTCTGAAAAAGATCATTTCTGTCCACTAAAAGATATAGATAAATACGATCTCGTACATAACCCCATAAGAAGAATTCCACTGGAGTCTTATCAGGAGATCGGGGAGGCTATTCTTGTGGACCATGGAGACCAAATCATCTATGCTTATACATTCGATCGAGAGCTTCGTGGGCAACAAGAGATGTGTGTGCAGGGTGTCCATCCTGTTGGTACTACAACTCAAACCGTCCTGCCAAACCTCTTCCAATAGAACAGGGAGTCTCTCTACAAGGAAGCGAACATAAAAGTGACCATTGGCGGTCCCTCGGATGATAGCGGGGCTTAGTATCCTATGTCCTATGATACACCCCATACGTTATTTGTAAAGGCGTTCTGGACATGCACCTCTTCTCTGCAATGTGGATTATGTGGTGCATGATGGTAATCATTCCGTCGATTTATGCACCCATCACTATGAAAAGACCACTCATTCCTCCAAAGTAAGTTCCTGAAAAATGGGTCTTTTGCACGTTATTTACAGCGATATGATCGAATATCAAATCACAAGACGCTAACCGACGGGTATGACCTCCAGGATTCAGACATTGTGTGGAATCGCAGTTGTATGGATGCCACTGCAGGGTCTGTTTGAATATTCTATGTTCCTTCGACTGCGAATGACCTGTTGATTTTGCCTCGTGCTCGTACGTGGATTTTCTTCTAACGCTTCCCGCACAGACGCCACTTGCCTTTCCCTTTGCCGACGCTCTCTAGTCGTATTGTGTAAATTGCCAGTATTACGTAGTCGCGCACGAACTACTTGGAAATATCCACTACGTGGATGTTTCTTATCGGGAAAGCATTCGACATAGAACTGTGCTGCTTGTCTTTGATTACAACGACATTCGCCGTATATCAGGATTTTGTCTTTTAAGTTCTGCATTCGAATACCTATGCCTCTCCATTGCAATGACTCCACGTAGACTAAAACGTGTTCCCTACGAACTCAGTTGGACAGGAAGGGAAACGTAAAGGAATTCAAAAGAGCAATATTGTTCTCCACCAGAGAAACCTAAACAAATTCATAACAATAAAATGCGTCTCCGTCCTATTGACGTTCACAGCGGAAGTAATTTTGTCAGAATACAAGACAATAGCAAGTAAACCATCCGACCAATAGGAGACATTCAGGTCAGGAAAACGTCCACACAGTTTTTTTAAATATTTAATAGAAACGCTATTCGGTTTCTCCTTTACTAGAATACATTGATCAGCACAATCATAGATTAGATATTTCAGTTCTCCCGCTTTTCAGATCTTCACTGACAGAAGGGCAATTCTAAAACGCCCAACACACTTGGCAACTCAACGGAATGTCCTGTATGTAAGGCAGCCTATGCAAAGTACGTAAGCCATAACCTCGGCGCGAACGTTGGTCGGATGCCATATAGTTCACCATCAGCTATCACAGAAAAACTGTAAATAAGGAGGCGTACTATGGAAATGCTTTTCTCACAAAACCTCGAGGTGCTACTACATGTTAATATATGAAGCCCACAGAGTATATACATTAGTTGATCCTATAAAACCGTTCATCATAGGGACTGGCTGCTAAATAATGGTACCAACCTCGTGAATGTCTCAGTCACCTTTATAGTGTCAAAGCCAAAGATGAGACTCAGACAGTTTGATGAAAGTTACAATAATGTGTTCGAGCACATACATAGTGCAGCATTAAATGTTAATAGAGATGGATCTGGTCAGTTACTAATGCACTATTCACTCAACACTTTGGTCTGTTGCTCCATGGAGATATGATGTGCACTAAATACACAGTTCAAAAGAACTAGAGAAACATGTTTTTGAACATATGCCATGCTCTACAAAACATACCTCATACCCAGGTATATTACCAACTAAACCTTTAATTTTTACTGTTGAAGTATACAAAAGAACATCGATGGATTCGTGTTCATTTTCACAACGCAAACGGAATGTCCAAATAGGGGCTAAAACAAAGTGATAATAGTCCTTCACGGTGGATCTTTATCACAGCTGGAGAGCTTCAGTATGTTGTATGTCCTCCATGAGTATATATCACAGCTTGGCATCTACGTGGCATGCTCCGTATAAGTCGATAGAGGTCACGTTGCGGTATCTAGTCCCATTCTCCAATGCGAGCCTGTTCGAGATCATACAGAGTCTGTGGTGAAACAGGACGCCCACGAACATTTCTGTCAAGTCTATCCCACACATGCTCGATGTGATTAAGGTCGAGACTCACTGTCGGCCATGACATCTCTTGAATGTCCAGTTCTCACAAGACAGCCCTGGTGATGCGCGCTACATGAACATGAGTATGAATACGAATTCAGGGCCAACACCGTATGCAGCAGCCAACACATGCTGTAGCAGTATCTGCACGATGTACCCCGCAGCGGTAAGATCACCATGAACGACGACAAGACCCGTACGGCCATCAATACTGGTGCCATCCCACACCATCACAGAAACTTGTTCGAAACGGTCGCCTTCCTGGACAATATTTGGCATGTATTGCTCACCACGACGTTTCCATACACGCTGTCAGGGGAAATCTGGACTCATCTGTGAACAACACAGGTTTCCATTGGCGAAGTTGCCAGTTGACGTGGGTACGGGCAAAGAAAAGGCGAGCTGCGCCATGTCTCTGCGTTAAACGGGGCACTCGAACAGGACGTTTGGGTCGTAAGGACACTTCTCTTAACCTGTTTCTTACTTTCTGGTCAGGCAGCGTGACTCCAGTGACCCTTCCGAGGTCTTTTTGCAGTTCTCTGGCAGTTGCTGCACGACGCCGCAACGCACAGATGGTCAGATATCGGTCATCCCGTGGGGTTGTCATGCGTCCACGACCTTCCCGAACCCTCCTTGTGCCATTGTCTGTCTCACTGTAGCGATTCCACATGCGGTGAATAACTGACGGAGAGACGTTGAGATTCACAGCAACACGACGAAAAGTCCATCCTTTCTGGATCAAAGTGACGGGCCTTGCGACTTGAACCTCGTTTAGATGTCTCATGGAATGTGCTGGTTGACGTACAACGAGCTCAAATGACCGTAGTAGTCTGTGTACCTCACAACGACACACGGACGCACCGCTATTCACTTTGTTTTTGAGGGGTCATCTGACAGTTTAATGAATGCCTACGCCTACAGATGGTTCGATTTGACATACCCTGAGTAGCTAAGGTCTCAAGGTATGCTGTACGACTATTGGAACTCCGTATACAAGATTAACGTTCAGATACTGACGTGTTCCCCTAATTTTTTAAACTGTGTATGAAACTTTGAGACAATCGTTAGATCCTTCAAAGTACATTATTCTTGATATTGAAGCTTTCAATCAAATACGATGCTTTTTTTTACATTTGTAGAAGTGCTATGTGACAATTTTTTCTTCTTTGATGTGATTTTATATTTCTTGTAAATTGTTTTATTAATACCAGGAAATCTCTGAGTATGCATGTGTATCCGTGATGATTTTACACTCTTTCAGGGATGATGGAGGATCAAATTAAGAAAATGAACTGTAGTCCGGGAACGTTCGGATCAAAACCTACTAATAATCCAAGCTGCTTAACGTCCGTCCGGTGTCAGAATTTCGTCCCGCAGTAGTTCTTTAACGTACCGGAAGCCAACGACATGGGGTTGTCACTTTTAAACACCCTTACAAAAGCCACCGACCTCAGTCGGGTTTGAACCCGTTAACTTGTGTTTAGTAGACCAACGCCGTATCTGCTATACCACTGCGGCCGGCAGTCAAAAGTTAAAGGAAAAATCGGTCTGATGCCTCCGACTGTACTGTACACTACATATGCTAAAGAGAGGCAATCCCGACGAGCAGAAGAGGCAAGGGTTGTAACTCGACGTGACCAATGCAGATGGCGTACTGTGTACTGACTTGATCGGTGTGCGATATCCGTAGTGTAGGCTTCAGTCTATGTTTACCGGCTGAAGCGGTACGTTGATCAGCCCTATCCAAATGGAGTTTTATCCGGTTACGGAATTTTGAGATATGGATTTCGCTCATGGGCAAGCTAACTGAAGAGCAGAAAAACCGAACGGTTGTACAGAAGCAAATATCCACGTAGGAGACATCTGGCTCACACCTTGTTTCCACGACTGTTCCAACGATTAAGTGAAACAGGTCAGTTGGTACGACAGTATAATGACAGAGCAGGACGACGAATTACACGGACCCCCGACTTGGAAGCGAGAATTTTCGCTTGCTCGCGTGGATAAGGGGCCTGCAATCAGCACTCGAGCAGTTGCACGTGAAATGAATGTTTCGGATATTACTGTGTGGCGAGTATTACCTGAAATGCAGCTACACCCCTACCATCCACAGTAAGTGTAGGTTTTGAGTCCTGGAGACTTTGCACCTTGAGTCGCGTTCAGACTACGGGTCTTCCAGCGCCTTGCAGTTGATCCTCACTTTCCTGCGTATGTGATTTTCAGAGGTGAAGCCTGTTTTACCAGAGACGGAATACTAAATAGTCACAATAGTCATGTTTGGGTCGATGGGAATACTCACGCTACAGTTCTGGAGAGCCATCAGCACAAACTTTCGGTCAATGTGTCGGCAAGCATAGTCAATGATTACGTAGTAGGCCCGTTTCTTCTCCCTCCCCACCTAAATGCAGCAGTGTACACAGTGGTGCTCAGAGATGTACTACCCACGATCCTGGAACACATCCCACTTACCCTTCGTCAACGGATGTGGTTCCAATATGATGGAGCCCCACCTCACTTTGCACTGAGGGTTCGTGAACACTGGATCAGACGTTCCCTGCAAAGTGGATAGGAAGAGCCCACTCGTTTCCCTGATCTCACCCCACTTGATTTCTTCTTGTGGGGCCATGTGAAAAGCCTTGTGTCGATACTGAAGAGGATCTCTTGGCCTGCGACGCTGTTCAAACGACACCGAGGGTATTCAAACGAGTACGATAGAACTTTGTGCGACGATGCCATGCCTGCATTGAGGCGAGGAACGCCGTTTCGAACATTTGTTGTAAACGGTGCAGTTTGTGAAATTTGTACAGGTAAATGGACTTAAATGAGTAGAAATTTGCGTTTGACTCGATGGTTTTCGGAATACGGTTCCGTCCTCCTTCCTGCCTGAAAGTTTGTAACATCATCACGAATACCCCCTGCATATGGAAAGTGCAATCGCATATCAATAGTTAAAGTCTTGAACTTCAGAGGTGGTTTTCAAAACTTAACAACCACCTTGTAAAATAATGTTAATGAAAGTTACAAATAGAATCGTAATATAATATGTCATTTTGTTGAGTATTCTATAAATAAGACACCCTTCAATTCGGATAAATGTCCTCGTAAACATTAGAAAAATTGGATGATCAAACAATTTGTAATTAACAGAATAAAACATGAAATTTTATTAAAATTAATTTCAAGTTTAAAAGAAACATCAAGGTCAGGGGAACCAGTGGGAGAGCTTCACGGATGGAGCACATCAATCCTGATTCAAATCTATATTGTTGCCCCTTAAACGAGATACTGTGTGTGATCATAATATAAAGTTGAAATTCAAGAGTACTAATTAGGGCAAGTACTCGTTTAGAGCAAGAGGAATTAGAGATGGAAAATAATTTACCCAGAGAGATGTTCGTTGAATTTCTAACTTCTTTGAAATTATTTAAGAAAAGAAAGCGTAAACGATTGATAGGGAATATGACATTTAGGTGACAGTCTAGAACAGGGCCTTTCAAACGCCCAAAATCTCACGCGTGCAAACCGAGGCGCAGAGATTCCGTGCACTGTGCATCGGTCCGACTCGGCTCAACTCGGCTCGACTCGAATGGTGTAGTATGCTGAAGGCGATGAAGCGTTCGGTGATAGACGGCTTGTTTATCAGTGAAATATATAAGCGCAAGGCAACGACATAATAACTGAGCAATCTGTTTCGAGGAAAGCAAAGACTTTCGAAAGTTCATTTCAATCGAACTGGGAACTTTCGTATATTTTGTCAGTCGTGACGATAAAGCCGAATGCTTAATCGGTGGGACAATAATTGCGTCAAAAATATCTATTTTTCAATACAAAGGCTTTGCTCGAATTCTGCGAGAATTTGTGGAAGGAAGATTTTTCATAAGCTGCATCGAGAAGCAGCTAAGATTTTTTCTGTTTTCGCTCTACATACATATGTGAAAGTTCTTTTTCTGTTTTGACTTGTACGAAAACTAGATTGAGTGCGAGTATTTCTGATCGTAATTTAAAGAACGCTATCAGAATTGCTGTAGCCGATCTCATGTCCTAGGCATTACCGGTATAATTGCAAAGAAATAGGAAAAGAAGAGCCAGAGGAGATAAATTGTGTGCTCAAACGAAACTGAAAGAAGAGATTTTTAACACCGGAATATTGTCCCATACAACAGAGTGCCTCAACTCACCGCACATAAACATTTCACAGTGAGGGGAGAATCAGCGGGGAACGTAAATTTGAAGGCGGAGACAGGCCGAACGGGTGAGACAGATGTAGGGAAAGAAGAGTGGGGGTTTGCACTCTGATCAACCTATATAGTGAAGTCGTGTCGAGCAACTTGCGCCGTGCAGTGCACTGGTGCATGCACCCCTGAGGGGCCCTGGTGTAGAATCTAACCCGGGACACCTTGGTCCAAATGCCAGCACGGTAACCATTTAGCCATGGAGTCGGACAATTAAAAATACAAATAAAACTTGACGTACTACTTTTAGGATTGGTTTTACAGGAAAATTGTTCATAAAACACTTCTGTTTAGAATATAATTTATAAAAGTTCGCCGGGCTGACTGGCTCAGGCGGTTGAGGCGCTGGCCTTCTGACACCAACTTGGCAGGTACGATCCTGGCTCTGTCCGATGGTATTTGAAGGTGCTCAAATATGTCAGCCTCGTTTTGGTAGATTTACTGGCTCGTAAAAACTCCTGCGGGACAAATTTCCGACACCTCGGCGTCTCCGGAAACCGTCAAAAGTAGTTAGCGGGACGTAAAAACAATGTTATTTTTTATTAATACAAAGAAATTGTGTATACCTTTTGCCGATAAAGTGAGAAATAAGGAAAATAGCAGTGACTGTCGTGTGGGAGTTCAAGACCAAGAGCCAATAAATAAGTCTATGGAGATTATCCCGGTAACGTTTTAAAGGCTTTGTACATCTGTCTGCAGTTTACTTTTTGAGTATTAACCTGACACTGGGTTGGAAATTGTAAGTTCCCATGGAGGGAATTAGGTATTTTTCCACCAATAGAGCATTTTTGATATATTGTTATTTTTTGAGATTTTTGATATGCTCTATTGGTGGAAAAATATCTATTTCCCTCCATGGGAACTTAGAATTTCCATTCGGAATTGCTAAACGGGCATTAATTGCATTGTGGAGTTTTATCATGTATTTTTTGGTTTTCAGAAAATCCCAATAGCAGGGGTGAAAAAGGGTGAAAAAGGGTGAAAAATGGGTTGAATGCCTTTAATCAGGATACCGGTACTTATATCTCAGAAACCGAAGATATTACAGACCTGAAAATTGGTACTTTTGATCTCTTTTAAAAATAAAGAAACACGTATGTTTTTGTTTTTGGAAAATCCAATTAATTGGAGGGTGAAAAAGGGGGTGAATTTTTAAAATGAGTGCATCTATATCTCAAAACTTTTAAAGTTTACAGATCTAAAAATTGATATTTAGAATCTTCATTAAAAATAAAGTAACACGTATTTTTTTGTTTTCGGAAAATCCCAATAGGAGGGGTGAAAAGGGGTGAAAAATGGGTTGAATGCCTTTAATGAGGATTCTCATATCTCAGAAACTGAAGATAAAACAAACCTGAAAATTGGTGTTTGGGATCTCCTTTAAAAATAAAGAAACTTGTATTTTTTGTTTTTGGAAAATCCAGTTAATGGGGGGTGAAAAGGTGGTGAATTTTTAAAATGCGTGTATCTATATCTCAAAACTTTTAAAGATTATAGATGTAAAAATTGGTAATTAGGATCTCCTTTAAAAATAGAGAAACACGTATTTTTTGTTTTCGGTAAATCCCAATAGGAGGGGTGTAAAAGGGTGAATAATGGGTTGAATGCCTTTAATGAGATACATATATCTCAGAAACTGAAGATATTACAAAACTGAAAATCTTTAAAAATAAAGAAACGCGTATTTTTTGTTTTTGGAAAATCCAATTAATGGCGGTTAAACAGGACTGACAAATTGGGGTGAATTTTTCAAAAGACTATATCTACAGAATTTCTGAGAAACGTAAAATGTTACAGACGTAAAAAGTGGGTATTTGGAATTTCCTGTAAATGTAAAGAAACATAGGTGATTTGTTTTTGGAAACTGCACTTAAGGGGAAATAAAAAAGGTGTGAAATTTTAAAATGAGAATTTCTACAGTACATCTCAAAATATTTAACATATTGCAGAAGTGAAATATTGTATTTTTTATCTCTATTAAAAATAAAGAAACGTGTATTTTTAGTTGGGAGGAGGGGGAAGGGGATAAAAGTGACTGAAAATGTTGTTGATTTATTTTAATTAGGCTACTGATATCTCAAAAATGAAGATGTTAAGACGTGAAATTTGATATTTGAAGAATTGAAAATATATTGACTTAATTGTATGAGAATACATACATCTAATACAAACTAAAGTTGTTACAAACGTAAAAATTGGTATTTCGATCTCCTTTAAAAACAAAGATAAACGCGTATTGGGGGGGATCCTTTACTATTAAAGAAACAAGTATTTTTTGCCGGAAAATTCACTTAGCTGGGGGGGGGGGGGATTGTGAAAGGAAGTGAAAAAAGTGAATTATTTTTCTGGGGATACTTATATCTCAAAACTGAATTTAATAGACGAGATCATTGGTGTTTGGAATTTCCTTTAAACATAAAGAAACACTCCTTCTTTTAATTTTTTCTTTGGGTGGGGGGTAAATAAACTTAACGGCGGTGGGGTGTAAAAGGAGGTGAGACCAATTGGTTTTACTGTTCATAATGTACTTATAAGGAGCCTCCGTTGCTCAGGCGGCAGCGCGCCGGACTTTCACAACTGCGTTTCGTGGTTCAAAACCCGGACACTCCATGTGATATTCGTGTTGGACAAAACGGAGGCGGGACAGGTTTTTCTCCGGATACTTCGGTTTTCCCTGTCTTCATTCATTCCAGCAACACTGTCCAATATTTCATTTCGTTTGTCATTCATCGATCATTGCCCCAGAGGAGTGCTTCGGCAGCCGGCACAGTTCCTATTGTCGCCGCTAGATGGGGCTTTATTCATTCCATTCCTGACCCTGTCGAATGACTGGAAACAAGCTGTAGATTTTCGATGTACTCATTCTGATCATAAACCGATCATTTTTAATCTTTCCTGGGTTCGTTTCCAACAGCCATCTTTTCCTTCGGAGAACGTTCTTAGATTACAGTAGATTCTCCTGGCATATAAATAAAAATTTAGACACATTTGAAATACGCGATAGGGATGCGATTGACCGTCAAATTGTACACCTCTACAATAAGGTCAATAATGCACGGAAGTATGTCATTCGTATCGCCAGAAATCCCGCACACTTGCCTACGCGCGACAATGGTGCTGGTCACATTGTCAACAATGACAATGGCAGCAGATGTAATTTACCGCCAAGTAACGATCTTGCATCTTGCTGTGGGGTCCACAACATCTAATAATAATAATAATAATAATAATAATAATAATAATAATAATAATAATAATAATAATAATAATAATAATGTTCTGGACCGCCGTCAAATGTGCGGACCGCGCTGGAAACGGGTCCTGGACGGGTAATGACTACGAATGCAGTCCGGCCGCGGGTTCAGTACCGCCAAGGCACCCAAGATGACACCACGCCGGATCTCCTGAAGGAATTGTTCCATTTTAAAAAAGCTTATGGGAAAAGATGGCAAAGATTTAGGGACCGAACTGACCGTGTGGAATACCTGGACCTAGCCCGGGAAGTACGAAATCGATTGCTGAAAAGAAAGATTGAAAAATGGGACGAAGCTTGCCCTAATCTATTAGAAAACCAGTCAGATCGCGAATTTTGGCGGATTCTCGCAGAAAACGAGTCAGATCGCGAATTTCGGCGGATTATATATCTAAAACAATAAGCATTCAATTATAAATTTCAGTGTAATACCGTAGCGAACCACGGGTATCTTGCTAGTTTATTCATATGAGGCCATTTCCAGCGTCTTCTGTGATGATCATTAAGAAGGGCCAATCCCGCGTCAGTCTTATTGTAAATATTTTCCGGGCCATTTTAATTTTTCCACCTGGTAGTAACAGAAACTTTAAATGATCTTCGAATAAAAATAACTTTGAAACCATAAAATAAAATGTTAATTTATGCAAATGTACGCTTTTTCCTCAATTTAGTAAAAACATGTAACTTAAGCCGAACATATGGGTAAATACTGAAAATAAAACAATGCCTTTAATCATTCCAAATATGACAAAATTTTAACCGTAGTTATTGAAAGGACAAATCTGTATTTACATAGAAATCCCAGCCCTGATTATTAAAACCACTGAAATTCATAGACCAACTGATCATAAAGTGATACTTCCGCACCATTTATCAGAAACTCTGGATGGATAATGATGTTTGTTGATGACAATAAATTGTGAATTTTGTTTTAATGTCATCGACCGGGTCGTTTGGGGTACGTAGCTGTCAGCTTGCATTCGGTAGATAGTGGATTCGAATCCCACTGTCGGCAGCTGTACACTTATTTTGAACACTCCGAGGAACCCTGTACTGGAAAGAAACTCTAGACGTACACTACCTGAAAAGGAAGCCCATTCTGATACAGCGTTGATGGACCTTGGCCTAGCAAACAACCGCTGCCCAGCCCAAAGGTGTGCGGATTAGGTGTTAGCGTGACAAATTCTCTCGGTCGTTATCCTTGTCTTTCTTTCTAGAATAACCTTCTTCCTTTGACCTATTTTATCGAAGACTATCATGTTATAAAACTAGTCCGCCTCTGGTGTAGTGGTTAGTGTGATTAGCTGCCATCCTCGGAGGTCCAGGTTCGATTCTCGGTTCTGCCACGACATTTTAAAAGTGGTACGAGAGCTAGAACGGGCACCACTCAGCCTCGGGAGGTCAATTGAGTAAAGAAGAGTGCGATTTCCACCCCAGCCATCCTCGAAGTGGTTTTCCGTGGTTTCCCACTTCTCCTCCAGGTACCTAAGACGACGGCCGCTTCCTTCCCTCTTCCCTGTTTATCCCTTCCATCTTCCCATCCTTCTACAAGGCCCCTGTTCAGGATAGCAGCTGAGGACGCTTGGGCGACGTACTGATTCTCCTCCCCAGTTTTGTTCTCCCGACCTAAAGTCTCTTGCTCCCGGACACTGTCGGTATAGGTGGAATCCCTCGCTGAGTCCGAGGGGAAAACCAAACCTGGAGAGTAAACGGATTAAGAAAGTTATAAAATTAACTGAGGTATGCGTGGTGATAGGACTGTTCATTACGCACAGGAGCCTTATTTATATATTTTTTAATTTGCTTTACGTCACACCGACACTGATAGGTCTTATTGCACCCCATGTGGGTGGGGGTCGCAGACGAAGAATTCACCCACGGTGTCCGCTACCTATCGTAAGAGGCGACTAAAAGGGACGACCAAGGGATGATTATATTAGAACCATGAAACTACTTGTGATTAGTACCACCACGCGGGGAACACCATGGGTCGCTTGTACTTACACTTAGTACCACTATGTTAGGTACCAAATAGGTTTTTGATTAGTAGCAAACGAGAGCGCGACGGCTTTTACAGTACCTGTGGTTCGTAGCAATATGAGCGACACCATGGGATGAGGGAACCCATGGTTCTGGCTTGCCTATGATTAGTACCTACTATACGAGGAACACCACGTGATAGTACGAGTCGCTGTGGTTAGTACACTTAAGTGATGAACACCATAGGTTTGCGTTGCCTGTAAATGGCGCCGCGATGTGCGAAACACTGTAGGTGTGTAATACATGTGAGAATTTCATTACCTGTGAGTAGTACCATAATGTGTGGAATATCGCGAGTCTACGCTACTCTTGATTACTACCGCAACATCACAAATACCATGGTTCTACTTTGCTAGCGATAAGTACCATTATGAGGGACCGATGACTTCGATTTTGGACTCCTTTCGACTGCAAGCATTATCGATTCAGTATCCTGCTATAGAAGCAGTCCTTTGGTCAGTAATACTGTTGTTTTACGCAAGCTTCTGTGCATGTGAGGCATTGTGGGTCGGCTCCACTGATCGTTTTTAAATTCATATCCATCTATCCATTCATTCTTCGTCCTCACGTTTTGAATTCTGGTCAGAGGAAGATTATGGACTTTTAATTTTTCATTTAATTTCGTGTCATTTCTTACCATTAAGGGCCGATGACCTGGATGTTAGACCCCTTTAAACAACAAGCATCATGATCATCATCAGGTCTTATTTCAACGATGGGAGAGAAAGATTTCAGAGTGGGAAGGAAGCAGTATGTATGTATGTATGTATGTATGTATGTATGTATGTATGTATGTATGTATGTATGTATGTATGTATGTATGTATGTATGTATGTATGTATGTATGTATGTATTTATGTATGTATGTATGTTCGGTCCGTGAGCCGTGACCCTAATTAACGTACAGCATTTGCCTGATGTGAAAATGGGAAACGATGGAAAACCATCTTCAGGGCTGCCGACAGTGAGGTTCGAACCCAGCATCTCCCAGATGTAAGCTCACGGCTGGGCGCCCCTAACCACATGGTCAACACGACCGGTGCTGTAATACTTATTCACGCAACATGTACGGAATGTTCTTTTTTTTTACGTTACGAACGAGATGTTTGCGTCCGAGCCACACGTGAGGACAGAATTTCGAAAGGAGAAAAGAAAACATCATTTGCGTGGCTTTTGCATAAAATATTTTATTCCATACTTTGGCTAATTAACATATTTTAAATTAAATACTCTATTACACATGATATTGAGATGGCCTCACGCAAATCGTCCATGTTTGACTCCTGCAGTGAATTTGTTTTGTTTCGAACGTGTTGCTATGAAAGGTATGAGAGGTTTACACATGGATTTATGTGGTAATAAAACATGAAAATTAATGTTATTTGAAGCAGCGAACGGTCAACTATGCTACCAGAGTCGTAAACATGGTCCTCCTATCCTAGATTAATGAAGGTAATACGAAATGTTATACCGTGATAGAGTATATCCAATGTTTACATTCCAGGAACGATTAACCTACACATTAGCAGCGCTGTAATCCTTAAACATTGAGGTCACCTTAAATGAGACTCTGACCTGGAATAAGCATCAGACTAATGTGTGCAGAAAAGTATATGCATCCCTTTATCCTTTGAAGCGCCATAAAAAATGTGCTCCCACTGGACCTTAAATTATATCGGTGCTGACATATATGGTCTTGAACTCATAGGAGAATACCTTACTTATAAATAGGGCTCGGATGTTTAGGAAAAGTCATATTTTTTCTTTGTCTCTATTTTCTTGCCTGAGTGGATTTTGGTGCACATCAGGTGATTATCGCCACAATTAAGTGACGTTTACTTGTCATATAAATGCATATTTTTGCTGTTTTTAGTCATAAGGTCATATTTTGAAATATTTTCGTAGAAACGTCATATTTCGGCGGTTTGGCGACAGCTGTAGCTATCCAAAATCATCGTCAACTTTCCGAATGAGAACTAGTATTCACAAAACTGCTTTTCCCTATCACACCTGTAGTTAATCCAAGTGGAATACTCTGCCTCTTCTATGAAGATTGCGCAGTAATTGTTTTCTAACCGTTGTCAGAAAGTCTGGCATATATATTAAGTCGAATGGCTTTAATATATTCTACGTACCACATCTGCATCACATTTTAGTATTTAATATTGCATCACTCTGTGGGTGGGGATGATAGAATAACGTCAACGGTATCCCCTGTCAGCCGCAAGAGGAGGCGACTAAAAGGGGGACCAGGGCCTCTAAGCTTGGGAGTGTGGGTTGGCGACAATTGTTCCCCTAGCTGAATCTAGCGTTGCCTCTACTTACTTGTGTCAGGTTCCTCTCTCTTACCTCTCCTGTCTGACCTCCCTTGATCAACACTTGTTCTTTTCGGACCCCGGTGGTATTAGATTTGCGATGCCTAAGAAGTCTTTCATTTTCACGCTCTTCGTTTACCTTCCCATAATTTTGCCGATATCTTCATTTTTCGAAGTAATTTTCCTTCTCATTAGTGTTAGAACGGGATGGTTAGCAAGTGTTTCTTCCTCTGAAAACAATAATCACCACCAGCACTTAATTTCAAGTAGCAAGGACGGGACCTTGCAACCCTCGCGACCATATTATGCCTTGTGGAGTTTTCAGCGGAGATTTGTGTAATATGAAAATATCATTTGTGTAAATGTTAGTTTTTATCTATGAAGTTAAAATGAGTTTTTATTTATTATTAATACAGTACATTGGAATTATAGACTTTTGCTTTCCATTTATTAATTGTAATACATAAATAACAACATAAAATATCCACGACAACTTAAAAAATACAAAAAGGCATTAAACTATCAAAAGGGCTACGGAAGCTAAAATAGGCAACTGCTCCTACCGTTGCCAAACGTACGGAAACATGTTTGTCACTGTGACAGCTTGATATATCCAACCAGATAAAAAAGAAATTTTCGGTAACTTCCAGGCTCTAGTTATAACACCGCCCAAGTTGGCCGTACGGTTAGGGACGCGCAGCTGTGAGTTTGCATGTGGTGGGTTCGAACCCCACTGTCGGCAACCCTGAAGGTGGTTTTCCATGGTTTCTCATTTTCACACAAGGAAAATGTTGCAGCTGTGCCGTAATTAAGGCCACGGCCGCTTCCTTATCATTCCTAGGCCTTTCCTACCCCATCGTCGCCATAAGACCTACCTGTGTCGGTGCGACATAAAGGCAATTGTAAAAAAAGAAAATCTAATCATAACTTACTACTCCCTTCTAGCCTATGGCTGTAGATGTGTCCGAAAATAATGAAACTGAATGGGAGGAAATTGGAAATGGTGTGATTCCACAGCATTTGCAAGAAAAGAGCACAGCCAGAAAAAGTAGGCTACTCTCTAAATCTTAACTCTGCCCAAATGAGCCCAGACAGAAAAAGTAGGCTACTCTCTAAATCTTAACTCTGCCCAAATGAGTCCAGACAGAAAAAGTAGGCTACTCTCTAAATCTTAACTCTGCCCAAATTTGCCCAGACAGAAAAAGTAGGCTACTCTTTAAATCTTAACTCTGCCCAAATGAGCCCAGACCGAAAATGTAGGCTACTCTCTAAATCTTAACTCTGCCCAAATGAGCCCAGACCGAAAAAGTAGGCTACTCTCTAAATCTTAACTCTGCCCAAATGAGCCCACACAGAAAAAGTAGGCTACTGTCTAAATCTTAACTCTGCCCATTCACTTATTTCTAACATCCAACCGGCACCCACGTGATACCTATTCTACGCCCAAAGGATGTGCAACACAGCTCCCGCACGTTTATCATAAAATCTCCCGAGATGAGTAGTTCTAAACTGTTCAAGGTGGCAGTTTCAGTCCCTGCTCAGTCCAGTGGTATTTCATTGTGCTCAAATACTCCAGGCCCGTGTCGGCAGATTTACTAGCGCGTAAAAGGACTCCTGCGGGGTAATACTCGGGTACCTCGGCGTCTCTGAAAACATTAAAAGTAATTAGTGGGACGTAAATCCATTATTATTATTATTATTATTATTATTATTATTATTATTATTATTATTATTATTATTATTATTATTATTACCGGGCTCTTTAGCTGAATAGTCAGCGTACTTTCCTTCGTTTCACAGCAACTTGGTTTACTTCCCTAACCACGCGGGGGATTTTAAATGCGTAGGGTTAATTCGGCTAACTCGGGAACTGAGTGTTTCTCTTCACCTCAATACAGATCTTTTCACACACACGACAATCTCCAAAATTATCAACTACCACAGAAACATACAATAGTGATTACTATCGTCCGATATGGGGTTGGGGTCAGGAAAGGCATCCGGCCGGAAAGCAGGGCTAAATCTACACGAGATGCTGTTTGCACAGATTGGTGTATTTGATAAGTAAGTCTTTTGTTATTAATTCATTCCAAATGGCTTAGAAATTGCATTCATCGCAGTCTCATTGTATCTGAAAGTTTAAATATTTTTAAATATATTTCTAAGTTGGGTTTGGGGCAATGCATTCCTTTATTAATTCTTGGCCCTAAGAATTTTCTCATGATTTTCCTTTCTTTAATCTGTAATTGTTCCTTTAAATTTTTATTTGTAAACTGTGTGTTTCTGAAGCATAAAGAGCTTCAGATTTGATCACTATTAAGTAATGACGAATTTTGCAACTCCCAGGACAAGCATTTTTGGTTATAAACATTCTTTTGTGTGTTGAAAAGCAATTTCCATTTCCTGAATTCTTGAAGCTACTGATTTATTCCCATTGCCATTTTTAGTGATCCATTCACTCAAGAACTTTAAATTCCTTTATTCTTGAAATTTTATTCTTATTATATCATTATTACTAAATCATCCTGAGACTTCTAATATTTCGGAATATTCAGATTCTTTAGTATCATTTTGCACGTTCGATTAAAATGTGGCTGAAGACATCTTAATTGTACCAATGTGAAATGTGGGTGGATATAGATATGAGAATCCTGTACTTGATCGCTCACCAACACTCTTCTATCTAGTTTTCACCTTCTGTAAACAGATCAATATGACGAAAATGAATTATGACCATTCAGCAGCCTATTTTCTGTATAACACAAGTGTATGACATCTGTCGGTCAGCGTGCGAACTACCTCGTTCGAGTCTTTACAACAGCGCGTGCACGCCACGAAATTCGATTGACGCTTATGAAAAGTAGTTGAGATCGTTCAGAGATATTCTAACATGAGATGCAGTGACACCATATTTTGATTTACAAATTAATTACTTGATAACAAGTTTTGTACCTGCAGTTATTTTACCAGATATTCAATACAGGAGGAGGAAATTAGGATTATTGAGGTTATGCTTGAGATCTCGTACTAATATGAGAAATAGAGGTCATTATTTTATTTTCCTATTATATCCGTTACAAAATATTGTTACTGTTGCTATTACTTTAATATACTTTTTGCTCTTTTTATTCAGCTGTGTGAAAAGACGGTGGTATTATTATGGATTTAGAGGAAGGCTTGAAGTGTCATCTATCGTGCGGCGCTGGAACAAATTGAATAAATGACGCGCTAACTTCAAGCTGAAGTCACCGTAGTTCGGTAGTTTTGCTTTGTCACTAGAAACAAAACTGATTATTTCATTATGGGCTAGTGGTAAGATCGTAGTGGGAGTGTGACTGAGGCTATAAAGGCGCGATTGGTTCATTCCAAAGAACATGAATTCGATTCCATGTCAGAAAGTAGAGAAATTTAGAAATATGACCGGTCTGAGTGCTCAGCAGGTAGCAGTGTTGGCCTTCTGAGCACAAGTTGGTGGGTTCGATCACTGCTTAATCTGGTAATATTTGAAGGTCTTTATATGCCAGCCTCTTGCTGGCAGATTCACCGGCACGTGAATGAACTACAGTGAAACAAATTTCTGACACGGGAAAACTGTAATAGCAGTTAGTGAGACGTATTATTAATACCAGTGGTTTAATGTCGCACTAGCATATCACAGATTTTTGGTGACACAAGAATGATAAAGGGCTAGGATTGGAGAGGAAGTAACCGTGGCCTTAATTAACGTATAGGGGCCGATGACCTCGATGTTAGGCCCCTTTAAACAACAAGCATCATCATCATAATTAACGTAAACTTCTAGCAATTGTCTGGAGTGAAAATTAGAAACTACGGAAACAACCTTCAGCGCTTCCAACCATCCTCTGAACTTAAACTCCCAGCTACATGACTCAAACCACGTAGCCAACACACTCGGCAGTGAGACGTAAAAGCAAGAAGGTAATAATAATACTAATATATGAATAATAATAATATATGCATAATAATAAAATATGATTAATAATATGACAGCTAATGACGCTATCTAGGTTGCCTGGCGTGTCAGTTTAGATACAGTCACTCCCATAAATATTCGGCCACTGATAAAATCCGCGAAAAAGTGATGACAATAACGCAACCATGAGCAGGAAGTGAAGCCAAATGTGACTAAGTAATGGAACTACATGTGGTTGCTTATGCCGATGAGGAATCAGGGAGCATTGATTTACATTATGCTGTAAAAGAAAGGATATTGCTCACATGGGTGAAATGACACGCCTCAAAAATATTCGGTCACCCGGAAAGGGCCAGGATTGCCGTTGTGTTCATTGACAGAGACAGGGCAGATAGCGTTGCAAAACTTTCAGTTCAGAAATGTGGTGCCGCAAGACCCATCGTGCCGAAGTCATTCGCTGTAGTGTTGCGGACAGGTATCAAATAGGGTGCAAAAGACAACACAATACCACGTTTGTAGAACGCCACCTCGTGATATTCCATCATGCTCGAGGTAAATCGCATAAAAAGATATCGCAGATGCTTAAAATAGCAGAATAATAGTTGGATATAATCAGACGATTCAAAAATGAAGACAGAATTGGTTCGGTTCCTCACACAGGCAGACCAAGTAGGCTGACAGAACGACAGGAGCGGTTTGTGCTTCGGAATGGGAAACGAAATCCAAAAATTAGTGCTCAGAAAGTGGTAGCAGCTGTCTTAGAGGAGTGTAGAAAGAAAGTGAGTACTGCAACCGTGCGAAGAGCACTGCGATGGAATGAGTTACTTGGGAGAAGAGCTAGGAGGAAACCATTCATTAGCGCGGTATATGAAAAGAAGCGGTTAGAGTTCGCAAAACCTACGTAACCAAACCCAGTGCTTGGTGGGAGGATGTGTTCTTTGTTGATGAGTCAAGGTTCAACGTGTTTGGGTCCGATGGAAAGCAATTTGTGTGGCGAAAACGTCACGAGATACTGAAAACAAGCAATTTACAAGCAACGGTAAAACATGGTGAAGGAAGTTGAATGGTGTGGGGATGTGTTGCATCGAACAGGGTTGGTGCACTGAGTTTCACTGAACATATTTTGACAAAAGAGGGCTATTTGGCTGTCCTCAAAAACAATTTGCGACAATCTGCGGAACAACTTGGTACACAGCGTACTTTCTAATTCTACCAAGATAACGATCCCAAGCACAAGTCGTAACTTGTCAGGGAATGGCTGCTGTACAACTGCCCGAAGGTTTTGGAGACACCACCACAATCACCCGACCTGAACCCCATCGAGAATGTGTGCAGTCAAATGAAGGCGACTCTGCAATTCCGGCCGACAAGTTCCCTCACAGACTTGAAGAGGAGACTGCTACAAGAATGGGCGGCATTAAGCCCTGATTATAAGAAGAAAGTTATCGCCAGTATGCCGAATCGACTGGAAGAGGTCATAAAACATGAAAGTGGACCTACAAAGTACTGAATGTGTAACAGGGTTGTGAATTATGCGAGTTTATGTTGCTTTTTTGTACAGTGGCCGAATATTTTTGAGGCGGCATTGGAATTATTGCTTATATTTAAATGTACGACAGATGGCGTACGAATGACTGCCAGAAGAGTTTGACTTACGTCACAATGTGTCTATAACGTTGTATTATATTTTCCTACATGTTTCGTTGTATAATACATTGTCATTACAGTGTAAGAATAATTATCCAATAAAAGTGTATCAAAAATCAGAGTGACCGAATATTTATGGGAGTAACTGTATTTATTCTGCCAGATGACTGAGTAAGTCATATCTCGATTGGGCATTGGGCGTAGTATGGCTTCGTTTCTAATTTTTGTCGGCCAGATGTCTTTAAAACATGCTGATATTATACGGTCAAATAGACTATTTCCCGTCCTTCAGAAACCGGACTACCTCTGCCTACGGTTTTCGTACATACCAAGGTATCTGGATTTTGTTCCACAGGATTTCTTTCACCTGCTAGTAAATCCACCGTCTCGAGGCTGGCTTATTTGAGCCGGACTGAGCCAGGATCGGACCCATTAACTTGGACTCAGAAATCCAGTGCTCCACTAAGCCACTCATTCCGATGTTGAAATAAAGTTTTGGCAAGTACCGTACAATAATTACGGAATTCTCCTATAAGGTAGTCAATGAAAAGGAATAATAATAATAATAATAATAATAATAATAATAATAATAATAATAATAATAATAATAATAATAATAATAATAATGGCGATGAAAATGAAAATCCACAGCCTGTTTACAGTCATTCGACTGGGTCAGGAATGAATGTTCCCATCTAGTGGCGAGGATGGGAATTATGCCGGCTGCCGAAGCCTGCCACATTCCTCTGGGGCAATCATTAATGACTAGCAGATGAAATGAAAAAATGATATTGGACATCGGAGAGTGTTGCTGGATTGATGATGACAGGGAAAACCGGAGAAAAATCTGTCACGCCTCCGAGTTGTCCAGCACAAATCTCACATGAGTGACCGGGATTTGAACCACGGAACCTAGCGGTAAGAGGCCGTCGCGCTGCTGCCTTAGCCACGGAGGCTCAATAATAATAATAATAATAATAATAATAATAATAATAATAATAATAATAATAATAATAATAATAATAATAATGGCACCCCTTACGATAGGTGAATGATTGTAAAGCATTTTGGAATGAAATGGACGGGAGAAGTCAGAAATTGAGAGAAAATTTGTTCCAGCTCCGCTTGCTTCATTCAGTACAAATATTACATAGTCTCCAAGGATTAAACCCGGGATGAAGTTGTGAGACGCCGATATCGAAGTTTGCCAGCCGCTTAGGCAGATAAACCATCCTGTATTCGTCAAAATACGAATTATTTTATCCGAATAAAATCTACCCCTTAGATCCTTTTTTCTGATACGGGGTCGGAGATGACGTAGGATTATATTTATGGCATATTTTACGGTCGGATGCCCTTCCTGACGCCAACCTCACTTGAGGTGCTAATGAAGAAGAAATTAATGATGGAGAAGGAAACTGGGTAAAATAGTGGAAGGAATCGGCTGTGGCCGATGAACAAGAACTGTCCCAGAATTTGCCTGCAAATGAAATTGGGAAAACATGGAAACAATTTTCAAGACATCAACGGCGAGGTTCGAACCCGCTCACCTCTCGAATGCAGAGCTTCGCTCCACAGCCATTCCACTCGGTAACTTTGCTGTCCGATGGAGATATATACAACGCACAGTTCTTCTTCTTCCTTGGCACAATACTTTGCCCAGGTCTCTGCAAAACAAATGTCTCTATTAGGATATTATAACACGGCAAGAGTTGTACACACAGATTCCTACCTCTTTCTGCTCAGGTCTCTGTGAAACACGTTTTTCTATTAGAATATTATAACACGGGAAGAGCTGCACTGTTAGCTTCCTACCTCTGCTCCTTCTCTGCGTTCCTAATACACATCAGACAGATTATCATGAACAGTGGAATGGAAAACAGCGCTAATGGAGTTTAGTCATCATTGGTTGAACAATCTCATAAAATAAGCTGTTATTGAAGTATAGTTAGTAAAACTTTGAAATAAACTCCAGGATGTTACAGATTTACGAATAAATTAAACAGAGAAATCTGTAGGTGAAATAACCTAAATTTTTTATAACATTAGATTGATTACATCAGTAGTTTGGAAATTAATTTCTGATAGTAGGCTTCCCAGATCCAAATATTTATCTTTCCTTTATTCGCATCAGTTCTCAGTAGCATCACACTATATTCAAAAAGGAAACAAAGCGCCAACAGAAAAATTAGTATTACTTCCTTGGTATTTTCGTTCTAAATCTCTTCACCCTCCAGGGCTTGTATTCCCTTCAAACTGAGCGAGGGATTCCATCTCTACCGCCTCAAGGGCAGTGTCCTGGAGCGTGAGACTTTGGGTGGGGGATATAACTGGGAAGGAGGACCAGTACCTCACCGAGGCGGCCTCACCTACTATGCTGAGCAGGAGCCTTATGGGGGGATGAGAAGATTGGAAGGGATAGATACGGAAGAAAGGAGGAAGCGGCCGTGGCATTAAGTCAGGTACCATCCCAGCATTTGTCTGGAGGAGAAGTGGGGTAACTACGGAAAACCACTTCGAGTATGGTTGAGGAGGGCATAGAACCCCCCATCTACTCAGCTGACCACCTGAGGCTGAGTGGACCCCGTTTTAGCCCTCGTACCACTTTTCAAATTTCGTGGCAGAGCCGGGAATCAAACCCGGACCTCCGGGAATGGAAGCTAATGACACTAACACTACAACACAGAGGCGGGCTGCTTGGTATTTACCATATTATATTTACAAAGAGTAGGTCAAAATTTGGGATATTTATGGCATTAGGACTGACTAGTCATAGATCAAGGGATGTTTGCGTACTGAAATGAGAACAGAAGGTAGTTCGTTAAAAATGCTTTATTGCCTCATGCTCATCGCAGTGACCTGTTAGGAAACACCAGGTCATCAGCTTTCCGTTTTAGTCCTCCGACACTGGGCGAGTTGGCCGTGCGGTTAGAGGCGCGCGGCTGTGAGCTTGCATCCGGAAGGTAGTGGGTTCGAATCCCACTGTCGGCAGCACTGAAGATGGTTTCCCATGGTTTCCTATTTTCACACCAGGCAAATGCTGGGGCTGTACCTTAATTAAGGCCACGGCCGCTTCCTTCCAAGTCCTAGGTCTTTCCTATCTGTGTTGGTGCGACGTGAAACCACTAGCAAAAAAAAAAAAGTCAACCTGCAACCATCCTTATGACTTGAGTATTGTTCAAATTTCTTCTTGATGATGTGCAGTTTTTCCTCACGTTTTACAAGTTCCGAGTGGTTGAAACGTTTATGGGTTCACAGTTCAGCCTGGTGTTTCTTTGGCATACTTAAAGTTTTTTTAGTCACAGCTGAAAACATGTTTCTGGGGAAGAGATAAACTGGTCCTTTAATGAATAAGTGTACGCACGATTTACCTATACCACCTCTCGTATTTGTCCATTAGACTTGTTAAATTAGCAAGAGAATTTTTGATAATCTATATATATAAAATAACATGTACTGACTCACTGACTGACTGACTCATCATCGCTGAGCCAAAACTACTGGACATAACGAAATGAAATTTTGAGGACACATTTATATTACAATATAGGTGCTCGCTAAGGGAGGATTTTCGGATATTCCGTTGTTAAGGGGGTGAAAAGGGAAGGTGAATTTTTAAAATGAGCATGTCTACAGTATATCTCTAAAACTTAATATGTTTCAGAAGTGAAAATTCGAATGTTTTAATCTCTATTAAAATAAAGAAACACGCATTTTTTGTTTTCGGAAATCCACTTTAAGGGGGGTGGGGGTAGAATTAAAAAATTATTCGAATTATTTGTATGAAGATACTATTATCTCAAAAACGAATGATGTTGCAGACATGAAAATTTTTGTTTGGAATCTGCTTTAAAAGTAAAGAAACACGTATTCCTTTGATTTCGGAAAATCCAATGAAGGGTGGTGAAGGATTTGAAGAATTAATTGAATTAAATTGTATGAGGATACCTTCATCTTATAAAAACTAAAGTTGTTACAGACGTGAAATTTGGTATTTGGATCCCCTTTGAAAACAAAGAAAAACGCATTTTTGGGGGGAAAGTCATCTTGGAGGAAGGGGGTGCAAAGGAGTTGAATTCCTTTTATAACACATATCTCAAAAACTGAAGATGTTACAGTCCTGATAATTGGTATTGAGAAGAACCTTACTAATAAAGAAACACACATTTTTCTGGAAAATTCGCCTAATTTTTGGGGGGGGGTGAAGGGAAGTGAAAAAGTTAATTCTTTTTATGGGGTAACTTATATCTCAAAACTGAAGGTAACAGACGTGAACAATAGTATTTGGAATCTCCCTTAAGCATGAAGAAACACGCCTTCTTTCTTGGGGGAAGGGTGAATAAACTTAATGGCGGTGTGGTGGAAAAGGAGTTGAGATCAATTGATTTTACTGTTCATAATGTACATGATTCTGATCATAAACCGATAATTTTTAATTTTCCTGGGCTAGTTTTCAAGGGCCACCTTTTCCTTTGAAGAACTTAAAGTTAGATTACAGTAGATTCTCCTGCCACATAAATCAAAATTTAAACACATTTGAAATAAACGATAGGAATGACATTGACCGTGCAATTGTTCACTTCTATAATAAGGTCAATAATGCACGGAAGTATATCATTCGTATCGCCAGAAATCCCGCACACTTGCCTACGCGTTACAATGGTGCTGGTCACATTGTCAGCAATGACAATGGCAGCAGATGTATAGTCCGCGCACCTTTTAGCGATATTACTTTGTACGGGGTTGAGGAGTAAGGAGGGAGCTCTCTCGGTTCCGGTTATACTGCCAACCGAATGGATTTGAAATCTGAATTGAATCGATAATATGATCGATTGATATGAATTTTCTATACAGTTATTAGCTTATGCCAACAACTGTGTCCCACAAACATTATATAACATTTCTCGATGCGAATCTTGTTCCCAGCATGAATTCTATAGTTTGGCTTTACTGTATAAACAGCAACAGTACGAGTCGGACATAATAATAATAATAATAATAATAATGATAATCCTATAATTCATCATCACTTAACACGTTCGCTGCCACCATTTTCTAAAATATATTTCTCGGGAGCTGTTTTGGCAGTATCAGTCAATCCTAATAAATGGCACTAAATTTTATCAAAAACGTGTCCATCGAGAGTTAAAAAGTAAATATTACGCATTTAAAATATTTATTTTTTGACGCTTTAAAGCGTCAGCAACAGTGAACGTATTAACCTAGTTTGACAAAAAAAAATTGGCCGCTTTAATAGTAACGAGTTCAAATGATCTCAGAAGAACGAATACTAAAAGCACTCCACTTCCCACCCTAATCATCAATAATATTTAAATAACATCAGTCTGATACACAATAATATTTTAAAATTTAAATATAAATAACATGATTAAGAAGTACTGTCAACTAAAACATAGAAGAGGGAAAATAAGAGGTGTACAAAGAGAATTTAAATAACCAATTACATCAAAGTTTTCACCAAATCTACTTGTGTACCAGCTAGCAGGAATATCTTCTTTCATAGATCATCACCTGATGGCGTCCGACTCGTTGGCTGAATGGTCAGCTTACTGGCCTTCGATTCAGAGGGTCGCGGGTTCGATCCCCGGCCGGGTCGTGGATTTTAAACTTCATTGGTTAATTACAGTGGCCCGGGGGCTGGGTGTTTGTGCTGTCCCCAGCATCCCTGCATCTCATACACCACACATAACACTATCCTCCAACACAATAACACGCAGTTACCTACACATGGCAGATGCCGCCCACACTCATCGGAGGGTCTGCCTTACAAGGGCTGCACTCGGCTAGAAATAGCCACACGAAATTTTTATTATTATCTGATGACAACTTATAATCTGACACCAACCCCAGCTACCAAATGGTTCCTGAAGGAACGACTCCAGAAAACTGTAGAATTAGACCCAGAATTCTTTAATACTCCCACCATGAAAAATGAAGAATGGAAAGCAGCCAGTTTTGAGCTATCTCCCCTCTACACGAGAGGACGGCTTTCATCACTGTATTTTTAATAAGAAAATTTTTCACCAGGTATTCAGCGACTGTGTTTGTGAAATCTGCGGCTCTCTTTGTTTACTGTACCATCTGTTCGACTGCACACAAAAACACTCCCTCTTTCTCATTATGGAAAAGATGAAACCTTGTAGTGACAGTGAATTTCTATATTTTTAAAATCATATGTACACATTATGTTTAATATTAAATATTAATTAATTATATTGATAATAGACAGTAGTAGTATAATTGGATGGTTCGGCCGCCACCGCCACCTCCGGCTCTCGGGAGAGGCCTCCACCTCCCGCGGGAAATTTGAATTTTGGCGGGAAATTTGAATTTTGGCGGGAGATTTGAATTTGTAAACAAAGCCACGTGCTTTTTGACAGCTGTCATCGACAACAACGCATCGCTAACCTCAGTACTGCCATCTTGACGGGCCTAAACCTCACTAGTGCCAACTTAACCTCACTAGCGTGAGGTAAACAAAGCCACGTGTTTTTTGACAGCCACGTGCTTTTTGACAGATTTGTAAACAAAGCCACGTGCTTTTTGACAGACAACAACGCATCGCAAACCTCAGTACTGCTATCTTGATGGACCTAAACCTTAGTGGTACCAACTTAACCTCACTAGCGCGAGGTAAACAAAGCCACGTGCTTTTTGACAGCCACGTGCTGTTTTGACAGCTGTCATCCGCCATCTTTAAACCAAAAAGCACTGTGCTGCCCTCTATATCGCAGTAGCTGCAAAATTCGTCACCTGTCATCGACAGTGCTGCCATCTTGACGGGTCTAAACCTTAGTGCTACCAACTTAACCTAACTAGCGCGAGGTAAACAAAGCCACGTGCAGCTGTCATCTGCCATCTTTAATCCAGAGAGCATCGTGCAGCCCTCTTTAGCTACTTACCTTTGAAATGTAGTACGTCATCCGCCATCTTGCATCGCAAACCTCAGTGCTGCACTCTATGTAGTGGTGGCAAATTCCACATGCTCTTGTTTGGAAACAAAGCCACGTGCAGCTGTCATCCGCCATCTTTGAGCACCGTGCTGCCCTCTTTAGCTACTTACCTTTGAAATGTAGTACGTCATCCGCCATCTTGCATCGCAAACCTCAGTGCTGCACTCTATGTAGTGGCGGCAAATTCCACGTGCTCTTGTTTGGAAACAAAGCTACGTGCAGCTGTCATCCGCCATCTTTGAGCACCGTGCTGCCCTCTTTAGCTACTTACCTTTGAAATGTGGTACGTCACAGCTGTCATCCGCCATCTTGCATCGCAAACCTCAGTGCTGCCCGGTGGCGGCAAATTCCACGTGCTCTTGTTTGGAAACAAACCTATGCGCTTTTTTGTCAGCTATCATCCGCCATCTTTGAGCACCGTGCTGCCCTCTATGTGGTGGTGGTAAATTCTACACGCTTTACAAACCCATGTGCTTTTCTGACAGCTGTCAACCGCCAGAGAGCACCGTGCTGCCCTCTTTATGCCGGTGGCAAATTCTACATGCTTTTTGACAGCTGTCACCCGCAAGAGAGCACCGTGCTGCCATCTTTAGCTAGATACCTGTGGTGGCGGTAAATTCCACGTGCTCTTGTTTAGTAAACAAAGCTACGTGCTTTTTTGACAGCTGTCATCCGCTATCTTTAATCAATAGAGCACTGTGCTGCGGGTAATTTCATCAGCTGTCATCCGCCATCTTTAATCTACACAACACCATGCTGCTCTCTGTAGTAGCGGGCAATTTGAAAAGTTCTGTTAGCTATCATCCGCCATCTTTAATCAAGAGAGCACCGTGCTGCCATCTATGTGGTGGCGGCAAATTCCACGTGCTCTTGTTTAGTAAACAAAGCCACGTGCAGCTGTCATCCGCCATCTTTGAGCACCGTGCTGCGGGCAATTTCGTCAGCTGTCATCCGCCATCTTTAATCTACAGAACACCGTGCTGCCCTCTGTAGTAGCGGGCAATTTGAAAAGTTCTGTTAGCTATCATCCGCCATCCTCGAGCGCCGTGCTGCCCTCTATGTGGTGGCGGCAAATTCCACGTGCTTTACAAACTCACGTGCTTTTTTTGACAGCTACCATCCGCCCTGCTCTCTGTAGTAGCGGGTAATTTGAAAAGTTCTGTTAGCTGTCATCCGCCATCTTTGAGCGCCGAGCTGCCCGGTGGCGGTAAATTCCACGTGCTTTACAAACTCACGCGCAGCTGTCATCCACCATCTTACATCGCAAACCTCAGTGCTACACTCTATGTGGTGGCGGATAATTTAAAAAAGAAAAATTCTACATCAGTCCTCTCTCGACGCTAATTGCACAAGATGGTGGCTATACATGACTCCTTAAAGGTGCTTATGCGAGATGATCGCAATACATAGACGCCCTTGGGATGCTTGCGCAAGATGGCGGTTATACATGGCTCCTTATGAGGGATGCTTGCGCGAGATGGTGGTTGCTCTTATGAGGCGGCTTAAGGATCCTTGGCTAGAGCCTCCCTAAGGATGCTTGCGCAAGATGGCGCATGCAAGATGGTGGCTATACATAGCTCCTTATGAGACAGCCAGTACAACATGTGATCAGAACATTGATTGATGTGTTCAGAACACAAAATAAGTAGAATCGAACACTGTACTCGATACAACATGTGATTAAAACATTGTTTGGTGTGTTCAGAACACTAATCGAACGCTGTACAACATGTTAGGGGATACCTTTGTTTAGATTGAAACATAACAAGACTAGAATTGAACACTGCACATTGATTGATGTGTTCAGAACACAAAATAAGTAGAATCGAACACTGTACTCGATACAACATGTGATTAAAACATTGTTTGGTGTGTTCAGATCACTAAACAAGTAGAATCGAACGCTGTACAACATGTTAGGGGATACCTTTGTTTAGATTGAAACATAACAAGACTAGAATTGAACACTGCACTCGATGTCGTTACATGTGATCAGAACAATGATTGATGTGTTCAGATCACTAAACAAGTAGAATCGAACGCTGTACAACATGTTAGGGGATACCTTTGTTTAGATTGAAGCATAGCAAGCCTAGAATCGAACACTCTAAGAACATTGTTTGATGTGTTCAGTACAACTTCAATGATTTACCTAGTGTAAAACACACACACTGTGCACATATCGCATAGCTATCTCGCCTATCACGAAAAAAAAAAAAAAACACTGTGCACATATCGCATAGCTAACACTTCAAATGATTTGCTTAGTACGAAAATTAAAAAAAAAATCTATACCGCGTAGCTAACTCGTTCATCGCACTGCTATTTGATGTGTTCAGTACAACTTCAATGATTTACCTAGTGTAAAACACACACACTGTGCACATATCGCATAGCTATCTCGCCTATCACGAAAATCAAAAAAAAAAACACTGTGCACATATCGCATAGCTAACACTTCAAATGATTTGCTTAGTACGAAAATTTAAAAAAATCTATACCGCGTAGCTAACTCGTTCATCGCACTGCTATTTGATGTGTTCAGTACAACTTCAATGATTTACCTAGTGTAAAACACACACACTGTGCACATATCGCATAGCTATCTCGCCTATCACGAAAATAAAAAAAAAACACTGTGCACATATCGCATAGCTAACACTTCAAATGATTTGCTTAGTACGAAAAGTAAAAAAAAAATCTATACCGCGTAGCTAACTCGTTCATCGCACTGCTATTTGATGTGTTCAGTACAACTTCAATGATTTACCTAGTGTAAAACACACACACTGTGCACATATCGCATAGCTATCTCGCCTATCACGAAAATCAAAAAAAAAAAAAACACTGTGCACATATCGCATAGCTAACACTTCAAATGATTTGCTTAGTACGAAAATTTAAAAAAAATCTATACCGCGTAGCTAACTCGTTCATCGCACTGCTCAGACGCTTAGTAATTGTGAATACACTCATACGAAAATCAAGAAAGCACACTGCGTAGCCAACTCGCTCGGCTCACTCGCTTAGTAATTGCAACACTCACGTATAAGAATGTTCTGAGATACTTACATGTTTTTTAAGGGGGGGGGGGGTGAAAGATCATAAATTATATGTACACATGTTGTCTCCTCCAAGTTGTAAGATGAAATAGACGCAGTACTGCGAGTTTCCGCTCTAGCTGGCGAACGGAAGTAGCATGATATCTCAGCAAAAAATAATACGCGTGAGCTTGCAAGTCAGACACAATGATGGATACCGCGATTCAAATCCTAGCAACTTATGCCGTCGGGAAGGGCATCTAGCTAGATCATGTAATGACGATCGCGCAGGCCCCTCGCCTAGCATTTGCAGCTTCCAGTTCGAACCCGCTATCTCCCGAAGTAGTGTGAATGATTGAAGAGTGTTGAGGGTGATTCATTCGTCGGATGGAGGCGTTAAGCTGGCTTCTTCGGTAGGGGAAGGCTATGTCGGGACATCGATTTAAAAATCCTAGTCAGGAAGGGTACGCGATTCAAATCCTAGCAACTTATACCGTCGGGAAGGGCATCCGGCTAGATCATGTAATGACGATCGCGCAGGCCCCTCGCCTAGCATTTGCAGCTTCCAGTTCGAACCCGCTATCTTCCGAAGTAGCGAGAATGATTGAAGAGTGTTTGAGGGTGATTCATTTGTTGGATGGAGGTGTTAAGCTGGCTTCTTCAGCGGGAGTAGGCTATGTGTCGGTACCGGGATATCTAGTTATAAAACCCGCTACAACAAATTTATCACGTATACTGCGATTTAAAATCCTAGTCAGGAAGGGCGTCCAGCAATAAAACAATAGTTCGTGATTTTAAATCTAAGAAGTGCATCTAGCAGTAAAACCCCCGATTCTCGACAGATTCTTAATCCGAGTTCTTTGACGTCAGGAAGGGCAACTAGTTGAAAACAATTATCGAACACGCATCGTGAAGGCAAGAGTGTGCAGCGATATGCTTGTTTAGACTTGCAGATTACGAAAAGAAACATAACAAGACTTGAGTCTTAATACAAAAAATCTTGCGATTTAAAATCTTAGTCAGGAAGGGCATCCAACAGTAAAACAATAGTTCGTGATTTAAAATCTAGCAGTAAAACCCCCGATTCTCGACAGATTCTTAATCCGAGTTCTTTGACGTCAGGAAGGGCAACCGGTTGAAAACAATAGCGTATGATGTAAGAGCTTAGATACTACCAGTTTTGCGTCAGGAAGGATAACTAGTCTTAAAACAAAACAGATTCTTAATCTGAGTTGTCAGGAAGGGCAACCGGTTGAAAACTATAGTGTAATAATGTTATTTGTTTTACGTCCCACTAACTACTTTTAAGGTCTTCAGAGACGCCGAGGTACCGGAATTTAGTCCCGCAGGAGTTCTTTAACGTGCCAGTAAATCTACCGACACGGGGGCTGTCGTATTTGAGCACCTTCAAATACCACCGGACTGAGCCAGGATCGAACCTACCAAGTTGGGGTTAGAAGGCCAGCGCCTTAACCGTCTGAGCCACCTATAGTGTAATAATGTTATTTGTTTTACGTCCCACTAACTACTTTTAAGGTCTTCGGAGACGCCGAGGTACCGGAATTTAGTCCCGCAGGAGTTCTTTAACGTGCCAGTAAATCTACCGACACGGGGCTGTCGTATTTGAGCACCTTCAAATACCACCGGACTGAGCCAGGATCGAACCTACCAAGTTGGGGTTAGAAGGCCAGCGCCTTAACCGTCTGAGCCACTCAGCCCGGCAAACTATAGTGTAAGAGGTTAGATACTGCTAGTTTTGCATCAGGAAGGACAACTCAACACATTCATGTGATTTAAACACATTTTTATTCCCAAGAGAATCGAACCCGAGACTACTGGGTGAGAGGCATGCATACTGTAGGCTATGGGTTTGTTCTACAGTCCTCGAAGTATCGGCACAGTCATTCTGAGCGAGTTGTGTGGAATGCATGTGTTAGCTGAAATTGTACACGTATCTTCCGGCTCAACCTTGAGCGAGGACACTGATAAGCGACTTGTAACTCGCGAACGTCTTCTTAGCTGAGTCCCATGTAAGCTCTTAAAACACAGTACTAATTAAGGCTGTAAAATATTCTGAAATAGTACTCCTCAGTGGTGTAGTAGTTAGCTGCTACCCTCGGAGGTCCGAGTTCGATTCCCGGCTCTGCCACGGAATGTGTAGCATTTAGCCTATGAAAGTTCCTAACGTAAACTATCATGATTGTACGGAGAGGTTAAAACACACACAGTGCCTACTCCTATCGAAAGAACCTGCACGGTACCGGCATGTAGGCTTCTCCTGGTGAAGGAGCTTGCACATGGTTTAACGCCTCCTATCAACAGCCCTTACTTAATGCTGGCTTTCTTGCACACCCCGCCTCACACCATAGTTTTATACGACCGGCTGCCCTTCCTGACTAGGATTTTAAATCGCAGTATACGTGATAAATTTGTTGTAGCGGGTTTTATAACTAGATATCCCGGTACCGATACATAGCCTACTCCACTGAAGAAGCCTGCACAAGGCTTATTGCCTCCATCCGACAAATGAATCAGCATCAACACTCTTGTACTCAAAAAATAATTTTCGAAGGAGTCTGCACAAGGTTTAACGTCCCCATCAACAGCCCTTACTTATAGCTAGCTTTTTTTGCACACCCCGCCTCACACCATAGTTTTACGACCGGCTGCCCTTCCTGACTAGGATTTTAAATCGCAGTATACGTGATAAATTTGTTGTAGCGGGTTTTATAACTAGATATCCCGGTACCGACACATAGCCTACTCCCGCTGAAGAAGCCAGCTTAACACCTCCATCCAACAAATGAATCACCCTCAAACACTCTTCAATCATTCTCGCTACTTCGGGAGATAGCGGGTTCGAACTGGAAGCTGCAAATGCTAGGCGAGGGGCCTGCGCGATCGTCATTACATGATCTAGCCGGATGCCCTTCCCGACGGTATAAGTTGCTAGGATTTGAATCGCGTACCCTTCCTGACTAGGATTTTTAAATCGATAACTAGATGTCCCGACATAGCCTTCTCCTACCGAAGAAGCCAGCTTAACGCCTCCATCCGACGAATGAATCACCCTCAACACTCTTCAATCATTCTCGCTACTTCGGAAGATAGCGGGTTCGAACTGGAAGCTGCAAATGCTAGGCGAGGGACCTGCGTGATCGTCATTACATGATCTAGCCGGATGCCCTTCCCGACGGTATAAGTTGCTAGGATTTGAATCGCGTATCCTTCCTGACTAGGATTTTTAAATCGATGTCCCGACATAGCCTTCTCCTACCGAAGAAGCCAGCTTAACGCCTCCATCCGACGAATGAATCACCCTCAAACACTCTTCAATCATTCTCGCTACTTCGGGAGATAGCGGGTTCGAACTGGAAGCTGCAAATGCTAGGCGAGGGGCCTGCGCGATCGTCATTACATGATCTAGCCGGATGCCCTTCCCGACGGTATAAGTTGCTAGGATTTGAATCGCGTACCCTTCCTGACTAGGATTTTTAAATCGATAACTAGATGTCCCGACATAGCCTTCTCCTACCGAAGAAGCCAGCTTAACGCCTCCATCCGACGAATGAATCACCCTCAACACTCTTCAATCATTCTCGCTACTTCGGAAGATAGCGGGTTCGAACTGGAAGCTGCAAATGCTAGGCGAGGGACCTGCGTGATCGTCATTACATGATCTAGCCGGATGCCCTTCCCGACGGTATAAGTTGCTAGGATTTGAATCGCGTACCCTTCCTGACTAGGATTTTTAAATCGATGTCCCGACATAGCCTTCTCCTACCGAAGAAGCCAGCTTAACGCCTCCATCCGACGAATGAATCACCCTCAACACTCTTCAATCATTCACACTACTTCGGGAGATAGCGGGTTCGAACCGGAAGCTGCAAATGCTAGGCGAGGGGCCTGCGCGATCGTCATTACATGATCTAGCTAGATGCCCTTCCCGACGGCATAAGTTGCTAGGATTTGAATCGCGGTATCCATCATTGTGTCTGACTTGCAAGCTCACGCGTATTATTTTTTGCTGAGATATCATGCTACTTCCGTTCGCCAGCTAGAGCGGAAACTCGCAGTACTGCGTCTATTTCATCTTACAACTTGGAGGAGACAACATGTGTACATATAATTTATGATCTTTCACCCCCCCCCCCTTAAAAAACATGTAAGTATCTCAGAACATTCTTATACGTGAGTGTTGCAATTACTAAGCGAGTGAGCCGAGCGAGTTGGCTACGCAGTGTGCTTTCTTGATTTTCGTATGAGTGTATTCACAATTACTAAGCGTCTGAGCAGTGCGATGAACGAGTTAGCTACGCGGTATAGATTTTTTTTAAATTTTCGTACTAAGCAAATCATTTGAAGTGTTAGCTATGCGATATGTGCACAGTGTTTTTTTTTTTTTTGATTTTCGTGATAGGCGAGATAGCTATGCGATATGTGCACAGTGTGTGTGTTTTACACTAGGTAAATCATTGAAGTTGTACTGAACACATCAAATAGCAGTGCGATGAACGAGTTAGCTACGCGGTATAGATTTTTTTTTACTTTTCGTACTAAGCAAATCATTTGAAGTGTTAGCTATGCGATATGTGCACAGTGTTTTTTTTTTATTTTCGTGATAGGCGAGATAGCTATGCGATATGTGCACAGTGTGTGTGTTTTACACTAGGTAAATCATTGAAGTTGTACTGAACACATCAAATAGCAGTGCGATGAACGAGTTAGCTACGCGGTATAGATTTTTTTTTTTTTACTTTTCGTACTAAGCAAATCATTTGAAGTGTTAGCTATGCGATATGTGCACAGTGTGTTTTTTTTTATTTTCGTGATAGGCGAGATAGCTATGCGATATGTGCACAGTGTGTTTTTTTTTATTTTCGTGATAGGCGAGATAGCTATGCGATATGTGCACAGTGTGTGTATTTTACACTAGGTAAATCATTGAAGTTGTACTGAACACATCAAATAGCAGTGCGATGAACGAGTTAGCTACGCGGTATAGATTTTTTTAATTTTCGTACTAAGCAAATCATTTGAAGTGTTAGCTATGCGATATGTGCACAGTGTGTTTTTTTTTTTCGTGATAGGCGAGATAGCTATGCGATATGTGCACAGTGTGTGTGTTTTACACTAGGTAAATCATTGAAGTTGTACTGAACACATCAAACAATGTTCTTAGAGTGTTCGATTCTAGGCTTGCTATGCTTCAATCTAAACAAAGGTATCCCCTAACATGTTGTACAGCGTTCGATTCTACTTGTTTAGTGATCTGAACACATCAATCATTGTTCTGATCACATGTAACGACATCGAGTGCAGTGTTCAATTCTAGTCTTGTTATGTTTCAATCTAAACAAAGGTATCCCCTAACATGTTGTACAGCGTTCGATTCTACTTGTTTAGTGATCTGAACACACCAAACAATGTTTTAATCACATGTTGTATCGAGTACAGTGTTCGATTCTACTTATTTTGTGTTCTGAACACATCAATCAATGTGCAGTGTTCAATTCTAGTCTTGTTATGTTTCAATCTAAACAAAGGTATCCCCTAACATGTTGTACAGCGTTCGATTAGTGTTCTGAACACACCAAACAATGTTTTAATCACATGTTGTATCGAGTACAGTGTTCGATTCTACTTATTTTGTGTTCTGAACACATCAATCAATGTTCTGATCACATGTTGTACTGGCTGTCTCATAAGGAGCTATGTATAGCCACCATCTTGCATGCGCCATCTTGCGCAAGCATCCTTAGGGAGGCTCTAGCCAAGGATCCTTAAGCCGCCTCATAAGAGCAACCACCATCTCGCGCAAGCATCCCTCATAAGGAGCCATGTATAACCGCCATCTTGCGCAAGCATCCCAAGGGCGTCTATGTATTGCGATCATCTCGCATAAGCACCTTTAAGGAGTCATGTATAGCCACCATCTTGTGCAATTAGCGTCGAGAGAGGACTGATGTAGAATTTTTCTTTTTTAAATTATCCGCCACCACATAGAGTGTAGCACTGAGGTTTGCGATGTAAGATGGTGGATGACAGCTGCGCGTGAGTTTGTAAAGCACGTGGAATTTACCGCCACCGGGCAGCTCGGCGCTCAAAGATGGCGGATGACAGCTAACAGAACTTTTCAAATTACCCGCTACTACAGAGAGCAGGGCGGATGGTAGCTGTCAAAAAAAGCACGTGAGTTTGTAAAGCACGTGGAATTTGCCGCCACCACATAGAGGGCAGCACGGCGCTCGAGGATGGCGGATGATAGCTAACAGAACTTTTCAAATTGCCCGCTACTACAGAGGGCAGCACGGTGTTCTGTAGATTAAAGATGGCGGATGACAGCTGACGAAATTGCCCGCAGCACGGTGCTCAAAGATGGCGGATGACAGCTGCACGTGGCTTTGTTTACTAAACAAGAGCACGTGGAATTTGCCGCCACCACATAGATGGCAGCACGGTGCTCTCTTGATTAAAGATGGCGGATGATAGCTAACAGAACTTTTCAAATTGCCCGCTACTACAGAGAGCAGCATGGTGTTGTGTAGATTAAAGATGGCGGATGACAGCTGATGAAATTACCCGCAGCACAGTGCTCTATTGATTAAAGATAGCGGATGACAGCTGTCAAAAAAGCACGTAGCTTTGTTTACTAAACAAGAGCACGTGGAATTTACCGCCACCACAGGTATCTAGCTAAAGATGGCAGCACGGTGCTCTCTTGCGGGTGACAGCTGTCAAAAAGCATGTAGAATTTGCCACCGGCATAAAGAGGGCAGCACGGTGCTCTCTGGCGGTTGACAGCTGTCAGAAAAGCACATGGGTTTGTAAAGCGTGTAGAATTTACCACCACCACATAGAGGGCAGCACGGTGCTCAAAGATGGCGGATGATAGCTGACAAAAAAGCGCATAGGTTTGTTTCCAAACAAGAGCACGTGGAATTTGCCGCCACCGGGCAGCACTGAGGTTTGCGATGCAAGATGGCGGATGACAGCTGTGACGTACCACATTTCAAAGGTAAGTAGCTAAAGAGGGCAGCACGGTGCTCAAAGATGGCGGATGACAGCTGCACGTAGCTTTGTTTCCAAACAAGAACACGTGGAATTTGCCGCCACTACATAGAGTGCAGCACTGAGGTTTGCGATGCAAGATGGCGGATGACGTACTACATTTCAAAGGTAAGTAGCTAAAGAGGGCAGCACGGTGCTCAAAGATGGCGGATGACAGCTGCACGTGGCTTTGTTTCCAAACAAGAGCATGTGGAATTTGCCACCACTACATAGAGTGCAGCACTGAGGTTTGCGATGCAAGATGGCGGATGACGTACTACATTTCAAAGGTAAGTAGCTAAAGAGGGCTGCACGATGCTCTCTGGATTAAAGATGGCAGATGACAGCTGCACGTGGCTTTGTTTACCTCGCGCTAGTTAGGTTAAGTTGGTAGCACTAAGGTTTAGACCCGTCAAGATGGCAGCACTGTCGATGACAGGTGACGAATTTTGCAGCTACTGCGATATAGAGGGCAGCACAGTGCTTTTTGGTTTAAAGATGGCGGATGACAGCTGTCAAAACAGCACGTGGCTGTCAAAAAGCACGTGGCTTTGTTTACCTCGCGCTAGTGAGGTTAAGTTGGTACCACTAAGGTTTAGGTCCATCAAGATAGCAGTACTGAGGTTTGCGATGCGTTGTTGTCTGTCAAAAAGCACGTGGCTTTGTTTACAAATCTGTCAAAAAGCACGTGGCTGTCAAAAAACACGTGGCTTTGTTTACCTCACGCTAGTGAGGTTAAGTTGGCACTAGTGAGGTTTAGGCCCGTCAAGATGGCAGTACTGAGGTTAGCGATGCGTTGTTGTCGATGACAGCTGTCAAAAAGCACGTGGCTTTGTTTACAAATTCAAATCTCCCGCCAAAATTCAAATTTCCCGCCAAAATTCAAATTTCCCGCGGGAGGTGGAGGCCTCTCCCGAGAGCCGGAGGTGGCGGTGGCGGCCGAACCATCCAATTATACTACTGACAGTGACGTACCATGGCAACTTGGCGCCCGGGACTAACTAGATGATAGCCGCTCCCTAACACTAAAAGGTTCAAGGATCAATGAGTTTAATTTTAACGCAGTTTAATGTTCATAAATGTTTATTTTTAATAAGCAGTATGCCACTTAATACATTGTAAAGATAAAAATATGAATAAAATAAAACTGTAAGTATTAAAAGGTTAGTTTGTTTGAAAAAATTTTAAAAATAAAAATAAAGAGAAAAGAAGTTTCAGAGTCGTAACAAAATTTTGTAATGTGCCTTCCTAGCCTTAATGGATGCAAACTTACTTATAATAGAGTTGAAGTCTATAGTAGCAGCCACATCACGTTCAATTTATGAAATTGCTAATTTACTTAGTTTTCCTTGCGTCATTATGGATCTTGAATAATTTTTAATAAGCCTCAGCTTACTAAAAGATGGTTCACAAGATGCCACAGACACTGGAATCGTTAAAAGTTGATTGAAAGCGACGATAAAGTTACTCTATGCCTGATAACACCAAACAAGATAAATAATCTTTGGATTTCTACAAGTCGATCTTCACATTATTTTTCTTTGATCTGCGTAATAAAACTATGATATCTTTAATATCTTCAAAGAGTTCTCCTCCGTTCAAATCTTCAGGATATTTCTGTGCAAGTTCGAAACATTTCCTCTTTAGAGTGTTCAAAACGTTTTCGTTTGGGGTTTCATTATGAATGTATTCATCAAAATTACAGAGGAAGCCAGTTCCTTGATATTGGAGAACCGTTCACTTAACTCACGAATAAGTTTATCTAAGATCTCTATTGTGCTCCGCTATATTTCATCTTTCCAGGAAAGTCCAATATCATCAGTGGCTTCTCCTGGCATTTTCCGCTTCATTCTTTGTCTTCGTTCCGTGGGTTCTCCCCATTCCTCACACTTCATAGTAGCTTTTGATATAACATCAACTGGAAGGGTTTCTCTCCACATATTATGCTGATCTTGGAGAGTCTGTAGACAACTTATATAAGTGAACGAAATGCTTTCGATTTGAAAAGTTTTCTGCGTTCGGTCAACTTTTGGAAGCACCTCAGCTCAGAAAAATAGCAAAGTTACAAAGTCAAATATTTCTATTGCATTAATTAACAAAGCTGTATTCTGTCTGGTATGGATGGTTGCAGTTGCAGTGTCTCTCAATTGTTCTATAGCATGAAACACTCCATCTAATTGAGATGACAAGGCTTTCACGGCTTCTGCTTTAGAACTCCATTTTGTATCTGAGTGGTCCTTGACCAATAAGCTGACATGTTCCTTGAGGACACTCCACCTGTGAGTCGAATTAGGGAAAAATACGTACACTTGTTGAACTGTTCCAAAAAAACATCACTGCACAAACTTTGACATGAGCAGCATGAACGCCAACCAAATTGAGCGAGTGGTTATCACAGGGAACAAACACGGCATGATGGTTCCATTATTTTAAACTTTGTCCGACACAATTGTGAATGTCCGCCTCCCTACCGTAACGGTTAGTGTTATTAGCTGCTGTCCTCGGGGGCCTGGGTTCGATTCCCGGTACTGCCAGAAATGGCAGGAGGGCTGGTATGTGGTTGAAATGGTACATGCACCTCACCTCCAATGGGGGTGTGCCTGAAAAGAGCTGCACCACCTCGGCATGAGGACACGAGTTTACTTTACCATTGTGAATTCCAGCCATAATAATAATGTTATTTGTTTTACGTCCCACTAACTACTCTTTTACGGTTTTCGGGGACGCCGAGGTGCCGGAATATAGCCCCGCAGGAGTTCTTTTACGTGCCAGTAAATCTACCGACACGGACTGAGCCAGGATCGAACCTGCCAAGTTGGGGTCAGAAGGCCAGCGCCTTAACCGTCTGAGCCACTCAGTCCGGCAATTACAGCCATTGTCGCCTGATTGTCGTCAGACTGACCTCTACAGTATGCTAAGTTCAAACCATCTTCCTCCAGTGTTGTTGGTTTTTTTTATTTTATTATTTTTTTTTTTTTTTCATCATCATCATCATCTGTTTACCCTCCAGGTTCGGTTTTTCCCTCGGACCGAGCGAGGGATCCCACCTCTACCGCCTCAAGGGCAGTGTCCTGGAGCTTCAGACTCTTGGTCGGGGGATACAACTGGGGAGTATGACCAGTACCTCGCCCAGGCGGCCTCACCTGCTATGCTGAACAGGGGCCTTGTGGAGGGATGGGAAGACTGGAAGGGATAGACAAGGAAGAGGGAAGGAAGCGGCCGTGGCCTTAAGTCAGGTACCATCCCGGCATTCGCCTGGAGGAGAAGTGGGAAACCATGGAAAACCACTTCGAGGATGGCTGAGGTGGGAATCGAACCCACCTCTACTCAGTTGACCTCCCGAGGCTGAGTGGACCCCGTTCCAGCCCTCATACCACTTTTCAAATTTCGTGGCAGAGCCGGGAATCGAACCCGGGCCTCCGGGGTTGGCAGCTAATAACGCTAACCACTACACCACAGAGGCGGACAGTTTTGTCTTTGTTTGAAATAATATCTATAAAACATTCCTTGATTTCAACTGAACTTTGCTTTACTTCCACGAATTTTATTGCCTGTGACATTTGTTCGCCATGTGACGTGTCAGGAGTGCTATCAAATATAATACTGAAGTACTTAGCACGCTTAAGGGGCTGCCTGGCCGAGGCGGTAAAGTCGTGCTCGGCTCGCCCGGATGGACGTGGGTTCGATTCCCCGTCGGGAAGTCGTAAAATTTAAGAAACGAGATTTCCACTGCTGGAGGTGCACATGGCCCTGAGGTTCACTCAGCCTGCACCAAAAATGAGCACCCTTGCAGGAAGTAATAATATTGCTACGGACGTGATCTTTTAAAAGGTTTATAATTTCATTCTGTAGTCTAGGTGAAAGATATGATAAATGTTGAGGGTTATTGGTCACTGTTTGAAAATGGGCCTTCATAACAGGATAAATTTAGCCAAATATTGCAATAGAGCAAAAAAAATCCCTGAACTGCCTGCAGTTTCTTCTAAAACTGATTCTCTGTGGCCACTTAGGGCTAAGTTCTGTTGAGTCAATGTCTGTATGGTAGCAATTGTTCGTTTCAAAATTTCTCTCAAAATTCTTCTCTGTTCTAATAATTGTTGCTGAAGAGTGTTGTCAGTCACTGAGCCTTGTTTTAACCTTCGCTCTAAGCTTTTCCACTCCCTAAAGGCAATCCTGTGGGAAGGGCTGTTTTCATGATCTTGAACGCGTGGATTTAATTTTGTCCACACTGCAAATCCTGACTCATTGTTAAAGCTAGAGTTCATGATTCTTTGAGGAAATAACACACAACAAAAACAAAACACAGGTTTTTTGGACGGAGAAAAACACATCCATGATCTGTTAACCTTTTCGCCGTTCTTCAAAGTTTTTTCTAACCAGTTTTTACGTAGAGAACGCCCTGATTCATCCGCAGCAAAAGTAGAATCTCTATTTTTGTAACTGATAAGAGCCTTGTATTACAACTATATCACAAATTTTTGTGAAATCCCCAGAGGCCACGATCCAATGTCACTTAACCACATTTTATCAAAATTGTCATTGTCATGTTGAATCAATGTTTCCTTTGGCTCATTTTCGTTATTTGAACTCGATGAAGGTCCAGCGCCAATTGCACTTGATTCCAAGAGTTGGATTGAGAGATTTGAATCGTCTGCTTTAAGACAGTTACAATCAAGATAATCGTGTTGAGCCATTTTATTAACTACTGTAATATTTGATTCATTGATCTCAAGGCTTATGTTGCTGTCGATACTGTCAAATTCACATTCTTTCTGAGTTTCATTGTTTTCAGAGTTCAGTGATCCGTTTATAAAAAATGTCATAAACGATTTCGAACTCTGAAGTGCTTTGGTACGTTGCTGTTTCAGTTGTCTATTTTGAGCCCCACTTGCCTTGTGTCGTTTCATAATCGAAACTGAAATACAATGAAACAAATTACCTACTACTATTACGTTATTTTTACTATTGTCAATTATGATTCTTGGTTTTGATCAATAATGATTCAAGGTTAACCTTTTAAACTCCATTACCCTTCGCGTGTGCTTCCTGCTCCACTCATAATTAATTTCTGCACTGTGGGTATGGAGAAGCATCACCACCTCCGGTTTCATTATCACTATCACTTTGTTCACTTTCACTTATATTCACTAAATCATCCAAGTCAGTTATTGGCTCATCATCGTCACTATCACTGTCCACTAACTGTTCTAAAACATCCAGTTCCGTGAGTGAAGACGAAGCAGGAGCCATGTTTACATTCAAACAACAACATCTGTGAACTTGCATAAATATTCGAGAATAACAGAGATTAAAATGTTAGCACAATTCCCGCGAACTATTGTAAATAGGAAAACGTGTTCTTTCAGAGACCGTTAGATAGCTCTACAATACCAGAACACGGCACAGTCATCATACGAGCGCTGAAAGTACCAGATATTGTCATGTCGAATTGAGCTCGACATCGGAGCGCAAGTCTAATATTTTAATGTCGAACCGCACTCGACATAGGAGAGCAAAAGGTTAAAATTGCTTCACCCAATAGCAAACCAAATACAGAGGAGACACTGTAATTTTTTTCAGTTTTAAATTGTTTTAGAGAATTTCACCTAATATTTTTTGCAAGTAATAATTTCACTTACCTGTTTTCTAATCGTACATGAACAGGAATTACTCGTACTTTTCAACTCAACGTGTAAACACACTGTATATTCAAAATTCATTGATACAGAACGACTACGAAGGTTAAGGAATACACTTCATAACTAGCAATCGTCAATTCTGTTGTGAGTTGATGCCCCCACCCCGCGCCGGCCGGCAATATCATCAACCACGCATCCCCTCTCCATCACCGCTGTTATTCCGGCTCAGGCACTCTATTCGCCGCACACAGTAAACTTTTCCTGTGTGCACGGCACCCACGAACTATTTCGTATTGTCTATAAATAGTTTAAAACGAAACGTTTATATCATTTCTAAATAACATTACTGCAGTATTTAGCAAAGTAATAAAGAAAATTTGAACAATAAAACCGTATATTTTTCCTGAAAAATAATATATTTTCTTAGATTTAAACAATTATCGTCCTATCAGCTTGCTCTCTATTGTCGTGGCGCTGACACGGCGCCGCCCGCAATCAGGACTCAGTGAGCGAACGGTTCGATCTCAACTCGAACCGCGACCTCACAATACAGGAGTGAAGTAGAAATAAGAATCATAGAGTCAAGAGAAGGGAATATAATCTCAAAGTATCAAGGAAAAATAATTATACAAGGAAATGAATTTAAGACATACATTGGGAATATTAAGAAGATGCAGTTCCGAACAGTAGAAACCAGCCAGGCAACGGTGAAATATTTGAATATACACAGAATATTTGTGACTCTTTTATCACAATGTGTACATGGTCAAAGGACAACGAGGTGAAGCTGAGAAAACGCACGTAGGCCAGAGAAGTTCTCATGTTCCGTGAACACTTGAGAAATTATAACTTTAACAAGGGATATTACTGACCAATGGGAGAACGACAAATCAGAATCACGAGGAATCCGAAGTCTGTAGGGCACGGTAATTTCGAGATCACCGAGATGACTTAAGGGAGAACCGAATGATTAGGAAGTTAGCTGGGCAGTCACAGTCTAGCTCAAGCGGTCGAGGAGAGAGGTTGCTTAGTGTAGTGCGTGCTGTGAACATGGTCGGTATTGAGCAGTACCGGGCCGCTATTGACAAATGGCAGGCGAAGCAGAAGAAGGAGAACAGGAATGGATTGGTGATAAGTAAGGACGGATTAAAAATGAGTGAAGCGGTGCTGGTAGTGGCAGTGATAGGGGTGCTACTGGTTATTGGGGGGGGGGGGGGTGGAATTAAACCCAGGCCCAAATACCAGTGAAAAATATAGCACGGAGGATTTGGCCGCACTCAGGGTGGTTGTGAGTGAAGTAATGCAGGAAGAATGCCAGTGGGAGAAGGTGCAGGAAATAAAGGACATGATGGAGGAGCAGAGATAGGAGATAGGGAACATGAAGAAATGGCTGGAAACAAGGACGGAGGAATCGAGCAAGAGAGTGGATAATAATGAGAAAGAAATCGAGTTATTGAGAGGGGAAGTGAAACATCTGAAAGAGGAGATGATGAGGATGAAGAAAGAAGCGGAGGAGTACAAGCAGGAGAGATTGAAGAAAGCCATATTTATATATGGAGTTGAGGAAGGTGTGAGGGAGAGCAAGATTGAACTGATAGCCAAGGTGATCGAAGTCATACGTGATACAATGAAGATAAACTTCAGTAATGTAGACATAGACGATGTAGAGAGAGTTGGTAAAACTAAAGGTCGGAGGCCAATTAGGGTAAAAATTTTCTCTACCTTAATGGAAGAAATTGTGTTATGTAACAGTAATAATTTACAGGGACAGAAAATAAGGGTGAAAAGAGACATGGGAAGAGAAGGAAGTGAAAATATGAGGATCTTGAATAGGCACCTATGGAGAGCGAGGAACCAGGGGCTAAAGGCCCGAATAAGAGGTCTGAGGTTGGAGGTGACAAACGGGCGATGGATTAGAGTGCACTCAGTGGCGAAGCTAAAGGAGATGGACGAAAGCGAGAGGGTTGAGAGTGGTGAGATGACAAGGCAAGATGGAAATAGGAAAGAAGAAAAGGAGAGGAGGAGAGGAGGAGAGACGTGGAAGGAGAGGAGAGCATCTCAGAAGAGAACGGGAAGTGCAGTCAAATACAGTAGAGACAATACAGGACACTGAGTGAGATGTCGAGGGACAGCTATTGGAACTCACTCTAGCGTATAGACCTGAACGGTACTGATTCTATCATAAGAGCACGTGTATTTTTGTGTGAAGTTTTTGGTGTTATTTATGCGTTTTCAGTGAGTTGACATAATTAAATAGTAACGTGTGTCATTCCTTGATATCTCCTCTCAACACGAGGGGAAAGTTATGTGCTGTATTTGGCTGCAGTAATTACGAAGTAGAGAAAAATGCGCGCCCGTTCTTCAGGTTCCCTCGTGACAAGAACATGTAAGTAAAATTGTGTTTGCATATATATTCTTCCAGTGACAGAGATTTTTATAGTACTTCATAATCTTCTGACCTCCTCGACCCATGTTTTAACGGGCTTAAAATATAATACGCATATTTTATTGTATAGTGCAGCAGTTAACCTTCAATACCGATGTGTTGTTGTAGGTGTGATCTGTGGGTTTTGAAATGTCACAGAAGCGATTTGGATAAAGTGTACAAGAAAGAATGGACGTTACGCTTGTATAAGAATTATAAGATCTGTTCAGATCATTTCCAGGCCAGCGACTTTAAAAATCCTCGACTATACAGCCAAGGGTATGTTACATTTTTACTCTAATTGCACGTAAATATTCCTCAAAGCATCACTATCGACAACATTTTCAAACTCTTCTTTCTTTTATCCCTCTTTTCAGATTAAAGCCGGGATTTTATAGATTTTCTTTCTGTTAGTAGGCTTCATGTTAAGAGGAAAATTGTCCAGCTATTAAATGTTACCGGTAATTCATTGCATCATATGTGTAAGGAATGTGCCGATATTTTTATTGACAAATGTCTTAATGTGATGATACATTGTTTTTAAATGAGGAAAAAAGACAAATCCAACCGTAAGATTTCAGGCAGGTATGCTAAAGCTAAAAAAGTAATGCATAAATGAAAGATCAAGCCATTTCACAGCAGTCCATTTCACACCTTGTTTATATGTCTAATTTCACTCTTTGAATAATATTTTTTTTAAATAATTCTTCATTCATTTATCCAGAATTGCTTTAGCAACTTCGAAGTTAATATCTCTATACCACTGTATTTCTAGACGTAATTTATTTATCCATTTCCGTATATACATTTCCATTGATATTTGAATTTAGCGCGATTTGTTCAGGTCAAGTCACTAGGAGCGCCACCGTCGAATTGTCTCCCATTTTAGCAAGGCGAAATCCGTAAGTGTCGTGTATTGTCTCTACTGTATTTGGTGCAGTCGGGATACAGAAGATCAAGAAAGTGAAGTGGACAGTGAGAGTGAGCAGCAAGAAACTGTGAGAGCAGAGTGTAGTGTTGCAGTGAGCAAGAAAGGACAAGGGAGGATGAATCAACAGGAAGGTAAAACCATTATGAGTAAAAAAAGAAGTATCAGTTTGAAAGACCTATGGGGAAAAGGTCGGAATGGGAAGGAGGATAGGGAGGATGGGGAAAGGAATAGATCGGTTAAAAGAGACGGAAGGGAGACAAGAGATGATAGGTCGATAACGACTGAGAGATCGATAACGACTAGGAGTAAGATCAGAGGGGGAGACTCAGAAGGGAGTGAGGGAAAGTTATAACTATATTGGAAAATAGGATGTGTAAATATAGAGGGATTAATGAACAAATTAGGAAATAAGAAAGTGCGGGAAGAAATTGAAAGTTTCGATGTGGTGGCACTCTTGGAGACGTGGCTAGAAACAAGGAAGGAGATCGCATGGAAGGGGTTTGTGATAAAATATAAATATAGAAGAAAAGAGAGGATTAGGGGTCGCGCAGCAGGAGGGATGATAGTTCTAATTAGGGAAGAAATTAGTGAAATGGTAGAGGATATAGAGACCGATATGAAAGAAACCATATGGTCGAGATTGAATATGGGAGGGGTTGAGGGAAGGAGGAAGAAAATATATCTAGCTTTTGTTTACTGCCATCCTAGTAATTCAGCATATGCAAATCAATATTTTTTGAAGAGTTATTGGTAGATATTGGTAGGATAAGAGGAATGTTTCCAGGGGAAGAGGATATGTTGTTATTCGGGGATTGGAACGCGAGAATAGGGGAACAGAGCCTACTATATAGTAGGGAGGATGGAATGTGTATGTTGAAAAGTAGAAGGAGTGAGGACAAAATTATAAATAGTTATGGAAAGAAGCTCCTAGAGATGTGTGCTGTGGGAAATTTGTATATTCTGAATGGGTGGATAGAGGGTGACAGGATGGGGAAATTGACATATGTTACTGAGAAGGGTGGTAGTGTGATAGATATGGTTTTAAGTTCGGAAGGGGTGATATAGGATATTGTAAGAATGGAAATAGGAGAATGGATAGAATCACACCATTTTCCGGTGAAGGTTATGCTGAAAAGGGGGGAAGAGAAGTGTACAAGGAAGGATGATGAGACGAATGATAAACGTGGGAGTGGATATAATAAGTATAAATGGTCAGAGAAGGTGGGTCGGGTTTGGAATAGGGTAGTAAAATAGGAGTTACAACTTCTGAAATATCGGTGGGAAGAGGCGTTAGAAGAGAATAATACTGATAAAGCCTTGGAATTGCTGCTACATCCAATAAAGATAATAGCGCTGAAGGCGAAAGCTAGAAAGAGAAATAAGAAAGAGGGAGAAGAATGGTTTAATAGGGAGTGTGAAGGAATGCGGAGGAAGGTGATGGACACGTTAGGAGAATATAGAAGGAAAGGTGGGGGCCAAGAAAGGGAGATTTTCTGTAAATTGAGGAAGGAGTATAAAACGAAAATTTGTGAGACAAAAAAGGCGTGATTAGAGGAACAAATTGAAGCCATAAATAATGATTGCAAGACAAATAATTTTGAGAGAGTTTGGGACAAGATTAATAAAATTATTAAGGGTGGAAGGAATATAGAGAAAACGAGCATTGAAGAAGTGCAATGGGTGATACACTTCGATGAATTACTAGGGGAAAAGGGGGAAGAAGGATGGAGAGGGATGGGGAAATAGGTAATATGGAGGAATAGGAGAGTGGCAATTTATGATCTGGATAAAGAAATCACAAGGGAGGAAACCATGAGAGTGATAAGCAGAGTCAGAGCGAAGTCGGCCGGGGGATGCAATGGTATAAATAACAAGTTTTGGAAGGAAATGAGCAAAAATGAGATAATGATAGAGGGCATAGTTAAACTATTCAATAAGATATTTGAGGGAGGTAAGTACCCGAAGGAATGGGAAACAGGAATTATATGCCCTATATACAAATTGAAGGGTAGTAGGAACAGTGTGAACAGTTATAGAGGTATATCTCTGTTGGATGCCTTGAGTAAAATATACACTGGGGTGTTAGCGAACAGAATAAGCGGGTGGGCGGAAGAAAATGAAATATTGACAGATTACCAAGGGGGTTTTAGGAAAAAGAAAAGAACAGTAGATAATATCATGATAGTAAAGACTATTCTAGAAAAGTATAAGAATATGGCTAGAAGTACGGTTTATGTAGTAGCAATAGTTTTTGAGAAAGCTTTCGACAAGGTGAATAGAGAGGCCCTATTAGAGAAATTAGGCAGGCTAGGGATTTCGGAAAAGATGTTGAGGGCAGTGGAAGGAATATATAGGGTTGTCAGGTTTTGTGTAAAACTGGGAGAAGAGAGACTGAGTGGACCCTTAGAGTCCAAGGTGGGTTTAAAACAAGGGTGCAAGTTATCGCCAATACTGTTTATTTTATTTATCAACGATATTTTAGAGGGGTTTGGGGCAGAAAATTGGGCTGTGTCGGTAATTAGTGGTTTAGAGGTACCAGGACTGATATTTGCGGATGATGTGTTATTGATGACGCTAACTTCAGGGGGGATGAATAGAGCGTTAAATTCAGTGACGCTATTTGCGAGGAAATGGGGATTGAGAATTAATGGAAATAAGTCTAAAATATTAGTAGTCCAGGTAGACAAAAGAAGAAAGATAGAAGGTAAATGAGTAATTCAGAGAGAAAGATTGGAACAGGTAAGGAAGTTGGAATATCTAGGAGTTATTTTAATGATAAAGGAACGTGGAACGACCAGATCAAAAGGGTGAAAAACAGAGGATTGGCAGCCCTAGCCTCAGTCAGAAATTTGCTAGCCAAATACCCGGGTATCAGTTATAAAACACTGAGGCTAGTGTTAAGGTCGGTAATTTCTGGGAGGGTATTGTACAGCGCAGAAGTTTGGGGGCTGGATGAGAAAAGAGAGGAACTAAGAAGGATTGTTAGTAGTTTTGCTAAGTTAGTAATGGGCTTACCGAGGTGCACAGCAAATGCAGGGGCGGAATTAATGTGTGGGGAGGATTTGGAATCAGAGGGTGTGAAAAGAATAGTTAGATACTGGATGAATTTAAAAAGACAGGAAGGTGGGAGGGTATTACAGGCAGCGTATGGACAGCAATGTAAGAGCATGTATAGGGGTGGATGGCTAGAAAAAATAAAGGGATATTTGGAGAGGATAGGATTAGGACACCTATGGGGGGAGGTTTGGTCGAAGACAGAAGTGAGAGGGATGAAGATACTTGAAAGGAGAATTAGAGATATCCATAGGCAGAAATTATTGGGGAAAAGCAGACTGAGAAACTCGCTGAATGTTTTGATGAAAATAGAGGAGATAGCAGGGTTGAATATTAGATACGTTGATAGGTCAAAACGATATGGGATCATGTGGTGGCTGTTAGGATTGCAAAGGAATACATGGTGGCTGCAGGGGAGGGATAAGACAAGGTGTATACTTTGTGGAGCTGTGAATGACGAATTTCATTTGCTAAGAGATTGTGAGGAAACGAGGGAGATAAGACATGGATTATTGAGTGCCGAGCATCGGAAAATATTGGGGAGAGGGGATGAGAAAGCAATCTTGAGATGTATTATTAAGCAGTGGGAAAAAGGGGGTGAATTGAACAGGTATTTATGTGCGGCAAAAAAGGGCTGCGAGAGTAAAATGAAGGAGGGTGAGTTAGAGGGTGGACAAGGGGGTAGGGGGGTGGAATAGTTATGTATGTATATGAGAAGAGTGTGTATATAAGGGAATGGGATAGTATGATAAAATTCTAATGGGTTAGAGAATATAGGAGTCGAGTACTTAGTTAAGTATGTGGAGTTGGGTAATGATATGGGTTTGCATGAAGGCATGGTCTTTCTGTTTGTGTTAGAGTTGGTTGGAATGCAAGTGCTGAAATGCTGAGTGTTGTTGTTTGGAGTATTGATTAGGTGTAGGTCAGGAACAATAATGTGACGCAAGTGCAGACCGCAATAAGGACACTTGATGAGCATGTTTGAACATTGAGTAAGTGACTGCTACAGCTAATGACTGCTAGGAATAATACTATCATATATTATTATTATTATTATTATTATTATTATTATTATTATTATAATAATTATTATTATCTGTATCATTACTTCTCTCTTGATTCTGGGGTTTTAATTCAACGGAATGAGGGGCATGGCACGAGGTTCTGAGGATGACTGCTGTGGTGACTCTATTAGGGGTTTAACGTTTCCGGAGTATCCAACGAACCTCATGGCATACCCAGGGGATACGGCAATTTCTTTCCTTACCCTTTTTGTAATATGAGTTGTCTATTATTATTATTATTATTATTATTATTATTATTATTATTATTATTATTATATTAGGGCAGGTGCATTTTTCTCACCATACATGCATATTAGGGGGGAGTAAGGGAGGATGGGCAAGTGAGAAAGACGGGGTGGGTAGGGCCCACTCCAAATAAGCCAAGGAAGGGAAGAATACGATAGGTTGGATAAGGGAGGAGAGAGGAGAGAGGATCCAGTTAGATGTGGACCGTCGTAATGGAATGGTGAGAAGAAAACACACTGTCATCTGGTAGGATGGTTGGGGTTTTCCTTAGGGCCCCACAGTTAGGGCCGGCCGTGTCATCATGGGGAAGGCGGCCTTATTCTCACCAGGGGGGTGACACGGTCAGACGGTAGCAGCAGCTAAATTTGTATTGCTTCACTTTATTATTCTCTATTATTTATTTTACTCTGTATGTGAACATGTATAGGGGCGAAGTCGCCTGTTATGTTCAATAAATATTCTGTTCTGTTCTAGTTGGGCAATGGTGAGTTGGGACGTTAGGCTGCTTGTCAGCAGCAGAAGCCGGGAGCAAGGGAAGTCCAGTGGGACAGTAAGCCGGTCAGGTCGCGAACAATACTCAAGTAAGAATTTGAAGTCAGAATTACTAGAGACTGGTAATAAATAATCTGGGGCAGTGTTGCCAGGAAATCATAGACACTCAGGCGATAGAGTGTGTAGGTAGCGGAAACTCTTAAGCGGACTAGTAAAGCCGCTAGCACTAAGGGAAAGCCCTCAAGTAACAAATAGCAACTAGGGAACTTTATAATATTAGGCAAGGAGCAGAAGCTCATATTGTCTACGGTAACTAGAGACTTTACTTAAAGGAAGTAGGTCAGAAAGACGTCGGCTATTCGTGCATTGACAAGTGAAGGTCCCTAGAGGAGCCCAACTTGATAGTCATTAATCTACACGGAGGTAGCTCAAGGGAAGGAATCATTTAGAGGACAGAGCGTCCCTACCATAGACTAGAGCGGGGACAAAAACTGTACGACTTTCAACCGATTAGTTGGGAAGAGACAGTAAATCCAGCACATCCATTAAGGCCAACACTAAGCGAGTCGCGCAGACAGTCGCTAGTAGAAATATCAGAACTGCATATTCTTGGGAATGGTGAAGGAAATTCAGTCAAGCTAGTGAGTGTTCGTGTGCATAAGTAAATGTATTAATTGAAGAGAGAAGACGTCGAGGAAGACATCATTCTTCTGGAAGATAAGTATCAACTAGTTTAACAAAAGTACTGAAAGGGAACCATAGACTTCTTAGCTAGTATTGGAAGTGTGTAGTTTAGGATGTTCCCTAAAAATCAAGACAAAATTCACAGTTATATAAAGTTGTAAATATTGTATATTTTGTACAGCGCATTTAATAGATTTTTAATATAGTTCATTTGGCATTTAGCCACCTTAATCTGGTGTTGTCAATGTAGAGCTTTAAGTGCATTAAAACCCCTTTTCGTCCCTAGCCTGCCGTATTCGTAGGATACGACACTATTTTATAAAAACCTTCTACAAAGATCTTTTTAATTGAAATGAGTTTCACTCTATATTCAGCCCCCTATTGAAAAAGTAGTATTCCACAGCAACTTGTATGTAATAGACCACATTGTGACTATTAGGGAAGTGAGTAGCAGAGCGTATGAATAATAGCTGCCTCTCTGTATTGCTTTTGTTGATTTTGAAAAGGCATTTGACTCCGTCAGCCATACAGCTGCCATGCAAGCTTCTTGCGAGCAAGGAGTGGAAGCAGCTTACATCAAACTACTCAGTAAGTTAATATCTATGAGACTTCTTCAGCCTATTAATATCGGTGAATTAACTCAAAAATTTCCGATGAAGAGGGGGTGTCAAACAAGGTGTTCCCATATCTCCGAAACCGTTCTAAGCTGTCTTAGAGATGGCTATTTTAAACCTGTGCTGAAAAAAGGGAATTGAAATTAATTGGAGAAGATTTAACAACTTGAGATTTGGGGACGATATTGCTTTACTGACAAATGACTTTGATGAGCTACAAACCTTAGTTACAGATCTTGTATTGGAATGTCAGTGGGATCGTTAAATATAAAACTTTCCAAAACGAGAGTCATATCCAATAAATGGGTCCAGGCTGGAATAGTGAAAAATACCGACACGCCATTGAAAGAGGTCAGTGAATATATTGTGCCCTGACAGCAATCCCTGTGACCATTTTTGTAAATTTTAATTCTGTATCTCAGTGTTGGGTTAGGCCGCGGCGAAGCAATGCAGTCGGAGATCCATGAAGGCTCCACTCAAGGGACGTGCAAGTCCGACGAGTTGGGTCACAGGTTAATTAAGTGGACTGTTATCATCGTGGCTTTTAACGTAGAATGTAATCATCATTTCTGCCTAAATTACGTGAATATTCCGCAATAGAGTATTAAGAGATCGAGAATATTGGCATTTTTGTTAAAATACATTGACCATCATTTAATTTTATCTTAAATTAAATAACTAACCTAGTGTTCCTACACTACTTTAAATGAGAACTCCGTAAAATGTTTTATTTATGGAAGGATTTTTCGTTTAATGATTTTTAAATAACTTCAGATGTATCAATTACATTAAGAGCAAATTATCGGCAACACAAACGGATATAGAAAGGAAAATATTATGTTAAATTGAAAATAAACACCTAACTTCAAGCTCTTGTTACAAATAAGTTATAACATCGTCAATCGAAAAACAAAAAGAGACAAAGTGTCCCTCTGCTGAAGGCTTACAGTGAAAGATCAGTTATCAATCTCGCATTTTCAAAATAAATCACTGGGAATTATAGAATCGTCCACTACAGAATGCTATTTTCTACCCAAATATCTCATAATATTCCGTCATTTCTTTTTTAAAAAATCACCACATTATATGTCGGTATCTGTCTATCTAGCAACTTGAAAAATACCGTTATTCTAACTTCATAAAATCACCATAAATGCAATAGAAATGTTTGAAAGACACAGGATCGTAACATAATATGACATCCATCAAAATCATGCATTTAAAAGACAGACTCGATCTTCTCGTACATTCAACGGTGACTGCACCTAGATAAAAGACATCAAGAGACATTGCAACGTCTACAATAACCTTGTCTAACTACGTTGATTCTGCGCCTCCGGATACTACTGCGACGTTTGACCTGGAATACTACATTAGCACTAGGCGTCAACTCAAATGATCTACAAAATCCAACTAGCAAAGAAATGATTTACTTACCATGGAAGATCATATTTCCTTTACGACATGACCTCAATATCTTTACGTTACCGATTATCTTGCGAAGACCCTAAACATCCCTTTAATATCGTGCGCACTGGTCAATCTTGTATTTAAATAGAATAAATGTGACGACCAACTACTAGTGTTCGTGAGTGCAACATCCTATGACATTATTCTAAAATACGGCCTCGTACCTAAATAAATTATTCATCACGACAACATCAAAATTCACGCATGACCAACATAGTTCCTACCGTCAATACCATCATCTGGACCTTCACATAACATCATCATAAAATTCGCAATCCTAATGACACGTCTATAATCATCACATCTCTCTATCCACGTAAATACTTTCAAAGATCCTACCGTAACTAACACCTTATTACATCGCACAACTCGTCATGCACAGCGAATTCACAATACTAAAGAACAATCTATTCAGGCAATTACGTAAAATTACTAAATACGTTGCCGCATTAACTCCATATCACCACAATAGTATCACACTTCTATTATCAAAACACTGTATTTCCACACAAGCACATAACATTTTGAAGACCACAGAAACGCGCGTCGCAAAATACCGAGCTCCTCCGAGGTATTCTGAGCTACAAGTTAAATTAACGTTCGATACCATAACACCATTACGGTACCAATAACATCCATGCCGAAAATCTATCGTAAAACCTTGCTAGCAAACATTAAAGAAATCTTACACAACCATCGCATATTATCACAACGTAGTCTGGCTCACCGCACTAGACGTAACGATCATAAGTATTACAACGCAATGTCCAACAAATAACGGTCGCTTTCAAGTTAAAATTGTTCATGTCAAATCGACATTAAAATGAATACTACTCTACATCTACAATAAGCAATTACGTGGCGGAATATATAAGATATTCAAGTACTCATCCTGGGTTGTTGCTCCACGACGGTGTCACCTTCCGAGTTCAGCTCTCACTCAATAACATTATCAAGTATTGTCCATCACATTTCTGGTCAGATCCTTTGAGGTCCCTCTATTTTAGTTGTTCATGTTGATACGTGCATTCATTTCATCTGAATATTTAATTGCTGACGGTTCCATATCACCTGAAACTCAGAGATATCAATTAGAACAAGGTTATACACCTTAATACAATTTTTACAGTTCAAATGATACACTTGCCTTTTTCATTCGATAACAAGATATCTTCTTTTACAATATTATATGTTTATAATATGCCAATATCTCTCTAATATTTCCTTTCAATACAATCTTTTCCCTATGAATTCTTGCTTCCGATCTTTCTGAGATGCAGATTGAGAATGTCAACTTCTTCAGAGACAAAACAGATTCTACCACAACATAATAATTGCAGACGGTTTGCTTTTCAGAATTCTTCTCAGCTTCTAGCTCCCATATGTTCTTGACAATTGGAAACATTTGACACATAATGCAAGACGATCTCGTACAAATCAGCTGTACTAGCAAAGGAACTTATTTAATAATTGCCGCCTCGTATTTAGGTTAGTAATCGACAGTTTCTTTTCTTCATCTCGATCGTCGGATCGTGCGAGACTAGATGTACAAGGTATGGCCCTCTCATATGAATTTATTATTTACGTATTTCATGGCCCTCAGTAACATTCTGTCATAGATATTCTGCCGTTCATGCATTTCGGAAACTTTACTTGAGGAATACGTATTATTCATTTAATCCTGCCCTATGTTTCACGATGATTAACTGTCAACTCATATTTCCGAGATACCACGGGGTTTAGAGCTTGTTACCAATCCGCTCACGTAATTAGACAAGTCAACTGCCCTCTAATTCATCTGGAGGTGTGATAACCGGACATAAGATTTCATTGACATTATTTCTCGACATAAACTTCCAATGTGTACACCAATCTCATCCTGACATACATTGGAAGGTTATATTCCTCCTCTACTCAAAAATGAAATTTCGTATGAAAGGAGAAATTTCATGTTCATGCCAGATCTTATCATAATTCTCTTCTTCAATGAAATCTTCTTTTATCAGGTCTGAAATGAACGAAAATAACTCTGGTCTTGAGATACTGTTATACCATATCCTGCCTTCCAATCTTGTCTGGACTTCATCATTCGTCATCTGATCCGTCGGTCAGCGAATAAACATCCCAAGCATCTCCGTTTCTTTCGTCTTCCACGATGATATTAACCTCCTCCTCTTCAACGATCGGTAAACTGTACTGCTTAAGATTTGAAGCATTGAAAATAGAAATGTTGTTGGACTCCAAACTCTGTATTTTATATGCGTTATTGCCCAATGCTTCAATAACCTTGAACGGCCCGATATACAAGTGTGCAAACTTGGAATAGAATTTTTCCGTAGGACAAGATACGGCTGGTTTTCTTACGAGAACATAGGTTCCAACCTCCAAAGGTTCTCGAAATTTCTTATGCCTTAACTTCTTGAGACGTTTTTCGGCCTGCCTTTTCATACACGCTTGAGCTTGCTTTATGTTCTCTTCGACGCTAGGACTTTCTTCGACTGGTCTAGCAATGATCTCGTTCCAGGGACGTCTTGGTTGCTCATTCATGTGAAGAATGCTCGTAATATTGCCGATAGACTCGTGCCATGTAAAATTTATACAATCGGCTATTGTCGGTAAACATGCAGTCCATGTCCAATGACGTTCATGGCAGAAAATCCTACAATACTTCGCAATTTCTTTCATGACCCTTTCAGCTGCATTGGATTCAGGGTGCCTTATGGAACTAAACCGGTGTTGAATGTTCATTTTTCTTAAAGCTTCCGCAAATTCGTTTGACGTAAACTGTGTTCCATGGTCCGTTATTATGCATTTTGGTTTACCCATCTTTGGTATCGTTACTCTTTCTAAACTCCTAATTATGGATTTAGAGTTGGCCTTCCTAATGGGCTGAAGTGATACAAATTTTGACATCACATCGAGGACTACCAATACAAAACGGTTTCCACGTTTACCTACGGGTAAACTCCCATACAAATCCATGGCATATACTTCCCTAGGTCGGTCTGGTATTACAGCTATCGGTGGTTGATATAATAATACGGAGTTGTATTTCACCCTCTGGCATATATCACAGGTTTTTACTATTCTACCTATGGTTCTCCGGAACCCAGTCCATGTGAAAGTCTCTCCTATTGTAGCCGCTAATTTATCTAGACCACCATGACCAATCATTCTATGGATGTACCATATGAGTTTACATCTTAATTTGCGTGGCACCACCACTCTTAATTTCTTCCGATCCTTATCTATGTATTTATACAAGATGTTATTCGTCAGCACATAATCATCTATTTGATCTTCGGGTCCATCATTAGCTGACCTTCTTAGACAATACTCAATAATTTCTTTCAAAGATGAATCCTCAAGTTGCAACTCCGGCAATCGTTTTAGGCTTTCCAAACATTCTTCATCCTCTTGAGTTATTTCGATCACATTGACCTCCAGAGGCTCTTCTGTTGGATTTCGGCTTAGACTGTCTGCCAACACATTACTTTTACCTGGGCAGAACTCAATTCTTAAATTAAATTGCTGCGCATAAAGTGCCCATCGTGATACTCTCTCGCTGGATAATGTGGTTTTTAACACAAACGTTAGTGCCTTATGGTCCGTCCTAACAACTACCGGATACCCATACACTATTTTCCTCCACTGTTGTAATGCGTAAACAATGGCCAACATCTCAAGTTCAGTGGTCGTATACTTAAGCTCATGGTTTCTTAATTTTCTACTAACGAAGGCCAAATAGTTTATATTATTCTCCCCATTACTCTCCTGATACAATACAGCTCCAACTCCAACTGCTGAGGCATCAGATTGAATGATAAACTCACGATCGAAGTCCGGATATCCAAGTTTTATACTGTTAGCTAGTAATTCCTTCGCGTTAACAAAAGCTCGATCATGACTCTCATTCCACCGCCAACGATTATTGGTCTTCAATAAATCTTGCAGGGGAGCTAATATCTCTGTATACCTTGGACAGTGGCTAGCGAAAAATCTCGTCATTCCCAAGAATTGTCGGATATGCTTAATCCTTCTGGGCTCCGGAAAGTTACATATGGCCTGTATCTTAACTGGGTTTGGTCTTATTCCAGTTCCGTCAATTACATGTCCAACAAACAAGATTTCAGATTGGCAGAACTTTGACTTGGACCGATTGATTTTGAATCCAGCCTCATCTAAATTTCTTAGCAGCTGTTCCAACTTGACTACATGCTCCTCGAAAGTTGCTGTCGCCAGTACGATGTCATCAACATAAATGGTTATAAATTCTTTTACTTCCGGTTTCAAGTTCCTGTCTAAAGCTCGTACGAGCGCAGCCGCAGAATTAGAAATGCCGAATGGGAGTTTTTCAAAGATATACGTTTGATTATCAAACATGAAACCAGTAAATAGCTTGGATTTACTCTCCAAGACTATGTGGAAGTATGAGGAAGTCAAATCTAATATCGTGAAAAATCTCTTGTTCCGAAATCCTCTTATTATCTCCTTTATTACTGGGGCTTTATCATACTCAGGAATTAATTTGGAGTTGACCTGTCTCGCATCAATGCACACGCGAATCGATCCGTTGCTTTTTCTTACCACTACCAGAGGGCTAACGAATGGTGTATGTGCTTTAGATATTATACCATTATCAATCATCTCCTGTATTACCTTCCTAGCCTCGGGCATGAATTTATCTGGTATAGGGTACGGTTTGATCTTAAACGGCCTCCAATCTTTCACTAATAACTTGTACTCAAAGTTCTTTATTGCTCCAGGCTGGCTCTTAAAAGCATTGCTATACCTTTTCAGCAGATTCTCAATTATCCCTTGCTGTTCAGGATTTCCTCCTATTCCATTGTCGATTGTCTGTCCACATACAGCATCTTCTGTGTCGTATCTTTCCATTATCTTCTCGGCAACATGTGCAGCTTCATTTATTGAAATGTTCATGGTTTTCTGTAGCTCACTCGTTTCCTTGTTTTCTATTCTAGCTGTAATGTCCTGTCCTCTTTCACCGTCACATCTGATCCTTATTTCTTCTTTCTTTAAATCAATTACTATGTTGTTTTCCCTGATAAAATCGGATCCAATAATTAAGTTATATTGGATTTTGTCCATGACTACAAATGGATGTTCCATTAAATTTCCTCCAATCTCTATTGGCAAATAAGTTTGTATCTTGCACTTCGTGACCTTGTCTGGAATTATGCCCTTGATTTTCATGTTGGCTATCGGAATTACAGGCAAGTGTGCTTTGTCTTGTAACTCTGAGAATAGTAGTTTGGAGATGATACTTATACTCGCTCCAGTATCCAATAATGACAATACTCGAATACCCAATATTGTGACGTAAATAACGGGCAGTCCTCTCTTTAATTTCGTTCCTTCTGGTCGACCGTCTTCGTGCAGCAATTCCTCGGGTTCAAATTCCCACGATTCGATTCCTGCTATGACCCATTCGTGCTGCCTATAATTTGGATTTAACTTACTAATTCTATTATTTGTTACTGATTCCAAAACGAAGTTTTTTTTTTCACCCCGTCATTGCCTTGATTATTCTTATCAAATGGCGTGGCTGCGGGATTTAACGTTTTATCAGCGCTTTCTTTTCTTTGTTCTTGCTGATACAACAGACTAGTCGCGCCCACGCAATCAGCGTTCATATCTTGATTCAATATCGCTCGTTCCCATTGTTTGCATTCCTGCTGCTTTCTTAATTCGCCAAGGTACCTTTCTCTTTCCTTGTTTATCTCCTCGTCCTGTCGAATATCTGATTGTCTTGAATTTTCTCGATACCTATTTCTGCGGTACGGCCATTTATCTCTGTTCCGACTCCACCTTGTATTTCTGTAATACCTAGGATATCTCCGCTCTTCGTTTCGAAACGGTGTCCACTTCTGGCGCGTCTTGTCACTCTTCTCATCCCTATGTTCCACTCTTCTGTAGCCTTCATTCGTCCTAGGTCTATCTCCTTGACCGTGACTGTTGTATCCCTGGTTTCTTTCTACACCTTCATCTCCTGCTGGTGTTACAACATTTACCGTCGGATCGACGTGTCTTACTATGCGGCTATTAGTATGTGTTGTCGTGCTGTCAATTTGCCGAAGTATCGACTCCGCTTGCACGGCTGATTGAATGTTTGCCGCCGTCAATAATCTCTGTATATCCGCAGGGAACTGTTTGATTATTGCTCGTACCATTTCTGTTTCTGTAGGTGGAGAATCAAGCTCCTTCAGTCGATGAAATTGCATCGTGAAGTATTCGGCAAACCTACTCGGTCCCGTTAAAGAATATTTCTTTGAGTATAGATCGAGTCTGATTCCTTACTGAACGTCGATCCCCCAGAATTTGTCCAAGAAAGCTTGTTTAAAGCCTGCATAATCTTCAAAAACGTAGCGAAAAGCCTTAAACCAAATGAGTGGTGCACCCTCTAGGTGTTTCTCCACTGTCTTTAACTGACGCTCTGTAGATACCTTTGCTTCCCTAAAGTATTCCTCAATCTCTCTTAGAAAACCACGAGGAGTCATACTGGATCCTATATTTCCGTTAAATTTCTTAGGCCTATCTTCATAAGTGCGTATAATGTTAACAATCTGGGTTCCACTTCCTGTATGAATTGTCCCGTTGTCATTAATATCGACGCAAAGCTGTGGTATCTCAAATTGACTGTTTACTTCAGTCTTCCTTCCATCCTCAATTATCGTCTGTCGGTCGTTCAACGATGATACCAAATTCCTATTTGTTTCGTTTTCAATCCTCAGGTTCTGTACGTCCTTTTGAATAGCATTTAAGTCGTCTTTTAATCCTTTTATTTGCTGATTCATCAAAGCTTTATTCTCTTCAGATTCTTCCGTTATCAAATTGAATCTGTCATTGATCTGTTCTCTTGCTTAGGTTATCTCTTTCCGTATATTCTCATTGGTGATATTTACTTCATCCGATACCTTCTTGAGTTTTCCATCCCAATTATTATCAGACTCTTTTATCTTCTCCTGCATCACATCTACTTCTTCTTTGAGCTCTTTAAGGTCATGGTCGACTTGAACTCGCAACTCTTGGATGCTCGACTTAAAATCATCTTTCAATTCCTCTTATTCTCATTCATCGCCGCATTCACTTCTTCTTTTAAATTTAATACTTCTCCTTGTACTTCGGCGACTTTCGATCCTAACGATACAATCTCTTCTTGCATCACCTTCATGTTTTCTTGCACCATATCGGTGATTCTGTCAAAAGTTCCTTGCATTTTCTCGTGTGATTCGTGGATTTCTACTCTAGTAGTATCCTGTGATTCCTGGATTTTCTTCTCGGTATTTTCTTGTGATTCTCGTACTTCTTGAATCCTTTTCTCGGTACTTTCTTGTGATTCACGTACTTCTTGAATTCTCTTTTCTGTACTTTCTTGCGCTTCTCGTACCTCTTGAATTCTCTTTTCTGTACTCTCTTGCGATTCCTGCATTTTATTCATTTTTCCAGCGAGCTCTTCCAATAACAGCTTTTCTTGTGCAAGAGACGCCATCGTAATTTCCTCTATCGTTCCTTATTAAGAATATATCGCTCTCAATCTCTCTCTACAGTCTTTATCCAGTGTTTCCACAACACCTATATCTGCCTAGCACCTCACGAACTAAATTCAATAAATGAACGTATGGGTCTCTCCGGATCTGACCCGAAATATGACGGACATCCAACAATAAGTGACACGGAACAACCTATCGCTCTATCCGAGTTAAATGACTCATTATCCCGATTAACAAGAGCTGAAACTTTACGGAAAATCCTTCCATAATGTCATAAAATAAAACTAAGTAAAATCGTAGTACTGATTAACGGCCAAATCCTTCCAATATTATTCATAAAATATACGATTAAATAAATATTTCAAACATCCTTCACAAACAACGTTGTAGATTCAATGTTCTCTGATTACCAATGTCTTTTCGAGTTTTCTTTTAGTAAAATAATCTCTACTCTGTTTTCTTCATCATGAATTCCACTGATAGACATTAAACGATGATGTATACAGCTCACGTCCACTGCCAAGCGATAAATAATTCGACTCTAGTCGTTCGGTAATAAAATAATTCAACTCTGGCCCCACAGTTGGGTGTCAAGTAAAATTATATTTCTATATGTGCCCTGACAGCAATCCCTGTGACCATTTTTGTAAATTTTAATTCTGTATCTCAGTGTTGGGTTAGGCCGCGGCGAAGCAATGCAGTCGGAGATCCATGAAGGCTCCACTCAAGGGACGTGCAAGTCCGACGAGTTGGGTCACAGGTTAATTAAGTGGACTGTTATCATCGTGGCTTTTAACGTAGAATGTAATCATCATTTCTGCCTAAATTACGTGAATATTCCGCAATAGAGTATTAAGAGATCGAGAATATTGGCATTTTTGTTAAAATACATTGACCATCATTTAATTTTATCTTAAATTAAATAACTAACCTAGTGTTCCTACGCTACTTTAAATGAGAACTCCGTAAAATGTTTTATTTATGGAAGGATTTTTCGTTTAATGATTTTTAAATAACTTCAGATGTATCAATTACATTAAGAGCAAATTATCGGCAACACAAACGGATATAGAAAGGAAAATATTATGTTAAATTGAAAATAAACACCTAACTTCAAGCTCTTGTTACAAATAAGTTATAACATCGTCAATCGAAAAACAAAAAGAGACAAAGTGTCCCTCTGCTGAAGGCTTACAGTGAAAGATCAGTTATCAATCTCGCATTTTCAAAATAAATCACTGGGAATTATAGAATCGTCCACTACAGAATGCTATTTTCTACCCAAATATCTCATAATATTCCGTCATTTCTTTTTTAAAAAAATCACCACATTATATGTCGGTATCTGTCTATCTAGCAACTTGAAAAATACCGTTATTCTAACTTCATAAAATCACCATAAATGCAATAGAAATGTTTGAAAGACACAGGATCGTAACATAATATGACATCCATCAAAATCATGCATTTAAAAGACAGACTCGATCTTCTCGTACATTCATCGGTGACTGCACCTAGATAAAAGACATCAAGAGACATTGCAACGTCTACAATAACCTTGTCTAACTACGTTGATTCTGCGCCTCCGGATACTACTGCGACGTTTGACCTGGAATACTACATTAGCACTAGGCGTCAACTCAAATGATCTACAAAATCCAACTAGCAAAGAAATGATTTACTTACCATGGAAGATCATATTTCCTTTACGACATGACCTCAATATCTTTACGTTACCGATTATCTTGCGAAGACCCTAAACATCCCTTTAATATCGTGCGCACTGGTCAATCTTGTATTTAAATAGAATAAATGTGACGACCAACTACTAGTGTTCGTGAGTGCAACATCCTATGACATTATTCTAAAATACGGCCTCGTACCTAAATAAATTATTCATCACGACAACATCAAAATTCACGCATGACCAACATAGTTCCTACCGTCAATACCATCATCAGGACCTTCACATAACATCATCATAAAATTCGCAATCCTAATGACACGTCTATAATCATCACATCTCTCTATCCACGTAAATACTTTCAAAGATCCTACCGTAACTAACACCTTATTACATCGCACAACTCGTCATGCACAGCGAATTCACAATACTAAAGAACAATCTATTCAGGCAATTACGTAAAATTACTAAATACGTTGCCGCATTAACTCCATATCACCACAATAGTATCACACTTCTATTATCAAAACACTGTATTTCCACACAAGCACATAACATTTTGAAGACCACAGAAACGCGCGTCGCAAAATACCGAGCTCCTCCGAGGTATTCTGAGCTACAAGTTAAATTAACGTTCGATACCATAACACCATTACGGTACCAATAACATCCATGCCGAAAATCTATCGTAAAACCTTGCTAGCAAACATTAAAGAAATCTTACACAACCATCGCATATTATCACAACGTAGTCTGGCTCACCGCACTAGACGTAACGATCATAAGTATTACAACGCAATGTCCAACAAATAACGGTCGCTTTCAAGTTAAAATTGTTCATGTCAAATCGACATTAAAATGAATACTACTCTACATCTACAATAAGCAATTACGTGGCGGAATATATAAGATATTCAAGTACTCATCCTGGGTTGTTGCTCCACGACGGTGTCACCTTCCGAGTTCAGCTCTCACTCAATAACATTATCAAGTATTGTCCATCACATTTCTGGTCAGATCCTTTGAGGTCCCTCTATTTTAGTTGTTCATGTTGATACGTGCATTCATTTCATCTGAATATTTAATTGCTGACGGTTCCATATCACCTGAAACTCAGAGATATCAATTAGAACAAGGTTATACACCTTAATACAATTTTTACAGTTCAAATGATACACTTGCCTTTTTCATTCAATAACAAGATATCTTCTTTTACAATATTATATGTTTATAATATGCCAATATCTCTCTAATATTTCCTTTCAATACAATCTTTTCCCTATGAATTCTTGCTTCCGATCTTTCTGAGATGCAGATTGAGAATGTCAACTTCTTCAGAGACAAAACAGATTCTACCACAACATAATAATTGCAGACGGTTTGCTTTTCAGAATTCTTCTCAGCTTCTAGCTCCCATATGTTCTTGACAATTGGAAACATTTGACACATAATGCAAGACGATCTCGTACAAATCAGCTGTACTAGCAAAGGAACTTATTTAATAATTGCCGCCTCGTATTTAGGTTAGTAATCGACAGTTTCTTTTCTTCATCTCGATCGTCGGATCGTGCGAGACTAGATGTACAAGGTATGGCCCTCTCATATGAATTTATTATTTACGTATTTCATGGCCCTCAGTAACATTCTGTCATAGATATTCTGCCGTTCATGCATTTCGGAAACTTTACTTGAGGAATACGTATTATTCATTTAATCCTGCCCTATGTTTCACGATGATTAACTGTCAACTCATATTTCCGAGATACCACGGGGTTTAGAGCTTGTTACCAATCCGCTCACGTAATTAGACAAGTCAACTGCCCTCTAATTCATCTGGAGGTGTGATAACCGGACATAAGATTTCATTGACATTATTTCTCGACATAAACTTCCAATGTGTACACCAATCTCATCCTGACATACATTGGAAGGTTATAATATCTACCTTGGTCACATTTTAAATATGAAGGGAGATATAAAACCAGAAATATATCGGCGCATAAATCTTGGATGGCAAGCTTTTGGAAGGCATTAATCAGTGTTTTTAAATAAAAATGTCGAAAAATTTGAAGAAATCAGTTTTTAATCAATGAATTCTTCCTGTTTTAACATATGGTTGTGAGACTTGGACACCAAACAAGTTTACACAAGGAAAAATTATGACAGCTCAGAGAGCCATCGAAGAGGCAATGCTGGGCTATACAAGGAAAGATAGGAAAAGAGCAGTTGATATCCGATGGATCACTAAGGTTAAGGACATCTTGGAAAGTGTATGCTCTTTAAAATGACAATGGGCTGACCATATTTCACGACACAATGATAATAGATGGACGAAGCTAGTACTGGAATGGAACCCGAAAGAACACCGGAGGCCTAGAAGAAGACCACGAGACAGACGGGACAGAAATGTCAGGAAGATTGCTGATATGACCTGGCAGAGAACCGCACAAAACCATACCACTTGGAGAAGAATGTTACAAGCATATTTGGGTCTGTGACTTAAAGAGGCCACATCATTTAATGAATGATTTGGCTGATAGTGATTGATAACAGTGTGTTGTACTGGAACTGTAATTTTTGGGACTGTATTTGGGCAGGTGCCCGAGGACTTGAACAAAGGTGCTCTCCTAGTATTTTCGTTGAAGTGTAGAATACCTTAGCATAAAATTACACTTACTGTATATATGGAATAATTTTATTTATTTAAACTTTTCAACGTAAAAAAAGATCAGAAGCGGTTTTTCGCATGTATGAAGGGCTCGTCATACAAGAAAATAAATTTAGCAAATTTGTTCGAAGTATTCTTTCTGCAAAATTGGTTTTTAACGCTTTTAAGAAATAGTAACTGTTATGGAAATGTGTGAGAAGAATCCTCAGGGACGCTTTTGAAACTCTACTTTAATTTAAGAATATTTAAATAACCCGTACCTTAATAATCAATAAGGCGATTAGAATTGTAGCATCATCATCATCATCATCATTCCCAAATAGGCCATTTTATTATTATTGTTATTATCATTATTATCTCATTTTATCATCACACTCACTTAGCTTAATATCTATGATAGTGGACTGAATATTTTTCTGCTGTGTACATTACTATAAACTACTAAATATTTGTAAACGCTGGTTAGTGTAGAACAGAGACAAATGTCCCTAACTTTACCAGATCTATCTCCCTCGTTTCCTTTCTACTCAAACTGCAACTTACATGCTCATCATTTCAGTATATTAAGCGTGATACTTTAATAAACACACGGATAAATGTGAAACCGAAGTTGGATTGGCTCATCACACATACCATTCGGGGTAGGTAGAACTAGAAATTTCGGGACGTTCAGACTAAAAGACAGTTCGCTGCCCTAGTTTATTACTGTAATGTACTGTATGTATGTTCTCAGTCACAAGACTGGTTTGATCCTCAACAGCTCCATCATTAGCTGTCATAGATGGTCTAGGCACCACTGAAGAGGCGTACAAGTGAAATGAGGAGTGAGGCAGTTTCCAATTGTTTTCCTCACCGAGCTAGAAATTGAAATAAATGTACCATCCTACCCTATGGGTGACATTTTCACACCATAAGGAATGACATTTCTAGTATCACTTGCACCATCCTTCGGGGGAAACTCTTTCTAGAACCCTATCGGGCGACCCATGTATTGCTCCGGCTTTGCCCCCCCCCCCCTTCCAATTGCATCAGAAATTGGAGTCAACTGAATGGATCATGCATTAATAGTGATGTCAAGTATCGGTAGCTATGTTTGTCTCCATTAATCGGTGTATAATAAGTTCATCACGCTTGCACAAGTTCCAATTTAAGCAGATTTCACCATTCTACGTTCTGCTGAAAGCGTTAAAATCATCTCCGACTTGCTATCCGATACCTCTCAGGGGTAATTAATGTGCATCAATAAGGTATATTATTTTAACGCGAGGCCGACTGGGAACCCGCATTTCCTTTGATATGATTTACCAGCACATCCATTGATCCTTAAATACCAATAGAGACATCATCCAAACTCATTCAACTAAGAATAATCATGTAATTGTTCGGCGTAAGCTTATCTGCTATATTTATGAAAATAAACTACAATAGTATTAAATTAAATATGTAAATACTTGGTTTATTCAAAGAATTAATATGGGATGAAATAAAATCGTAAAATAATATCCAATTACATTCAGTATTTCTTCATTGAAAGGATAAATCGATAAAATTTATGATTAAGCTTAATCATTCTTCTCGTTAAAAAAATTATAATTCTTACAACGTAAAAAACAAAGACAACTTTAAGGAGTGGCATAAGTCGTAACTAACAATCTCATTAGATAGTATTCTTGTTGAATATCCATGTAATCAAAGTATTATTTACGTTAAAGTATGAATAAAGTCGTAAGCAAATAAATTAAAAATTGTTAACATCAAAATTGAATCGCATTCATTTAACTTGAAATTGCTTATTTTGATTTTTTTTTGAATTATTCATCATTCCATACATCTATGATCTCCAAATATAATGCTAGCGGAGAAAGCGAAGTTCCACATTATTATAGCTCCCAATGGCTATTTAAATATATTCCGATATATATATCAATCAGTTTCTCCAAGTTACTGGATAAACATGTCCATATTATTTCCTAAGAAATAGATGTAGGTATTGCTTAACAATAAATTGTCATAATCCTATGAGGTCTTACATATGTCTAGATTCAAGATTGCGTCTAAGTTCAACTACCATTTCATGGAATTTTAGAGAATATAGTTAGTAACAAAATTTATTTACCAACGGCAGAGACTTAATTCGAAAAATGCTTCCTTTCATAAATGATGACTTTGACAACCAATACCAATCAAGACTCGTTACAACATGCGAAATCTTGTTAGAAGAATTCAGGTTTACCTCAATATTTATTATTTGGAGATGTTATTTCGATGAGTAAATATGGTTATATATATGGTTATCAACCTACGAATTACGTCACGTATTTACCGCAAGAATATCCCATTAATCCAAAAATATCTTATCATGTTATTAAATTCATGCCGCCGACACGTCAGATATAATCAGTGGTTAGTATTACAGTGTGTAATTACTACCAATAAATCTCAAGTATGCATCTCTCTCCATATCTCAACCGTAAACATTACAACTTCACTTAATTCATCCCTACAAACATATCCCTCAGAATATTTATATTTATAATCTCATTTTTTACGACGAATAAACTCTTAATTACTCATATAAATATCTAACATTACTTCTAAGCGGCGTAAAGTCTCAATATTCCATCACCGAGTGACAACATTGCATTAATAGGTTATATTTCTACTCAAAAAACACATAATTACTCATTCCAGTAAGAAAAATACAAGTATGAACAAATCAAGTTCATATTTACTCACATGTGACTGCGTACTGCCGATAACCAGATCTTAATAACCAATAAAAAAACATCTAACTCCTCTCCGTATTACGGTTAGATTATAACACATTATGCGTTTCACATTTCCTTGGTAATCATCGAAGCATTATTTCAAATCTCTCCATATCTGTCTAAAAACATTCCTACATAAGGATATTGGTTTCCGTAAATGAAGATTACCTATTTCCATATTTTAAAAGCGCTTATGGTAACTTCTTTGCGACGACACTGCTCACTGAAAATATATCTCGAAGATCTAATTGCAACCTTCATGAAAATCATGCCTCTAACCTCTAATTACTACATCTATAATTTACGTACTATTTACTTTGAATAAATAAAATTACATGGAACTTAACTTTATCCGCAGGCATTACTGGACTGGGCTAGACTTCTTCTTCGTCATCTTTAGGCAGCTGGCCGCCTACAGGTCATGGCTGCGTCACATATTGGAAGTAGCAACTGGTTACGGGCTTGTAGAATCAGCTGGCGTGGAGTTGGTCAGTTATCAATCCCATCTCGGATTTAGCCACTCATGACGAGGCCGTTGATTGCATGTAATGGAAACATATCCAACATCATAGTTAGTGACATAATCTAGTTGTTCTTGAGGAACTTCTCTTGTATCTAACTACAATTTTAACAAGTTATTCTACCAAAATTCAATGTTAATTCTACGTCAGAAACTTTGTAATAGTATTCTAGTCCACTTTCAGCCTTTCGTTAATATATTCTTAATTGGCGATAATTTATTTTTAACTGGTGACTCGCGTCAACTTTCGGCGTTAAACTTATTCTTCGATAATATATATCCTCCTTCTTTAACTACGATTTCCTCCTCGTTTCTTTAAGATTTCCTCCTCGTTAGACTTGATATATATGTATGTGGTTGGCGCAATTTTTAATACTACTTGACGTATTAGTTCTTCTTCAATTCTTGCTCCGTAGAAGTTTTTTTTCGTAATGCCTTCTTTCCGTGAATAGTAGTAATAATTTTTTTAACAATCTGAAACACCGTGCATTTTTCTTCACGGCCATTTGGATTCCACATGTCTGCACTTTCTTCCAAGATATTCATGGCCTATTTAATTCTGCACGTCTGTATATTACAAGTCGTATTTTCTGCCGCATGATTCCCGACACTTTATCGCTATTCACGGCAAAACGACGATTTTAATATCGCGATTCTAAATGACCAGGGCAATGAAATGGTACACACTCATACCTTAGTCACCGTCATATTGTCAAAACCCGAGATGAGACCGAGACAGGTCAATGAAAGCTACAAATTTGTTCTAGTCCACACCTGCTGGCATAGTGCGCTGTAAACACTAGGTCTCGTTAGTAAAGGCAGAGTTCAGTACTCAGACATCTTAAAATTGCTCTTTTCATCTGAGAGTATTTAAAACATTTATCTTCTAAACTGTAATTCAGAAAATGTACCGAAGACATCACGGAGTGTGAACAAAGTGGAATTCAAAATTTCTTAGTACAGAATCACACAAATCAACATATCCTTGTTTATATCTCAAAATATGATTTTTGAATGTCTTGGTATTGAACTACGGCACTGAATTTCTATGTGTATTTATTGTTGTTGTATTTTGCATTTGTATAAAAATGTTAATTATTCAGCTATTTATTTATTTATTTATTTATTTATTTATTTATTTATTTATTTATTTATTTATTTATTTATTTATTTATTTATTTATTTATTTATTTATTTATTTATTTATTTATTTATTTATTTATTTATTTATTTATTTATTTATTTATTTATTTATTTATTTATTTATTTATTTTATTTATTTATTACTAGTCGAATAGAAACCAAGATGAAGGAAGTGCTATCATTATAATTGGATGTGAGACCTTTAATATTCAAGAATAATGTTCACAATTGAATGTCAAAGACTTCTAAGCATAAATTCAAAATCAAAAGTCATAGTTCTGTCCAATAACTTGGCCACGTCTGAATTAGTTTACCTTCAGATTTGTTAAAGCCTAGATCCATTCCTGATAAAACATACGGTATACAGTGCCTTATTTTTTGTGGCATGGGAAAAAACAAATTTATTACTTTCATTGGTCTGTCTAAGTCCCATCATTGGCTTTCACGATCTGAGTGAGACTGATGTACGAGCAACCCTGTTGTGAGTGGTGTGAAAGTGTCGTCCACAGAGTGGATTGGTGTGTGTTTTTTCTGTAGACTAATATGTAATAGCAAGTTCTGGCTCAGTGAGGAAAACAATGGGGAGCTACCTCACTCCTCTTCTCCAAAGTATACCACCTCAGTGACGCCTAAGCTACCTGTGGCAGTTCATGACATATTTGCTGGGGATCAAACCAGCCTTCAGGTTGAAATCTCAAAGTATAAAATTAGTTAAGGTTAAAAAGAAAAATCTCTGAATTTTATCTTTTTTCGGTCGAGTGCAACGCATCGGACCCCTAGCTTTGCCTAGAGGATCATGATCGATTTAAGACTACCTTCCGTTTGGAAAATACTTTCATAAGACCCTGGTTTAAAGTATCATTTAAAACCTTCATTAATACCGAAGATGTATAATATAAATGATAAAGGTACAGTAGCAGACTGCAGTGCATTTTCAAGCCCGGTGGATCGAAGTCGCAATGCCTTGACACCTGGCATGCGCGATCTCCTCGCAGTGAGCGGTGCACGAGGCTAGCGAGTGGAGGTCGGACCTTCTGCACCAGGTGAGGCATTTGCATGCATACCAACCTCCTTTATTGTCACATGTGGAGAAGGAAAGAGATATACGACACAAATATTGGTACGACTGGCTCGTAATACGGTAAATACAAAATTATGTAACAAGAATAGTGTTTCTAAAGTTTCCCCCTTACAAAACTATAGCATTTACCTACCTCATATTATAATCAATTTAGTACGGCATTATTCTGAATTAAGTAGTATATATCAGTAGCATTATTTTAGTTTGGAAAACGTTCACATACTTTAATTAAAGAAGTTAGTGTGATAATTATTATGAAAAACATTTTTGAAATCATCAGATAAGTATCTATCTTAAATACAGTGATCATAATGCATAGTATATATATATATATATTTTTTGCTACTTGCTTTACGTCGCACCGACACAGATAGGTCTTATGGCGACGATGGGACAGGGAGGGTCTAGGAGTGGGAAGGAAGCGGCCGTGGCCTTAATTAAGGTACAGCTCCAGCATTTGCCTGGTGTGAAAATGGGAAACCACGGAAAACCATTTTCTGGGCTGCCGACAGTGGGGTTCGAACCTACTATCTCCCGAATACTGGATATTGGACGCACTTAAGCGACTGCAGCTATCGAGCTCGGTCATAGTATACTTCATTGAGATAAGTGGTCTTAGACTTACGTGACATACGAACATTTTGAGTTACATAGACCATGTCCAAGCATTACTAGCTATTTTAGGGAAAACAGTTATAAGTACGAAAACTTTTAATACTTATTGTATAATTCTTAATGAGCATAGTACCTTGTACCCTTTTCCAAATCACTAACATGAAGGAGTTCATCTAGAAATCTCTCTCCAGAGCTGTCATCTGCAGTCTTCTATAAAGTCTGCGGTATTATCAAACCCAAACAGGTAATAAATATACCGATGAAAGCAATGGACTTGTTTTAGCCCGGTTTATTTTAAAGCACAGCACATGTAGATCACGAGAGCATTAATTTGCCAAGACAAATCCTGCTCAGGCAGATTGCCTGCAGATACAGAAGTGTCACATGTTCAGGTTACTCGTGTCCACTATCTCCCGTATCAAGCAGATCCTCAATTGATCTCATGAGGTTGAGTAAACTCTGTTCTAGACCTTAGTACATAACTGAGATCATAAACTGACAAGGAATCGGAAATGCGTCCCTAAGATAACAGGAAGGCACACTACTACTACTACAATACGGGGCAACTCCCAGATTCTCTCATCTCACAAAGGATATATTGGCGACCACGGGACCCCTAGCATTGCCTGATATTGTGCTTCCATTTAATTGTGCCGGACCTCTCACTTTTATCTACCGTATCCATCTGACCTTCCTTGGTTAACTCTTGCTCTTTTCAGGCCCTGACAGTATTAGATTAGCGAGGACTAGAGACTGCTTCCATTTTCAAGCCCTTCGTAGTCCTTCCCTCTTCTAATTCCGATAGACTTATTCTTCGAAGGGTTGGACCTCTTCTACGTTTTCCTAGGATTGGTGTTTAGTAGAGGATGGTTGCCAAGTTGTATTTCATCTTAAACAACAGTCACCTCCATCAAGGAAATGGCATTTTTACAGCCCGTACTAACAATTATAATGTCCGGCTCCATGGCTAAATGGTTGGCGTGCTGGTCTTTGGTCACAAGGGTCCCGGGTTCGATTCCCGGCAGGGTCGGGAATTTCAACCATCTTTGGTTAATTTCGCTGGCACGGGGACTGGGTGTATGTGTCGTTTTCATCATCATTGCATCCTTATCTCGATGCGCAGGTCGCCTATGAGCGTCAGATCAAAAGACTTGCTCCTGGCGAGCCGAACATGCCCCCGGACACTCCCGGCACTAAAGGCCATACTCCATTTTACCGCGCGTAAATTAGTGAATTGTCAACCTTTACCTCTGGGTCGAAATTCGCTGAAACGCAACATTTTTTACCTTTTAAAAAAAGTTTTTATATATTGTATATATAACCCCCCCCCCCTGCTATACCTACAAACTAGAATACATTTTGTTGTCTGTATATTTTTTGCCCCTCCCCCCTTCCTCTTCTAATTCCCAATCGCCGCTACTGCTAGAAATAATATACGTAATTAACTTATTACGCGACGAGGAGATAAACTGGTTCGAGTCCGACTGTAGACTAGTTGTATATCAACGCATATTCGTGCTGATGAACTGGCTGATGCTATTGCACTGGCGATATATCACAGCGCTCGTTGACAGCACTTGTCTCGTGTCAGTTCCGTGTCTATCAACTCTGCCCATTATATGGTACAGTACATGATGACATTGATGGCAAGAATTTCTTACTACTGTTGCTATTTTCCTGTTTCATAGTCATTAAACCTATTGGCCATAGAAACTCAAACAATATAACCATAATTCAGTGTCAATTAGCATGGATTTCACAACATTCTGTTCATAACATGCACGAGTATTAATCCTGAGGTTATGATTTTTATACGGAAACATATTGCGAAATGTGCAGTTATGTGTACCAGGTAAGTTTTGCCGTATTTTTGTGCTAAAGAATACACGTAATTTTCAAGGGAAATTCATTTTTTGTTTATTCAAAATATTGGCCATCGGCTTCTACAGACCTCGCCCATCTTTCAGGTAAGTTATGAATACCATGCCAGAAAAACTGCTTGTCTTTTGCGGCAAACCATTCGTCGAGCTATTTTCCAACTTTCTAGAAATTGCTGAAGTGCTGCTCTGCTAGCGCGTCCCCCATTAATGCGAAGAGGTGATAGTCAGATCGCGCTAGGTCGGGGAATACGGCGGTTGCGGAACGATGTCCCATCCAAGCGATTTCAAGGTGTCTTACTGGTTTTGCTGTGTGAGGCGGCGCATTGTCGTGTAACAAAATCACTTTGCCATGTCTTCTGGCCCATTCTGGTCGTATTTCGACCGATGCGTGATTTAAATTAATCATTTTTTGGCGATAGCGTTGAGCATTAACGGTTTCGCCGAGCTTCAAGAGTCTTCGAACATTTGTGGTCTACCAGAGCGCACTGTCTTTCACATTGAAATCACCACGTTTAAACTGTCGAAATCATGTGTCACATGTTCTAATCGATGGAGGGAGTTCATCATATGTTTCTACCAGCAAACGATGACTTTCCACAGCCTTTTGATTAAATAAGAAAAGCAATGCGTGCCGTAAATGTTCAACTTCAGGCACAAACGTCGACATGATTCACTGAACGATACAACACAGACGCTAGTGTGTGGCTGACTCAACTTGTGTGTATTAGTAGGTTAATATCAGACGAACAAACTGACGTATGTGTCAAATTCATACGCTGCGTACTGTTCGCTGGTGCCATCTCTTAGTGAAACCCGAAAGGACTTAATGCATACACCTGATAGATAGGGGATTGGAGGAATTCGGTTAAATAAGTTATAAATGTGGAATGAGCTCCTTCTGTGGACGGGTCGTAGAGTGCCGAGCTCCACATTGTCAGATTATAAGTCGGATTTTCGAAGAAAAATCCATCCGGCACTTCTTGTCTTACGATGTCAGAATGCAAAGAACATCTGGTGCCTTATTCGATGTTTACCCGGCTAAATTAATTAATAATAGACCCTCATAATAATAATAATAATAATAATAATAATAATAATAATAATAATAATAATAGACCGGGCGAGTTGGCCGTGCGGTTAGGGGCGCGAACCTGTGAGTTTGCGTCCGGGAGATAGTGGGTTCGAGCCTCACTGTCGGCAGCCATGAAGATGAGTTTCTGTGCTTTCTAATTTTTCACACCAGGCAAACGCTGGGACTGTACCTTAATTAAGGCTACGACCCCTTCCTTCCCCTTCCTAGGCCTTTCCTATCCCATCGTCGCCATAAGACCTATCTGTGTCGGTGCGACGTCAAGTTAATAGGGAACATGCATAATTTTCAAAAATATTTGTTTTGAAAAGTACACCAATGAAATAGTACGTAAACGTATTACATTGTGGCAAGTTGCCTTGTTTTCTACCATTTAAAAAATGTTTAAAAGTGCCTTTCCGCAAGGCGAGTGAAACGGCCTCTGACATAAGCGGCGCGCTGTGACGTCACGATCCAGTACCGCATACAGCTCTACCTGCCATTGTGCATCAGCCGTTACTAAAAGCCGATTGTTTGTTATACGTGATCGCGAATAACTTCAAAATGACAGAAGAAAGGTTCAAAACAGCACAGTCAGACATTCTACCATGTGTAGATGTCATCATTATTGAAAAATAGTGACTTTTGTGGCCGCAGAAATTCGCGGATAAAAGCAACTTTGTAAGTGGCATCTTTTATATACGTGCAATGTACTGTAACTTATAGTATTAGGATAACAACGAACCTGGATAGAAATCACATCACTTTCAACATTTCCTTCTAGACTGATTCCCATACTGAAGAATAACATTACATTTTCGGGCTTACAGCATTAGTAAAGTAAGAAATCGGATTTCAGCACTAACACAAACATGTAGGTAGCATTATAGTACTAGTCCGCCTCTGTGGTCTAGTGGTTAATGTGATTAGCTGCCATCCCGGAGGCCCGGTTTCGATTCCCGGCTCTGCCATGAAAGTTGAAAACAAATAGTACGAGGGCTGGAACGGGGTCTACTCAGCCTCGGGAGGTCAATTGAGTAAAGGAGTTTCGAATCCCACCTCAGCCATCCTCGAAGTGGTTTTTCGTATTTTCCCACTTCTACTCCAGGCACCTAAGGCCACGGCCGTTTCCTTCCCTCTTCCTTGTCTATCCCTTCCGATCTTACCATCCTCCAACAAGGCCCCTGTTGAGGATAGCAGGTGAGACCACCTGGGCGAGATAATGGCCCTCCTCACCAGTTGTATCATCATACCCACAATCTCACGCTCCAGGACACTGCCCTTGAAGCGGTAGAGGTGAAATCCCTCACTGAATCCGAGGGAAAACCAAACCTGAAGGATAAACTGATTAAGAAAGAAAGAAAGAAAGAAAGAAGGAAAGAAGGAAAGAAAGATCATAGTACTATAGGTCTATAACCTATCATTTCCTACCCAATTCCGAGGCCCATGAAAGAGAAACATTAAATATCTTGGTGGAGGGAAAAAGTTAAACATGATAAAGATAAATATGACTTCTAGTTTTCACAAGTCGGGCTGCGTGGTTCAGACGGTTGAGGTGTTGGCCTTCTGACCCCCAACTTGGCAGGCTCGATCCTGATTCAGTCCGGTGGTAGTTGAAGGTGCTTAAATACGTCAGCCTCGTGTCAGTAGATTTACTGGCACGTAAAAGAACTCCTGCAGGAATAAATTCCTGCACATCGGCGTCTCCGAAAACCGTAGAAGTAGTTAGCGGGGCGTACAGCCAATAACATTAATTACATTTGGCTTTTAACAAGCTGAGTATATCACGCCAGAAAAGTGTCTTGGTGACATTTTAGTCGTTCAATACAGGAATGTCTTTGGGTACTGTGACTTTAACCTTTTTTTGTTTTTTGCTTTGCGTCGTACCGTCACAGATAGGTCTTATGGAGATGATGGGACAGGAAAGGGCTAGGAATGCGAAGGAAGCAGCCGTGACCTTAAGTAAGGTACAACCCCAGCATCTGCCTGGTGTGAAAATGGGAAACCACGGAAAACCATCTTCAGGGCTGCCGACAGTGGGGTTCGAACCCACTATCTTCCGGTTGCGAGCTCACAGCTGCGCGCTCCTCACCGCACGGCCAACTCGCCCGGTATTTTTACCTTCGGTTTATTGACTTGGCTTGTATAACCTAAAACTTAGGCTAAGTTGGATAATATTTTAAACGCCAACATCACTATTTTTACCTGTGTGTAATTATATTATTTATTTCATTAATCTTATAATTTTTGTAATTGAGCATTGTTAACTTATAAGACCCCAACAGACAAGCATTGGTTTTGTGTAGAGATATGCATTTGTTAAATTCACGTTGTTTTCTTTCATGATGTACACGCCTATTTTTGTTATATTATAGAGTATTTAGCTATAGCCTAAATTTCTTTAGAAATGTAAGCTCTTCAATAAAGACATAAATAACTGTCGCATGCCAAGATAAATTGGTATAATTAGAGCTGTCAATATGGTTCATAACCCCTTTGATTTATTGCCTTGACAGGGATCACCCAAAACATAGGTTAGGTTTAGAGAATACTTTAATAATCAGCATTAATTAATGCACTGTTTATTACTTTCATATTCCAAGGTGTAATTGAAGCATTTAGTTAAAGCATCATACATTAAAATTTAATGTTTTACCACTAGAACAGCTGACATGGAAACGTGATTGAAAATTCAAACAAATTCAAATTACGTTAAAGTGATCTTCTAAAAAATTAACTGTAGACTTTTCCGATATATCACCAGCATTTCTCCGGCTCGCCAAAATCCATTTCTCCCTAGTTTTAGCGTCTTTGGAACGTTTATAAACAATTTGTTGCACATCGGAACTATACACCATTTATAAGTTTTCTGACTCACTGTCTGCGCAGGATTCATTTCAAGTCTAGAATATACCACTCAGATTATTATCCAATGTATAGACCTCGAATTTAACTATACCAGACACTAACATAAAGTATGTGTTATTTCTTGTGCTAATTCAGTCAACCTGTACGATGACGTCATACCAATGAGCTCGCGTATTTTCCGTCACGTCACATTTTCGTACTTTAATTTAGATTTTTATCATGTTTGGAGTTATTATTTGTACATTCTGATCACATTTTTGAATTCTGCATGACATTTTGAATCAGTTTAGCATATTTTAAATTAAAACCCCGGATCATGCATGTTCCCTATTCTAAACAAATAATAGCAACAGCAGCGTATGGCCTCTGGAGAGGTCTGGTATAGGTCTTTAGAGTCCACGCCCTGGGGCGACCAGACTATGTGTGAGGATGCGCTCCTACCTCGGATGAAATCTAATGTTCAAGCCTGTCCGAGCGGCTCTGATGGTTGAAGCGTGGGCCTTCTGACGCCTACTTGGTAGGTTCGATCCTGGGTAATTGAGCTTCTCAAGTTCGTCAACTTAGTGTTCGCAGATTTAATGGCACACAGGTAAAACTCTGCAGGACAAAATTCCGGAACCTTGGTGTCCTCGAAAACCGTCAAAAGTAAAGAAGAGAGTAATATTACATTACGGAAATCATTCTGAAAGGAGATGGCTTTCTATGGTCATCTGACGCGAATAAGATCAAATTGACTGTCCAATTGGATCTTAGTAATTTGTGTATAAGAAAACCAAAAGAGCCTGGTTCACTGAGGTGGGGAATGTACTAGAAGGAGTGGGAATCACACGTGATGCCATCCTGAGACATGATCCTCTTCGAAAGAAAGTGCTCCCCGTGTTTTTTTGAAAATGCCCAAACTGAAAAACAGGCAAGAAGTGTACTGAAGAGAGAAAGGAAGCTCACTGAAGACGAATGCGGGAAAACTGGGCAGAGGTTAAAAGCCACGGCCGAAATGACGTGATCCGTAGCTGACCAAATCTAATAATAATAATAATAATAATAATAATAATAATAATAATAATAATACCAAATAGATAAACTCAGACAGTATAGTGCCGACCTTAAAATTCCTAGTTGGTGGATCGATTTCAGCTCTGTCTGGTGGTGTTTGGACGTAACGTGATCCTCGCATCGGTAGATTTACCGGCATATGAAGAAATTTCTGCAGGAAAAATTTCCGGCACCTTAGCGTCTCCAAAAATTCATGAAAGTAGATTATTATTATTATTATTATTATTATTATTATTATTATTATTATTATTATTATTATTATTATTATTATTATTATTTGTTTTACGTCGCACCGACACAAATAGGTCTTATGTCGACGATGGGATAGGTCCACGGAATGGGAAGGAAGCGGCCTTGGCCTTAATTAAGGTTCAACCCTAGCATTTGCCTGGTGTGGCAATGGGAAACCATGGAAAACCATCTTCAGGGCTGCCGACAGTGGGGCTTGAACCCACTATCTCCCAGATGCAAGCTTACAGCTGCGCTCCCCTAACCGCACGGCCTACTGGCCCTGTATTATTATTATTATTATTATTATTATTATTATTATTATTATTATTATTATTGTACCGGGCGGTACACCTCTACACCGTTTATTTAAAAGTTGCGCCAGTTGAAACTCCTCTTCTGGAGGAAGGTTGAACTTTATCTACTCTATTAATTCTCTACTTTCTCAGAAGATGTCACCACGTGGAAAATTTTGAGTTTTTGAACTGTGTCACTTTTGATGTGTTTTTGTTTCGCTTGAAGTAAGAAGTGTGAACTTTCTCTTCTAGAGGACACTACTGAAGATCAACAATAGTGCACCCTAGTGCGGAGTCAAAGAACTATTTTGTTGGAGAAATTTTTATTTCAAAAGTTTGTTTCTTGTTAAATTTCTTTCTGTTATTGTTTAAGTTGGCTGTATACCCCTCTTTTTCCCCTTGTTATGAATGTATCCAATCCTGAATTTCTTCTATTAATTTCTGACCAATCTGGTGTATCTTCCCCCAACTTGTATCTGTTGCGGGGTCCTATCCAATAAAAACATTGTGGGCGGGTGTTTTCATTCCCCTAACGCCTAGAACCTTCCACGAGAGGATATAAACTGCTGATTTTTGGGTCTCTGCGCCACTTCTGTTCCATCTTTCAGTGTATTAAGTACATAGCAGGAGGCGGGAAGCGCCTCTTTCTTCGGCAGCGGTCAACAATAAGGTAATGGCCGATTAATAAATTCTTTCTTTTCTTGCTCAGCAGTTTAACTTTCGGGGCGGGTTCTAAGCGTTCAACTATGTAACCTTTTCCTAAAATGTAACTACTCTTTTCATATATTCCCTTTTAAAACAACATATCGGGATAGAGAGTGCTTAACCCTCTCGAGCTCCCACTCACATCGTCTTGAGGTGAACTTATTTTTCTCAACCAATTCTTCCGTAATGTAATGTAAACTGCTATTAAGTCACCTCTGTAGTATGGGATTAGCCCTTGTATTAACGGCCTAGTGCCAAGTAGGTCTTAAGCAAAGTGTATTAGGAGTGCAAGTTCGCCTCCTCTCAAATTGTATTTTAGAGGTCATGTATTAATCTTCTTGTCATTTAACAGACCTCAGTAGGTTGGGTATTTTGCCCCTGTGTATACGTCCTTTGAGGACGGCTTAAAGGTGGAGTTCGGAGTGGCCTATGATAGGCTTGTATTTTAGGGGGAAGTTGCCCTTTTTGAAAATTGTGTTTCTGCCTCAAGGAGGCTTTTGGATGTAATTGGAAGCAGATGTTTCTGGCATGTTTGGGGGTTTTCGGCCCCTTTGTTGTATGGTGTTCATTGTAAGGTTGGGCTCATTGCTCAAGAATTATGTTTCTGACTTTTGAAGCCCCAAATGGGGAACCTATGTAAATGTATTTTTCAATCGTGTTTCGGCTACTAAGTACCTGTTCTATTTGTTGTTATCTAATTTTCCAAAGAAAATATAACCTTGTTAAATTTTAAAATTGATTTCACTTTAGTAGCTTGAGACCTATTCACCACCCAGCACCTTCTTTCATGCCTAACTACCACTAAAACACGGTAACAATTATCATCATCATTATTTAGCTAGGTAGTATACTTAATACATTGCCCTTCTTCCTTCTCCAGTCCATGGGGATTAACTTGCTAATCCTCCAGCTGAACACATGTATTGTTTCAGCTCCAGTATTGATACATGTCTCCATTCACGTTCATAATAAATGATAATCCCGCACTCACCTCGTTTCATGGTAAATCAGTCCAGGGATTGAGGCATTAATCGCAGGTACATACAAGGCTGTACATCTCTCCTGTCACAGGGTAGCTGGCTCGTTTGACAAGCCGCCTGCGGGAAACAATGTTCTACTTCATGTATTGTGTACATTCCTCCTTATCAACGCGTCGGTACTTGTTAGTATCTGATTTTAAAAATTTAGTTTATTTTCAAACAGACACAGTCAGGTTTCGTATACGATGAATGAAAGAATGAATGAATAAATAAATGAACATTCTTCTCTCCCAATTATATGGAGTTAAATTGTTCTGTTTTAACTAATACAGCAAACTCCCGATTATCCGATTTGCGGGTTTTCCGTGCACTCCCCAAGGTTTATGGTATTATTATTTCCTTTATTTTTGTCACGACATTTTGAATACGTGCGAACTGCGCGCTTGAAATTCGAGTACGTTCTCGACTTCAAGAGTGCTGGCGGCATGCTTTGTTCGACAACTAAACACTGGACCATATACTGTAAAGCAGATCTTTGTTTTTGTTCTGTGATAGCAGTCTTGGCTACGAAGTGAAAGAAAGTGCTGTTAACTGTAAAACAAAAGCTTGAATTAATTTGAAAACTTCGAGAAAGGAGAATCTGTAAAGATATTAGCAAATGATTATGGGTTGATGCACGTGCGCAAATGCTTCAATATTGGAAAGTGTCGAAACTCTCTTATATTATATTAACAGGGAAATTCTAATTAGCCTCTAGTGATGTTGCACTTAGGAACATTCGTAATTGTATACGAAAGAACTTAAATGAATCTCGTAAGCAAAAGAACTTGAGTGATTATTTTTCGCCAAACAACAAAAACTGTATTCGTTATGTTTCGTTATGCATTAAAATGCACAAATTTGTATTATCCGTGTCTTCAACTATCCGTATGAATTTGTCCGGTGATTAGCTCGGATAATCGAGATTTTGCTGAACCAGTTTTAAGAGACGCCGGGGTATTTAATTTTGTGCCGAAAAGGTTGTTCACCGGGCGAGTTGGCCGTGCATGTAGAGGCGCGCGGCTGTGAGCTTGCATCCGGGAGATAGTAGGTTCGAATCCCACTATCGGCAGCCCTGAAAATGGTTTTCCGTGGTTTCCCATTTTCACACCAGGCAAATGCTGGGGCTGTACCTTAATTAAGGCCACGGCCGCTTCCTTCCAACTCCTAGGCCTTTCCTATCCCATCGTCGCCATAAGACCTATCTGTGTCGGTGCGACGTAAAGCCCCTAGCAAAAAAAAAAAAAAAAGGTTGTTCCTTGACTTACCAATAAATCAACAAACAGGTGTCTCTCCCACATGCATTCGCTGATGCATATCGATTTCTCCGATTGTACTGAACCTTTTCAGCATGATTTCGTGACAGATAGAAAAAAAACAGTAACTGAATCTGCTTCCGGCTTTTGTGTACCTAATGCGGGGTGAAAACTAAGTATGATGCAACATTTTAGGTGCAAGTACATATAAAAATCCACAGCCTGTTTTCAGTCGTTCGACTGGATCAAGAATGGAATGAACGAAGCCCCATCTAGCGGCGAGGATAGGAATTGTGCCGGCTGCCGAAGTCTGTCGCACTCCTCTGGGGCAGTGATTAATGAATCAGAGATTAAATTAAATGATATTGCAGACACTTTCTGGAATGAAATATGACAGGGAAAAGTGGAGTACCCGAAGAAAACCCTGTCCCGCCTCCGTTTTGCTCAGCACAAATCTCATATGGCGTGACCGGGTTTTGAACCACGGCATCTAGCGGTGATTGGCTGGCGCACTTCCGCCTGAGCCACGGAGGCTAAGTGCAAATACATAATTTTATTAATTCTTTATATTCCATGCGCTTTTCTTTTTCATAAACCCTGCAGAAGTATTTGCAACCAAACGACAAAGTACAAATGATAATCAGCTATCACGTACGTCATAAACAAACGGAAGTGAAATGAAGTGACGAGGTCAAGGTGTATACATAAGATGCACACTCCAAAGAGCCCAGTTAAAACCAAAGTCTTATTCGTGTTCAGTAGGACAATACCAACAGACACGACAACAGATGCAGCGGACCAAAGCGACGCAATGAATTTCTGCCGATCTTGCAAAAATAACTTGTAATCACTGTAATTATAATTGTGTCTGTACGCAGACAGAGACGGAAACGCTATCATATCAAATGCAAAAGCTGCATGGCATGGGATATCATGAAATACGTAGGTTTGACATGATAGGAGTTCGATACTCTTAAAATAACAGATTATTGTAAAATATGTTCTTACTACGACTGCAAAATAAAGTGAGAATCTAATGATTAGCAATACTTGATCCACAGAGGCAAATTTTGAAAGCAAAATTTTATTTATACAACTTAGATAACTACGTTCTATGTTTTAATGATATTTTATTAGTTTTGATACGTATTTTGTGTTAAAACAACTGAACACATTTATTAGTAATGATTGCAAACATTGAATACTTTCTATGTCCCTCACTCTATTTTAGGAAAATTCTTTCCCAGTTTTATGTGATATTGCCAGCATGCTGAAAATTTGTCTCCAAAGGACACAGAATGAATGCGTACGTTTTATACTGAACGTAAAACGCGATAGTCACATAACCTCCTTACTATCGATAACTTGGCTAGTTAAAGCTAAAAGAATGTCAGATGGTACGTACGGCAGAACTGGTCCCGCAGATTGCAACCAGTCAAATTCCATCTTATATTTCTAACCAATTCATTCTATTTCATCTGTCCACGGTAGAATTTATCGAAACTCAGTAGGCCTGTGTAATCCTTTGACAGGAGAAATTTACACTAGCATACTAATTATTTGAAAAATGCCTAATGCCATAGAAATTTTAAGGGGAGAAAAACAGAAAATACCAAATTTCTCCCTTAATATTAGCTTTATTGAAAAGCAGAACATATTTACAGTTGTCCAAAGTATAATTTTTAACAATTTATCTTTTATGCCTTCTTTCCATGCCAGGGGTTATACCAGATACATAAGTGATTACTGCATGTTTCACGATCTTCAAAATATCTTCGGAAGTATGTAAGCTATCAGCCGTGTAGACTGTGATATACGGTATGCATCCATATTAGTCGGATTGTTGAAGGGTGGAAAAAAAGTCGTGTACACGTTGTTTTATGTCTGCATGGCAAATATCTCTGGTAACATATTTTATATTTCTTTCTTTCCTTCTTTCTTTCTTTCTTTCTTTCTTTCTTTCTTTCTTAATCTGTTTACCCTCCAGGGTTGGTTTCTCCCTCGGACTCAGCGAGAGATCCCGTCTCTACCGCCTCAAAGGCAGTGTCCTGGAGCGTGGGACATTGGGTCGGAGATACAACTGGGGAGAATGGTGACTACCGCGCCCAGGCAGCGTCACCTGTTATTTTGGACAGGGGCCTTGTGGGGAGATGGGAAGATTGGAAGGGATAGACAAGGAGGATGAAGGGAACCGGCCGTGGCCTTAAGTTAGGTACCATCCCGGCATTTGCCTGAAGGAGAAGTGGGAAACCACGGAAAACCACTTCCAAGATGGCTGAGGTGGGAATTGAATCCACCTCTACTCATTTGGCCTCCCGAGGCTGAGTGGACGCCGTTCCAGCCCTCGTACCACCTTTCCAATTTCGTGGCTGAGCCGGGCATCGAACCCAGGCCTCCGGGGGTGGCAGCTAATCACACTAACCACTACACCACAGACGCGGACACTTTTGATTTAATATATATATTTGCTATTTGCTTTACGTCGCACCGACACAAATATGTCTTATGGCGACGATGGGATAGGAAAGACTTAGGAATGGGATGGAAGCGGCCGTGGCCTTCGTTAAGGTACAGCCCCCGCATTTGCCTCTTGTGAAAATGGAAAACGACGGAAAACCATCTTCAGGGCTGCCGACAGTGGGGTTCGGACCCACTATCTCCCGATTACTGGATACTGGCCGCACTTAAGCGACTGCAGCTATCGAGCTCGGTCATTTGATATTTAGCCTACCAGATAAAATTCAGTAAAATCTCAGCCATAGACGCCCAAAAGTGATTCGGTTTACTCTGTCATATACTAGGCCTAGAGTAAAACGGAACGTAGAAATTGACGAGCAGGCAACCGGATGGCGTCAAATTAAAATGCTTGCAGACGACAGCTGAGGCCATACGATTATTGCTCTTCATGTTAAAAACATTTCTAGCAGACAAAGTAGGGCTGCCATACTACAAAAAAAGAACGAAACATTAAGCAGTTTCTTCAATTGTGCCGAACGTTGAAGGGCTAAAGGGCCTGAAAAGGTTTCAAATTGTGAGTCTTGGGTAGCTCTATCGAACTAAACGAACAAAAATCTTTACCTGCCTAAATGCAGTTCCCGAAAAACAGCCTAAAATTGCTTGTTTCTTTACCCGTTTTCCTTTTTATTTACATCCTAGTAAATTATTTCTTATTCTTATTATTTCTTCTTATTATTATTATTTCTGTAATGTGCTCCTTGGTTCAATTCCCTCGGGTGTTTTTTTCGAATTTTTGAAAATGTCGAGACCGAATCTAATTATAAGGGCTTAAGTGAAACTCTGCATTGACTCACATTAGCGCTCGTAATGGTAGAAAAAGGCAAACTGCTAATCTTATCGATCGGATAAGGATGATTAAGGAAAGGATTGAAATCTTTGGGAGTTATAATTTTTATTAACCACTCTACCCCATCACGTGCCGAGGTTAACAATGGTGGAAGCCTTTACCTTCCACTCCTCCAAGGGCCTTCATGGCCTGTACGGAGGTGACTTTGCTTTTTTGCTATAATTTTTATTATATTTTATATACCTAAAATTCTTTGCTCATATCCCTAGGATGTTTTCAACATCGAGTTGCTTGCCTGGAGGGCTAGAACTGTGCATTTTTGTTTGCAAATGAGCATACATACATAGGAATACCATTGTTGGTAATATTACGTTTGACACTGACATGTAGTAGTTAGTACTGACGTGAGATGAAGGGCTCTCTATCAAACTCTTCTTACATTGTGCTACAATATAATGTGATGTCCCACGGTGGGAGCTATTTACCAGCTCACTAATAATGGCCGACCTGGCTGTTAACACATAGTGTTTTGTTTCCATATTACTCTTGCTACACATCTACGACACATGTTAACTGGCAGCGCGTTACGACTGTAATGTCGTAGTTAAACCAAGTCGCTGAGCCGAGCGAATCTTCATCACAGTTTCTGAATCCTTGAGGGCGAGTCTAGGAACTAGGTCAACCTTGCAATGTTTCCTTGCTTTTAATTAAAGAACATGAACTTAGAGAGCTCATGACGCCACAACGAACAAAGTACTATGGTGCTGGTTCGAATACTCGCTCTGTTACAAGTTCGGAACTGATTTCGAGGGGGAGAAAAACACATCCTTCAGTTTGGCCTACCTTTAGTTAATATAAAAATGTTGGCCCTCATTCGGTTGAAACGTGATAACTTTTCAAATTAATTTGATAGGTGTTCAGTTTTAAAACACGAGGAAGCACAGTAGGTAGAAGTGTAACTCTAAATCAATATCAAATCAACTTGTTTGACAGACTATGATGAAACTGAAATGAAAGTGAAATATTTCTTTTTTATTTGTTTACTGACTCACCAATTTGCTACCTTCCTTATTTTCGTAGGCTACTTGTTTACACATCATATAGCACAATGATATTGGGTGGAGGATTGTAGGTACTACAATGAATTACTGCAGATCTGATATTTATAAATTACATTGCAGCTTCTCGGTACGTTAATGTGAGTAGAAAAGCTCAGTTACAGTACGCTGGAAGGTTTTGTGTTTTGTTGGACATAAATTTTGGATATGACCTTTTGGGGTCATCCTTTTCCCACCGCAATCAATTTATGGAAATAAGAAGAAGACGAAGAAGGAGAAGAAGAAGAAGAAGAAGAAGAAAAGCCGGCTCCATGACTGAATGGTCAGCATACTGGTCTTCGGTTCAGAGGACCACAAGTTCGTTTACCGGCAGACCATGGATTTAAACTAAGTTTTTCTATTTGCTTTACGTCATACCAACGCGCGCGGCTGTGGGCTTGCATTCGGGAGATAGTGGGTTCGAATCCCACTGTCGGCAACCCTGAAGATGGTTTTCCGTGGTTTCCCATTTTCACACCAGGCAAATGCTGGGGCTGTACCTTAATTAAGGCCACGGCCGCTTTCTTCCAGCTGCTAGGCCTTTCCTCTCCCATCGTCGCCATAAGACCTATCTGTTGTCCGTGCGACGTAAAGCCAATAGCAAAAAAAAAAAAAAAAAAAAGTATTGTAAGCCATAGTGTTAAGTAATGGTAATACTTAAGTTGTGAGTGAATTTGTGTATAATGATGCTGGATTTAGAAAGTTAAACTAGCAGTATTTCTTGTCATATTTTCTTTCGTTGTTGTTGTCGTTTTAGTTGTAGGGTAATGATGGTTTAACTTCACTTTATTATCACTTGAAATGTTAAGCTACTAGAAAGCTCAACCTACAGTATTGTAAGCGGTAGTGTTAAGCACTGGAAATACTGAGTTTGTTTATGATGATGCTGGATTTAGAATGTTAAATTAGTAGTACTTTTTGTAATATTTCCTTTCCATGGAATTGCTTGTTGTACTCTGTTATTGTTGCTGTTGTTAGGTAATTATGCTAACTTTACATATGACGCGAATAGAGTAGGAATTATTTACTTCGTCACCAAAATATCGGTAAACACAAGCACTAGTCATAATATGATATTGAATGTGGGGTCTGATAACGATGTACACCTACCTGTCGAAAAAATTGGAGCAAACTCAAGCATTTTAGATTACACATTCCACTCACGCGTAATGGTGGTTGCATATGCAGCAGGGCGCATCTTGCCTCGTCTCGAATTCGAATAATGCATGCCTCTAGTATCCAGGTAGGTGTACCTACAGAAGCCGCCAGTTTTTGTACTTAGCCTATTCATTCGTGTGCTTACCACTGAATACAATGCCAGAATATAGTTATAGTTATGCTATACTGGGTCAAAATATACCTCGCTAGAAATGAGAGAAATGAATGCCCTAGTCGCTTGTTGACACGTATTTAAGGAATGGAGAAAGTGCGTGGTTTGCTATACGCATACTCGGCGAAAACAACGCTCTCAAGATGTCTCGAAATTTGTCGCGAGAAATGGTGTCTGCGCTAGTCTCGGAAAATCTCGAGATCTCGTCTCAGTCTGCCCATCGCTAGTCGACAGGGTAGCTTCTTGTGATGCAGACCGGGCCGGAGGTGTTCTGTGTCGATTCCTCTTCATTGAAATTATGCGTTTGTAGGTGCCGGATCATTCCAGAAGTATTTCTGCCGACGTATTTTACTTCTTTTGAACAAGCAACACAGCAGGCTGTGCTTTGTGACATCTCTTCAAAATAGCCGACATCCACGACTTACGTTGCGTTTTGGGCATCGTCTTCAAGTTGTCGCGTACAACTAGTACAATTTCATAGTCATATATCGAAGTACCTAATTATGACGGGAATACTCTATAACATTGTAAGGAATTATTTCCTTCGTCACCAAAATATCAGTAAACACAAGCAGTGGTGATATGTTATTGAATGTACGGTCTGATAACGATGTACACCTACCGGTCGAAAGAATTGGAGCAAACTCAAGCATTTTAAATTACACATTCCACTCATGCGTAATGGTGGTTGCATATGCAGCAGGGCGCATCTTGCCTCGTCTCGAGTTCGAATAATGCACGCCTCTAGTATCTAGGTACGTGTACCTACAGTAGCCATCAGGTTCTGTACTTAACCACTCATTCGTGTACCTACCAGTACATATAATGCCAGAATGCGTATCCTTTATGATTATGTTATACTGCGTCAGATTAGACCTCGCTAGAAATAAGAGAAATGAACACCGTAGTCGCTTGTTGACACGTATTTACGAAATGGAGAAGGCCCGTGGTTAGCTATTTGCATTCTCGGCACAAACAATATTCAGCTCCGACTACCAGTAGGCCTACGATACGCTGCTCGCCGCACAATGCGTGGACAACGCTCTCGAGCTCTCTCGAAATTTCTCGCGAGAAATAGTGCCTGCGCTAGTCTCGAGAAATCCCGAGAAATCTCGAGACCTCATCTCAGACTTCCCATTACTACCTTCATAGTTTGTACGGAGATGGCTTTGCTTTGCTTTGCTAAACACGCATAACAGTGAAAAGTTGGTTGTAAGTGGTTTATATTATAAGTTTCCGGCGACTATCACATAGGAAAAAGGGGCTGTCTGGCCGAGGCGGTAAAGGTGTGCTCGTTTCGTCCGGAAGGACGTGGGTTCGAATTCCCGTCAAGAAGTAGTAAAATTTAAGAAACGAGATTTCCACTTCCGGAGGTGCATAGGCCCTGAGGTTCAGTCAGCCTACACCATAAAGGAGTACCAGGTTAATTACTGGTGACAAAAAGGCGGCCGGGCGTAGAGCTAACCACTCTACCCCATCACGTGCCGCAGTTAACAATGGTGGAAGCCTTTAACTTCCACTCCTCCAAGGGCCTTCATGGCCAATACTGTTGCGAGCTGTTTGTGCTTACCTTACAAAAAAAAATTCTCCCCTTGGAATTGGTGCTCTTTTCTCCGTCTGCGGTTACGAACTGTCTGCTTCCCGGCTGCTTGTATTACTGCTGTCACTGCTTGCCTGTATGGCGCATCCACTCTGACGTCACGCCTATAGTATGTTCTCGATCTACCCCGCTGGCATATATATATGGCCTTGTGTCGTTCATTCGGCAGGTCAGTTGTGGTATAACCTTGTTGACGACAGTGGGAGCTGGAACTCTCCACACGGCTGGACCGTGTCCATTTTACTTGTAAACTTCGTACTGGACTTCTGTCAAGGGTGAGCAGACACTGTTTCTTTCTATCATTTAACGTGCCCTACCTTCCTATACTTACGCCTCGTCGTAGTAACGAAAATTGAACTTTGCTCCCTTCAGGATACATCTGAGTATTCATGCAGCGCAAATGTTCTGCCTTTTGCACATTCATATTCCTAAAATGTGGTGTAAATGGTGTACTGGACAGCTGATCTAATATTCTAGTCCATAAACATTCCTTACTTTTGTGATGAACTTTTGCATCGCGTCTGTTAGTGCTGGGGACTTCGCGGCTTGATCCTTATCCTATCCCATTCCTCCGTTTCTTATTTCCTTATTCTATCCTTTATCTTCTATCTATTTTTATTTCTTTCCTTATCCCATCTATCTGTTAATTTTGCGTAAAAATGGCGCTTGCTCAAAAGATGTGGTCTGCTAATTTAATTTGTATGTTCATCGGTTAGCTTCTATTTTATTATCGCTTCTGCGCATGTGTGTGTGTTTTAATCCCTTCTGGGATCATTTGTTAGAATTCCTTTTTTTTCTTTTTAATCTACCAAAAGGATCAGTCCCTGAAACTGGAGATTGGTTTATTTCAATTCTGAATCTCTTGAATTGTTTGGCATGAGGTTACATTACAATGTCATATTGTAAATATTGTATCAATTTGTGAGCTTATCTTACAACTTTGTATTCTACTGGCACGAGCCTGAAACTTTATTTGATGTACCTCCCTTCTAGCGTATTGTGTAGTATAATGCAAAGAAACTGATTTCAGAATCTATGGGTCCCCCCCCCCCCCATTCTTTTTCTTTTTCCCCTAATTGCAGTGTCGGAACATATGTCCAAAGATTGCAGTCATTGGTGCTTAGGAATTCGATTATGACGATGTAATTAAAATTTGTATCACCTACGTGTCTTAAAATCGAACTTAACGCATTTTATTACGCCATATGCTGGTTCATACTATTTGTTCTGGAGTAAATATAATTTGTTACCCCTTTGGGATTGGTATAATGTATTTGTTATTTCCAAACTTGTTTTCCAAAATTCTCTTTCACGAGTTCCTTTCCCCTATTACTTCTGTTTTCACTGGTACCTACTACGGCAATTCTCTTGGGTAGCGGCCGTTTAACTTGTTTATGCACATGTATAGAGCTCTAAATTGCACTGTTTACGGTAATGTTGACACGATGTATTGAACTGTTATATTCTCATGTTGCACGCTTCTCGGCACTCTGCGTGGTTGTGTACTGTCAGTTCTGGGTACTTTGATATCTTGTTATCTAGTGTCCCGATCAAGGGCACTTTCTTAAAAGCAAATCTCAATTACAACGCTATTTCTAGCAAGTTGATAGTAAGCAAAGACACTATCAAGTACAAAGACCGTAACAGTACGGATGTGACTTTGTCTTTGTCTTTTTATCAGATAAGAAAAGGCAAGTGGTGGTGATGGTGGTGATTATTGTTTAAAGAGGGGGACTAGGGAAGGAGAGCCGTGGCCATAATTACAGCCCTAGTATTTGGCTGGTGTAAAAATAGGGAACTATGGAAAACAATATTCAGGGCTGCTGATGATGGTTTTTGAACCTACGATCTCCAGAATTCAAGCTACACCTATATGGCCCGTACCCCCACGTTCCTTCGTCGAAGCTACCGTAGTTACGAGTAGATTACACTCACTGTAACAGCGCTATAATCAAAGCTACACTTCCGCGTACGGTGGCGTGTAGCTGACTGGCGTTCGGCGCGCGCACCGACGAATTTCATTGGTTGTGACAAGCAAAATGTTGCATGAAAGGTACTTCTATCTCCATTTTCAAACCAATATTGAACCTTTAAATTATGGATAGTTAAACATCGGCTGAACATTGTTTATGCAATGGAAGGTCATGCTCGATTTAGACATTGTTTAGGTAGACGTTGTCTACGGCTCAAAACTAGTAATCGTTTCTGCAATCGGCCCAATGTCTTCACAAGTTGGCACAATGTCTGTTAAGCGGCGATACAAAGCCTTCCACTGCCGGAAGATAAACTTGACCAAGGGTTGTATTTTCCCATAGTGCTAGGAGGAATCTGAAGAATTTCTATACTCTTGCCTGAAGGACTGTCTTCAAGACAGCTCCTATCACGATAAGTAGTCCAGGAATCTAGCAGTAGCAAACACTTCTCTTCCGCAAATGGAAGAAGGATTCTTTAATCCAAAACTTTAATTTCTTTTTCCCCATTCTCCAGTACTTCCGAAGACATACCAACGATATTCTTCAAATTAAACACAGGTATTCCTTTAAGTGCACCTGTAGGACGTCTTTTCAATAAATGCAAAGTTGTACTTTCCGCTTAAGACGTCGGGAATTAGTGATGAGAATTTTAAGAACCGATTAATTTATTTGCAAAGTAAATGGAAAATCATTTCAAACGTTAAAATTCAGTAACTAAAATAAAGATGATGGAAAAATACAATTTTGAAAATTCTAAGGTACCTAGTCTCACCTAGTCACTTAATGCCACAATGCTAAAGAAACACTCAAAATAAAGTAATATATTGCTTTTCCTTGCAAACTTTTGTATTATTCCAGCCGCAAGCGAATAAGAAATCAGTGATTTCTGATTCTGTAAAGTAAATGCAATTGTTATTTTACTGATTACTTGTTGAAAAATGCAATTTTGTAGTGGTAATTGAGAAAAAATATTTCTGAGGTAAATGTAATAGAGTCCGATTACTTTTTTCTTGTACTCTTGCCGTCACTGGGGATTAGTTTAGTAGCTGTAGTTTTCAGTCCAGTTCCCATTCCATCTCGCCATTAGACCTATCTGTGCTGGTGCGGCGTAAAGCAAATTGGATCAAAGTACATAATTACATTACTCAGTCATCGTGGCCCATAGGCAAGACAATTCCTCAATTAACACTTGTCAAAATACATATTCTGTGTAATGTATACCAGATTTAAGCAACCCATTTCCAAGTGCCTGGAGTAACAGCTCACGAGCGAGCCATAATGTGCAACCACCATATCCAATTCCCTTTGCAAGCACTCTACGTTTGTGCATGTGAGATGAAATTCATTTGTCTTATCCTAGCCCTGAGTTCAAATCCCAGCGAATGCCTCGTTTTATTACACAGTTAAACCTTAATGTTGCACTCGAGTGGCAAGAGAGTTGATCAGCAGTGATATACCATAAATACACCAGTTTTACTGTCCTTTAAGAATTTGATCCATTTGAAATACAAGCGAATGTCTTCCGAATCCTTGATGCTGCTGGTTTTTTTTTCGTAAACTTGTATTAATGCTCATTAAGGCCGATTTGGGAAGGTGGCTAGGGGGGGGGGGGCTTCCGAAAACAAACCTATAGTAACAAATATTTTTTACATTGCAATAGATTTTACAGAAAGAAAAGTTCGAGGTTTATTAGAGCAGTGCCTTTTACAACTCAACCACCGGCGAGTTGGCCGTGCGGTCAGGGGCACGCGGCTGTGAGCTTCCACATGGGAGATAGTGGGTTCGAATGCCACTGTCGGCAGCCCTGAAGATGATTTTCCGTGGTTTCTCATTTCCACACCAGGCGAATGTTGTGGTACCTTAATTAAGGCCACGGTTGCTTCCTTCCAACTCCTAGGCCTTTCCTATCCCATCGTCACCACAAGACCTATCTGTGTCGGTGCGACGCAAAGCAACTACCAAACAAAATACAACTCAAAAGGTGAAGTAGAAAAGTAAATTCATAACGGTCTGGTGGGCAGAACGCGCTTTGACACGTGCGTGCAATGCGACGCAAAGTTTATTTAAAAATGGAGCTAACAATATGTTTCGCTGTAAGTAGTAAAATATTTAGAGGTTTGATGTTTTTTAATCTTCTAGTGGTTCGATAACATGAACATATTGTTATATGTTTACTGAAACAGATTGTTTTCGTGCAAAGTTTTTTAAGAACATAAAAACAAACAATCCGTATACCTCACCAAAATTAATATTTCCATTTATATTTTCAGTAAATTTGTTAACTAAATTCATATGAGAAACTTCTAAAGATGGCACGGATTTTATAGGTTAAATTCTCTTGTTTATTCTGCAAATGCTTCTTTTTATAATATTTATAATTTATTGAAGGCTATTTCAAAACCAGTATATGCTGTTTAAATTTTGAGAAGTTCAATTTTTATTTCGGACGGGTCAATTCAACCCTCCTAACCTCCCCCCACCCCGAGGGTACGGCCTTTGTATCCATAATACTGATCAGTATGGTAGCAAATCAGTCAATTTTAATTATATTCCCTATAATTTCACAAACTTATCTTCAATAACAAACTACTTGCGTGTTCTCGGTTATTCATCCATCTGAAAAATTAGCGAATTTAAAAGGAGACAACACATTAACAAAGGAAATGCAGAAAATAAGGTTGAGGGAGACGGAAAAAGAAAGAAGGAAGTAGGCAGGAAAAAACCACTTTTAAGTTTCCCGTTCGAAGTTCGGTATCTGGGACTGGTAGAAATTTAAAACTGGCTTCAGGTGTTGAAATAAAGCACACTCAGTCTCGGATAATTCAGACGAAAAGAAGAATAGGTAGATCCTCACTACGGACCTCTTATAAGAAGTTTCTCGAACCTAGCTCAGCGAATACCGAACTGATAACCAACAGTTTTCTTATGTTCATACATTTTTAACATAGAATGCGTATTTTATCAATCAATCAGTCAATCACTACTGATAAGCATTAGTGTAGTCGCCCAGTTGACAGATTCACTATCTGCTGTTTTCCCAGACTTTTCGTAAATGATTTCAAAGAAGTTGGAAATTTATTGAACATCTCCCTTGGTAAGTTATTCCAATTCCCAACTCCTCTTCCAATAAGCGAATATTTGCCCAATTCGTCCTCTTCAATTCCAACTTTATCTTCATATTGTAATCTTTCCTAATTTTAAAGACACCATTCAAACTTATTCGTCTATTAATGACATTCCGCGCCATCTGATAGCTCTGAACATACCACTTAGTCGAGCAGCTCGTCTCCTTACTCCCAAGTCTTCCCAGCCCAAACTTTCCAACGTTCTTGTAACAAATCGAGCTGCTTTTCTTTGGACTTTTTCCAGTTTTCGAATCAAGTAATCCTGCTGACGGTCTCATACACTGGAACCATACTCTAGTTGGGGTCTTACCAGAGACTTATATGCCCTCTCCTTTACACCCTTACTACAGCCCCTAAATACCCTCATGACCATGTGCAGAATTATGTACCCTTTATTTGCAATCCCATTTATGTGATTACCCCAATTAAGATCCTTCCTTATATTAACACCTAGGTACTTACCATAAGAAACTTTCACCCCATCAACGAAGCATTTAAAACTGAGAGGAATTTTACAATCTGTGAAACTCACAACCTGATGCTAAACCCCGTTTGTCACCATAGCATCTCACAACATTATCGATGTCATGTTACAGTTGCTTTGTAACTTATGTATTACCCTATACAGAACAATATCATACGCAAAAGCTTTATCTCTGATTACACTTCTTTACTCATATCATTTATATATATATATATATAAGAAAATATAAAGGTCCAATAATACTGCCTTGAGGAATTCCCCTCTTAATTATTACAGGGTCAGATAAAGCTTCGCCTACTCTAATTCTCCGAGATCTGCTTTCTAGAAATATAGCCACCCATTCAGAAACTCTTTTGTCTAGTCCAATTGGACTCATTTTTTCCAGTAGTGTCCTATGATCCACCCTATCAAATGCCTTAGACAGGTCAATAGCGATACACTCAGTTTGACCTCCCGAATCCAATATCTGCTATATCTTGCGGGAATCCTAAAAATTGAGCTTTAGTGGAATAAGCTATCCCAAAACCGAGCTGCCTTCTATCGTACCAGTTATTAATTTCGCACACATGTCTAATATAATTGTAAAGATTGCTTTCCCAAAGCTTACATGTGATGCGTGTCAAACTGGCTGGCCTGTAATTTTCAGCTTTATGTCTATCACCCTTTCCTTTATACACAGGGGCTACTATAGCAACTCTCCATTCATCTGGTATAGTTCCTCCGACCAAACAATAATCAAATAAGTACTTCAGATATGGTACTATATCCCAACCCATTGTCTTTAGTATATCCCCAGAAATCTGATCAATTCCAGCTGCTATTCTAGTTTTCAACTTTTGTATCTTATTGTAAATGTCATTGTTATCATATGTAAATTTTAATACTTCTTTAGCCTTAGTCGCCTCCTCTATCTCGACATTATCCTTGTAACCAACAATATATACATATTGCTGACTGAATACTTCTGCCTTTTGAAGATCCTCACATTTAAACTCTTCTTGTTCATTCACAGCCATTTCTAACTCTATTTCTTTCCAATATGCACCTTTCTTAATCATTTTACTTCTGTGTTATAATACAGCGTGTCTTTACCGTTCCTTACCATATTAAAAGGTACAAAAACTGTTTTCACTTTCCATAACAATTGCTTTAAGCCCATCCCCTACTCTTTTTTCCACCGATCATAGTTATTTTTTTAAACTCCCTTATGCCTGTTTTATCAGCCATATAGTACTGCGTAATAGTCCTACTTCTAAGGCCTTCCTTCCTTATTATTTCGGTTACTCTATAGAGCTCATGCGGTTTTTTTCCAGCACCACGTCCAGGATATTCCTCCCACTAGTTGGTTCCATCACTTTCTGAATCAGCTGTCCTTTCCATATTAACTTACTGTATTTGGTAATTGTTGGTCATAATTCCTGTCGTTCGCATTACCTTCCCAATTTAGGTCTCCCGCTACAATCACATTAATTTCCATATCGTTTCCCATATAGCTGATTATCTTATCAAATAATTCTGAATCAGCGTCAGCGCTACCCTTCCCCGGTCTGTACACTCCAAAGACATCAAGTTGCATATTATCTTTATAAATGAGCCTTACACCTAGAATTTCATGTTTGTCATCTTTAACTTCTTCGTAACTTACAAATTATTCTTTCACCAGAACGAATACTCCCCTCCTACCATTCCTATCCTACCTCTACGATACACATTCCCTAATTGTTCAGAAGTTACACACGAACAGCGTCATCAACAAATGTTTAGCACATCCGTGAACTCTGCCGTGGTGAGAGTTACTATAAATCATTTTAAGTGTAACGTCAGAGTGTGAAACATAAGCCTGTTAATATAGTACATGATTCGTTTTATGTATTTGTGCATTTTTAAACACTGTTAGGGCAAATAAATTAACTTCAATAAATATAAACACGACACATATTATTAATTAACTTCTTCCATTTACCATTTTGTACATTTTACTCTATATAAATATCTTCAAAATGCTTTTCTATGTTCCAAATAATAATAATAATAATAATAATAATAATTCCTGAGATTCTGTGGAATGCAGAGGTGAAAGAAGGTGCGGTCATGAATGGGTGGATATATAAAAGATGTAAGATTAATTTAAAACTTTAAAAATTTGTGATTATATTTCTTACTTTGATCTTTTGTTACTTTTCAAATTTTAAATATTACACTTCGCCAAGTAAATAACAATTAATCAGGTACAAAGTCCAGCTCGTGAGCTTGAGGAAAAATATTAGAAAAATCAACAATTTATCAATGAGCTTGAATGTCCCAAGTTCCCAGTTTAAGAATAGCTTTACTGCTCCCTTCAAGCAAGGGACCGAGTTCCAGAATTTGCCGTAGTAGAAAAAGTGCGTCCTTGCTCTGCACAATTATTCTCCAGCAGACTATTCTCCAAAATTTACAGGTTTAGGCCTCTTAAAGGCACATTCTATATTTAACAAAAACCAACAGTAGACACAACGGTTACTGCTCAACAGTCAGATTTACATTTAAAACTAAATTAATAATATATAACTTTAACAGGGGTACACGTACCCATCCTACATGGCCTTAGTTGAAAAAGAAGGGTTCAGTTACAGGCCAAAAGTCAAAGTGTTAGGAGGCGAACTGTTTCACTCCTCAAAATACACTTGTAAAAATACCTAAAGCCTTATTTGAGCTAATGGTCCTAAGTTACAGAGGTTAAGCCTATACTACGGAGGTGATTTGTTGAAAGGAAATTTTTAAGTTTCGAATTATGAGATCAGTTAATGTTAACGAAAACGTAGTCAGCTTAACATCAAGTTGAAGGGGAATGCAAGAGAGTACCACTCCTTATTCCCTTAGTTAGACTAAAGTCCTCAGACTTATTTGAAATTTACATTAGTGAAGATTTTTAAAACCTTCCCCTCGAGCTAGCTTTCAGAGACTATTACATGCTTAGGGAAAATCTGCCATTACCTAGAGCTGATGGACCTTCCGGAGATGGACGGGACATCCCCCCCCCCCCCTGCTTCCACTAGAAACACACTCTAAACCTCTTGACTGGAGCGATCACAAAGACAACATAGCTCGAAATGTCCCAGCTTTTATAGCGGAAAGGAAGGTTCCAAATTTCTCTGGGCCGAAACTCTCACACACCCACACTTTCCATTGGACAATCAAATAAATATCAAAAATCTGATTGGTTACTTAAATAAATTGGCCACAATTTTAATCTGGCGAGAAGAGATAAAAGTGCTGATAATCTTAGAGCACCAAAAACGAACTACAATAATTCAGTTTAGGAAACCTTAACACACAATATTACTTTGAAAATTAATTTTTCATCCTCACCCCAGAGGGCGCACCTAAGTTGACAGTAGTGACATCTGTCAATAGATATTCAAACTTCTACCACATAATTTGAAGTACACGTCACAGGTGGCCTTCTAAAAGGCGCTTAATTTGAATCCACGCGCTGGGTGTACCTCCGGTATAATAATAATAATAATAATAATAATAATAATAATAATAATAATATGAAAGCATACTCCGAAAGGACGAAAATCCCGTTAGCCCGCAGGAAGACAACCAATTGAGATCTCGCGGTCCTTAGGGGCCCTAACCATGAAGAAAATAAAATAAAATAATAATGACATTCGCACACAGTTTGAAACATGATTGCAAGTGCAGATTCCTGCAAGGTGCGGAAAAATGCTACGATTTTTTCTTGTTATGTCACAGTTGTCGGTGGGTTTAAACAAACAAACAAACAACTGAAATCTCCCTTAACACACCACATACGTGTACGTAGACCCCTGCGCGGAGATATAAAATATTATCTGCATTCGCAAATGGTTATCCACGGATATTGCAACTATTTGACTATATTACACACAAGGTATTGAAGCGGATAGATCTGTTAGCATAATGCAGTGGGCCTGACACCCGGCAAAAGCCCCTAAACAGTTACACGTTTATGAGGGATTTCCTCTTGCGACAACTACCGACATATTGAGTGGTTCTCTTTCGGAACATTTGTTTCTTCTTTCCACTAATTGCGGGCAGGAGCCAGTTAGGCTTAGGTCAGATTCACGGTTTTAAGGACTCAAGGCTCTTTATATAACACCATTTACTCTCAGCAATGTCGAGGGTCATGTTGTATACAAGGAACTTTATATACAAGGCACAACATAAAAGTTTATTGCTTCAACATTTTTGTACAATATGTACATGAAATAGAACGAAACCTTTCTTGAAGCTTGTGAAGTTGCACACGTTTAATGTTAATATAAGATAGTAGGCTGAGGGCCTGAAGAATATTTACATTTCTACAAATTGAGAGTCCTATATACATTCAATCTTGTCTTGATGAGACAGTCTGTTCAAATGAGAGAATGTTCTTGATAGTCGAAAACTATCGGTCATGTATAATAACAAGTGGAACTTGTAGAGAGAGTTCGTATTAGCAGAATGCTAACAGGAGGCGTATAACTTGCAAGGAACTTGCGTTTATGTTCATCTATAGCAGAATGCTATGATTGCAGTCGGAGCACTGTAGGGGACTTGTGTGAATAGCAGAATGCTTGGATGGGTGCTCGACGTGGCTACGGGATGCAGGATGAATGAGGCAATGTCCAGAGGTGAAACCTCACGGCCAGGAATCAGTCCACCTGTTCAGAACACCTTTTTAAGAGGGTGCCTCCTTATCTGACTTGCGATGTAGTCGGGTCGTTGGACACTGTGAGAGTCCTGGAGAGGCGAGAAACGTTGCTCCTTTTATAGCGCTGGCTGACGTCACAGACGATCACGTCAGCGCACTGCATTCTGCCTGGTGGTCTCTGGAAACATCCATGTCGGGCGGGCTGCGGCGCTTGTGGGCGCGGAGGACACACACAACATGTCACCTCACTACAAGCAAAGATAACTGCATGAAATGCATCAAAGACTAACTTATCCAAATTTCTGGAGTATACCTGAGTGAAAATCAATAAGCATCATTATTTATAAATTATCAGCAAAATTATCCACACTCCACTGTAAGTTCAGAAGAATCAGTTGGGTGAGGAAAATCCGACCCACGGAAAATTATGCGTTCACCAGAATATTTCTGGAGAAAATTGAGCGAATCTTTGGCAATGTGGCAGGTACAGCAGCTTAATTTTGTTGTAACCACTGAGTATCCCTCAGAAATGGCGTGGTAAGTTTCAAACTGAGGCCAATTGCATGTCCCGGCTCGTATGAACGGAAATAGTACATTTAAAGAAACACGTATCCTCTGCTGTGACAACCATAAAAGCAACTCTCTACCTTATGCATCAACAATACACTAACGAGTTCTGTTAAACAAATGACGTCCTGGTTGCGTTACGCAAATGTGCAATATCCGCGCGAGAACTTCAGTAATGCTAGTTTTGGCGCATACGGTGGTTACGTAATAAAAATAATAATAGTAATAAAAATAATAATATTAATAATAATCTTATTGGCTTTATGTCTCACTAGGTACGTTTGTACAGTTTTCGGCGACGCCTAGGTGCCGGAATATTGTCGCGCAGGAGTTCTTTTACATGCTAGTAAATCTACCGACACGAGGCTGACATATTTGAGCACCTTCAAATACTACCGGACTGAGCCAGGATCGAACTTGCCAAGTTGGGCTCAGAAGGCAAGCGCTCTACCATCCGAGCAACTCAACCTGACAATAAAACAAATACGTCCGAGATGAATCCCTTGGTAGGTGGTAGTTGGGTTAAGCAGACGTTCTTCTGACAGGCAGTGAGTAACGTCAGATATTAAAATCAATTAAATATAATAAAATATATAAAGTCCGACTCCTTGACTGAATGGTCAGCGTACTGCCCTTCGGTTCAGATGGTCCTGAGCTCGATTCCAAGCCGGCTTGCTAATTAATAACTAATGTATACTTTTCGCAATCAATATAAGTAAAAATTGAGGTCGTAAAAATTCAATTCTTCCCTAAATATAAATAAATTTTAAATCTAAGCTAAAAGAAGTGCAAATAAAATTAACTTATAGTTAAATAACTCACTGCTTCATGGGCATGTCAAAGAAACAAGGTGAAACACTTTACATTTCACAAAGAACTATGCTCCGCGTCTTCAACAATTCACAAGGAAGTCTTCTACAATAACGAGGTTTTGAATTTAAGAATCCTTTACCGTTGAGCTGTAGCGGTACGCTCGTTCGTCACCAGGTGACTCGCTTACGCTGGCACAGCAAGCGCTCCACACGGGAGCTGACGACAAGATTAAGCTGCAATTAAGATGTTCATCACACCGTGTGTGTGTGTGTGTGTTTGTGTGTGTGTGTATGTGTAAGGAGTAACAGGTGTAGAATTATACGGGAAGCTGTAGACATATGTAAAAAAATCCTAACAATTTCAACAGGGACACTGGCTATCAATAGAGTAATACGTGGTTGTCAGCCATTAAGGATTTACGTAGCTAAATTTGTTATATAATTTCGGTGTTTTACGAATTCGTACGCTCGTCATCACCGGCTGGTTCATTCCAAGGTATGTGTTATGTGTTAATGTCACACTTTCAAATGGTATGTGCACCGGTTATGCCCCCCCCCCCCCACCAACACCATCTCACATCATCCTCTGGATTTCTGTGATTTCCCATTTTCACACCAGGCAAATGCTGGGGATGTACTTTAATCAAGGCCACGGGCGCTTCCTTCCCTCTCCTAGGTCATTCCTATTCCATCGTCGCCATGAGACCTATTTGTGTCGGTGCGACGTTAAGCGAATTTTTAAAAAAAATCCTCTGGTTTTCTCCAAACACTTCCTTTCCATCCTTCAGCTCATTTCTGTTCTATCCTGGTGTCTGTCGTTGCATTTTATTTTATTAGTTTCTATTCATTTCATCTACCACATTCGTCTGATATTCTCTCGGTTACTGTTCACACACGGTGTGATGAACATCTTAATTGGAGCTTAATGTTGTTGTCAGCTCCCGCTTGGAGCGCTGTGCCAGCATACAACGAGCCACCTGGTGACGAATGAGCGTACCGCTACAGCTCCAATTCAATTAAATTCAAACCCTCATTATTGCAGAAGACTTCCTGGTGAACAGTTGTGATTTTCTTCTGAAGACTTGGAGCAAAGCATCAATATTAACACTGCTCCTTGTTACGATACAATCCGAATTCAACTGAGGATCATGTGAAACTGTTCCAGGGCCGTGAACAGCGTGCTTTGTAAGAATGTTGAGAAGGAAGGATTTATGAAACATTCACAATGCTTTCGTTTTCTGAAAGGTGTTCTAACTGGGAAATACCAAGTGTGGAAACATTTACTTTATCCCCCAGCCTTTCTTTGCAACGCCTAGCATTCCACAGAAAGCTGGGGTTATAATGTACAGAGTTGTCACAATACACAATACTTCAATAGACACAGCACCCGAGATAATATTCTGAAATGTCACACGGTGTAGTATTTGGAATGAGTACAGCTCAATCTAAGAAGAGAAAGTAGTGGACCAGTGGGAAATATTACGGTACCTACCGCAAATCTTGGTACAAATCTGCGTTTGGAGGGCACCGAAAAATTGTATGAGGGGTGTGTTGGCACCCGCGGGTGCCGGATTGGACAGGCTTGCAGTAGTGATTACGTCCCACTAATAGGATTGGCGTCAGGAAGGGTATCCGGTCGTAAAACAAGTCTAAATCCAGGTGTGCCACTCAGTTCATCCCTGCAACCCCACAGATGTGCGAAAAGTGGTAGATAAAGAATAGGAAAAGAAAAAAATATATAGATAAAAAATTATGATTTAGGCCTACATTTTTACTTGCTTTCATTGTTACGAACGTGCTCTGCACATGATATTTAAGTGAAAACAATTTAACTTCACCTTGTCTCGTAATTTCGTGTATTTCTACTTGTATACTATTATTATTACATTATTATGAAATTTCTTGTTTTGATACAATTTCTTGTAATACGTTGCTTTGAAGCAATTGCTCGTTGACATTTTTTGTTAGTAAGTAATTTATGTCTCCTTTTAATTTGGTTGTCATTCTGTATTACTGTTAACAGACATTTCCACCTTGATTTCTTCCTATGGCAATGCATGTTTGCTAATAATAACACAGCGGATGTCCGCTCACTTCCCAATTGTTGCTCCACGTATTTACAAAGCCACCAGTGCGGAGACGATGAATAAACAATTTATCTGCCGGATTTTACACCAGTTAAGTTTACGGGCTTGTTGTACAAAATTCCGCAAATTCTTTACAGGAATAATAATAATATTCATAATAATAATAATATCGTTTTTGAATATCCATTTTTTCGAGTCAACTTTTTTGTTTGTTTATAGGTCCGACTCCATGGCTGAATGGTTAGCATTCAGGCCTTTTGTTCAGAGGGTCCCAGGCTCGTTTCCCGGCCGGATCAGGGATTTTAATCGTCTCTGATTAATTCTTCCGGTTCGGGGACTGGGTGTTTGTGTCTAACTCAACACTTTCCTCTTCATATTCAGACAACACACTACACTACCATCTACCACAGAAACACGCGATAGTGATTATATCCCTCCGGAAAGAGATGGCGTCAGGAAGGGCATCCGGCCGTATAACAGGCCAAATCTACATGTGCGGCACATTTCTAACCCGCGACCTCACAGATGTGGAAAATTGGCAGAAGAATAAGATTTTTTGTTAGTAGTTTAACAAACAATGCCGTTGGAGTTCCACTGGCACATTCTGCCTTTTGGGAACGGTCCTCATTTCAAGTCAAAATGAACGAAATACCTTACCCCCTTCAGTTCATCAGCCTTATTAAACACTACCGAAAATCCCAAAAAAAGAACTACATAGCCCAGGTGGTAAAGGCGTGCTCCCGTCACCCGGCAGAACGTGACTTCAAGTCGCTGTTAAGAAATCGAAAGGTCAAAAACGAGATTTCCACTTCTAGAGAGGCACCCGTCACTGAGGTTCATTGATCCAACAACAAAAATTAGTAACATGTTAATTGTTGTGATTAAAGGTGGCAGAGCATGAAGCTAACCACTCTATCGCAATTGTTGTTGTTGACATTTTATTTGCTTTACGTTGCACCAACACAAGTAGGTCTTCTGGCGACGATATGGGATAGGCAAGGCCTAGGAGTGGGAAGGAAGCGGCCGCCCCAGCATTTGTCTGGTATGAAAATGGGAAAGCACGGAAACACCTTTTCAGGGCTGCTGACAGTGTGGTTCAAACTCACTATCTCCCGGATGTAAGCTCACAGCTGCGCGCCTTTAACCGCACGGGCAACTCGCCCCGTTCCGTCGCAATTATTGGAACTCTTTTCCTTCCATTTATCCAAGGGCCTTCGTGGTCTATTACTTTGCTTTGTTAATCACGAAAGAGGTCCAACTCCTTAGCTGTGATGGTCAGCATAGCGGGCTACGGTTCAGAGAGTTGAGATTTGAGCCACGCCTGGTTAGTTCTTCTTGCTTGAGGACCGTGTGTTCACGTTGTCTTAATACACACCCCATCATATACACACGATACACCTCACTACTCTACAGCAGTGCTTTTCAAACTGTGGTACGTGTACCCCTAGGGGTACGCCTGAGACGTTTAGTCGGGAACGCAAGCAGCCTTCAGGGAAAATTGAAGAAAATTGGAAATATGTATATAAATGTGAAAAATGTTAAATATGTATATATGAAGCCACGATTCACTGAAGTTTCACATGGACTACAACACATCAAAAAACTGTCTCACCATTCAGGTACATCATCCCATTGAAATTTTGATAGTTCGCAACGTATGAATTCCAGAATTAAGCCCATTGAAATTTTGATAGTTCGCAACGTATGAATTCCAGAATTAAGATAGAAAATGTTTCATCCTTATTTAATAGTTTGATATTGATGCTAAAACCTAGCGTTTTGTGAAACTTTCACACAAACAAGGTGTCCTTTGTGACTTTATTATCACTGTATTATACTTGATAGAGATACAAACTCTTAAATTTCTTGTGATAAGTTATAAAAGTGTATTTAATCTCACAATCTCGTTTCATTTACGATGTGCATTTAAAAGAATACTTTATAATTAATTAAAAAGCCTCAATAATTAGCCAGGTACTCATATTTTTTAACCTATCATTTAGGGATATTTTTCGTGGGGGCTACTTTGAACTTTTAACCATGTACAAATATCATAATACTTTGAGAACCTCTGCTTTATACGATTCAGAAATAAATTTATGAATTGAATTGTTATTAACATAGGACTAAAGCGCTGTCTTCAAAATATAACACTGCGTTTTAATGGGTAATACATTTTCTGAAATACCTTGTATAGTCCTGAAATTCTGTAATGTAATATGTTGTGAGTTTTGAATAATAATAATAATCTGAAGTAGAACATATGAGTAAATTAACTTAATTTGATTTTCTTTATATCTGTAGTATCCGACATTCCAGTTCTAACATCTGATTCGGCTTCAAGTGGCTTCCTCTGATGGAATTTATTTCTGGAGAGGAATGTTTGGAGATCAAACGGTTCTGTTTGCAAACCTCTGGCTGTAATTCCATTCCCTATGTTCGCTTTAATCTCGCTAACTAATTCACTACAGGTGGTTTAAGAGAACCTTTGACTCTGCCGTACATTTATATGATGATGAAATTCCAACTCTCGGTGGAATTCATATTGAGAAGCCATCAATATCCTAGTATTATTTAGTATTGCCTTGATGCAGCAAAAGTGACCCACTTCCGTTTTAATTGAAAACAGTAATCCTCAGTTTAGGAGTACATACTTCGTTTCATAAGCATATCACATTCATTAACGCTTAATTTGGTAACTTGACTGCCCCGAAACCTAACACCGCACGCACACGCATATATATAAGAACTTTATTCTCTATGTGTAATATGGATCTCGAGCTACAAGTACAGTCCGGTGCACAGAATCTTGTCGACATGGAAACAGTGAATTATGTTGGTAACGGAATGTTACAATGCCTCTTCCCGAAATTTGGTTTTGCAAGGTCCCTTCTAAGAAATTATTCAATCGTACCATCTTAAGACTACTCGCTGTATGTATACTTGTTTAAACACACCTGTGTTGCATTTGACACATCTCTCACTGATACATGCTACTGAGCAAGGCAGACTTTACCAACTAAGCACACAAAATTGTTATTTTAATTTTCAACACAAGTGTAACAGATCATCTGCGATTTTAATATTTTAATTGTATATGTACAGAGGTTACTTACTAGGACTGTTCATTTTAGATTAATACCAATAGCACCGAGCTCGATAGCTGCAGTCGTTTAAGTGCGGCCAGTGTCCAGTATTCGGAAGATAGTAGGTACGAACCCCACTGTCGGCAGCCCTGAAAATGGTTTTCCGTGGTTTCCCATTTTCACACCAGGCAAATGCTGGGGCTGTACCTTAATTAAGGCCACGGCCGCTTCCTTCCCACTCCTAGCCCCTTCCTGTCCCATCGTCGCCATAAGACCTATCTGTGTCGGTGCGACGTAAAGCAACTAGCAAAAAAAAAAAAAAAAAATACCAATAGCAATGTCAAATATGACACAATTCGACTAGTGGACTTTAAATTCAGAAATAATAATAATAATAATAATAATAATAATAATAATAATAATAATAATAATAATAATAATATTTCTGTGTCTCTTTAGGAAAATCATTTGTAATATGTACAGAATATTTTTAAGTGTTAATTTGATTGTCGTATTTGCACTATATTATCAACTTTATGAAGATGATCCATAATGGAGTCAAAGCCGGTCTCATTGTATGAGTAATTTGACATCATATTAAATGGTATAGAATAGGTATACCTTCATTTCAATTTCTTATTAATGTGAATGTTCGTCAGTACGGATCATGATGAAGTTTATATCGTAAGAAATAGTTGCATACGGCACAAAACTACTTATTTGGAGTTTGAGCGCCTATATTGTCTACAGTTACTTATTTCCTGTGTAAATAATCACTTTAAGAGTGTTGTCACATATCTTACTTCAAACTATGTGTCTCTTTTCCTCTATTTCGTGGTCTTTGCTCAGACATTTAAGCCTGCTTAAGTGGTGTTCAAGGGGATTATTTCGCCCCAGTACCTATTCCGTTCCTTTGTCACAAATTCAGGCTCCATTTACAGTACTTCTTAACAAATGCACTTTGGACACGTGCGTCTTATGGGCTTTATCTTACCGTGCCGGCTTTAAATTCTCCGCTTACCAGATCCATTTAAGAATGTTACCGCTAAATGAAGCTGCCTTGTAGAGCATTTTTTCTAATAATAGAGCAGTTTTATATATTCATTTTCTGTCGACCTAATGCCCAGTCATAGAAGCCTACTTCTGTACTCGGGAGAGGCCGCTTAACTGGACTGTGCTGGTAATAGAGATCTACCTTACATGTTTTACATCATCATCATCATGAATTCCTATGAGCGAGCTGGGTATGATGTTTAAGAACAATGTTTCAACATTTATTATGGTCATGGTATGCTTCTTTTCTCTTTAGAACATCCCATGTTTCTCCTCTCTTCTCTAGGTCTTATTTTATCTCGTTTAACCATATTTCTCTACGGCGTCCAATTGATCTTCGTCCCAGAACATTTTCAAAACACTTCCTTGGTCACCTGCATCCGCTTAACGTGTCCTAGCCACTTCAGCCTTCCAACACTCAGCCTGTTTTCCATGGTCAGGCTGACCTACAGGTCTCTTCTTATCTCATCATTCCTAATTCTGTTTTTTCTTTCCGTTTGGCTAGTGGCTTTACGTCGCACCGACACAGATAGGTCTTACGATGACTATGGGATAGGAAAGGCCTAGGAGTTGGAAGGAAGCGGCCGTGGCCTTCATTAAGATACAGCCCCAATAATTACCTGGTCTGAAAATGGGAAACCACGGAAAACCATCTTCAGGGCTACCGACAGTGGGCTTCGAACCCACTATCTCGCGGATGTAAGCTCACAGTCGAGTGCCCCTAACCGCTCGGCCAATTCTCCCGGTGCCTAATTCTGTTCTCCCTTGTTTTCTGTACAGCTAATCTAAGGAACTTGAAGTTTTACTTGCCTGACATAAACTTTCCAATTATGCCGAATGAAAAGTCTGAGCTCTGTCGAAAAATTATGCTCATTTTACAATGGATGGGAATGCTTGTTTTGTCAAGTCTGCTCTAAGGTGGTTTGATCAAATTAAATGGAACGGAAGTAATAATAATAATAATAACAATAATAATAATAATAATAATAATAATAATAATAATAATAATAATGGCATGTGGTTTCCGGAGAGGTCTGGTGCAGATCTTTCTGATTGACGCCGTATAGGCGACATGCGCGTCTGTGAGGATGGGGTCTTACCTATGATGAAATCTAATGCTGAAGACGTCACAAATACCCAGCCCTCGAGCCACAGGTATTAACTAATGAAAGTTAAAATCCCCTACCCACCCGAGAATCGAACCCAAGACCCCTTGAACCAAAGAACAGCATGCTAACCATTTAGCTACAGAGCCGTTCATAATAATAATAATAATAATAATAACAATAAGAAGAAGAAGAAGAAGAAGAAGAACTTTGATACGGAATTCCATCTCCTTGGATTCATAATCAGCATGGTGGTCTTCTGTTTAGAGGGTCCCAAGTTCGGTTCCCAAATGATTTGTGAATTTTGGTAGCGCCTGGTTAATTCCTCTGGCTCGGGGACTGGGTATTTGCGCTTGTCACAATACACATTTCTTTATTTCGACAACATTCACTGTGCCACTAACCACCATAGAAACATGCAGTTGTGAATAAATCCTGTCGTTAAAGAGGGCTAAGTCCATATGTGAGACATGGTTCTCACCGGTGACCTCACTAAGGTGTGGGAAAAGAAGAATGTTGCTGTTGAAACAACACACGTATTCAATGGAACTAGCAAAACTACGGTACTGCCCAGTCAGATTGTTTAAGGTGGAGATAAATTTATCTCGGTTCAGGAGCATTGTAATATACAATACGGGCAAATTCACACAAAAGAACTTTGAAAATAACGTTGTAGTCGACTATGACATAGCAACTGGCAAGGAATGGACGTAATATCTAGCATTTTAGTAAATATTAAAGGTATTATTTCTGTCTGTATTTATGCGGTTGTAAGAAAACCCAAAAAACCAATCGTAGCACCAAAATGAGGCGCACTAGGCAAGATGAGGAGTGAGGTAGTTTACCATTGCTTTCCCCACTGGGTCAGAAAGTACTATTGCAGCACGACTGGCCCTATGAGCAACACCTTTTATAACACTCAGATGCACTCGTCATGCTTTGAATGTCAGTACTCAGCACTACCCACAGCCCAGCAGCTTCCATATTGTCACAGCCATGGGTGTTGACTGGGACTTCGGTGGAAGCTACACTTTACTCTGGCATGTGCCAAGAGATGGATCCATCAAGAATTGACAGTAGGCAAAGGTATTATTTACGAAGATGATATAAACATTTATTTTCAAGAATTTGCTAATCATCAATGTTATAGATACTGGTGAATCATACTATTTCATGCATTTAAAGCTGTTATTTTAGCGCCGCTTAACTACTAAGTATGTTCTTGAATGTATTCAAATACGTCACGCCAGCCTCGTGTTGGTTCATTTACTGGTACGTAGAGAAAGATCTGAGGGTTGACATTCCAGCACCACAGTGAGTCCGAAAACCATAAAAGTAGTCAGTGGGGTAAAAAAGCAATAGGCCTAATATTATTAATCACATGCGAGTTGGCCGTGCGGTTAGGAGCGCGCAGATGTGAGCTTGCATTCGGGAGACAGTGGGTTCGAACCCCACTATCGGCAGCCAACAAGATTCTTTTCCGCGTTTTTCCATTGTATCTTAATTGTACCTTAATTAAGGCCACGGTCGCTTCCTTCCCACTCCTAGCCCTTTCCTGTTCCATCGTCGCCATAAGACCTATCTGTGTCGGTGCGACGAAGAACAAGTTGTAAAAAATATCTGTATTTTCTCTCTTGTCATATGTATAACCGGTCACGAAAGTCACAATGTGGTTGACGACATCGTAATGCTGATCACTTAACGGTCCATATATGCAAGCCATCTTACTGGGCAGCAATCGTCGTGGCAAGACAATGTCCAAAATGTGATGTATGTGCCACGAGGTTCTAGTGCCTATATGTGGCTTTTGATCATTTTAGGTTCCTATTTACCAGTCAGTTTTTGGCAATATACCGCCTTAAGTCCCCCTACTTACCATATAGACAGTGGATAAGAGATTGTGGATGAGATTTGTTCGAGGAAAGCCGCAATCTCCCATAACATGAGTGAATGATATCAAAACGAGTAAGAGAAGCGCATTTAATTCAATGTAAACTGGATCACTTTCAGTGCACACAAATCGCCGCGCAGCAATCGACAAGGTAAATTGTGCCACTCACTGAATTGGATTACATTGACGTGATTACCGCCACCCGCAGTGCGGCTATGTCGTAGTGGAGATATACATTTGCAGGCGCTAACACACACTCAACTCTGGAGTGAGACATGCGTCAAGCAGCTCTCAACTAGCATTCAGTGAGCGCAACATGTACCGTAAGTCAAACGATGTACAAATAATTCTAACTAACTTAGATTAGAAATGTTACGATACTTTTACCAATACAGAACATAAGTTGAAGTTCAGAGAATGTAAAACGAATAATGGTCTTTACTTCATGATATTGCACAGGCATTTAGAGTAACTTTTGCTGTAAATTTAAAAATTTTAGTCCTATACTCCGCATTTTTATGATCAAGTAACCATCAGTAGAGGTAGATTAATACTATTATTGTTAAAATTAAAATAATCTGCTTACCCTCCAGGGTTGGATTTCCCACGGACTCAAGGGCAGTGTCATGGAGCTTGAGACATTTAGTCAGGGGATACAACTGGGTAGGAGGACCAGTACCTCGCTCAGGTGGCCTCACCTGCTATGCTGAATAGGTTTCTTGTGGGGTTAGGGGAAGATTGTAAGGGGTAGACGAGGACGAGGGAAGGAAGTGGGCGTGGCCTTAAGTTAGGTACCATCCCGGCTTTTGCCTGGAGAAGAAATTGGAAAGCATGGGAAACCACTTCGAGGATGGCTGATGTGGGAATCGAACCCTCCTCTACTCAGCTGACCTCCCGAGGCTGAGTGGACCCCTTCCAACCCTCATACCATCGAACCCGGGCCTCTGAGGGTGGCAGGTAATCGCGCGAACTACTACACCACAGAGGCGCTATTATTATTATTATTATTATTATTATTATTATTATTATTATTATTATTATTATTATTATTATTATTATTATTATTATTATTATTATGCGTGAATGGTCCCTTTCGGAACACACGAATCTTTATTTATGATTTCGTTTGCGGAGGATCCAGGATGCTTTCATGTGTTAACTAAAGATCGTCTTCCTTTCTTCCGTCTACTCGGTACCTGCTCTTTCTGGTACTTTATTCTCTGGAGTAACTTCCCACTTGTCAGTTTTCTTTCTATATATATCTCGATTCAAAATTTCTTCAGGTTGAATTTATGCGTTCTTCATGTCCGCTTTTGTTTGTTGTATCCAAGGAAAATTCTTCAGTTTATCAACTCTTTCAAGAACTTGGTGGGTTAGTCTGGTTTCTGGAAGCCTCTTAACATGTCCATAAAATTTTAGCCTTCTTTTCCTGACGTCTGCCACAATATTAGATATTTTTTCTGTGGATCTCCGGGTTTGGAGGCTGTACCCTTCTTCCGTGTGCCTTGGTCCTAAAATTTTCCTCATGATTTTTCGCTCTTCTTTATTATTATTATTATTATTATTATTATTATTATTATGCAAGTTTGGTGATTATTGCTTTAAGTGCGAGAACACATGGCCTTCTTAGATTTAATAGTTCTAATCCTTCGAAAAATGAAGCTATCGGAGAAAGGTAGGAGAGCGCATGTAAATAATGTATTACTAGGTCTCGCAAGCCAAATACTGTCGTAGTCGAAGGAGAACGACAATCATCACTTACGTACGTGCCAGCAATGTAGGCTGTTGTTCCATCGCCATACTATAGACGAAAAAACCCGTCGTGGCTCAGGCAGCAGCGCGCCGACATCACACCACTGGGTTCAGTGCTTCAAATCCCTGTCCATTCACGTTAGAATTTTGCTGGACAAAGCGGAGGCGGGACAGGTTTTTCTCCGGGTAATCCGGTTTTCTTTGTCATGTTTCATTCCAGCAACACTCTCCAATATCATTTCACTTGATCTGTCAGTCTTTAATCATTGCCCCAGAGGAATACGACAGGTTTCGGCAGCCGACATATTTCCTATTCTTGCCGCCAGATGAGAGCTTCGTTCATTCCATTCCTGAGCCGGTTGCATGACTAGAAGGCTGTGGATTTTCATTTTCACGATACCCGAATTTACTTTATACCTGATATTTGACTGTGTATTGTATGCAGAAACAACACTGTTGGGGTAAGGTATATCAGATGTCCTAGATACCGTGCACGTATTTCAGAGGGAAACCAGATTTGACATTTGAAAATAATGTTGCACATAGTTTAAAGGGGTTATCACTACCGAACCGAAACTATTGAAACTTAAAAAGAAATCTTAGAATTCAGCATTTTTATACAGCCTGAAATGCTGAGTTTATTTATATGATAATGGAAATCTCGAGAACTTACTGCTTCGAATGTAAACCGAACTACGTTATTATGTTGGGAACTGTACTAGATTACGTACTTGTAAAGAGTTTTCTTTTGGACCCTTTTATGCGTCGTGTTATTTACATGAAAGTTTTCAAACATTCGTTTTTAGTTAGGCGAACTGCATAGATCATTTCTGCAAAGTATAGTACAGATTTACGGCTATCACTTTCATATAAAACTCACTAAACTGTAGATTGTGTCCATGGAAGCACGGAAGGCCACAATAAAACCAATTAATACTGTTCACTTATACGGAGGTACAAACGTGGCGTAGGACGTAATCTACCATTTTAACACGAATAATAATAGTAACAATAATAATATTAATATTTTTTTCAGGAAAACTTACATGATCACACCTGCTCATAGTAGTACCGCAATTCCTGAATCTCACACCAAATTCATTTCCACTTCACGAAGTCACTTTCGTCACATTTATATATCCTACCGCATCCAGAAGTACAAAACTGAGCACCAGAACACGTTTGAAAATTATCTTAAAGAAGGTAGGAACGCAACGTGCTTGTCAAAAGAGATCACGGAAAGGGGAGTCTAGGAGCTCTCATCCTGAGAGCGTGGGTTAGAGACCAAGGGGCCCCTGTATGAGTCGGGCATTGCTTCCAATTGTGCCAGTTTCCTTATTTTATGGTATTTGAAGATGAATTTACCGGCATGAGGGACTAAATTCTGGCCGCTAGGGGTCTCCGAAAACTGTAATAGTAGTAATAGGACATAAAACGAATGACTATTTTAAATATGTGGATGATATTTTACGTTGAATGACTTGAAATACTGTCACTAATTAGCAATTTTGGCCCTTTTAACTTCCTGCAATAAGACGTAATAATAGTAGAAAGTCAGTCATAGAAAATGCAGTCATTAAACAATCCACTTTCATTGTTGTTGTAGGCAGCTCAATTTATTCTACCCTCAGTCCATCTTGGATATATATATGAAGAGATAGATAGATAGATAGATAGATAGATAGATAGATCGCTCCAGGATGTCTCATCATAATTGATTATGTGAGACAATGGAACTGCTCATATGATGAGTTCTCAAGGTTGTCTCAAAGGTTCTTGAATGACACCACTCTGGGAACCCTTTGTATACAAATGTCAGGGTCAGCTGTTCGTTTTGTTACACAAAGCGAAGAAATCAATCCAGTTCTGAGATGTTGCTATAACAACGTTTCTCTCCTATTCCCTTCTTGTCACCGTTGATCTTTCACGGCCCGTAATTGTAGACATGATAATAGGCTTTCTGGGCTCTTGCTGTGTCAAGAAAACAAGGTGAAACTCTCTACGTTTCGCAGACAAATTTGCTCCGCGTCTTCAGAAGAAAATCACGACGAAGACTTCTACAATAATGAGGGTTTGAATTTAGCCGTTATTAGTAGGAATTGGTACGTTTATTCGTTACCAGATGGTTGATCGTACGCTAGCACAGCGTTAGCGTTCCAAATGGCAGCTGACGGTACCATCTCGAGTCTGTCCGGAAGGGGGGGGGGGGATATCACAGGTGTACATACCATAGAGTTAGTAAATAATACACTAGAGGTAGCACTGCCGCTGCAGTGCCGTGCGAAGTTGAGCGAGCGCGCTGTTTGGCAAAAGCTGGATTGTTTGGCACCATCACTACTAGAGCCTCCCAATAAATTAAAGTATATACTTCTCTGAGGGAAAATGCTAGTCTCCTGTGCAGCTTATGGCTGCATAGAGGCTAATAAAGGGCAGTGGCGTATCATTTCACGGGTATGTTTCCTTGAAATTAATTTCCGTGCGTATAAAGAATTTCCTTGCGTGACACTTATTGTCATGTGAATTGGCCTACTTGGGCTGAATACGCGACTAATTCCCCTGTCGGCGCGAATGAGATTCTTTGGATCTTTCCTGAAGACTTAAATTATTGTTTTAGGAAATATAAGGGATGACATTTTCCTTTCACTGAATGGCCATGCCTTTGGAAGCGAATATCCAGAAAAATGTCCATGATACCGAGTGGCTGCATACTTTAGGTCCCGTAGCTGTCAGCTTGCATTCAGAAGATAGTGTGTTTGAACCCCACTGTCGGCAACCCTGAAGATGGCTTCCTAATTTTATATCATGCAAATGCTGGGACTGTACCTTAATTAAGGCCACAGTCGTTCACTTCCCACTCCTAGCCCTTTCCCATAGTCACCGTAAGACCTATGTGTGCCGGTGCGATGTAAAACAAATTGGTACAAAAAGGAAATAAGAAAAGGTGTGCATGATGGCCTGGAATTGCACTCCGTTTTTCACTTTTTGTGTGTATTTATAGTATTAGAACGACTGAACGCATTTTCTATAAATACAGTTCGTTGATTTCCCTTTGTACAATACCTTACCAGATTTAACAATTTAGTGACTAGATGTGCAACACCGAGTGAACATGTGAGTCCTTTACTTTCGTCAATATTATTTCGCTTAAATGTCATATAGGACTATATACAAGCATAATAAATTATTTACCGGGCGAGTTGACCATGCGGTTAGGGCCACGTATCTTTAAGCTTGCTTTCGGAAATTAGTGGGTTCAGACCCCACTGTCGGCATCCCCGAAGATGGTTTTCCGTGTTTTCCCATTTTCACACCAAGTAAATGCTGGGGATGTACCTTAATTAAGCCTAGGGGCGCTTCCTTCCCACTCCTAACCCTTTCCTATCCCGTCGTAAGGCCTATCTCTGTCGGTGCTATGTAAACCAAATTGTAAGTATTTTTTCAGTTCTCTTCAGTCATATAATTTACCACTCTCCCTTTTCATTAACGGAAATCATTTTACAAGTTGAAATCTTAAAAGCATATCATACGTTTCATGAAAATCTAAATAAAAACTCCACACAACCGATTGCCATATTTCCACTTGTAATCCCGTTTAGAAAACATTGATGATAATCGTCATCATCATCATCATAATAATAATAATCAGAAATTAAAGAATTAATATTGGCTTTACGTCCCGCTAACTACTTACACGGTTTTCGGAGACGCTGAGGTGTGGGATTTTTTTTCCTACGGGAGTACTTTCATGTGCCGGTAAATCCTTCCACAAGAGGCTGACATATTTCAGCACCTTCAAGTATCAGCGGACTGAGCCAGGCTCGAACCTGCCAACTTGGGCTCAGAACGCTAGCGTCTAAACCGGCGATGCAGTATTTTGTCTACTTTACCCCAAAATCTCACCAACGCTTTTAGGCCTAAAAACTCGCTCATCCGCTTCGTTCGAGACAGGACATTTTCGGTCGTTGGACAGAACTATAGCAAAGTCCTGGTCATTTAAACAAAATGTAGCGTAATATACGGGCTCTCCTTGTAAACGTATATTGTTAGAAGACTTAATATAAACGGTAAATTTATTTTTTGTTAATTAACTGCACCTGAACACCGTCCTCTTTTATCACGCATTTCTCCTCTATTTATGCTTTTAGGGCTTTTTTTTCTGGAGAGAAGCATCGCAAGTTATACTGTAGTATTTGAGAATGTTTACATGTAAGAATTTTAAAACTTTTCTATATCCCCACAGTTTTAAAACTCCCCTTTTTACATTGATGAATACAGCGGGGTGAGCTTTTTGCCAAACAGCTGCGGTTTCAACATGCTCCGCTCGCTACAGTGATTCTCTCGTAGACGGTGGCGCCAAAGCTACCTCTAGTGTATTATTTACTAACTGTATGGTACGTAAGTTCTGAAAGTATGACACTAACACAATCCTGGAATGGAACATCTGGTGTTGAGGAACGTACGAATTTGGAATACACCGAAACGAAATAACAATAGTGGAAGAATAGGGAAGAGAACTATCTACGTAAATACTTAGTGGCTGGCAATCACGTATTTCTTAATTGATAGCCAGTGTCCCTGTTGAAACTGTTAGGATTTATACGTTCTTTTTCAAATAATGTTGAACAGGAATTGGAATATCTGCAGACACACGAGATCCAGCTCGCATTGCATCGAGGAGACACATCTCTAATTGTGGACTACATCAGCCTCCACATCAACGCCTCACTTTTTGCCTGGCCGGGTGGCACCTCAACTCTAACTTACACTCGTACACCTCACCAGCGCCAACAAAGTATATTGGCCTGACACCATGAAGGATGTCGGCCTTATCATGTACACCTGCCTCGCCTGTGATATTCCTCCCTCTATCTCCGAATATGCAATAGAACTGGAACTCCGCCTCCTGGGCGTCCATAGTGTTTCAAGACTTCCCGCTTCCCTAATACCGATGACTTCCGGTACATCATTGACAACGGAGTGTTTAACAATCGTAACCTCTGTCGTACTGAATCTACTCCTCCGAATATTCTGGCTCAGCTCCTAGACACTACACCAGCTCAACCTTCCGCAGCAGCGCCACCGCGGGACACATCGCCATAACAGACTTCGTCCTCTCTATACACCGCACCAGTGACTACTACTACCACCTCCACCTCTCTCACCATCACTTCGTCGGTTCCCATCTATTCTTCCGTTCCCATTACCGCAACATCCATGTCATTCTTTCCCGTTATGATTTCTTCCCTCCCTGTCCGTCCCATCCCTGAACAAGCTAGCTCCCAGCACTCACCCTTTCTATCTACTGGAGAGGAAACTTCCGCAGCTACGGTTGATAGAGCACGTCCACCATCGTCCTCACCGCCGCCCGACAGCACCATCATCTTCAGCTGCGTGACCCGCAGAGTGGACCCGAGTATTCCACCGGAAGACATAGCACACGAACTCCGCCGGGCAGGACTACCAGTCCGCAGGGCGTCCAGGATCTTCAATGCCGATGGCCCTACCTTTTCGGTTCGCCTTCATCTTCCGACCTCCGCCGACACCGAGCACCTCACTGAACATGGACTGCACCTATATGGCCGCCATCATCGTGTGGAACAATCCCGCTCTCCTCCTTAATCTCCGAAACGCCCTACCTCATCTCGACGTTGTCCACGGCCAGTTCCTCCTCCTCCCCAGCCCAGTCCAGCCCACATACCCGTTTTTCTCCACCCCCTTCAGATTACTTTTCATTCCCACCGCCTAACTTTGACCTCCTCCGTCTCCTCCTCACATCGCTCGTGAATATGTCCTCCTTATTCCACCTCCTCGCACTCCACATTCTCCCTCATACCCTTGTGTAAATTTCCCTTCACACCCTAGTTTCCATCTTCCCTTTTTTCGAATATCAGTCATTGTTCTCTGCACTTGTATCATCGTACAGCACAACCACCAATTATACACGAATATAAATTTAAAAATGAAATAAAATAAATAAAGCAGTTGTACACTACTTGGGCATAGGCACACTTCCTCTCCCATCTCCTACTTCTTCACATCCTTTATCTACCTCCCTCGCCCACCACCTCTATCCAACCCGCCCGCATCTCTTGGCCAGTGAGAGGGTGTAACCCTCTAGGTGGCCCGCACCACCCGTTCAGAGTGAGCAATGAAAACATAGATAGATAGATAGATAGATAGATAGATAGATAGATAGGAATATTTGTACTTTGAAATGCAAAACCAGGTTTAGTGCATAGAATGTCGTATTTCCTCATTCTCACTAAACACTGATTGCCTGCCATATTTCAGAAGTTTATTTCCTTATTTCACCCTCCTCCTGAAGTGTTGTGTTAGTTACGGCAGAGAAATCGGATGCTTCGCGCATCGAAATTTCACCTAACTGCATCATGAACATATATTTCTCATTATAATTCCGTTTCACTTCTACCCCTAGCTTTTTATGCAATCCCGTGACATGATCCACTTTATCCTACTACGTAACAGTAAAGTTTCACTTAGAGATAAAAAGTATAAATGAGATGAGGTTGTATTACCACCATTATCATGCGTTATTGTTAGCATGGATTCTTTTCTACAATGCTGTGTATTCACTCCACAAAAATTTTAAGAATATTTGGCCCCTTAGAATGATAATTCCCAAAAATCTACTTACTCATTTATCAACAGAAGAATTCAGAGTATTGGTTAGCCTTCTAAAAATGGCTGTAACAATTATTTATTCAGACAAGTTATCCAGGCAGCAGTGATTTAACAAAACAGTGCAAACGTGATTCACTTTGTCCAGTGCGATCCACACTTAAAACACCCTTTTCCGACACACTCTTATCTATCTATATATATAAAAGAACTTGTCCTGACTGACTGACTGACTGACTGACTGACTGATTCATCATCGCCGAGCCAAAACTACTGGACATAATGAAATGAAATTTTGGAGATATATTCATATTAAGATGTAGGTGCTCGCTAAGAGAGGATTTTTGGATATTCCGTTGCTAAGGGGGTGAAAAGGGGGGTGAAATTTTAAAATGAGTGTGTCTATATCTCAAAACTTTAAAAGTTTACAGATGTGAAAATTGGTATTTAGAATCTTCTTTAAAAATAAGGAAACACGTATTTTTTTGTTTTGAGACAATCCAAATAGGAGGGGCACAAAAGGGTGAAAAAGGGGTTGAATGCCTTTAATCGGGATACGGGTACTTATATTTCAGAAACTGAAGATATTACAGACATGAAAATTGGTACTTTTGATCTCTTTTAAAAATAAAGAAACACGTATTTTTTTGTTTGGGGGAAATCCAATTAATGGCAGGGTGAAAAGGGGGTGAATTTTTAAAATGGGTACATCTATACCTCAAAACTCTTAAAGTTTACAGATGTAAAAATTGGTACTTAGAATCTTCATTAAAAACAAAGAAACACGTATTTTTTTGTTTTCGGAAAATCCCAATAGGAGGGGTGAAAAGGGGTGAAAACGTGGTGGAATGACTTTCATGAGGATACTTATATCTCAGAAACTGAAGATATTACAGACCTGAAAATTGGTGTTTAGGATCTCCTTTAAAAATAAAGAAATACATATTTTTTGTTTTTGGAAAATCCAATTAATGGGGGGTGTGAAAAGGGGGTTAATTTTTAAAATGAGTCTATCTATATCTCAAAACTTTTAAAGTTTAAAGATGTAAAAATTGGCATTTAGAATCTCCTTTAAAAATAAAGAAACACGTATTTTTTTGTTTTCGGAAAATCCCAATTGGAAGGGTGGAAAAGGGTGAAAAAGCGGTTGAATGCCTTTAATGAGGCTACTTATATTTCAGAACCTGAAGATATTACAGACCTGAAAATTGGTATTTGGGATTTACTTTAAAAATAAAGAAACAGGTATTTTTTGATTTTGGAAAATCCAAATAATGGAGGGTGAAAAGGGGGGTGAATTTTTAAAATGAGTGTGTCTACATCTTAAAACTTTAAAAGTTTACAGATGTAAAAAAAATGGTATTTAGAATCTTCTTAAAAAATACAAGAACACGTATTTCTTTGCTTTCTTTAAATCCCAATAGGAGGGGTGTAAATGGGTGAATAATGGGATGAATGCCTTTAATGAGGATACATATATCTCAGAAACTGAAAATATTACGGAACTGAAAATTTGTATATGGGAGCTCCTTTAAAAATAAGGAAACACGTATTTTTTTGTTTTTGGAAAATCCAATTAATGGGGGTTAAACAGGAGTGACAAACTGGGGTGAATTTTTTGAAAGACTATATCTACAGAATATCTGAGAAACGTAAAATGTTATAGACGTAAAAAGTGGGTATTTGGAATCTCCTGTAAATGTAAAGAAAGATAGGTGATTTGTTTTCGGAAACTCCACGTAAGGGGAAATAAAAAGGGGTGAAATTTTAAAAAGCGAATTTCTACAGTATATCTCAAAAAAACATGTTACAGAGGTGAAAAATGGTATTTTTATCTCTATTAAAAATAAAGAAACGTGTATTTTCAGCTTTCGGAAATACCACTTGGGTGGAAGGGGGGGGGTAAAAGTGACTGAAAATGGTGTTGAATTCTTTTAATTAGGCTACTGATATCTCAAAAATGAAGATATTACATACGTGAAATCTGCTTTGGAATCTGCTTTAAAAGTAAAGAAACACGTATTCTCGGAAAATCCAATGAAGGGGGGGTGGGGGGGTTAAAGAATTGAAAAATTAATTGAATTAATTGTATGAGAATACATACATCTAATAGAAACTAAAGTTATTACGGACGTGAAAATTGGTATTTGAATCTCCTTAAACAAAGAAAAACGCGTTTGGGGGGCGGGAGTGAAAAGGAGTTGAATTTCTTTCATGAAGACACATAAATCAAAAACTGAAGAAGTTAGAGTCGTGATAATTACTATTTAGAAGATCCTTTACTATTAAGGAAACAAGTATATTTTTCCGGAAAATTCACTTACGGGGGTGGGGGGGAGGGGAGTGTGAAAGGAAGTGAAAGTGAATTATTTTTATGGGGATACTTATATCTCAAAACTGAATGTAACAGATGTGAACATTGGTGTTTGGAATATCTTTTAAACATAAAGAAACACGTCTTCTATTTTTTTTTGGGGGGGGGTGTAAATAAACTTAACGGCGGTGGGGTGTAAAAGGAGGTGAGATCAATTGATTTTACTGTTCATAATGTACTTAAGGAGCCTCCGTTGCTCAGGCGGCAGCGCGCCGGCCTCTCGCAGCTGGGTTCCGTGGTTCAAATCCCGGTCACTCCATGTGACATTCGTGCTGGACAAAACGGAGGCGGGACAGGTTTTTCTCCGGATACTTCGATTTTCTCTCTCATCATTCATTCCAGCAACACTGTCCAATATTTCATTTCATTTGTCATTCAACGATCATTGCCCCAGAGGTGTGCTTCGGCAGCCGGCACAATTCCTATTGTCGCTGCTAGATGGGGCTTTATTCATTCCATTCCTGACCCTGTCGAATGACTGGAAACAGGCTATATAGTTTCGATGTACTTATTCTGATCATAAACCGATCATTTTTAATCTTTCCTGGGCTGGTTTTCAACAGCCATCTTTTCCTTCGGAGAACGTTCTTAGATTACAGTAGATCCTCCTGGCATGTAAATAAAAATTTAAACACATTTGAAATAAACGATAGGAATGAGATGGACCGTCAAATTGTTCACCTCTATAATAAGGTCAACAATGCACGGAAGTATGTCATTGGTATCGCCAGAAATCCCGCACACTTGCCTACGCGCGACGATGGTGCTGGTCACATTGTAACAATGACACTGGCAGCAGATGTAATTTACCGCCAAGTAGCGATCTTGCAGCTTGCTGTGGTGTTCAGAACATCTTTTAATAATAATAATAATAATAATAATAATAATAATAATAATAATAATAATAATAATAATGTTCTGGACCGTTGTCAAATGTGCGGACCCCCCTGGAAAATGGTCCTGGACGGGTAATGACTAAGAATGCAGTCCGGCCGCGGGTTCAGTACCGCCAAGGCACCTAAGACGACACCACGCCGGATCTCCTGAAGGATTTGATCCATATTAAAAACGCTTATAGGAAAAGATGGCAAAGATTTAGGGACCCAACTGACGGGGTGGAATATCTGGACCTAGCCCGGGAAGTACGAAATCGATTGCTGGAAAGAAAGATTGAAAAATGTGAGGAAACATACCGTAATCTATTAGAAAACGAGTCAGATCGCGAATTTTGGCGGATTCTCGCAGAAAACGAGTCAGATCGCGAATTTCGGCGGATTATATATCTAAAACAATTAGCATTCAATTATAAATTTCAGTATAATACCGTAGCGAAGCACGGGTATCTTGCTAGTATATATATAAAATAGCTTGTCCTGACTGACTGACTGACTGACTGACTGATTCATCATCGCCGAGCCAAAACTACTGGACATAAAGAAATGAAATTTTGGGGATATATTCACATTATGATGTAGGTGCTCGCTAAGAGAGGATTTTTGGATATTCCTTCGGTAAGGGGGTGAAAAAGGGGGTGAAATTTTAAAATGAGTGTATCTATACCTCAAAACTTTAAACGTTTATAGATGTGAAAATTGGTATTTAGAATCTTCTTTAAAAATAAGGAAACACGTATTTTTTTGTTTTCAGAAAATCCCAATAGGAGGGGTGAAAAAGGGTGAAAATGGGGGAAAATGGGTTGAATGCCTTTAATCAGGATACCGGTACTTATATATCAGAAACTGAAGATATTACAGACCTCAAAATTGGTACTTTTGATCTCTTTTAAAAATAAAGAAACACGTATTTTTTGTTTTTGGAAAATCCAATTAATGGGAGGGTGAAAAGGGGGTGAATTTTTAAAATGAGTGAATCTATATCTCGAACCTTTTAAAGTTTGCTGATGTAAAAATTGGTATTTAGAATCTTCATTAAAAATAAAGAAACACGTGTTTTTTTGTTTTCGGAAAATCGCAATAGGAGTGAAAAGGGGTGAAAATGGGTTGAATGCCTTTAATGAGGCTACTTATATCTCAGAAACTGAAGATATTACAGACCTGAAAATTTGTGTTTGGGATCTCCTTTAAAAATAAAGGAGCACTTATTTTTTTGTTTCTGGAAAACCCAATTAATGGGGGGTGAAAAGGGGGGTAATATTTTAAAATGAGTGTATCTATATCTCAAAACTTTTAAAGGTTATAGATGTAAAAATTGATATTTAGAATCTCCTTTAAGAATAAAGAAACACGTATTTTTTGTTTTCGGAAAATCGCAATAGGAGGAGTGAAAAGGGGTGAAAAATGGGTTGAATGCCTTTAATGAGGCTACTTATATTTCAGAACCTGAAGATATTACAGACCTGAAAATTGGTGTTTGGGATCTCCTTTAAAAATAAAGAAACACGTATTTTTTTGTTTCTGGAAAACCCAATTAATGGGGGGGGGGTGAAAAGGGGGGTAATATTTTAAAATGAGTGTATCTATATCTCAAAACTTTTAAAGGTTATAGATGTAAAAATTGATATTTAGAATCTCCTTTAAGAATAAAGAAACACGTATTTTTTGTTTTCGGAAAATCGCAATAGGAGGAGTGAAAAGGGGTGAAAAATGGGTTGAATGCCTTTAATGAGGCTACTTATATTTCAGAACCTGAAGATATTACAGACCTGAAAATTGGTGTTTGGGATCTCCTTTAAAAATAAAGAAACACGTATTTTTTTGTTTGTGGAAAATCCAATTAATGGGGGGGTGAAAAGGGGGTAATTTTTTAAAATGAGTGTATCTATATCTCAAAACTTTTAAAGTTTATAGATGTAAAAATTGGTATTTAGAATCTCCTTTAAAAATAAAGAAACACGTATTCTTTTGTTTTCGGAAAATCCCAATAGGAAGGGTGTAAAAGGGTGAAAAATGGGTTGAATGCCTTTAATGAGGCTACTTATATTTCAGAACCTGAAGATATTACAGACCTGAAAATTGGTATTTTGGATCTACTTTAAAAGTAAAGAAACACATATTTTTTTTCGTTTTTGGAAAATCCAAATATTGGGGGGTGAAAAGGAGGGGTGAATTTTTTAAAATGAGTGCGTCTGCATCTTAAAATTTTAAAATTTACAGATGTAAAAATTGGCAGTTAGAATCTCCTCTAAAAATAAAGGAACACGTATTTTTTTGTTTCCTGTAAATCCTAATAGGAGGGGTGTAAAAGGGGTGAAAAATGGGTTGAATGCCTTTAATGGGGATACATATATCTCAGAAACGAAAGATATTACAGAACTGAAAATTTGTATATGGGATCTCCTTTAAAAATAAAGAAACACGTAATTCTTAGTTTTGGGGAAATCCAATTAATGGCGGTTAAACAGGAGTGACAAATTGGGATGTTTTTGAAAGACTATATCTACAGAATATCTTGGAAACGTAAAATGTTACAGACGTAAAAAGTGGGTGTTTGGAATCTCCTGTAAATGTAAATAAACATATGTGATTTGTTTTTGGAAACTCCACTTAAGGGGATCTCAAAAGGGGTGAAATTTTAAAATGAGAATTTTTACAGTATATCTAAAAAAACTTAACATGTTACAGAAGTGAAGGTATTTTTTATCTCTATTAAACATAAAGAAACGTGTGTTTTTAGTTTTCGGAAATACCACTTGGGTGGAGGAGGGTGGTAAAAGTGACTGAAAATGGTGTTGAATTCTTTTAATTAGGCTACTGATATTACAAAAATGAAGACGTTACAGACGTGAAATTTGATATTTGCAATCTGCTTTAAAAGTAAAGAAACACGTATTCTCGGAAAATCCAATGAAGAGGGGGGGGGGGAGAATTGAAAAATTAATTGGCTTAATTGTATGAGAATACATACATCTAATAAAAACTAAAGTTGTTACAGACGTGAAAATTCGTATTTGGATCTCCTTTAAAAACAAAGGAAAGCGCGTTTTGGTGGGGAAACCATCTTGGAGGGCGGGAGTGTAAAGGAGTTGAATTCCTTTCATGAGGACACATAAATCAAAAACTGAAGAAGTTAGAGTCGTGATCATTGGTATTTAAGAAGATCCTTTACTATTAAAGAAACAAGTATTTTTGCGGGAAAATTCACTTGGGGGGGGGGGGAGTATTGTGATATGAAGTGCAGTAAGTAAATTATTTTTATTGTGATACTTATATCTCAAAACTGAAGGTAATAGACGTGAACATTGGTGTTTGGAATCTCCCTTAAACATAAAGAAACAAGCATTCTTTTAGTTACTTTTTGGGGGGGGGGCGCGGTGGCGGTAAATAAACTTAACGGCGGTGGGGTGTAGAAGTAGGTGAGACAAATTGATTTTAGCTGTTATTAATGTACTTATAAGGATCCTCCGTTGCTCAGGTGGCAGCGCGCCGGCCTCTCACAGCTGGGTTCCGTGGTTCAAATCCCGGTCACTCCATGTGACATTCGTGCTGGACAAAACGGTAGCGGGACAGGTTTTTCTCCGGATACTCCGGTTTTCCCTGTCATCAGCCATTCCAGCAACACATAATAGTAATAATAATAATAATAATAATATTCCGGACCGTGGTCAAATGTGCGGACCGCGCTGGAAACGGCTCCTGGACGGGTAATGACTAAGAATGCAATCCGGCCGCGGGTTCAGTGCCGCCAAGGCACCCAATATGACACCACGTCGGATCTCCTGAAGGATTTTATCCATATTAAAAATGATTATAGGAAAAGATGGCAAAGATTTACAGACCCATCTGACCGGGAGGAATACCTGAGCCTAGCCCGGGAAGTACGAAATCGATTGCTGGAAAGGAAGATTGAAAAATGGGAGGAAACGTGCCGTAAAATAATAGAAAACCAGTCAGATCGGGAATTTTGGTGGATTCTCGCAGAAAACGAGTCAGATCGCGAATTTCGTCGGATTATATATCTAAAACAATAAGCATTCAATTATAAATTTCAGTATAATACCGTAGCGAAGCACGGGTATCTTGCTAGTACATTATAAAGTTCATTCAGTATCGATAATTCGTCAGAAACGTCAAAACCCGAAATTTGTATTAGCTCAGGATTCGGGAGACTAGTGGGTTCGAATCCCGCCGTCGGCAGTTCTGAGAATGGTTTTCTGTGGTTTTCCATTTTCACTTCTAGGCAAATGCGGCGACAGTTCCTATTCATAGGCTGCAACCTATTCCTTCCACCTCCTTCCCCAGTTCTATTCACCATCAATCTTCATTACGTCCTCAACTGAGTTTGATTTCGGGAAGGGCAGCCGACCGTAAAAACATACCATCTAATTTCATCTCACCTCATCCCTGAACCCGCATAGGGAAACGGGACTAAGGGGTAGACAGTTCGGCCTCGAGGTGTAGGGGGCAACGCGTCCACCTGTCACCCGGCGGCCGGGGGTTCGATTCCCGGCCGGGTCAGCGGTTTTTAGTTGTAAATGATTAATATACCTGACCTGGGTGTCTGTGGCGTCCTTAGCGTTCCTTTCCTCAGATTCAACACTCTACACTTCCGAAATTCCAATTACACGCAGGTTCATATCATATGGTGCAAGTAGGGGCAAGAGATCTCTATAGGTCGAATCCCCGAACAAATAGCATTTTTTTAAAGGTGGGGTAGACAGACATTCAGCACAATAGAAGATAATTTCAATATAATGTTGTTTCGAACTGCCTATTAGCCTACCATGTCTTGAAAGTGCACTATTCTGGTATCGGTCTGTTGGCGCTGGCTTGAGGAAGATATGCCTTTCACTGATAAATCAGCAACGTTAATGGCTAGGATAGTATGGAGGGTACTTAGGTATAACTGGTGCTTTCGTCTCAGATTGTATGTACTGTGAGACGTTGTTACTCGTATGGTCAAGGGAATATCAATAGCGCTTTCCGGCTTAGTTAGAAAAGTGATGACAAACTAACTCACTCCTCACCTTGCTTCATTATGATACAGCCATGACTCGTTATAGTGAAGCAGTGCTTGGTGTTTTCCGATCATTCACCAGCATTCGGACTGGTGCCATATTCCAATAGGCACGTGATTCGGCATTTAAAAAGTACACCACCTCACTGTTTCCCTGTCTTGTTCTGGAAACAACCGGATACTGAACTACTTTAAATCCTCAAATGCCTTTGCGGGAATTTTTTATTTCCAATTATTACTTTAGTTGACGATTCGCTGGTGTAGTTTGTTTTGCTGTTAAATGGTGAATGCCATTAGTTCCTCAGGGGAATGATAGGCTAAGAGGGTTTGGTACTCAACCAAAGGTAGTGTTATGCATGCCAGGTAAGCTAACTGTAAAATAGTCATCTTGGATCGAAAGAGTTCTGCAGTGATCTACAGAGATCCGAGCTGTGCTCTGCTTCAATTTAGCCCTTATATTTAATCGAAAAGCAATGTACGAAGGCCAAATTTTAGGGAAGGCTTATACCAAAACCTGCACAACAAGAATATTGTTTCTCCGTAATTAGAAGGATTAAATAGCAATTGTCTATCTCGTTATTTTGGGATTGAAAGGTTCTGCGTCCCATCTTGCTCATTAATTGGTTTAGCCTACTGTTTATACATAATACATACATGCAGGATTACTACTGTTATTACTGGTCTAGTCCACCACCATGGGTGAGCAGAACCTGGCTGGGAATCGAACCTGTGAGCCCGAAGCCAAATAAGCTGATCATTCAGCCACTAAGCCGCAGATGACAATAATAAAGTGGCAGGTTGTCAGTTTCTCGAAACGACAGACTCTACTGAAAGAGCATATTTTACCCTTTACTAAATTTATTGAACTACGAAAGTTATTGAGAAGTTCATTCGTGTTCGAGTTTTCCACGCTATGGACTGGTATCACTTCCTCGTAGGGTAGTGTTATCCCCGCTGCTCAGAGGTATGTTCCGGAGCGTCGGAACATAATTTCTTGACGAAACAAACACAGCGCATCTTTTCGTAAGCCTGCAGCGCGTTCAGTCCCAAGATGACCTTTACGGTCAGGAGCGGCGATTAGGAATTAGAAGAGGGGGCGGAGGTGTACAGACAATAAACAGTACGCGGGTTTCTGGGATATAGCGGACGTGGGTGGGGGTGGAGGTACATCAAACCTGAAATAAGAGCTACGAGTGGTAAGTTTATTGATGCCCTGTGTGTGAATTTTGACAGAAAGATAAAGGTTCACAGTTTACCACCTTAAATGCAGTAATAATATTTCTTTTTCAGAATTTGATTCAATACTATACAATAAAACATTCACCAAAGGAACAATATTTCACACGTATTACATTTGAATGGAAGTAGGGCTAGAACATATAATTAAAATAATTTAGCATTTGACTGGACATTAGCAAACTAACAGACACTAAAGAGTCTGCCAGACTGAAATATGCTCGCGGCAAGCGAGTGAATCATACCGCAGTGTCCATGACCTTGGCAAAAAAAAAAAAAAAAAAAATCCCTGCTATTCTTCCTTACAGCAAATGCAAAGTCTATACCACTTGCTGTGGCGACATGCAAATCTGTTAGCCGCGATGAACGACATGAACATCCGCTAATAATTTTGGTAATTAAGGAAAATAAAGGAAAGAGTTACCTGATAACGATAACAAGACTTGTACAAATTGCTACTTCTTTTAATAAATCATATAACTTCTAGTTCCAGCCGCCGAAAATGGAATAAATGGAGTTGGCCGTGCAGTCAGGGGCGTGAAGCTGTGAGCTTGCATCCGGGAGATAGTGGATTTAAACCCAACTGTCGGCGGCCCTGATGATGTTTTCCGTGGTTTCCCATTTTCACACCAGGCAAATGCTGGGGCTGTACCTTAATTAAGGCCACGGCAACTACCTTCCCACTCCTAGGCCTTTCCTATCCCACCGCCGCCATAAGACCTATCTGTGTCGGTGCGACGTAAAGCAAATTGAAAAAAAAAGGAATAAAAATGTAATGATTTCTCCACAAAGTGTGTGTTGGGGAGGGGAAGGGCGACGGACGTCTCCTCGCCCCACGAATCAGCGCTGCTGTCTACGGTGATGGTTACAACGAAGGTCTAGACAGGTAGACATCTCTACCCCAATGTCACGTTTAGTAGCGCCTCTTTCGGGACAGTGATGGTGCCTCCTAGAGTAGTGGTTCTCAAACTGTGGTACGTGTACCCCTGTGGGCACGCCTGAGAGTTTTAGTGCGGTACGTGAGTAGCCGACAGGGTAAAACTGAAGAAAAATTGAAATATGGAAATAATTAAGAAGAAAGTTACATATGTATAACTTGTCCGAATGACAGCACTTTAAACATTATTTAGGACTCACTTAAAATTCTCCATCACCATTTGTACTTCACATGATAGGGATTCAGTCCTATTACTAAACTCTACATACTGATAATCCACAATGCAAGTAATTGTGTTCTTGTTTCACAATACCCGTGCTCACTTGCTGTTTGTAAGCTGATATTTCTCTTGAAAAAGAAGTAAAATGGAGCTACACTTCGCTTGAAAGTTTCACCTGGAGTAGACACATCAGAAAATTGTGTTACTCCATGCAATGTCTGAATTTTAGAATTAATATCGAAAAGTATTCATCCTTATTTATTAATTTGATATTGATGCTAAAATCTAGCATTTTGTGAAACTTTCATACAAACAGGGTGTCCTGTGTTACTTTGTTATTGTAATATACGTGATAGAGACACGAACTCTTAAACTTCTTGTGATGTGGTATAAAAATGTATTTAATTTCACAGTCTCATTAAAAGAATTGTTTACCATAAATTAAAAATACCTCCATAATTAGCCAGTTGCTCATATTTTTCAATCTATTATTTAGGGATTTTTTCGTGGAGGCACATTGTATTTTTAGTCATGTGTGAAGGGTACAATCGCATAATACTTTCAGAAGCTCTGTCCTAAAGCCTTTCGAAGCCCAAGAGTGCGGTTCCGCTACCTGTCCATCTGTCCGTTGATGTTGCTCGGCCCTGTGTCAATCGTGACGCAGTACAGCCTGTCCCCTAGTCACCCTTCTGCAATTAGGCTGTCGTCACTCTTCTCGGTGACTATGTTGTCTGAAGTGAGGGTATAGTAACGACCGCGCCGATGATTACCATTTCTTGTCGCCCTCTCCTCGTTTCTATGTGTCGGGGATTTCTCCTGCCGGTAGACCTTCTTCCAAGGGCCGTGCCCACCGCACTGCCAAAAGATGATCCCTCCGGAGCCTCAGCGTACCGGCGGTGGCGATCTTCGCTCCGATGGTAATGTATGGACCTCCGGGTGATCTTTGCTCCTGAAGGCTTTTCTACGGTCACATCTTCTGCATGACTGATGATCGACTGACTAAACTGATCTGGAATTTAATTAGACCGAAGGCTTCGAAGTCAAGACAGTGTTACGTATTATTTGCGTTACGTTGCGTAAACTGATATCTGTTGATAATGGGGGGTACATTGAGTGCATCAAGGTTACAGAGTCAAAGCTTAACGATGAGAAAATGCGAATGCAAAGCCAAGGTATAAATCAATGTGTGCCTAGAAACCAAACCACTGAGCCCAAAGTCACGAGCAATAGAAAAAACCAGTCAAGTCTTTCGTAGAACCAGACGACATAGGGAAAATAAGGCGAAGCATATAATCAGAATAAATTCCAAGACATCAGCAGAATTAGCGCAGGTATTTTTTCTGGACCTTTACCCAGGAGGTATACCGTGGTAAGTACATACAAATTAGGGGAAGTAGGGATATCAAAACAGCTCAAACAACAACGTACAAATCACAAGATGTATTAACAAAACCACCAAAAGGAAACAATTTTAACAATCAAGAAATTATGATAATTATCGAGATCAAATTACAGTAATTGCTCCATTTTCAAGCATAAGCTAAAAATTCAAAAGTTTACAATGGGACTCATTAAGGGAAAAGTTGATTTGAGATCGTGACTCGAATTTTCAAGATAGCTATGGCAATTCTTCTTTTCCTGCCGCTTTTCCCACATCTGTGGGGTCGCGGGTGCGAACTGCATGTGGATTTGGCCCTGTTTTACGGACGGATGCCCTTCCTGACGCCAACCCTCTATGGAGGGATGTAAGCACTATTGCGTGTTTCTGTGGTGGTTGGTAGTGTAGTATGTTGTCTGAATATGATGAGGAGAGTGTTGAGACAGACATATACACCCAGTCCCCGAGCCAGAAGAATTAATCAGAAGCGATTAAAATCCCCGACCCGGCCGGGAATCGAACCCGGGACCCTCTGAACCGAAGGCCAGTACGCTGACCATTCAGCCAACGAGTCGGACCAAGATAGCTATGGCAATACAAGGAAAAATTTAACAGGGACGATCATGAGACCGTGACTAGACCTAGGTATATCCCTATGACTGGAAATAATATGTACACCTGGGGAAACACATTATGGAATAATAAGTAGGTTCGAATGGATATAGAATATGTTATCGACAATAGAGAAGGGATCTAACAGCAATGTTTTCACGTTAAAAGAGAAAAAGCACCATAATTACACACCATATGCGAAATAGTTAACAATGCGTAAAGGCTACTATTACAATTAAGAACCACGTAAAATTTGTGAAATGGGAAGGAGGTCGGAGGAACAGAAGAAATACGTAAGGACAGGTAATGCGAAGCAGTGTTGAAGGGAATAGCGAGGGTGAGAGGGGGTAAAAATCAGGCTGCTGTATCTATTTCAATGATTTGAAATCACGCGCACACAGGACGTACACAAAGTTCGGTTTCAATGAGAAAAGTTCGCCCAAGCACAAGTCCTTTGCACAAGATTATGACCAAATCTGAAGGATTTGAAGTTGTTTAAACAAACAGTATGACGTGCCCAGAATGGGGCAAAGTTCGAAAAATATGTGAATTAAGGCCTGAGGGGACAAGCAGTGAAGAAAATCCAAAGTATCAGAATATCATAATTACAAGTCTGCTCACCCTGCACTGAAATGAAATGATGTCACGTAGAACGAAAATTATTTAAAATCGCCACGGGCCAGCCATACGAAAGAGTTCCTGCTCCCACCGCTTACATACACAGAGAATGCCGGACCGATGATAAGAAGGCAGCGGCGACTTTTATACCGGAGCGAAGCGTAGCCGAGAACATACGAGAATCAGGTGACGTAATCGAGTGCAGGCCAGGAAGGCGAAACAGGAAGCAGTCGCTGGTGAGGCGAGTGAGCAGACAGAGCACAGTCAGTCCAGTTGGAATGTTTACGGCAGCACGGCGGCGAAGTAGGCAGAAGGTAAGATGAAAGATGAACATAGTAGCTGTGATTTTAGGGAGCACGTAGCAACAGTTCGGAGAAAGTGAAGATGATCTGAGACAGATCAGCATCTCAGAAAATATGATCAGTAACAATTTGAGCAAGTACGAAAGTTTTAGTACCTTGGCAACTGGTTTACTGAGGACTTGGACCCAGATTTAGAGATCCGTGTACGAATAGAAATGGCTCGCGCTAACTTTCTGAACATGAGTAACCTGCTAGGTGACGCAACCTCAGCTCGAAGACACGACAAAACTTCGCCAAATGTTATGTATATTTCAAGTGATTCTGTGCTGAGCTGAAACGTGGACTTTGAAAAATAACACCATTAGGAGAATAAATTTATTCGACCGAGCGATTTGGCCGTGAGGTTATAGTCGCGCAGCTGTGAGTTTGCATTCGAGAGAGAGTGGGTTCAACCACATTCTGAAGATGGTTTTCCCTAGTTTCCCATTTTCACAATAGGCTGTACCTTACCTAAGGCCACGGTGGCTTCCTTCCCACGCCTAGCCCTTTCCTCTCCCATCGCGTGAGTGCAACGTAAAACAAATTGTAAAAAAAAAATTAGAAATGTTGGTATTCCGAAGGATATCCCGAATCTCATGGACTGACTACCTCTTTAATACTGTCACACTCAGGTGCATGAGGAAGGAACGAATGTTTGTGTGTACAATCAAGAAAAGGATGACGGCCTACTTTGGTTTATTATGAGAAATGATAAGTACAACCTCTTAAAATTGAGCATGCAGGGTAAAACTAATAGTGGACGTAAAGATCGCAGTCGAAGAAAACTCTCTCGGCTGAGGAAGTTGCAGGACTGAATAGATTAGATTCGAGTAGACTGATGAGGATAGCCGAGTACAGTGCAGACTTCGCTATGATTGTAGTCAAAATCCAGTCATGTAGAAGTCACTAGAAGAAGAAAAATTTAGACGGTTCGGGCTTACAAGGGAAACGGCACCGAAAAGACGAAGAATGCCTCTGAAGAAAAAGAGAAAGAAGGCACTGATCGATGGCCTCGAGAGATACTGGCAGGATGTGGAAACCGGCAGTCGAACAAGATCTAGGCGCCGAAAATGAAATTGGTCGTTACCACGCAGTCCACAGAGGCTCAAAGAAAGTATTCATAAAATTCAATGCACCAGAAATAGAATTTCAGCTTATTAATCATGCCGCTTCCTACTGGAATGCGGTTGACGATTCTTATTCTGTACTTAACATCTTTTCAGTCCGACTCCTTGGTGGAACAGTCGCTGTTGAAGCCTTCGGTTTAGATGGTCCCGGATTAGACTCGCGCCCTGTTTGGATATTTAAATCGCATCTGGTCAATTCCTCCTGCTCAGGGACTGGGATTTTGTATTTGTCCCGCAAAACTCTCATCTCCATATTCAGACAATACGCCACTCTGCCAATCAGCAGAGAAACACGCAATAGTGATTACATCGTTGCACAAAGAGTTGGCATCAGAAAGGACATCCGGCCGTAAAAACAAGGCCAAGGGTTCACTGCGATACATTTCGCACCCGCGAACCCACAGGTGTGGGAAAGTTGGTCTAATAATAATAATAATAATAATAATAATAATAATAATAATAATAATAATAATAATAATAATAATAATAATACGATTTAACATATTTTCGGTATGTACTGCATGTATTCAGCATGGCCTAGTAAGCTGGAAGTCTATCTCAAGTTCAATGCGGTCATGAAAACTAAATATTCTCTATAGAGCTGTGTCTTTGAAGTCATTTTAAATTCCCTACTGCCAACAGTCTCCGCCAGAATTCGATCTCACAACCTTTTGGTTAAGGCGCATGCTTCTTATTATGTTTTGCTAGTGACTTTACGTCGCACCGACACAGATAGATTTTATGGCGACGATGGGATAGGAAAGGCCTAGGAGTGGGAAGGAAGCGGCCATGGCCTCAATTAAGGTACAGCCCCAGCATTTGCCTGGTGTGAAAATTGGTAACCGCGGAAAGCCATCTTCAGGGCTGCCGACAGTGGGATTCGAACCCACTATCTCCCGGATATTATTATTATTATTATTATTATTATTATTATTATTATTATTATTATTATTATTATTATCCAGCGTATGATGCTCCAGTTGACAACCGACTAAGTTCTTGACACACACAGAAAGATATACAATTGGTTCTATAGACACTGTGACTTCTAATGAATGAAACAATATTAAATAATCATAAAATAAAATACTCAATCATCGGATTATATACTCACACTTAGTAGGTACTTACCTGATTACTTACACATCCAATGGTTGATGGGCGCCAGCTACAAATAGATGTAACGATAATAGAATGAGAGTCTTGAATATCTCTAGGGTGTGAGGTAATAAGCCTACTTTGACAGCATAACAAATAGGTTCTGGGAAAAGGAGATTGGCGTTCGGTTTCGCCTTTAAAATGTGAGGTTATCTGATCTACTATAGAAATGAAAAAAATCAATGATATTTGATACCAAAAAAAATTCTTTAAAAATTTACTTTAACGAGTGAGATTTACTGCGATAATTCAAAAGATAATATAAAACTCTGAGATCATAACTGAAGGAAACTGTAGGCATTAAATTTGAAATTTTCTTGCCCGGAGATCCAAAAGTTGTACAAGAAATTTATCCCTCACTGGTTTACTTAGTTGTACCTTCAACAGTTTGAGTGTTATTACGAAGTATTCCTTTGAGCTGGTATCAGCCGTAGGTATCTCCAACCTAATTTGGTAATGTATCCTTTTAGTTTCATAACCAGATATAGCATCACTTCAAATTACTGTATATTCACACTTCACAATCAACTTTACACGTAATTCACTGATAACTGTTATTCTGTATTACGACGACTCACTATTCGGCTGTCACCGAACTGACACAAGAACTCAACCGAACAGACACACGAAACACACTCCGAACGTATAATCCATTTGGTCACTGACGATTACGTATCCATATCACTGTTACCCATTCGTCTCCTTCCAGTTGACTCCAATTGACTTCATGGCAAAGTCTCTCCATTCATCTCCTTCCAACCAACTGAACTATCCAACTGACTCTTGCTATAAGATACAGACCCTATATATAGCCATTAGTTGAAACATGGTATAACACCCACGCACGAGCTCAAAATAGATATGATGTCACTCCCAACCACCTACAGATGTTACATAATGTGTTGAAATAGCCTGAGGCACAATTTGGAACTCCCTAAAAATGATCTTATCGCTAAAAGCATACAATGAGAGAGCGATGAATTGAGAGTTACTGTAACACACACATATACCAGGTGGCTCACGGACGCTGTACTTTCTACTTATAAATGTCCCGCATGCATAAGTGATGTGTGGGGGTGTCTACCAACTGATTTTAACAGGGGAACTACTGCCAGCGGGCAGGTTACGTCAGAATATCAAGAGATAAGAAACAGAGTCACACTCGCAGCAGGTTACTCAGCGTTGCCGGTCGAATGCACCCCTTGCATTAGTAAACATCGTTTGCGACCGCATAGTTCTAGGCTGGTGTATGCTAGAGCCGCACTATATTTGCTGTCTGCATATCGGCAGTAGCTAGTGTGATCAGTAGCGGTGAATACACAGACATTATTTTAATCTGAACAATCTGGTTGGAATGCAACAGAAGCTCCAAACAGACGTATGCCTTCTACATACGTACTTCACCGAACAGTATTATTTTTTGTTTCATACATGCAACTCTTCCATCGAGTGGAATGTCTACACGTGTATAAATAAATAAGTTATTAGATTTCATTTACTGCATCTTCTTTTTTGCTAGGGGCTTTACGTCGCACCGACACAGATAGGTCTTATGGCGACGATGGGATAGGAAAGGCCTAGGAAGGAAGTGGCCGTGGCCTTAATTAAGGTACAGCCCCAGCATTTGCCTGGTGTGAAAATGGGAAACCACGGAAAACCATCTTCAGGGCTGCCGATAGTGGGATTCGACCTACTATCTCCCGGATGCAAGCTCACAGCCGCGCGCCTCTACGCGCACGGCCAACTCGCCCGGTACTACTGCATCTTTGGCGTGTCTACAAACAGTAGCGGCGATTAGAGGGTGTACTTTGTAGAGTAAATATGACATTTATTCCATTTTTGCCAGCTGGAACTAGGAATTATTTAAAAAAAAAGCTATTTGTACAAGCCTTGTTGTCTTATATGCTAAATCTTTCCTTTACTGTATAGCGCTACGGCAAGTAGTGGAGACGTTTCATGTGCTGTGAGGAAGGGTAGTAGGGCTACAAATTTTTGCCGAGGTCGTGGCCACGGAGTTATAATTTACCCGCTTGCCGCGCGCATTCGTCAGTCTGGCAGTCTCTTTATTGTCTGTTAGTTTCTTAGTATGTATTCAAATACTAAATAATTATTAATTGCATAATCATGCCGTACACCTATGTAATTGTACAGGGCGATCTGGCCGTGGGGTTACGGGCGCGCAGTTGTGAGCTTGCACTCGGGAGATAATGGTTTCGAATCCCATTGTCGACACCACTGAAGTTGGTTTTCCGTGTATCCCATTTTCATACCAGGCAAACGCTGAAGCTGTACCTTAATTAGGGCCACGGTTGCTTCCTTCCCATCAGTTCTATCTGTGTCGGTGCGACATAAAGTCAATTGTAAAAACGGATATATTTAATTGTAATTGTAATTTCAACGCAAGAGAATGCCAACTTTACATTCACCGGACTAAATTATTTCGTTTGTATTATGCTTTTTTATAAGTAAATGTAATTAATCAGCCCCGTGGATTAGGCCTATTCGTAATGATAGTTTTCTTTTGAGATTTTGATTCAATGCTGTTAATAAAATTTTCACCAGGCCTCACAAACATTCCACGGGGCATTTACTTAATAAATAACATAACACAAAGAAATAACATAGGAACGTTGGTATTAGCTCCTATTGCAATACGATTACAACTGATTTTTTTTTACAATTGGCTTTACGTCGCACGGACATAAATAGGATTTATGGCGACGATGAGACAGAAAAGGGCTGCGCGTGGAAAGGAAGCGACCGTGGCCTTAAATAAGGTACAGCCCCAGCACTTGCCTGGTATGAAAATGGGAAACCACGGAAAACCATCTTCAAGGCTGCTGACAGTGGGATTCGAAACTACTATCTCCCGAGTGCAAACTCAGAGCTGCACGCCCGTAACCCCACCGCCACCTCGCCCGGTATAATTACGTAGAAGTACAGCATGATTATGCAATTAAAATAATATAGTATTTGAATACACACTAAGAAACTAACAGACACTAAAGAGACTGCCAGACTGATGAATGCGCGCGACAAGTGGGTGAATTATAACTCAGTGGCCACGACCTCGGAAAAAATTTGTACCCCTACTACCCTTCCTCACAGCACATGCAACGTCTCCACTACTTGCCGTAGCGCTATACAGTAAAGGAAAGATTTAGCATATAAGACAACAAGGCTTGTACAAACAGCTTGTTTTAAAATAATTCCTAGTTCCAGCTGGCTAAAATGGAATAAATGTCATATTTACTCTACAAAGTGCGGGTGGGAGCGACTGTCCCTCCTCACCCCACCTCCTAACCGCCGCTACTGTTTGTAGACACGCCAAAGATGCAGAAGTACCGGGCGAGTTGGCCGTGCGCGTAGAGGCGCGTGGCTGTGAGCTTGCATCCGGGAGATAAAAGGTTCGAATCCCACTATCGGCAGCCCTGAAGATGGTTTCCCGTGGTTTCCTATTTTCACACCAGGCAAATGCTGGGGCTGTACCTTAATTAAGGCCACGGCCACTTCCTTCCTAGGCCTTTCCTATCCCATCGTCGCCATAAGACCTATCTGTGTCGGTGCAACGTAAAGCCCCTAGCAAAAAAAAAAGATGCAGTAAATGAAATCTAATAACTTATTTATTTATACACGGGTAGACATTCCACTCGATGGAAGAGTTGGATGTATGAAACAAAAACTAGTACTGTTCGGTGAAGTACATATGTAGAAGGCATACGTCTGTTTGGAGCTTCTGTTGCATCCCGACCAGATTGTTCAGATTAAAATAATGTCTGTGTATTCACCGCTGCTGATCACACTAGCTACTGCCGATATGCAGACAGCAAATATAGTGCGGCTGTAGCATACACCAGCCTAGAAATATGCGGTCGAAAACGATGTTTACTAATGCAAGGGGTGCATTCGACCGGCAACGCTGAGTAACATGCTGCGAGCGTGACTCTGTTTCTTATCTCTTCATATTCTGACGGAACCTGCCCGCTGACAGTAGTTCCCCTGTTGAAATCAGTTGGTAGACACCCCACACATCACTTATGCATGCAGGACATTTATAAGTAGAAAGTACGGCGTCCATGAGCCACCTGGTATATACACAATAAATTAATTACAATGGAGCAAGCGATAATAAATTAATACATGGTGAAATCAGATTATAGAAATGAATCAAACAATAATAATAGTTACAATAATAGTAATAATAATAATAATAATTGAGATGGATGCTTGTAAAGGGATTTGAGTCGTTACAACACCTTAAGAAATATATACCGTACATATAGAACGTCCACATTAATGGGAAGGGTTTTCAGTCTCTAATAGACGAATGTTCAGTTTTCCAACCAGGTGTCACACGATGTATGTCCTCGATAGAACCGGCAAACGCTTACAGACGTCAGTCCTTCAGAATGTGCACGATAATTTTCACTTCAGCACCACAGTCACAAGCTGGAGAGTCTTTCCAGCCCCACTGATGCAGAGCAGAAGCACTTCTTCCGATTCTACAGCATATCCTGTTAAGTGTGGTCCAGCTGGAGCGAGGAAGGTTGAACACAGGCAACTTTGTAGTTGGATCCCTGATATTGACTGTGACGTGAGGGGGTAATTGAATCCATTCATGTTTCCATGTTTCATCATGTTTTGAACGTGAATTAACTCATTTCTTTGCCGTTTTCCAGGCAGGTTTCCGTGATATCAGTCTCGTTACGGCATGTTCATCTTATCCTGATGAATTGAGAGGTTGCTCAACGTCCGTAGGTTTAACCTTAAAGTACAATACACGTGACCTCTGGGTGGTGCTAATAGAGCAATAACAACAATAAGATGCCGCCGTGCAGCCCTACTGGGCCTTTCGTTTATGACAATCGAGAAATCAACCTAAATAATAAAAAAAATCCTGAGGACTCGCATTTCTATACGAAAAGTTTCGGCTTTCAGTTAACAATTGGCCAAGTAAACATTGAAAGCATCAGCAAGACAAAAAGTGAATACTGCGTGGATATACTGTAGTTGTGCTTCAGGAAACTCATACAGGGGCATGCTAATAACTCGTAGACTTCGGATTTTTAGGTGGTAATAGGTTAGAATGCAAACCGATTTGATTAATAGGAAGTGTCGCACAACCCGATCTTCCATACTGTAACAAGAGTAACATAAATTGTAGGAGTTATATAGGCCGTACTCCTAAGGTCTATGCAAACCTCATAGCATAACTGTTGTACACGGTAGAGTACACTTCTTACTGGCTTAAATAAGTTTGCAGTCTAACCAATCAGCACCTAAAAATCCGGGCTCTACGGGAGTAATAAGGTATAACAAACTACGCTACACAGTCAACGCAGCCGGTCGGTTTTCATACAAATAAATTAGCATTGATGTGTATAGGGTGGGAGTGAGGTGGAGGCACTTGATATCAGTAGTAATCTGTATCCTCTCGTACATAACAGCTCGGCTAGTGTTGTATAACACAGCTCACATGAGAACTGAACATGTTTGTTTTCAGTACTGCACTAAGCCTGTGAAGTGAGTTAGGCCGTCCCTTGGAGATTCAAGTAAATGGGACTAGCAGTGCACTGGACAAAGAGTAACAGTAATTACAGAGCATCAGAAGAGGGTGTGCATCACTTGGTTTGATGTTGATGGTACTCTTCAAACTCTATATTGCCAGGAAATTGCTCCGCATGTCTGTCATTCTAATTAAGATTCATATCCTACTCCGCTGTGACTTTCGTCGACATAGTTCTCTGTTTGAAATTCGCAAATACTGTGGAAAGCTTAGTGCTTTGCCTTCAGCTGGCAATCCCAGTATGATGTTTCTGAGAATATCAACTGGAGAACTGTATGATCATTGTAATATCTAGTTTCATAATGCATCTCTTCTCAGTTTTCTACCGGAGGAGCTAAACCATTTGTTGACTATGGGAGTACAAGTAAAATGATGTTCAAAGAAAGAACGTGAAATTAATATCACGATCATAGAAAAGGAACATCCAGAATTTAGTGGAATTCGAACTACAAGGCTCCAAATTATTATTTATTTATTTATTTATTTATTTATTTATTTATTTATTTATTTATTTATTTATTTATTTACTTACTTACTATCGTTTGAACCTCCAGTGGGTTACGATTTCACAACTTCCTTGATTGCTGATGTTCTTTCTTTTTACAGCGATACTCCTTCATTCTCTGAATCGCTTTTGCTCGTTCCTCATCCGAGAACATTCTTCTCGTTCTCTTGGGTTTCTCTACGAACACATCCGTCACCACCGCAGTTTTCCTTCTGAACACTGTTCTATTTGTAATATCGCTCTCCTCAACGCCACATTTTTTAAGTCCTGATGAATTTCTTTCAGCCATGGTACTTGGGTCTTTCTTCTTTCCTGCAACATGAGCATCTTAATTGTTAGGCGTTCCGGTCCCATTCTTCTCAGGTGTCCATAGAAAGTCAGTCGCCTTTTTGTTATCGAGGTTGAAATGTTCTCGCATTTATCATACAGCTCTTGATTTGACCTCAAACGGAAGGTAAACTCAATTCTTGTTGTTTTCTTGGGTCCCAGAATTTTCATCAGATATTTACGCTTTTTTTCTATTTCGGTTATTATTATTATTATTATTATTATTATTATTATTATTATTATTATTATTATTATTATTATTATTATTATTATTATTATTATTATTATTATTATTATTATATACGCATTTGCTGGTGAGACCTAGTTTGTGCAGTGCACCATGCCTTCTGGTATGTACAAGAACAATTTTGTTACTTTAATTATTCATCTGTCTCAGTCTTATCCTTGGCTTCGACAATATGAAAGTGAATGAGATATGAACGATGCTAGGTTTAGTAATGCCATTCCTTATGCAGCCAGTCCCTGCTATGAATGGTGTGAAAATGTAGTTCATAGAGTCGGTTGGTGTATGTATTTCAGTGGGCTTAGCAGCCTGATATGCAATAGCAACTTCTGGCTCAGTGAGGAAAAGCAACGGGAAACTACCTCACTCCTCATTTCCCTAGGACGTCTCTTCGATGATGCCTAGGCCATCTATGATAGGTAATGGTGGAGCTGTTGAGGATCCAACCAGCCTTCGGTCTGAGGATTGAAATTATTATTATTATTATTATTATTATTATTATTATTATTATTATTATTATTATTATTATTATTATTATTATTATTATTTAGCGGTTTAACGCTCCACTAACGCATCCAAGGTTTTTGGCGACGGAAGAATTGGGAAGGTAGCTGCCATTGGCTTAATTAATTTACAGCCCCAGCCTAGTACAGTATTATAGCCTATACTTAACTAGCAGTTACCAGCGGCTTCGCTCGCGAGGATTTCACGTCTGTAATATCTTCAGTTTTTGAGGTGTGAGTGTCCACATAAAAAACGTAAATTCTTTTTAACTTCTTTTCACCCCCATTAAGTCCATTCTCCAAGCACAAAACAAAGAACGTGTTCCTTTCTTTAAAGTAATTTCCAAATACCAAGTTTCCTGCGTGTAACATGTTAAGTATTTTTTCATGTACTGTAGATATACCGGTACTCATTATAAATATTCACCCATTTTTTCAATTCTTCTCAGCCCCTTAAGTGGATTTTCCGAAAATAAAAAGTACTTGTTTCTTTATTTTTAAAGGAGATTCCAAATACCAGCTTTCACGTCTGTAACATTGTCAGTTTTTTAGATATAAGTATCCTCATAAACAACTCAACTTTTTCTTTACTTATTTTCAACCCCACCCCGTTAGGTCGATTTTCCGAAAACAAAAATTTGCACGTTCCTTCATTTTTAAAGGATATTCCAAATACCAATTTTCATGTTTGTAACATCTTTAGTTTTTTAGAGATGAGTATCCTCATACAAATAATTCAACTGATTCTTCAATTCTTTCAACCCCCTCCCCAAGTTAAGTGGAAATTTCGAAAACACGAGAGATTTTAAAGGAGATTCCCAATACCAATTTTCACGTCTGTAACCTTCAGGTTTCGAGATATTATTATCCCCATAAAATAATTCAAATTTTCTGAAATCAAAAAATACGTGTTTCTTTTTCTTATTAAGGACCTTCCACTTACTAATTATCACGACTGTAACATTTCCAGTTTTTGAAATATATGTATCCTCATAAAAATAATTCAGCTCCTATTCATCCCCCCAATTTGGTTTTCACCCAAAAATGCGTGTTTCTTTTTCCTTTATATCTAAAGGAGACTCCAAATACCAATTTTCACGTCTGTAACTCCTTTAGATTTTAGATATAAGTATCCTCATACAAATAATTCGACTAATTTTTAAATTCTTTCACTACCCCCGAAAGTGGATTTCCGAAAACCAAAAGTACGTATTTCTTTGTTTTTAAAGAAAACTCCAAATACTAACTTTAACATCTGTAACATCTTAAGTTTTTGAGGTGTCAGTATCCTAATTAAAAGTATTCAACCCCAGTTTCAGTCCGTTTTACCCCCTCCCCTCCCCCTTATGTGTTTTTTCCCAAAACAAAAATACGTATTTCCTAATTTTTAAAAGATTTAAAATACCAATGTTCACGACTGTAACATGTTAAGTTTTTGAGATATACTGTAGATATGCTCGTTTTAAAAATTCACCCCTTTTCGGTTCCCCTTAAGTGGATTTTCCAAAAATACAAATTATCTGTGTTTCTTTACTTTTACAGGAGATTCCAAATACCAATTATTACGCCTGTACACCTTTAAGTTTTTGAGATATAGATATATTCGTTTAAACAATTCACCCCTCTTTTTACCCCCTCAGCGACGGGATATCCAAAAGTCCTCTCTTAGTGAGCACCTACACTTTAATATAAATCTGTCCGCAAAATTTCATTTCTTTATGACCAGTAGTTTTGGCTCGGTGATGATGAATCAGTCAGTCAGTCAGTCAGTCAGTCAGTCAGTCAGTCAGTCAGTCAGGACATGTTATTTTATATATGTAGATTTACCGAATGGCTTTTAATGCCAGGAGTGGCCGAGGATATGTTCGGCTCGCCTGGTGCAAGTCTTTCTACTTGACTCCCATAGGCAACCTGCGTGTTTGGATGTAGAGTGATGATGATAATCATGAGGAAGGAAGAGGGTGAAACCCGGTGTAGGTACGTAGTCAACTTCTCGCTCCATATGAGCACTGCGGAGAGGTCTGGAATTTAATCCAGGTTTTTGACACACAATTTAGTGATTAGAAATTGCATACCACCATCTCTCCTACCCTGCCGGCCAACATTCTGATGGTGAAAACTTTTTCGAGCAACCGGACTCGAACCGGATAATGTAACGGACTCCTCACGTCACCGGCACCTATTGTTATGAAAATCGCCATGCACATAACCTTTTTTCTACTATTAATATGGACTTACCCTCATCTTTTTCTGCAACTGGACTTACATACTTCAGTGAATTTGGACACATCATACTTTGCATGAACTCTGCTCTATCCATCTCTACGATCTACGATAAACTGACTTCCTTCCCGCCAGCTGACGTCATACGGCATCGCCTGGTTTGTCGCGCATGCTCCAGTAACCTCTGGAATCTTCCACACATATTTTTTTTCTCATTATTTCCCCTCTACTCCACTGTATAAATACCTAACCTCTCTCTGGATATTTTGAGATGGACTTTGGCCTGTGTGGAGGGAGGAACATCTAATGTCGTCTCCGTCCTTAGGGACATGTGCCCAGGAGTCTTCATTTTCGGGCAGTACCACCTGTCTCATGATGAGGTATGACAAACGCTTAATTACTTTCCTGTAAATACTTCTACTTGCATCGGGAGCTACTTCCCTTTGAATTTCTCACAGGGAGCATGGCATTTCCAGGCCGAGATTTCACTCGTCTTTTCAATATTTAAAATCTCTATTGTCGAACCTAGTGTCAACTTCGTTTCTAACTGTGCGTGTGGTATATTTGCAACTCCGCGACTTCTACACACACTCGTATTTATTCAGTGCTTCGCCATTTGTGCTTCTGAATGTTTTGAAACTGCTTCATTTGAACTATATAGTGATTTCTGCCTGCATGACAACGTTACTTAGTGTCAATTCACGTGGTAACTGCATATTACTTTCGAACTTTATTTCGAAGATTTCCTGCTGGTATACTCTGATTTTGTAACTGTGAACATCTTTTCTTATTCTTGTTGTTATTCTGGGTTTCTCTTCTTATGGTCGTATTTATCCTTTCCTTGTTTGTTCCTTTCCATTCCTGCTTTATTCTCTCTTATTTGCTTTCTTTCTCTTGGATATCTTATTTTTGTGTAATAGATTTGCATTTTGTATGTGTGGTTGGGAAAATTCCATATTTGTACATTCTTCTTTTCGTGTAAATTTCTAGAGTTTGGTTTAATTATTTCAATATATCTGTTTCCAAATTTTATCATGGTTTCTCATCTATTTTCATCCGTCATGTCCCTTATTCCTCCTCACACTCTCCTTTAATTTTTAATGTTATTAAGCACTGTTTCCACTGCGCTATGTGTTGTTACTCTGGAATGCTTTTTGGAGATTTTGATTACCGCGGCCTCTGTTCTCAATTCGGCATTTTCTTCACGGTGTGAATATTTCAACCTGCTGATTACTAACTATTTGGTGTCATCGATACTTTGAGATCTTCCCTTGGCACTATCATATATATATATAAAATATATGCATATAACACCCATGACGGGTTACAATAAGCACGGTGTCAGACCATACATAGACTTCAACGCCTTAACTATCATGGCCACCAGGCGGGAATTTACCTGGTGTGAAAATTGGAAACCATCTTCAGGGCTGCCGACAGTGAGATTCTTTGCTTTTTGCTATTTGCTTTACGTCGCACCGACACAGATATGTCTTACGGCGACGATGGGATAGGAAAGGCCTAGGAATTGGAAGGAAGCGGCCGTGGCCTTAATTAAGGTACAGCCCCGGCATTTGTCTGGTGTGAAAATGGGAAACCACGGAAAACCATCTTCAGGGCTGCCGACAGTGGGGCTCGAACCCACGATCTCGCGATTACTGGATACAGCGACTGCAGCTATCGAGCTCGGTGGCAGTGAGATTCAAACCCACCATCTTCCGAATTCAACCTCAATGCTACCCGACCCTAACCGCACGGCCAACTCACTCGGTTAATAATAATAATAATAATAATAATAATAATAATAATAATAATAATAATAATATCGCATAGTCTCAGCTACTGAGTTGCAGGCCTTTTTGACGGCCTGCATACTATTTTTAGCTTTCCGACTGTGCTTCTGTCTAGTAACAAAAGCAGAACTCTACTGTGCGGTATGTATGAACCAAACACCACGGCACTTCAGCCACTTCAGCCTTGAATGGCCTTGGCCTACCAAGAGACCGCAGCTCAGTCCGATAGCCTGCAAATTACTTGGTGACTTGTGGTCAGTGCGAGGAAACCTCTCAGCCGTTATTATTGACTTTCTAGGCCGAGGCCGCTATTTCACTGTCTGACAGCTCCTTCGTTGTTGTCAAGCAGCCTGAGAAATATATAAGTTTACGTAAAAATCCCTAACTTGGCCGGGAATCGAAGCTGGGATCCCGTAGGCCAGGACACTGACCGGCCAGCCACGGAGCTGAATAATACTAGTGATAAGAGGAGTGAAAATTCATTTTCAACAACTTTCTTTTTTACAAGTTGTTTTACATCGCAGCAACACAGGTCTTATGGCGACGATGGGATAGGAAAGGGCTAGGAGTTGGAAGGAAGCAGCCATGGCCTTAATTAAGGTACAGCCCGAGCATTTGCCTGGTGTAAAATTGGGAAACCACGGAAAACTATCTTCAGGGTTGGCGACAATGAGATTCGAACCCACTTAAGTGACTGCAGCTATCGAGCTCGGTTTTTCAACAACTATCACGATCATATCATGTACTGTATTTGAAGTTATTTGAAGTTGCCTCGAATAACATATTGATATGATCTTGTAAACTTCAACACGTAAGGTGTGAACTATACCGACTACAGCAGATCGCAAACCTAATCTAAGTACTAATCACTCTTGCTCCCCTCTGAAGGCTGATGACTCCATTGTTTTATCCATAACAAAAACAATCAGGTGTATGGTAAAATTTTCCTGCATGCCTTCTCAGTTACATTTTCCTAAGGACCACTTACTGTAATTTTACAATTACATAAGATACTCTAATCCGAAAGTGAATAAAGACGCTTCTTTACAATTATCCGGAGCTAAATTTTACCCACGTATCATTGAACTTCCTGGTGTACTTAATAATTATTGCATACTAATGATTTTTCGGTGTCCTAAAGTAGAGCCAGAGGAATATTTGCCATGAACTCCCTGTACTTACACTCGCAGTGTCTTTTTAAATTCATACCTTGACAACCGATACTAATTCCTTGCAACTAAAGCACATTGATTTACTTGGACCCTTCATGGCAAAAGTAATTTTCTCCGTCCACTATCTCCTGAACTGGAGATTTGCTTTGTCTTCTTTTCTCTTTGTATGACATGATATTAAATTATGAAATAATATGAAATTAAATATTAATACACCACTATTTGAGGAGGAAAATACAGGAATACTGTCATTGTAACACGATTTGTGGCTTCAACGCGAGTGATCGATCATAGGAGCGCACTGAGAATCGAGTGTTTCATGATCGATAATTCAATATCACAGCGCTTTGCGTTTATATCAGGTAATGTTTGCGCAAAAGTCGCTAATTTAAAAAGAAGTAAAATCCTAATAGTGACATTATGTTGTTTCCTTCGAGTTAATCAAACATATTTTTCTCTTTTTGTTTGACTTCTGGGCTGAATGGTCAGCGTTGTAGTCTCCGGTTCAGAGGGTTGCGGGTTCAATTTCTGAATGGATCGGGGATTTTAATCGCGTTTAATTAATTCTTCGGTCCCAGGGACTGTCTGTTTGCGTTTGTCCCAACACTCTCCTCATCATATTCAGAGAACGTAATAGTGATTACATACCTCCAAATAGTATTGACGTCAGGAACGGCATCCAACTGTGAAACTGGGCTAAATCTACATGTGGGACACTGTACGTACTCGTGACACCACATGTGTGGTAAAAGCTGTAGAAGAAGATTTTTCTCTCATTTCTGAAACTTTCATGCTGGTCCAGCAAAATGTCCTCTTAAGGAACGAATCTGAGAGCTGGAAGCTATCATAGTAACAAATGCAGTGCCGCACACAGCGCCAGTGTTGCCATTGACATGCACGTGGTACTAAAGATCATCAGGCGACATCTGTTCTTTATTTTTAAAATTTTTTTTACATACGCTACAAAGCAACAGGAATACTGAAGCAGTCTGGTTTTCAATTTACATCATCTGAAAATGAAAACCAATCCCAAATTTAACATCAGACTAGTGCAGTTCGCGGAAGACTCTTCGAGTAATTACTCAAATAAATAGGAGTAACTCCGGAAAGTAGTGGGGGAGGTTTTATGAGAAAGGTTACTACAGCTATTCAATATTAACTATTTGTAGAGCGTATTTCAGCCACCAGGACTGAGTGTATTATTTCGCACATCTCATTTACGCACAATACTCCACTCTACCCTACAGTTTTGCCAGAAAGTTTAGGGATACACTATCATTTGAACATAGTGATCCTGTCGCTATGTTGTTGGGTTAAATAACAATATTTGTAACTGTTAATTTACAACGGGGTCCGGCTCCAAGGCTGAATGGTTAGCGTGCTGCCCTTTGGTCACGGCGGGCCCGGGTTCGATTCCCGCTACTTCCAGAGATTTAAAAATGGTACGAGGGCTGGTATGTGGTTGAAATGGTACATGTAGCTCACCTCCCATGGGGGTGTGCCTGGAAAGAGATGCACGACCTCGGGATGAGAACACGCATTTGCATTTTATATGCAACCTTACTAGTAATGGCGGCGTGTCACAAAGCAGCGTCTGATCATCATGCCCTGATTATGTAGCTTCTTTATTCTGATTATCATGCGCTTAAGTATCCGGAACAGACTGGTGTACAAAACTTAAATGAAAATTTACAGCCTGTTTCCAGTCATTTGACCGACCAGGAATGGAATGAATGAGCTTACATCTTAGCAGCGAGGATAGGAATTGTGCCGGCAGACGAAGCCTGTCGCACTCCTCCGGGGCAATGGTTAATGACTGGCAGATGAAATGAAATGATATTGGAGAGTGTTGATGGAATGAAATATGTCAGGGAAAACCGGAGTACCCGAAGAAAAAAGCTGTCCTGCCTCCGCTTTGTGCAGCACAAATCTCACATGGAGTGACCGAGATTTGTACCACGGAACCCAGCGATGAGAATCCGGCGCGCTGCAGCCTGAGCAACGGAGGTTTACAAAACTTAAATCCTGTTAGTAAAACTCCTTGCAGTTTCGGGTGAGTACAATGTGTTTGTATTTCGATAAACACAGTGCATTGCATGCATGTGAAAGTTCACCATACTGCAAAATAATTACGAATGACATACCCACGTAACATAAGTTATGTAGTAAAACTAAATATTGCAAGCACGTTATATGGTATTGATATTATGTTTTGATAGGTGTTAATCAGAAATGTACACCATACGTTATTTAGGATTCCTGATGTTACAGCCGGGTCTTTACGGCTCGACTGCAATGTTTTCACTGTACTGCGTGCCAGCTGCACGGCATGTGCTAACAGCCAATACCTTGCGATCCTCAGTCACGCGCCCATGTCTATACTCCGTTCACTAGAAAATGTTCTCATCATTTCTACACAACCCATGCATTTCTTTTCTTTTTTTCTCTTTTTTTGGAATTTTGAATGCTAATATTAACACTCTTCACCAATAACGTTCTGTTGCGAATTTAGTGTACTTCATTGCAGGACATACGACATATGAACTAACTTAGTTAGTCCTGGCGATTAACCAAACTGTTTAGGAAAAAAGGATGACGGATCCTCTTTTACATTTTTGGGTTTATTATGCACATATACTTTCCTTAACTTATTTTCAGACATCCTTTATACCTTCACATGGGGTTGGCGTCAGGAAAAGGCAAGACGGTGTAAAGGACACAGGCCACACCGATGACCCCGTGAGGGTGTCAGTAAGAACAGAAGAAGAAACAAGGAGGACATTATGTAAATTGAGTTAATCATCCTTCACGATTTGCTATTCATTCCATCAAGGGATTGAGAAAGGACTATGAGTTCATCGAGGTTTGAAAGCTGAAGTTTAAAGTTCACTGCCAGCAGACGAGAAAACGTATGTACTTACACTCTTTTGAGGACTGATGGCCTGGGATGGAATCAAAAGCTCAGGCTTTCAGCCAAGTGCCTCCTGTGGCGCTTGAACACGCTCGGCGGTTTATCGCTGTGTGGATTTGGGATAAGAGTGTTCTCGAGTAGCCCACAAATCGGAAGTTGTGACAGTTTATGATCAGATATGCTCCATACTGTCACAGTATATCATCGGTATAAGACAATTGAAGACGTATTAATAATAATAATTTAAAAATCCCCTAGCCTCTATGGCTCAGGCGGCAGCGCGCGGCCTTTCACCGCTGCGTTCCGTGGTTCAAATCCCGGTCACTCCATGTGAGATTTTTCTGGACAAAGCGGCGGGACACGCTTTTCTTCGGGTACTTTGGTTTTCCATTGTTATTCAATAGATAATGTAAGTTACATGTTGGAATGTTGGTTACACTATGTACTGGTGGTGTGTACCAGTCGTACATTGTGCCATATGAACTTGTAGATCACATTCCAGCCACTTATACATGCCCTACATCACACAGTCATATCCGTTACCCTATACTTTTGAAATCAAGCATGATTAGGGCCTCATTTTAGGGGGTTATGATAGCCAAGTGGCTTAGTCACTGGGTTTTCATATTCGAATACCGGTGAATGCATGTGGATTTTTGAAATGAAAATCCACGCCCTCTGTGACTCGGATTCCACGTAAAACTGATGGTCTCAATATTGACAGTCACGTAGAGCTAAAAGCAGGCTTGTCTTCATTTTGTTGATATGCCCGAGTGTACATAACGTAACTAAAACTTCTTCGACTACCCCCTTACAACTCTTCAGCCCGCCTCACTGTCGTGCTCTACGAAGTGCACTAATGACAGGCGTTCTAAAGAACGTGACGCGTCCATTTACTTGAGATATCTAAGTAATCGCTCCTTAATTATCAGGCTAATCTACCGCCTTGAAGTAGTAGTGGTGGCCATTGTTGTCTTAAGACCCACTCACACTTACCGGGAAGAGGAAATTCGGAAAATAATTTCTGCTGTATGCGCTCATACCTATCGGAAGCGCGCCTCGTCATTTGGACAGCTGATCGTCAAAACATGTTCGTCAGCTGCATGTGAAGCGTTGGGCCAGACGAACGCAACTAATGGACCGCATTTTAGCTCTTGCTCTGCTGGTTGAAGATGCTGAAAGAGAAGAAGAAAGGTAAAATCGGGGACTTTGATTTCATGGCATTAATTTATCTAGAAATTAAAATGGTGAATTTTCTACATTGTTTCAATCATTCTTGCGCCCTGAAGATACAGTAAATTCAAAGTGTTTCTTCGAATAATCATTGCAAAATTTCAACCGCTATTTCAATGGTGTTGCTATATAACTTACATTTGTCATATAGAAAAGTGTACTAGCCAGGCCGAGTGGCTCAGATGGTTGAGGCGCTGACCTTCTGACCCCAACTTGGAAGGATCGATCCTGGCTCAGTCCGGTGGTATTTGAAGGTGCTAAAATTCGTCAGCCACATGTCAGTAGATTTACTGGCACGTAAAAGAACTCCTGCGGGACTAAATTCCGGCACCTCAGCGTCTCCGAAAACCATAAAGGCAGTGTGTGGGAAGTAAAGCGAATAAAATTAACATTATTAAAAGTGTGCTTATCAGATAATCGAATAAGTGTTTAGTATAGCCCAGTTTAAACGTCTCTCAGGAATGTGAATATGCGAAGGGGAAGCAAACACCATGTACGTCATGGACTCCACGTGATTGCGAAACACCCGAATACTTTACCAGCGTTACAGAAATTAAATCCCGGCGGGAGAAGTGGAAGAAATATTCTGGCCAAGAAACTTTCTTTTCTTCGGTGTGGTGTATTTTCCCTTCAGTAGGTGTAAGTGTGAGCCACTACATCTACTGCAGAGCGAAACATTATTTTCCTGCCTTCGCGCCGCGTCTCCCCTTCCGATAAGTGTGAGCGGGCCTTTAAGAGTTCACATAGTTCATATGTGTGAGTCTACGGCATAAAGTCATTCTAGAACCTCTTAAAGTTTGAACTGTTGAACGGTATTTCATCTAGAGATCTCTCCAGATCGCCAGACTGGGACTCATTTTACGCTGCCCTATAACAGTCAAATAGAATGAGACGACACTCAAGGCTGAATTAGCTTCTTCATGATCATGACATTGGTACGTACAATGTCTCTGCAAGACTTACCCAATTAGTTGCGTAAGCAGATACTGCAGTAAATGTGTCACAATAGTTCATTGCTTGGATTGAGATACATGTGTGAGATGATTCATTACAGCATGCACATTGCACAATGAATGACATATCTAAATTAGAACTGCTCTGTTTGACATACTTGCTGAAGAACACTATGGAAAACTTCATACTTTCGTGAACTGACAGGATGAAGTGGTAAAACAAATACCTAAACTTCTATCAGAATCCTTAAGAATACCATCACAGTTAGAGCACAGCTCAGCTGGGCTGTGTGAACTACATCATTTACTCCATTCTCTTCACACGAAGACAAACAACTCGTCTGGTGCAACGAGCATGAAGTGAGATGGATTTAGATGGTACTATCTCTCCATCTGAATTGTTTCTTTATTTGCATAAACGCAAAGTTCACTACCAGTGGCTCTTAACTTACAAAAGTCTATGGAATGGAGCGCCAAGATTTTTGTCTGCTTTGAAAAATCGACTAACTTACTCGATCATGTATAGAAACTCCACTTTTGATCCACAGAGTGAGATAAGTGTTCCGAGGTATCTGTGGAACAGCAGAGGTGAAAGAAGGTGCGGGCTGGAATAGGTCTCAACTACCAAATTAAAGTTAATTTAAAACTTTAACAAAGGTTATATTTTCTTTTCAAAATCAACAAATAACAAAGGATAACAGGTACCAAGTAGCAGATCAACAAATTAAGAAATTAGAGATTACAGTTCGTTACAATTTTTGGGGCTTCGAGCCCCACAATTATAATCCTTGAGCTATGAGCCCAACTTTACCAATGTACCCAGTTCACACAAAGAGTCAGAAAACCCCTATCATGCCAAGGAGCACTTGCTCCCAAATACCATGTTAAGCCTCCTAGAGGCACGCTTCACACACAACAAAGAGCAGATGCGCTCTCAAAGACTTCAAGCCTATTTAAGAGGCCATAAACTGACTTTACACTAACTGCCCTCAAGGCACACATACAGTGAAACAGGGGTATCTAATACCCAATCTACTGGGCCTTTGCAGGAAGGAAAACAAAACGGGTTAAGTAAATGGCCCGAAATACAAAATTGAATGGAGGCAATAACTTGCACTCCTACACAAAGTTTTTGTCTAAAACCTATGTGGCGCTAGGCCGATCATACAGGGGCTAATCCCAAGCTAGGGAGGTGACACGTATGAGAAACTTACTACATTAAAGAAGAGAAGAACGGTTATGAAAACGTAGTCACCTCCTTTTCAAAATGAAGGGGAGTTCGAGAGGGTGAAGCACTCTCTATCCCCGCTTTACAGTTCAAGAAATAGTAGTTTTTACATAGATAGAAAAATGGAATTACATTTTAAGGAAGATGGATTACATTTTAAAGGTTTCGAACCTTCTCCAAGAGTTAAACTGCTGAGCTAGCAAGAAATAAAGATGTTAACAGGCCATTACCTTGTTGAAGAACTTCTGCTTGAAGAAAGAGGCGCTTCCCGCCCCCTGCTACATATTCACACACTAAGAGAGATGTGACTGAAGTGGCGGCGAGACCAGAAAATCAGCAGTTTTTATACCCTCGTGGAAAGTTCGAGACCTTTCATGAATGATAACAACCCGCCCACAAATTTTTATTGGAAAACAGCAAAAACTAATACACAAGACGAGTAAGAAACACGTTATTGGTGGACAATTAATTACAGAAATTCTTGACTGGCTACATTCAAAACAGGCGGAAAGAAAGGATTTATATTGCCAACCCACAAACCACAGAACAAAATTTAGTAAAAACAAAACTTAGGAATACAAAATTTCTTCAGGAGAGTACATTCCTTTACACCAGAGTGCGTTATCATAGTTTTGGTAGAGACATCTGTTAGAGAATGTCCAAACTTCTTGATACGGAGCAAACAAACAAAATCGAAATAGACACAGTTCAGAACACTTCAAAATTACCAAATTTACAGTAGTGACATCTTCCGAGAAACCGTTGAGTTAATACGGTTTGTTAAAGTTCAGGCTTTCTCCTGTAGAGGAGTTTCAACTGGCGCAATATTTGAACTAGCGGCGTGGAGGTGTACCGCCCGGTAAAATAAGTATTAAAATGTACCACATATGGGGATTCTGCCAATCCTATACTGAGCCACTGTCGATACAATGGAAACACAACATTTGTTAGGAGTGTTCATGCTAAAGGAAGTCGAGATTTATTATGGCTTGGAATCATGGAGAAAAATAAAACGGCTATCACCTTCCGTACTATTGTTTATTAATGGAATAACGTGTGCTAGGAACGGTACAATAAACTGTCTACCCCATCCAGTATCCCCTGCGTATTTTGAACTAAACGACCTATATTACCACTAGGTGAGGCGTACTCGGAAGCGAGGACTGGGGCTCGGATGACGCGCTTTCCAGTCGGTCCGAATTACTGCCAGAGCTATTTAGATGTTCAAGTTCGTTGCGTACGTTGAATCCAGCAGATCAAGCCTCTTGAAGACTTTACTTTTGCGGTTTTCTTTGTGGTGTTGTCAGTCCTTAGACTAGTCTGGCGCAGTTCTCCAATCCATCTCACTCTTATCGCATCCCGCTCCTCTAATTAATCTACATACTACCGTTCCTAATACAGACTGTCTGGTCCTCTAGACCCGTGCAATGCGCGGCGCAAGGTACAAAGCACGACTTCGCTAGGTTGATCTGAGTACAGACTGCCACTCTCCGATTTTGAGCTATAGCACTGTTTTCCTCCCTTCCTACCCCTGTCTCGCTCGCACCGCTTGTCTCCCCCTTCCTCACTTGCTCCGCAGCGACCCGCCATCCGAGCGGAGTTGAGCCGAGCTTAGCCGAGTAGCCCCGAGACAAAACGCTGGTCCGAACCGAGTCAAGTCGAACTGATGTACGGTGCATAGAACCTCTGCCGCCTGGGTAGCACGCTTGATATTTTGGGCGTTTGAGAGGCCCTGCTCTAGACTGAACCTGCCATTGTCTCGGAGCGAATCAGGCCAACTCTCCGTGCTCACCTAGGGCATCACGCATATCACCTCGCCACGACATGGGTAAACACTATGTTATGTCGCTCCTCAGCCTTCTGAGGAATACCGCGAACATTAAAGTATTGCCCAGTTAGTTTGTTTGCTGCAGTCTCCACAGCACCTTGTCCTGGGCCAATCTCTTCATCGCTGTGTAACTAACACATCCTACATCCTTCCTAATCTACTTGTTATACTGATCCCTTCGTCTCTCGTGGCCGTTTTATACGCCTCCCTTCAGACCCAAATCAGCAAGTCCCCTGTGTCTCACAACGTAACCAACAAACCTATCGCTCCTTCAAGTCAAATATCACAAAATCGTTCTCTTCACACCTGAGGTCCGACTCCTTGCCTCAAAGGTCAGCGTTGAGGCCTTCAGTTCAGAGGGTCCCGGGTTCGATTCCCGAGCGGGTGGGGGATTTTAATTGCGTCCGAATAATTATTCTGGCTCGGGGACTCCGTGTTTGTGTTTGTCCCAACACTTTCCTCTTCATATTCATACAAAATAGTACACTACCAACCACCACAGAAAACACGCAATAGTGATTACATCCCTCCGTATGGGGTTGGCGTCAGGAAGGCCACCCGGCCGTAAAACAGGACCAAAATTTACACGTGCTATACAGTTGGCACCCGCTACTCCGCAAGTGTGGGAAAAGCGGTAGAAAAAGAAGTTCTCCTCACACCTGATCGGTTGAACATCTCCACTTATGATTCGACTAAACCATCCCACCTTAAGAATTCTTCCATAACACCACATTACCAAGGCCTCTATTCTCTGTCTTTCCGCAGCAGTTATTGTTCATGTTTTACTCCCATATAGGTGTCATGTTCCAGACAAATACTTTCAGAAACGACAGTCTGACATATATATATATATATATTTATTTATTTATGTTCGTTGTGAAAGACATTTTGTTTTTCATGAAGGCTTTCTTTGTTAAAGCCAATCTACTTTTTATGACCTGCTTACTTTTGGATTATTGTTATTTTACTTCCTACGTAGCACAGTTCCTTTACTTCCATAACTATTTCATTTCCTAGTCTTATATCACATCTTGTCTTACACTACTACATTCCATCTTTTTGGTTTGAATATGTTTACTTTCATTTACACTCAGTTTGCAAAACTGTATCCATTCCATTCAGTATCTCCTCCAAATCTTACGCTGATTCGGATAATGCTATGTCGGCAGCAAATCTGAGAGTTTTAATTCCATCTCCCTGGGCAGTGATACATTTTCCACATTATTCCTCGACTTTCTTCAAAGCTTGCTCTATCTACAGTATATTTATACTTTAAAGAGTAGGAAAAATGGAATACATCCCTGCCTCACTCACTGGTGGGATTGCCTCTTCTCTTTCGTATCCCTCTATGCTTTTCAGTGCAGATTATAATAACGCCCCTTTGTACCCTGCACTTAATTCCATTCTTCGAAGAATTTTAAAAAGCGTAGTCTAGTTTAAATTATCAAGAGCATTTTCTAAATATACAGATGCCATAAATATTGGCTTGTTATTCCTTATTCGATTTTCCAGTATCAACCGTAAGGTTAGGATAGTCTCACGAGTTCCTACATCCTTTCTAAAACCAAACTGGACAACTGGTCTTTCATCAATTCGTTGTAAATTTGTATCTTTGTTAAGATTTTACACGCATGAGAAACAAGGCTAGCGGTGCAGTAGAGTTAGCTCTTGTCGGCTCCTAATTTATTGAGCATTTCAATAATTACATTCCTAAAGTATTGAAGCTCTTCGCAATAGATGAAAGTACTGTAAATTGTGATTTCTATCGGGGAACTTGATTTGTTACAATTACATTCTTAAATTCAGCGGGAACTTGGCCTGCCCCATACATCCTACAAGTTATGTAAAATAGTCGGGTTATTTCTATTCCTCCCAGTACCACCAGCAGCTCTGACGAAATGTAATCCGTTCATTGTGCTTGGTCTCTACTTACTTCCTTCACAGCCATATTAATTCTGATCTCAGAATTGGTTCTCCTCTTTCGTCATCGTGCACCGTCTCTTCTATTTCCAGCACCTGTTCATCAAGTTCCAGTCCATTGCAGATGTCTTCTGTGTGTTCCTTCGCGTTTTGCTCCTTCACTAACGTTGCCTTCCTGTCTGAGCTTTTAATATTTTTACCCTTGGTTTTCTTCTCTCCAACAATCTCTCCAACTTTCCTGTAAGTAGCGTCTACCTGGCACTACTGATGTTACGCTACTTGTTATTAGGGAAAGTCCGTGTAATTTGGACCACTTAACGTTAAACGTCCATAACTCTACTGACCTTATTGAAAATTTCTCAAATTGTATACACGATTATGTGTATCAAATTATTTGGTAAAAATAAATGTTAATATTATATTTAGGATTCGTTTAAAATTAATATTTATTCTGAAATTTGCTATCGTATAATTTGGACCGGTGGCATGTAACTTGTACCAGGTGATCGTGTAATTCGAACTGGTAAATATAAACAATTATATGTAATGAATTTATTATGAAATACCAAACAATAAAATATGACACTACGAATTGCGATCATCACTTGTAGCATGTATGGCAATAATAAAACAATTCATTCTCAATTTTAGCGCAGCTTCCATGAGCCTACTTTCTGCAACTATTCCACTGAATCCATTCATCATCATAATACTTGTCGCATACAGTGCCGTCAGATAGCTCCTCAATAGTAATCACGTAGACTAAGTGGACTTCGAACCAGCCCTCTGGTGAAGGTAAAAGTCCCTGACCTGGTCGATAATCGAACCCAGGGCCTCCGGTTAACAGGCAGAAAAGCGATCCCTGCACCGCGGAGCCGGCCTAAAATTATAAACAACTTCTTTTATAACCACCCTAAAACTATGAAGGAACGTAATTATTGCAATATTGTTTCAACGGTCCAATTTACACACTCTCGGGCAGTCCGAATTACACGACATGTAGTATATATAGTATATACTATATATATGAAACTATGTTAAAACTTACCTAGATCACTTATAAGCTTACAAAGAATGCGAATATTAAAATTGTTTTCCTTTTCCCCGTTCAACCAGAATTCCGTTAGCCAAACAACTTCCAGGAATGAAGCTGCCCTCGGTTGTCTTGCCGACCTTACCTCAGATAGGGAGTGACCAAACTTGCAAATACCAAAAATATTATCGGTCCAAATTACATGGACCTCCCCTATTGCTTATTGAACTAATCCGCTGTATTTGTAGGCCTAATTCCTTTGGCTAATGCAGTAGGTGCCCTCTATGTCAGAAATGTTGAGACCAAATATAAACACAGTCCGACCAAGTGCGTATTGTGTGACTGACTTTTGAGAAACCATTCGAAATTCATCTTGCACTGTGCTACATTTTACAGGATGTCTCTGAAGAAGTAAATCAAACAAAAATATACCATTGAACACTAGATTTATTTTTACGGGCACACTAATATGCATGCAAGGGATCAGTAACGACTGAGCTAGCCACAATGAAATGTCGTGCAGGTAGGATTGTATTTGCGCGGGCGATGTTCTAGCTTGTTAGCTGCGTCTCGATATCTTTGCGGTTTGATAGTTAATGTAACGAATTTCTTGGTGATCATGTAATGATTTAAATGAATATATGATCATTTTTAATGAAAATGAAATCCTACAACCTGTTTACCAGTCAGTGACCGGATCAGGAATGGAATGAATGAAGCCCCAAACTTGCGACGTGGATAGAAATTGTGCCGGCTGCCGTGGCCTGTCGCACTACTCTGGGGGCAATGATTAATGACTGACAGATGAAATGAAATGATTGTGGAGAGTGTTGCTGGAATGAAAGATGACAAGGAAAACCGGAGTACCCGGAGAAAAACCTGTTCCGCCTCCACCTTTTCCAGCACAAATCTCACATGGAGTGACCGGGATTTGAACCACGGTATCCAGCGGTGAGAGGCCGGCGCGCTACCGCCTGAGACACGGAGGCTCTTCATCATTTTTAATAAAAGTTAAAATACATTATTTGCGCTCATTACCAACAGCATTCAAATGAATTTTTCTAAATGGAGAGGTTATAATATTATGTGTTTCAGTGGTAACCACTCTCTGTCACACTTCCTCACTCCACATGTCACAAGGTCTTCCATCACTAGTGGACTGAGCTACTATCAACAAGGTGGAAATGGAATTTTCTTAGCTTGACAGTCAGACTGCTCTTCCCATCACAGTAAGGACTGTCGAAATCTATCTACCAGTTACTTGGAAACACTGAGGCTTATGCTGCGAATCACAATAGCATAATCTGCTTACGAAAAGAATGAGAACGTACTTGTAAGTTTTCAAAAGGGATCATTATGTTCTTGACGGAGTAAAGTGCCGTAATTACAAAAGAGGTTTAGGAAGTCTCCCGTATTGTTCTGAGATAAAAACGCCGTTGACGAGGAAACTGGGAAATAAGTACTACACTGCAAATTATTAGTTAAATATTTCAAATAACTTTTCAGGCGTATTTTCTAGTTACTTTATCTACATTAGAGATGGGGGTAAAGTTTAGAAATGGATAGCCTCTGGAGGCATTCGTAACTTCCAGAGATGTAATCAGTAATCACTTATTAACCTATAGAGAGCACTCTGGTTACCAAGCGAATTGGTTGCACGGTTCAGGACAGATAGCTGTGAGCTTGCATTCGAGAGATGGTGGGTTCGAACATTACAGTCAACCATCCTTGAAAATGTTCTTCAATGGTTCCCCATTTTCACACCAGGAAAATGCTGGGGATGAACATTAATTACGTCAATGGTCACTTCCTTTCCAGTGCTAGACCAGTCTTATCACATCATCGACCTAAAACCTGTCTGGGCTAGTAAAACTCAAAGCTATTAGCAGGCAATTGTTATTATTATTATTATTATTATTATTATTATTATTATTATTATTATTATTATTATTATTATTATTATTATTATTATTATTATTATTTGCTAGTGGCTTTACGTCGCACCGACACAGATGGTCTTATGGTGACGATGGGATAGGAAAGGGCTAGGAGTTGGAAGGAAGCGGCCGTGGCCTTAATTAAGGTACAGTCCCAGCATTTGCCTGGTGTAAAAATGGGAAACCACGGAAAACCATCTTCAGGGCTGCTGAAAGTGGGGTTTGAACTCACTATCTCCCGGATGCAAGCTCACAGCTGCAGGTCCGCAACTGCACGGCCAACTCGCCCGGTAATGAATCCTTTCACTCCACCCACACAGGAGATAAATCCGATAAATCATAAGAAATATATAATATCACAATCTACGTCCAACAGTACGACAGCTAATCCAGCACACAACATTCCCATGCCATGTCACAACATAGACCCACCTGCCAACAAAATGGTCGATGATACAACACACAGTTTTATGGCAATATTCGCAAGATATGTATTATGATAAAAATGCTGCTGCCTTCGTTGACGTTACTGTGTGTAAGGGGGTTTGCTGTGACCTGGACGAAACGCCAGTCAAAGACAGTGAGAACTCGTTTAAAGCACGGCGCCATTTGTACAGGGTCTCTCTTATAAACCCAGACCGTCCAGCGGCGTTTCTACTCTCCGAGACATAAGCAGCTGTACGGCAGGTACGCGCATAGTTCTTTATCTTGCAAGGAGCGCGCACGTGTTCGATCTAGCATCAGCAGCCAGTCTGAATCTCAGCTGTTAACATTGCAACACCGTATTTTCGTACGTACAATTTATTTTAAGTAGGCATACGAGTCGGCTCGACGGGCACACGATGATGCATTTGTTCAGTAATTTCCTCGTGAAGTGCCACCTTCATGAACACAGATTCGCGAAATTGTACTGAATATAAATTTGAAACTACTGGCCCAATGCTCAATACAAACATATACGCGCACACTAACAGTTTTAGCAGATGTAAAGGTACATGACATTGGGGCAAATCTTGAACGGTCATCGGATAAATCACTCACAAAATTAGCACAACAAGTAGGGGGTTTCGGTTTCGTCTGCACACAAAGCTACATAGCTGTGACACATCAAACCGTACAGGTTTACACGGGTCCATTGTTCAAAACTGCTGATCCATCCACAAGAGTGAGATATTGCGAATGGCATCTTGCATCATTGAATGATCGTTTATTCGACGACAGCTTGTGTTTTTTTTAGTATGAGGTCTGGTTTCATCTTAATGATCTTGTGAACAGTCATAACTCTCGCTATTGGTGTGCAGAAAATCCTAATTGTGCTTGAGGCCCCTCATTATGAAGGATTACACTTCCAGCATCTTTTGTAAGGAAATATTTCATATAAGGTTGCATACACGCATAAAGCAGGGCGGCTGCGCGCGACGTAAGCTGGGCTGAGGCAGCTGCTGTAGCGCAGAGTACAAACACCTTGCGCTCGGTCTGGGTTTATAAGAGAGACCTTGTATATAGAAGGCGGAGTTCTAGCACGTGGTAATAACGTGAGGAAAATGATGACAAAGTCTTAGTATAGACAGTACCGCGGTGTCGGTTCTCTGTTCAGGAAATATTGTCTATACTAATTTAATGACTGTTGTACACGATCAATTTTTTGTCAAATGCAAGACTTCACAAGAATTTTCAGCACTTGGCAAGTTTATTTGTCAAATCGGTTGCAGTATTTGACAAGTCTTGAGAAGTCTTCAAAAGTTTTGGAAGTTAATTAGAACATGTTCTAATAGATCAGAGAATTGTCAAGTGAAGTCTTTGGGTATTAACAGTGCGCGCTAGGCATGCTGGGATTGCCGGGACGGGAACAAAGCAACAAAAATGGTTTAATCTTCATGGCCAACGGTTGTTGTGTGTGTATTCATTAATTGCTAGATACGAGGCACATCCATGCCTATATTCACTGGTTCCATAGAATACCACAATAAAATGAACAGAATGGCAGCGTACGAGGAGATTGCAAGAAAAATATCTCAAGGAAGTGGACAGCACGGCAACCTATAAGTAAACAATGTCAGCAATGATCGATTTATGACGACCTTTGCATATTATTATTATTATTATTATTATTATTATTATTATTATTATTATTATTATTATTATTATTATTAAATTCCTGGTACATTTTCATGTAATAAGATATGAATTTCCGTTGCATTGCTATCATTTTTATTCAGTTACAAGGTGTGCAACTTTGCTTCCGCCGTTTTCTCCCCAAAATTCGAGGCTTTAATGAAACAGATTACTTACACATGTATCATTCAAAGTAGTGTCCATCGCTGGCCACGACCTTCTCCCATATTTCGGGCAGTGTTCGAATACCGTGTCGAAAAAAATGTTCATCTTTTGAAGCGATCCATGAACCGATCCAATTTGTGACTTCTTCATGAGATCGGAAGTGTCGGTCAGCCAGGTCATGCGCCATTGATCGAAACAGGTGATAATCAGAGGAAGCAATGTCTAGATAATACAGCGGGTGGGGTAGGACGTCCCATTTTAACATTCCCAGGTATGTTTTGACCTCTTTTGCAACGTGGGGCCGAGCGTTGTCGTGTTGCAAAATCACTTTATCGTGCCTCTCGCTGTATTGCGGCCGTTTGTCTTTCGATGCTCTGCTCAAACGCATTAATTGTGTTCAATAACGAGCACCTGTGATTGTTTCACCGGATTTTAACACCTCATACTACACAACGCCGAGCTGGTCCCAACAAATGCAGAGCATGATCTTGGAGCCGTGAATATTCGGTTTTGCCGTCGACGTTGAAGCATGGCCGGGATATCCCCATGTTTTTTTTTTGCGTTTAGGGTTATAATAATGAACCCATTTTTCGTCTCCGTTCAACGTCTCTTGGTTTTAACGCATACGGGACCCAAGTTCCTTCTTTCTGAATCATGCCCATGGTCTTGAGACGTTTTGAAATGGCTTGCTGTGTCACTCCCACTGATCGTGCCAATTCTTCTTGAGTTTGACGCGAGTCTTCACTCAGCAATATCTCCAATTCTGCATCTTTGAAAACTTTCTCTCTTCCACCACTGTGCCGATGTTCGACGTTAAAATCACCGTTCTTGAAGCGTTGAAAACCACTCACGACACGTTCTTCCACTAATAGCGTCCTCACCATACGTACGGGAGAGCATTCTATGAGACTCAGCCGCTGTTTTCTTCATACTGAAGCAAAACAGTAACACCTCCCGCGAATGCCGAGAATTTGGCTCGTACACTGCCATGATGCAGATACATATCGACTAAGTTTGAATGGGCTTATGTTGACCGAGGTCCAAGCTAACTGCCTGACGTCTGCGATCTGTTTCGTTCAACCGCTACGTACCGTTGTCGCCATCCATCGGCAAACGGCGGAAGCAAAGTTGTACACCTTGTAATATGAGTATATGCAATATAACATAATATCTGCAATTGATGTTACGGCAGTAATAGCCTACATTATGTATATGTGTTGAAGATAACTACATTATAATTTTCCCCATGTAAATAATGGTTTACTGCGCATTTTTCTTTTTAAGTATGTATCCTACTTCTAGTCCAAGAACCACAACTGCTGTTTGCCCTTCCTCCATGTTAAAAGAAAAATGCTATGAAATGCTGTGAAAATCCGCAGTTTATAAACCTCCGGGGAAGGTTCGAGACCTTTCATGAATAATTAAGCCACACCCTCTCAATTTTATTGGACCATACAAAATTTACACTCAAAGTCGAAGAAGAAATCCAGGATTGGTCGGAAATTAATTACAAAAATTAGCGATTGGCTGGATTCAAAACTGGCGGAAAGAAAAGATAAATATTGCCAACCCACAAATAAATGAACGAAATTTAGTAAAGAAAAACTTATGAATACAAACTTTCTTCAAAATAAGTTCTTTCACTTCGCACCAGGGTGCATGATCCTAGTTTTAGTAGTGACATCTGTTGTAGAAAGTCCAAACTTCTTGATAAATGATAACCAAAACACGTTGAAATTCACACAGTCCTGGAGACTTCACAATCACAAAATTAAGGTAGTGACATCTTCTGAGTAAAAGTTTAAGGAGGTCTACTTCCAAGTTCACTGTTCCTCCAGTAGAGGAGGTTTAATTGGCGCAAGATTTAAATGTGCGGCGTAGAGGTGTACCTACCGGTACAGTTATTACTATTAACTTCTCTACGATAGGCAGGGGACACCACGAATGTATTCTAGCGTCCCCGTTCTACTGGTTAGGGAAATGAAGTGGCAAACATGTAGCCTCATAAAACACAAAAGAACTGAAAAGTAGGATAAAATCCCATTTTCGGCTATCCACTCGTGGTTTAACGTGGTTCCTGAATGTGAAAGCGGGATGTAACCATGACCCTTTTCTTCCAAGAAAATCACTTTTAAATACAGTACACATGCTGAAGTAGACATCACAGCAATATGGGTTTCATACGTTTCTCGCAAACATTAAGAAAATGCAGCCGTAAAACAAGTATTCCAAGTCCCTTACACGATGTAAGAAGAAAATACAAAGCTATTTTTTAATTTTTTTTGTTGCTATTTGCTTTACGTCGCACCGACGCAGATAGGTCTTATGGCGACTAATATCTGCCTTCATCATCATCATCATTGACTCGTCAGCCCTTTGTGGGCCTTGGCCTTTCTTTAGTTGATTCTACCAGTCTTTCCTGTTCAATGCCATGCTCCTCCAGTTCTTAATTCCCAGAACCTTGATGTCCTGACACACAAGCATTTCTCCCACCCCAGCTTTGGTCTTCCAATTTTTAGGAATCCTTCTGACAACGTATTAAATATACAACTTTGAAACATTTAATGATCCAGTTTTGGAAGTCCAGTAAATGTTTGCCACGACGCCGTTAAGAAGTCAGGCCGACTAATTCTTCCTTTTATTTCGAAACGAGTTTAACTAACGGGTTGAGTTGTCAGTCCTACGCCAGCAAACCTGAAGGAAAATTTATTTCATTTATGGTTGTCTTCCTTAGGTGATGAATCCCTATTTTAAAGCGTTGGAAACCCGTTTCTGTACTCATGCATGACTTGGCCTTATAAACGTTGCTCCGGGGACCATGGCGTGGACATGCATGCATAGGACTTGGAGGGACTGAATTGCATTTCCTGTGTTTTATTACAGTACACTTCTGTCAGCAAGAAGAGCACCCACACGACGAATTACTACCCCTCTGATTCTCAATATATTCCTTCAATGGATACGAATTCCAAAAAGGGTAGTGAGGTTGTAGCATTACTGCAGACCACGTCTGTGGTGCACAGAGATAATTACTAAATTTTGTGTTGTAGACACTGTGAATGAAACTATTCAGCGGCACAGACTGGCTCAATTTCAACCAGCAATAAAGGGAAATATTGGTAAGGAATACAAAATTACGCCAGCTAATGGACACATCCTCCTCAGAAGCAGCAAAGTAAACCACTGCTGTTGACTCGATTTGTAAATGGGATAGCAGGGCAGTGAATATGCATACGACAGATGTTCGTCGTAGACTTCTAGCAGGTGGAAGGCAAATCCACAGACTTTCAAAGAAACATCTTTTCTCAGGACAAAAGTGCAAGAAACTCCTCTTGAGGGTACACAGTCATCAGGATTGGACAAGAGAACACTGGACGATAGCTCTCTTCTCTGATGAAAGTGCGAGTGCAGAGGGTTCGACATCATGTGCGTTTAGCAAAAACTGGGCCAACGCAATCAACGCTGTTGCAACAGACCGTGAGGAAGACGTTTAGTTGGTGGAATGGGAGTGAGCGTGCTTCATGATAAAGTCCGGGGGCCTTGGTGCCAGTCGACGGCATGACGGAAAGTGACTTGTACTTCGAAATGCTGGAAAGGGAAATTCTTAGCCTGTTGTAGAAACTATTTCCAGATTTTTGAGCTAGAGCTGGCTCCTTACCACCGTCCAGAAATTCTTCAGTGATAACAATATTCACATGCTAGAGTGACCAGAGAACTTCTAGACATCAATTCTAATCACTCCTATAGAAAATTTGGGCAATGTGCAAAAAGTTGACTGTTTCACAAAAATATATACCTGATGAAATACCTAATTGAAGACAGTGTGCGGTCTTGATGAGGAACCTACCGAACAATTATTTCAAAGCGCGAGTAATCTAAGCCAAATCGTGAAACGCAACTTCTACACAGAAAATAGGACACATTTACTACAATAGAACGATATTAATCCGGCCTGATCGAGACTTTAGTTTGACTGACTGACTGAAAGTCCGGAATAAACTTATGAAATGATCCAAGGTACATATTTACACAGTCTATTCAGTAAAAACAACGTGACCGGGCGAGTTGACCATGCGGTTAGGGCCGCGCAGCTGTGAGCTTGTATCCGGGAGATAGTGGGTTCGAACACCACTGTCGGCAGCCCTGAAGATGGTTTTCCGTGTTTTCGCATTTTCACACCACGAAAATGCTGGGGCTGTACCTGACTGAAGGCCACGGCCGCTTCCTTCACATTCCTAGGCCTTTCCTATCCCATCGTCGCCATATGACATAAATGTGTCGGTGCGACGTAAAGCAAATAGCAAAAAAACCAACGTGTACAGTACCGTATTTTAAATTTAAGAAGTAAAAAAGTTATTTAGTATACAAGGTATAACGAAATATGGTATTAGGCCCTACAAAATACAGTATAACTAGCGCAATACAGAATTAGAACATGGCAATCAAGGCACACCTTCTTTGACCACACTTGACACGCTTACTGGTTTGAAGAAACTGTTGATCATTTGTTGTCTTCCTTTGATTTAATTTCTTTAATAATAATTAACTCACGCAGTTGCCTCAAATGTTCGTAATATGCAGATATGTTTTCATCGTTGTTATCTTCAACGTATTTAACGAAAATGTTTATATGGTCTTTAATTTCACTAAGTTTTGGCTTAGGGTTAATAATATCACCTGCTTCATCCTAGTCATATTCATCCGTTTCAAATATTTCTGCGCTCGTAACTCAGCTTTATACTGTAATTGGATTTATGTATTACTATTATTATTAAACGGTTGTCCGAATTAAGCGAAGTCCGGACTAATGGGGTCCGGATTAAGGAGGTTCTACTGTATTGAGAAAGACATGCAACAGATAAATGAGTGTAAAAAATGTATACGTCGTTGTCATGTTCCAATTAATTCGCACGAAAGTCTATCATGTTAGTTTTGATATTGAAAGTTATCTCTAGTAGACATATTTCCTTGAAACACACTGAACTTCGATTGTTTTTCACACAGTAAGATTTAAAAGTAATAATGTTATCTCTCGTCTTCTACGCCCTGATTCCTTCTCGTTGTTTCTCTTTTACGTAAAGTCCTCCACTGTGAACTAGTTCTAGCCAGAGGATACCAGTTCTAGTTTAATCTTGATAATATGTCCTCACAGGAGCACAGCAGAGATTAGATGTTCTTTTGTTTGTCCTTGTCAACATGTCTCACAGATGATGGAACACGTACTCAGGAATTTTCCAGTAAAAATACTTTCGGAAGACCTGTGGCCAGAAACGCAAGAGAAAGGAATACAGACCCAGACAGCAAAGTTGAAATGTACTTTAGCTGAACTTCAATGAGGTTCTCTTAACTAAAACCTTGTTCTGAGTATCAGAACAAAATAAAATACATATACAACGAGAAGGTACCACTTACTCAATGTTTTCTTATCTTTAAAGTCACATACGCCCTTCCTATCTCAGCCAAGTACTGAGCCTTGCTCTCGTAGGAATCATTAGTCGGTGTGGGAGTTTGAAACTGTTCCATTTGTACATTCTCTTTGACTGTCACTTGTGCTCTATGAACGACTAGGACTATTACTAGGATACGTTGTTGTATCATCTGTAATATATAGATTCAATTAAATAAAACTGGCAGTATATAATTGACTTGAAGTGATCCCCTTTTCATTTAATCTATTCACTACATTTTTTGGTGGCGAAACTCGGGATTGAATGAACAGACATACTTTAAATTTTTGGTTCAACATAAAGAAACATTAAGGTTATATTGTACTTCGACAACTTCGTAGAACATACAGCTGCCGACTACGGCCAGATATAGGGAAGTATCCTGCTCGTTTTAGCATTGCTCCACTTAGAACTTCCATTATATTTTGTTCCAGTTTTAGGAAGAGTACTCTGTTTCGTATATTGCATTCTTTGGCTAAGCACATATTGTTCACCTCCCAAAACATAACCCACGATAAATTTCTTCGGGAACTCAGTAGATAAGCTAATTCAACAGTAACCACCTTCTCATCGTTCAAACGATAACCTGATCATTGTTCCGTTTTCACTCACTAACAACATGACAGAAACCTCATTAGATAGATTACATAACTTGAAACGGAAGCGCACTTGGGAAATAGCAAATGCTATACGATTTATTAATGCTAGTAACAGCTTCAGTGACACTACACCGTTGAACGTATTACCGAGACATTATACCAAATCAACATAGATGACGTAATCCACGTCCTATTTCAAATCAACAAATCTCACTTAGTTTTATACAGAATGATTAGAAATAAAATTCCCTTATCCAATGATAAAATGACATAATATGCGTGATAGCTACTTACATTACAGTCTAAATAATAAAAATCAGAATATCAAAACTAACGAATCTGGTCAATTAATGATAATAATAATAATAAATGCTGAATGAAGTCTGTAACCCTGTTGTACGGTTACAGTATCGCCGTCATTGCAGAAAATGATGAAGAAACCAAACGAATTTCGCAATATAAATATGGTGATAAAAATAGAATTATACAGACACAGATTTTCTAGATAATCTCCAACCCATTTGATATATCACTCCTGATTCCTTAAATGACATGTTCATGGAGTGCAATCGTCGCATACTAGCTCTGGGGGCTCTGGGAGGGAATGTAGAAAACTACGGACGAATTCTCGCACACAGAATTCTCCGGGCATTCCCGGAAGACATCAGCCACCGTTGGATAATTTTCACGAAGAAAGAGAAACTCTCCGAAGGTAATATTTCCAAGTTGATGGAATTTTTAAATGACGAGGTTGAAGACCCTCTCTTAGCGAAGACAATTCGAGATGATTCACCCACTGAAGAAACATTTCTTCCCACTACCGATGCGTTCCACGTCAACACAAAATCAACAAAAAATGTATCAGGTAAAAAGAAAGAGACACTGAAGCCCTTGTGTGTATTCTGCGATAAAAGAGGACACTGGTCCCAAGGCTGTAAGAAACTAACGAACATCAAGGACCGTACTGAGAAACTTAAAACTACATCACGATGCTTTCTGTGCCTTAATCGTGGTCACTAAGTTAAGAACTGCAGAAAATGTGGAAAAGCTCTCTAATCTAAATGCAAGCAATCACATCATCGTTAAAATTGCCCTATTGAAGGTTCACAAACAATCATACAGTTAATTCAATTGCCACCCACTTACCTGACTACACGGACTTACAGACGGCACGTGTTCGGTTAACTGGACCAACACGATTGAGTAAAGTAACATGTTGCGTACTGGACTCAGGCAGTCAATCAGCTTCATTTGTACATCACTTATGAACTCGCTCAAACTTGAAATTGTCACTGAGCGAGTCGTCACCATCACTGGATTTGAAGCAACTCAATCAACTTCAGAGAAACATCGTCTAGTACGTCTTCACATTCATGAACTACGACGAAAACACAAACATTTATCACTGCTCTCGAAAGTAACAATGTGTATGCTGTTCATCCGACTCCTCCACCAGACATCACTTCACTCACACACAGTCATAAACTATTGTTGTCAGACCTCAGATACTATTCGCCAGACTTGCACATTGAGATATTAATCGGACCCGACTACTGTTGGAAACTAATAAAAGACACTTCTCCGATCAGAATCTCTTCGTCATTTGTCTTTCTTTCATCGATTTCTGGATGGATGCTTAGTGGCAAGCGATCAGGAATCGTCATTAACAAAGACAGCGTTAATAAAGTAGTGCTACTCGAAAATTTTACAACACTTAACAACCAAATACGCGAGTTTTGGAATTTTGAAAGCATGCGCATCAAGGACACTGAATTAATATAAAAATCTCTAAGTACTGGAAACATAGAGATATTCAACGAATTCCACAATTCTCTCTGCGTATATGAGGGTACGCGAGTAGTTTCACTTCCCAAAAAACATAATTCACTCCTTAACAACAATCGGACTATTGAAGAAAAACGCTTCCAAGCATTGACAAGAAAATTCAAGAACGACGACATATACAAAAATATGTTTTACAATGAAATGCTTACTTTCTTTCTACATGGTCAAGTTGAGGTGGTTGACACAGATATCATACCAGACTTATCCTACTATCTAACTCACCACACTGTCAAGAAGAAGAATGGAGATTACACGAAATGGAGAGTCGTGTTTGATGCATCTGCTCATACAAATATTTGCCTGTCTTTAAACGATATATTGGAAATAGGACCGAACCTCCCTCCTGAAACACTATCTGTCTTACTCAGGATCATATTGTTCCCATATGCCTTAGTAGGGAATGTAAAACAAGCATTTCTACAACTAACTTTGCACCCCACCGACAGTGATTTTAACAGATTATTTTGGTATCGCGTGATATCAGACGCTAATGGCCGACCTCAGTCTACAAATGACGTTAACACTTATCGTTTCACCAGACAACATTTTGTACTTTATTGTAGCCCCTTTCTTCTGTCTGCCACACTCCGAAAATTAGTAACGTTACACACTGATTTACTTCCTTTAATTGCTGTACTGGTGGAGAAGTGCACTTACATGGATGACTTTATTGCTTCTACGACAGACGAAACTGCTCTGTGCACAATACACAGAGACCTCACCGCACTCATGAACATGTACAAGCTTCCTATGTCGAAATGGGCTAGTAACTCTGAATCACTACAAGACTCATGGAAGGCTCTGAATATAGGGCCACATATACCAACAAACGTTCTTAGCACTGATTGGAACACCAAGTCTGAAGCCTTCTCTCACATCGCTGGTGATATATTGATTGGCTTTTTAGAGAAACCTAGTGACAAACGCCTAGTACTTCAGATTATTTCGAAATTCTACGACCCACTAGGATTGATCTCACCAGTCTTAATTGGCAAATTAATATTCCGGTATACTTGGTACAGAGGTATTGAATGGCTAGAAACACTTCCCTTCGACAATGATGGAAAATGGTCGTTATGGTGCTCCAATGCCTTTGCTGGCAGAACCTAGTGTTTACAGTGCACTATGTCTTCTGGTATGGGCTAGAGGAATGTTGTTACTTTCATTGATCTGTCTCTATCTTATCCTTGGCTTTGACTATATGAAAGTGACTGAGGTATGAGCGATGCTAGTAATGCCATTCCTTCTGCAGCCAGTCCCTGCTATGAATGGTGTGAAAATGTTGCAAATGATCTTTGCTCCAATACGGCTGATGATGACCCCTAGATGGGTCGAAACTAGTACCGTGTAATTTGTAATTTTGTGAATATATTTAGTATTGAAAAGGTGGAAACGTTTACGTTGTTATTATTATTACTTATATATTATTCTCAGTTCAATACGGACCAAAAACATGAAATTCATAATCATCAAGGATGGATAGGAGCTGTAAATTCACGATTTGAGACTTCTACATTAAATGTTTTATCTGATGCATCAGAACGAGCACATGGAGCTGCTATATTCCTGCGTACGGAATTAAACCATGACATGACAGTGCGACTAGTATGCAGCCAAGCTAGATTAGCACTGCTAAAGATCACTTTACCACGTCTGGAATCATTTGCAACGTTAGTGGGCGCGAGCCTTTTACAGTATTTCTGTAATGCCACAAATTATGATATTACAAAGGCAACAATGTGGACTGACTCCACTGTTACACTTACGAGGGAACGGTACGAAGTCGGACGGCGAATTTCGATTTGATTTTTACTTATTCGCGAAGGTCTTTTTAAGCTGAAACAGGTAGTGGAAGTCTAATTTTTCGCTGGTCTTTTTCAAGGGGGCATTTGGGGGCTCAAAGTTGGCGGTGCACGCCCTGAATTGTACAGTACATGCTGGCACACGTCAGCGCTCACTGCCAGCGGCTGCCCTGCCTCGCCTTCCCTCTCCACTCCTTCGGTTCCCCTCTGTCCCCCACCACATACGGCTGCCAACAGTTGTGTATATGAGACAACGAGTCCTATTCTATTCGGTCAAGTTCTCCACGACTGATGGCTATTCCACATACAGGAGATCGCATTGGATTTTTTACTTTGTTATGGCCGCTTGCAACATTATTGCAGCTCTTATTAATGCCTACGGTGTTAATATTCAGGAATCTACAGAGCTTTCTGATGAAGAGCAAATCATGTATAAACAAATAAAGACAAGGTTTGATGCAATTTTGGAGGGAAAATGCGAATTTATTCAGGAGGAAGAAGCCGTTTTCGTTGATTCTGAAGACGAAGATGGCGTTGAGGAGGGGACAACAACACCGAAAAAATGCAAACACTGAGATGAGTTTAACGAAGATAACAAGTCTTGTGGTGGCCGATGAAGGCCCTGTAAGTCAGCGGAAGATTATGATTCCGAATCATTGTTGGACATGTGTCAAAAATTAAAGGAACGAGGACCTATGTACGCCGTACGGAAGTATAAGAAGACTCGGAGACAAATTTATGGAATCGTCAACCACGTTGAACACAATGGAGAAATTAGGAAATGTGCGATGGTTCGAGCTTATATGAAAGAAGAGTTCACCAAGGCAAGGATGCGTTATTTATATGTCACAAAATCGGACATTGAGCGTTGGATTGGTGAGGATAGGGAGTTGTTTTGTCCCAAACACTCTCTCCAAAGAGAATCATACTTGGCAAACCTTAAAAGGCGTTTGAAAATTCGGTTCCGAAAAGTAACCAAACTAGTCAGTAAAACGTTTAAAACAGACGAAGAAGTACGACACGAAGTGGCTAAAATGTTTGTAACATTCATTAGTGAATTGTAAGAAAAGAAAGAGACCCTGGATGCCAATATCTGGAATTCGGACCAGTCCCGAGTTGAGTACGAAATGGCAACACAGAGAAGTTATGATTTTCGTGGTGTGAAAGACGTTCTTGCTACGCTTATTTGCCGAAATAGTTTTACGCACTCCCAGACAGTGCAATATCACATTTCTAAAGCCGGAGAAATGGGACATTTGTTCTTGATCGTTTCCCAAGAAATTAATGGAAAGTTTGGACCTAGAATACAAGAAAGTATCAAAGTCTACATGGATGCCTTTAAATATGTCGTAATTGATTGTTCATCTTCCGGGAAAATGGGGAAAGGGCATGTACGTGACTGGTTTCTAAACGTTTTCCATCCGCAATTACAGGAAGACGGAAGAAAGCTTTTTCTCATAGATTCATTCAGTGGCCAGGGCAAAAATGCACAACTTGAATCCCTGACGAACAAACATGTACAAATTGAATACATACCGAAAGGAACTACGTATCTTTGCCAGCCGTGTGGTCTTGGACTCTTCCGACAACTAAAATGTTCAGTCCGTCGAATGGAAAACATTTTCTGGGTAAGGAATTTACACGGCCAGTCAAAATTAAAACCCAAAAACAGACTTTTCATTATAACTAGTCAAATACTAGCGCATAACCAATTAAAAGGTGATTGTTTTGTACCAATGCTGAAATATGCTTGGAAAGCGGGTGGTTATTCCAGTACTGACAATATACCACAATTTCATACTGTCTCACAAACGAATTTTCATGATTTGACTGATACAAAGTGTGCTGGAAATGATTGTACCAATTTTTCGTTTATAAGGTGCGCACATTACTGTCTTGTGTTTTGTTATTCACATTTTGTGTTAGATTTTCACTATCATGCCATGAACAATGGACCAATGCCAGACTGTGTTAGAATAAAGTCATTTCTTAACACTTTGAATGTCATAAAGATGCAGATGATATTTGATTATGTATTATTTGTATGGCCTCTGTGGTGTAGTGGTTAGCGTGATTAGCTGCCACCCCCGGAGGTCCGGGTTCGATTCCCGGCTCTGCCACGAAATTTGAAAAGTGGTATGAGGGCTGGAACGGGGTCCACTCAGCCTCGGGAGGTCAACTGAGTAGAGGTGGGTTCGATTCCCACCTCAGCCATCCTGGAAGTGGTTTTCCGTGGTTTCCCACTTCTCCTCCAGGCGAATGCCGGGATGGTACCTAACTTAAGGCCACGGCCGCTTCCTTCCCTCTTCCTTGCCTATCCCTTCCAATCTTCCCATCCCTCCACAAGGCCCCTGTTCAGCATAGCAGGTGAGGCCGCCTGGGCGAGGTACTGGTCATACTCCCCAGTTGTATCCCCGACCAAGAGTCTGAAGCTCCAGGACACTGCCCTTGAGGCGGTAGAGGTGGGATCCCTCGCTAAGTCCGAGGGAAAAACCGAACCTGGAGGGTAAACAGATGATGATGATGATGATGATTATTTGTATGTTAAGTAGTGATTTGTAAACAATTTTTATTGCTTATTTATTCCATAATGAATTCATCTTTGTAAATAAAATGTCTCAACTAACGTCAGTCTTCACCCGCAGTCCCCTGTTTACAACTGTTGGCAGCCGTATGTGGTGGGGAAGAGAGGAGAACCGAAGGAGTGGAGAGGGAAGGCGAGGCAAGACAGCCGCTGGCTGTGAGCCCCGACGTGTGCCGGCATGTATTGTACAATTCATTGCGTGCACCGCCAACTTTGAGCTCCCAAATGGCCCCTTAAAAACGACCAGCGAAAAATTAGACTTCCACTACGTGTTTCAGCTTAAAAAGACCTTCACAAATATGCAAAAATCAAATCGAAATTCGCCGTCCGACTTCGTACCGTTCCCTCGTTAGTTCGATCAGCAGCAAACCTCATCGTTGGAAAACATTCGTTTGCAATCGCGTTACCGAGATCATCTCGTACACTTCACCATCACAGTGAATGCACTGCCCAGGACTTACAAATTCAGCAGATAATTTATCAAGAGGAATTCAAGCCCAAGACTTAAGTTCGACTGAAACATGGTGGTATGGTTCTACCTGGCTTTGAGCTTCACCACAGCACTGGCTTCAAGATTTCGTATCTGAGCTCAGTACACTCCCAGAATTTAGGACAAGTACTCATCAAACACTTGCCGTTACCATTCAAAATCCCCTTCTTTATATTCCCAAGTACAGTTCCTGCTTCAAACATGATTGTTAATAAAGGGTACAGATCTCTGCACATGGTTATGAGGGTATTGAGGGGTTGTAGTAAGGATGTAAAGAAGAGGGCATATAAGTCTCTGGTAAGACCCCAACTAGAGTATGGGTCCAGTGTATGGGACCCTCACCAGGTTTACTTGATTCAAGAACTGGAAAAAATCCAAAGAAAAGCAGCTCGATTTGCTCTGGATGATTTCCGACAAAAGAGTAGCGTTACAAAAATGTTGCAAAGTTTGGGCTGGGAAGAATTGGGAGAAAGGAGACGAGCTGCTCAACTAAGTGGTATGTTCCGAGTTGTCAGTGGAGAGATGGCGTGGGAGGACATCAGTAGACGAATAAGTTTGAGTGGTGTCTTTAAAAGTAGGAAAGATCACAATACGAAGATGAAGTTGAAATTCAAGAGGACAAATTGGGGCAAATATTCGTTTATAGGAAGGGGAGTTAGGGATTGGAATAACTTACCAAGGGAGATGTTCAATAATTTTCCAATTTCTTTGCGATCATTTAAAAGACCAGGAAAACACAGATAGGGAATCTGCCACCTGGGCGACTGCCCTAAATGCAGGTCAGTAGTGATTGATTCTCCGAACAACAGGATGGATTTTGTCGTTTCGTAAATAACATACGTAACAGAGAAATACGTTACAGAGAATTAACGGCTTCTGAATTGAAAACCAGTCGATATTATTACCTAATTCTTACAGCCCAACAAAAAAGCTTTCCTGAGGAGTATCGAGCTCTGCGGGAGCATTTACCACTGCTGAAGATCTCTAAAATCAAACGTTTCCAACTATTTCTTCTTTTTTTTCTAGTTGCTTTACGTCGCACCGACACAGATAGGTCTTATGGCGACGATGGGACAAGGAAGGGCCAGGAGTGGGAAGGAAGCGGCCGTGGCCTTAATTAAGGTACAGCGCCAGCATTTGCCTGGTGTGAAAATGGGAAACCACGGAAAACCATTTTTGGGGCTGCCGATAGTGGGGTTCGAACCTACTATCTCCCGAATACTGGATACTGGCCGCACTTAAGCGACTGCAGCTATCGAGCTCGGTCCAACCATTTCTGCAAGACAATATGATCCGTCTAGGAGGTCGACTTCAGTTCACTGAAACATCATTTAATGAGAGACACCCACTCCTTCTTGACGGCAATCATCACTTCTCTCGCTCATTGATCCGACAAATTCACATTAAACTGCATCACCTAGTACTGCTAGTAGTATTTTCGGAACTTCGGTCACAATTCTGGATCTTTCGAGCTTTACAGGCCATCAAGAAAGTTCTTCGAATGTGTTTACCATGCAAGCTCACGAATAACCCTCAAGGGCAAGCTCCTGAATCTTCATTACCAGCAGACCGCGTTCAGTACGCAACTCCATTTGAAGTCACAGGTTTGGATTTCGCTGGCCCGCTGTATGCAAAACAAGGAAACGCTGTACAAAAAGTGTATGTCTTATTACTCAATTGTGCCACTACTCGAGCTGTTCACTTGGAACTTACTTCCGACATGACTGTAGACAAATTCTTACTCGCCTTTCAACGCTTCACCAGTCGTGGAGGAATTCCGCACACGGTATATTCAGACAACGCCACAATCTTACATGTAGCCAATAAAGAACTCCGAGAAGTAACTACTATCGTTCAACAAAACGAAACTTCCCAATACTTCGCAACTAATGGAATTAACTGTAAATTCATTGCTCCACGTGCTGCTTGGTGGGGAGGATGGTGGGAGCGTATGATTGGCACAGATAAGCGGTGTATTAGAAAGGTCTTAGGACGCAGACAAGGGGACCATGAAACACTGAACACAATTCTGGCAATAAATTCACGTCCATTACGGCAGGATGAAGGCCCTACCACTTTAACTTCTGCTCACTTCCTAAACCTCGGAAGACGATTGTCTTTATCCCACTGGACCTGAACCACTTCTGCACAAAGACTTGAAACTACAATTCAGACTTCAGTAACAGGCAACAAACGATCTTACAAAAAGATTGACCAACTAATATATCTTGGAACTGAGAAACTACCATTATGTGCGGCAGACACATGGAAGAGCAGTTTCCTTACGACTGGGAGCTGTAGTTGTTCTACAAAATGACTCACACCGCCGTCATATGTGGGACAAAGCATTCATCCAAGAGTTACGACGAGGACGAGATGGCCACCTCAGGACGCTGATACTCCGTACGACTGACGGACGTCAGATTACACGTCCAGTGCAGCTGGTCATCCCACTGGAGGTCGACCAGGGTGGAGAGGATGTGGGAGTTTGAAACTGATCCATTTTTGCATTCTCTCTGACTGTGACTTGTGCTCTCTGAACGTCTAGGACCATTATTAGGACACGTTGAACCGGGCGAGTTGGCCGTGCGCGTAGAGGCGCGCGGCTGTGAGCTTGCATCCGGGAGATAGTAGGTTCGAATCCCACTATCGGCAGCCCTGAAGATGGTTTTCCGTGGTTTCCCATTTTCACACCAGGCAAATGCTGGGGCTGTACCTTAATTAAGGCCACGGCCGCTTCCTTCCAACTCCTAGGCCTTTCCTATCCCATCGTCGCCATAAGACCTATCTGTAACGGTATGACGTAAAGCCCCTAGCAAAAAAAAAAGACACATTGATGTATCATCTGTAATATATAGATTAATTGAAATGAAAATGGTAGTACATAGTTGACCGGAAGTGATCGCCTTTCCATTGAATCTATTCGCTACAGTCGGTGTTGCAGAATACGACTTGAACTGGAGGTCTCGTAGTACTATCACGATATCAACATTCACGTAAAACGTCTTAATAATAAAAATAATAATAACTGCCTTAAACTATATAAGGTTTTAAGCAGTTATAGGGGCAACATTTTCATCCTCCACTCAGCCGTATGTAGCCATCCTGTAACAACAAACATAGCCTCAAAGCTGTTCAGACAAATATCTAATATTCTGGTGAAATGAATCAAAATTCGCTCGGATTTTGAAGAATAGAATGCCGGTCTCGCAGTGTAGGGAAAGCGTGCCGGCCTTTTACCCGGAGGCCTCGGGTTTGATTCCCGGTCAGATCAGGGTTTTTGCTTCTGTCTGAGGGCTGGTTCGAGGTCCTTGGTTTCGTTTCGTTTCGTTTCGTTTCGTTTGGTTTGGTTTGGTTTGGTTTGGTTTGGTTTGGTTTGGTTTGGTTTGGTTTGGTTTGGTTTGGTTTGGTTTGGTTTGGTTTGGTTTGGTTTGGTTTGGTTTGGTTTGGTTTGGTTTGGTTTGGTTTGGTTTGGTTTGGTTTGGTTTGGTTTGGTTTGGTTTGGTTTGGTTTGGTTTGGTTTGGTTTGGTTTGGTTTGGTTTGGTTTGGTTTGGTTTGGTTTGGTTTGGTTTGGTTTGGTTTGGTTTGGTTTGGTTTGGTTTGGTTTGGTTTGGTTTGGTTTGGTTTGGTTTGGTTTGGTTTGGTTTGGTTTGGTTTGGTTTGGTTTGGTTTGGTTTGGTTTGGTTTGGTTTGGTTTGGTTTGGTTTGGTTTGGTTTGAGGAAATAGATGTAGAATATCGGCCAACATTTAGAATTATCCCTCGGTGCTACAGCAGTGGGTGGGTTTAGGCCCGTCTGAATTGTAAGTGTCATATGATCCTAATCCTTCAAATTCCATTGCTTAATGGCTAAAATCCTAAATAATAATCTTCTTCTCATTGAGTGATGTTATAACGAATATTCTCTCGCCTTGTCCACTACACTGTGCTGAGTAGTTCTAATCAATTTTATCAGGACCCAGCCATCTTTTGCCTAGTAATGTAACCTCATCACTTTCGTTTTAATACTTTTTTAGACACTTATGTCATTTTCCTATCTGCAGTGCCCTTCATCTAAAACTATGTTCTGTTTTTAAATTGTGAGGGTTTTGTAACAGTATGTTTTCCTTGAGGACCATCAGATTATAACGTTTTCCGAAGATCTTCGCCAGGAATTTACATCCTCTCTATCTCATCCTAGTGAGTGAGGACAGATGTCTTGGGTATAGAACTTCAGCACGTACACACTACTGTGGTGTAGTAGCGATACTTGGTTTGCTATGAGATTGATTTGGAATGATAAATGGATTTATGGTGGTAAAAATATGTTTCCATGCGTTTGGGCTGATATTTCAAGGCTTCTTTATTTGATGCCTCTCCAAGATCCTTAAAATGAAGACAAGATTTGATTTTTGCATATTTGGTATCTAGAAATGCGGAGGTATTATGATGGTCAGATAATTTCTAAAGGAAGTATTATTATTATTATTATTATTATTATTATTATTATTATTATTATTATTATTATTATTATTATTATTATTATTATTATTATTATAGAGGGGTACACCTTCCCCGGCTAGTTAAACTGCGAGCCTTATCAAAAGCCATCTATTTAAACAAACTTGAACTTTTGAACTACAAGAAACTTCGGTCTTGAACTGTTAGATGTCTCTACCATCGGTTTATTTGCTCCCTCTAGCGGGATAGACTCTAATTATTTCATAAAGAAATGTTTATTTTTTATGTTTACAAACCTGGTTCTGAGGATTGTTTTTTTAATGTTCCGAAGTTGTCAACAATTCTGCTGGTTCCTCCTCGATTGTAATCAACCTATCAAAAACTTGGAAATATTTCCTCTATCTAATTAAAAGCGGGTGTGTGTGTGTAGGAATCCAGCCTATCAGTAAAGAGTTCTGGAATCTTCCCCTTGTGGTACTATAGAAGCAGGGCACTCTGGGGTCGTCTGATCTGAATTGCTCAGTCTTGGGAGTGCATCGTATCTGAAGGGGGCAGGGACGATCCCCACGTGAGGCAGATCCAGCGGCACAAGGTAATGGCAGAATATACTTAGATATGTGATAGACCCGGCGAACAGTTTGAGGGGAAGGTTTCAATCTCTTTTAATTTAGTGAAAACTGGTGGTTTAAATGTGGAATTTTGGCAAGTCGATGGACTCTGTTTTATTCCCTATTGGGAAATGTGTAACGTAAAGGAACGAAGAGTGTTGACCCTCTACCGTATCCCATTCAAACTTGCATAGGGTGACTAAAGTTTCAAAACCTCTAGAATTTGTAAATCTTTTTGGCATTAATGTTTCTCATGTAGTCACGCCAGTGCAGTATAGGATTACACTCTGTATCTTTGAGCCATAAGCCAACTTAGGGTTTTAACCATTTCTAGCAGTGCAGGTGTTTTGCCTCCTTGCAGTTTGTTTATGGCCGGTTATGTGCAACCGTTTCCTTTTTTCATTAAGGCCATTTAGTATGGGCAATTATGCCCCTGTTTATTCGGTAACTGTTTCTGCTTTTTGGTTCCATTTAAGAACAGTGCTTCGTGTCAATGTAATTGTGAAGTAATTAATTAACACTCTGAAGTGAGGTCACCCGATGGGTTTCCTAGTGTAAATTCTGATTAGCAAAGGAAACTGCTTGCCTCTGCGAGGCTAGACTATGGTGTAGCTGGGACACAGACTCTACGAAGTGTACCTTCCCGGAGCATTTCTTGCTCTTATAAAATATTGTACCTGGCAAGAGCAATTTGGTTCTTTTCTACATAAATTAACTATTGTAATTCTCTCAAATTTTTGTACCTGATGTTTGGATTTTGTAAGTCCCCCTATATTGCTAGAACTGACAATCTCATTAATAACTTATTCTATTGTTTGTTGTTCATTTACATGTTATAACTCGCAATTTTAAACTAGAAAAAAGAACAGGAAAGAAATAAAAATTCCAAATGTGTTATATTAAAAGTTGCTCTAAGTAATTCTTTGTCCAACCATTCAATCCAGGCGCTTCCTAATCCTCTGTGACCCACGGAAATCCCGGAACAATTATTTGATTACTATTATTATTATTTCTTTCGTTTCGGCCAGCTATGGGCAACGGTATTTAAAACGTTTTCTGTCTAGAACTTGACACTCGCCCAATACTCCCGCATCCTTCTGCGGTGAACTTCTTCCCGTTCTTCGGTCCACGTCTTGCCTGTCTTCATTTTAGGTTTTGTTCGAAAACTCTGTAGACCTTCTTCTTATTTAAAGGGTCACGTTGCCAGACATCATCACGTATGATCACCACTTCTTGTAAATCCTTTTCCACCTCGGTGAACCAGACCCCTTTAGTTTTCTTATCCAGAAAGTAGGCAGATATTATTATTATTATTATTATTATTATTATTATTATTATTATTATTATTATTTCCGTTTTAAAACACCAGCCACTTACCCTCTCACATCCACTAAGTGGTAGAATTTGTTAGTTATATAAGTTTTTTCCAGATACTCATCAAAAAACCTACTCGACAGGGAATCAACAATCATTCTTTCACTCTCGTTATTTTTCCGGACTTGGGACCAGCACTGTGTTGTTCGGTGTCTTTTTGTTTTAGTATCCATACTAATAAATACTGACATACTGAGGTACGGTGTAGAATATCCTCTTCCACTGACATTTGCCCTGAGATGACCTTCCCTTAAACCACGTAACAAATTCCAGCGTGAATGCGCAAATGATTGTCTCCACTCGGTGACCCACGTCAGTTAATAACACGCATGACTTGCCACATCTTTGTCCCTTGTTTCGTCAGCCGTAGGTTGACCTCTGGAGATAATGCTATCTCCTGGCTAATGTTTGCATGCTCCTCAACATACATCGTCCGTCGGCAGCAGTATCGCTCAAATGTATGCTTGGCTTTTAAGGCGATCCGCTACCTTTAAGCGTCAGCTATAATAGTCGATCCTTGAAACGGATTTCCACATCTCGTCATCTCAACTAAAAACATATAGAATGAATGAAAAGCCTACAATTCTTGTTTTATCCTTATAAAGTACCACATACACAATTATAATTTTAAAAGCCCGTGCTGCAACAACACGTTAAGACTTCAGTCTGCCAAGATGACTGCTGCCCAGCCAGATGACTAGAAGTTTCCGGAATGCCACTGGATCTTTATAAATCCATTTATCCTTAACCGTATTCCTTGGCTTTTCTTGGTCGCATTCACTGCCTCTCGTATCACATGTTTCCTCAATTGATCTCACTAGGCTGAGAGAACCTCCTCTGCTGGGCTGAGTGGCTCAGGCGGTTGAGGCGCTGGCCTTCTGACACCAACGTGGCAGGTTCGATCCTGGCTCAGACCGGTGGTATTTGAGGGGAAGAACAATATGATGAAACTCCGTTTTAACCAAAGAAGATGAGACAATGTCGCAGTATTTAGTAGATACATTAGAGTCCGATGCAGAAATAATACATACGCAGACTTTAGATATCTGACACAGTGTTAGTGCCCGACGAATACCAATCTCCATCAGGAAAATCTGCTTCATCTTCATCAAAACAGGAATCAGAATCAGAAGGTCCACAAAGCCCGGTAAAAACAGAGTAGAATTGTCATTGGAAGAAAAAAGAAATATTATAAACGCATGGTTGAGTGAAAAACGAAAGCCAAAGCAAACATTTCCTCACTTATCATGGAACTATATGAAAAACAGATATCCTCGATTGAAGCACGAGACGCAGTTGTACCGTTTTAAGGAAGATATTACAAAAGCGGATTATATCGGCAAGCCATCTTCTAGTTTAACAGTCACAAATAAATTTGAGCAGTTGTAAAAGTTGGTGTTTACTATATATATGCAAGCTCGCGCAAACAACTTGATATTGCACGATATAAACTTATAAAAATGGGCCCATGTAGAAGCCAAATTACTTGATTTACCTTTGTCATAAAGTGAAACATGGATATGGAATTTCAAGCACGATTTTCACATAGGATCACGAAAAATGACTCAGTTTGTCACGCGAAAAGAAGGCGAAGAATAAAAAGATGAAACTACTAACAACATACTGCATTCCTGGAGAGAAGAGACAATGTTGCTTATAGTGCAGTATGGTGCTTACAATGTGTATAATGCTGATCAATCTGGCATCAATAAAGAATCGCATTCCGGGAGAACACTCGCACGCCGTGGTAAGACGATAGTGTGTGGTGTCGCACAGACACATTCATTCACAATTATGCCAGTTGTATCATGCAAGGGACGTGTCCTTCCCTGGCTGTTTATCGCACTGCAGGAATGAAATGAAATGGCGTATGTTAGTGCCGGGAGTGTCCGAGGACATGTTCGGCTCGCCAGGTGCAGGTCTTTTGATTTGATTTGAGGCCTTTAGGCGACCTGCGCGTCGGGATGAGGATGAAATGATGATGAAGACAACACATACACCCAGCCCCCGTGCCATTGGAATTAACCAATTAAGGTTAAAATCCCCGACCCGGCCGGGAATCGAACCCAGGACCCTCTGAACCGAAGGCCAGTACGCTAACCGTTCAGCCAGCGAGTCGGACACTCTAGGAATCAAAGCCACCAAGTCAAGCGTTCCAGCAGGGTATATTTAAACCCTCTAATTTAATTGTGCAGTGGTCGAAAGAAATTTTTCGTATAATTCTGGTGTTGACATTTTTAGCTCACACTTGTCCACAAAGATAATAATTTAATACATTAAGTACTTTCAGTAAATAACTACAGTATGAACCTGAAAAGTTAAAAGTGCAAATCATTCCATCGAAACCAACTTCTGAATTACAACCTTTAGACAGGCATTTTTCCGAATGTTCAAAATAATGGACCGAGATATCTGTGATTTCATTGTGTTCACTAATATCGGTGTAAATTTGCAACAGGGTAACAATATTATCAAACGCATGTCATTGATCCGCAATCAAAAATGTTCTCCGTGCTTCCGTTTGTCACATATACATGGATGGAAATTAGCGGGCCTAATTAGCACGAATGAAACTTTTGAAAATTGTACAGACTATTGTATAAGGAAAGGAATTGGTACTTGCGAATTCTAATGGAGGATAATAATAATAATAATAATAATAATAATAATAATAATAATAATAATAATAATAATAATAATAATTGTGATCAGCTTTCTTCACTTAATGCAGCTGGTGCAAGAAGCTATTATGTTTCGAACATTTTTTTCTGAATATCCATTATCATTCACAGGAGACTGAATATGTTGAAGGGGATTAAACATGACTGCCACATTATTGGTTAGTATGTAATTGTTTAACCAGTACATACTCATACATACAGTGTTTAAATGTTTACGTCGAATATTTTTATCCCTCACGCGATTACAACACAACCGCAGGTTAGTATTTAATTGTGTCTTTAAAATATCTATATATTAATTTTTTTATGAAAACTAAAGTCAGTCAGTCTGGCAATTCTATCCGGTCGATTTCCTTCATTCATTTTTAACTGAAAGGCATTCATGCACAGATTTGTCATCAGGTACTATAAATCACTTAACTTCCGCCTTCCTCAAATTATTTTATTTTTTCGATTTTTGTCTCTTTGAAGCAATCATATCTTTGGTTCTAATTGAGGTACGGAGTATAGTTTGACCTAAGAACACTCAGTGGATCAAGCTATTTCATTTCAGCTCTTAACTATTCAAATTGGTTGATTCTGAGGAAAGTTATGAGTGCACATTCAATTTGACATCTCATTTCTTCAACATTTTTTCTCATTGAAGCAATCATATCCTTCGTTCTAACTGAGGTGTGCAGTTCGTTTTGGTCTAAAAACACTCGGTGGATCAAGCGCTTTCTTTTGAGGTAATGACTACTTAAATTGGTAGATTCTGAGAAAAGTTATGAGTTTATTTGTCTCCATGGAACGTTTAATTCAATTTCTTTGTGTGATGTATTTTCAAGTGTTTTTTGACATAATATTACATTCTATTACCACAGCAGATCATGCGCTTTATTTCATTAACTCGAAACATCCGTGAGGATAGTAACGAACAACACCATACTTTGTACATTGCGGGCGGAGCCAGCGGGAAACTGCTAGTGTATAAATTAATTACTGCGTTATGATTTAAAAGAAATGAATATGTAGTTTAACAGGCGTACAATCTTCACATGGTTCATTGCACTCACTGCGCTCTCTCTCTCTCTCTCTCTCTCTCTCGCCCGCTTCTCCTTACATCGCTCCAACAGTTCAAAATAACTTCACTCCGATTGCACACTGGCGACCCCCACCCGCACACCTTTACCACCCTATAACTCGTAGATACACGCACGATAAGATGTAATATTCGAGGGTTTTACATATTTCAGTATGCTCTTTCAGATAGTGCATAAATCGATTTCATGTTTTCTTAACATTTATTGATGGTCCCTTGTAAGAAACCACTTGACGACAAACGAGTGCTCCCTATCGCCCAACACCAGAAACTAACTTCCTGAAAGCACGGCCGACTGGATCATCCTCTGTGCTCGAGTTAGCTAGAGCGACGCATTAAGTCGGCCGTGCTGAAAGTTAGAAATGGTTTCACACAAAAGTTAAGTTTAAACGGGCCGTGATTCTAGGACGGAATAACGCTGTAAGTTTAGAATCGCTTTAAATTTCACTGCCAGACATCTGTACCAGTATTCGTTCCCGCATAGAGACGAGCTTTTGAAATATGTTAAGAATCCTACCTTACAGAATGAGACATCGCACGCACCAGTTACATTACCACGCTAGCGCGTTCCCATACAATCTGTAAATGCATGAGGATTATAACCATAATATGATGGGAGTGATGGAGTGTCCGCCTCCGTAGCGTAACGGTTAGTGTTATTAGCTGCCGTCCTCGGAGGCCCGGATTCGATTCCCGGTACTGCCAGACATTTAAGAGTGGCAGGAGGGCTGGTATGTGGTTGAAATGGCACATGCAACTCGCCTCCATTGAGGGTGTGCCTGATAAGAGCTGCACCACCTCAAGATGAGGACACGAGTTTACTTCACTTTTAGTGATGGGGTTGGTGTGAGTTATTATGGGAAGTACAACTTGAAAGCCATCCACTCTTTTACACAATAAATGTTTTATACACTGACTGACAGAGCAAATGCAACACCAAGAAGGAGTGGTCAGAACTTTATGCCAATTGCAGGGTAGACTGACGTCACTGAGGTATGCTCATGATGTGAAATGCGCCGCTGTGCTGCGCACGTAGCGAACGATAAATGGGACACGGCGTTGGCGAATGGCCCACTTCGTACCGTGATTTCTCAGCCGACAGTCATTGTAGAACGTGTTGTCGTGTGCCACAGGAAACGTGTATAGCTAAGAATGCCAGGCCGCCGTCAACGGAGGCATTTCCAGCAGACAGACGACTTTACGAGGGGTATGGTGATCGGGCTGAGAAGGGCAGGTTGGTCGCTTCGTGAAATCGCAGCCGATACCCATAGGGATGTGTCCACGGTGCAGCGCCTGTGGCGAAGATGGTTGGCGCAGGGACATGTGGCACGTGCGAGGGGTCCAGGCGCAGCCCGAGTGACGTCAGCACGCGAGGATCGGCGCATCCGCCGCCAAGAGGTGGCAGCCCCGCACGCCACGTCAACCGCCATTCTTCAGCATGTGCAAGACACCCTGGCTGTTCCAATATCGACCAGAACAATTTCCCGTCGATTGGTTGAAGGAGGCCTGCACTCCCGGCGTCCGCTCAGAAGACTACCATTGACTCCACAGCATAGACGTGCACGCCTGGCATGGTGCCGGGCTAGAGCGACATGGATGAAGGAATGGCGGAACGTCGTGTTCTCCGATGAGTCACGCTTCTGTTCTGTCAGTGATAGTCACCGCAGACGAGTGTGGCGTCGGCGTGGAGAAAGGTCAAATCCGGCAGTAACTGTGGAGCGCCCTACCGCTAGACAACGCGGCATCATGGTTTGCGTATGATTCCACGTCACCTCTAGTGCGTATTCAAGGCACGTTAAATGCCCACCGCTACGTGCAGCATGTGCTGCTGCCGGTGGCACTCCCGTACCTTCAGGGGCTGCCCAATGCTCTGTTTCAGCAGGATAATGCCCGCCCACACACTGCTCGCATCTCCCAACAGGCTCTACGAGGTGTACAGATGCTTCCGTGGCCAGCGTACTCTCCGGATCTCTCACCAATCGAACACGTGTGGGATCTCATTGGACGCCGTTTGCAAACTCTGCCCCAGCCTCGTACGGACGACCAACTGTGGCAAATGGTTGACAGAGAATGGAGAACCATCCCTCAGGACACCATCCGCACTCTTATTGACTCTGTACCTCGACGTGTTTCTGCGTGCATCGCCGCTCGCGGTGGTCCTACATCCTACTGAGTCGATGCCGTGCGCATTGTGTAACCTGCATATCGGTTTGAAATAAACATCAATTATTCGTCCGTGCCGTCTCTGTTTTTTCCCCAACTTTCATCCCTTTCGAACCACTCCTTCTTGGTGTTGCATTTGCTCTGTCAGTCAGTGTACTTAGCCACTTCGTCTCAAACAAGCAATTTTTGAACATACCATTTTTTTTAAAGGAGTCATATTTTACGACAAATCCTCTAGGCTCTGTATTTAAGAAAACACCTAGATCATTATCTAATTCCATATACAATACAGACACTGGAAATAAAATATAATTATTTTGAATTTGAACAGATATTAAATGGCATCGCACGTCCGACTTCGGATGAATGGTGAGCGTTGAGACCGTCGGTTCGGAGGTTCCAGGGTTCGATTCCCGGCCGGATTAGGGACTTTACTCGCGGGTGATTAATTCTTCTGGCTCGGCGACTGGCTGTTTGTGTTTGTCCCATATTCATATTCACACAACACATCCCACTACCAACCACCACAGAAATACGTAATAGTGATTACACCCCTCCACATAGGGTTGGCGCCAGGAAGGACAGCCGGCCGTAAAACAGGGAACATGTGCGACACAGTTCGCACCCACGACCCCGCAAGGTGTGGGAAAACTGCTAGAAGAAGAATACGAAGAATTAAATCGTATTGCACTTGTCAAGGCGATTTGCTGACCATCTAAATGGTCACAGAAATCAGAATCTCATGTAGTCAGCTTAACGGCTCGCTGTAGTATTGCTTGGTATTCGATACCGAGTTCGCTACCTCTCATATCAACCAACAACTCTCACACTGGTAAGGTTGTTGCAATCCTCAGGCCAGAAATAAAATGAGGGGAATGAGCTGGCAATCAAACCACTTATTTCTTGGGTTGAAGGAGGTAAACTGTAATTACATAGTAAAAACTCTTTTTTACTGTAAATATGTAACAAGAACAAACTTTAACACGAATCATCACTCACTATTTCCCGAAGAAACTGTCAGCTGTCAGAGAAGGAGGAATATAAAGGATTCGTACGCTGCTGTAGATACATCGATGATGAAGTCTAGATAGCATTACTCAGATTAAACACACTGAGAGTTATTTCTCCAACACTCAATTGTAGGATTCCAGCAAGATAAAGCAGATATCTTGGATTAAGGAGGTCAAATGGATGGTATCGCGATTGAGGTGTCTAAGGTATTGGATAGGGTGGAATATGGGAAACTATTGGCAAAAATGAGTGCAATTGAACTAGACAAAAGAGTGACTGAATGGGTGGCTATATTTCTAGAAAAATAGGTCTCAGTGTATTAGAGTAGGCGAAGCTTTATCTGACCCTGTAATAATTAACAGGGGAATTCCTCAAGGCAGTATTATTGGACCTTTCTGTTCTATTATATTTATAAATGATATGAGTAAAGGAGTGGAAGCAGATATAAGCTTTTTTGCGGATGATGATATTCTGTGTAGAGTAATAAATAAGTTGCAAGATTGTGAGCAAGTGCAAAATGAGCTCGATAGTGTTGTGAGATGGACAGTAGGCAATGGTATGATGATAAACGGGGTTAAAAGTCAAGTTGTGAGTTTCACAAATAGGAAAAGTCCTCTCAGTTTAAACTACTGCGTTGATGGGGTGAAAGTTCCTTATGGGAATTCCTTAGAGGGTACATTGTAAGTAACTAGGTGTTACTGTAAGGAAAGATCTTCATTGGGGTAATCACGTAAATGGGATTATAGATAAAGAGTACAGTTCCCTGCACATGGTTATGAGGGTATTTAGGGGTTGTAGTAAGGATGTAAATGAGAATGCATATAAGTACCTGCTAAAACCCCAACTAGAGTATGGTTCCAGTGTATGGGACGCTCACCAGAATTACTTGATTCAAGAACTGGAAAAAATCCAAGGAAAAGCAGCTCGATTTGTTCTGGGTGATTTCCGTTAAAAGAGCAGCGTTACAAAAATGTTGCAAAGTTTGAGCTGGGAAGACTTGGGAGAAAGGAGACGAGTTGCTCGACCAAGTGGTATGTTCCGAGTTGTCAGTGGAGAGATCGCGTGGAATGACAGTGGTAGACGAATAAGTTTGAGTGGTGTATTTAAAGGTAGAAAAGGTCACAATGTGAAGATACAGTTGAAATTCAAGACCACAAATTGCGGCAAATATTAGTTTACAGAAAGGGGATTCAGGGATTGGAATAACTTACCGAGGTAGATGTTAAATAAATTTCCAATTTACTTGCAATCATCAAGAAAAGGCTAAGAAAACAACCGATAAGGAATCTGCCACCTGGGCGACTGCCCTAAATGCAGATCAGTAGTGATTGATAAACTTGAATATGGCGAACGATTCGGTTCACCCCGAAGCCTGTAATTAAGTAATCACAATTGTCGGACCAGACGATGACTTATCTTCACCAGTCAGACCATAAACCAGCATGATTGCCTACCATTCGGACCCCACATTATCACACAAACTAGGTAATTTTTTATTTCGTTACGAAATAAACATTACCATATACGCATGCAGTTAGCAGAAAGCGATCATAGTAATAAATCAAACTACGACAATCATCATGTTAATGATGGAAATCAAACGAATCATTAGCCTCTTAATCCCTGCTCGTCATTCCAAAACACCAATGTGCTGGCATTCGTTTCCAGCCCACGAGGTACTATCATTAATTGCTGTTCATCTATTCGATTAATTCAGCTACTCGATTCTAAATAGATTATCAAACAATGACCTAATAGAGTGTTGTCTCTTCTTCTTCTTCTTCTTCTGCTTAGACAATATAGCGCTGACTTTTTGATTGTATATCCAAGTTGCGGAACTTGATATTGTCTAAATCTGGTGGTGTTCGAAGGTGCTCAAATACACCGGTAGATTTAGCAGCGTCCGCCTCTGTGGTGTAGTGGTTAGCATGATTAGCTGCCACCCACGGAGGACCGGGTTCGATTTCCGGTTCTGTCACGAAATTTGAAAAGTGGTACGAGGGCTGGAACGGGGTCCACTCATCCTCGGGTGGTCAACTGAGTAAAGGTGGGTTCGATTCCCACCTCAGCCATCCTGGAAGTGGTTTTCCGTGGTTTCCCACTTCTCCTCCAGGCAAATGCCGGGATGGTACCTAAAGGCCATCCCTCTTCCTTGTCTATAGCTTTCAATCTTCCCATCCCCCGCCAAGGCCCCTGTTCAGCATAGTAGGTGAGGCCACCTGGGCGAGGTACTGGTCATTCTCCCCAGTTGTATCCCCCGACCCAATGTCTCACGCTCCAGGACACTGCCCTTGAGGCGGTAGAGGTGGGATCCCTGGCTGAGTCCGAGAGAAAAACCAACCCTGGAGGGTAAGCAGATTAAGAAAGAAAGATTTAGCAGTAGATAACAAAACTCCTGTGGGACGTAAAATCATTATTATATTATTGCTATTTGTCTTACATAGCAACGACAAAGACAGTTCTTATGGCGACTATAGAATAGGGAAGAAAGTGACCGTGTGAAAACGAGAAACCACGAAAAACTATCTTTAGGACTGCCGACAGTGGGCAATATGGAAATGAAAATTCGTGTTAAGATGACCACAAACACCCAGCTAAAATGTGGCTAAAATCCCTGGCCGGACGGGAATCGAACCTAGAGCTCTTTGAACCGAAGGCCTCTACGCAGACCATTCATCCAAGTCGGTACTTCTTGGAAGGGACTTGTGAGTCAGCCGACTGGGGAACTCCCAGCCGTCTTGGAGGGCATGGCTGTCATTTCCGTGTATTGTTCTCGTCAGCTGGCTTATCTGCGAGTTTCTTGGAGATACAAAGGAAACGTTCCGCCTCTAACCACCTCGCGAATATTCTAGTTGACTTCACCCGAGCCATAAAAAGGGTGGCTAGCCGCGGACAGTCAGTCAGTGTTGGGCTCCGTGTTGGAGTCAGTATTGGGCTCCGTGATGGAGTCAGTGTTGGACTCCGTGGTTGAGTCAGTGTTAGACTCGGGGTCAGTGTTGGGCTCCGTGGTGGAGTTAGTGTGAAACTCAGTGAGTTGGGGCTCGGTGGCTGGGCTGAGGGCGACAAAGGAGTTGGCTGTCGCTAGAGTCTCATCGAGGTCTGAACGAGGACCTGTTGTTGTGGTATCGGAGATTCCAGTGAGTAGATGGGCTGAAGATGCCGTACGGAACGGGAGACTGTGTACTACCTATGAGTACTGTGTGTTTGTGTAGTTCTGTGGACTGAGTATCGCCGTGAGTGAGCGAGGGAAGCCCCTATCGTGTGAGGATAAATGGACCTGTGTTAATATTCGCTGTTATGAGTATCATCCTACTGTTCACTTTTGAGCTATTTAGTTGTTCACTGCATGTTACTTTGTGAATTACTAGACTGCCTCTGGATTCAAACCAAGGCATAGTCATCGTGTATTGTGTAGACCGTAGCCCTGTGTTCAAATCCAGCGGTCTACACACAGCTGCTGTATGAGGTGTGAAAGCAAGGGTTAGCCGTCGCCAGGCAATAGCAAGGGGCCAGACCGCCTACTGTGTCATAAGGAAGAGAGACTTGTAAATAGACAGTAATTAGTGTGGCCATTCATGGTTGATTAGACTTTTGAGTGTCTGTTTGCATGGATTGAGTCATCCTGAAATAAATTAGAATAAGAAAATAGACTGAGTTTTATTCGTAAGAACATGTACATTTAAATCCATATTTATCTTTGAGCAGGCTTCATTTCTATCTATTGTTACAGGTAACTCTCCTTCTTCTTCTCTCGCCCTACTGCACTGGTGCGAACCGTGTCGCGCACACTTTCTTGGTCCTGTTTTACGAACGAATTCCCTTAACGACGTCAACAGTACATGGAGGGATATATCCATTAATGCGCTCTTGTAGGGTGGTAGTGGTGTGATATGCTGCGTGTATAGAAAAAGGAGTGTAGTCTTACTGTTACATACACCAGGTCCTTGGACCATAGTAATTTACTAGATGCTGCTGAATACCCCGAATCTAATCGGGACTCAATGGCCTGAGAGGTGCGACGACCACCATTCAGCCATGGAGCTGGGAGCTGAATATATCTTTGTATAGGTTACTCTATGGTGTGGTTGTTAATGCGATTAGCTGCCAGTCCCAGAGTCCCGGGTTCGAATCCCGGCTTTGCCACGGAATGTAAAAAGTGGTACGAGGGCTGGTACGGGGTCCACTCAGCCTCGCGAGGTCAACTGAGTATAGGGGGGATATGATTCCCACCTCAGCCATCTTGGAAGTGGTTTTCCGTGGTTTCCCACTTCTCCTCCAGGGAAATGCCTGAATGGTACCTAAATGAAGGCCACGGGGGCTTCATTCCCTCTTCCTTTCTATCCCTCCCGATTTTTACCATCACCCACAAAACCCCTGTTCAGCATAGCAAGGGAGCCCACCTGGTCGAGGTACTGGTCCTCCTATGCCTGAAGTCTCACGCTCCAGAACACCCACCTTGAGGCGGTAAAGGTGGGATTCCTCGCTGAATGTGAGGGAAAAACCAACCCTGGACGGTAAACAAATTAAGAAGGAAAGAAAAAACGAAGGAAAGAAAGAAAATATTCAATTAATGAGACATTTTACGTCTCACTATCTACTTTTACAGTTTTCGAAGACGCCGAGGTGCTGGAATTCCCTCGGCGAAGAGTTCTTTTACGTGAAGCTGGCGAATCTGAGCACCTGCAAATACCACCGGAACGAGCTCGTATTGCTATTTCCTTTACGCCGCACCGACAGACAGGTCTTATGGCGACGATGGGACAGGAAAGGGCTAGAAAGTGGGAAGGAAGCGGCCGTGGCCTTAATTAACGTACAGCCCCAGCATTTGCCAGGTGTGGAAATGGGAAACCACGAAAAACCTTCTTCAGGGCTTCCGACAGTGGGATTCGAACCCACTATCTCCTGGATGCGAGATCACAGCTGCACGCCCCTAACCGCACGGCCAACTCGCCCGATGAGCTCGTATTGAACCCGCATATTCTTTTCTCAGAGAGCCAGTGCTGTACCATATGAGCCATTCATCCCATAATTTGAAATTGACCTGTTTTTTTTTTTTTAACCCATGCGGAACACTATGGACTGTAAGTGACACCTTTGTAGGTTGCACTGAAACATACCATTCGTGATGTAATATGAGTTAGCCTTGACAGTAAAATGGCAGTGCGTAACGCAGCTTTGCGCAAGTCTACTCTGTGACTAATAGATGATTCTAGTATGGTGTGACCGAACGTCTGATGATGTAAACATATGTACACACTGCCAGTAGAGATTAACATTGGTCTGCAAAACACCACCGTTAGTTATCATATCTGTAAAGAAAGGGCACCGGCAACGAGGCGCCTCCAGAACAAAGTTTTTTCGAAGACACGACATTCAGCATTGCCTAGTTAGAATTAAAAAGAAGAAGAGCAAGAAGAAGAACCTATTATGGTGCAGATCGTTTGAAGTGATATCATTTAGGCTGCACCCATAATACTTTCTGTACAAGCCTATTATGTTTGTTATTCCGATTGTGCTGCCATCTAGCAACGAAAGCTGAATTCTACAGAAACTAAGGTCGATATAATTTAATTTTGTCGGATAACACTGAGTGCGCCACCAGAGATCATGAAATGCCAACAGTAGTCACATAGAGTGCTTAAGATTTCTGATCTTCCTTCAAAAACCGACTACGTCAGCCGGGATTGAACCGCTGAACTTGTGATCATTAGTCGGACACACTACCACGAATTCATCGAGACAATAATAATTGCACCGGGCGGTACACCTCCACGCCGCTAATTTAAAAATTGCGCCAGTTGAAACTCCTCTGGCGGAGGAAGTCTGAACTTTATCTAATGTATTAATTTTCAAGTTACCCAGAAGATGTCACTACTTGGAAATTTTGAAGTTTCTGAACTGGGTCGTTTTCGACGTATTTTTGTTTTGCTTATAGTAAGAAGTGTGAACTTTCTCTTCTAGAGGACACTACTGAAAAACTACAATGGTGCACCCTAGTGCAAGGTGAAAGAACTGTTTTTTTTTTTGAGAAATTTTTATTTCAAAAGTTTGTTTCTTGTTAAATTTCTTTCTGGTATTGTTTAAGTTGGCTGTATTCCCCTTTCTTTCCCCTTGTTTTGAATTTAGCCAATCCCGAATTTCTTTAATTAATTTACGACCAATACGGTGTTTCTTCTTCAAATTGGATATGCTGCTTAAACCTAACCAATAAATGATTGTGGGCGGGTGTTTTCTTTCCTGAAACGCCTCGAACTTTCCGCGAGAGTATATAAACTGCTGATTTTAGGGTCTCTGGGCCACTTCTCTACCATCTTTCAGTGTGTAAAGTACATAGCAGGGGGCGGGAAGCGCCTCTTTCTTCGGACAGCAGTTCAACAACCAGGTAATGGCCGTATAATAACTTCTTTTCTTGCTAGCTCAGCAGTTTAACTCTCGGGGCGGGTCCGAAGCTTTTTCACCATGTAACCTTTCCCTAAAATGTAAAGACTCTTAGTATCTATTCTCTTTTAAGCTACGTATTGGGATAGAGAGTGCTTAACCCTCTCGAGCTCCCACTCATATTGTTTTGAGGTGAACTTACTTTTTCACAACCTATTCTTCTTTAACGTAATGTAAATTGTTTTTTTTCTAAAGTCACCTCTTTAGTATGGGATTAGCCCTTGCATTTGTGGCCTAGAGCCAGATTAGGTTTTAAAACAAAGTGTATTAGGAGTGCAGATCGCCTCCTCTCAAATGGTAATTTTAGAGGTCATGTAATTAACCTTTTTCTCACTTAATAGACCTCAGTAGGTTGGGTATTTTACCCCTGTGTATATGTCCTTAGAGGACAGCTTGAAGGTGGAATTTGGTGTGGCCTTTGACAGGCTTAAATTTTGAGAGCAAGTTGCTCTTTCTTGAAAATTTTGTTTTCTGCGCGCCTCAAGGAGGCCTTACTGTGTAATTTGGAGCAAGTGCTCCTGGGCATGAATGGGGTTTTCTGCCCCTCTGCTGAAACTTGTTTTGGGGTAAAGTTGGGCTATTGCTCAAGAATTGTGAGTTAGGGGCTCGAAGCCCAAATCTTGTGAATACTGTACTTGTAATTTGTTACCTTGCTACTCTGTACCTGCCATTCGTGTTATTTCTGAATTTTACAAAGAAAATATAACCTTGTTAAATTTTGAATTAACTTTAATTTCGTTGCCTGAGACCTGTTCACCCCCGCACCTTCTTTCACCTCTAACTACCACAAAAATACGGTAACAAGTGGTAGCAGAGCGTGGTTGAATGGGTCTCAATTTAGCCCCTTTTGACGGCTAAACATTGCTTTGATCCGAACTGTAACAATTTTCTCAGTTGCTGGAATTTTTGATTTGTCCTGTTTCAAAATTGTTCTGTCATCATGCCCGGCCCTCGCGATGTTCTCCATCTTAACTATTTGCGCAAGGAGGAGTTGATCTATGAGTTAACTATCAGAAATGTGCAATCTGGAGGCACGGTTGCAGTAGACACAAACAAACTTAGAGAGTCCCTTGATTTGCCCATTTTCATCCCCACTTTGGGAGAGAAAGAAATTGACGACTCTCTTTCCACGATCATCGAGAATATTACTGGGCTAGCATCTGTAGTTAGTTTTTTTGACGAAAATGATCCTTCTCCTAATCAAATTAAGCGTGTGCAAGCCAGGCTATTTAATTTTTCAAATAGAGTTAACGATCTGTTGTCTCTAAAGTTGAATGACGTTCAGAGGAAGGAAGCTAATACGGTGCTTGAAAATATTTCTGAATTATCTAGTAAGGTCACTCAATTGTTAACTGGATAAGTTCCTCCCAAAACTGATCAACCCGCTACGGTGAATGTAGGTAGCGAGGAAGAGCCTCCTAAGGGAGAAGTCAATAAGAAAACCGTTGGAGCTCAAACTATCTCTGCCCCGTTGGACAACGAGTCTGAACGCCGTACCTCGTTGAATAATATACGTTCTGAATTAACTTCTTCGCCGCTTAAACCTTTACCGACTATGTCACCTGGGTTCAGCAGCTTGCCTCATCCATTGGCAATGTTGCTCAGAGGTATCTCGAAGTTTTCTGTTAATACCACCAGTGAAGTTATTTCATTCTTAAGGTTTTTAGTTGAATTTCAAGATCATGCCCTTGTTTTTTCTCTTTCTCCGTGTCAAATTTTACAGATAATTTATCCTTATGCAATTGGTATTCTCTCAGATAAAATAGTAAGAGCCATTGCCGAACAGTCATCTATTGAAGATTTTCATGCACATCTGCTTGCAAATTTTATTCCTGCTCGAGCGAGGTCATCTCTGATTCAGAAGTACTATTATCGAGTACAGAGATTGGATGAAAATCTGGCTGATTTCATACAAGACATTAAGTTCTATACTAGGGTGTTTGCTCTTCACTTCCCTGAGGATCAGATTGTACAGGCTATTGTGGAAGGCATTTCACCGTCTTATAGGTCATATTTGTGTTTCGCGGCGTGCCCGCAAACCTTCTCTGAACTTGAAGCATTGGCCGTCTCAGCGGAAGGAGTTAGATACGCCGATTCCTTGCGTGTCGCGAAAGAATCCCCTCCTTCGTTTAGTAATACTCGGCCTCCACCTCGCCGACCAGTCACACCCGGTAAATGTTATGCTTGCGGGTCGCCTGACCATCTTCGCAATAAATGTCCATTGGTCAAAACTAGTAGGGCAAATAATGGATCTGGTTCATCACAAGGCTGTTTTAAATGTGGGGCTTTCTCACATATCGCCAAGCATTGCCCAAATTCAAATAGCACCCCCTCCTGCTCTACCTCTGGTGCAAATTCCAGCAATGCCAATAATAAAAAGTGACTAGTGGCTTCGGCTGAGTCGACTAATCCATCTTTCCGAGGCTCAGCCCCTGGTAAACAGATCGAAAATTCAGGGAACGTTCAATATGCAAATCCATCTTTTGAATGCCCCAAAGAGTGTCTTAGGATTGCGGCGGATACCCCCGCACCGGTCCCCTTTCTCAAAATTGAGTTAAATAATGAGCCTATAACAGCTCTATTAGATTCAGGCAGTGTTTGTTCTATTATTTCGGCTGAATGGTATGCAAAATTGAAATCTGTTGGTAAACTTCCTGACTATTGTTCCTCTTTGATCCAATATGTTTCGGCTAATTCATCCCCATTAGAAATTCTAGGTTCTTTACAGGTCAAAATTCGTATTTTTAAATTTACATGGAAAATCAAATTGTTTGTGGCTAAGCACTTGTCTTGCCCCATCATATTGGGAGCTGACTTCATTTCTCACACTGGTCTTGTGCTCGATCTTCAGAGTAAGTCGTGCACATTCAAATTTGCTTCCAATTGTAAAATCCCCTTGTTAAAATGTAATTCTGCATCATGTTCGTCTATTTCGCCTACCCAGGACGAGATGTTGTTAGACCTTAGACATCTACCTGAGGAGCAGGCTGATAGTATTCGTAAGTTGTGTCAGTCGTTTCCAGAGGTGTTCTCTGATACTCTTGGTGTTACTGACCTTATTGAATACAAAATTGAGGTCACGGATTCGATTCCGGTCCGTTTTCCACCTTATAGGCTGTCTCCACCTAAAATGAAGGCTCTGAAAGAAATCATCGATCAGATGTTGAAGGATGGTATTATTAGGCCCTCTAAGTCGGCGTATTCTTCGCCTATTTTTCTAGTCCCTAAACCCCAAGGAGGCTTCAGGCCTGTCATTGATTATAGGGCTCTCAATCGGAAGGTGGTGTTACAATCTGTGCCCTTTCCTGACCTTCATTCTTGTTTTTCATGGTTTCGTAAAGCCAAGTTCTTTACTATCTTGGACTTGAATCAAGCCTGTAATCAAATTCCCCTAGCGGAAGAGTCTAAACATCATACAGCGTTTGCCACCGGATTGGAATTTGTATGAATACAACCGCGTGCCTTTCGGGCTCCCCACGGGAGCAGCTGTACTCACTAGGCTGCTAGATAGGGCTTCTCCGACATCAAATTTGAGTACTTGTATCACTACTTGGATGATGTCGTCGTATTTTCGGAGACCTTTGAAGAACATCTAGATCATCTGCGAGAAGTTCTCAATCGCCTTCGTAAGGCGGGGTTAACTGTCAAGTTGTCCAAGGTTGCCTTTGCTAAGCCCTCTATATCATTCCTAGGGCATATTGTGTCACCCGATGGTGTTGCAGTCGATCATTCTAGAACACAGGCCATCCGTGATTTTAAACCGCCCAAGGACATTAAAGGTATCGCCAGGTTCATTGGTATGGTGAATTTCTTCAGGAAGTTTATTCCTAACTTCGCTAATAGAGCGGCGCCCTTAAACCTTCTTCGTAGGAAAGGCATCAAATTCGAGTGGGGACCTTCTCAACAGGCCGCTTTTGAAGATCTTAAATTAGCTCTCTGTAATGCCCCTGTCCTTGCTATGCCTGATTTCTCAAAGAAATTCATCGTCCAAACTGACGCGTCGTCGTCAGCAGTAGCTGCAGTCCTTCTTCAAGAGACTGAATTAGGGAGGCGACCCATCGCCTATGCATCTAGGACTCTATCGGCTCAAGAAGCCAAGTATTCCATCTATGAGCTCGAAGGTTTGGCAGTATTATTTGCCTTAGAAAAGTTCCGTCTCTATCTGGAACATGTCAAATTCGACCTGGAGACAGATAATCAAGCCTTAAGCTGGGTCTTAGGTAGGCCGCGTCGTACTGGTCGTATAGCCCGTTGGGCCATCCGTATTTCTGCCTTCCAATTCGATGTCAGGCATATCAGAGGGACCGAAAATGTTGTTGCTGATGGACTCAGCCGTATGTTTTCCAACGACCTCGAGACCCATGAACCGGTCGACAGTTCATCACCTCCCGAGTCCATACTATCTGATGTTAATGCCATCTTAACAGATGCTCCCATGCTCTTTAGGGATATCGAGAAATACCAACGTGAAGATCCGACGCTGGCTCCGATAATGGAAACCCTTTCTTCTGGGGAACATGTCGTCCCTTATGTTCTGAGGAATGGTGTTTTATGTTGCCCATCGAGGCATGATAAGATGATGAAGGTTGTCGTTCCAGCTGTTCTTGTACCTATGATCTTCAAGTACTATCATGAGACCCCATTAGGCGGGCATCTTGGTATCGTTAAAACTCGTGAAAAGATTCGTGAAAGATTCATCTGGAAAGGTATGGACGGTGAAACCCGTGAACTAGTAAAAGCTTGTAAATCTTGTTTGCTTAGTAAACCCACCATGTCCACCAAGGTAGGCTTTTTGTCTTCGCATCAGGCTTCGCGCCCCATGGAACGCCTGTATATTGATTATGTAGGACCCTTCCCTCAGTCAAAGGGAAATGCCAACAAGTTCATCTTTGTATGCGTAGATGGTTTTACAAGATTTTCCTGGTTATTTCCGACTAAGCTGGCTACCGCTCAGTCCACCATTACTTGCCTAAATTCTATTTTTGCTTCTTTTGGTCCGTGCCAATATATTGTGTCTGATAATGCTAAGGCGTTCACATCAAATCTTTTTCGTAAATTCTGTTTTGACTTGTCCATCTCTCATGTGACGACTTCTGCTTATTACCCTCAACCATCTCTGGCTGAACGGGTTAATCGTAATCCCAGGTCCGCGCTTATTGCGTATCATCATGAAGATCATTCCAGGTGGGACACGTCCCTGCATTGGTTAGCTTTTGCTTTGAATTCGGCGGTTCATGAATCACATAAATTTCCTCCAGCGTCTTTGATGTTCAAGTTTGTTCCCAACACGCCGCTCTCTAACCTCTGGTCTCTGAGTGACATTCTACCGGAGACAATAGACCCGGACAACATTAAAGATCTTTGGAAAAAGGCTAAAGCCAATCTTAAAGTGTCTCATGAAAAGGTTAGGGAAAGATATGATCGTGGACGGAGACCCACCAATTTGAAGGTAGGCGACCAAGTGATGGTCAAGAATTTTGTTCCCGCGGGCAAGCTTGCCCCCAGATTTCATGGGCCGTGTGTCATTCTCAATTTCCTTACGCCGGTTACGTTGTTATTAAGTAATCCAGCCACCGAGAGGATATTTAGGGTTCACCTGTCGCAGGTGAAACCTGTATAATTTCTGTGCTAACTTGCTTCATATAATCTTGAGAGGAATATGAAGGTTATATTTTTTTTGAGTTTTCACTTTTAAGACATTCTGCCCCTTCTATAATATTTTTTTAATTTTTAAGCATTTTTTGTAAACCTCCCCCGATTAGTTAAACTTCCATCCTGTCCTTACCACGGCCATTACCACGCTCCCGTCTCCTGCTCCACATCACACTGTGGCTTATGGGAATTAAATAAATATCTCCACGCCGCTGGCCCCTCAACCTCACCACTATGAATGTACCCTAAAATCATTCTGGTCCAACAGAAATTCTGCCGCCGAGCTTTAATGTTTGAGTGCCCCCGCAGCCGCGCGGCACCGTACCGCTACTGGAATAGAGCAAGGGCCCCCTCTCCTCCAGCGAGGTCGACCAGTGTACGGCGAGCCGGAGCCCTCCTCCCGGCCAAGGCTGATGTGCGGCGCACGACCTGCTACTTGCCCGCGGCCTGTATATGTTCGCCGCGGGCGCGGCGTGCTTCAACACCACTACTCCTCTCATAGTGCGGGCGAGCGGTATCTCAGGGTACTTGCGGGGTCCGAGCGGCCTCCTCTGGACACAAGCTGCAGCGGCCGCTCTGGCCATCCAACTTAATCAACCTTGAAAATATTTAATCAGCTATATGGACATTCCAGTTCAACATTACTACCTTTTCTTGGATTTTACTGCAATACCTGGTGGACTTAGAAAATTTTTCCTCAACTTTAAAAACTAAGATTTCCTTCTGAATTTAACTTCTACAAACATAAAGACATTACTTCAGCAGTTACTACGAGAATTTTTGAAACTGGATCAAATCAAATTTCAACAATTTTGATAAATGCTTCTGCAATTAATCTCCATATCATCATAACTTGGACCTTGTTTTCAAACAAAAGTTTATGTTCTTCTGTGTTACCCCTTGGAGGAACTTTTTTGGGGGGGGAGGTCTGTACCGGGCGGTACACCTCCACGCCGCTAATTTAAAAATTGCGCCAGTTGAAACTCCTCTGGCGGAGGAAGTCTGAACTTTATCTAATGTATTAATTTTCAAGTTACCCAGAAGATGTCACTACTTGGAAATTTTGAAGTTTCTGAACTGGGTCGTTTTCGACGTATTTTTGTTTTGCTTATAGTAAGAATGAACTTTCTCTTCTAGAGGACACTACTGAAAAACTTCAATGGTGCACCCTAGTGCAAGGTGAAAGAACTGTTTTTTTTTTGAGAAATTTTTATTTCAAAAGTTTGTTTCTTGTTAAATTTCTTTCTGGTATTGTTTAAGTTGGCTGTATTCCCCTTTCTTTCCCCTTGTTTTGAATTTAGCCAATCCCGAATTTCTTTAATTAATTTACGACCAATACGGTGTTTCTTCTTCAAATTGGATATGCTGCTTAAACCTAACCAATAAATGATTGTGGGCGGGTGTTTTCTTTCCTGAAACGCCTCGAACTTTCCGCGAGAGTATATAAACTGCTGATTTTAGGGTCTCTGGGCCACTTCTCTACCATCTTTCAGTGTGTAAAGTACATAGCAGGGGGCGGGAAGCGCCTCTTTCTTCGGACAGCAGTTCAACAACCAGGTAATGGCCGTATAATAACTTCTTTTCTTGCTAGCTCAGCAGTTTAACTCTCGGGGCGGGTCCGAAGCTTTTTCACCATGTAACCTTTCCCTAAAATGTAAAGACTCTTAGTATCTATTCTCTTTTAAGCTACGTATTGGGATAGAGAGTGCTTAACCCTCTCGAGCTCCCACTCATATTGTTTTGAGGTGAACTTACTTTTTCACAACCTATTTTTCTTTAACGTAATGTAAATTGTTTTTTTTTTCTAAAGTCACCTCTTTAGTATGGGATTAGCCCTTGCATTTGTGGCCTAGAGCCAGATTAGGTCTTAAAACAAAGTGTATTAGGAGTGCAGATCGCCTCCTCTCAAATGGTTATTTTAGAGGTCATGTAATTAACCTTTTTCTCACTTAATAGACCTCAGTAGGTTGGGTATTTTACCCCTGTGTATATGTCCTTAGAGGACAGCTTGAAGGTGGAATTTGGTGTGGCCTTTGACAGGCTTAAATTTTGAGAGCAAGTTGCTCTTTCTTGAAAATTTTGTTTTCTGCGCGCCTCAAGGAGGCCTTACTGTGTAATTTGGAGCAAGTGCTCCTGGGCATGAATGGGGTTTTCTGCCCCTCTGCTGAAACTTGTTTTGGGGTAAAGTTGGGCTAATTGCCCAAGAATTGTGAGTTAGGGGCTCGAAGCCCAAATCTTCTGAATACTGTACTTGTAATTTGTTACCTTGCTACTCTGTACCTGCCATTCGTGTTTTTTCTGAATTTTGGAAAGAAAATATAACCTTGTTAAATTTTAAATTAACTTTAATTTCGTAGCTTGAGACCTGTTCACCCCCGCACCTTCTTTCACCTCTACCTACCACAAAAATACGGTAACAACAACAATAATAATAATAATAATAATAATAATAATAATAATAATAATAATAATAATATACCGAGCTAGTTGTACATGGGGTTCGGAGGCGCACAGCTGTGAGCTTGCATTCGAAAGGTAATGATTTCGAAACCCCACTGTTGGAAGCCCTAAAAATAGTTTTTCGTGGTTTCTCATTTTCACACCAGGCAAATGCTTGAGCTATGCCTTAATCAATCAATCAATACTGATCTGCATTTAGGGCAGTCGCCCAGGTGGCAGATTCCCTATCTGTTGCTTTCCTAGCCTTTTCCGAAATGATTTCAAAGAAATTGGAAATTTATTGAACATCTCCCTTGGTAAGTTATTCCAATCCCTAACTCCCCTTCCTATAAATGAATATTTGCCCCAGTTTGTCCTCTTGAATTCCAACTTTATCTTCATATTGTGTCCATCTTTATCTTCATATTAATTAAGGCCATGACCGTTTCCTTCCTACTCCTAGCCCTTTCCTATCCCACCGTCGCCATAAAACTATCTGTGTCGGCGCGACGTAAAGGAAATTGTAAATAATAATAATAATAATAATAATAATAATAATAATAATAATAATAATAATAGCCTAATAGTAATGTTCGCCTCTGTGGTGTAGTGGTTAATGTGAATAGCTGCCACCCCCGGAGGCCCGGATTCGATTCCCACCGCAGGCATCCTCGAAGTGGTTTTCTGTGCTTTCTCACTTCTTCTCCAGGCAAATGCCGGAATGGTACCTAACTTACGGCCATGGCCATTTCATTCCCTCTTTCTTCTCTATCCCTTCCGATCTTTCCATCACGCCACAAGGCCCTTGTTCAGCATAGCAGGTGATACCCCTCGGCGAGGTACTGGTCTTTCTTCCATCAGTGTATCCCCCGACTCAAAGTCTCACGCTCCAGGACACTGCCTTTGAGGCGATAGAGGTGGGATCCCTCGCTGAGTCCGACGGAAAAACCAACCCTGGAGGGTAAACGGATTACGAAAGCTTCCCGTAAAATCCTAGACCTGTACTGTTTAGTACAGTACTCGAACATCTCGGAACACGACATCATGACCAGACGACAGGGCGTGCTCAGCTACTGCTGACTTGTCTGGCTGGTTGAGGCGGATATTTCTTAGGTGCTCCTTGATGTGAGTTCCACTGGACCGGCATGTTTGGCCAGTGTATACCTTGCCGCAAGTACAGAGAATTTTTACAGAGTGTAATAGTGGGGACAATTTTTATTTGCTTTCACCTAAACTGTGAGCAATTTAGTGACGGTGCCAAACACGCTTATTATATTCTGCAATTGGCAATTCTCTCTGTGGTACATTACGTTCACAAGCTGTGTAAATACGTAAAAATCCTAACAGTGTCAACAGGGACACTGGCTATCAGTTAATACGTGGTTGCCAGCCATTAAAGTTTTACGTAGGTAATTCTCTTCCAGGTCCTTTCTATATTGTTATTTCGTTTCGGTGTTTTCCAAATTCGTACGTTCGTCATCACCAGTTGGTTCATTTCAAGCTATGTGTTAGTGTTAATGTCATACTTCCATAAGATATGTGCACCGGTTATGCCCTCCCCACTACCACACCATTCACATCATCCTCTGGTTTACTCCACATACTTTCTTTTCATTCTTCAGCTCTTTTCTGTTCTATCCTATGCATTTCATTGCATTTTATATTATTAGTTTTTATTAATTTCTTCTACCACATTCGTCCCTGATTCGCTCGATATCCTCTCTGATACTTCTCACGCACGCACGGTGTGATGAACATCTTAATTGGAGCTTAATGTTGTCGTCAGCTCCCGCCTGGAGCGCTGAATGCTGTGCCAGCATACAGCGAGCCACCTGGTGACGAACGAGCGTACCACTACAGATCCAACGGTAAGGCATTCTTAAATTCAAACCCTTATTATTGTAGACTTCCTCGTGAACAGTCGAGATTTTCTTGTGAAGACTCGGAACAAAGTTATCCGCGAAATGTAAAGAGTTCCACCTTGTTTTCATAACACGGCAAACATAACACATTTTGTCTGCAAGTACGGGCCGTGAAAGCATCAATGTTAACATAAGCCGCATTTGTCAGTCAAGGAATGCATCCGATCATTTCTCCTCTCGTCTGTTGTTCTCGGTAACGTTATTTACATCGTATTAACGCGCAGAGATGCATCGTTGACGCCACACGATCGTGCATTCCTTTACTCACAACATTGTAAAAGGAATAACATACTGAGCGAAAGAAACAATACATCCAATGGTTCCATTATAGTAAAATATCCCCGACCCCCATTCTACATCGATCTTCACATAACAAGAAAAGTACATGGAAGTTAAATCGGCCGAGCGTGGGAGCCATTTAACTGGCCCACCACGGACAACCTCTCTCCCTGGATAATGGTAATTTACCATAAGTGCTCCTTGACACGGGGAGTGAAATGCGGTGGAACGCCACAATGACACAGCCGCATTTGCTGCCGAATATCCAGGGAAACATCTTCCAGTAACCCAGGCAGTGATTCAACCGGGAAACGGTAGCATTGCTAACCGTTCACGCGAGGAGGAGGAAAGACATACGACCCAAGCAAGTAAATAGTCACCAACAATGCCAGCACATACTGACACTAAACCGATGTGAAATATACGCACTACTGTCACATGACGATTTTCTTCCGCCCTCCTTCAAGCAGTCGCCTGCAAATGGACACAAAGTTTGAATGATGAAGTTGGTGGCGATCAGCGTGTGACTTTTCTCCCGTTGCCATTTGCTGCACCATAGGCTAGGTGCATATCAGCCATTTCTTCGTTGGTATACCCAAACGGAATCACTCACCAATTTACACTGCCAGCTTAGTAGCTAATGTGGACAAACCAAACTGTATTCCGCCGTCTGGGGTTGGGAAGCGACTGCGCTAAATGAAGGAGAAACGTGTGAATTCGCACCGATCATTATGTCTGTCTCCGTCTAACATACACCCCACTTCCCCTCGCTTGCCTGAAGCACAACGGTAGGCAGCGGTTTTTGCGCACTAGCACAGCAAATACGACGAGTTCCTCAGTTTGAATCCCATGTAAGTAACCTCATTTTCTAGAAAATTTTCTCCACCAATCAGATTGCGACATCGTTCAATATATAACACGAAGAGCATCCTTGACTTTTTGTGGGTATAATTTGGAAACATCCTGTATACTTGCGCGTCACCTTAATTTAACCACTTTCATCCTTGCTCATAAATCCGTACAAAGACCGGGTTCTTACCTAGTTTCTCGCAATACACCGACTTAGCAAATGTCATGGGACAGTCACCTAAGAGCGTGTGGGGCCCCCTCTGGCCCTGTGAACTGCAGTGAGACGCCGTGGAAGTGAGTCAACAAGTTCCTGGTAGTCCTCTGGACGCAGCTGACACCAAATCGTTTGCAGAGCGGCCGCCAATGCTGGTCTGTTCGTGGGTGCAGGATCCATTGCACGGAGCCTGCGTTCCAGGACATCCCAGATATGCTCGATAGGGTTCATATCGGGGCTGCTGGGTGGCCATGGCAGTCGTTAGACCTCTGCTGCATGTTCCTGGAACCATTCCCGGGTGACGTGGGAGCGATGTGGCGGTGCGTTTTCATCTTGAAACACCGCAGAACCGTCTGGGCGCTGGAAGGCCAAAAATGGGTGGAGACGGTCTCCGAGCAGCTCAACATACCGCGTACCAATCAAAGTCTCTTCCAGAACAACTACGGGGCCCATTCCATACCAGGAAATTGCACCCCAGACCATAACAGAGACACCAGCGCCCTGGAACTCACCTTCGAGGCAGGCGGGATCCATCGCTTCATGTCGTCTGCGCCATGCACGGTGCCTCCCATCGACATGGTGCAGTTGAAATCGTGATTCGTCCGACCATATCACGTTGCGCGATTGTTCCAGTGTCCATCCCTGGTGACTGGCGACAAATGCGCGTCGTTGTGCCCGATGACGCGGCGCCGGCTCCCATATCCCATAGAACCCATGTTCCTACGGATTGTCCACTGGGAGACGTGTCTAGCACGGCCTGTGTTGAATTCAGCCATGATTTGTTGAACGGTTGCCCGTCTGTCATTATTGACAATCCGCCTCAGATGTCGCCGGTCACGGTCATCGAGGGTGGCTGGACGGCCGGTCGTTTGTCTGTTGTGGACGGTGACACCCGCATTTAATCATTCACGGTACACCTTGGACACGGTTGATCGTGTGAAGCCGAATTCCCGCACCACTTCCGAAATCGCACTTCCCATCCGTCGGGCACGACCACCATACTCCGTTTGAACGGTGTCAGCTCACGACGACGTTCCATGTTACACCTGTCACATGCAACAGCCACTGCTCACAAAGTCTCCTATACAACTGTCGCTGGCACAGGGAGCGTGTGGTGCGCAGACAACACACCTGCGCATCAGTGCTCCGCTATCCCATGACATTTGCTCAGTCAGTATATAACCGAAGTATTCCAGCTTCCTTTGTTAGATGGTACTGAGTAGCTCTTCTATTTATTGATTTAGTCATTCGAATCAATACGTTTCTGTTAGTCACACGGTCAGCCCATGATATTCTAAGTAGGTGCCTTTAAATCCACATTTCAGAGGATTCGATCATCTTCTCAGACGCTTTGGCAAATGTCCAGGACTCAAATCCGTATACATACAAAGGAAACACGTGGGGCCGATTGCAAAAACAATGACCAGTTTTAAGCCTAAGACAACGTCTACCTAAACAACGTCTAAGTCGAGCACAATCTTCCATTGCATAAACAATGTTCAGCCGGTGTTAAGCTAGACGTCGTATAAAGTTTCAATATTGGTTCGAAAATGGAAATAGAAGCATCTTCCATGCAACTCTTTGCTTGTTACAACCAATAAAATACGTCGGTGCTTGCACCAAACGTTAGTCAGCTGTCGTCTTCCTACACATTACTCAGATAAGGCTATGTATGAGGGGTTACGTGCCACAAGCGACCGTGCCGGATGCGACCACGCTGATGTCGTGCCACTAGCGACCGAGTAGATAAGCACAGTGCCGTATGCGACCAACCAGTCAGTCAGTCACCGCTGTTGGGTATTTAAGGAATCGCCGATGTCGCAGATTGCCTATCGGTTGTTTACTTAGCCTTTTCTAAAATAATTTCAGAGAAATTGAAAATTAATCGAACATTTCCCTTGGTAAGTTATTCCAAGTGGTGTAGTGGTTAGTGTGATTAGCTACCACACACGGCGGCCCGGGTTCGATTCCCGGCTCTGCCACGAAATTTGAAAAGTGGTACGAAGACTGGAACGGGATCCACTCAGCCTCGGGAGGTCAACTGAGTAGAGGAGGGCTCGATTCCTATCTCAGCCATCCTCGAAGTGGTTTTCCGTGGTTTCCCACTTCTCCAGGCGAATGCCGGGATGGTACCTAACGTAAGGCCACGAGCGCTTCCTTGCCTCTTCCTTGGCTATCCCTTCCAATCTTCACATCCCCCACAAGGGTCCTGTTCAGCATAGCAGGTGAGGCACTGGTCCTCCTTCCCAGTTGTATCCCCAGACCCACAAGTCCCATGCTCCTCCCCCTGTGGGTGTGGGCTGTAGAAAAACACCCACGGTATTCCCTGCATGTCTTAAGAGGTTACTAAAAGGGGCCCCAGGGGCTCTGAACTTGGAGCGTGGATTGGCGACCACGGGGCCCTCAGCTGAGTCCTGGCATTGCTTCCACTTACTTGTGCCAGGCTCCTCACTTTCACTATCCTATCCCACCCTCCTTGGTCAAGTCTTGTTCTTTTCAGACCCCGACGGTATTACGTATGGAGGCCTAGGGGGTCTTTCATTTTCATGCCCTTCGTGGCCCTTGTCTTCCTCTAGCCGATACCTTCATTTTTCGAAGTGTCGGACCCCTTCCATTTTTTCTCTCTGATTTGTGTTATATAGAGGATGGTTGCATAGTTGTATTTCCTCTTAAAACAATAATCACCACCACCACCATCTCATGCTCCAGGATACTGCCCTTGAGGCTGTAGAGTTGGAATCCCTCGCTGAATCCGAGAGAAAAACCAACCCTGCAGTAAACGGATTAAGAAAAATAATTATTCCAATCCCTAAACTCCCTGTCTTATAAACGAATACTTACTTCAACTTGTCCTTTTGAATTCCAATTCATATTGTGATCTTTCCTGCTTTTAAAAGCACCACTCAAATGCATTTGTCTACTAATGTCATTTCACGCCACCTCTCCACTTTCAGCTCGTAACATATCGCTTAGTCGAGCACCTCGTCTCTTTTCTCCCAAGTCTTAGCGTAACGACGCAAGATAAAGACCTGAAAATTACGGTGTTATGATCCTCCCTCCAAGATCTATAGTGTTAATTTGGTGCATCAGTTACCTTTCATGCTGTATATTCTGGAATGTGGTTTGATTATGTAACACAATCTCACGAAACTTCGAAGCATCTGAATAATTGCTACCATTTCCTCTGATTACCTTGAAAATTTTCAAATTTTATTTTGCAGCGTATGAGTTTTAGTGCTGGGAGTGTCCGAGGACATGTTCCGCTCGCCATATCTGTAGCTCCTTTACCCCATGGGAGTGAGCTACATGTACTACTGTGTGAGGGTGTTGTCTGTGGATGCAATTGTACGGGCTAGGAATGGGAAAAACCGGTCGTGGCCATCCAGATATTTGGCTGGAAATGAAAATGGGAAACCATGAAAAAACATTTTCGAGGATGGCCGACGGGGACTCGAACCCAGCCGTCTCCCTAAATAGCCGTAACAGGCGGTGTCGTAACACACTGAGGTAGCCTGTTTGGTAACTTCTCCCAGACATGGAAACGCAGCTCTATATATGGGCATGTTGTAAGATAAAATGTAAATACATCACCATATTTCTTGTTGTAAAAACTACCAGTTTCCCGCCGTAAATTCTTCAAAAGCAACTCAGGAAGATGCAGCTCTGTCATTTCTGTTGCCCGAGAATTCAAGGAATGAACTTCATGATCCCCAAGAACTGTGTTTATAGATAAGAAACTGTAAAACAACACCGAGCTGAACGGCTCAGGCGGTTGAAGCGCTGGCCTTCTGACCCCAACTTGGCAGGTTCGATTCTGGCTCAGTCCGGTGGTGTGCCTGCTTGGCAGTAAGATTAATAACTGAATCCCTCCCGGTTGATGTATGTGACAGCTTTCTGACTATCTGGACAAGTCATTCTGATATGGATGTAGTCGGCTTGACCTATAATTCCAGGAAAATTATCCCAAATATAATAAAATATATCGGTTGCCAAGAATTGTAGTCAAGTTGACGGTTACCGGACTACCCCTTGTGTCATATGTTTAACGGTACATAACCTCTGATTGTGATTCATTCCTAAAATTAGAGGTTAAACAGTGTTCTCGGCAGTGTTTAAACATGACCGGTTGAACATCGGTTTTAGACAGTGTCTAAGTAATAAATAACGTCTTTGCAATGCGGCAGCCATCTTAGATATTGCTTAAACGTACACATTGTCTAAATACCGTTTCTGCAGTCGGCCCGTAGCATTTAACTATTCTGGTTTCCATATCAGGTGTTAGGTCTCTAAAACAGAGCAAGGGTCTCATTTTCGTGAAGGTGGATCTTGCTTTATCTGTCTCTGACTTGGTTTAATGGCTTACATGACAACAAGATTCCCGGTCACTTCCATTTTGTACAGTCCTCCGAAAATAATTGCTTGTAGATCCACTGGAGGTAGGCGAACGACCTCGGCGCTCTCTTGGATTTCCCTTGGCTGGAAAAACGTTGAACCCGTGTCTGAACACAGCGTCCTCCAGGAAGAAAATAATTACCTCCTCGTCTGCTTTGGTCCCAGAAGCACTTGTTAGCACAGCCGGTGTAATTTCTAATTAGCACCAATTCCGGCAAGTAAGCTGTAAAGACGCCGCCCGTGGGAGTTGCTTCATCCACCTCAATTAGTGGCACCAGAAGTAATATGTCGCAACTGTTCTCAAACGTAATCGCTCATGAGCAAAAGTCATCATCCAAGGCTGCGTGGACTGCAAATAATTTGTATAATGTGGCTATATTTTGGAATAGCTTCACATTTGAAGGTTAAAGACCTCAGGTTGAGGTGCATGAATGTCGAGTCCTCAAACCCAAGTACCACATCCATTTTATAGAGATCTCAGGTGTCTTTGAAGAGGCGTACTAAGGAAATAAGGTGTGAGATCGTTCCCTGTTTTCTTACTCCAGAGTTAGAAGATGCCAAGCCTAGCGAATGCACGCCTCAACCGAGTCAATAAACGACACTTCTACACTAATCATTTGGGACTGGTTGAATAAGAGATTGTGAAAGTACCGTAGCTTCTTCTTCTTCTTCTTCTTCTTCTTCTTATTATTATTATTATTATTATTATTATTATTATTATTATTATTATTATTATTATTATTATTATTTCGCGTATTATTCATGTCCATTTCACCCTCTTTGGGGTACGATAGATCTATCAATGGTTAGTGAGTCGTGTTTTCCTGTCCTGCCAGTACTTTTTCATTCTTTCAGATCTTGCCTTCCTCTCTTCTTCAGAAATTCTGTGTAGTCGTTTGGGCTTCACCCTGTCCTGAAACCTCTTTATTTTATGTTTGGTTATTTTCTTTGCAGATCCATCTACAAGCATCTCTTCTGTAATTTGGAATTCTCGTAGGTTCTTCTCAGTTTCCTTAAACCAGTTCGGCTTGGTTTTCTTATTACGGAAATAGTCGAAGATTCTTTTAGTTATCCTTTTCGGATCCATTCTTAGGATGTGGCCATAGAAGTCAATTCTCCTTTTCCTTATTTTGTCAGAAGGACATGACCGAGAGACATATTTATGATCGTTTGATCTTCGCAAGGGGAAAACTGTTGTACCGGTATTATTATTACTAGTAATAGTAAGTAAATCCAGATGAGTGGTGTTCCGGTGACACTGCTTGCTTACAATAACATAAGAATGAAATTACATGAATAACATTACGTAATAACAATAACAACAAAAATAAAACAAAATATTTACACGAAAACAAAATATTACAAGAAATTATTTCAAAACAGACAGTTACATAGAATCAAAAGTTTGGAAATAAAATGTAAATACAATTAAACAGGAAACAACAATATACATCCACGCCACCGTAATAGGGGCAGAGGTGATACTCCCACGTGGCGCGTTTCAGGTGGTGGATAGGGGTGTCGTAACCAGCTTGCCGGCGGACTTGAGCGAAATAAAATAGCTCTCGTGGACCAAACACGCATCCTCCCTGTGGCTAGGGGACGCAGACGAAGAATGTACTCATGGTATATCCTGTCTGTCGTAAGAGGCGACTAAAAGGGGCGACCAACGGGTGATCGAATTAGAACCATGAGACTACTTGTAATTAGTACCATCACGCGGGGAACACCATGGGTCGCTTTTACTTGCGAGTAGTATCTCTATGTTAGATACACAATAGGTTTGTGATTAGTAGCAACAGAATGTGAATCAGAATGGGGTTTACAGTACCCGTGATTAGTACCAGTACATGCGGAACACCACGGTCTTACGTTGCCTATGATTAGTACCATTATGTGAGAAACACCACGGGTCTGGGCGTTGCCTGTAATTAGTACTACTATATGAGCGACACCGTCGGTCCGCGTTGGGTATGGTTAGTACCCACTATGTGAGGAACACCATAGGTTTGCGTTGCCTGTAAATGGCACCCCAATGTAAGAAAGACCATAGGTCTGCGTTACAAGTGCGTATTATATTACCTGTGAGTAATATCATAATGTGCAGAATACCGCGAGTCTACGCTACTTTTGATTAGTACCGTAACATGACAAATACCATGGCTCTACTTTATTAGCGATAAGTGCCACTATGAGGGGCCGATGACGTGGAGTTTGAACCCCTTTAGACAACAAGCAACATCGATTCAGGATTGTGCCTTAGCAGCAGTCCCTTGGTCAGTAATATTTTACGATAGTTTCTGGCAATGTGGGGCATTGCGGTTCGGATCCATTGATTGTGTTAAATTCATATTCATCTCTTCATTCTTGGTCATCACTTTTTTATTCTGGTCAGCGGATAATTTTAAACTTTTAAATTGTCATTACATTTCGTCTTATTTCGTACCATTAGGGGCCGATGACCTAGATGTTAGACACTTTTAAACAACAAGCATCATCATCATCAAAAATATACACGAAAATTAAAAAGAAATACTTACGAGTAGTCTGCCAACTTGCCGGTTGCTGTAACGATGTTTCATTTCGCTCTTCTGATGAAGAGCGAGTGCACGAAGGTGCGATAAAATGAAAATGATAAAACTAAAACCATAAAACTATGGTGATATACAGCTGTTAATTGGTTCAAGTTTCTAATATTCTTATTCTGGATTAGTTATTATAGCCATGAGCTAATCAGTCAGGGGGATTTCTTAACTAGTTAATGCACGGCGATTTGTCAACACTTTGCCGTTAAAAGGGCGAACCTCTCTGTATTTTTAGAACGGATTTGATGATAACACTCACTGCGCTTGCCGTACAATAGGGATGTAGGGGCCGATGACCTAGGTGTTATGCTCCTTTAAACAACAAGCATCAACATCATCATACCAGGAATAGCCAGGTTGGATTCGCGACTTTGAAACTATGTGGGAACGATCTTCAGGAAGCGCTCGGAGAACCTGTTTGTATTTCAACGTGCGTTCAAAATTTAGAACGGTTTGAGTATACTGTATATTTAGGTTTAACGGAATATGTTGTAATTGGTTTTTTGATGAACTCTCAACTAAACACTTAAGGTAAAATATCCCTTCATATTCGGCGTTTGCAGTCGTGTTGATGACGGAGTAGTAATATGACGTTCAAAGGTATTGTCACTTGTATCTACTTCTGTACGAAACATGTTTATACGGGCAAACGTCGACTCGCGAATACACCAGTAGGCTTCCTTGTAGACCAGTCTTCCTCACGCTGAGCTTTTCGTCGCGCGGGCACGCAGCAAATAAGTGGCGGGCGACCGATCAGTGAGCTTCAGCCACAGTGACATAGTGGTTACATCACAAGTCGTGAAGGTCAATTCATCTGCCATTCAGTCTCGATCATTGCGGCGATACCCAAATTCGAAATGAAGGCAGTAAGTAGGAACAAATAGGAGGGTCTCGCCGAATCTGACTGTAGAGAGCTAGTGGGAAGGACAGCATGTTTATGTGCAAGCAGGAGACTGTATAAAATGCCTATATGCGGGCAGTCTATTATATCAAAAAGGTATAATGTAGAACGCCATAACAAAACAAAAATGCTCAATCCCACGAGACTGTTGTAGGGGGATGATGGAATAAAACTGGTTTAAGATAAAGTTTTAGGTAAACTACTATTTTTGAGAAATGAATGCCCAGAAAAAGTCACAAAAACTAGAGCGTTGTGCAAAATCAAGCATAAAACTTTTTGATCTAGCAAGTTGGCAGTGCAGTTAGGGTCGCACAGCTGTGAACTTTTATTCGGGAGATAGAGGGTTCTAACCCCCACTGTCGGTAGCCATGAAAGTGGTCTTCAAATCAGGCAAATGCTATGACTGTACCTTAATTAAGGCCACGGCCGCTTCCTTCCCCGCCGGGTTGAGTGGCTTAGACGGTTGAGGTGCTACCTTTCTGACCCTAATTTGGCAGGTTCGATCCTGGCTCAGTCCGGTGGTATTTGGTGCTTAAATACGCGAGGGGCTGGCACGTAAAAGATCTCCTGCGGAATTAATTTTCAGCACCTCGGCGTCTCCGAAAACCGTAAAAGTAGTTAGTGGGACGTAAAGTGAATAACATTGTTATTATTTGGTTCCTTCCCACTCCTAGCCCTTCCCTATCCCATTGTCGCCATAAGACCTATTTGTGTTGGTGCGAAGTAAAGCAACCTATAAACAAACAAAATATTATTGTAACGATTTTTCAGTTCTCTTCAACAATTTACCACTCTCACTTTCCATTAAAGGAAGTAATTTTACAACTTAAAATCTTAAATGAGATCAAACATTTCACGAAAAGCTAAACAAAATAAACTCCATAATAGACTGAAACCACAGTCTAGTGTCAGATTTCCACTTGTAATCACGTTTAGAAAGCAGCGATGACAATGATAATGACGCTAGTAATAAATAATTATAATAATAATAATATTAAGAAGAAGAATGTTATTGGCTTTACGTCCCACTAATCACTTTTACGGTTTTCGGAGACTCCAAGGTGTCGAAATATTGTCCTTACGGGAATTCTTTTACTTGCTGGGAACTCCACCGACACGAGACTGCCATATTTGAGCACATTCAAATTTCACCGGGCTGAACTAGGATCGAACCTGCCAACTTGAGCTCAGAAAGCCAGTGCCTTAACCCCTGCGATGGCTATATTTTGTCTATTTTACTCCAAAATCTTGTCAACGCTCTTAGGCCTAAAAAATTGCTCATTCGCTTCGTACGAGAGAGAATGTTTTCGGTCGAAGGGCAGAATTATGCTAAAATCCTGCCCATTTTCACAAGAGATAGGGAAATATAACCCCCCCCCCCCCAAACACACACATTCTAAATGTCAGAAGACTTTACATGGACAGTAAATTGATTTTGTTTACTTAACGGCAACTGAATTCTATTCTCTCTTATCAAGCATTTGTCCCGTATTTCTTCTTTTCGGGCTTTCTTTCTACTGGAGAGAAGCGTAGCAAGTATACTGTAGTCTCCCAGAATGTTTACATCTAAGAATTTTAAACCATTTCAATATCCACACAGCTTTAAAAGTCTCCTATTTACATCGATGAGTACAGCGGAGCGAGCCTTTTGCCAAACAGCCGAGGAGTCAACATGCTCCGCTGGCTACAATGATTATCTCGCAGATGGTGGCGCGCTACCTATGGTGTATTATTTACTAACTCTATGGTATAAACCACGGCCGACTAGATCCCTCGCTGCGCTCTAAGGAGCTAGCTAGAGCGACGTATCAACTCGGCCGTGTATGAACTCTGTTATTCTTACCGCACCACAGCACATCACAAACTGCCAGATTTAACAATTTCTGCTAAAAAGCTATTGACAATGAAAGAATGCAGGGTGTCGTTAATTGTTGCGTTGACATTATCCAGATGCTTCCGTTTCTCGCTCGCGCGAGTCTCACACTTGAGCTCGGCGCCAGCATTTTGCTCACTCGCCTGCTACACGTTACGATTATAGTGCAGAATCGCTAGGTGAAGAAAAGTTAATTGAAGTGCAGGATCAGTAAATGCTACTGTAAAAAAATACATTTAACCATGGCTGAAATGAGTTGTTTAAATACGGGAGGGGTGGGGGAAAGAGTGTCTCGTAAGCTGCTAAAACGAGATAGTACTTCAGACCTTCAAATAACGGAAATCTCTTATAATAAGGGGCACCTGGCAATCCCAGCCTAGAATGTTCAAACGTATCTGACAACCAATGAGGCGGCGTGTTGAGGCGTGCATTCAAGCGCATGGTGGACATTTAGAGCACTTCTTGTATTAGAATAATCCCTGCTGGTACAATAACATGGCGACAGCTGCTCCACTCGTGTACAAGGCTGGGAACTCGTAAATGGTCGACCGTAGTGCTTATGTTTATGTTACTTTGGAGTGTACTATCCGCGCAGCGACTACTTCCCACATGTATGAGAACACTCTGTACAGAGAAAATACACGATGTATCATAACTATCACAATAGTGGTTCAAATCCCGGTCACTCCATGGGAGATTTGTGCTGGACAAAGCGGAGGCGGGACAGGTTTTTCTCCGGGTACTCCGGTTTTCCCTGTCATCTTTCATTCCAGTAACACTCTCCATTCTCATTTCATAGCATTTCTCAGTCATTAATAAATCACTTTGGGAGTGGCGACCCCATCGTACTAACAGCCTATATATGATCCATTCATTACATCCCTGACCCGGTCAATGACTGGAAAACAGGTTGTAGGTTTTCATTTCATATCATAACTATACCGACAAAAAATCAGGGATGCTCTTTGTGTTATGTTAAGAACAATGGAGCAATTGGATTGGCCGAGACATCTTTTCTTCTCGAGAAAATGAGGTTATTTTGTTATTTCCGGGCGCGCGATTGAAATTGACGAAATTGCCGTATTTACTACGCTAGAGAGCCAGCCTCTACCTGCTGTTGCGCGTGAGAGGAGGGAAGGGAAGTGTGAAGTGGGAGACAGAGGTAATGCGCGACACACCACACATCCTGAATAGAGTCCAAAGGTCACTGCAGTGCTGGATTAAGGTGTTTGGGGGCCCTGGGCTATTTAAAAATGTGGGGCCCCTTCTTCGTAACATCACGTAAGACTAGCATACTGCAGTCGTTATAGAACTACTTCCACTTAAATTGATGAATAGGGAAGTGTTGAAATATACTACAATTTTTCTCTATTTTTCATGTTAATATTTCATAATGCCAAAACATATTTTACATTTGTCTCATCATCACTATCAAATCGACATACAAAACATAACTTATTACGATCTCATTCCCTTTATCTTATTGGCATTACATGAATTTGAAATGTAAAATTTAAAACTAAATCAACATGTAAAAAGCTAGCACAAGTGGTGTTATGAGATAACGAAGGACATTATAGTATTATGACTTGTACTACTTTTTTTACAAGTCATAATACTATCATTGGCAAACTCATTCCTGCCTGCTGTAAAGTACTGATTATCCGAATGTCGTTCAATAGAAATATCGGCTAACAGAAAGTGTCCCGGTCAGAAAATTCAAATATCTGCGATATGTATATCCGCAAGTGCTGTGACAAATTAACTTTTTCTCATTCCTAGGTCAGCAGCCTCGCATCCAAAAATACAGAAATATCGTTAAAATCTATATATATAAAGTAGCTTGTCCTGACTGACTGACTGACTGACTGACTGACTGACTGACTGACTGACTGACTGACTGACTGACTGACTGATTCATCATCGCCGAGCCAAAACTACTGGACATAAAGAAATGAAATTTTGGAGATATATTCATATTAAGATGTAGGTGCTCGCTAAGAGAGGGTTTTTGGATATTCCGTCGCTAAGGGGATGAAAAAGGGGGGTGAAATTTTAAAATGAGTGTGTCTATATCTCAAAACTTTAAAAGTTTACAGATGTGAAAATTGGTATTTAGAATCTTCTTTAAAAATAAGGAAATACGTATTTTTTTGTTTTCAGAAAATCCCAATAGGAGGGGTGAAAAGGGTGAAAAAGGGGTTGAATGCCTTTAATCAGGATACCGGTACCTATATCTCAGAAACTGAAGATATTACAGACCTCAAAATTGGTACTTTTGATCTCTTTCAAAAATAAAGAAACATATATTTTTTTGTTTTTGGAAAATCCAATTAATGCGAGGGTGAAAAGGTGGGTGAATTTTTAAAATGAGTGCATCTATATCTCAAAAGTTTTAAAGTTTAGAGATGTAAAAATTGGTATTTGAAATCTTCATTAATAATAAAGAAACACGTATTTTTTGTTTTCGGAAAATCCCAATAAGAAGGGAGAAAAGGGGTGAAAAAGGGGTAGAATGCCTTTAAAGAGAATACTTATATCTTAGAAACTGAAGATATTACAGACCTGAAAATTGGTATTTGGGATCTCCTTTAAAAATAAAGAAACGCGCATTTTTTGTTTTTAGAAAATCCAATTAATGGTGGGGGTAAAAGGGGGATGATTTTTTAATATGAGTGTATCTATACCTCAAAACTTTTAAAGTTTATGGATGTAAACATTGGTATTTAGAATGTCCTTTAAAAATAAAGAAACACGTATTTTTTGTTTTGGGAAAATCCAATTAATCGGAGGGTGAAAAGGGGGTGAATTTTTAAAATGAGTGAATCTATATCTCCAAACTTTTAAAGTTTGCAGATGTAAAAATTGGTATTTAGAATCTTCATTAAAAATAAAGAAACACGTATTTTTTGTTTTCGGAAAATCGCAATAGGAGGAGTGAAAAGGGGTGAAAAGCGGTTGAATCCTTTAATGAGGCTACTTATATCTCAGAAACTGAAGATATTACAGATCTGAAAATTGGTGTTTGGGATCTCTTTTAAAAATAAAGATACACGTATTTTTTTGTTTTTGGAAAATCCAATTAATGCGGGGTGAAAAGGGAGTGATTTTTTAAAATGAGTGTATCTATCTATATCTCAAAACTTTATAGACGTAAAAATTGGTATTTAGAATCTCCTTTAAAAATAAAGAAACACGTATTCTTTTGTTTTCGGAAAATCCCAATAGGAAGGGTGTAAAAGGGTGAGTAATGGGTTGAATGCCTTTAATGAGGCTGCTTATATTTCAGAACCTGAAGATATTACAGACCTGAAAATTTGTATTTGGGATCTACTTTAAAAGTAAAGAAACACGTATTTTTTCGTTTTTGGAAAATCCAAATATTGGGGGGTGAAAAGGGGGGGGTGAATTTTTAAAATGAGTGTGTCTACATCTTAAAACTTTAAAATTTACAGATGTAAAATTGGTACTTAGATTCTCCTCTAAAAATAAAGGAACACGTCTTTTTCTGTTTCCTTAAATCCCAATAGGAGGGGTTTAAAAGGGTGAAAAATGGGTTGAATGCCTTTAATAAGGATACATATATCTCAGAAACAAAAGATATTACAGAACTGAAAATTTGTATATGGGATCTCCTTTAAAAATAAAGAAACACGTATTTTTTAGTTTTTGGAAAATCCAATTAATGGCGGTTAAACAGGAGTGACAAAATGGGGTGAATTTTTTGAAAGACTATATCTACAGAATATCTTGGAAACGTAAAATGTTACAGACGTAAAAAGAGGGTATTTGGAATCTCCTGTAAATGTAAAGAAACATAGGTGATTTGTTTTGGGAAACTCCACTTAAGGGGAACTCAAAAGGGGTGAAATTTTAAAATGAGAATTTTTACAGTATATCTCAAAAAACTTAACATGTTACAGAAGTGAAAAATGGTATTTTTTTTATCTCTATTAAACATAAATAAACGTGTATTTTTAGTTTTCGGAAATACCACTTGGGTGGAGCGTAAGGGGGGGGGGTAAAAGTGACTGAAAATGGTGTTGAATTCTTTTAGTTAGGCTATTGATATCTCAAATATGAAGATATTACAGACGTGAAATTTGATATTTGGAATCTGCTTTAAAAGTAAAGAAACACGTATTGTCGGAAAATCCAATATGGGGGGGGGGTGAAAGAATTGAAATATTAATTGACTTAATTGTATGAGAATACATACATCTAATAAAAACTAAAGTTGTTACAGACGTGATAATTCGTATTTGGATCTCCTTTAAAAACAAAGAAAAACGCGTTTGGGGGGGGGGGGGGGCGGGGAACCATCTTGGAGGGCGGGAGTGTCAAGGAGTTGAATTCCTTTAATGAGGACACATAAATCAAAAACTGAAGAATTTTGAGTCGTGATAATTGGTATTTAGAAGATCCTTTACTATTAAAGAAACAAGTATTTTTTGCGGGAAAATTCACTTGGTGAGGGGGGGAGTAGTGTGAAATGAAGTGCAAAAAGTAAATTATTTTTATGGGGATACTTATATCTCAAAGCTGAAGGTAATAGACGTGAACATTGGTGTTTGGAATCTCCCTTAAACATAAAGAAACAAGCCTTCTTTTAATTTTTCGTCGGGGGCGGGGTGGGGGAGGTGGCGGTAAATAAACTTAACGGCGGTGGGGTGTAGAAGGAAGTGAAACCAATTGATTTTACTGTTATTAATGTACTTATAAGGATCCTCCGTTGCCCAGACGCAAGCGTGCCGGCCTCTCACAGCTGGGTTCCGTGGTTCAAATCCCGTTCGCTCCATGTGTCATTCGTGCTGGACAAAACGGAGGCGGGACAGGTTTTTCTCCGGATACTCCGGTTTTCCCTGTCATCAGCCATTCCAGCAACACATAATAATAATAATAATAATAATAATAATAATAATAATAATAATGTTCCGGACCGTCGTTAAATGTGCGGACCGCGTTGGAAACGGCTCCTGGACGGGTAATGACTAAGAATGCAGCCTGGCCGCGGGTTCAGTGCCGCCAAGGCACCGAATATGACACCACGCTGGATCTCCTGAAGGATTTTATCCATATTAAAAATGATTATAGGAAAAGATGGCACAGATTTACGGACCCAACTGACCGGGAGGAATACCTGAGCCTAACCCGGGAAGTACGAAATCGATTGCTGAAAAGGAAGATTGAGAAATGGGAGGAAACGTGCCGTAAAATTATAGAAAACGAGTCAGATCGGGAATTTTGGTGGATTCTCGCAGAAAACGAGTCAGATCGCGAATTTCGGAGGATTATATATCTAAAACAATAAGCATTCAATTATATATTTCAGTATAATACCGTAGCGAAGCACGGGTATCTTGCTAGTATATTATAATTGTAATCTAGGTCCATTTCAGCCAATTGTAAATCTTTTCATCCAAAGGTTACCTATTTTTTACTCCGACGTAGTTAACAATACTGCCGTTGCCATCAGTGGCGCACGAATCTTCGCTTGTGGCAGGTGTTGAAATGGAATGAACGATTGTAAAGTGCACAATGACGTCTGAAGGAACACAGGTAATTTTCTGTTTTTCCGATAAATTTAAAATAGACTATTTAAAGATGGTGTTGGCGGATCAAGATTAGTTCAAGAATTTGGAGCTGGAAGGACACAGTAACGAACATATAAATCGAGAGTGATACCTATACGAAGTGCATTTGACAATAAGGACGGAAGATTGAAACAGAAAACACTGCATTGCTCTTATGGCGTAGGAGCAGACTTTTCGCAAATGATTGGCTACCCGAAAACTCACTTATCTGATCGTTCCCATTCCCGAATTCTTTCGGATAATCGATGCTGTACTGAGCTGACCAAATTGGTAGTTGAATAACTTTTACATTAAAAATGGTTTTTACTTGCCTTCAGATTTGCAAATGACTGTAAAACATCATCGAATGACAACTCATTTGTTATGTCATGTTCTAAAGACATGATAGTCAAACGGTCCAGTCTTGGTTGAAGCATGGTTGACCGTAATTTATTTTTGATTAGTGCCAGTTTAGAGAAAGAACGCTCTGCTTCGCAATTGGTTATTGGAATTACCAAATACAATTTCTAAGCCACAAATATATTTGGAAATCCACTAATCAAGTCATTTTCGTATATGTATTTAGGTATCTCCTGGCAAGTAACTACATCTACACTTTTAACGAAATCAGGAAAATGTTTAATTTCTAGTTTCAAAGATTCATCAAGATCATCTCGGTAAAAACGTAAACAGTTATTAAGAGAAGTTTCATCCACAGTACATGAAGCCTAGAAACTGGAACAATGACTGAAATGTTCTGTAAGACTGAAGACGATTATTAAGTCCACTACATAAACTATCAATTATCACCAAAAATGTTTCTACTTCAAATTCTTTTCTTCCTTTCAACATAGTTTCGTTAAGGGCATTTCCATCAGCATATTTCTTCTTTGATTGTCTTTCAGATGTGTGCTCAAAACTTGTGAGATATTTTTCACATAACCTATTAGCTTCCTCTTCATATTTGTCAAAATTACCTCTTTCATTGGCTGTGAATATAACCAGAGACTCCGGAAGTTTACAACCTGTTAACAAGTCTAGTGTAGATTTCTGTAAACTCACACTAACTTTATCAAATCTTTCCAAAATTTCATGCCAAAAGACACACATTAAGCCGATTCAAATTTCATGAACATATTTTTCAGTGATTTTGCTTCTCTCCGGGACTCATATGTTTTTCTTCAGCATACTCACATATAAAATCTAATACACACAAAATATTGTCATAGTTGATACGCAAGCCTTTCACTGCTTCATAATGACACCACCTCTGGTTTGACTCAAACTCTTCAGGTGAAGAAGTTTGTAATATACGTGCGGTTCCAAGTTTCTCGACAACATAGCCCATTTACGAGGACAGCTTGAGAAATAAACACACATTCGTTGCAGGTAGGCGAAAAACTTCAAAGCTTCATGACAGGATTCAACAGCACTTACTCCGACTAAATTTAATGAGTGTCCTGCACAAGGCACGAACGGGGCAAATTTATTTTCCTTCTTTATTTGTGCCTGAAACCCATTGTACTGGCCAGATATATTCGCCGCATTATCACAAGAAAGACCTCTACATTGACTCAAAGGTTTGCTTTTGCTATCCCAAATGATTTTACTTCATTAAACAATGAGTTTCCTGTGTGACTTTCTATAGCCTTAAAACAAAGGAACCTTTCTTTGACTTCCCCAGAATGCAGATGTTTACATACATTTGACAATTGGTCTGCATGATCACAATCCGGGGAAGAGTCTACTATTAGTGAATACCGAGCTCGATAGCTGTAGTCGCTTAAGTGCGGCCAGTATCCAGTAATCGGGAGATCGTGGGTTCGAGCCCCACTGTCGGCAGCCCTGAAGATGGTTTTTCCGTGGTTTCCCATTTTCACACCAGGCAAATGCTTGGGCTGTACCTTAATTAAGGCCACGGCCGCTTCCTTCCCATTCCTAGGCCTTTCCTATCCCATCGTCGCCATAATACATATCTGTGTCGGTGCGACGTAAAGCAAATAGCAAGAAGAACTATTAGTGAATAGTAATTTGATTCTTTTATTTCACTTAGGATTTTGTTTAATACCTTTTCCCCCATTAAATGAATCAGTTCTTCGGCAATTGTTTTTGATAAATACGAAGGCTTCCTTTTTCCTTCATTACCGTGTTTTGAAATGTGCTCCTTCAGAAAAGGGTCAAACTGGGAAATTAGTTCAAGGATTGCTAAGTAATTCCCATTATTATACACTCCAAAAATCTCATTTTCTCCAAGAAATGTTAGCCCTCGCACACACAAAAATTTTATGACTGCCACAATTCGTTTCAACACCTCACCCCGGTACTGGGACTCTAAAGTTATCTGTTTAAACTAACTGACTATCAATTCGTGAGGAAATTTTCTTCCTATACAGCCAAGAATTAATTGCATTCCTATGTTCTATACTGTTTTCATGGCTACTGACAACTTGGTCTGCCTTTTTCCAATTACAAAAACCATGTGAAGAAAATGCAGAGTTCATCTTGTCATTTGAAAGTAATTTGCAATGGTAACAAAACACTCTTCCAGTGGATGGCGAATATACAAGGCAAATCCTTTCAAGTAGTATAATGGGAGAGTTCGGCCGCCACCTCCACCTCAGACTCCCAGTGGCCACCTCCACCTCCACCTCAGCCAGAGGCCTCCCAGTGGCCACCTCCACCTCCACCTCAGCCAGAGGCCTCCCAGTGGCCACCTCCACCTCCACCTCAGCCAGAGGCCTCCCAGTGGCCACCTCCACCTCCACCTCAGCCAGAGGCCTCCCAGATGCCTCCTCCACCTCCCGCGGGAAATTTGAATTTGTAAACAAAGCCACGTGCTTTTTGACAGACAACAACGCATCGCAAACCTCAGTACTGCCATCTTGACGGGCCTAAACCTCAGTAGTGCCAACTTAACCTAACTAGCGCGAGGTAAACAAAGCCACGTGCTTTTTGACAACCACGTGCTTTTTGACAGATTTGTAAACAAAGCCACGTGCTTTTTGACAGCTGTCATCGACAACAACGCATCGCAAACCTCAGTACTACCATCTTGACGGGCCTAAACCCCAGTAGTGCCAACTTAACCTAACTAGCATGAGGTAAACAAAGCCACGTGTTTTTTGACAGCCACGTGCTTTTTGACAGATTTGTAAACAAAGCCACGTGCTTTTTGACAGACAACAACGCATCGCTAACCTCAGTACTGCCATCTTGACGGGAATAAACCTCGGTGGTACCAACTTAACCTAACTAGCTCGAGATAAACAAAGCCACGTGCTTTTTGACAGCCACGTGCTTTTTGACAGCTGTCATCCGCCATCTTTAAACTACAGAGCGCTGTGCTGCCCTCTTTCGTCACCTGTCATCGGCAGTGCTGCCATCTTGGCGGGCCTAAACCTTAGTGCTACCAACTTAACCTCACTAGCTCGAGATAAACAAATCCACGTGCTTTTTGACAGCCACGTGCTTTTTTGACAGCTGTCATCCGCCATCTTTAATCCATAGAGCACAGTGCTGCCCTCTTTAGCTACTTACCTTTGAAATGTGGTGGCGGATAATTTGAAAAAATGCTTTTTTGACAGCAGCCATCTTTGAGCGCCGTGCTACACTCTTTAGCTAGTTACCTTTGAAATGTGGTGGCAGGCAATTCCACATGACAGCAGTCATCTTTAATCAAGAGAGCACCGTGCTGCCCTCTATGTGGTGGCGGCAAATTGAAAAATTCTACATGCTCTTGTTTGGAAACAAACTCACGCGCTTTTTTGACAGCCGTCATCCGCCATCTTTAATCAACAGAGCACAGTGCTGTACTCTTTAGCTAGATACCTTTGAAATGTGGTGGCGGCAATTTGAAAAATTCTATGTGCTCTTGTTGGGAAACAAAGCCACGTGCTTTTTTGACAGCTGTCATCCGCCATCTTTAATCAATAGAGCACCGTGCTGCTATCATGCGGGCAATTTCATCACCTATCACCCGCCATCTTTAATCTACAGAACACCGTGCTGCCCTCTTTATGGCTACTACCTTAAGCATGTAGTAGCGGGCAATTTGAAAAGTTCTGTTAGCTATCATCCGCCATCTTTAATCAAGAGAGCACCGTGCTGCCATCTTTAGCTAGATACCTTTGAAATGTGGTGGCGGCAAATTGAAAAATTCCACATGCTCTTGTTTGGAAACAAACTCACGTGCTTTTTGACAGCTACCATCCGCCATCTTTAATCAACAGAGCATAGTGCTGCCCTCTTTAGTTTGAAATGTGGTGGCGGCAAATTCCACATGCTCTTGTTTGGTAAACATAGCCACGTGCTTTTTTGACAGCTATCATCCGCCATCTTTAATCCAGAGAGCACCGTGCTGCCCTCTTTATCGCAGTAGATGTAAATTCGTCACCTGTCATACGCAGTGCTGCTATCTTTAGCTAGATACCTTTGAAATGTGGTGGTGGATAATTTAAAAAGAAAAATTCTACAGCAGTCCTCTCTCGACGCTAATTGCATAAGATGGCGGCTATACATGACTCCTTAAGGGTGCTTACGCAAGATGGCTGCTATACACAGGTTCTTATGAGACGCCCTTGGGATGCTTGCGCAAGATGGTGGTTATACAAGGCTCCTTATGAGACACCCTAGTGATGCTTGCGCAAGATGGCGGTTGCTCTTATGAGGCGGCTTAAGGGTCCTTGCACAAGATGGCTAGAGACGCCCTAAGGATGCTTGCGCAAGATGGCGGACACAAGATGGCGGCTATACACGTCTCCTTATGAGACGCCTTAAGGGTGCTTGCGCAAGATGGCTGCTGCTCTTAGCTTAGAGGCTAACGTGTCGTGCTAGTTCGATTCATTAAATTTAGGGCTTAAATGCAAAATGTTAAATATCTCGAAAGCAGTGCACCGTAGAGCAAAACGGACAAAATTTTTCTGCCTAATACCTAGGTTCGCAGTATGAGGAACAAGAAAATCATAGTCTAATGATGGGATCAACGGTTCGGTTCCTACTTAGGCCCTTTGGCATTTGCTCTGTTTTAGCTTGTATTGAAGCGAGTCTTCGTAACATGATCAGGTTTAGCTATGGTAGAGAGTATAACGTGCCGTGCAGGTTCGATTCATTAAATTTGGAGGCTTAAATGCAAAATGTTAAATATCTCGAAAACGATGCATCGTAGAGCAAAACGGACAAAATTTTTCCGCCTAATACGTAGGTTCGTAGTATCAGGAACAAGAAAAAACATAGTCTAATGATGAGATCAACGGTTCGATTCCTACTTAAGCCCTTTGGCATTCGCAGCTATCTATTTCTACAAGATGGTGGCTGCTCTTATGAGAAACAAGATGCCTTGAGACGTCCTAGGGATGCTTACGCAAGATGGCAGACACAAAATGGTGACTATACATAGCTCCTTATGAGACGGCCTAGGGGTGCTCGCACAAGATGGCGGCTACTCTTATGAAGAAAGCTAGCTTAGAGGCTACTGCGCAAGATAACAGCTGCTGTTATGCATGTGGTGGAGGGCAATTTGAAATTCTATGTGCTTAATCAACAGAGCACCCTGCTGCCCTCTTTAGCTGAAATGTGGTGGTGGATAATTTGAAAAATTCTTTTGACAGCTATCATCTTTAAACAAAGGCGACTATACATAGGCTGTTAAGGCCTTATCATTCTCCTCCTCCTCCTCCTCCTCCTCCTCCTCCTCCTCCTCCTCCTCCTTCTCTACCTCCTCCTCCGCCTCTTATGTCAAGGCATAGCTTTATATCGAACAAGTTTAAACCTGCATCGCGAATGCAAGCGTGTGCAGCGATAACATTATTGTGCATGTTTAGACTTTCGAAACATAAGAAGAGTAGAATCAAACGCTGTACTCGATACGACATGTGATCAGAACATTGATTGATGCGTTCAGAAAACAAAATAAGTGATCAAGACTAGAATCGAACAATGTACTCAATACATCATGTGTTTAGAATATGTCAGGGGATACGCTTGTTCTAAGAAGATCAGATTGAAACATAACAAGACTAGAATAGAACACTGTAATCGATGTTGTTAACTTCAACATGTGATCAGAACATTGATTGATGTGTTCAGAACACAAAATAAGTGATCATGACTAGAATCGAACACTGTACTCGATACAACATGTGATCAGAACATTGATCGATGTGTTCAGAACACGAAATAAGTGATCAAGACTAGAATCGAACGCTGTACTCAATACAACATGTGTTTAGAACATGTTAGGGGGTACCCTCGTTCTAAGAAGATCAGAATGAAACATAACAAGACTAGAATCGAACACTGTAATCGATGTTGTTAACCTCAACATATGATCAGAACATTGTTTGATGTGTTCAGAGCAAAAGTACTATTTTGATGATTTGCGCAGCTAACTCGCTCGGTAAACGATATAGCCAAAGTATAACTTCAAATTATTTACCTTCCACCATTCGTCTTGTGTGTAAAAATCAGTCGAACAAGTTATCGCATAAACATGGCTGAAACAAAATCGTGATAGGGTATGGAACCCAGGGGTTACATCTTATCAGAAGGGCAAAAAGGATGAAAGGACTCTTCCTCCTCCTTACCGCACATTCCTTGGCTAAAGGGCTAATGGGCTAAAGGGCTAATGGGCTAAAGGGCTAAAGGGCTAACGGGCTAAAGGTGCAACAACCTCATCGATCGCTATCAGCAAGAACGCTTGTACTTTGTTAAGTGTAGAAAATTAATCTTTATTGGTAAATGGTTTTATGTTCAGAACAAGGAATGGAACCTAGGGGTTACGTCTTACCTAATAAAATCCCCCAGGTGCGATGAGTTACGTTTTTCGAACTAGTGTTTGGAACACTGAACTTTTCAAGATGGCAAGAGTGAGGTTAGCAATGTTCTGTTGTTGGATTTTAAATTCCGCGCTACAACATGCATAAGGTGGCAGCCCTTGAGGTTTACCGCCGTAAAGATGGCAAGAGTGAGGTTAGCAATGTTCCGTTGTTGGATTTTTAAAATTCCCCGCTATAACATGCAAAAGGTGGCAGCCTTGAGGTTTACCGCCGTAAAGATGGCAGCAGTGAGGTTAGCGACGCTCCATTGTCCTTCAAAGTGAGGTTAGGGTTCGTCAAGAAGACAGCTGTCAAAAAAGCACGTGGCTATGTTTACCAAACAAGAGCACGTGATCGTGACGTCACGGTCACGTAGTATGCTGCCTCAGCATGTAAAGTTCAATGTCTACACCTACGTAGTTAACACTCTGCTATGTTCACAAGATTTTTATACATCACTATTCTTTAAGCTTTAAGTTCATTCACATAGGCTATGCTAAGATAGCAGCACAAACACATGCGAACTTTGTACATTCTAATGGAATAAGTTTAGTACTGTGTGCGTCATGGATACATGATGTGTGCACGCATTTAATCTTAACTATACGTAATGCTGCTGCTTTGTTTACAAGATTTTTATACATTGCTATTCTTTATGCTTTAAGTTCGTGCACGCACAAGCGATACTCGTACGCTCTAGCAGGAGAAGTTTAGTACGATATTCGATACATACATTATCGATAGGTGATGTGTACACGCTTTAGAACATAGCTCATCTTTATGCTTTAAGTTCGTGCACATGGGTTAGGGATACACAAAAGCGATTGCTACATGCTCTAGCGGAAGAAGTCTAGTACGATAGTAGATGCATGTAAAATCGATAGGTTATGCTAAGATAGCAGCACACTTACATGATTTTAGCACAATCTAGTGGGAAAAGTTTAGTATGATAGTCGTTTCGTGCAAAATCATTAGGTAATGTGTAAACGCTTCGAAACAAGGCTATTCTTTGTACTTTAAGTTCATGCGTACAGGTTATGCTAAGATAGCGGCACAATCTAGCGCAAGAAGTTTAGTACGAGAGTCGATGTATGTAAAATCGATAAGTAATGAGTACACGCTTTAAAACATGATTATTCTTCGTACTTTCAGTTCATGCATCTTAGTTATGCTAAGATAGCAGCACAATCTAGCGGAAGAAGTTTAGTACGATATTTGTTGCATGCAAATCGATAGGTGATGTGTACACACTTTGAAACATGGCTATTCTTTTTACTTAAGGTCATGCGTATAGGTTATGCTAGGATAGCAGCACAATCTAGCGGGAGGAGATTAGTACGAGAGTCAATGCATGCAAAATCCATAGGTAATGTGTACATGCTTTGAAACATGGCTATTCTTTGTACTTTTAAGTTCATGTGTATAAGTTATGCTAAGATGCCAGCACAATCTAGCGGAAGAAGTTTAGTACGAGAGTCAATGCATGCAAAATCGATAGGTAATGTGTACACGCTTTGAAACATGGCTATTCTTTGTACCTTAAGGCCATGCGTATAGGTTATGCTAAGATACCAGCACAATCTAGCGGAAGAAGTTTAGTACGAGAGTCGATGCTTGTAAAATCGATAGGTAATGTGTACACACTTTGAAACATGGCTATTCTTTTTACTTTAAGGTCATGCGTATTGGTTATGCTAAGATAGCAGCACGATCTAGCGGAAGGAGTTTAGTACGAGAGTCAATACATGCAAATTCGATAGTTGATGTGTACACGCTTTGAAACATGACTAATCATTGTACTTTAAGTTCATTGGTATAGGTTATGCTAAGATAGCAGCACAATCTAGCGGAATAAATTTAGTACGAGATTTGATGCATGCAAAATCAATAAGTAATGTGTACACGCTTTGAAACATGGCTATTCTTTGTACTTTAAGTTCATGCGTACAGGTTATGCTAAGATAGCAGCACAACCTAGCGGAAGAAGTTTAGTACAATATTTGTTGCATGCAAAGTCGATAGGTAATGTGTACACACTTTGAAACATGGCTATTCTTTTTACTTTAAGGTCATGCGTATTTTGTTATGCTAAGATAGCAGCACGATCTAGCGGAAGGAGTTTAGTATGAGAGTCAATACATGCAAATTCGATAGTTGATGTGTACACGCTTTGAAACATGGCTATTCTTTGTACTTTTAAGTTCATGTGTATAAGTTATGCTAAGATACCAGCACAATCTAGCGGACGAAGTTCAGTACGAGATTCGATGCATGCAAAATCGATAGGTGATGTGTACACACCTTTTTACTTTAAGGTCATGCGTATAGGTTGTGTTAAAATAGCAGCACAATCTAGCGGAAGGAGTTTAGTACGATATTTGATGCATGCAAAATCAATAAGTAATGTGTACACGCTTTGAAACATGGCTATTCTTTCTACTTTTAAGTTCATGTGTATAAGTTATGCTAAGATAGCAGTACAATCTAGAGGAAGAAGTTTAGTACGATATTTGTTGCATGCAAAATCAATAAGTAATGTGTACACGCTTTGACACATAGCTATTCTCTGTACTTTAAGTTCATGCGTATAAGTTATGCTAAGATAGCAGCACAATCTACCTGCAGAAGTTTAGTACGAAATTCGATACATGCAAAGTCGATAGGTAATGTGTACACGCTTTAAAACATGGTTATTCTTCGTACTTTCAGTTCATGCATCTTAGTCATGCTAAGATAGCAGCACAATCTAGCGGAAGAAGTTTAGTACGAGAGTCGATGCGTGCAAAATCGATAGGTAATGTGTACACGCTTTGAAACATGGCTATTCATTGTACTTTAAAGTCATGCTAAAATAGCAGCACGATCTAGCGGATGAAGTTTAGTTCGATGGTCGATGTATGTAAAATCGATAGGTGATGTGTACACGCTTTGAAACATAGCAATTCATACTGCTGCTCTGTTCCCAAGACTTTTAAGAATAGCTAATCCTAATGCTGCTCTTAGCGACGTCGAGCTAAGGATTGATTACGTGACCGTGACGTCACGATCACGTGCTCTTGTTTGGTAAACATAGCCACGTGCTTTTTTGACAGCTGTCTTCTTGACGAACCCTAACCTCACTTTGAAGGACAATGGAGCGTCGCTAACCTCACTGCTGCCATCTTTACGGCGGTAAACCTCAAGGCTGCCACCTTTTGCATGTTATAGCGGGGAATTTTAAAAATCCAACAACGGAACATTGCTAACCTCACTCTTGCCATCTTTACGGCGGTAAACCTCAAGGGCTGCCACCTTATGCATGTTGTAGCGCGGAATTTAAAATCCAACAACAGAACATTGCTAACCTCACTCTTGCCATCTTGAAAAGTTCAGTGTTCCAAACACTAGTTCGAAAAACGTAACTCATCGCACCTCGGGGATTTTATTAGGTAAGACGTAACCCCTAGGTTCCATTCCTTGTTCTGAACATAAAACCATTTACCAATAAAGATTAATTTTCTACACTTAACAAAGTACAAGCGTTCTTGCTGATAGCGATCGATGAGGTTGTTGCACCTTTAGCCCATTAGCCCTTTAGCCCATTAGCCCTTTAGCCAAGGAATGTGCGGTAAGGAGGAGGAAGAGTCCTTTCATCCTTTTTGCCCTTCTGATAAGATGTAACCCCTGGGTTCCATACCCTATCACGATTTTGTTTCAGCCATGTTTATGCGATAACTTGTTCGACTGATTTTTACACACAAGACGAATGATGGAAGGTAAATAATTTGAAGTTATACTTTGGCTATATCGTTTACCGAGCGAGTTAGCTGCGCAAATCATCAAAATAGTACTTTTGCTCTGAACACATCAAACAATGTTCTGATCATATGTTGAGGTTAACAACATCGATTACAGTGTTCGATTCTAGTCTTGTTATGTTTCATTCTGATCTTCTTAGAACGAGGGTACCCCCTAACATGTTCTAAACACATGTTGTATTGAGTACAGCGTTCGATTCTAGTCTTGATCACTTATTTCGTGTTCTGAACACATCGATCAATGTTCTGATCACATGTTGTATCGAGTACAGTGTTCGATTCTAGTCATGATCACTTATTTTGTGTTCTGAACACATCAATCAATGTTCTGATCACATGTTGAAGTTAACAACATCGATTACAGTGTTCTATTCTAGTCTTGTTATGTTTCAATCTGATCTTCTTAGAACAAGCGTATCCCCTGACATATTCTAAACACATGATGTATTGAGTACATTGTTCGATTCTAGTCTTGATCACTTATTTTGTTTTCTGAACGCATCAATCAATGTTCTGATCACATGTCGTATCGAGTACAGCGTTTGATTCTACTCTTCTTATGTTTCGAAAGTCTAAACATGCACAATAATGTTATCGCTGCACACGCTTGCATTCGCGATGCAGGTTTAAACTTGTTCGATATAAAGCTATGCCTTGACATAAGAGGCGGAGGAGGAGGTAGAGAAGGAGGAGGAGGAGGAGGAGGAGGAGGAGGAGGAGGAGGAGGAGGAGAATGATAAGGCCTTAACAGCCTATGTATAGTCGCCTTTGTTTAAAGATGATAGCTGTCAAAAGAATTTTTCAAATTATCCACCACCACATTTCAGCTAAAGAGGGCAGCAGGGTGCTCTGTTGATTAAGCACATAGAATTTCAAATTGCCCTCCACCACATGCATAACAGCAGCTGTTATCTTGCGCAGTAGCCTCTAAGCTAGCTTTCTTCATAAGAGTAGCCGCCATCTTGTGCGAGCACCCCTAGGCCGTCTCATAAGGAGCTATGTATAGTCACCATTTTGTGTCTGCCATCTTGCGTAAGCATCCCTAGGACGTCTCAAGGCATCTTGTTTCTCATAAGAGCAGCCACCATCTTGTAGAAATAGATAGCTGCGAATGCCAAAGGGCTTAAGTAGGAATCGAACCGTTGATCTCATCATTAGACTATGTTTTTTCTTGTTCCTGATACTACGAACCTACGTATTAGGCGGAAAAATTTTGTCCGTTTTGCTCTACGATGCATCGTTTTCGAGATATTTAACATTTTGCATTTAAGCCTCCAAATTTAATGAATCGAACCTGCACGGCACGTTATACTCTCTACCATAGCTAAACCTGATCATGTTACGAAGACTCGCTTCAATACAAGCTAAAACAGAGCAAATGCCAAAGGGCCTAAGTAGGAACCGAACCGTTGATCCCATCATTAGACTATGATTTTCTTGTTCCTCATACTGCGAACCTAGGTATTAGGCAGAAAAATTTTGTCCGTTTTGCTCTACGGTGCACTGCTTTCGAGATATTTAACATTTTGCATTTAAGCCCTAAATTTAATGAATCGAACTAGCACGACACGTTAGCCTCTAAGCTAAGAGCAGCAGCCATCTTGCGCAAGCACCCTTAAGGCGTCTCATAAGGAGACGTGTATAGCCGCCATCTTGTGTCCGCCATCTTGCGCAAGCATCCTTAGGGCGTCTCTAGCCATCTTGTGCAAGGACCCTTAAGCCGCCTCATAAGAGCAACCGCCATCTTGCGCAAGCATCACTAGGGTGTCTCATAAGGAGCCTTGTATAACCACCATCTTGCGCAAGCATCCCAAGGGCGTCTCATAAGAACCTGTGTATAGCAGCCATCTTGCGTAAGCACCCTTAAGGAGTCATGTATAGCCGCCATCTTATGCAATTAGCGTCGAGAGAGGACTGCTGTAGAATTTTTCTTTTTAAATTATCCACCACCACATTTCAAAGGTATCTAGCTAAAGATAGCAGCACTGCGTATGACAGGTGTCGAATTTACATCTACTGCGATAAAGAGGGCAGCACGGTGCTCTCTGGATTAAAGATGGCGGATGATAGCTGTCAAAAAAGCACGTGGCTATGTTTACCAAACAAGAGCATGTGGAATTTGCCGCCACCACATTTCAAACTAAAGAGGGCAGCACTATGCTCTGTTGATTAAAGATGGCGGATGGTAGCTGTCAAAAAGCACGTGAGTTTGTTTCCAAACAAGAGCATGTGGAATTTTTCAATTTGCCGCCACCACATTTCAAAGGTATCTAGCTAAAGATGGCAGCACGGTGCTCTCTTGATTAAAGATGGCGGATGATAGCTAACAGAACTTTTCAAATTGCCCGCTACTACATGCTTAAGGTAGTAGCCATAAAGAGGGCAGCACGGTGTTCTGTAGATTAAAGATGGCGGGTGATAGGTGATGAAATTGCCCGCATGATAGCAGCACGGTGCTCTATTGATTAAAGATGGCGGATGACAGCTGTCAAAAAAGCACGTGGCTTTGTTTCCCAACAAGAGCACATAGAATTTTTCAAATTGCCGCCACCACATTTCAAAGGTATCTAGCTAAAGAGTACAGCACTGTGCTCTGTTGATTAAAGATGGCGGATGACGGCTGTCAAAAAAGCGCGTGAGTTTGTTTCCAAACAAGAGCATGTAGAATTTTTCAATTTGCCGCCACCACATAGAGGGCAGCACGGTGCTCTCTTGATTAAAGATGACTGCTGTCATGTGGAATTGCCTGCCACCACATTTCAAAGGTAACTAGCTAAAGAGTGTAGCACGGCGCTCAAAGATGGCTGCTGTCAAAAAAGCATTTTTTCAAATTATCCGCCACCACATTTCAAAGGTAAGTAGCTAAAGAGGGCAGCACTGTGCTCTATGGATTAAAGATGGCGGATGACAGCTGTCAAAAAAGCACGTGGCTGTCAAAAAGCACGTGGATTTGTTTATCTCGAGCTAGTGAGGTTAAGTTGGTAGCACTAAGGTTTAGGCCCGCCAAGATGGCAGCACTGCCGATGACAGGTGACGAAAGAGGGCAGCACAGCGCTCTGTAGTTTAAAGATGGCGGATGACAGCTGTCAAAAAGCACGTGGCTGTCAAAAAGCACGTGGCTTTGTTTATCTCGAGCTAGTTAGGTTAAGTTGGTACCACCGAGGTTTATTCCCGTCAAGATGGCAGTACTGAGGTTAGCGATGCGTTGTTGTCTGTCAAAAAGCACGTGGCTTTGTTTACAAATCTGTCAAAAAGCACGTGGCTGTCAAAAAACACGTGGCTTTGTTTACCTCATGCTAGTTAGGTTAAGTTGGCACTACTGGGGTTTAGGCCCGTCAAGATGGTAGTACTGAGGTTTGCGATGCGTTGTTGTCGATGACAGCTGTCAAAAAGCACGTGGCTTTGTTTACAAATCTGTCAAAAAGCACGTGGTTGTCAAAAAGCACGTGGCTTTGTTTACCTCGCGCTAGTTAGGTTAAGTTGGCACTACTGAGGTTTAGGCCCGTCAAGATGGCAGTACTGAGGTTTGCGATGCGTTGTTGTCTGTCAAAAAGCACGTGGCTTTGTTTACAAATTCAAATTTCCCGCGGGAGGTGGAGGAGGCATCTGGGAGGCCTCTGGCTGAGGTGGAGGTGGAGGTGGCCACTGGGAGGCCTCTGGCTGAGGTGGAGGTGGAGGTGGCCACTGGGAGGCCTCTGGCTGAGGTGGAGGTGGAGGTGGCCACTGGGAGCCTGAGGTGGAGGTGGCGGCCGAACTCTCCCATTATACTACTCTTTCAATAGAGTCTCCATTTCTGAGTTTGCGCATAAACAAATTATCTGACAGGTAACTATTTTGTGATTTTTGCACTTGTTTGGATTCAAGGTACTTTCCCGTAACTGTACGGTTTTGGAAGCATTGAGGCCCAAGCTGAATACATTGCTCTCTAAACTCGTCCATCGTGCACTCAGACCAATAACCAGGATCATCAGAAGGAAGATTTGAAGCAGGACTGTCATTAGCAGTGGCAGAGCTGCAACCACGCTCTATGACACGCATAGCCTTATTCTTGAGTACTAAATCTGAATTTGCAACACAAGAACACAAGTAAAATTTCACTTGTGTGTTCGTGTATTTAGCCAGCTCCGTGGTGTAGGGGTAACGTGTTTGCCTCTCACCCGGAGACCCCGCTTTCCATTCCCGACCGGGTCAGCGATTTTCAGCTGTACCTGAGGGCTGGTAAGTGGCCCGCTCAGCCTGAGTGATTACAACCGAGGAGTCATCTGACGGTGAGATGGCAGCCCCGGGCAAGAAAACGAAGAATACGACCGAGATGATGCGTTGTGCTGACCACACAACACCTTGGAATCTGCAGGTCCTAGAGGTTGGGCAGTGGTCGCTTGGTAAGGCAAGGTCCTCTGCGGCTGTAGACCATTGGGGTTTTTTAATTCGTGTATTTATTACATAATTTATTACTAAGTAAGTAAACATGCGACCACACCGTGTCGGGTCTGGGTTTAATTCGGAGTGCCCTGAACAATTTAATGAGACCCCATACCAAGTCGCCCGTCCCCTCCATCAGACAGCGCCGGGGAAGGTACCTGGGTCTTCGGGGGTTGCAGTCATTATTGCTGCCACTACACCAACGAAATCAGCAATTTATCATTTACGACACCGAATATTTCATACAATGTGACTGAAGTTTAAAATACACATTAGGATTCCCTTTCATTTTTCCTAAAACCATCTTCCTAATGCTCATGGTTTCCAATTCCGCAAAGACTTACTTTCTCCTAAAACAGCAGACTTAGATATTACGCTATTCGCTTACTTGTAGAAGATTCCAGTTCACCAGTAACAGTGTCTTTAGTCGTCGATGCACTTGTAGACTTCGTGTCAAAATATGTTGATATTTTGGGCAATTTTTTCAATTTCTTTCAAATGTTGTTCTTTTAATTTACGTTTTTTTGGCACCACTAGGATATTTTCTATCCATTTTACAAGAACATTACAGTTGTAACTTACGAATGGTTCAATAATCAGAGGTGAACTAGAAGTTCTCTTCCTGATGCAAAGATATAGCATGCGCATTCCACCGTGCTTCCCCTGTCCCCTCCCGTTCACTTCCTAGACCTCTTGCCCCCTTGCCCCTCTGCCAGTATTCGCAAGCTGCCAGATTTAAATTTTCGTCAACAATAACCTTTACAATAATTACAGTGCGTAAGTAGCGAGGATTCGTGTCTCCAGACGGAAAACTGATTTAACTGATTCTAGCAGTGATGAAATACAAACGCGGACAGCTGATGAGAAGGAAGGAAGGAAGGAAGGAAGGAAGGAAGGAAGGAAGGAAGAGTGCGTGTTCGATATTTTGCGAGCGTAAATATTCTTATACATGCACGGAGGTGGAGCAGCAGGACTTTTTATACAACTTTAGGTTCGGCCCCTTGGCACGCGGGGCCCGGGGCTGCAGCCCCTTTAGCCCCCCCGTTAATCCGGCCGTGATCTACTGTAATCAAACGATTGGGTGTACTGTTTTTTCCTTCGTTCAATATTTCATTCCATTTACAATGTTGTGAGTGAAGGGATACACAATGGTGGGGCGGCAGCGTTGCATCTTCGATCATGTTGAATGTTAAAGAACGTTACTGCGACCAACAGACGATAGGAGAAACGATCTGGTGTGTCTTAATTACAGTGTGTTCCTGTACTCTGCGTGCATTTACGGCTGATTAATAAACGAGCTGTGGATATTGCCTGTAAGAGACAAGGACCATCCTGTGCGAGTCGAACGAGGAAACTTGTGCATACGCGCGGAGCATTATCTCTGTCTCCGTCATGCACCTCACCTTCTCTTCCCTGAAGCACGGCAGCGGCGTTCGCTCTCACATAGCAAATACGGCGAGTTCATCAATTTGAATCGCGCACCCGGAAGTTACAAAGTAATCCCATTTTCTCGAGAAGAAACATTTTCTCCGCCAATCCGACTGCACTATCATTCTTAACATAACACGAAGAGTATCCCTGTCCTTTTTCTTTGGTCGGAATTGCTATGATACGCCTGTATAATTGAAACTAGTGTCGATTTACTACTTTCTCCCATTTGTTTCACATTCTTCCGTTCGCAGTACTTCGAAAATGAATACTGAAGTGACACTCTTAATCCTTCCTTGTCCCCACTTCTGTCAAACCAGCGTCCAACAAACCTTGCGCTTACACTAAAGAGCCAATGACCGAAATTCGGAAAAATAAATCAATCTTATGAACCACTCATTCGTAAGTGACATCAATTATCGGTAAGGTATTTCGTATCACCATCACTGATTCAGGAAGCGATAAAATATGGGTACTTGGAACTAGCAAAGTGTGTTATCAAATATTTATCCGAAAAGACTTGCATTCCTTATCCCACTACATAATGAGGTGATCCTCGGGGCAGATAAGATCAACATCGATTTAGTCTCAAGTTGATTTCTTGCTGCCTTACAGCTATCGGTACGGAGAAACCATGGCAGATTGAGAGCTTAGCTTCTTGTTGAATTTAAGGCCAGATGTAAAGATTAGTGGGATTAATATCCGATTGTCTACTGATCAATATATCCGTTCACTAATTTTTCACACGATTCAGAAGCATTCATTGCAGTGAATTTGGACCAAATCTCGTTAAACGGATGCTTCTTGTTCTAAAGTATAAGAATACTTTGCAGAATATGAGTCTTTGGCCCGATGCTGTTTGAATCTTCATCAAAATCTCATTAAATGGAATTTTCTTGTGATAAGGTGTCAGAATATTGTGCAAAATGTTACACTTTGGCTGGATGCCTTTCTTGCTCCATTTTAATGATGTTAATTCTTTAATGTCGCTTTGAATACGATAGATTTACAAAGACATCGAGGTATCAGATGTTTTTACTGCAGTTAATTAAAGTATTGGGAGCGGGGGCGTGATAAGCTCAGTGCCTTAGCCCCTGGCTTCACACCTTGAGGACTGATGTTAGATTCCCAGAATTTTAACTCAAAAATCATGTGGGGTCGGGAAGGTCAGCCGGCCTTAAACACCAAGCCAAAACCAAAATGAGTCTGGGTGGCGACAGCGATCCCGGAAGTAGCTGGGGTGACCTGAAGAAATTACAGCCCGGCACTTTGTCTCCTTTGCTCCCTCGAGTAACTAGTTTGCTCCTCGCTGAGTTTGATGGTACGGTTGTTTATAAGTGACAACTCTGTGCCGTTATTTTCCAGCACATTAAAGAACTTCTCTGGAAGGAAATTACCACAGCCCTGAGCCTCTTAAAATCCTTTGCAATTCTTCCTCTGCTTCTTCTCCTTCTTCTACCGAATGTACCGGGCGAGTTGGCCGTGCGCGTAGAGGCGCGCGGCTGTGTGCTTGCATCCGGGAGATAGTAGGTTCGAATCCCACTATCGGCAGCCCTGAAAATGGTTTTCCGCGGTTTCCCATTTTCACACCAGGTAAATGCTGGGGCTGTACCTTAATTAAGGCCACGACCGCTTCCTTCCAACTCCTAGGCCTTTCCTATCCCATCGTCGCCATAAGACCTATCTGTGTCGGTGCGACGTAAAGCCCCTAGCAAAAAAAATAAAAAATAAAATCTACCGAATGTCGGTCATTATCCTGCCATTTTGAACTTTAGATTTAAAGACATTCAGAAGTAAATTGGTACATTAACAGAATTTGTCCAGCAGATTCCGAGCGTATGATGTTCGGTGTCTTCCAGATAAATGTTTCCCAGAAATCTTACCATGGAGTACCAATTTCAAGACTAGTATATATTTATTTCCCTTTACGAAATGACCTAGGTATACAAGTGTACGAGTCTTGGTAGAAAAGACAACCTCCATTGTTTTATTCATCCTTACCATCGCCACTGCATTCTCGATTTTATTCAGTCCACGAAATGCCAGGTATACGGCTGTGACAGTAAATTCCAATAGACTCCAGCCTTTCAAAGTCGCTCTGCGTTGCAATCGTTCCTTCTATTCTATACAAGTGTGCGTGTAAGACCTGACATCTGACTCTTACAATTGCAGGGATGCTAATAAAATTACACTAATCATTATGAAATTATATTACTGGTTAGTGTGAAGGCCCGGGTTCGATTCCAGGCTCTGCCACGAATTTGAAAAGTGGTACGAGGGCTGGAACGGGGTCCACTCAGCCTCGGGAGGTCAACTGAGTAGAGGTGGGTTCGATTCCCACCTCAATCATCTTGAAAGTGGTTTTCCGTGGTTTCCCACTTCTCGTCCAGGCAAATGCCGGGATGGTACCTAACTTAAGGCCACGACCGCTTCCTTCCCTCTTCCTTGTCTAACCCTTTGCAATCTTCCCATTTCCCTACAAGGCCCCTGTTCAGCATAGCAAGTGAGGCCGTCTGGACGAGGAACTGGTCGTTCTCCCCAGTTGTATCCCCGACCCAATGTCTCGCGCTCCAGGCACTACTCTTGAGGCGGTAGAGGTGGGATCCATAGCTGAGTCCGGGGTAAAAACCAACCCTGGAGGGTAAACAGATTAAGAAGAAGTATTGTTTTGAGATACTGCAAGATACCCATGAGACCTATACACTGTTACACAATATCACATAGACCGATATCCCTCCAGTACCTGTCAATTCTACAAAGGACAGATATGTTGTCGATATGCGATACATTAAGCTGCAATATGAAATTATTAACTATGACGTGGAGAGCTCGATTGCAGTATTTGACAGATACGTACCTTTGGTCCAAGAGGTTTCGGGATTTTATCTTCCATTGGTTAATTCAGATGGCTCGTCTTCATCATTAATTAAAATCCATCCTGGGTAGGGCGCCATCCTCACATGTTCGCAGGTCTGAATAGGGCGTCAACCCTAAAGACCTGTACCAGGCCTCTCCGGAAGCCTGCCTCTGTCACCGAAGACTACTGAAAATCGTACTCCATGTTAAGATTGAAAAGGCGTGCTATTGCGAGATCTGAAAATCGATCTTTGACACTTATATGTACTACGGCAATATCCCTCCATGTCACATTAATTTGTAGAAAATACGGACGATATTCTTTGCCAGTACCTCAACGTCACACGAATGCAGATACTGCGGCGATGGGGTAGTAATGGACTAGAAATGGGAAGAAAGCAACTGAGGCCGTAGTTAAGGTATCCCGTGCCTGTCGTAAGAGTCGGCTGGAAGGGGTCCCCCAGGGGCTCTCAGCTTGGAATTGTTGCTTGGTGTGGAAAACGTAAACCACGAAAATTCATCTTCAGGGCTGCCAATCGTAGGGTCCAAATCCAAGCTAACAGATACACGACTCGTAGCATGCAGCCAACTCGCTCGATTCCAGACGGATTACTGAGCGAGTTGACCGTGTGGTTAGGAGCGCCCAGCATTCAGAAGATAGTGAGTTCGAGCCCCACTGTTGGCAGGCCTGAAGATGGTTTTTTTTCATTTTCACACCAGGCAAATGCAAGGACCGTAACTTAATTAATGCCACGACTGCTTCCCTCTCACTCCTAGCGCTTTCCTATCCATCGTCGCCATAAGACATTTCTGTGTTGGTGCGACGTAAAGCCAATTGTAAAAAAAAAAAATATATATCCTAACTGTTTGCTAATAACACCGTACTAACACATCGAAGGCATTCGGCGACACAAGGATTAAAAAAGGTTAATATTGGAAAGAAAGCGGCCGTGGCCTTAATTAAGGTACAGCCGCAGCATTTGTTTGGTGTGAAAATGGGAAACCACGCAAAATAATCTTGAGGGATGCCGACAGGTTCGAACCTACACTCTCCTGAATGCAAGATCGCATCCTCGCGTGACCCAAACTGCGTGGCCAGATCACTCAATCATTGCCATTTTTTTTCCAGAGAAAGTTTATTTTCTTTGTTTTCTATCATATTCTGTTTCATTATAAGGTATATGGTACAGCTAACATTTCGTGCAAATAATTTGATATTTAAGACGTTTCTCAGAAGACGTTGAAAGTCGAGCCACCGACTAAATAATGCCAATACCTCACGGAGCATAGGCCATCTACTCCCTAGAGCGGTGGAGTGGTTCGTGACTTCACGAGGTAAATAATACGTCGATAAGAATATTATATGCTGATCTGTTCACTGGTAAAAGAATTTGGCCACTTGTACAACATCTACTAACCGCTGCAGCGAAACTTAAGTTATCAAGCATTAGGAAATTGCCTATACTACTACTACTACTACTACTACTACTACTACTAATAATAATAATAATAATAATAATAATAATAATAATAATAATAATAACAATAATAATAAAGCATACAACAGAGTACCGAGGGAAAATTTCGCCGTACTGGGGGACTATGGGATTAAGGACAGATTATTAAAATCAATTAAAGGCATTTATGTTGACAATTGGGCTGCAGTAAGAATTGACAGCAGAATAAGTTCTTGGTTCAAGGTCCACTTACACGGGTTAGACAAGGCTGTAATCTTTTATTGTTCATAGTTCATATGGATCACCTGCTGAAAGGCATAAAGTGGCAGGGAGGGATTCAGTTAGGTGAAAATATAATAAGCAGTCTGGTCTATGCTGTCGACCCGGTCTTAATGGCAGATTGAACCGAAAGCCTGCAGTCTAATATCTTCGAACTAGAAAATAGATGCAACGAGTATGGTACAAAAATTAGCCTTTCTACGACTAAATTCATGTCAGTAGGTAAGAAATCCAAGAGAACTGAATGTCAGATTGGGAATACAAAGCTGGAACAGGTAGATAATTTCAAGTATTTAGGATGTGTGTTCTCTCAGGATCTTAGTATAGTAAGTGAAAGTGAATCATGGTGCAGTAAAGCTAAGGAAGTCGGCTCCCAGACTAAACTATCTTTATTTCGGTTTGTTTCCAGACCAACTTTGCTTTATGTCAGTGAAAGCTGTGTGGACTGAGGATATTCAAATGCTAGAAGTAACAGACATGAAAGTAGCGGGAAGGTTTGCTGGTACAAACAGGTGGGAGCAATGGCAGGAGGTTATTCGAAATGAGTAAATAAAGGCTAAGTTAGGAATGAACTCGATGGATGAAGCTGTACGCATAAACCGGCCTCGGTGGTGGGGTCATGTGAGACGAATGGAGGTTACCTAGAGAAATAATGGGCTCTCTTAAGGAGGGTAAGAGAAGTAGGAGGAGACCAATACGATGGTTAGACTCAGTTTCCAACAATTCAAAGATAAGAGATATAGAACTAAACGAAGCCACAGAAATAGTTACAAATAGAGGGTTGTGGCGGCGATTAGTAAATTTACAGACGTTTACAAAATGAATGATGAAAGGCATAATATTCTGTAATGAAGATGTACTTATGTATAATAATAATGATGATGATAATAATAATAATAGTTCAACAGACCTTGTTAAACACGACCTCCAAAGTGAAATTTACGGGAGAAACTGCATTTAGCTTTCAAATTAAGACAGGAGTGAGTCAAGGAGGACTCTCTCCTCTGTGCTCTTCAACTATATTCTGCGAAAGTTATTCGAGAATGGCACAACAATCTGTGTAATCAAGGTGTTCAGAGTGGGGTCAGGCTAGGTAGTAAGAGCACGAAACTAATAATTGAATTTTTAGCCTTCACGGATGATCTGGCGATTTTTTCTGGTTCACTTGACACAGCCAAACACGAATTAAATCAACCTCAATTGCAAGCGGCAAAAGGCCGCTACACACGTTCAATTCGGCTTGTCAATTCGATGTGAACAAGCCGAACTGACAAGCCGAATTGCCGTGTGTATGGAAAAGTTTGTTCAAACGATGTGAGCTGAAGCCAGAAATTTGAACTGATGGCATGATGGAAATTCGATCAATTCTGCTTGACACATCGGCTTGCCGTCAAGCCGAATTGAGCGTGTGCGTGGAAGCGCAGTTCAGTTCCTCAAATCAGCTATTCTGTTCTGCGCATGCGCACCAGTGATTGGCGTCTATCTAGCAACAAGTGTCCCGCGTATTTTTATTTTTCAACAATATTTGAGGTGCCTGTAGTTATTCCTATTTCAACAAAACTTGTAGGTTAAACAACACAAAATGTAATTACTTACCTTACAGAAGTCATTCTTCAATACTTTTAAAATTGCTTTGCAGGTTGCCTCTATAATGTTACCAAGTGCCTGTGGGGAAACGATTGTTGAATATTTTAGGTCTTCCAGTGACTTGCCTGTTGCAAGATACCGTAGAGTGGCTGTAAGTCTTTCGTGTGGAGTTATTGTTGCTCGCATAACAGTGTCCTCCTTCTTTATCAACGGAGAAACACGGGACAGCAGATCTAGATATGTTTCTTCGTTCATCCTCAAATAATTATGCCAATCTTTGGGGTGAAACCGAAGCTCTGGGCTCGTTTTATAAGCCAGTCTTTAACCCACACATTCCGCTTGAATTGACGCCTTCTTCTTTTCACAATTACGCAAGCCACTGCACCATACATCAGAATTTTTTTTTTTTTTTTGCTAGTTGTTTTACGTCGCACTGACACAGATAAGTCTTACGGCGACGATAACATCAGTAATAACTCATCGTCCGAAAAACATTATTAAGTTGGAATTTCAGAAACACAAGCACGACCATTTTGCAGTTACAACCACATCGAAATGACACACCAAACTGAACGTGTGTATGTGATTGCTGCTTCAGTTAGATTTGTCAATTCCAACTGACAAGCCGAATTGAATGTGTGTAGCGGCCTTATTAAGGCAGGCCTGCGGATTTCATTTGAGAAAAGTCTGTTCATACCAAACATCAAGACAGTTCCCAGAAATCTACAGGTCCATCAGGGCATAATAAAAGGGGCAGAAAAATTCAAATATCTAGGCGAGTAGATAGAATGTAGTATTTTGAGAAAGAGGCGTTCAAATCAAGAATCAACCAGGTGGAAATGGCCTACCACCTCACCAAAGGTATCTATAACAAACGGTCAATATCTTTCCAATCATAGACATTACTGTACAGTAATTTGACCTGAAGCTCTATATCCAGCAGAATGCCTCTCATTGAATAAGAAAGTTCTGGCAGAAAATCTGGAAGCCATAGAAAGGAAGATTCTAAGGAAGATACTGGGCCCAGTAAAGAAAAAGATTAAAATGGAGAATATAGGAGAAGACACAATCTTGAACTATATCTGCATATTGTAACGGACTCCTCACTTCACCGGCAACTACAGTTATGAACTTCGCCATGCACATAACCCTTTTCTACTATTAATATGGACTTAACCCTCATCATGATATAAACCGCATTTTCCCTCCAACTGGAACTTACATACTTATGTGAATTTGCACACATCATACCTTGCACGAACTCTGCTCTATCCACCTTTACTATCTACGATAAACTAACTTCCTTTTCGCCGCCTGACGTCATGTGACATCGCCTGGTTTGTCACGCATGCTCCACTAACCTCTGGAATCTTCCAGACATATTTCTCATTATTCCACACTATAAATAACCGGCCTTCCTCTGAATGTATTGAGATGGACTTTGGCCTGTGTAGAGGGAGCAACATCCAACGTCAACTCCGTCCTTAGGGACATGTGCCCAGAAGTCTCCATTTTCGGGCAGTCAGTGTAATTTGGTTCACGATGAGGTATGACAAACTGATTTCTTTGCTGTAAATACCTTTAGTTGCATTGGGAGATACTTTCCTTGCAAATTCTGACTGGGAGTATGGCATTTCCAGGCCGACATTTCACTTGTCTTTTTTGTATTTAAACTTTTCATTGACGAACCTAGTAACGACTTTCTTTCTAAATGTGCGTGTGGTGTATTGGCAACTGTGCGACACCTACTGTATACACAATTCTACCCGTTCAGTGCTTCGCCATTTGAGTTTCTGAATGTTGTGAAACTGGTTCACTTGAAGTATATTGTGATTATTCGCCTGTAGAACTACGTTGCTTTGTGTCAATCGAGTGATAACGGAAGTGGTTGTGACTTGCATATAGCATTTAGATTTTGCTCAGAAGATTTCCTGCTGGCGTACTCGAATTTGGTAACTGTAAACATCCCCTTTTTCTCGTTGTTCTGGGTTTCTCTTTTTACAGCTATATTTATGCTTTCTTTGTTCGTCCCTTTCCATTCCTGCGCTATTCTCTCTCATTTACTTTCTTTCTCTTGGATACCTTATTGTACAGTTCTCCTTTCATGTAAATTGTTAGAGTTTTGATTTATTATTGTAATATATGTTTTCAAATTTTATCTTGGCTTCTCATCTATTTTCACCCGTCATGTCCCTTATTTCTCCTCACATTCTCTTTTAATTTTTTAATATTATCTAGCATGGTTTCCACTGCGCTATCTGCTGTTACTCTGGAATGCTTATTGGAGATCTTTTTTTTTTTTACCACGGCCTCCATTCTCAATTTGGCGTTTAACTCGCTGCGTAATATTACTACCTACCGATTGAAAGTACTCGGTGTCACAGATACTTTGTGATTTCCCTCGGCAGTATTATTATATATAACCCCCATGACGGGTTACAATATTTAAAAAATAACAGACACTACTACGAAATGAAGGATTTCTATAGTCACTTAACACGAATAAGACCAGAAATATTGTCCACTCGAATCTTTGCCCACTTTCTGAATAAGGAAACTAAAGAGTGGTTCACCGAGGTAGGAAAGGATTTATAACAATTGGGGGATTTTACGTGATGGCATCTTGCAACGTGACCCTCTAAAGAAGAAACTTGAAGGTCTATAGAGATTTCGAACAAAACCTAAAATATAGACAGGCAAGACGTGGATCGAAGAACAGAAGGAAGCACACAGAATTAGGATGCGGGAGTACTGGGTGAGTGTTACAGCACAAGACCGAAAATGGTTGAAATAGTGTGGTCTATAGCTGGCCGAAACGAAATAATAATGGTATGAAAATTAGCCTCTCGAAGACTAAATTGATGTAAGTAGGTAAGTAATTCAACAGAATTGAATGTCAGATTGTTGATACAAAGCTAGAACAGGTCGATAATTTCAAGTATTTAGGTTGTGTGTTCTCCCAGGATGGTAATATAGTAAGTGAGAGTGAATAAAGGTGTCGTAAAGCTAATGCAGTGAGCTCGCAGTTGCGATCAACGGCATTCTGTAAGAAGGAAGTCAGTTCCAAGACGAATCTATCTTTACATTGGTCTGTTTTCAGACCAACTTTGCTTTACGGGAGCGAAAGCTGGGTGGACTCAGGATATCTTATTCATAAGTTAGAAGTAACAGACATGAAAGTAGCAAGAATTATTGCTGGTACATACAGGTGGGAACAATGGCAGGATGGTACTCGGAATGAGGAGATAAAGGTTAATTTAGGAATGAACTCGATGGATGAAGCTGTACGCATAAACCGGCCTCGGTGGTGGAGTCATGTGAGGCGAATGGAGGAGGATAGGTTAATGGACTCTGCTATGGAGGGTAAGAGAAGTAGAGGGAGACCAAGACGACGATGGTTAGACTCGGTTTCTAAAGATTTAAAGATAAGAGGTATAGAACTAAATGAAGCCACAACACTAGTTGCAAATCGAGGATTGTGGCGACGTTTAGTAAATTCACAGAGGCTTGCAGACTGAACGCTGAAAGGCATAACAGTCTACAATGATAATGTATGTATGTAATATTATTATTAATAATAATAATAATAATAATAATAATAATAATAATAATTGTTCCGGGGTTACCCGTGGAACGCAGAGGTGAAAGAAGGTGCCGGGGTGAATGGGTCTAACTACAATGTCAAAAAAAATATAAAACTCAAACTGAAGGTTATATTTTCTTAAAATAACAAAATTTTCATAACAATAAAATATCAGGTACACTGACGAATTCTAGACAAGACAAGAAATCCAAAATATAGTGACTGTTTTTAAAAAAACTTGGCTTCAATCCCCTCACGTTACAATTCTTGAGCTCCTAACTCATATTTACTAAAAGCACAAATTTACACAAGGGTAGAAATCCCTCAATACATGGAGCGCTTGCTCCCAACTCACAATATCAAGCATCCCAGAGGCACTTTTACAACACTAGAGAAGAGCGGACGTGCTCCCAGAGTTTTCCAAGCCTATTCAAGGCAACATCAGAAAATTACTATCACTCGCCACCAAGCCACAACTTACAAAATTTGAAACAGGGGTATCTAGTACGCAACCTATTGGGCCTTAGCGGAAAAGAACAGATTAAGTAAATGGCCCGAAACACAAATTGAATGGAGGCGTGTACTTGCACTCCTAGATATGAATTCTTAAAACCTGAAGGGCACTAGGCCGATGAAACAGTGGCTATTCCCAAACTATGGAGGTGACTCGTATAGGAATAAATTAAGACATTACGGAAAGGAAGAAAACCAGTTACAAAGCGTAGTCACCTCAAACCAATATGAAGGGGAGCTCGAGAGGGTCCATCACTCTCTATCCCCGATTTACAGTTAAAGATTTTATGAAGTTATTACATAATCCGGCCGAAGTTACATTTTCAGAAAGGTAGGTTACATAGTTAAAGTTTCGGACCTCTCCCTCGGGTTAAACTGCAGAACTAGCAAGAAACAAAGATGTTAAGTGGCCATTACCTTATCGGTGTACTACTGCCTGATGAAAGAGGCGCCTCCCGCCTCCTGCTTCACACACACACTAGGTTAGATGACGATCAATTGACCAAGAGACGAGAAAATCCGCAGTTTATAAGCCCTCGGGGGAAGTTCGAGACCTTTCACGAATAAACCAGCCACACCCTCTCAATTTATTGGTCAGTTTGAAAGGTTACACTCCAAATCGAAGAAGAAGGCTGTGATAGGTTGAAAATTAATTACCGAAATTTGGGATTGACTGAATTAAAAACTGGTGGAAAGAAAAGATAAATATTGCCAACCCAAAAATAAATGAACATCAATTAGTAAAAAAAAAAACTTATACAAAACTTCTTTAAATCAAAGGTTCTTTCACTTGGCACCAGGGTGCATGATCATAGTTTTTCAGCAGTGACATCTATGGAAGAATGTCCACACTTCTTGACGAAGGGCAAAGAAAGCAAGTAGAAATTCACACAGTACAGGAAACTTCACAATAACAAAATTACATCAAATTTCTGTGGTGACATCTTCTGAGTAAAGTTCTAACTTGTATAATTGGTTTCACATTTGGTAGATAGAGGAGTTCTTTTAGGCGCTCATTTTGAATGCGCGTCTTAGAGGTGTACCTCCCGGTACAATAATAATAATAATAATAATAATAATAATAATAATAATAATAATAATAATAATAATAATAATAATAATAATATGGCCTCGGTTACCGTGTTTAAGCTTTTTATTTGACACCATCTGGGGTGGCATTGTGTCAATTTCGACGTTCCTCTTGTCGGGTAACAACAAACCAATTTGTCAGCAGAGATTTTTCACATGCCAACATCGTACGACAAGAAGTGTGGAATGGACTTTTCTCCATTTCAACCCGCAGGCCAACGCTGATTTTTAGAATGTAAATAATTCAGTCATCTAACTACCAAGTTCTCACCTCCAAAGTTTCGACCGGCTGGCCCCTTTGTGAAGGTGAGTCCCCTACATCGCGCGTCATACAAACGCTTTGAGACAGACAATACATTAAATTATCTGGAACGGTAACCTTTCTACTGCGATAAAAACGTATAAGGCATGGACGATCAGAATTTACCATTCTTCCTCTCTTTGTTACATAGCATTCTGCGGCAATATTAACATGAACAATGATAGGACGCATGAAATACACAAATAAAAATGCAAAATATTAAATATTTTCGTTATTATTTTCATGGGATTAATTTGTACTGCTCAGAATATCGGAAACTTTATTTTCTACGATTCTGTTACGTAGCATTTACCGATAGGACCAGAATTAACGAAGATATTTAGCAATAATTGTTTAGACCTCCCCCTAAACGGCTATTTCACCTAGCGTGGAATATCTACTCGTATATATAGCCAAAATCAGAACATTAGGGTTACTCAATCGTAAAACCAACCGATATTTCGTCGCAGTGCGGCATAGTGTTCATCAGCCTAGATAAGCTTTCCCTTCTGACCTTACACTATCTGGTCAAAATCATCGGGACACCAGGCTCAAATTGAAGACAGAGTTTGCTGGTAACGTACTTCCTAATAAAAACAAACCACATGGCGCAACAAGCCCGAAGGCCTGCATATTACGAGGTGTCGTGTGGTCGGCACGACGAATCCTCTCGGCTGTTATTCTTGGCTTTCTAGACCGGAGCCGCTATCTCGCCATTAGATACCTCCTCAATTGTAATTCGTAGGCTAAATAGACATCGCTGGTGGTCTTAAACTTCTGTTAGGTAATGTATGATGTTGGTAAGCCCTTTTCCTTTATCCCACCCCTGACTCTGTTAGAAAGGCTTTCCACCCAGTGGCGGAGAATTTCCATGGGAATGCCATCCCATTCTTCCCGACGAGCCGTAGCCAGAGAACGTGTTGATGTAGGACGGTGGGGTCTGGAACGAACTCGCCTTCCGACTAATCCCACAGGAGTTATATTGAGTTTAGATTGGGACTCTGGACGGCCCAGTCCAGTTGTAGAATATCATTATCCTTAAACTACTGGCTTACAAAGCCTCGGAGCGTTATGTTGGTATTAACAATGGTCACTATCGAACTTTTTTTTTTTTTTGCTAGGGGCTTTACGTCGCACCGACACAGATAGGTCTTATGGGGACGATGGGATAGGAAAGGCCTAGGAGTTGGAAGGAAGCGGCCGTGGCCTTAATTAAGGTACAGCCCCAGCATTTGCCTGGTGTGAAAATGGGAAACCACGGAAAACCATCTTCAGGGCTGCCGATAGTGGGATTCGAACCTACTATCTCCCGGATGCAAGCTCACAGCCGCGCGCCTCTACGCGCACGGCCAACTCGCCCGGTACTACCGAACTGAGCTGCTACGTAGTCGTAGTGAGCAGTACAGCAACAACAACAACTACTACTACTACCACTGATGCTGCTACTGCTGCTACTACTACTACCACTAAATGTTTTGATTCCTCCCGTGAAGAGGGAGGCGGGCCTCCTAGACTGTGACGCCGTCTCTCAGGCCAAGAGATTTATATCGGAGAAGGTGAGAGTGTTGGTGGCCATGGCCTATACTAGGAACAGTCCCGGAATTCGCCTTAGTGCAGCAGAATGGAAAGAAAACGGGAAACCATTCTCAGGACAGCTGACGGTGGGGACCGGCCCCTCGCCGTCTCCCAAATGCAGAAACGTAGAGCCACGGTAGATCCGTGGCCACCCCTCCTCTGCTCGTTTGGCCGGTCGGAGTGCAAAGTTGTTGGACCGCGGACCAGCCGTAGGCACTTGTAGGCCGAGATCCAATCTGCATCTACCGATCGAGCAGTACAAACCTCCCTGCCTCCTTTTCTTTTTTTTTTCTTTTTTTTTTTTTGCTAGGGGCTTTACGTCGCACCGACACAGATAGGTCTTATAGCGACGATAAACCTGCCTCCTTTTATATAGGTAAGATGGGTCATTTGTTATTGTTTTCTAGTGTACAGAAGTGTCCGGTCATTTTTGATCAGACGGCGTGTATACCGATTTTCATTAAATTTTGTGGTGCAAACATACAGTATAGACAGACAGACATGACGGAAATGTATAAACTGCATTTCCTTATTCTAAATATCCCCGACATAAAAACGCCTATTTAAAAAAAATGTAGCCGAAGCACAGAAAATAATCGTTTCTTGTATTTATATAGCGTATATATTATATAGATTATTATTATTGTCCGACCCATTGGCTGCATTGTCAACTTAACGCCCTTCGTTTCAGAGAGTACCGGGTTCGATTCAGGCCGGGTCGGGGATTTGAATCGCTTCTGATCAATTCTTCTGGCTCGGGGACAGGGTATTTTTCTGTTGCAACACTCTCCTCTTCATATTCAGGCAACACACTACACTACTAACCACCACAGAAACACGCAATAGAAATTACATCTCTCCATATATGTTTGACGTCAGGAAAAGCATCCTGCCGTAAAACAGAGCCAAAGCCACATATGCGTTGTAGTTCGCACCCGCGACCCCACAGATATGTGAAAATGGAAGTACTGTTATTATTTTTATTATTATTATTGATATACAAGTGGCGTTACGTCGCGCCGACACAAATACCTCTTATGTCGGCAACGGGATAGGAAAGGGCTAGAAGTGGGAAGGAAGCAGTCGTGGCCTTAATGAAAGTATTTGCCTGGTGAAAAAATGGGAATCCACGGAAAACCTTCTTCAGGGCTAACGAGAGTAGAGTTCGAACACACTCTCTCCCGGCTGCAAGCTGACAGTTGCATGCCCTAACCACGCGGCCAACTCGCTCGGATTATTATTATTACTATTATTATTATTATTATTATTATTATTATTATTATTATTATTATTGTTGTTGTTGTTGTTGTTGTTGTTGTTGTTGTTGTTGTTATTGTACGACATCCGGAATAAATCATTCTGAATTTTATTGTACTCGTCCAGTACAGTTTACGAGTGCTTCATATAACTTACTCCTTCCATTATTAATGACCTCCTCCGCGAGCAGCGCAGCGGGAGTGATATAATAAACAAATTATTGTAAGAAATACTCTCTCCTTCACGCTCTCGGAACACCTGCTCCTACTAGACCAAGGTAAAGCAATTAATTCAGAGCTTGCGGCCACATTTTATGTTGAAACGGCTTCACAGCGTAATAATGCAAGAGGAAAGTTATGAATGAGGTCGTGCCTTCAATCGGGAGATCACACTGACCTGGTATTAAATACGAAATAATAGTCCGAAGTCATATTCCTACTCATAAGGGAACGTTGTAGGGGGTCCGGCTCCTCGGCTGGTCTTCGATTCAGAGGGCCCCAGGTTCAATTTCCGACCGGTCCGAGGATTTTAACTGTATATGATTAATTCATTAGAAATATGTTTTTGAAGGATGTCTTCTGGAGTGTGGCATTGTTTGGAAGTAAAACATGGACGAGAATAGAAACGTACGAAATGTAGTGTTACAGAATAATGCTGAAGGTGAGATGGGCAGATTGGATCACGAATGAAGAGATGCTGAATCGAATGGTGAGAGGAGATTTGTTTGGCTAACTTTTGACCAGAAGAAGAGATAGAATGACAGGACATATGTTAAGACACCCAGGAGTTGTTCAATTGGTTTTTGAGATAAATGTAGGCGATAAGAGTAGACCAAGGTACGAATATGACAAGAAGGGAGTTGTAGGATGTAGAAATTACGTAGAAATGAAAATATGACTGCAGGATAGGGTGGCACGGAGAGCTGCATCAAACGATTCTATGGACTGATGCCTCCAACAACAACATAGTTAATTTCCCTGGCGCCCTGAATATGGTTTTCTGTGGTTTCCCATTTTCACAATAGGCTGTACCTTCATTAAGGCCACGGCCGCTTCCTCTCTTCTCCTAGGCGTTTCCTATCCCATCGTCACTATAAGACCTATCTGTGTCGGTGCGACGTAAAGCAAATTGTATAAAAAAGTGATAATATTAAATAATTTGACCCCGCAATCGTAGGATCCGGAGGCGGACTCTCTACCGCTGATACACACATGGAGCTAAATACAGTCTTAGTGAAAATCAGTGTCTATCATCAGATGAGTAGCCTGCATCGATTGGATTTGTGTGTAATACATTAGGCCTATATCAAACTGGCATTGCAGGATGTTGAACCATAATAGGACCTATCTAACTTATTAAAACGAAACTAAATAGCTTGTAAACAATTCTCCTTTTCTGGATATTCTAGGTGTGTTTTTGTGGTTTCTGCGGGCAGTATAGCTGTTAGCTTATATTCGGGAGAAGATGCGTTCGATATAGGTATGCACTATCGGCTAATTATCGAACTAGTCGATAGTTTCTACTATCGTAACAGTCGACTGAATTCAATCGCACACCCATCGGTGACTCATTAGTAGTATAATTGGACAGTTCGGCGGCCGCCACCACCACCGGGCTCCCAGAGGCCTCCTCCACCACCACCACAGCCAGAGGCCTCCCAGATGCCTCCTCCACCACCACCACAGCCAGAGGCCTCCCAGAGGTCTCCTCCACCACCCGCGGGAAATTTGAATTTGTAAACAAAGCCACGTGCTTTTTGACAGCTGTCATCGACAACAACGCATCGCTAACCTCAGTACTGCCATCTTAACGGGCCTAAACCTCAGTAGTACCAACTTAACCTAACTAGCGCGAGGTAAACAAAGCCACGTGTTTTTTGACAGCCACGTGCTTTTTGACAGACAAAAACGCATCGCTAACCTCAGTACTGCCATCTTGACGGGCCTAAACCTCAGTAGTACCAACTTAACCTAACTAGCACGTGGTAAACAAAGCCACGTGCTATTTTGACAGCTGTCATCCGCCATCTTTAAACCACAGAACACTGTGCTGCCCTCTTTATCGTAGTAGATGTAAATTCGTCACCTGTCATCGGCAGTGCTGCCATGTTGGCGGGCCTAAACCTTAGTGCTACCAACTTAACCTCACTAGCGCGAGATAAACAAATCCACGTGCAGCTGTCATCCGCCATCTTTAATCTATAGAGCACAGTGCTGCCCTCTTTAGCTACTTACCTTTGAAATGTGTTGGCGGATAATTTGAAAAATGCTTTTTGACAGCAGCCATCTTTGAGCACCGTGCTGCCCTCTTTAGCTAGATACCTTTGAAATGTGGTGGCAGGCAATTCCACATGACAGCAGCCATCTTTAATCAAGAGAGCACCATGCTGCCCTCTATGTGGTGGCGGCAATTTGAAAAATTCTACATGCTCTTGTTTGGAAACAAACTCACGCGCTTTTTTGACAGTCATCATCCGCCATCTTTAATCAACAGAGCACAGTGCTGCCCTCTTTAGTTTGAAATGTGGTGGCGGCAAATTCCACGTGCTCTTGTTTGGAAACAAAGCCATGTGCTTTTTTGACAGCTGTCATCCGCCATCTTTAATCAACAGAGCACCGTGCTGCTATCATGCGGGCAATTTCGTCAGCTGTCATCCGCCATCTTTAATCCACAGAACACCGTGCTGCCCTCTTTATGGCTTCGACATTAAGCACGTAGTAGCGGGCAATTTGAAAAGTTCTGTTAGCTATCATCCGCCATCTTTAATCAAGAGAGCACCGTGCTGCCATCTTTAGCTAGATACCTTTGAAATGTGGTGGCGGCAAATTGAAAAATTCACCGTGCTCTTGTTTGGAAACAAACTCACGTGCTTTTTTGACAGCTACCATCCGCCATCTTCAATCAACTGAGCATAATGCTGCCCTCTTTAGTTTGAAATGTGGCGGCGGCAAATTCCACGTGCTCTTGTTTGGAAACAAAGCCATGTGCTTTTTTGACAGCTGTCATCCGCCATCTTTAATCAACAGAGCACCGTGCTGCTATCATGCGGGCAATTTCGTCAGCTGCCATACGCCATCTTTAATCTACAGAGCACCGTGCTGCACTCTATGTGTTGCGGAAAATTCCACGTACTCTTGTTTGGAAACAAATTCTATGTGCTCTTCAGCTGTCGTCCACCATCTTTAATCAAGAGAGCACCGTGCTGCCCTTTTTGTGGTGGCGGATAATTTGAAAAATTCTTTTTTGACAAGCAGCCATCTTTAATCCAGAGAGAACAGTGCTGCCCTCTTTAGCTACTTACCTTTGAGGCGGTTAATTTGAAAAATTATTTTCGACAAGCAGCCATCTTTAATCCAGAGAGAACAGTGCTGCCCTCTTTAGCTACTTACCTTTGAGGCGGTTAATTTGAAAAAATTCTATTTAACAAGCTGCCATCTTTAATGAAAACAGCATCGTGGTGCTATCTTGCGGGTAAATTTTACGTCACAGCTGTCGTCCACCATCTTGCATTGCTAACCTTAATGATGCCCTCTTTAGCTACTTACCTTTGAAAAAAGTCTATTTGACAAGCTGTCACCCGCCATCTTGCATCGCAAACCTCAGTGCTGCACTCTATGTAGTGGCGGATAATTTGAAAAATCTTTATGACAAGCAGCCATCTTTAATCAACAGAGCACCGTGCTGCCATCTTTAGCTACCGCCATCTTACATCGCTTACCTCGCTGCTGCACTCTTTAGTTGAAATGTGGTGGCGGTAAATTCGAACAAGTTTAATCACGCATCGGGAAAGCTAGAGTAAGGACGTGCTGCAGTGATGACGTCATCATGCATGTTTAGACTTGTCCGTTTTCTTAAGAGTAAGTCGGTGTAAAGGAATGCAATGCATCATAAAAACAAGAGTTTGCATGTGCTGCAGTGATGACGTTATTGTGCATGTTTAAACCCGTTCGTTGACTAAAAGCTTTAGTCTTCGAGAAACAGTGATAGAGAGTGGAGTGCAAACATGACGAAAACATTAATAGTTGATGTGCAAGGCTTTAAAGTAAACGGAAACAAATTTGTGTTTAAAGAGGTGGCTGTGTTAGATTGCAGTGTGTTGTGGGCACCCCAACTTGTTAGTTTAGTATTTAGTCCACCGTTCCCTTACTGTTTGCAAACAGGTGAAGATAAAAAGCAGACTCAGTGGATTGAAAACAATTTAGGTTTGAAGTGGGAAGAAAAAAGGAATATCTTATCGTTTTCTACCTTTAATGATGAATGCACATTTGTCAAGAGCAGATCTTGTTCTTTTAAAGGGTTGTGAAAAGAAAGAATGGTTGCGTGATTTTCTACCATCATCGTGTGAAGTTATCGACATGCATGAATTGGGGTGCCCATCATTTAAAACTCTTTCGAAAGAGCATAGTAGAGAAACAAGTAAACAGTCTTTACAACATGTATGCATGCTCTTTGATTGGTTGTGTTGCAGTGCATGCCGGGAAGTGAACAACATATGTAAACTGCAATGTCGAAATAACCTTAGTGTAAAAGAAACATTTGTAGAGTAAAGACATCATGTCATTTCTAACAGATACTAAGTGTAACGCAGTTGAAAAGGCGGTCGTAAAGTTTTATGCATGCAAAAAGAAACTAACACGTGAGTTTAGGTAGAAGACCTTCTGTGAGATAGTGCCGTACATGTCAACTAATTAAACTGTATCACGGACCTAAAACTAACGAGTTGTCTTCGCTTATAAACACTTATCATGGCTGTGGAGAGAGTAAACAAGGAAAAGGTGAAGAAACGTGCTGGGAGAAAGATGAGGAAGCATGTTGGGCGTGGACTCATCAATAGAGTGATTGATTTTCTTTTCTTCGTGCTTCATCTCCCCTGCGGCCCTAGAACACGTTCGCCTGACATGTAGTTACATGCTGTCTGCATAGAGTATGTCGTGTAGCTGTTAAAATCTGCTTCGTAAAGTTATGCTGTGTGTGTGTTATTACCTAGTGCTTTAGCTGCTCAGAAGAATATAGCAGCACTTGTCGTTGTTGGTGTAATAAAACGAGAACTGAGTGACAAAGACCGTAAAATAAACAAAGGACAAAAATGTATATATATATATTCTAAAATAAATATGAATTGTCAAAACATATTACAGGTGTTGTTTAATCCTACAGCATGTCCTAGTGACTTAGAAGAAAGGAAACGTAGAGGATTAAAAGAAAACACACATAAGATTTAAAGTACATCCTCTTTATTAATCCATGAATTAAAGCTGTTATTAAAACCAAGCCATTTAACATACAGTTTATTGCCACGACGTCGAATAACACGTTCAACTAAATAGTGATCAGGATATTTTGTTTTCTGCAGTTCTTCGATGTAGAATCCTCCTTCAATAGGCTGTCCTCTGAGATCGCGAAGTAAATACGTAACTGGATTAGTAAGCTTAACACTTCTGATCTGAAAAATTTCAGTGCTCCAGTTAGGTGTGTATCATTTTTGCAAAGATAGACTTGTGTTTGCTGATGCGAACAAAACCACCTTCTTTAAAGCGATGGCGACGTGGATCAGCTGTTTTAATTACAAGATGGATAGCATTTATACGAGATGTATTCTTTGTAACAAGACGTGGCTTTGTTCCGATAGTGCGATGAGGTGTATCGTTGTAGGTAGATAAAAGTCTAGGTAGCAGATCAATCCAACGATATGAACCTTGCGCTGTAAATTCTCGCCGCATCATTGTTTTGAGTGTACGATTAAAGCGTTCTACAACACTTGCCTTGAGATTGCTGAACGTAGAGTAGTGTTGAATGCCAAGTAACTTGAGGTAAGAAGAAAAATCCTTGTTGTAAAACTCTTTACCTTGATCAGTTTGAAGAAGCCTTGGGCAGCGTTTCGATTCTTCAATAATATGTTTAAATGCTTCTTTAACTTGAGCTGCTGTTTTAGAACGCACGGGTTGTGCAAAAGCAAACTTCGAGTACACATCGATAACAGTAAGTAGATACTTATACCCCTTATTACTAGAGGCATATGGAATCATTTCTACTAAGTCTGCTTGCCAGAGATCATCTTTTCCTCGTGTAATAACGCGTCTGCGACAGTAGGTGCGACGTGCTGGTTTATGTAACTCATGTGCGATGTTTACCTTTACAGGTGAGATCTTCTCTTGACGAGCCATTACAAAATAATACCGGCATAACGTAGTTCTCTTTCTATTTCTAGAATTTCTGATCTGTGACCAGTGTGACCAGCCTCTTGCGATGCTCTTAAAAGTTGTAATCGTTCAACGAGTAAGTTTGGGTCATCCCAGTATCTTACATCCACATACGGCAACAAAGGCTTGTAGATAACATCAAGATTACGTGCAGTCGGAAACAGCTTAGAAATAAACTCACGATACTTGTAACTCTTATTCGCATTTACAGCTTCTGTTCTCTTGTAATTACGTCGTGTTGCATCAGTAGCAAAAAGTATTGCTTTATATTTTTAAGATCATCTTGTAAAATTATATCCTTGTCAGGTATTCGTGAGAAAAGAAGTTCTAAGAATCCTTTCGTAGGTTTATAGGTAACACCTTTTACAATGAGTTTGTTGTTATTAATCTTAACATTTGAATTTCCTATCCGGAAACAGTCATTTTTGTAGCGAATACCGTAGGTAGTGTCAGTTTGTCCTGTAAAAAGTTTTTCTATATAAGGTGCAAAGAGAGATCCATAGGTATCTTGAATAAAAGTTCTAAACTGATTGCGATACTCTGGTGTAATCATAACCTCAGACAAAGATGGTATATTTTGTGTCGGTCGATGTAGTAGGTGTTTCAGCAATAACATCTGTAGTTAAAAACTCAATACGCTTAGATGGTGATGTATCATTAAGTTCTTCTTCTTCTTCCTTATCTTCCTCTTCTTGATCTATATCCTGCTTCTTCTCTTCCCTATCTTGTTCATGCTTTTCTTCTTCATGCTTCTCTTTATGATATGATGTTTGCATAGAAGCAAAACTTGAAGTAGACTGCAGTAATGAAGTAGAATTAAAAATTTCTTTGAGTGGTGTACTTAGTTGTGTTTTTAAAAATAAATCCGTGTCTGCTTGAATACGTTTAAGCTCCTTAAATTTCCGTCGAATATTGTTTCGAGCTTGGATGATATGTTTTGTGATCTCCTTGCTAGATGTTAACATGATGATGGTTTTTAATCAAGTAGCTACTGTAATTCTGTGTTAATGCATATAAAATGATCGAAACCCATGCGATATCGTCCATGCTGTACACCACTTTCTTTATCAATAACTAAAAAGCTGTAACGGTGTAATGACCAACATTTAGCACACATACGTTTAAAGACATCGAATGTCATATCAGTGTTAACATGATCGTTATACACATGTCGCATGTTGCGCTCATCTTGCCGAAAAAGCACAATAACATTTGCGTTGTCGCGTATCAACTGCTTAGGCACACGAGAATAGGATTAGCACAAATAGATGCAATCAACATATTTATGCCGACCCATACTAAAGAATGCACGAATAACGTTTTGCTGTTCTGTTGCGACATCATCAAAGATCATAAGAGAATTAGGAAGCACATCGTCTGGTGATGGTACTTGCTCATGCGAATTAAATTTAAAATATCTCATTCCATCTTTAATTAGATCGTGCATTACAGTTTGTAGAATAGTATATAGCGGCTGATAGAGTGACTTTGCGAAAACGTAAATATTCTCGAAGCGTACACCATTTACAGAAGTAATAAGTGTGAGTAAAAGATTTGTTTTCCCGCATCCCGACGGGCCTGATATAATACATCGAACAGTAAAAGGAAACAACGTTCCATGACGTTTTCCTGTAGTTGTACTAGAACTAGGTAAGAGATGTGGTACAATGTCGGTAACAGGTAGCGTGTCTTGCTGCTTTATAATCTTCATTATAATTGAATCATAAAGTATGTAATAGTAATATATATATTAAAAGATGTTATAAAGGCTGCGCAAAAAGCTATTCGAGGGGAATACAATCCTCGTGTAGCTATTACTAAAGCGTTACGCGCAGCAAGAGCGAGAATTTCTCCAAAGTGCAGAGCAATATTTAGTAAACGTGCACGAATTATTCCTGTACCAAAACGAGGAGGATTTCTTCCTGCGCTGTTTGCTGGCTTAGCAGCTTTAGGGTCATTGCTAGGTGGTGCTAGTGCTGTAGCGAGAACTGTCAAAGCTGTAGAAGAAGCGAAACAACAGTTGAAAGAGAGTGAACGTCATAACAAGACGATGGAGGCAATTGCGTTACGAGGCAAAGGTATGAACATGAAGCTAGCGCCATACAAGAAAGGGCTTGGTATCTACATTTCTCCAAAAAACGTCTACTGAATGCAATGCCATATCGAGCTCTAACGCATGATGAAGTTGTGCAAAACTTTAATACACGCATGTGTGGACGATTATGTCTTATGTTCTTATATCAAACCCAGACAGTAGAGAAAGTGCATTAGTGTCTACGTGATAACGAACAGTGAAAGAACGTTTGCTGTACGTGGAGAAGGACCTGAAACAACCGTCTATTTTAATCCACCAATCGAACTTAGCTATCAGCCGCATAGTCTTGGACTAGTATCGTTTGAAAGCTACAATAAAATCTATAATGTGTGTGATGGTGTAAACAAGTTCTATTACGATGAGTATGTGCTAACACTGGCCTCAGGTAGTTATAAAGTAGACGATATTCACGACTATATTGAAAGTACGTTAATTGATCAGTTTGGGGAAGATAGTTTTAGTAATCATAATTACAAGTTCTCAATCACTATAAGCAACATTACACATAAATGTGTTATTGAATCATCATTTAAGATTGACTTCAAATCACAACCTGATTCGATTGGACCACTGCTTGGATTTTCATCGAGGGAGCTCCTACCGAACGTACGTTACGAGTCTGATCAACCTATAAAACTCTTCGATGATTATAATGTGAACATTACTTGTAATATTATTACAGACTTGAATAGTAATCTACAACCTTCGCACGTCCTGCACGATTTTATTGTTACAGAGGAACGTGGATATACTATTTGTGAGAAACCAGCAGTAGTTCTTTATCATCCTGTGTCTGTAAAACACATCAGCAACATTACTCTTAGACTTGTAAATAAACATAATCAGCTTATTCATTTAGATCAGCACGCGTACGTAGCTTACAAACTACATCTTAAACCAGTATGAGAACCATCTATAAAACACGGTGTACATTCCGAAGACATACTACATGTGTGCAGAGATTCATCGAGTTAACAGATACCCATAAGCAGATACTCCAAGATTTAGGATATACACTACTACAACAGAATGGAAGAAATGCTAGACATTACGAATACAGTAGAAAGTCGTGAAGGTGTAGTACGAAGTGAGCTTCATTCCTATCAACTTTTCACGTTTGGATTAAATAACAATGATGAAATTCATTTTATTATTAATCAACAAGATGTTTACACCTTACCACACGAAAGCTACCTCTATATTGAAGGACGACTAGAAAAGTCTGATGGAAGTGGACCAAGCACTTCACAACTAAACAACCATGCTCTAGCTTTTCTCTTTTCTGAAGCGCGATATGAAGTAAATAATGTTGAAATAGATCGAACGAAGAATGTTGGTATTACAAGTGCAATGAAACTCTACCCTTCTTTCTGTGATGAAGATAGTAATCTTTTGCGGATGGCTGGATGGTGTCCAAAAGCTACTAACAACTGGATGATTAATGAGGATGGAACTTTTACGGGTATGTTATCACTGAGACATATTTTTGGATTCGCAGAAGACTTTACACGTATTATAATCAACGCAAAACAAGAGCTTATTCTAATCCGTGATCGAAGTGATTACAATTCTCTTAAAGCAGTAGAAACACCAGTAGAATCGAAAATAACACTGCATCGTATACTGTGGCGGATTCCACATGTAACCTTATCTGATCGTGAAAAATTTCGATTGCTCAAGATTGTAGAAAATGATACACCATTATCTATACGTTTTAGAAGTTGGGAGCTGCATGAAAATCCTGTGTTACCACCTACAAACAGGCATAGATGGGCTGTTAAAACATCACGTTTTACTGAGAAGCCCTTGTACATTATTTTTGGATTTCAAACTAATCGTAAATTCAATCACGAAAAAGATAGCTCACTGTTTGATCACTGTAAATTAAGACACGTTAGACTATATCTCAACGGAATTACGTATCCCTATGAAAACATAGCCATTAACTTTGAGAAAAATAAGTTTGGGATGCTCTATGATATGTTTTGTAAATTTCAATCATCGTATTATCAGAAAGAAGATCGTCCGCTATTTACACCTCAAGAATTTAAAAATAAAGCATCGATTGTAGTTATAGACTGCCCTTATAATGAAGAATCTATAAAAGAATCTCCAGTTGATATTCGTTTAGAATTTGAAACATCTGAAAGCATTCCTGCTAACACAGCAGCCTATTGTCTTATTATTCATATGAGTGATGTTACTTACCATCCGCTAACGAATATTGTTACGAGACTATAAATAAGAATAGATCTTTATCATTTTCATTAGTGTGTGCTTCGACATCGTATGCTTTGGAACAAAACTGTAAATGTGCATGCTGTTTGCATGCTCACACGCAACATCTTATTTATCTTTCACGAGTGAGTGAGGCTATTAAGATGTTCTATAAACATAGATCGTCGATGCCGAAACATCTTATCCAATATTTACCACCAGGATTTTTATATACGTACGCTGCCTCTTACGTACATAATTTTTGGGACAACCTTCCTCTACACAGTAAGATGTCGATCGAAGTAGCATTATGCAGAACTTGTGAACGACATTACAAGCATCGAGGAGAAAATGGTGATGATGATTGGGATGGACCAAATCCGAAGATTGAACACTGTACACAGTGTATGAATGAACTTTCTCTAGTACCTCATGATGATGATGATGATGATGATGATTCCGAAAAGGAATAACAGCAAGGTAAGAAGTATATGATCTTCTCTGTAAAGCATAACATACTTAGTATAATATATTTCTAAATGTTTTTGTTTAATTTGAATGTTGCAGGAAGCATTTCAGAAGTATACGTTGTTAAGAAGCACACCAACCTTGTCAGCAGCAAAAACGAACACTGTTGTAGTACATTTGTAAATAAATATTTGATCGCATTCAAAAAATGTTGTACTTATTGCATTGCTTTACACCGACTTACTCTTAAGAAAAACGATCAGGTCTAAACATGCACAATGACGTCATCACAACAGCACGTGCTTACTCTAGCTTTCCCGATGCATGTTTAAATTTGTTCGAATTTACCGCTACCACATTCCTTTACACCGACTTACTCTTAAGAAAACGGACAAGTCTAAACATGCATGATGACGTCATCACTGCAGCACGTCCTTACTCTAGCTTTCCCGATGCGTGATTAAACTTGTTCGAATTTACCGCCACCACATTTCAACTAAAGAGTGCAGCAGCGAGGTAAGCGATGTAAGATGGCGGTAGCTAAAGATGGCAGCACGGTGCTCTGTTGATTAAAGATGGCTGCTTGTCATAAAGATTTTTTCAAATTATCCGCCACTACATAGAGTGCAGCACTGAGGTTTGCGATGCAAGATGGCGGGTGACAGCTTGTCAAATAGACTTTTTTCAAAGGTAAGTAGCTAAAGAGGGCAGCATTAAGGTTAGCAATGCAAGATGGTGGACGACAGCTGTGACGTAAAATTTACCCGCAAGATAGCACCACGATGCTGTTTTCATTAAAGATGGCAGCTTGTTAAATAGAATTTTTTCAAATTAACCGCCTCAAAGGTAAGTAGCTAAAGAGGGCAGCACTGTTCTCTCTGGATTAAAGATGGCTGCTTGTCGAAAATAATTTTTCAAATTAACCGCCTCAAAGGTAAGTAGCTAAAGAGGGCAGCACTGTTCTCTCTGGATTAAAGATGGCTGCTTGTCAAAAAAGAATTTTTCAAATTATCCGCCACCACAAAGGGGGCAGCACGGTGCTCTCTTGATTAAAGATGGTGGATGACAGCTGAAGAGCACATAGAATTTGTTTCCAAACAAGAGTACGTGGAATTTGCCACCACCACATAGAGTGCAGCACGGTGCTCTGTAGATTAAAGATGGCGTATGACAGCTGACGAAATTGCCCGCATGATAGCAGCACGGTGCTCTGTTGATTAAAGATGGCAGATGACACCTGTCAAAAAAAGGACATGGCTTTGTTTCCAAACAAGAGCACGTGGAATTTGCCGCCACCACATTTCAAACTAAAGAGGGCAGCACTATGCTCTGTTGATTGAAGATGGCGGATGGTAGCTGTCAAAAAAGCACGTGAGTTTGTTTCCAAACAAGAGCACGGTGAATTTTTCAATTTGCCGCCACCACATTTCAAAGGTATCTAGCTAAAGATGGCAGCACGGTGCTCTCTTGATTAAAGATGGCGGATGATAGCTAACAGAACTTTTCAAATTGCCCGCTACTACGTGCTTAAGGTAGAAGCCATAAAGAGGGCAGCGCGGTGTTCTGTGGATTAAAGATGGCGGATGACAGCTGACGAAATTGCCCGCACGATAGCAGCACGGTGCTCTGTTTATTAAAGATGGCGGATGACAGCTGTCAAAAAAGCACATGGCTTTGTTTCCAAACAAGAGCACGTGGAATTTGCCGGCACCACATTTCAAACTAAAGAGGGCAGCACTGTGCTCCGTTGATTAAAGATGGCGGATGACGGCTGTCAAAAAAGCGCGTGAGTTTGTTTCCAAACAAGAGCATGTAGAATTTTTCAAATTGCTGCCACCACATAGAGGGCAGCATGGTGCTCTCTTGATTAAAGATGGCTGCTGTCATGTGGAATTGCCTGCCACCACATTTCAAAGGTATCTAGCTAAAGAGGGCAGCACGGTGCTCAAAGATGGCTACTGTCAAAAAGCATTTTTCAAATTATCCGCCACCACATTTCAAAGGTAAGTAGCTAAAGAGGGCAGCACTGTGCTCTATAGATTAAAGATGGCGGATGACAGCTGCACGTGGATTTGTTTATCTCGCGCTAGTGAGGTTAAGTTGGTAGCACTAAGGTTTAGGCCCGCCAACATGGCAGCACTGCCGATGACAGGTGACGAATTTACATCTACAACGATAAAGAGGACAGCACAGTGCTCTGTGGTTTAAAGATGGCGGATGACAGCTGTCAAAAAAGCACGTGGCTTTGTTTACCACGCGCTAGTTAGGTTAAGTTGGTACTACTGAGGTTTAGCCCCGTCAAGATGGCAGTACTGAGGTTAACAATGCGTTGTTGTCTGTCAAAAAGCACGTGGCTGTCAAAAAACACGTGGCTTTGTTTACCTTGCGCTAGTTAGGTTAAGTTGGTACTACTGAGGTTTAGGCCCGTCAGGATGGCAGTACTGAGGTTAGCGATGCGTTGTTGTCGATGACAGCTGTCAAAAAGCACGTGGCTTTGTTTACAAATTCAAATTTCCCGCGGGTGGTGGAGGAGACCTCTGGGAGGCCTCTGGTTGTGGTGGTGGTGGAGGAGGCATCTGGGAGGCCTCTGGCTGTGGTGGTGGTGGAGGAGGCCTCTGGGAGCCCGGTGGTGGTGGTGGCCGCCGAACTGTCCAATTATACTACTCTCATTGTAGTCTCTCCAGGTTTCACTGCCCAACCAGGAGCACCAAGAATAAAAACAATTTTTATGATTTTGGTTCATATTATGGCATCTTTGGTTATCAGCCCCATGCACGTTTGATAACCTGTGGAACTGTGATTATTTGAGTCCAGGAGTGGGAAACGTGCCCAAGGGCTTGGAATAATGCGTGTAGAAATACCCATTGAAAAACTACACTAAGGATAGCCGCTGTGAGTCATGGGATATGAACCTAAGACTGATGGAGCTTGCCGTTAGCCTTAACTGCTCGGCTACGAAGGTGGGTTCCTGTAAATGAATTTTGTAAATGACTGAATTGGTCATTTATTCTGGTGGGTGACTATAATTGTGATTTCTAATTATTAATTACTGTACATTTTTTTATCGGATTAACATATAGGCCTACCACTGCCCAATTTGGTTGCAGTCAATTTGGACTAGAAACTTTCTAACGTTTTGTCATGAAACCACTGACTACTAGCGATACACAAAGACGACTTTCGACAGAAAATATTCTACCGTTCATTCGATAGTTCGAAGGTCCTACTGCCCGAATATTCGACAGAGCTCATCTCTAGTTCGATCCCCACTGTCGGCAGCCCTGAAGATGATTTTCCGTGGTATACCATTTTCACACCAATCGAATGGTGGGGCCGTACCTTAATTACGGCTACGGTCTCTTCCTTCCGAGTCCTAGCCCTGTACTATTCCATTGTCACCGAGAGACCTGTCTGAGTCGGTGGGACGTAAAACCAATAGCAGAAAAATATACTTCCTGGAAGAAAGTAACGTGTACAAGTCCAATTTTTAAATGTATTTTGATTGTTGAGAAAAGGTATTGCTTAGCTATGACTAGTCACGTAGGCTAATTTGTACGAGTGAGCGGACTGACCGAATGTACTGTATATGAGACATGTATGTATGTATGTATGTACAGACCTCAGCCCGAAGGCTGATTGGATCCTCAATGGTTCCATCAACAGCTGCCATAGATAGCCTAAGCATCACTGAAGAGACGTACTAGGAAATGAGACGTGAGGTAGTTTTCCGTTACTTTCCTCGCTGAGTCAGAAGTTGCTATTACATATCAGTCTGCCAAGCCCACTGAAATGCATGCACTAACCGACCCTATGAGCGACATTTTCACACCATTCATAGCAGGGACTGGCTGCATAAGGAATGGCATTACCAGCATCATTCATACCTCGGTCACTTTCATAGTGTCAAAGCCAAGGATAAGATCAATGAAAGTAACAAAATTGCTCTAGCTCATACTAGCCCATACAGTAAACACTAGATCTCGCCAGCAAAGGCGTATATGAGACATACTGGAATTAAAATATGCATGATATTTCGCAACCAATTAGATATGAGAAGTAAGCCATTTAGGAGCTTAAGGTTATATTACGTAATATGAACGTATTTAATGACTTGCCGTATAAAAACCAACCATTTTGGATTTAATACGCTTTCGAAATAAGCTTTTAAATTTTACTCACGTTGCTTCGCAACCACGTACCCTCTTCCGAGGATATTTAATCCCTCGCAGAGATGCAAATCTAATCTAAAACGCGGCTTCCCAGAAAGTGTTTTACTGTAATGAGCAGTCCAGGCAGGTAAGTAATCACACGTACGGTATATACAGGAGGGCCCCAGAAGTTAGACGTAATAACTGTTTGTATCGATTTTCATATTATTTTTTTTGCTAGGGGCCTTACGTCGCACCGACACAGATAGGTCTTATGTCGACGATGGGATAGGAAAGGCCTAGGAGTTGGAAGGAAGCGGCCGTGGCCTTAATTAAGGTACAGCCCCAGCATTTGCCTGGTGTGAAAATGGGAAACTACGGAAAACTATTTTCAGGGCTGCCGATAGTGGGATTCGAACCTACTATCTCCCGGATGCAAGCTCACAGCCGCGCGCCTCTACGCGCACGGCTAACTCGCCCGGTGATTTTCATATTAAGAATGAAACAGTTTTCATGGAATCATCATACATAGAAGACGTGCTTTTATAGCAATGGAACGACACAAACATAGAATTGAAAAATATATTTATAATATTTTATTACCTGATTTTACTCATTCCTTAACATTCATTAATCCCAACCATCAACTACACAGTACAAAAAGTTAGGGGAACATGTTTTGTAACGTCTGGTATGTGAACGTTAATTTGGTAGGTGGGGTTCCAGTGGTCGTAAAGCATACCTTGAGACCTCAGCTACTCAGGGTATGTCAAAGCGAAGTTATACTCCATCTGTAGGCGTAGCCATGCATTAAACTGTCAAGTGATCCCTCAAAACAAAGTGAATAGCGGTGCGTCCGCGTGTCGTTGTGAGGTACACAGACCACTGCGGTCATTTGAGCACGTTGTACATAAACCAGCACATCCCATGAAACATCTTAACGAAGTTCAATTTGATCCAGGAAGGATGGACTCTTCGCCGTGTTGCTGTGCATGTCAATGTCTCTCCGTCAGTTATTCAACGCTTGTGGAATCGCTACAATGAGACATACCAGTTCATAAGAAGGATTGACAAGCTCGTGGATGTATGACAATCCCACAGGATGACCGATTGCGTTGCGGCGTCGTTCATCAACTGACAGAGAACTGCAACAAGACCACAGAAGGGTCACTGGAGTCACGGTGTCTGACCAGACAGTAAGGAACAGGTTGAGAGAAGTGTCCTGGCGGCCCAAACGTCCTGTTCGAGTGCCCCGTTCAACGCAGCAACATCCCGCAGCTTGCCTTCTGTTTGCCCGTACCCACGTCAACTGGCCACTTCGCCAATCGAGACCTGTGTTGTTCACAGACGAGTCCAGATTTCCCCTGATACAGCGTGATGGACGTCAACGTGTATGGAGACGCCGTGGTGAGCAGTACATGCCGAATGTTGTCCAGGAAGGCGACGGATTCGGACAAGGTTCTGTGATGGTGTGGTTTGGCATCAGTATTGATGGCTGTACGGATCTTTTCGTCGTCCGTGGTAATCTTACCTCTGCGGGGTACATCAAGCAGATACTGTTACAGCATGTGTTTGTTGCTGCATAAGGTGTTGGCCCTGAATTCGTACTCATGCACGGCAATGCCAGGGGGCATGTAGCGCGTATCACCAGAGCTTTCTTGCGAGAACTGGACATTCAAGGGATGGAATGGCCACCAGCAGGTCCCGACCTTAATCCCATCGGACATGTGTGGGATAAGCTTGACAGAAGTGTTCATGAGCGTCCTGTTCCACCACAGATTCTCCAAGACCTCAAACAGGCTCTCATTGAAGAATGGGACCTGATACCGCAACGTGACCTTCGTCGACTTAATCGGAGCATGCCTCGTAGGTGGCAAGCTGTGATAAATTCTCGTGGAGGACATACACCATACTGAAGCTCTCCAACTGTGATAAAAATCCACCCTGGAGGACTGTTATCACTTTGTTTTCGCCCCTATTTGGACATTTCCGTTTGTGTTCTGAAAATGAACACGAATCCATCGATGTTCTTTTGTATACTTCAACGGTAAAGAATAAAGGTTTAGTTAGCAATATACCTGGGTACGAGCGTTGTTTTGTGGAGCATGGCATACGTTCGAAAACATGTCCTCTATTTTTTTTAACTGTGTATTAAGGGATAAGCTCGAGCGTTTTCGTTTTGTTGACATTGTCAACTATTTTCATGTGTTCGCTAGAACTGCTATACTATGAGGATTAGAACATAAGTCATGCCAACTATTATTAATGTCTAAAACATTTCTTAGCAGGGGTCCCCTAATTACGAAAAACTTAAAACTAAGCAATTTCCTCAATTGTGTAGAAATTTCAAGTGCTAAAAGGGCCGAAAAGATTTTAAATTGTGAGTCTTGCATAGCTGTATCAAACTTTTAAAAAATATCGAAAATCACTTCCGAACTGAATGCAGTTCCGAAACAACAGCCTAAAATTGTTTGTTTCCTTACTCGTTTAATTCAAATCCTAACCAAATTGACTTATTTATATCATTCTTTCTGCAATGTGTTCCTTCGGTTCAATACTCTCTGGCGGTTTTTTATTTTTTATTTTTCTAATAATGCCCCCACCTAATGTAGATACAAGGGCTTAAGTGAAACTCTGCATTGACTCACATTAGCGCTCGTAGTGGTAGAAAATGGCAAACTACTAAGCTGTTCGACCGGATAACGGTGATTAAGAAAAGGATTGTAATAATATCTATATATATAAACAAGAGTTTTGTCTGTACATTGCTCAGAATGTGAAAAGAATGGTATTTCTGTATCGGTCATGTCCAGAGTAACAAGGAAAGGCACTGTTTACTTTTCTGTAATGTCTGTCTGTCTCTATGTATGTATGTATGTATGTATGTATGTATGTATGTATGTATGTATGTACACGCATCACGAGAAAACGGCTGAAGAGAATTTAATGAAAATCGGTATGTAATAATAATAATAATAATAATAATCGTATGGCCTCAGCTACCGTGTGCAGACATTTCAAGTTGACGCCATCTAGCTGTCTGCTCGTCAATTTTGACGTTCCGTTTTACTCTAGGCCCACTAGATGGCAGACCGAGTAAACCGAAACTCTTTTGGGCGTCTATGGCTGAGATTTAATTAATTTTGTCGGGTAAACACCAAATGTGTCACCAAAGATCTTTTACATGCCGACATCGTACGACATGGAGTGCTGAATGGACTTTTTTCCGCCCTTCAAAAATCTGACTACCTCTGCCGGGTTTGAACCCGCTATCTTGGGATCCGGAGGCCGACACTCTCCCACTGATCCACCGAGGCAGCTATCGGTACTGAAGTCGGGGAATGAGTCACTACAATCTAGGCTATAAATCATTTTAATCACGCTGAGTGAAATGGTAGTTTAGGGGAAGGCCTAAAACTGAATTCTCAAATATTTATATTATTAGTGGCCCTATCGATAAATGATACATAACGAAATTTATACAGAATCAAATTTCCGATCATTTATGTCATACATTGTTACCGTACCGGCTTTGATAACACAGATATGCATGAATTAGAAGTTTTGTTGTCAAGTCCATATCAACGCCGAGCCACGAGAAAGTGGGTTAACAGAATTTAATGAAAGTCGGTATATAAAGTCGGGGAATAAGAAACTACAGTCTAAGTTATAAACACTTGTATTCATCCTGGATGAAATTGTAGTTTAAAGGAAGGCGCCTAAAATTTAATTTTTACATACCTATGTTATCGGTCCTATCGAAAATTACTACATAACAAAACTTATAGAGAAAACAATTTGGGACCATTTATGTTTTATTCAGTTTTACCGTACCGACTATGATAAGAGTGGTATTTCGGAGTCGGAAGAAAACTAAATGTGAAGGCCTACAATATTGAAAGCGCATAACATTGATCAAGACCATGTTAAGTCCACGAGATTTGGCTTGGAGAAGGTATTAAGTCAGCCCGTGCCTCTGGTGGAATTAGGTATAACCTTTGCTATTTGTTGAAAGTCAACTGCGTGTAAACCTTGTTTATAGCTGTTATAGTTCGTCATAGTTATATTTCAGTTGCCAGAATGCCTCCGAAACCTATCTTCTTCTTCTTCTTCTCCATCTGTTTACCATCCAGGGTCGGTTTTTCCCTCGGACTCAGAGATGGATCCCACCATACCGCCTCAAAGGCAGTGTCCTGGAGCTTCAGACTCTGGGTCGGGGAACACAACTGGGGAGAATGATCAGTACCTCGCCCAGGTGACCTCACCTGCTATGCTGAACAGGGGCCTTGTGGTAAGAGGGGAAGATTGGAAGGGACAGGCAAGGAAGAGCGAAGGAAGCGGCCGTGGCCTTACGTTAGGTACCATCCCGGCATTTGCCTGGAGGAGAAGTTGGGAAACCACAGGAAACCACTTCGAGGATGGCTGAGGTGGGAATCGAACCCACAACTTCTCAGTTGACCTCCCGAGGCTGAGTGGACCCCGTTCCAGCCCTCGTATCACTTTTCAAATTTCGTGTCAGAGCCAGGAATCGAACCCGGACCTCCCGGGGGGGCAGCTAATCACGCTAACCACTACACCCCAGAGGCGGACCCTCCGAAACCTATTCCATTCAAAATGGTAAGTCGTTATTGCGAGCATCTTGACATGACGTTCATTGCTTTTATAAATATATATCACGTGTGTCCAACAGTGGTCCCAGAAGAAGTTGCGGAAATGATGCTAAACATTTTCAGTCATTTCAAGTAATGATGACGCCTGGGGATTTTCGTGACTTTGCATGGAAAGCAAGAGGTATTTAAATACTCATCCCCTTATGATTAGCACTGTGAGCTGGATAAAGACTTCAAGAGATTAACTTCCATCAGTCAAGACAAGGCACTCATTCAAAGAGAACCGAGGAAGGAGCACAACATCCTCAAAAGTGGGCGGTCCTATCACGCGGTCAACAACATATAGACCTTACAACCACCTGGAAAGACAACCACCATCAGCGAACCGAAAGAAAAGGACATTGGCCGTGCTGGATTTCTTCGATGAAAAATATCTTACATTTTGCCATGAAATTGGTGCTTGAATCATACATGTCGCATAATTTGTGCCTAAAGCGTAATTAGCATAACTTTGTGTGAACGGACAAATGGATAACTCCTTGATTTTACTTCTTCTTCTTAATCTGTTTACCCTCCAGGGTTGGTTTTTCCCTCGGACTCAGCGAGGGATCCCACCTCTACCGCCTTAATAGCAGCGTCCTGGAGCTTCAGACTCTGGATCGGGGATAAAACTGTGGAGGCCGACCAGTACCTCGCCCAGGCGGCCTCACCTGCTATGCTGAACAGGGGCCAGGCGGGGGATGGGAAGATTGGAAGGGATACACAAGGAAGACGGCAAAATTAAACGAGTATAAAAATTTACGTATCCTGATGAATCAACTCAGGAAAAAGGATTGGAAACAAAAGCCAATGAAATTAGATGCCAAAAGATGGGAACTGCATACCGCCAAACTCAAAATACATACAACAAAAATGTATTTCCAAGCACACAAAACTAAGACATCAGAATATAGTCATTATACCAGAATGTGCTTAAGGGTCAGAAATGCTAATTTTGAACAGGAAAGCAGACATTGAAAACATTGAGGAAAAGAATGCAAAGTCATAAGAAAAATTCTAGGCTCATTATTCGCCGACGGTCAATACCCACTCACAGGCAGGCAAGAAATTAAACAATACATAAATATTCACTGTGACATTAGAAAACGCAGGTTAAGAATCTATCGTCATATTAGAAGAATGCGTCCGAACTGACTTGAAAGGCAAATAATCAAATTATACGAAAACTGGAGTAAGTCAAAACAGACACAGTGAAATGGATTGGTGAAATCAAAACCGATTTGAAATAGGCAGTAATTATACCAGAAGATGTCCAAAACAGGGTAATATTCCTATCCGAAATTCGCAAATGGCAAGTTGACCAGAGGAAAGACCAAAGAAGAAGACTGGAACAACCTGGTGGAGTGGGAAACAAGCGACCATGGCCTTAATTAAGGAATAGCCCCTGTATGCCTGATATGAAAATGGGAAACTACCGTTATTTCTGAGGGAAGCATCCAATTTTTAGATTCAATACCTAAATAGTGGACCATCAGCATGTTATTAAGGGAATATACACGTAAAATGAGGATGTAAATCCAGTTTTCAATCCTAATAACACCAAGCCCCTGTTTCTGTATAAATAAAAAAATGAAATGTTATATTGATATCTGACACGTTTCGTAGACCGTAAGGAAATTTACTAACGATATTCCTCAACATTCCTCATAATTGTTTAAATATGCCGGTGTAGTCTGTCCGTTTGTATCTTCGTCCTTGTGTCCTGTGTTCTGCCTTCATGGAAGAGGGCCCCCAAGTTCGATTCTTAGCCAGGCCGGGGGTTTTAACCGTGATTGGTTAATACCTGTAGCTCGGGGCTTGTTTCGTGGTGACCTCCTTAATACATGTATTCATCTGCACACAAGACATCACACTACCAACCACCACAGAAACGCGCAATAACGAATACATCGCCCCACATAGGATTGTCGTCTGAAAGCGGATTCGGCCGTAAAGGTAAGCTTAATCCACATTAGTGTCGATCACACAAAATTTTGGGGAAAAAAGGAACCGGTGGGTCCATCTATTGACATACAAGTTACATGTAGACAGTTTGGGGAGATCCTTTGCATTTTACAGAAGACTCAGTGGCTGCACATACAATGTATCTGTCGGACAGACACACTTATGTGAATGAAGATTCTTAAAAGTCTTAAATTTGAAGTCTGGAATGTTGGGAGAATTCATTGTACCTAGCATTAATATTCGCCCAAAGAAAAATTGATGAAAACTTAGACGTGCTTAAATTCGATATTAAATGGGTCCCACTGTTCAAGTATTCCTGTAGAAACTCAAAAAATGTTTATTCGGGGTGAACTTTAATAAAACCGACAAACTGCAGGGACTTATTCCCGACTGTAAATGGAGGGGGAAAAACCCTATGAACACGTGTCCGGATATGAATCGTTGCGACGGTAGATGGCACTGACGAATGAAATTTTCTCTGACTACTTGCAGTGTGTTTCTTCTGTTGCAGATAGTGTGATTGAAGCAGCGTACTGTCGGAAGCCGAATTGTCCGGTATTCATGTCGGGAACAAGCCGAGATGGTGTTTGTGTACGACCAAGCCAATGGAAAGGGTCGAGAGGCAGCACGGCTATAGGAAAAACAAGTACCCTCACAGACACCAACCACATCACACAACGTTTCAAGCCCTTTTGGGGCGTTTGTGTGATCGTGGGTCCTTTCAGACAGACGAACGTGCAGGGAGGCGGCGGACTGTGCGTACACAAGATCTGGAGGAACAGCTTCTACAGGACATTGAGACGAACCCTAGTACAAGCTCCAGGCAAGTGGACCGGCAACATGGTGTAACCCAGACTACGATTATGTGTATACTGCATGACAACCCCTATTATCCCTACCACATGCAACGAATGCAAGGATTATGAGCAGCAGATTTCCCTCTACGGGAAGGATATTGTCGATGGTTTTTGCACCAGGCCATCACAGTTATGGGATTTCTGTCGTCAGCCCTCTTTACCGATGAAGCAACCTTTACCAGACATGGCATCGTCAATCTGCCTAATGTTCATCTGTGGGCTACAGAGAATCCCCGGGGAATGGTTGAAGCGTCTCACCAGCATCGGTTCAGCATCATTGTGTGGGCAGGGATTCTTGGCGACCACATACTTGGACCAGTTATTACAGTATTTCACAACGCCTCAACGGAGGAACGTACCTGGACTTCCTGCAGAATACTCTGCCTGAATTGCTTGAGAATGTGCCTTTGGCAATAAAACAGGTTATGTGGTTCTTGCATGATGGAGCACCACCCCACTTCCGCATTACAGTTCGGCAACACCTCAACAACACCTTCCCCAGGCACTGGGCAAGACGAGGAGGCCCTGTTGCATGGCCTCCTAGATCACCGGACTTAAACCTCCTGGATTGTTACCTCTGGGGACATCTTAAAAGCGTTGTGTATGCTGAACCAGTTCCTGATGTGCAGACCCTTCAATAGCGTGTTGACGACGCTTGTGACGCTATTCGGCGAGAGGCCGGAACGTGCGAAAGAGTGAGGCAATCCGATACAACGTCTGAATGCGTGCATTGCAGCCCATGTAGGCCACTTTGAACATCTGCTGTGATGTGAATGCGATTCAGCTGTGCACTGTGTTCCTGGACTATTTGTTGCCGTTGCACGCACACCGTCCATTTCCGGACACTTGTTCGTACGACATTTTTCCTCCATTTCCAGTCAGGAATCAGTCCCTGCAGTTTGTCGGTTTTATTAAAGTTCACCCTGTATTGCTAGTTATACAAGCATGACCGTCCTAGAAAAACTAAGGCAGAGGGATGAATGTTTCGAGTGTCAAGTTATGCTACAACCTGATCATTAACTACTTCTTGATTCTGATTATCTAGAACATAATCATATTTTACAAAGGTAAATACAGGATTAAAACGTCTTCCTGCTTTCTTTCTATCCCCCGGTTCTGATGTTTCTTTCCTTTTCCAAATTCTAATCAGCGTCATAAAAATCCACAGTCTTGAAATTAGACAATAAGATGATTCTGTGGTAAAAGTAGCTGTCCATTTTATATCACTTTGTACTCTTATTATAGTTTCTTACAGAATGCAATCTGTTACATATATTAAGAGAAGGGCCTGCATTATTTTCTAGACGTTCTATCCTAACGCTAGGTGCATATGGCCCTGAGGTTCACTCAGCCTACACCAAAAATGAGTACCAGGTTAATTCCAGGGGGCAAAGGCGGCCGGGCGTAGAGCTAACCACTCTACTCCATCACGTGCCTAGGTTAACAATGGTGGAAGCCTTTACCTTCCACTCCTCCAAGGGCCTTCATGGCCTGTACGGAGGTGACTTTGCTTTGCTTTGCTTTCTATCTTAACACTCTTGTAACTGCGTAATTATGGAAAGCTTTGTTAGATAAAAATCACCTGCTAGGTGTAATATTTATTTATTTATTTACTGACCTCAGTAGTGTGTCATTCATATTTTAAACTCAGGAAGGGTAGTAAATTAACCTAACTAACGTAATGAGAAAGTATTTAGCCAAGGCCTTTAATAACATTATTTTTTATTCACATCATTTATATTATTTTCTACAGCGTGTACGTTTTACCTTTACACGTAGAGTTTCTGGCAGAAAATAATCGACTAGGCGAGATTTTTAGTCGAAATTAACTTATTTTGTGACGTCCTAACTGCAAACGGTCGTCAGCTGTTCCCCTATGACTTCCGCCATCTTGGTTTTGATACTGTTTTACGGTTGGAGATGTCGTAGTTGATCTTCGTGAGATCAAGACGAACTACTACAATTGTATCAGACCGTAACCCAGACAAAAACATAACGGATGTCGGTGGGTGACAAGAGAGGGTGATGGAAAGGTTGTACGTGTTTGTCTCGGGTCCATTATAAAAAGCATCACAAATCTAACGTCATGAAATGCAACTCACTAACTCAAAATACGAATAATTATACACCAAAATAGCGTTATAGCGTAATTCTATTGTAAGTCTAATTGTAATCTCAGTGGGAAAATAACACATGGTTATGAGGGTGTTTAGGGGTTGTAGTAAGGATGTAAAGGAGAGTGCATATAAGTCTCTGGTAAGACCCCAACTAGAGTATGGTTCCAGTGTATGGGACCCTCACCAGGATTACCTGATTCAAGAACTGGAAAAAATCCAAAGAAAAGCAGCTCGATTTGTTCTGGGTGATTCCGACAAAAGAGTAGCGTTACAAAAATGTTGCAATGTTTGGGTTGGGAAGAATTGAGAGAAAGAAGAAGAGCTGCTCGACTAAGTGGTATGTTCCGAGCTGTCAGCGGAGAGATGGCGTGGAATGACATTAGTAGACGAATAGGTTTGAATGGCGTCTATAAAAGTAGGAAAGATCACAATATGAAGATAAAGTTGGAATTCAAGAGGACAAACTGGGGCAAATATTCATTTATAGGAAGGGCAGTTAGGGATTGGAATAACTTACCAAGGGAGATGTTCAATAAATTTCCAATTTCTTTGAAATCATTTCGGAAAAGGCTAGGAAAGCAACAGATAGGGAATCTGCCACCTGGGCGACTGCCCTAAATGCAGATCAGTATTGATTGATTGATTGAACAAAGGGAGAATTATTTTATGAACGGCAGATTGAAACAGACCAAACAAAACCCCATGGCACAACAGTCCCGAAGGGGCAAGGCCTACGAAGCAACCGCTGTTCAGCCCGAAAGCATGCAAATTATTGAGGTGTCGTGTGGTCAGCACGACGAATCCTCTCGGCCATTTTTCTGGGCTTTCTAGACCGGGGCCGCCATGTCACCGTCAGATAGCTCCTGAATTTTAATCACGTAGGTTGAGTAGACATCGAGCCAGCCTTCAGATCCAGGTAAAAATTCCTGACCAGGCCGGAAATCGAACACGGGGCCTCCGGATAAGAGGCAGGCACGCTACCCCCACACCGCGACGACGGCGTTGAAACAGAAATGCACCATAAAAATATTTCACGTAATGAAATTCCGGCCAGCAAATAAGATAAACAGATGTCGGCAAATAACATTATTATCCTTACATGAAATACCATGCAACATCACCACAACATCGTTACTGACTCTAACCCTAGAATCTGTAAAACTAGGGCGACTTACTAATGAATCAGTACTTCCCGTCCTTCACTCTCCAAAATTCACCCGAATTGTTGAGTAGGTACAGCAAGATTTGTACGGCACACTTGAACATGTAAAGTACGTCATCCTTCCGTAATTTATAACAAATGAACGTAATCCTCATTTTAACTCACGAGATATGGCGAAAGGTTTCGTTTACGCGCCTCCGTTATAAAACACTGAAAATTATCAATTACATCATCCTTGCACAACCGTTCAAAATGATTTTCATCTCTCAATCGTAACACTTGGTCATGACTTTCCTGATATTTCCGGGACTGATTTCATTTTGTAGTAAGTTAGTAAGGTACGTTGGACTTCCGGGGAAAATTCTTAGATAAGCATCATTAGTTAACTTTGGTAGTTTGCATGGCACAGGAACTGGATCACCAACTAACAAGAAATTTGGTATCAAAATGATTAATGCACACAACACTATTATCATTCTGTTCGAAGTTTTCCCTATGAATGCGCCTAACCCGTTTTTGCCTTAATACTAGGTCTCTTGGAAATCTAAACACGGAAGCTTGTACACTACCCCTATAATTGGACTCACATCAAGGCACACAGTTCATACGACCCGTCTGACAAAACTATAAACATAATGCGCAGGTAACTGGAAACTTTTAGAGAATACGAGAACCATAACCTAATCACCACCGGAATTGTCCTAATAAATAAGTTTCTTAAGAATAAACAGCTTCTTACGGCATTGAAAGAGTCTTTATAGCATTTTAAAAGCTATACATATAATTCAGAATTAATAATCTTGTCCGATAAATCGCCAGAAGTCCGTCTCTGTGGTGTAGTGGTTAGTGTGATTAGCTGCCACCCCCGGAGGTCCGGGTTCGATTCCCGGCTCTGCCACGAAATTTGACAAAGTGATACGAGGGCTGGAACGCGGTCCACTCAGCCTCGGGAGGTTAAATGAGTAGAGGGAAGTTCGATTCCTTCCTCAGCCATCCTCGAAGTAGTTTTCCGTGGTTTTCCACGTCTGCTCCAGGCAAATGCCAGGATGGTACCTAAGTTAAGATCACGTCCGCTTCCTTCCTTCTTCCTTGTCTATCCCTTACAATTTTCCCATCCCCCTTCCAGGCCCCTGTTCAGCATAGCAGATGAGGCCACCTGGGCGATGTACTGGTCCTCCTTCGCAGTTGTATCTGCCCCCGACTCAAAAGTCTCACACTCCAAGACACTGCCCTTGAGGCGGTAGAGGCGGGGTCCCTCGCTGAGACCGAGGGAAAAACCAACCCTGGAGTGTAAACGGATTAATAAAGAAAGAAAGAAAGAAAGAAAGAAAGAAAGAAAGAAAGAAAGATGTCACCAGAAGTCGTTTACACGAGGACATCATACAAAATAGAGACCCGATATATAAAGCTTCAAAAATCCTATCTTTGCTGGATTTGAACTCGCTCTCTCGTGCTCTACTGGGTTTGTATCTGGGGAACGACACTCCACCACTGAGCCAGAGCTGGAAGACCTCGATATGTTAAAAGTTTAAAGGAAAGAACGACTTCAATTACATTCTTCTCTGCTCCGAATACATCACTGCAGTCGCATGTATACTTCAGCTGGTATAGTTAATAAGCTACCCCTTTTCAACTTACATTATGAGCGCAGATAAAACTTAAAATGAAGTAAATCCATAAAGGCCACATTTATGGCGACGATGGGAGATTCGAATCCACCTGTCTCCCGAGTACGGAGCTATGCCACAACGCAATGAGCAAAAATATTCGGCAATATCGTGTTATTACAACTGGATAGAGAACTTGAACACATCAAGACTCGTTAATTGTCGGCAAATTCTTAGTGATGGTTGTGATCGTGGGCTTATGGGGAAAAACGGAAGAATTACCACTAACACAAAGGTATGTGATCTTCAAAGAAAGAAAGAAAGAAAGAAAGAAAGAAAGAAAGAACAAATGAAAATAAAAGGAAGTCGACAAAAGTGTTGGAAAAGAAAAAGAAAAGAATGAACGAAGCAATTCCGTAGTACAGCAGCCCACTATAAGTCTTGGTTGCTGTCCAACTCCACCTCTGTGGTGTAGTGGTTAGCGTGATTAGCTGCCACCCCCGGAGGTCCGGGTTCGATTCCCGGCTCTGCCACGAAATTTGAAAAGTGGTACGAGGGCTGGAACGGGGTCCACTCAGCCTCGGGAGGTCAACTGAGTAGAGGTGGGTTCGATTCCCACCTCAGCCATCCTGGAAGTGGTTTTCCGTGGTTTCCCACTTCTCCTCCAGGCGAATGCCGGGATGGTACCTAACTTAAGGCCACGGCCGCTTCCTTCCCTCTTCCTTGCCTATCCCATCCAGTCTTCCCATCCCTCCACAAGGCCCCTGTTCAGCATAGCAGGTGAGGCCGCCTGGGCGAGGTACTGGTCATACTCCCCAGTTGTATCCCCCGACCAAGAGTCTGAAGCTCCAGGACACTGCCCTTGAGGCGGTAGAGGTGGGATCCCTCGCTGAGTCCGAGGGAAAAGCCGAACCTGGAGGGTAAACAGATGATGATGATGATGATGATGATGATGATGATGCTGTCCAACTATGTGATTTTCTCTCATCGGTTGGCCGGCAGGCACGCTCAGCTTATCTGCTTCCCATTGACTCATCACTTCCCGTTACACAGCGCAGTGACAGCACGCGAATGCCGGCACTTCACAGTTCAGGTCCGTGCTTAGAACGTGTATATTAAATGTTGATCTGTCGCTCCAACTGCTCTCGAGTTATGAAGTGTTACTTCGGGGTATAATTCTCATAATGCCTCCACATGTGTACACGGTAGTGGAAAGGTTATTTATGTACGATAATTATGTGAAAACAGAATGTTGCAGGGAAGTCGTTAGGCGATGTGTAACACAATATCCAGGTGTACGCCTACCACATAGAAGGGCCGTGCGGAAACTCGCAAACAAACTGAGAGGAACTGGTCCTTTAATTGATTAAGACCTTAATAATTAAGATACTGCCCTAGCATTTGCTTGGTGTGAAAATGGAAAACCACGGGAAACCATCTTTAGGACTGCCGACAGTGGCTGGGTAGCAAATGTGCAATAACATAAAAGAAATTCCTCAAAAATTAATTTTCATTACAGCAAAAATACATTTACATTACCGCAAAAGATTTCTACCTCCAAGCACAGTCGAGGATGCGATCGTAGTGTTGCATAGTATTGCTCCGAATCACAGTCAGTTAATTTTTTTCCTAGACTTTGTGCTTGAAAACTATGTAAGTGAAGACGCTAAATTCCTCCCTAATTTATGGGCCAGTATATCAATAGATGGAATCAGAACTACAAATGGTGCGGAGTAATTTTTTCCTTCTATCCACGAGTTTACGGAAGTTTTTAAGCGATTGCAAAGTGAAACTTATCTGTGCTTTAACACAGTGCGTTATAAAAGAAAAATAAATAGTCGTGACCGTGAAAAACATCTTGGGACAATATCAACGTGGTGAAATACCGTTACTTGGAGTACGTAAAAAAGAATTGAACATCGGTTCCAGCCTATCCCACTCTAAGACAAATGTTTCACCTGGACAAGCAGTGTGCTGCGCTGCCGGTTTTAAAGGTAAACTATTGTACACTTGATATTTTTGGTAGTGATTTCTAATATTTTGCGGTAAGAATAGGTGCAATTTTGCGGTAAATAAAATAGGAAGTTTTGCGGTAAAGCGAGACTGTTTTGCGAAAATACAATCAGTAGGGTTCGAACCCAACATCTCCCGAGTGCAAGCTTACAGCTATTCACATTTTTACTGTTAAATATCCTGTTAGTATCAGTCAAAGTCACACGTGTTGTAATATGTTATATGTATCTTCTCTTCTCCTAGCTTGTTAAAATGTACTGCCAAGGTTCGTCTTTGATATGATCGAGTTTCAATAGACTTAATGCCAGCCATATCATGATACTTACTTCCGTCTTCGTTCTTTGTTACAAACGAGCACATTGCCATAGAAACTCGAGATCTGTTTACTCCGTTACCATGGTTACGATCTCTGGAGACTACTTTCCTCGAATGACAGGTGAGTTAGTTTTCAATTTGCCGACATTCGTTATTCTCCTGCAGTCTACTGCTGTTCGCGCCGATATCTAAATTAGTCCTTATCACCCCCACACTGAATTTTCTTAGGTTTCCTTGTAGCCGTGGTACTAGACTGAGCAGTAGGATTCGAATGTTGTTGTTTACATAACAACACCCACATCTGCACCATTCCCTAAGACGTGTACTTGAAAGTTTTTAGCAATGAAATGAAATGTCGTATGGCTTTTAGTGCCGGGATATCCCAGGGCGGGTTCGGCTCGCCAGGTGCAGGTCTTTCTATCTGACTCCCGTAGGCGAACTGCGCGTCGTGATGAGGATGAAATGATGATGAAGACAACACATACACCCAGCTCCCGTACCATTGGAATTAACCAATTAAGGTTAAAATCCCCGACCCGGTCGGGAATCGAACCCGGGACCCTCTGAACCGAAGGCCAGTGCGCTGACCGTTCAGCCAACGAGTCGGACTTAGCAATGAAGTACCTGATCTAAAATGGTTACTGCAATAGTGTAAATCATGCAATTATTACCTTAGTTATATCTAATAGACTTAAAATATTCCCTAAAATGCCAAACCAAACCCAACCCCATGGCGCAACAGTCCCGAAAGGCCATGGCCTACCAAGCGACCGCTGCTCAGGACAAAGGCCTGAAGATTATGAGGTGTTGTGTGGTCAGCACGACGAATTCTCTCGACCGTTAATCTTGGCTCCCTAGACCAGGTCAGCCATCTCACCGTCAGATAGCTCCTCAATTGTAATAACGTAGGCTGAGTGGACCTCGAATCAGGCCATCCATCCAAGTAAAAATCCCTGACCTGGCCGGGAATCGAATCCGGAGCCTTCGGATAAGAGGCAAACACACTACCCCTACACCGCGGGGCCGGATGACCTACTTCCTAAAGTATCAAAAACTTTCGTGCTTCATACACCTAGATCTACAAATAAACCACATAAAAAAAGGTAAGCTAAATATAAGTCAATGGGTTCAAAACACGTAAATAGAATTTTCCTCCTTTTTAATCTTTAATAATTCTGCGAAACTTCTGCATGTAAGGCAACTTAGGCGGTATAAAAAGACCTAAAACGATGAGGCAATATTACCGACACACTAATCATCGTTGTAGTCAGAAGGAAGAATAAGCATATCTAATTAATAACAATATGTCTCTGTCTTGAATTATGAGAGTGACGTTTCATTGGACAAATTTTCAGCCAATGGCAGAGTCCACTCGTGCCACCGCCAGCCCTGATTAATAACGTCAATAACAAGGAGAAAAAATAACATCATTGAATGTTCCAGGGCTAGTCATATGGTAATTTCGAATCTCAACATTGTAAAGCATGGATTGCGCTGATGTCACTCCTGTAATTCATGGAACATAAATTATAGAAATAGAAAAATAGAATTTTGTACAGGAGGAGTAATAACCTTTGTAAATGGTCCAGGGCGAAACATTTAGTTTGGTCCGGGGAAAACGAAGCGTGATTATTCTAAAACTGGACACAGTGAGGTGTAGATTGCGCTGATGTCAAGAGACCTAAAGCCGCTTCGTGGCCCTAACCTGGGAGCTAACGCCCCCAGACCCTTTTTGCTTGATGACAGTCCAATGGGTTTGCCACTAGCCGGACCTAACCTATCCAGACCAATGGTATTTTACTAGCCGAAACTAACCTATCCAGACCAATGATTTGGTTACTAGCCGGACCTGACGTATCCAGAACAATGGTTTTGTCTCTAACCGGCCGAAAATGTTGCGCTAACTGAACTTTTTCAGGGTAAATTACGAGTATAATTATAATAACATTTTATGTGATCCAGGGCTAACCATAATGTTTCGTCCAGGGGAAAGGAAGTGTGTTGATTGTTGCCAAATTTGCCCACTGTAAATTATAGGGTGCGATGATGTCAGTCTTATAATTGATACTAGGGAAATTATGAAAATAACATATTTTTACGGGAGGAATGAAAACATCTGTGATTGTTCCATGGCTAGCCATATTTTTCTATAAAGTAAAACTTCCAGGGTGGACGAATGCTGAAACATTATTTCATACACACACACACATAAACAAAGTATAAGGCGTACCGTACATAGGGAGAAGGAAGATTTAGACCAAAATTTATCATGCCTTATTAGAGCACACCTAAAGAATAATTCGTTCTCTCGCCAAACACTGAGTTTGGTGCTATGCCCACATTTCTGACAATTCCTTTCCCTAATTATCAGGCCGTGGTTAACATAAAACGACAATAAATCTTCAAACTTACTCTTGAAATCATTAAATTCAGTATGCAGCAACCTCCTCACAGAACAACATCCATCTTTAACAATAACGTGACCAAAGTTGCTACTAGGAACTAGGAACTAAGTTAGGTTGGTACTAGGAACTAATTACGTCACATCAGTTGGTACCAGTCGCCAAGAACCTACTTAGGTTCCCAGTGACAAATGAACATTAAACAGCGGTTCCTGCGCTGGTGAGAATATCGGGAAGATTTACCTGCTACTCTTTTCCAACATCATTATGTTTACATTTTCAAGTAATCCTTCTTTTCATCCAGGTTTCATTTTACAAAATTAACCCTGAAACCAAACACCGGGGCACTGAGTATCCCACGGAATTTTTAATGCACAGTAAATTGGTGTTCGAAACCCCTATCATTTCCTACCTCACTGACGTGTCTTTCACCTTCGTATTCTTCTCCACTTGTGCACTAATTCTAACGAGTGATGACTGCTTGTATATCAAAACATATGTTTGGGGCATGCATGCAGTTTCCCTGCTTGCGATTAATGAAACTTTGTTTATGTGTAACCAGTTCAGTTTTTCAATTTTTAACATGTACCTTTGTACTTTGTGTTAAGGGGAGTTAGGACTAAAATTTGAAACTTCTACAGTTTTTATGAGATTTTTACCAAATTTTGTTGTTGCTTTTAGGTAGGCCTATAAATAAATTCATATTTTACCAAATTAGAGGAGTGCATATGTATTGGTTCAAATGTTATTTCAATATTTATACTTAAATAGTAGTCCCGTAAAAATGGTCCCTTGCGTAACAGTTCTCATTTTATCAAGCTGAAATTTTGTAGACATTTACCTAATGCATGTAGAAATAGTAAAGAGTTTTAGTATCATATGAATACTATTCTATCTAGAAATGTTTAAAATTCTGTTTCAATTTTTGAATTCTATATTAATCCAACACTGAACAGCAAAATTCATATTAAAATGTACAGTTTTTTTTAAACCGTTACAAATTTAAACACTTGTAACTTTGAGAAAAATCTCACCCAGTTAAAACAATTCATTCATTTATTATTGATTTACCATAAACCTTAACAGTATCTATTGAACGCCAGGGGAAAGGAGAGGCCCCTTACACGTATTGCTCCCTGACCTTTTGAAATAATTATCTAAAGCCTAAACTAAAACAAGAATATACACTATTTAAAGGTAAAGTAACAAAGTATAAGTTAATGTATACATTTTTGTCATTTACACAACCTTTCACTCCCTGGTTTATTCTTCCACATATTTACATAAATTTTCTCACCGCTTGTGCTTCCTAACATAACATTCAACTATATTTACATTTTTACATTTAATGTTGGCGAGGAGGTCGTTCCAAAACCGCGCTGTTCTAATTTGCAAATATATAATATTCACGCATTGAAAATAATGTGTTCCACTGATTTCGTTACGTTTTAAAATAAGTCGTAAATCTGAATGTGTAAATTACGTGTTTCTTTTGTGGCGTACTCAGTGCCCAGGTTAGTGTCCCTGAAACGTAGGTGTACGGTTCCAGGGTTAAGTTGAAAACATTTCTAGCTTTTGTGAACACGTTGACTTGGCTTTCATAGGTCGTATAAATGCATATATTACTTCATATTACTATACTATATTTCATCAAACATGGTATAAGGGATATATCAAGGAGTGAGGCAAGACTGTGTTCTATCTCCACTCCTCTTCAATATTTACTCGGAAAGGGCATTTTCTGAAGCACAAGAAGGAAAACAGGAGGACATCGCTGTTAATGGGATCACAGTAAATAATCTGCGATATGCAGATAATAGTATTCTGCTTGTAACAAGTGCTGAAGATCTGCAGAGATTACTAAACTGTGCGGTCAAGGACAGTGCTGCTGCAGATCTGCATTTAAACGTGAGAAAGACCAAAGTAATGGTCATAAGCAAACATGTCATTCAACCTGTTAACTTGACAGTAGCTGGCACATTACTGGAGCAAGTCCAAGGCTTTATGTATCTCGGCAGCGCACTTGATCACAGCTGGAACAATGTTGTTGAAATTAGGTCTCGGACTGAACAGGCAAAGACTGCATTAAAGAGAATGAGCAAACTTCTATGTAACAGGGACTTTAAGATCAATCTCTGTCTCGTGTATTTTCTGTATTATTTTATAGTACTGAGACTTGAACCCCAACAGAGAACAAGACCAAAAACTTCGATCTTTTGAGATGTGGTGCTACCGACGCCTACTCAGAATATCATGGGTTGACAGAATACGTAACACTGAAGTACTCCAACGCCTGAACAAAGAGCAAGTGGTCATGTACATCAAAAAGAAGAAAAGGAGTATTTTGGTCATATCATTCGAAATAATAAATATAGACTACTTCAGCTTATCGTACAAGGTAAAATTGAAGGAAGGAGAAGTTGGAGAAGAAGGAGAATATCTTGGCTACAGAATCTACGAGAATCATATGGGCTCAGCACCTCCACTCTTTTCCGAGTTGCTGAGAACAAGAAGCAGATCGCCCTGATGACAGCCGACATCCAATGAGGATATGGTACAAGAAGAAGAAGAAGATAAATTATAATTATTTTAGTTCTCGAAATATTATTCACATGCTTTGTGCCAGTAATGACCAGTGACTTGGTGTATTGTTTTCAATTTCCTTTCCTTGGAAATATTTTATCATTAAATGAAGTTTGAAGGCAACGGGTTGGACGGGCAATACGTGCTTAAACCGCAGTGAGGCGCCCATAATTCTATATCGCTAGTTGTTGCATGTCGGTCGTTTCGACGCCCTTGGTTCTTGTGTCGAAATTGCTGACTACATCATATACATGGTTCAGAGCCTTGTAAGACGGAGAATTGAAAAAAAAAATGAAACAATGTCACGAATTTTTCTTTCTCTTAGGATTGTTTATCGTCCCCTCCTCCTGTGTGCGTAGTAAAGAAGAACATGTTGATGATAAAACAATTCATTCATTTATTATTTATTTACCATAAACCTAAACAGTATCTATTGAACGCCAGGGGAAAAGAAGAGGCCCCCTATACGTATTGCTCCCTGACTTTTGAAATAATTTCCTAAATCCTAAACTAAAACAATAATATACACTATTTAAAGGTAAAGTAACAAAGTTTAAGTTAATGTATACATTTTTCTCATTTACACAACCTTTCACTCCCTGGTTTATTCTTCCACATATTCACATAAATTTTCTCACCGCTTGTCCTTCCTAACATAACATTCAACTATATTTACATTTTTACATTTAATGTTGGTGAGGAGGTCGTTCCAAAACCACGCTGAACGAGCAAAAAAAACCTAGTTTGTAGGACTCATTTCGCACAAAGACACCCGGCCACTTTCCAGATGTCCATATCTTCTGACATAACTTGTGGAGGATGTCTACACCTAGGTCACCCATGTTCTTTAGGATTGCAGCAGTGATTCCACCTTGGCCTGGTGTTTTCCGGTACCAGATCTTTTTTATTGCACGTTCCACTTCTTCTTTAAGGATCGTTGGTTCAATATCTGTTGGGTTCTGGTGATCTGGCATTGGTTGTGGGTCATAAGTGAACAGCTTGATGCTGTATTCTCTCCATACTTTGGCGATGTCCGCTGCATTTTTGATGATATGCCATTGGTCGTCTTTGATAATCTGAGTCTTAGGCATAAACTCTCGTGCTAAGTATTTCACCTTGTCGTACAGTTCTGCGCTGTGATTTTTGGTCGCATGTGCCTCTAGTTCTGCACACAGTTTATTAATATGTTCATTAAATAAATAAAATATAAGTAATTTATCAGATTTTGGAGTGCAAGCCAGTGTCCTTGAAGAAGTTGATGACTTGATGACTCAGTCCTGGAGAAGTCAGTGTCACTACCATTTCCTTAGGTATGTTGTGGTGTTGGCGCCAATGGTGATACAGTTGACATTCTGAGATGATATGCTTGACAGTGAGAGTGAACAGTTCCATTTACTGCAGGTGGGAGGTGGTTACGTTTCTAGATTATTATTGTGTTTATCAACACTCCACTCAAAAACAATACAACAAATATAAATAATACTGACCATAATTTATTGTTTAACAAAGGAACCGACGCTACAATGGAAAACAACACTGTAGGAGACTTGAACCAGTGTTATCACTGGGTGAAGGAAAATCGGCGGCGAAGGGACCGACGCGCAACCAACTGAAAGTTAAAATAGAAAAGACATGGGCGGTTTGCTGCTGGTCGACCTCCACTACGCCCCCTTAACCCTCTACTGCCCAATGTGACTTTGAAGTCACACATCATTCTGTACACATTTTCTACTGTTAGAATGCAATTGAACCACTACTTCCCAGTGTAACTTTCACGTTACAGTATGGCTGTGTGATTTTCAACTGTTTATAGTTTAATAGTTATACGCATAAGCCACCAGGAAGCGCCAAATGTATGGTTGGGAGCATTTCCCAGGCACATCGCGGATAGCTAGTTTTACAATTATGTTTTGTGTTATTACTAACAAATTATATGCATAAAAAATATAGACTGTTATTTAATAAATTAGTCAATTTTCACATATGAGAACATTACTGCCCAGTGTGACCTGGAAGTCACAAACCTAATTTTTGAAAATCAAAAATTGAAAATTCAATAAAAACTGCATTTATATGTAGTTTACAACATATTTACTTAGTATATGGCAGAGAAAATTTTTTAAAACGCAACAAAATAATTTGGGCAGTAGAGGGTTAACCCATTCGAAGCATTCCTTGTTAAGCGGTTCCAACCCCGCTGTCGTCAGCAAGTAATTCTGCGTGCTCAGTGCCTCTATTAAAATAACACTGTAAGCATTAAATGTACAGAGGTCAGGCGCAGGACACTTTCCCCTCTTCTTTCACAGAATCCTTGCGTCTTCTCTGAAGTGAAATTTGAATCCATTGAAGACATTTTATTGTTTTCACCTGAAAAAGTAATTCAGTTTATTGTATTTTTTAGTGGGCAAATATTCTGCTGTCGCTAATAACAGAGGATATTCACCAATTTCTTTCGTGGAATGACGAATTAAAAAGTACTTTTGAACAATGTTTGCAAATGAAAGTGACCGAGGTATGAGTGTTGCTAGTAATGCCATTCCTTCTGCAGCCAGTCCCTGCTGTGATTGGTGTGAAAATATTGCTCATAGGGTCGGTTGGTGCATGCATTTCAGTGGTCTTGGCAGACTGGTATGTAATAGCAACTTGTGGCTCAGTGAGGAAAGCAACGGGAAGCTACTTCAGTCCTCATTTCCCTAGTACGCCCCTTCAGTGATGTCTAGGCCATCTATGACAGCTGATGGCGGAGCTATTGAGGATCCAACCAGCCTTTGGGCTGCGGACTAAACATACATACATTTAATTTCGTTTGCATCATATTTTTATGCCATGTTTTCGCATCATTTAGGCCGTAAATGCGAGGATATTTCCAGAGTTTTCTGGCCAAAAGTCTGAGTCTTCTTGATAAGCATATACATGAGTGATTTATACAGAGTGGTGGAAAACAACGTGAATCGTGTATATGAGCGTTATAGGGTTCGTCGTACTAATAAATAATTTGAAAAATCTATATCTCGCACCGTCATCTTATCAGCTGCTCAAGTTAGCCACTCAGATCACTTCGCGGGCGAATTCAAATGAGGTATGGGCGGCAGTGTTGCTAAATCTCCGCGTGACTTGAGAACGCCTTGAGAGCCATGCCGGGAAATCAGCATCAAACACAAACACCGGTTCGTTTCAGCCAGTGTCACCGTAGCGAACTTGCTTTGGCACGATCCTGTCAGCTCGGCGCTCTGTATTTAAACCCCTTTCTCAGCGAATTTCTTGACTGGTGCTCTCATGCCGTCATTTGTTAATTACTCGTACAATTGTTCAGGGGTCATGTTATTTGTTTGTTTTTTATTTACTTGCTTGGTTTTGTTTGTTTGTTTGTTTGTTTGTTTGTTTGTTTGTTTGTTTGTTTGTTTGTTTGTTTGTTTGTTTGTTTGTTTGAAAAGGAAACATTTCAATGGCTGTAATGAGATGTACCGTAGGGTTAGGGTATCTCTCCGATATTTACGCGATACTCCCCCCAACGTAGACACACTAGATCATAATCATTTGAAGCTAAAACTAGAGGAAGTAGACAAAGAAATTTTGACTTCGCAGACATAAACTCCAGATTCTTTTGTATCAGTTCTGGACCTCAACAGGTAACAAAAAGCGGCAGTAAAAGCGCGGTACTAATTAAGAAAGAGCCATGCGTGTAGCGAAATAGTCATGGGTATGTACTGTACATGTACTGTACATTTTGATGTTTTAATCATAATATTTACAAATGGTCACCCAGATTTAGTCTTTTCTTACCTTAAAACCATCATGATCTTCCATTTAAGACACAAATAATAAAATTTTACTGACACTAATGTGTGCCGTAACCAGCCAGGACAGCCCTCGGATGTCCTCTTTGTTTACTTATTTAACCTATAATCGCCACTGCGTGGTTCCCTTTTCTCGTACATTAATATTTCACACACCTAAACCTTCCTAGAAAATTGCTCTGTACGATGGTGAAAACCATATCAAAATTCGTATGATGATTCAAGAAATTGGCCCGCACTAACAGACAGGCAGTTATGTGGGACTTTATTTTACAACATGTTTTGATAATTTTCCGAAACGTATGGATAAATATTAATCATTTAAGGACGGATTTTAAATTCTTTGCTATACGAGTTTTTGATCGCACGTAAGTGTATCGACCTAGGACTAATATGTTCGGATTAAATGAATGTTTACGCCAAATTATGAACCATTTCCATTTCATAATTCTTGACGCAAGTGAGAACATTTTAGAAGTTGTCATCCGTTTATTCATAAGAATTCTGAGATTATTTTAATCGATTCAAAAGTACAATAATTTTCATAATCATCGTAATATTTTAACAATGCATTTCTATGAATAGTAAAAGAAAATAATTGAGCTTTTGTTATAAAACAACGTACTTTTTCACTTTTATTCCTTGTCTTACTGAAATGTGTGGTAGAGAACAAACGCAGAGGTTCACATTATATTCACACATTGTGTGTGGGTGGTTCTGGACAACTTCCTTCCATTTTTACGTCCTGATCCAAAATATATGTGGAGGAATATATTCACCATTGCGTGCTTCTATTATATTTAGCTTTTCAAAATAAAATTAGAAAGGTGAAAACATTCACAAACTACCGAGACTTATGATATGGGAGGGTATCTGGTACTTCTGCTGCTGGTAAAAGACCATAAGAAAAGTTTTAACTACTACGTATTTCAGATGTTTTGTTTCCGTACTCTTGATTTGGTGTTTTATTTCCTTTAGTATTCTTAAGTCATCTCTGTCCCAAATGAAAGTTTCATCTATATGGTCGTTGTAGACTCCATGTTGCTCGTGATAATTTGAGATCAAGGTTTATAATTTCTTGACACGTTAAAACACAATGCACTAACGCGGCATATCCAAATTTCGCATCCAGTCAATCATCAATGATCTGCATTTAGTGCTGTCGCCCAGGTGACAGATTTCCCATCAGTTGTTGAAGCTTTTTCTTAAATATTGTCAACGAACTTGGATATTTATCGAACATTTCTCTAGATAATGTATTCCAATTCCTTACTTGTCGTTCTCTATCTGTTTTCTTGAATTCCAACTTTCCTACATTTAAAAGCTCCATTGAAGCTTATTCTTTTACTTATTCTCCACGACAACTCTCCACTGACAGCTCGAAACGTACCGGTACCACATAGTCGAGCATCTCGTCTCCTTACTCCCAAGTCTTCCCAGACAAAGTTTGCAACATTTTCGTAACACTACTCCTTTGTCGGAAATCGCCTAGAACAATTCGTGCTGCTTTCCTTAGATTTTTTTCCAGTTCTCGTATCAAGTAGTCCTGGTGAATGTTTCATACACTGGAACCATACTCTAATTGGGGTCTTACCGCAGACTTATATGCCCTCTCCATAACCATGTGAAGAGATCTCTAACCTTTGTTAACAAACTCGTTAATATAATTTAATTACCCAGGTGAAGATCATTCCTTATATTATCACCTAGGTACTAACATTTTTCCTCATGAGGTACTACCAGCCCATCAACCAAATAATTAAAACAGAGAGATATTTTCCTCTTGGGGAAACTTACAGCTTGGCTTTTCATTCCATTTTCATTCATACCATTATCCGCTGTCCATCTCACAATATTATTGAAGTCCCGTTGGGCAGTAGTGATTATTACGAGGGAGTTTAAGTACCTTTTCCGTGTACAGTATTTCTGGTGCATCACTGCGGTTTTGGGATAATGAGCATGTGCAATAGCTTCCTTCTATCTGTTACTACGCCGCTTGCAACGCTGCGGACATTCACATAGTTTGGCTGTTATGTAGTGTGTTTAAAATATTGAAGACAATACACCGAGCTCCATAGCTGCAGTCGCTTAAGTGCGGCCAGTATCCAGTAACTGGGAGGTAGTGGGTTCGAGCCCCACTGTCGGCAGCCCCGAAGATGGTTTTCCGTGGTTTCCAATTTTCACACCAGGCAAATGCCGGGGCTGTACCTTAATTAAGGCCACGGTCGCTTCCTTCCACTTCCTAGGCCTTTCCTATCCCATCGCCGCCAAAAGACGTATCTGTGTCGGTGCGACGTAAAACAAATAGCAAAATAAAATAAAAAGACAATACATCAACCCGCCGACGGTGAGATACGGTCACTAATTCGTTTCTTGAAAGAACGAAACATTAAATTAGCTGACATTCATCGCCAAGTGTGTAAGGTGTATGGCAAAAGTGCAATGATGTATGGAATAGAGAGGAAATAGGTTCGAATGTTCAATATGCATGACGTCACGCAGACCGGCCGACCGTCTGTCGTCATGGAGGGCAAATTTTCTATTCAAAGGAGGTAAAATATTTCCTGTATTTTAATTGCTAGGTATATTTTAGTTTTCATTACTTAACGATGATATAGTTCCTTGTTATTTCTGTAAGCTTGTCAAATAAAAATATGACATTGAAAATTTCGGTGCAACACCCAGCTTCAGAAACCACCAGCAGCCATTGGGGTGCAGCATCCAAATTAATAAAATATTTTCAACATAATTTCATGTAACATTGCATATGGGGTGTGAACAGTTGAAACCAATGCGCATGCTCAGTATCACATTCATAATTGAACAAATATTTGAATGAAAATGTCGTTATTTACAGACGCACCTCAAATTTTAAGATAAAGTACACCTGGGCAACCTTAACTCTAATCAGAGGAAACAATGGAAGACGTTGCATACTTCTGAGAATGAAGGTATTAATTGATTTAAAATCTTATAGGTTCCACTTTTTTCAATACAAATACAATGTTGACTGATGTTTTTTTTACAACATATCTCTTTAAAGGTTAATAAACACTTCCTAGGTCTCGCAAAAATATAGGGTTCGAAAGAAGTCTAATCTACAATGGAAAATGAACAGCCTGGCAAAGGCAAGTGGAAGCAATGCCAGACAAAGTCACCCTATGGACCAAAGGCCATCACGCTAAACCTCGGCAACCTAACACCTTCGAGGTTGGAAAAGAACAAGAATTGATTAAGGGAGGTTGAATAGGAAAGTTAAAAGTGATGAGTTTGTCAGAAATAAGAGAAAGCAATGTTATCTTTTTAAAGATATGTTGTAAAAACATCAGACAACATTATAGTTGTATTGAAAAAGGTGGGACCTATAACATTTTAAATCAATTGTTATCTCAGTTCAATACGAGCAAATAAAATGAAGTTCCTGATGTGTAATAATGATATTGACAAAAGAAAGGGAATGGTCACGTAGGAAAATAATAATCATTTCGTGCGGCTATTTCTAGCCGAGTGCAGCCCTTGTAAGGCAGACCCGATGAGGGTGGGCGGCATCTGCCATGTGTAGGTAAATGCGTGTCATTGTGGTGAAGGATAGTGTTATGTGTGGTGTGTGAGTTGCAGGGATGTTGGGGACAACACAAACACCCATTTCCCGAGCCAAGGGAATTAACCATTTAAGGATAAAATCTCAGACCCGGCCGGGAATCGAATCCGGGAGTCTCTGGACCAGAGGCCAGCACGCTAAATCTCGGCAACATACACCTTCGAGGTTGAAGAACAAGAATTGATTAAGGGAAGTTGAATAGGAAAGATAAAAGTGATGAGTTTGGCAGAAGAGAAAGCAATGTTATGTTACGTTAGGGGACCCGTTGTTGCCAACCCTTCGAGCCTTCGAAGAATGAGGGTCTCAGAAAAAGAAAAGTAAGACCCACGAAAGGCGTTAAAGGTTAATAAAGACTTCCTAGGTCTCGCAAAAATATCAGAGTTCGAAAGAAGTCTAACCTACAATGGAAAATGAACAGCCTGGCACAGACAAGTGGAAGCAATGCCAGCTAGAGACCTCGTGGTCGCCAACCCACTCGCACAAGTTGACAGCCTCTGGAATTATGCCTTTTAATCGCCTCTTGAGACAGGTAGAATACTGTGGATATATTCTATCACAGGCATGTCTCCCCCTGTGGGTGGGGGCGGTAGAATAACACCCATGGTATCCCCTGCCTGTCGTAAGAGGCGACTAAATGAGGGACCAGGGGCTCTGAACTTTGGATCGTGGGTTGGCGACCACGGGGCCCTCAGCTGAGTCCTGGCATTGCTTCCATTTACTTGTGCCAGGCTCCTCACTTTCATCTATCCTATCGACCTCCCTTGGTCAACTCTTGTTCTTTTCAGACCCCGACGGTATTACGTATGGAGGCCTAGGGAGTCTTTCATTTTCATGCCCTTCGTGGCCCTTGTCTTCCTTTGGCCGATACCTTCATTTTTCGAAGTGTCGGACCCCTTCCATTTTTTCTCTCCGATTACTGTTATATAGAGGATGGTTGCCCAGTTGTACTTCCTCTTAAAACAATAATCAGCACCATCAAAGGCATATCAAGGTCACGATCTGACTGACAGCTCTGCGTGCACGAGAACCAGCTGTTACGAGCGCCAGTCCAGGACGTTATTAGAAAGCGCAAGCCTGGAGGGGTGTACAATACACGTTCATAACTACACTACTCCGTACAATACATGTATATAGTATTTCATATAGGGACATAACGTGTTCAACGCGGCGTTTGTATAACATGTGCCAAACAACATGCTTTGTAATCAACATGTGCGAGGAAAATAAATTTTAAAGGTAGTCATAAACGATGAAGTAGAAAATGAAAGATTTTTTATATTTTACGGACTTAAAATGCTCAACTCTCCTATGGACACTTATGAAGCAGAATAATACCGAATAATGCCGCTACCACATCGCTTCTGTAGCAAAAGGCATGCTTAAGAAAATATACTACGATAAAAGCAGTAAATTATCTCTTCAAGGAACCATGTTGATACAGAAATACACAAACACGCAGTAACAAATTAGTGTGTCAATCCTTATAGCACAGCCTATGCAGTTGAATGTTTCAACCGTTACTTGTAGACCAAAACAGGTAACTGAAGCCTGCCACCGGTAGGTGTGTGCTCTCCTAAATCAGCAACGTGGGGAAGTACAACCGTGGTGTAGGGGTAGCGTGCCTGCCTCTTACCTGGAGGCCCCGGTTCGATTCCCGGCCAGGACGGGGATTTTTACCTGGACGTGAGGGCTGGTTCGAGGTCCACTCAGACTACGTGATTAGAATTAAGGAGCTATCTGACGATGTGATAGCGGCCCCGGTCTAGAAAGCCAAGAATAACGGCCGAGAGGATTCGTCGTGCTGACCACACGACACCTCGTAATCTGCAGGCTTTAGTGCTGAGTAGCGGTCGCTTGGTAGGCCAAGGCCCTTCAAGGGCTGTAGTGTCATGGGAGAGGGAGTACAAACCGAGTAATGGGAAGTGACTTGCACCCTCGTACACGGGTATTTTTTTTTTTTTTTTTTGGCTAATTGCTTTACGTCGCACCGTCATAGATAGGTCTTATGGCGACGATGGGTTAGGAAAGGCCTAGGAGTGGGAAGGAAGGGGCCGTGGCCTTAATTAAGGTACAGTCCCAGCATTTGCCTGATGTGAAAATGAGAAACCACGGAAAACCATCTTCAGGGCTGCTGACAGTGGGGTTCGAACCCACTATCTCCCGAATACTTGATACTGGCCACAATTAAGCGACTGCAGCTATCGAGCTCGGTACGGGTATTTCTAGCACGGGCACTGCGCTTACGGTGGGCAGGCTTTGACACCCGTGTTCTACCGCCTCCGCATTATTAACTGCCGACCTCGGAGGCCCGGGTTCGATTCTGCCAGAAATTTAATAATGGCAGGTGGGCAGGTATGTGGTCGAAATGGTACATGCAGCTCACCTCAGTTCATCTCCAATGGGGGTGTGCCCATTGGTGGGGTGTGTCTGAAAAGAGTTGCACCACCTCGTGATTGAGGACACCCCTACACATAGGGGTGTAGAGGGTTCTCACTTCACATACTAACAAAGATCGGACTCATATTATTAAAAGGAAATATAGAAATTCTTAACAATAAAACTCGCTGTAAAGTCAATAAAGAAAACTTAAACTGCGGCAGGGTAGGTGTGTTCATCGTTGTAGGGAATTTGGTTAACTCACTTGTCCGGAAAGTAGAGGATTCTGGTTCGAGTCTCGAGTAAAAGTTAGCGGTAGGCTGTCACTATTGTAGTGGCCACGGTGTTTTGAGAGTTTCGTAGGTTTACTTATTTTTCTTTTCTTCTTTTTCCCACACCTATTGGGTCGCGGGTTTGACCCTGTTTTACAGCGAATGCCCTTCCTGTCGCCAACCCTATATGGAGGGATGTAATCACTATTGTGTGTTTCTGTGGTGGTTGGTAGTGTGGTATGTTGTCTGAATATGATGAGGAGAGTGTTGGGACATGCACAAATATCCAGTCCCCAAGCCAGAAGAATTAATCAGAAGCGATTAAAATCCCCGACTCGGGTAGGAATCAAACCCGGGACCCTCTGAACCGAAGGGCAATACGCTGACCATTCAGCCAACGAGTCGAACCGTAGATTTACTTATTAAATTTGTTATTCTAAACAACTGACCAAGATGAATTCACAATGACAGCTAACCTCCAACTGAGCATGCAAGTCAATGCAGCGCCATCTTATAACAGAGTGTGCGTGTGACGCCACATATTTATCACAAATTTTGCCTTACTTTAAAGCGCAATTTAATGAAAAGTACGTTTAAGATTTTCAGTGTTGTTTTTGCAACACATAACCTCCTCTTTTATCTGCCAACTGAGACATTAAACATAATTGTAAGTTACATACTCTCGGCGAGATACGCTTTCTACCCAACACTAAAAGCAACTTAAAATTTTAATTTCCATGTACCCGTTGTTGAGGAACGTAAGTCTGCGTTAAAAATCAATCTTCTAAGGATTGGTAAATGACCATATGAAGCGTGCTAATGTTTTACTAAATGGAAATAAAATGCTATACACTGACAACACACAATATAATGCAACATTTTATATCCACGGCTATATTACTCAGTTCATTTAGAATATTGCAGTTGTAATACGGCCTTAGTGGTTTCCGCTATCAAATACAAATATGCTGGCTGGAATCACAAGCACGCAATAAAGGCTCCTCCCTTTATTGATCGACTCTTCACTATTTCATTTTTCTCTCTCATACACGGTGCACCCTGCATAACGTCTCGATAGCGGGGAAATATTAATCGGTGTATCGGATGGGTGAAGAAAATCATTAATGTTGTAGACACACTTAGGAAAATGACCACCGCGTGCCAGCTGTGTGTACATAATGCAGCCTTAATATTCATTTGGTTTGGGTTGAGTTTTTTGTGAGAAGGTACACTTCCTGTTAACTATTGTGAGTGGGGGCGGTAGAATAACATCCTCGGTATCCCTTGCCAGTCGTAAGAGATGACTGAAAGGAGAACGCACAGAATAGAATACTCTCGTTCTCCTGTTTTGGATCACCTGAAGGAGTAATCCTTTATTCTAATCCAAAATGTGTTTTAATACATGCATTCTTTTCCCTATTATTACATTTAACATTACAGTTAAACTAATTAATTATTTCGATTCAGTTTCTATATAGGCTAGTAGTTTATTTTTCCTTACAGTTTATTTATTTATTTATTTATTTATTTATTTATTTATTTATTTATTTATTTATTTATTTATTTATTTATTTATTTATTTATTTATTTATTTATTTATTTGTCCTAGACTATATATCTCTGTTAACGTCTTGGACAAACATTTATCTTACACTCCTTAAGTTCTATTAGTGCTTAATTTATTGTGTATCATCAGTCTTTATAGAGTTATCCTACAATTACAATATATATTTTGAATGAATGAAATACAGTAATTAATAAACGAGTATATGAATTGATTTCATGATTGAATTATGTTCGTGCATGAGTGAATGAATAAATACTCTTCTCACCTAGTCAATGATAGCCACCAACTCGGGAGAGAGCATCATGATTGAGTGCATGGATGAAAGAACTGTATTTTGAGTGGATGAATGAAAGTATTCAATTCACATGCAATTTAATAATTAACTTAAGAGAAAAGTATCGACATTACAGTACAACATTTTATCTATTGAAATATTTAATATTACATTTAAACCTACTGGTAATTATTTTCGTTAATGCTTGTTTTATTTTTTCTTATTTACTTTTGCCACATACTTTTTAGAATACAAAAAGTTTGCAGTTCTTCCCCGTGCAACCCATTCTTTATTCAATAACTAGCAAGATACCCGTGCTTCGCTACGGTATTATACTGAAATTTATATTTGAATGCTTATTGTTTTAGATATATAATCCGCCGAAATTCGCGATCTGACTTGTTTTCTATTGTTTTACAGCACGTTTCCTCCCATTTTTTAATCTTCCTTTCCAGCAATCGATTTCGTACTTCCCGGGCTAGGCTCAGGTATTCCTCCTGGTCAGTTGGGTCCGTAAATCTTTGCCATCTTTTCCTTTAATCATTTTTAATATGGAGAAAATCCTTCAGGAGATCCGGAGTGGTGTCATATTGGGTGCCTTGGCGGCACTGAACCCGCGGCCGGACTGCATTCTTAGTCATTACCCGTCCAGGAGCCGTTACCAGCGCGGTCTGCACATTTGACGACGGTCCGGAACATTATTATTATTATTATTATTATTATTATTATTATTATATGTCGCTGGAATGGCTGATGACAGGGAAAACCGGAATATCCGGAGAAAAACCTGTCCCTCCTCCGTTTTGTAAAGCACGAATGTCACATGGAGTGACCGGGATTTGAACCACGGAACCCAGCTGTGAGAGGCCGGCACGGTGCCGCCTGAGCAACGGAGGATCCTTATAAGAACATTAATAACAGTAAAATCAATTGATCTCACCTCCTTCTACACCCCACCGCCGTTAAGTTTATTTACCGCCACCCCCCCCCCGCAAAAAATTAAAATAAGGCTTGTTTCTTTATGTTTAAGAGAGATTCCAAACAAAAATGTTCACGTCTATTACCTTCAGCTTTGAGATATAAGTATCCCCATAAAAGTAATTTACTTTTTTCACTTCATTTCATTTCACTTCATTTCACACTACTTCCTGCAAAAAAGACTTTTTTCTTTAATAGTAAAGGATCTTCTAAATACCCATTGTCATGACTCTAACTTCTTCAGTTTTTGATTTATGTGTCCTCATGAAAGGAATTCAACTCATTTACACCCCCGCCCTCCAAGATGGTTTCCCGCCCAAAACGCGTTTTTCTTTGTTTTTAAAGGAGATCCAAATACGAATTTTCACGTCTGTAACCACTTTAGTTTTTATTACATGTATGTATTCTCATACAATTAAGCCAATTAATTTTTCAATTCTTTCAGCCCCCCCCCCCCCGCTTCAGTGGATTTTAAGAGAATACGTATTTCTTTGCTTTTAAAACAGATTGAAAATATCAAAATTCACGTCTGTAACATCTTCATTTTTGATATATCAGTAGCCTAATTAAAAGAATTCAACCATTTTTCAGTCACTTTTACCCCCCTCCTCCAAAGTGATATTTCCGAAAACTAAAAATACACGTTTCTTTATGTTTAATAGAGATAAAAAGTACCATTTTTCACTTCTGTAACATGTTAAGTTTTTTTAGATATACTGTAAAAATTCTCATTTTTAAATTTCACCCCTTTTGAGTTCCCCTTAAGTGGAGTTTTCAAAAACAAATCACCTATGTTTCTTTACATTTACAGGAGATTCCAAACACCCACTTTTTACGTCTGTAACATTTTACGTTTCCAAGATATTCTGTAGATATAGTCTTTCAAAAAATTCACCCCAATTTGTCACTCCTGTTTAACCGCCATTAATTGGATTTTCCAAAAACTAAAAAAAATACGTGTTTCTTTATTTTTAAAGGAGATACCTTATACACATTTTCAGTTCTGTAATATCTTTCGTTTCTGACATATATGTATCCTCATTAAAGGCATTCAACCCATTTTTCGCCGTTTTACACCCCTTCTATTGGGATTTACAGGAAACAAAATAATATGTGTTCCTTTATTTTTAGAGGAGATTCTAACTACCAATTTTTACATCTGTAAATTTTAAAGTTTTAAGATGTAGACACACTCATTTTTAAAAAATTCACCCCCCCTTTTTCACCCCCCAATATTTGGATTTTCCAAAAACGAAAAATACGTGTCTCTTTACTTTTAAAGTAGATCCCAAATACCAATTTTCAGGTCTGTAATATCTTCAGGTTCTGAAATATAAGTAGCCTCGTTAAAGGCATTCAACCCATTATTCACCCTTTTACATTCTTCCTATTGGGATTTTCCGAAAACAAAAGAATACGTGTTTCTTTATTTTTAAAGGAGATTCTAAATACCAATTTTTACATCTATAAACTTTAAAAGTTTTGAGATAAAGATACACAAATTTTAAAACATCACCCCCTTTTCACCCCCCCATTAATTGGATTTTCCAAAAACAAAAAAGTACGTGTTTCTTTTTTAAAGGAGATCCCAAACACCAATTTTCAGGTCTGTAATATCTACAGGTTCTGAAATATAAGTAGACTCATGAAAGGCATTCGACCCATTCTTCAACCTTTTCCACCCTTCCTATTAGAATTTTCCGAAAATAAAATATACGTGTTTCTTTATTTTTAAAGGAGATTCTAAATACCAATTTTCACATCTATAACCTTTAAAAGTTTTGAGATATAGATACACTCATTTTAAAATATTATCCCCTTTTCACCCCCTCCCTTAATTGGATTTTCCAGAAACAAAAAAAATACGTGTTTCTTTCTTTTTAAAGGAGATCCCAAACACCGATTTTCAGGTCTGTAATATCTTCAGTTTCTGAGATATAAGTAGCCTTATTAAAGGCATTCAACCCTTTTTCCACCCCTTTTCACTCCTCCTATTGCGATTTTCCGAAAACAAAAAAATACGTGTTTCTTTATTTTTAATGAAGATTCTAAATACCAGTTTTTACATCTGCAAACTTTAAATGTTTGGAGATATAGATTCACTCATTTTAAAAATTCACCCTCTTTTCACCCTCCCATTAATTGGATTTTCCAAAAACAAAAAAATACGTGTTTCTTTATTTTTAAAAGAGATCAAAAGTACCAATTTTCAGGTCTGTAATATCTTCAGTTTCTGAGATATAAGTACCGGTATCCTGATTGAAGGCATTCAACCCATTTTTCCTCATTTTCACCCTTTTTCACCCCTCCTATTGGGGTTTTCAGAAAACAAAAAAATACGTGTATCCTTATTTTGAAAGAAGATTCTGAATACCAATTTTTACATCTGTAACCTTTTAAAGTTTTGAGATATAGATACACTATTTTTAAAATTTTACCCCCCTTTTCACCCCCTTAGCGACGGAATATCCAAAAATCCTCTCTTAGCGAGCACCTATATCTTAATATGAATATATCCCCAAAATTTCATTTCTTTATGTCCAGTAGTTTTGGCTCGGCGATGATGAATCAGTCAGTCAGTCAGGACAAGTTACTTTATAATTATAGATTTAACGATTGTGTAGAATTCTTTTTTCTTTCTTCCTTCCTTTCTTTCTTCCTTCCTTCCTTTCTTTCTTTCTTTCTTTCTTTCTTTCTTTCTTTCTAGTTTTTCGTTATAATGAAGGAGGTCCATCTGTTGAGAGTGTGTAGGGAGACGGAGGCAATTACTGTAGAGTAGAATATCTAGGAAGAGAGAACGCATACGGACTCTCAGCTTGTGAGCGTGGGTTGGCGATCACGAGGTCTCTAGCTGAGTAGTCATTGCTTGCCTGCGGCAGAGTCTTCATTTTTCAGTGTCGGCTACTATACGACTTATCAACAATTCTCTTTCGACACTATGATATTTTTGCGAGACCTAGGAAGTCTTTATTAACCTTTAAAGCCCTTCATGGGTCTTAGATTTCTTTTGCTGAGAACCTTATTCTCCGAAGGGTTGGACCTCTTCAATGTCACCTCTTATTTGTGTTAAAGGCGTGATGCTTGCCTGGAGTGGGGGTGCGTGATTACCTCACCGTCTTAGTTGCTGGCTTCCCACGCAGAACGCTGGTATCCGAATCACGGTCAATCCTGGCTTGAGATTTAGTTACAGCACACATTAGTATCGGTAAAATTTCATAATTCTGGTTGTTCATAATGATTACGCAATTATATTTATGAGATTATGGACCTATATTGAAATTATAGCGTAGAATATGAGTCACTATCTCGCAGTGCTCGGAGGCCATTAGCTAGCTCTAGCACTATGCTTTAGCGTGTCTTTTGTCACATGATTCGTAACATGGAAACTGTAAAGCCCTTGTGAAATTTCTGGAACAGATTCGGCTTGCAGAAATCCAGAATCAATCTTTTGGTAATCGCCAATTTACGAGGATCTTTGTCAATTTTTAAATCACATCTCTAAGTTCCCATTATATTCCCGTTAATGTCCTAATGACGAATGCATTGTTCTTTAATTCTTTTTTTTTGTTTAAATGTTTAATGCTGTAAAGTGTATGTTGTGTTAATAATTGTTCAAATTCAATTTTGTTTTCTTTTTACGTAGTTAAACTCTGTCCTTGTGGCAATCCAGAATGTCTGAAAAGTCGTTGAGTTTCTCAATAAATAATTTTATACCGTGGTCGGAAACAACGTGATAACAGCGTACTGATAAGTAAGTTGAAATAAACGTCAATATCTCACGCCGTTGTAATTTTATCAGTTGCTGAAGTTAACCAATCAGATCGCTTCGCGGGCGAATTCAAATGGGCTTTACGATGCGGTGTTGCTAAATCAGCACGTGGCTTGGTAAGGACATGCCGAGAAATGAGCATCAAATACTAACACACCATAGGCTTCAGCCAATGCCACCATAGCGTGCTTGCTGTGGGGTGAGCCTATCAGCAGGGAAGTCCTTGTTCAAGTCCCTCCCCTGGAGAAGTTCATTTGTTTTATTGGCGCTCTCAAGCCCGTCATAAGCCATTGGCAGATTTAGCAACACCGTCTCGCAAAGTCGCCCGTGAAGCGATCTGATTGGCTAACTTGAGCAGCTGATAAAATGACAACGGCGCGAGATACTAACTTATATTTTTCCAGTTATTTTTCAGTATGACCAACCCTCTCTCATATATCCGATTCACGTTGTTTCTGACCATCCTGTATAATAATTCTAGCTGAATATATAGGCATTTGTAAATGGTTAGAGAAATGTGTAGAAGAAAATAGAACAAATATCCTGAAAAATAAATTTACTACGATGTTGTATTAGGGCTTATGACCATATCACCACCACCACCTAAAGTTGGTCCAGGGATCAAGCTATTTGTTGCTGTTGTTGCTTGTTTTTAATTTTTGAGAAATAATTGTCAATGACTGTAATGACATGTGCGGTATATAAACACCTTTGTTACTTAAGACAGATCTCTGAAATCCGCATCACTAAGATATTCAGACTTCAAAGACATAATACACGACATTCTTTTGTATCAGCCCTGGATCACAAGGGGTAACAACAGACGACACGTTAAAGCGCAGTGCCAGTGAAGCAAGTCGTGTGCGTGCGGCGAAATAGTCCTGGGTATGTATATTTATATACTTTTAATATTTCAATAAAAAATGTACAGGAGATCCGCTAAATTTACCTTTGTTTAAGCTTCGAATTATTATTATTATTATTATTATTATTATTATTATTATTATTATTATTATTATTATTATTATTATTATATATTTTGGGCGCTCAGACGTATCGAATTTTACCGGTACTAATTATGCTCTAACGAACATTTTTATCTTAAAATATCACGTGGTATCGAAAGGGCAACCGGCCATAAAGCCCAGGCCAAAATCGAAACGAGACTTGGTGACTTCAGTGACCTCAGAAATCGTTCCAAAAGAATTTTATAAAAGCTCTCTATTATTGCCCAGCCGGGATGAGTGGTTCAGACGGTTCCAGTTGGTTCCAGTTCTTTCCCAGCTCAGTCCCGACGTATTTGAAGATGGTCAAATACCCAGCTACATATCGGTAGGTTTACTTCCACGTAAAATAACTCCTGCTGGACAAAATTCCGGCACCACGGTGTCCCCTAAACTGTAAAAGTAGTTAGTGAAATGGAAAACTATTATTATTATTATTATTATTATTATTATTATTATTATTATTATTATTATTATTATTATTATTATTATTATTATTATTATTATTATTACCGTAATTTATCGTGGGACGCAGAGGTAAGGAAGCGCGAGGTTGAATGGCTCGATAGGGGATCACTTAGAGCAAAAATTTTACCATAACGAAATTGGAAATTTTATTTCTTTCCTTTCTTAAAATTCAGAGAGATTAACGATATAACAGGTAACAGTTGAAATATTCCTTGGGGATATTCACGTTAAAAAACGAGCTCGTTAGCTTTAGCAGTGCATTGGACTTAGAAATCCTTAATCACGTACAAGTTTAATTGCGAGAAACTCCCAGTCATGAACCTGCATATGAAGGACCATACTTGTTCCTAACAGGTACAACATTATGAAAGAGCATAATTGCTCCTAACAGGTCCAATATTAAAGAGTCTGAGCTCCAAAATACATAGAGGCTACTGTAGCTTCAATCAAGCAATCAATTGCTATTTACTATTTCAATTGCACTGGTATCCCCTGTGTTCATACACAGGTTGCCCCATTGTGGGATTATCAGTTACGAAATTTCATAACCAGGTAAAGTACAGTTCCCCAAGGGAACCTAAACGTAGACACGGTTATCCGTAAAACAATAAAGAGTATACAGGGCATATTACCCATTCTACTAGGCCTTAAGAAGGAAAAGAGAAGGTTACAACAAAAAAGGCCATTAACAAAAGGCAAGGAGGCGAAACACCAGCACTCCTTAGGAGTATTCTAGGAAAACCAAGAACCTATTTAGGCTTAAGGTCCAATGACTCAGAGGCTAATCACATACTAAAAAGGGTGACTACAGTGGAACGTTTAAAGGCCGAGACAAATTTCTAAAATTTAGAGGTTGAAAACTTTAGTCACCCGGCTGAAAAGTGGAAGGGGAAAGTTCCGAGGGACACCACTCGTGCTCCCTTCCATTAAATATTTTCCCGCTAGGGAATATAAATAGAATCTGAATACTGTGGAGAAGGTCCTACATTTCACCCAAGAAAAAAGAGATTACATATTACATTTTAAGGAAAACTCCCGAAATCTCCGCAAAACACACGCCGGTAAATTCTGGTATTACCCGTTAGCGCTGGATCTCCTTCAAGCCGGTCACGCCCTAGCTCACGACACCCTCTAATCTCCGTCAAGTCGCACTTTCAAACACCGGAGCAAATCAGACAAGACGGCCCTGAAGCGCTCCGCTGAGGAAGGTTCAGATTAAATTAAAATATAGAGCCCTGATAGGCTAAATATCCATACACTCCCCGGGTTTTTATTGGCTAGAGAATTTAGTTACAGGCATGTGATTGGCAGATTACATTAGAGGAGTAACCGGATGAAGTTTTGAAAACATCAAGCAAAACAACCAGATAATAGATTTACCACTACAACACATAAAATATCTTCTCAGATTAATTTGGGCTTAGCCCCCTAAAGATCGCTAGAAAATAGATGAGAGAACCATGTAAGCACCGGAGCAGAAAGTTTTAGAAAGTCTTAAAATGTATTGGTCACTGTTATAGATGGGCCACAGTGGAGAAGGCGCGCAGTTTAAATAGCCTAGGAACGTACAATAATTATTATTATTTTATTATTTGTTCGTATTGGCCTATTAAGGACCACGTTACTCCAGCTGTCTTCTCTGGGCTCTTATCATTGCCCTGTGTTCCTTCATTCGCTTCCGGTGATACTCTTTTCTTTCCTCCGTCCACGTCTCTTCCCTGTTAAACTTTGGCCTTTCTTGAAAACATTGTTGGTCTCTTAGTTTCCTCCTGAGTGGGTTATATCTTCATAAGTCATCCCCATCTCCTGTAGGTCCCTTTCTACCTCCTTGAACCACGTTGGCTGGGTCTTCTTACCTTTAGGTAAATATCTGGTTCGATAATCGTGTTGGTCTCATTCTTATTAAGGCTGTGCGGTCAGTTCCGCTGTCAGTCGGGAGGCAAGAGATGGCAGCACCGTCGCCGCTCGCTATCCGTTGCATGTGTGTTAGTGACGTGCACTATATTTCCTTCAACCCCTTCTGGTGTCCGGCTCCATGGCTAAATGGTTAGCGTGCTGGCCTTTGGACAAAGGGGTCCCGGATTCGATTCCCGGCAGGGTCGGCAAATTTAACCGTAATTGGTTAATTTCGCTGTCACGGGGGCTGGGTGTATGTGTCTTCATCATCATTTCATCCTCATCACGACGCGCAGGACGCCTACAGGTGTCAAATCAAAAGACCTGCATCTGGCGAGCCGAACTTGTCCTCGGACATCCACGGCACTAAAGGCCATACGCTATTTCATTTTTACCCCGTTCTGCTCTTACTCGTCCTTCATTGTCTGTCTGTCTCTCTTTCTCTCTCTCTCTCTCTCTCTCTCTCTCTCTGCGTTGCCTTGCTTCTGAGTCATACACAGTATAACTGCTTCCCGACCGAGCCGTAAGACCAATTAATTCGTAGGCGCATTAACGTCCAGGAATCCCCCCACCCCACCGAAATAGGTCGCGTATTATATTATGATGTACATACTGATACTATGATATGATTGGGGTGCCTCCGTGGCTCAGGCGGCCGGCCTCTCACCGCTGGGTTCCGTGGTTCAAATCCCGGTCACTCCATGTGAGATTTGTGCTGGACAAAGCGGAGGCGGGACAGGTTTTTCTCCCGTGGTTTTCCCTGTCATCTTTCATTCCAGTACCACTTTCCACTATCATTTCATTTCATCTGTCAGGCATTAATCATTGTCCCAGAGGAGTGCGACAGGCTTCGGCAGCCGGCACAGTTCCTATCCTCGCCGCGTGATGAGGGCTTAATTCATTCCTTCCCTGACCCGATCACTGACTGGAAAACAGGTTGTAGGTTTTCATTTTCACTATGATATGATTATGATATATCATGATCCTGAAGATTACAACTCAAATAAAATTCTATTGACCATAAACATTATTTGTTCTGCGACTATAACTTACAGACTTTTTGAAGTATAAATAACTTATAAATGACTTTTAACATTCTGAAAACGAAACACACGCATAGGTTATTATGAGCAAATATTTTTTCTGAAAAATTATTTATTATTTCATATTTTTTAAAATAATTTTCATTTCATAGTTCATGGTGTGGGTAACTGTAGTCACGTCCTAGTTCGTGAACCATGGGCAACGGCTGAGTGGCTTAGTAAGTGGTCCTGAGAGTCGGGATACCAGTTGCTATGGAATGGGAGTGGGCATCTCGGAAATATTCTGAGTCATGGCCCTCCTTGTGCTCAGGCGGCTAGGACTATACAATTCACCGGTAGTCCATAACCCGTTAGAGGAGAGATCCTCACTTGGACTATGTGCAAGTAGAGTAGCATCCTGCTTCATGAATTTACCGAGCTCAGAACATTTTAATCAAGCCTCGGACCTATGGGAGTAATGGAGTTCCACTCCCATTTGACAGGCGAGGGACTCCTTGGAAACAACTTGGCGAACGAAATGGAATTCGATGGGGAACTGTCAATATTAATGGGGCTTATGGAAGAAAGAAAGTAGAATTGGCTGAGTCAGCAAAGAGGATGCATCTGGATGTACTAGGAGTAAGTGATATTCGGGTAAAGGGAGATAACGAGGAAGAGATAGGAGATTATAAAGTGCACTTGACGGGTGTTAGAAAGGGAAGGGCAGAGTCTGGGGTAGGACTCTTCATCAGGAATACCATTGCACGCAATATAGTTTCTGTTAGGCACGTAAATGAGCGAATGGTGTGGGTAGATTTGTCAGTTGGAGGAATTAGGACTAGAATTGTCTCCGTATATTCACCATGTGAGGGTGCAGATGAGGATGAACTTGAAAAGTTTTATGAAACATTGAGTGTCATCGTGGTCAGAGTCAACAGCAAGGATAGAATAGTGCTAATGGGCGATTTCAATGCGAGAGTTGGGAATAGAACTGAAGGATACGAAAGGGTGATTGGTAAATATGGGGAAGATATGGAAGCTAATGGGAATGGGAAGCGCTTGCTGGACTTCAGTGCTAGTATGGGTTTAGCTGTTACGAATACATTCTTCAAGCATAAGGCTATTCACCGCTACACATGAGAGGCTAGGGGTACCAGATTCATAGTAGACTATATCTTAACCAACTTCGAATTCAGGAAATCTGTTAGGAATGTACGAGATTTCCGGGGATTTTTCTATGATACAGACCACTATCTGATCTGTAGTGAACTAAGTATTTCTAGGCCTAGGGTAGAGAAAGTGAAATCTGTCTGCAAACGAATAAGGGTAGAAAATCTCCAGAACGAGGAGATTAGACAGAAGTACATGGATATGATTAGTGAGAAGTTTCGAACAGTGGATAGTAAGCAGGTTCAGGATATAGAAAGTGAATGGGTGGCATACAGGGATGCTGTAGTAGAAACAGCAAGGGAATGCTTAAGAACAACTGTGTGTAAATAAGGGAAAATGCGAACATCTTGGTGGAATGATTAAGAAAGAGCAGCTTATAAACGTAAAGAGAAGGCTCATCAGAAATGGCTCCAAACAAGGGCCGAGGCAAACAGGGATTTGTACATATATGAAAGAAACAGAGCGAAACAAATAGTTTTTGAATCCAAAAAGAAGTCGTGGGAATATTTTGGTAATAACCTGGAAAGGCAAGCTCAAGCAGCAGGGAAACCTTTCTGGTCAGTAATAAAGAATCTTAGGAAGGGAGAGAAAAAGGAAATCAACAGTATTTTGAGTAATTCAGGTGAATTCATAATAGATCCCAGGGAATCACTGGAGAGGTGGAGGGAATATTTTGAACATCTTCTCAACATAAAGGGAAATCATCCTGGTGGTGTTGCGAACAGGCAAGCTCATGGGAAGGAGGAAAATGATGTTGGTGAAATTACGCTTGAGGAAGTGGAAAGGATGGTAAATAAACTCCATTGTCATAAATCAGCAGGAATAGATGAAATTAGACCTGAAATGGTGAAGTATAGTGGGAAGGCAGGGATGAAATGGCTTCATAGATTAGTAAGATTTGCATGGAGTGTTGGTAAGGTACCTTCAGATTGTACAAAAGCAATAATTGCACCTATCTACAAGCAAGGGAACCGGAACGATTGCAACAACTATCGAGGTATCTCATTGATTAGTATACAAGGCAAAGTATTCACTGGCTCCTTGGAAGGGAGGTGCGATCAGTCGTTGAGAGGAAGTTGGATGAAAACCAGTGTGGTTTCAGACCACAGAGAGGCTGTCAGGATCAGATTTTCAGTATGTGCCAGGTAATTGAAAAATGCTACGAGAGGAATAGGCAGTTGTGTTTATGTTTCGTAGATCTAGAGAAAGCATATGGTAGGGTACCGAGGGAACAGATGTTCACTATACTGGGGGACTATGGAATTAAAGGTAGATTATTAAAATCAACCAAAGGCATTTATGTTGACAATTGGGCTTCAGTGAGAATTGATGGTAGAATGAGTTCTTGGTTCAGAGTACTTACAGAGGTTAGGCAAGGCCGTAATCTTTCACCCTTGCTGTTCGTAGTTTACATGGATCATCTGCTGAAAGGTATAAAATGGCAGGTAGAGATTCGGTTAGGTGGAAATGTAGTAAGCAGTCTGGCCTATGCTGACGACTTGGTCTTAATGGCAGACTGTGGCGAAAGCCTGTAGTCTAATATCTTGGAACTTGAAAATAGGTGCAATGAGTATGGTATGAAAATTAGCCTCTCGAAGACTAAATTGATGTCAGTAGGTAAGAAATTCTACAGAATTGAATGCCAGATTGGTGATACAAAGTTAGAACAGGTCGATAATTTCAAGTATTTAGGTTGTGTGTTCGCCCAGAATGGTAATATAGTAAGTGAGATTGAATCAAGGTGTCGTAAAGGTAATGCAGTGAGCTCGCAGTTGCGATCAACAGTATTCTGTAAGAAGGAAGTCAGCTCCCAGACGAAACTATCTTTGGATCGGTCTGTTTTCAGACCAACTTTGCTTTACGGGAGCGAATGCTGGGTGGACGCAGGATATCTTATTCATAAGTTAGAAGTAACAGACATGAAAGTAGCAAGAATGATTGCTGGTACAAACAGGTGGGAACATTGGCAGGAGGGTACTCGGAATGAGGAAATAAAGGCTAATTTAGGAATGAACTCGATGGACGAAGCTGTACAGAGAATTCGGGTTCGGTGGTGGGGTCATGTGAGGCGAATGGAGGAGGATAGGTTACCTAGGAGAATAATGGACTCTGTTATGGAGGGTAAGAGAAGTAGAGGTAGACCAAGACGACGATGGTTAGACTCGGTTTCTAACGATTTAAAAATAAGAGGTATAGAACTAAATGAGGCCACAACACTAGTTGCAAATCGAGGTTTGTGGCGACGTTTAGTAAATTCACAGAGGCTTGCAGACTGAACGCTGAAAGGCATAACAGTGTATAATGTATGTATGTCATATTGTGCTATATTATCCATCTCAGAATAATAAATCACATCTATTTTTGAATAATTTTACCGACTTTCGCCATTTTCAATGGTTTCCTTCTGATAATAATAATGTTGTTTGTGTCATGTCCATAGACTGGTTTGATGCAGACCTCCATAACACCCTAACCTATGCTAACCTTTTCATTTCTACATAACTACTACATCCTACATCTGCTCTAATCTGCTTGTCATTTTCGTACATTGGTCTACCTCTACCGTTCTTACCACCTACACTTAGCTCAAAGCTAGTTATACAATCCCAGCGTGTTTTAAGATGTGTCCTATCATCTTCTGTTCAAAATTTGCCAAATCTATCTCCTCCCAGCGATTCGGATCAGTATCTCTTCATTCGACATTCGATCTACACATCTCATCTTCAGCATTCTTCTGTAAAACCACATTTCAAAAGATTCTATTCTCTTCTTTCTGAGCTAGTTATCGCTCATGTTCCACTTCCAGGCAATGCCATACTCCATGCGAAAGTCTTAAAAAATATCTTTCTAATTCCTATATCAATGTTTCCTGTTGTGTGCTAGTCTCCATTATGTCCTCCTTACTTCTACCATCGTTAGTTATTTTAGTACCCAAGTAACCATACTCATCTATTCCCTTTAAAACTTCATTTCGTAATTTAATATTGTCTGCATCACCTGACTTTGTTCGACAGCACTCCATTACTTTTGTTTTGGACTTAGTTGTTGTTTTCATCTTGCATTCCTTCTTCCAAGACTCTGACCATACCACTCAGCAGAGTGTTCATATTTTTAGCATAAACAGATAAAATAACAATGTTATTGTTTTTTACGTCCCACTAACTACTTATTGACGGTTTTCGGAGACGCCGAGGTGCCAGAATGTTGTTGTCCGTAGGAGCTCTTACAGTGCCAGTAAACCTACCGATGCGAGGCCGATGTATTTGAGCACCTTCAAAAACGCCGGACTGAGCCAGGATCGAACCTGCCAAGTTGGGTTCAGAAAGTCAAAGTCTGAGCCACTCAGCCCGGCTAATAATAATAATATCATCGGCAAATCTCAGGGTTTTGATTTCCTTTCCTTGGACTTCCATTCCATTCCCTTTCCAAATTCCTTTTTGATTTCCTTTATCGCCTGGTCTGTGTAAACATTGAAAAGGAGAGGGGACAAACTGCAGCCTTGCTTCACTCCTTTCTGGATTGCTGCCTCTTTTTCACAGCTCTCGTTTCTTATCACTGCAGATTGATTTTCGTACAGATTGTAGATAATTCTCCTTTCTCGGTATCTGATCCCGATCACCTTCAGAATCTCAAATAGTTTGTCTAATCGATATTATCGAATACCTTGTAGATCTACAAACGCCATGTACGTGGGCTTGTCTTTCTTAATTCAGTCTTCTGAGATAAGATGTAAAGTCAGGATTGCTTCACGTGTTCCAACATTTCTTCTGAAGCCAAATTGGTCTTCTCCTAACTCAGTTTCTTCCCATTCTTTCTGTAAATAATGCGTGTTAATTTTTTCCAGGCGTGAGATTCTAACCTAATGGTGCGGTAGGTTTCACACTTGTCAGCACCGGCGTTTTTGGGAATAGGTATAACAACATTCTGCCGAAAATCGGATGGCACTTCTCCTGTCTCATACATCTTACACACTAAACGGAATAACCTCGCCATCTGCTTTCTCGTATGGCACTCCGTAATTTTAAGGGTATGTCATCAATTCCCAGTGCCTTGTTTCCTCTTAGGTCTCTCAAAGCTCTATCGAATTCTGTCCTCCAAATTCGGTCTCGCATGTCATCAGCATCAACCACCTCTTCTTGTTCCAGAACAATAAAATCCTCGTCTTTACCTTGATACAACTGTTGGATATGTTCCTGCCATCTTTCTGAGTTGGTTTCTTTCCCTAGGGGTGGTTTTCCATCTGAGCTCTTAATATTCATATACCCAGCTTTCCCTTCTCCATAGGTTTCCTTGATTTTCCTGTAGGCAGCATCTACCTTTCCTACGATCATACAACCTTCAACATCCTTGCACTTCTCTTTCAGCCATTCTTCTTTAGCTGTCCTGCACTTCCTATCTACTTTATTATTTTATTCGCCTGTATTATTTTCTGCCCTCCTCTATTTTGCATTCGTGCACTTCCGTCGTTCGTCAGTCAGGTCTAGTATCTCCTGAGTTATCTATTGATTGTTAGTTGGTATTTCCATTCTCACTAACGTTTATTCAAAAGCCTTACTGATGCCATTCTACAGGACTGTACCATTTTTCCTCTACTGTGTTTCCTTCAGCCTGTTCATTTACTCCTTACGTTGCATGTGCCTTGAAACAATCCCTCACACTCTTTCCTTTCAACTTATATAGATCTCTTCTCCTTGCATTGCTTCAATAATAATAATAATAATAATAATAATAATAATAATAATAATAATAATAATAATAATAATAATAATAATAATAAATCTATATATATATATATATAAAAATGAATGTATGTTTGTATGTAAATGACACATCTCCTCCTAAACCACTGGAGCAATTTCAATCAAATTTTGAACACTTATTATTTGCTATCCGGAGACGAGCACTGTGGGGGTAAGCCACCACTACCCCCCTTAGGGGTGGGGGGTTAGGGGGGTCAGGTAAAAACATGATATAAAATAGTGTCGAATCCATAGTTTTTGGGGTCGCTGAGGTGAATAGTGACACTCCCGATTTTTTAAAAGTCAAACTTCTGCTCCCATTTGGGGGGGGTGAGGGGGGACTGATGATGAATGTATGTGTGTAAATGACACATGTCCTCCTAAACCACTCGAGAAATTTCAATCAAATTTTCAACACATATTATTTGCTATCTGGAGACGAGCACTGTGGGGGTAAGCCACCACTACCCCCCTTAGGGGTGGGGGGTTAGGGGGGTCAGGTAAAAACATGATATAAAATAGTGTCGAATCCATAGTTTTTGGGGTCGCTGAGGTGAATAGTGATACTCCCGATTTTTTAAAAGCCAAAATTCTGCTCCCATTTGGGTGGGGGGCGAGGGGAGACTGATGATAAATGTATGTGTGTAAATGACACATCTCCTAAACCACTGGAGCAATTTCAATCAAAATTTGAACACATATTATTTGCTATCAGGAGACGAGCACTGTGGGGGTATGCCATCACTACCCCTCTTAGGGGTGGGGGTTAGGGGGTTCAGGTTAAAACATAATCGAAAATAGTGTCGAATGCATAGTTTTTGGGGTCACTGAGGTGAATAGTGACACTCCCGATTTTTTAAAAGTCAAATTTCTTCTCCCATTTGGGTGGGTGGCGAGGGGGGACTGATATATAAAATTAAACGAAAATAGTGTCGAATACATAGTTTTCGGGTTTGTCGAGGTGAATTGTACACTCCGGATTTTTAGTATCAGGAGACAAACCACGTGGGGTTAAGACAGCCAAGGAAAGCTTAGGAGCGGGGGGGGGGCAAGGGGGTCAGATATAAAAATTAACAAAAATAGTGTCGAATCCATACTTTTCAGGGTCGCTGAGATGAATAGTGACACCCCGGATTTTTTAAAGTCCGAGTTGAGCCCCCTTTGGGGTGGGGGTGAGGTGGGAGTGATATATAAATATAAACGAAAATGGTGTCGAATACATAGTTTTCGGGGTCGCCGAGGGGAATTGTACACTTCGGATTTTTAGTATCAGGAGATAAACCACGTGGGGGTAAGACAGCACAGGAAACCTTAGGGGGGGGTGTGAGGGGGTCAGATACACAAATTAACGAAAATAGTGTCGAATCCATCCTTTTCGGGGTCGCTGGGATGAATAGTGACACTCTGGATTCTTTTAAAGTCCAAGTTCAGTCCCCTTTCGGGTGGGGGCAAGGGGGGAGTGATATATAAAATTAAACGAAAATAGTGCCGAATATATAGCTTACGGGGTCGCCGATGGGAATTGTACAGTCCGGGTTTTTAGTATCAGGAGACAAACCACGTGGGGGTTAGACAGCCCAGGAAACCTTAAGGGCGGTGGGGGGGCGAGGGCGGTGAGATATTAAAATAATCGGAAGTAGTGTCGAATACATACTTTTCGGGCTCGTTGAAACCAATAGTGACACTCCGGAATTTTCAAATGTCCAAGTTCAGCCCCTTTCGGGGTGGGGGGGATGGGGGAGTAATATATAAAAATAATAGAAAATAGTGTCGAATCCACAGTTTTCGGGGTCGCTGGGATGAATAATGACACCCCGGATTTTTTGTATCAGAAGACAAACCACGTGGGGGTAATACACCCCAAGAAAACTTAGGGGCAGGGGGGCAAAAGGGCTCAGATAGAAAAATTATCAAAAGTAATGTTGAATCCATACTTTTCGTGGTCGCTGAGATGAATAGTCACACTCCGGAATTTTTTTAAGTCCAAGTTCAGCCCCCTTCGTGGTATGAGGCGATGGGAGAGTGATATATAAAAATAATCGAAAAGAGTGTCGAATCCATAGTTGTCGGGGTCGCTCAGATGGATAGTGAGACTCCGGATATTTTATAAGTCTAAGTTTATCCCCCTTTGGTGTGGGGGCGAGGGAGGAGTGATATATCAAATTAATCGAAAATAGTGTCGAATACATAGTTTTCGGGGTCGCCGAGGTGAATGGTACGCTTCGCATTTTAGTATCAGGAGACAAAAATACGTGGGGGTAGGACACCACAGGAACGCTTAGGGGCGAGGGGCGGGGGGCGCGAGGGGCTGAGACATAGATATCATCGAAAGTAGTGTCGAATCAATACTTTTCGGGCTCCCTGAAATGAATAGCAACACTCCGGAATATTTTAATGTCCAAGTTCAGCCCTCTTCGTGGGGGGGATGGGGGTCGCTGAGATGAATAGTGAGAATCCGTTTATTTTATAAGTCCAAGTTTATCCCCCTTTGGGATCGGGGGCGAGGGGGTATTGATATATAAAATTAATCGAAAATAGTGTCGAATACATAGTTTTCGATTTCGCCGAGGTGAATTGTACACTTCGAAATTTTAGTATCAGGAGACAAACTACGTGGGGGTAGGACACCCCAGAAACCCTTAGGCACCGATGAGCGAGGGGGCTGAGATATAAAAACCATCGAAAGTAGTGTAGAATCCATACTTTTCGGGGTCGCTGAGATGAATAATGGCACTCCGGAATTTTTTAAAGTTCAGCCTCCTTCGTGGTGGGTGGCAATTGGAGAGTGATACATTAAAATAAATGAAAATAATGTTGAATCCATAGTTGTCGGGGTCGCTGAGATGAATGGTGAGACCCCGGATATTTTACAAGTCCAAGTTCATCCCCCTTTCTGGTGGGGTTGAGGGGGATTCAGATTTAAAAATAATCGAAAATAGTGTCGAAGCCATAGTTTTCGTGGTCGCTGAGATGAATAGTAACACTCCCGGTTTTTTAAAACTCAAAGTTTGACCCCCTTTAGGGGGGAGGGTAATGAGATATAATAATAATCGAATATAGTGCCTAATCCATAGTTTTCCGGGTCGCTGAGATGAATAGTAACATTCCGGATTTTTTAAGTCCAGCCTCACCCCCCCTTTGGTATAGAGGGTGAGAAAGGGTGAAATAATAAATTGTCAAAAATGCCCCCCTTTGGCATAGAGGGTGAGAATGGGTGAAAAAATAAAGTGTCAAATATGCCCAAGGTAATAGACGTGTGTATGTTTCAGTATGACTTTCAAGTATGACTTACTACCTGGAAAACACACTGTGGGAATAAGACGCCCCTAGAACCACTTCGGAAGCGGGTGAAATATAACATCCATATTAATAAATAGAAGACAGTTTGGCGGGATCTATATATACTGTACTATACATATATAAATTAAGGCACAAAAATTAAAACAGACGTGAATTAATGAGACCATTCTAGGCATCCTAGAAACTTAAAACTTGGTACCAGACAACCTGATGACTTCAGGATCCCTAGAAAAATGTAAAATTCTCAAAAATTCTCTAAGAGGGACACGTTGGGAGTTTTCAAATCTGCATAAGAACACAGTCGGTGATATTTATCCTGAAGGATGACCTATACGTTTCATGGGCTTAAAAGTTTCCTGAAAGTCCTAATTTTAACCCCCTCTCCCATATCAAGATGGAAGCACAATCTCCCAGACGAGTTAGAAAATAGAAATTTGGCAAAATTAAAGCTTTTTACCTGTAATCGATGGAAGATTTACGAGATGTTTAAAAAAATAATTTTTTACCCCCAAAAAATATCGAAATATGGAGGCAATTTTAATGACGGTGCAGACTTTCCTTTCGAGGTGTTTGGTGGCTAGACGGTAAGTCGTATCACAAAACGGATGGCACAATCTCCGTTCAATTTAGAGTGATCTACAACTTTGATCCTATAACTTTTTGTTGTATCTCTATCCCTTATGTTAAATTTGGCTCTATTTCTGGAATTACCTAAATTTTGCACTTTGTACACGTAAATTGATGGTTTGATTCACTTATAGGAAAGATGGGATCATCAAATTCTACACGAATATTGGCCCACCCAGCCAAATTCTATGTTTGAAGCTGTCGCATAACTATTTGAAAAGTAATTCACTGTGTGAAAACCTTACACAAATTTCACCCTATTCAACGGTTCAAAAATAATCTTGCCTTTAAATAGATGAGATACGAGGAAATACCATAGGGCCAGCCATTTAGATAGCTAAATGAGGCCAGAGTCGTCCTTTAATACAACCCGTTTTTCAATATGAATGCACCGTTTAGCAGCAGTTATTCTGTAAACGAAGGTGAACATGCATATACTTCCGTATGCCGATCTACATGTATTAATTTAAGTCGATTTTTAGCGATCTAGGAAGGGGTGTGTCTTACATTGTAATTAGTACTTTACAAATCAAAAGTGACTCTCAGCAGGAGGGCGTCTGCTGTTGTAATCAGTACTCCCCACATCGACCTTAACTAGCAATAGGAATGGGGTAGTTCTCCAACCCCTCTGTACCGTTGTAATGTATAATTCCCTTCTTGATTTCACTAGCAGAAGGCAAGGGAGCGTGCATTTTTTAAAACTCTTTTACCTGATTCTCTTTATCATTAGGTATAGGTGCACCTGATTATAAACAAATTTACCCATCAAAATGTGACTGACGTTACGCATAGTGAATTGCGGCAGACAAGTGGACCTGTCGTTATCATCACAACTCTGCAACTCGCACTTTACATTGGAAACAACGTCTGCGGACCTCCCTATGCTTTTTCTGGGATAACGCCAAGAGACATGCAATTAAATTTTTTTATTCACTTCATGTACAGCAATATACTTCGATCCGTATACATTGTAGAATACCGTAGCGAAGCACGGGTACATTTGCTGGTAAATCAATAAATATTATATTATTCATTCATTCATTCAACTTCGCTAAGCGGCCAACTCGCTCTGCATTCTGGCATTTGTTCATCTTTCGCTTGATCCACATCGTCTTCATTAGCTCACTGTGTTTAGCACGACGTTCTTCTGTCCATTTAGCACCAGTTGTCTGTTTTTCTTCCCGGAAAGTCCCAAAAGTCTTGCTGGCTGCTCTGAAAAGATTTCAGTTTTGTGCATCTTCTGCTTGTATGCCCAGTTCTTTAAGATCTTTCTTGACATTAACGTACCATGGCATTGCCTTTTTTGGTTTAGAGTCAAATATACTGAAGATACGTTTCGTCCATCGAGAGTCAATCATCCGTCGTATATGGCCGTAGAAGCGAACTCTGCCTTTACGCATTGTGTCCGTGATCTTCTCTATCTTAGAGCATATTTCTTGCCTGGATTTTCTAATGTAGATGCCATTTTTATAGTTTGGACCAAGTATGGTCTGTAGGATCTTTCATTCTTTCCTCTCTAAATCCGCAAGCAAACATTTCTCAGACAGGATAAGGCATTCAGATGCATACAGCGATACTGGTTTGATGACAGTGTTGTAGTGACGAATTTTTGTGTTCAGGGAAAAGCACTTTTTGTTGTATATGTTGCGGGTGGTTTGGAAAGTGACTTCCATTTTCTTGATTCTTGCTGCTATGGCCTCTTTGTCAAGTCCATTTTGCTGAATCCATTCCCCAAGGTATTTAAATTTACTAACACGGTTTATCGTTCCATATTTGGTGTTTAGTTGTGCCGTATCATCTTTGATATTTGACATTACTTCTGTCTTTTGAAAGGAAATTTGTAAACCTGTTTGTTCTGCTACTTCCTTCAACACATTGATCTGGTCTGTTGCACTTTCGAAATTTTCTGTCATAAGGGCTATATCATCAGCGAACGCTAAGCAATCTATTTCCACTACATTTTTCTTTGTCCCAATCCTTACGGGTTTGTAATGGTTTCTTTCTTTTAACGTCTTTCGCCACTCCTGTATTACCTTCTCAAGTACGCAGTTGAACAAAAGAGGTGACAGCCCATCTCCCTGTCGAACGCCTGTCTTGATCTTGATCTTTATTATTATTATTATTATTATTAAAAATACGAATTCCTGATACACCCCTCCTCTTCAACGCCGTCCTAGATAAGATGGCGAGGGAATGGGAAAATGAAATGAAAGCGCAAAATAGCTGGAACCCAGTAAACATTGGGACAAAAAAAACAATGTTGAAATTCCATGCTTATCCTTCGCGGGAGGGAGCTGCGCATATCAAAGGTTTAAATAGGTAAGGGAGGAGAGGGGGCAGAGCGTAGGTGAGTGTAAGCACTCTTGCCGCTGTGTTTATGTGTGTGCCTGATTCAGCTGCCGTTTTGCAGAATCTGCAAGGTACATACACCACAGCTATACCGCTGAACCGATTTTTTTTTACCAAAACTTCCTACTACTCAGAATAACAGCCTCTTCAAATAGCAATAACTTTGAAGTTAATATAAAAAAAATTCTGACTAAAATTCTATTCAAATTTGAAAAAGTTAAAAATATATTTGAATCCACTCCTTACAGAAAACTGTATTTTCCACGGAAAACGGATTAAGAAAGAAAGAAAGAAAGAAAGAAAGAAAGAAAAACCTTTGAATTTGTAAACGTTTACATTTCCTGGTTCTGTGTCTCTGTGGTACAATGAACAATATACAGCCCCCTGGTGTCCATGACCGTTAAGGCATGAAGTCTATATTGTCTGAGACACCGTGGTTAGCCGATTCGATTTCGAGTCCCGTTGGTTGAGAAAATGTTCACCATTTGAATGTTGCCTGGCAAGTTACGGGAAGGTGGTGGTATACAATTTCTAATCACTAGATTGCGCGCCGAAAGCCTGGATTAAATTCCAAACCTTTCCGCAGTGCTCATATGGAGTGAGGGCATATCACGCTGTTGATGGTGATTCCGTCGGATGGTGATGTAAAGCATTGAGCAGACCCCTTGGTATAATTCAACAGGGGTAGGCTACGTTCCGACACCGGGTTTCACCCTCTGACTACCTGATTATCCCCACCCCACATCCAGACGCGCAGGTCGCCTATGGTCGTCAAATAGAAATACCTGCACCAGTCGAGCCGAACATGTCCCTGGACACTCCCTGCATTAAAACCCATAACCTAACCTAACCACATGTTACTACAGCCCTGAAGAGCCTTGGCCTACCAAGCGACCGTTGCTCAGCCCGAAGGCCCGCAGATTACCAGGTGGAGTGTGGTCAGCAAGACGAATCCTCTCGGCCGTTATTCTTGGCTTTATAGACCGGGGCCGCAATCCCACAGTCAGATAGCTCCTCAGTTATAATCACGTAGACTGAGTGGACCTCGAACCAGCCCTGAGATACAGGGAAAAATCCCTGACCTGGCGGGAAATCGAACCCGGAGTCTCCGGGTAAAAGGCAGGCACGCTACCCCTACACCACGGGAACGGCACTAAAAGCCATATGATAGATAAATAAATAAATAAATAAATAAATAAATGTGACTTTATTATTGCAATGCATCATTGATATTCCGAACTTTTGCGGTGTATATAGTGTAAGTATCAAAGAACGTTCTATACTGCTCATGCCGCATAAAATCTCTATTTGTTTTTCCTAGTAACCAGGGGTTTCACAGGAATGTCCGATTTGTTTAGTGGAATTTCAAACAGCTAGAACTCTGCGACATCAAATATGTATTTATCAAAAGGGAACTCCTAGAACTGGTGCATATCTCCAGTTGACAGTAAATTCATATCCATGTCGAAGAAATATTATTTTTGTGTGTAGGAAATTCCTTGACTTTTTTTACATCTTGTCTGCATTCTGGAACTTATTCCCACAAAATAAATGATCCAGATGTTTAAGAAGAAGTACTAATAGGTTTAATACGTACCGTGAATGAAACATAGCGTCGCAGTCTAAATTGAGTAGTTGTTGGAGTGTTGTTCTTTTCACATGTTGTTGTGCATTGTTACGCAATAACGCCATCATATCTTCCTTAGATGCAGCTGCCTTTTCAGAATCTAGCCCTGGTGCAGGTGGTGACTTACTTTTGACTTAATTCTTTTTGTTCTCACTGGAACATAGTGCATCAGTGAAACGCTTCCATTGAGGTTATCGACTTGCCAGTGCTTTTACTTCCTTCCAAGTCTTCCCCATTTCAAGGGCCTCCTCCTCTACAGTCCTCTTCCAGCTTTCACTAAGACGACCACTACTCCGTGCACGTTGTGGATTCAATTCCACTGCTGTGCGTTCTGTGCTTTATCTAAGTATGACCTATCCATGTCCATTCCCTTTGTTGTTTGCCATAGCTCGTCATTGGATATAATTTCAGGTCATCTGATGTTTATGATGCGTCGTAAGCAACAGTTTATAAATGTCTGCAAGAGATTAGTGATTATTTTTGTCATGTATTATGGTGCCTTTTGGAATCTAGCCATTGTGCAGGTGGCAACCTACTTTTGACTTAATTCTTCTTGCTCTCCCTGGAGCAGTAAATTGCAAATTTTAATTTTCGCCATTCTTGAATTGTCCACTTTCTTTCACACTATATACGGGTGCATAAAGTCTCCGTTTACTTTCCTTATTCTAGCTCTCACATCATCTTTCACCCCTCCTTCTTTCTCACTACACTTCCCAAGTACTGTAGGTAAATGATTTAACCTCTTCAATCTATTCTTCTGCCACAAACATCTTTTAATCAATTACTCTCATTTGCAGGTGGCAAAGGTTATCATTAGGGAACGGATTTTAAGGTAGAAAGCATGCTCAATAAAGGGGCAGAAAAGTTACTGAAAATACATACAAAAAGGTGCAAAAAAGGGGTTGTTGCAACCATTTTATTAAGGTTTGAACCGGTTACCTGAACTTTATTCATCACATTTACTAGGTTATAATAATTAATCAACACGATATATTGGATTACGCACGATATTTCAAAGTGTTTGACAGTAAGACGACCGGGCGCGTTGGTCATGTGGTTAGGGGCGCGCAGCTGTAAGCTTGCTAACGGGAGATAGTGGGTTCGAACCCCACTTTCGGCAGCCCTGAAGATGGTTTTCAGTGGTTTCCCATTTTCAAGCCAGGTAAATACTAGGGATGTACCTTAATTAAGTCCACGGCCGCTTCCTTCTCACTCCTAGCCCTTTCCTGTCCCATCGTCGCCAAAGACGTATCTGTGTCGGTGCGATGTAAAGCAACTTGTTTGGTAGTGTGGCGATTGCCAACCTTCCATAGAAGACGGCACGGCAAGTAGAAGACGAAGGAGAAGAAGAAATATCATCGTCTGTCTCTCTTAATTTTCTTGTTGTTCGTTAAACTTAAATCTTCTAAAAATATGGTTTCAGTCACTTCACAGCTAAACTTAAAAGAACAAAATAAAAACGCACAAGAACATACAAAATTACTAAAATCTAAAAAATATACCTTCTTATCATCAGGTCAGGGGCTGCCTGGAGGAGGTGGTAAATGCATGCTCGGTTTTCCCGGAAGGACGTGGGTTGAACTCCCCGTCAGGAAGTCGAAACATTTAAAAAACGAGATTTCCACTTTCGAAAGTGCATATGGTCTTGAGGTTCACTCAGTCCACACCAAAAATGAGTACCAGGTTATTTCCTGGGGGCAAAGACAGCCTGGCGTAGAGCTGACTACTTTACCTCATCAAAGGTCGAATGTACGAATAGTGGAAGCCTTTGCCTTCCAACCCCTCAAGATCTTTCATGGCCTGTACGGAGATGACTTTGCTTTATCATCAGGTCTCTGTTATAGCAGTCTTTTACAAGGAACCCATAATGGTAATAGAAAACTCATTACATACCAGGTGTATGCATAAGTCTTTTCCGGTTTCACTAAGAGATGGCACCAGCGAACAGTACGCAGCGTATGAATTTGACACATACGTCAGTTTGTTCGTCTGACATTAATCCACCAACACACACAAGTTGACTTCGCCAAACACTAGCGTCTGTGTTGTATTGTTCTGTGATCATGTCGACGTTTGTGCCTGGAAAAGAACATTTGCGGCACGCATTGCTTTCCTTATTTAATCAAAAGGCTGTGGAAAGTCATCGTTTGCTGGTAGAAACATATGATGAACACGCTCCATCGATTAGAACATGTGAGACATGTTAAATGAAGCCCACACGATTTGAATTAACGGCAAATGGAAAATCGCAGTCACTTGTAAAAAGCTGCTTCAACGCCACGAAAGAAAATAATTTCTTTACCGAATTGTGACTGGTGACGAAAAATGGATTTATTTTGAAGACCCGAAGTGGAGAAAATCGTATCTGTCACCTGGCGAAGCCGGTCTTTCAACACCAAAGCCAAATCGCTTCGGTCTGGAGCGGTATTGTGTATCATGAACTCTTGAATCCAGGCAAAACCGTTAATGCACAACGCTATTGCCAACAAATTATTAATTTAAATCACGCATTGATCGAAAGACGAACGGAACGGGCCAGAAGACATGGCAAAGTGATTTTGTTACACGACAATGCGCCGCCACACACAGCAAAACCAGTGACAGACACCTTGAAATCGCTTTAATCGGTTGAAATCGCTTGAATCGCTTGAATGGGACATCCTTCCGCACCCGCCGTACTGGCCCGACCTGGCGTCTACACCTATGGGGTACGCGCTCGCAGAGCACCTCGAGGAAGTTGGTAAATGGCCCGACGAATGGTTTGCCGCAAAAGAGAAGCAGTTTTCTTTTGCCATGGTATTCATAACTTACCTGAAAGATGGGCGATGTGTGTAGGAGTCGATGGCCAATATTTTTAATAAACAAAAAATGAATTTCCCTTGAAAATTACGTGTTTTATTTACCAAAAAAACTGGCAAGAACTTATGCATACACCTGGTAAATGTCGATTTTGGTCTCCGAAATCCATGTCGGTAAGCGTCCCCAACGTTCCTTACCACAGGTCTGCTACTTTTTTACATATTTAATTATAAATTCAGTAGCCCCTCGGAGGTATGGGAAAAGGCCATGGGAACGTTTGGCAGCCGTCCCACGGACGTTTGATACCAGGTGAGTGTTAGCATACGGTTTGTCAACCTTCAAATTTGGGAAAACAGGATTGAGCAAGATTTTAGGTTGCAGAAATGCATATACTTCTGGAGAAAGGTCGTTAGAACTATCTGGACGGACAGGAAGAACAATGAGAATGTTCAGGAAGTAGTGGGAGAAAATAGGGCAGACAAAAGCGAAAATAATTGGACACCGCCTGAGGCACAATATCTTCATGCAGGATACCCATCAAGACCTGATCTTATGGAAGAAGTCGAAAGGGCGATGGAGGATGTCATGCCTGAGAAACATGATCACTGAGATGTGGTTCCCATGCAGAGATTAGCAGAACTATAGAGAATTGGGAATTATTAGGGCACGATAACGAGGAGCTCTCTTGTATGGCACGAAATCTACCGAAACGTGGCTGGAATATTAGAGCATCTCCAAATACCACCTGATTGAGCCGGATTGATCCCTCTAACTTCGATTCAGAAAGTTCATACTCCTCCAGCAAGCAAGCTTAAGTTCTGCATGTCGTGATTATGGCAACGGAACCTTTAGTTTCACGTGGAATCCGAAACACAGTGAAGTGATATTTCATTTCAGAATTCACGCATGCATTGGCCAGGATTCGAATCGCGGCGCGTTATTTAGAAGTCAGTGACGATACCACTCGGCTATAATAGCCCCACAGCACCCTACCGTCTGAGCCACTCGCACTGGCGGAGAAAAGAGAAATTTGAACTTCCAGACCACTCCGCAAATAGAACTCAATTATGCCTAGATTCACCAGTGCCAATTCGAGATTATGTGCCACGACAATCATCAGTCACCACTGATCTGCATTTAGGGCAGCCGCCCAGATGGCACATTCCCTATCTGATTTTTGCTTAGTCCTTTCTTAAATGATTGCAAAGAATTTGGAAATTTATTGAACATCTCCCTTGGTAAATTATTCTAATCCTTAAATCCCCTACCTATAAACGAATATCTTTCCCAATCTGTCCTCTTGAATTCCAGCTATATCTTCACATTGTGATTTTTCCTTCTTTTAAAAATACCACTCAAACTTGTGTATCTGTTACTAATGTCATTCCACGCCATCTCTCCAGTCACAGCTCGTAACATACCACTTAATCGAGCAGCTCCTCTCCTTTCTCACAAGTCTTCCTAGTCCAAACTTTGCAACATTTTCATAACCTAAAACAAATAGAGTTGCTTTGCCTTTGATTTCTTCCAGTTCTCGAATCAAGTAATCCTTGTGAGAGTGCCATACACTGGAACCATACTCTAGTTGGGTTCTTATCGGAGACTTATATGCCCTCTCCTTTACATCCTTACTACAACCCCTAAATACCCTCATAACTATGTGCAAAGATCTGTACCCTTTATTTACAATACCGTTTATGTGATTATCCCAATGAAGATATGTCTTTATATTAATACCTAGGTACTTACACTGATCCCATAGTTAAGGAACTTTCACCCCATCAATACAGTAAGTAAACCTGAGTGGCCTTTTCCTCAAGCAACGTTTCTAAAAACAAATGGAAAAAGTTGGGAACATTTCAAACATGCAGTGGAGAAAACAATACGCTGCTGTACAACCATACCCTCCACACTCAAAATTTATCTGCAAGTGGAATGTTTATCGCGGTTACTTAACTGCTGTTATTCGAATGAGGTTCAATTACGGCAGTTTGCAAACCATATCTACCTGAAAAGAGTCCTAGACTTGCCTTACTGTTCGTGTGACTACCAAGCAATCGCTGATCTCAATCACATCGTCTTCTCGTGCCAACTTTATCATGTGCAGGGGAAAAAGTAATAACAACTTTACTTACAATCAACTTTCAACTCTCACTTAACATACAGTGTATTTTATACTCCCAGTAACCAGAGGTGTATGAATCATTTTGCAAGTTCATAAAAAACACAGATTTAAGCAGTGCTTCATTGTCGGCAGAACAGCTAATAATGGCGTGTGGCCTCCGGAGAGTCCGGGTGCAGATCTGTCGAGCTGACGCCGTATAGGAGACCTCCGCATCTATGAGGATGGGGCCCTACCTATGACGAATCTAGTGATGAAGACGGCACACACACCCAACCCGCGAGGCATCGGAATTAACCAATGAAGGTTAGAATTCTCCACCCGGCCGAGAATGGAACCCAGGACTCCCTGGACCAAAGGCCAGCACTCTAACCATTTAGCTATGGATCCGGAGGCAAAACAACTACACCGACTACACTTCCTGTTTTTAAATTTCTTATGCGTGTGTGTGCGAGAGAGAGTGCGAGCGTGAGTATACTGTAAGGACTCAGAAACATTAAAACTACGTAATCCAAGTTTGAATTGCAAGTGTAAATCGACTGTTCATCTATTTTTTTGGGTCTGTTACCTAAAGCTAATAAATTTAAGAAAGTCAGCTTAGCACTTACAGTACAGGGGTATTTAAGCTGCATTATCCAATGCACTGGCGCCGTTTGCTGATGTTGTTCAACATTCTCTGTCATCTCTTCCCGAAATCTGCTCTTTCATCTGCAACAACCTGACAATCAACGTTACTTCTACGACAGCATCCTCCGTAGATCAGTGGTAGAGTGGCGTCATCTGGATTGCAAGATCGCGGAATCAAACCCGGCAGATTCTTGAAGGGCAGGCAAAAATCCAAAAATCACGATATCGGCATGCAGAAGTTCTCTGACGACACATTTGGTGTTTCCTCAACAAAATGTATTATAACTCAGCTACAGATCACCTAAGAGATCACCATCTGGTAGAGTAAAACGGAACGTCGAAATTGACGCTCAGACAACTAATTAACTGGCGTCAAATAGAAACGTCTGCACGCAGTAGCTGAGGCCGTATTATTATTTATTATTTTACAACGTTATACCCTACTTAGGAGCTCGACTGAACCAGCTTAGCCGATGTGTTGGCCTTAATCTCCTCCCGAAATATTATTATTATTATTATTATTATTATTATTATTATTATTATTATTATTATTATTATTATTATTATTATTATTATTATTATTATTTCTACAGCAAAGGCTTTTGATACTCTTTATTGCACACTCATTAATATCATTAACGATAATGATGTTCCACTCATTGAATAATGGACTTCACTTCCTATACACTTGCCAATTACAGTGGCCAAATTAGTCGTCATCCTTCTGTTTCTAAGATAGCAGCTTCGATTCTGACTGAGATTGTAGGCATTTGGACGGGTAAAAATGCAATAATTTTGTATTATTAGCTCATAGCATGTTCAAAAATCCCTATTCGACAATATTCCGATATCGCGATGTCTCTATGGCATTTAACAATAATAATGGGGTATGGCCTCCGGAGAGGCCTGGTACAGGTCTTTTTCTACTAGACGGCCTATTAGGCGACCTGCATGTCTGTGAAGATGAGGCCCCTACCTAGGATGATTTCTAATGTTGAATAAGCCACACACACCCAGCCTCCGAGCCATTGGAATTAACCAATTAAGTTTAAAATCCCAGACCCGGCCGGTAATCGAACCCGGGACCCTCTTGAACCGAAGGCCAGTACGCTGACCATTCAGCCAACGAGTCGGACTCCATGGCAATTGAAGAGACGGTAAATAAATAACCTCAACATTACCTTGCCTACGAATACAGTAACCTCATCTTATGCACTCAATTGCACCAGTGCTCTCGTCTTACCTCATAACATGACCAAATAAATGCGGTGTTTTCTCGTAAACCCCAATGAATAAGAGTTTAGATATTGTAGCTCTTTCCAAGATTGAATTATTAGTGCGTTTTTACCACCAAGAAAGTGTAGCATTCTCTGCCAGCTCCACATTTCAAGAGTTTCGATGGGCTTTTTTAAATGTATCCCGCTGATTCTTTTTTTTCATAGGCTATGTAATCATGTTTTGAAGAGTTTGCTTTATTTTTTTGTAAATAATTTAGGGGCTGCCTAGCCCAGGCGATAAAAGCTTGCTTGATTCACCCGGAAGGACGTGGGTTCTATTCCCCGTCAGCCGAAAATTTTAAGAAACGAGATTCTCACTTACGGAACTCTACATGGTCCTGAGGTTCACTCAGCCTACACCCAAAATGAGTACCGGGTTAATTCCTGGGAGCAAAGGCGACCGAGCATAGAAGTAATCACTCCACCCAATCAAGTGCTGAGGTTACTGATTAGCCTTTACCTCCCCCCCCCCCTCCAAGGGCCTTCATGATATGTACAGTGATGCCTTTGCTTATCTTCTTATAAATAAGTTAGCTATTCTTGATGTAAGAGAAGGATCCAGTCCGACTCCTTGGCTGAATGGTCAGCGTTGAGGTCTTTGATTGAGAGGGGTCCTGGGTTCGATTCCCAGCCGTGTCGAGGATTTTAATCGCGTCTGATTAATTCTTCTGGCTCGGGGAGTGGGTATATATGTAGACCCCAACACTCTCCTCTTCAAATTCAGACAACACACTACCAACCACAAGAGAAACGCGCAATAGTCATTAGAGCCGTCCACATAGAGTTGGCGTCGGTAAGGGCATCCGCCCGTAAAATAGGACCAGATCCACATATGCTACACAGTTCGCTTCCGCAACCCTATACGTGTGGAAAAAGCGGTGGAAGAAGAAGAAGGGGATGTAAGAGAAAGATCTGTCTCCTTGGCTGAAATACCAGCGCATTTGCCTTCGGTTCAGAGTGCACCTGAGTTTGATTCCCGGCCTGCTCGCCATTTTAACTCACCTGGTTAATTATTCTAGCTTTGGGAACTGGGTGATGGTGTTTGCCTTAATAAAAATTTGTACTAAAAACTTCACACTACAAAACACCGCAGAAAAACGCAACAGCGAACTGGGAACAGACTAGGAAAAAGTAGTGAAGAGTGGTCTTAATATTGCCAGATTATGAATAGAATACTCCCATCCCCTAGTTCCGGGTTGCCTGAAACTGGGGGGAGAGAGCATCCTTTTATTGCAATTCATGTATTTGATACATGCATTAAATTAATCTTCAATTATTTGATAGTTCTTTCTTTCCTTCTTTCTTTCTTAATCCGTTTACCCTTCAGGGTTGGTTTTTCCCGCGGACTCAGTGAAGGATCCCACCTCCACCGCCTCGAGACCAGTGTCCTGGAGCGTGAGAATTTGGGTCAGGGAGATACAACTGGAGAGAGGAGCAGTACCCCTTCTGGAGGCCTCATCTGCCATGCTGAACAGGGCCCTTATGGGGGACTGGGACGATCGGAAGGGATTGACAAGGAGGAGGGAAGGAAGTGACCGTGGCCTTAAATTAGGTACCATCCCGGCATTTGCCTGGTGGAGAAGTAGGAAACAACGGAAAACCACTTCAAGGATAGCTGAGGAGGGAATCGAACCCCTCTACTCAAGTTGACCTCCCGAGGCTGAGTGAACCCCGTTTCAGCCCTCGTACCACTTGAGCCGGGAATCAAACCCGGACTTCCGGGGATGGCAGCTAATCACACTAATCACTACATCACGGAGGCGGACTATCTGATGTCTTGCCAGGATAAATAAGAAATTGATTAATAAATCAATCCGTCAGTCGTTGTCTCGTGATGTGTGTACATACATACATACAGACAGACAGAAATCACGGAAAATTAAAAAGTGCATCTCCTTGCTACTATGGACACGACCGATACAGAAATGCCATCCTTTTTAAATTCTGAGCAATGTGCAGACAAAACTCTTATTTTATATATATAGATGGAAGCATAAACACATTGTTGGCAAATACGTAGTTCAAATTTAAAGCAAAATAATGAACTACCTAAAATATTCATATACATGTTTGCCACAATTAGTCACAAGTTCTAAAGTTCATCGCATATGTGCTTTCAATATCATTCGGGGCCGATGACCTTCGTTGTTAGGCCTCTTAAAACAACAAGCATCATCATCATCATCATCATCAATATCATTCTGTACTTAGTAACCAGGAAATTTGATAGACCCCGTAAAATAATCTTTTTCTGATATAATCACGGTGGTAGGACGTGATAGCAATGATGAAAAACAACGCAGTTCCTTGCATCATCAATCTACAGTGCCTGATAACACTTTGTTCACCATAATTATATGACGCTTGGCCTCATAATACGGAATTAGCACTTCATGTTAAAGAGGACTAGACATTCTTCGAGCTCCTTACTCAAAGTAACTTAACGAACTGTGCAATAAAAAGTTACTCAATATTTGCTCTCTACGGTTATCAAGCACATGACCTTGATATTTGTTTCGCAATGAAAATTAACGCAGTCTCTGCTGATAGTGTGAATACTATTGTATATTAGAGACTCGATGATAAGCTGCATGCCAAGGACACACCTGTTGCCACACGAATGAGGACTCTCATTTCCAAGTACCAATGCTGTCACACAGCATCTCTGAAAAGATGAAAGCAGATATTGTTAAGCGAATAATTTAGTACTGGCGGGAGGTTAAATGTTAAGCATAGCGTATCAGCACCAAATGAAACATCAAAATGCAGGTTAGTAGTTGGTACCCCTGGGGTTAGAGGTATTCCCTGCCTGTTGCAAGTAGCAATCGAAAGGGGAAACCCATGGGCTCTAAACTTGAGAAGTTGGATTGGCAACCACGGGCCTCTAGCTGAGTCCGACATTGTTTACACGTATTTGTGCCCTTTCATCGTCCCTTTATGACCTTCCTTGGTCAACACTTGTTCTCTTCCGGCTCTGACAGCATTAGGTTGCAAGCCTAGTGAGTATTTCGTTTACATGCCCTTCGAAGCCTTTATTTATCATGCCATTTCTTTTTAACTATAGCTTCATTTTCGAAGGATTAGATTGTTTCTTTTTTCTCTTCTGATTACCCCCTGTGGATGGGGCGGTGGAATAAATCCATGGTATCCCCTGCCTGTCTTAAAAGTCAACTAACAGGGGGCACAGAGGCTTTTACTTTGGGAGCGTGGGCTGGCGACTAAGGGGCCTTTAGCTGAGTCCTGGCATTGCTTCCATTTACTTGTACCAGGCTCCTCATTTCATCTACCCTATCTGATCTCCCTTCGTCACCTCTTCTTCTTTTTTCTGACCCCGACGGTATTAGAGCATTCGAAGCCTAGGGAGTCTTTCATTCTGACGCCCTTCATGGCCCTTCTCTTTCTTTTTCTGATATTCTTCGAAGTGTCGCACTTCTTCTGTTTCGTTTCTAATTAGTGTTAATGCCCTGCTGTACTTCCTCTTTTAAAAGTAATCACCACCACTACTACTACTGGGTGGATAGAGGGAAGAAACTGTTAGATGACATTGGAATAGGGTACTATTAGGAAATAGATTCACCAAAGGATGACAGAAGATTTTATAAAAAGATGGACCAAGAGTGAAAGACATAAAGACAAACAATAAGGACAGAGTTTAACAGCAAGGAAATACCAGTGGAATTATGCAAAGTAAGTAAAAAAAAAAAGATAAGGATCGAAATTAGTCCGACTCGTTGACTGGCAGTGGCCTTCGGGTTCAGAGAGCCACATAATCGATTTCCGGCCGGGTCGGGATTTTAACTTTGTCTGGCTAATTCCTCTTGCCTTACGTCACACCGACACAGACAGGTCTTATGGCGACGATGGGACAAGAAAATTATTGGAGTGAGAAGGAAGTAGGCTTGGCCTCATTTAAAGTACAGTGCCAGAATTTGCCTGGTATGAAAAAAGTAAACCAGTTGTAATCGTGCAAGCGAAGAGGAAGGTTGTTGAGTGAGTGAGTGCTGACATGGGGATTTTAATAGAATTGTACCGGGCGACGATAGGTCGTTGGCACGGTAGAGGCAGGAATACGAGACGCAATATGAGTGGCAGAACCGGATAGCAGGTGAGTTTGATCTCAATTTTGATGGCTGCATCAGTGATGACAGTGTTGTTGGTTATTGGAGGGGTCGAGATGAACCCTGGACCTGATCATGAGAATGTGGTTGGTTGGAAAGACATGGAGAAGATAAGGGAATTTAGTAAGGTCCAAACTGAACAAATGAGAGAGTTATTACGAGAGCAATCTAGTGATCTACGAGAAATGGTGAAAGAGGAGATAGGAAAAGTGACAGAAAGGGCGGTCCAAAATAATAAAGAAATATCAAGTTTGAGGGATAAGGAGGAGAATGGAGGAAGAGATAAAAGAGTTGAGATGGCAGGAGAAAAAAGACAAGAGGAAACCCGAAAGAAAATATTTTTATATATGGGCTACCAGAGAACACTAAAGAAGACCTAGTATTCAAAGTGTTGGAGCTAATAAACGAGAAGATGAAGATTAGCTGCAGAGAGGCCGATATAGAAGAACTACAGAGAATGGGGAAAACAAAAGGCAAGAGACCAGTGAGAGTGAGATTTGTATCAAACCTACTAGTGAGAAAGATTCTGCATAGTACAAGCCGGTTGAAAGGTGAGAACATATGGGTCAAACAGAAGATGGAAAAAGAAGCCCTCAGGAACCAGAAAATGCTACAGTTTCACCTAGGGAAAGTTGGACGTGAAGGATTAAGGGCCTACATAAGGCGCAACAAATTAGTAGTGGGGGACAGCAACTGGACGATGACTTGGGGGGTAGAGCAGCTAAAGAATATGTACAATACAGCGAGTACATTGGCCGAGGAGGAAGGTGAACGTACGAAGCAGCTGAGACCAGCAGAATGCGGAGCAGTGAGGGACAACCAGCTAGCGAAGCAACAAGGACAGAGAGAGGAAGTAACAGATGCTGAGACAACGAATAGCGAAGGCAGTCCAGGCGACCTTCAGCGGCAGCTGAGTGCGGACTCTATGAAAGAAGCAACACCGAAACGCAGACGTGTATCAAGGACGTCTTGCTCAGAAAAGGTAATGTAAATGAGGGTGGCCTTGATAGAGAAGGTGTTAACACTCTAGATGAGAACTCTGAAGATCTAGGTGTAACAAGGATTACGAGGTCCAAGAACAGCCAGAGTGAGGGACAGGGGAGAAAGACATAACTAGAGATAAGAGTAGGGTGTATCAATATTGAAGGTCTTAGGAATAAGTTACAGAATGACGCTTTTAAAGAGTTATTACATAGCTTGCATATTCTCGCATGTGTGGAAACCTGGATTCCACCGAAAACTATTATAGAAATAGGAGAGTTCACAGTCTACTATAAGTCAAAAGAGAGACGAACCGAAAGGGACAGATACCCGGGTGGGATAATGGTGATGGTTAGGGAGGATTTGCAAGCTAGAATAATTCAGATAGAATCAGAAATGGAGGAAATGATGTGGGTCAGAATAAAGATGTATGATGAGAATGAGTCAGACTTATGTATTGGTTTTGTCTACAACCCTCCTGAAACCTCGCCATTTGCGAAAAGGGTTTTCTTTGATGAGTTGGCAACAGAAATCAATAGAGTACAAAATATTTTTGAGAATACAGGCATTCTAATAATGGGAGATTTCAATGCGAGGGTTGCAGACCAGAAGCCGGTGTACGACAAGGAGACAGAAGCTGTTTATGTAAAAAAGAGAGTGAGCCAGGATAAGGGTTGTAATAAAAATGGAGAAAAGTTGCTAGAGCTATGTGGTACGATAGAACTATATATTTTGAATGGATGGTGGCATGGCGACGAATTAGGGAACCTGACATACATAATGGAAACAGGGGGTAGTAGCATAGACTTGGCGTTATGCTCTAGGAATGCGTTGCCTGTGATTAAAAGTATGGAGGTTAAGGAATGGGGTGAGTCACATCATCTCCCAATTATTGTCAGAATAAAAGTTAGAGAGGGTAAGACACCAACAAGCAATATGATAAAATACAAAGAAACGATAGTCACTAAATATAGGTGGAGAGAGGAGCTAAAAAACGAGTTTATGAATTATTATGATGGAGAAATAGGACAGATAGTGAAAGCTGGAATAGATTCAATGATCGAGAGTAACCAAACGAGTACAGCAGTTAAAATAATTGAAAATTCTGTAAAGATGGCAGGGGAGAAGATGAGGATAAAGGAGGGGCAGAATATAATAGGAAAAGGCTGGTACAATGACGAATGCAGGCATAAAAAGTATGAAGTGATGAAAGCATTGAAGGAGTTTCGAAAGCATGGGGGAGAAAACCATAGGATGGGATTCTGTAACTTGAGAAGAGAATATAGGGAATTACTGTATGCAACTAAGTCCGAATGGCAGGAGTAGAGAGTTGTCGAATTAAATAGCAATGCAAAACAGAATGATAGTAGAAAAGTATGGAGTACAATTAAGGGGATTTGTGGAATGCGGAAGCTGCCGCGGCAGACGGTAATAAGTCAGGCTATCTGGGTGGAGCACTATAAGAAACTATTAGAGGCTGAAGATATGTGGAGACCGAGATTATACGATACCGGTATATCGGTAGGGCTAGGGTGTACTGTGCCGACATTAGACAAGGACATATCGAAAGAAGAAATAAGGGAGGTACTAGGGAAAGCCAGGAAAGGCAAATCAGGAGCGATTTCGGGTATCACTAACGAATTTTGGAAGCAGCTGGCGCAGAATAAGGATATCCTAGAAAGTATGGCGAAACTATTTAACGAAATATTTGAAGGAGGTGAGTTCCCAAAATCTTGGCAAGAGGGAGTGATCTGCCCAATCTATAAGAAGGGAGATAAAAATAACCCTAACAACTACAGGTGTATAACATTGCTAGATACATTAAGTAAAATATATACAGGTGTGTTAGCAAAAAGCATAATGAAGTGGGCAGAGGAGGAATTGATTCTGGAGAGGCTGAAAGCAGGTTTTAGAGAAAGGATGAGGACAACAGATAATATTTTTGTAGTGAAAACAATAATAGATAAGTATTTAAAAAAGAAAGGAGGAAAAGTATACATTACTACTATAGATTTGGAGAAAGCATTTGATTCTGTGAGCAGAGGGGCGGTCGTGACCAAGATGAGAGGGATAGGGGTGTCCCAGAAGATGATAACAGCGGTTGAAAATATATATTCAGAAGTAAGGTGCGCAATAAAAACTAAGGAGGGCGTAGTATTTGGAGAAACATTCTCTAATATAGGATTAAAACAGGGTTGTAAATTGTCACCAGTACTGTTTCTACTCTTTATAAATGATATCTTTCAATCGAAAGGCTTCGAGGCAGGGGTTTACCCAAGTCTTGAGAACCGGGATATTCCGGGCCTCATTTTTGCTGACGACATCCTTCTGCTCACTTTGACACCCAATAGTATGCAGAGTAGTATAAATGTGGTGGTAAATTACTGTCAAGAAGGGAATTTAAAAATCAATGTAGAGAAAACCAAGGTAATGGTGTGCAAAAAAGGACATAAATTATCAAAGAATGAAAAATGGTGGATGGGCGAGACGAGGTTAGAAGTTATCAAGAAAGTAGAATACTTGGGTATGATTTTAAGTGGAAATGGAAAATGGTCAGAGCAAATAAAAATATCAAAGCTAAAAGGCATGAGTGCACTGTCAGCCATTAGCATACTGGAGAAGAAGATGCCCAACACAGACTACAGAGTGTATAAAAATGTTTTTAATGCAGTAGTTAAATCTAGAGTGTTGCACGGAGCGGAAATTTCGAGAGTTGAAGAAAAGGTTGATTCACTTGATACAATTACGAGTAGATTTGGGAAAATAATTATGGGTCTACCCAGCTGTACAGCTAATTGTGGAGTGAGAATGATGTGCAAAGATATAAGTCTGCGAGTGGACATTATTAAAAGGATAATAAAGTATTGGTTGAGAATGAAGTTGCGAGAAGGGGGCGAAATTTTACAGATAGCATATCAACACCAAATGAAACATCAGAACCAAGGATACTGGGTGGATGGGGTACGGAATATTTTAGAAACGATTGGAATGGGATGTTACTGGGAAAAATAATGTTTAGAGAAGTGGAAAATATGTAAAAAAAATAGTTCTAAGAATTAAGGATATTGAAAAACAAGACATTGATGCACAATGTAGAAGTAAGAGGTCATTAGAAGAATTTTGTAATATAAATGGGAGAATGAGAATAAATGTAGAGTTTATAACAAAAAAGAGAATGAGGGGTATAATATGGTGGTTAATGGGGATACATAAAAATAAAGCATATAGAAGGAACAGGGATGAAAATAAATGTTTAATATGCTCTGAAGAGATGGGATGGGCACACCTTATAAAAGATTGCCCTATGACAAAGGAAATACGAGAAAAATTCATAGACGATGAGGATATAAAGAAAATTGAGAACGAAAATCAGTTGTATACAATTGTAAAGTTATTGAACAGAGAATGGATGCATCCGGATAGAATTGCAAAATTATTTAACATTATTAGGGGAAGGTGGAGCAGGAAACTTAAAGAAGGAAAGGATGTGATACATGCCAGCCAGGAACCGAATTGTGTCTAAGGTAACCTAGACAATATAACTCCGTTGAAGTCTAGAGCCGTTAGGTACATAGGCTTAAGGGATAGCATGGAACTACCTCGTTACAGTAGTTCTACTAGTTTCATGTATTGTCGAGTAATAATTTCCGTTTTCTCTCTTTTCTTAACAGCCTGCAAAGGCAATATTATCTTTGATAATCTGAAAAGATATCACTATAAATAGATGTTTTGGTTTTTTTCTGCCATAATGCTATATATGAATGGAACTCCAACATTCAGTTTATATTATTCTTTCTCTGTTCAATCTCTAAGCACCTGCTTTATATGAACATTCATCGCATGTACCAATTATTAACACAATTCACAATAGTTATTTAAGTTACTCCTTCTAATTTTGTATACGGCATGTATCACAAATTATGCAATTATGAAACGATTACAATAAATAATACCCTCTCCCTAATCTATGATTTTCAAGATTAAGGGAGACGGGTATCTTGAATCTTGAATCTTGAAAAAAGTAAACCACGGAAAACCATTTTCAGAGCTGTCAACACTGGAGTTCGAACCCACTATCCCCCAGATGCAAGATCACAGCTCCACGCCCTAACCGCACGGCCAACTCAACCGGTGGTGTGTGTTTCTGATGTTGATGATGATGCTTGTTGGATAAAGGGGCGTAACTTCTAGGTCGTCGACCCTTGTATTCATCTTAATACACATCTTCATTTACATATAACACATCACTCTATAATTTACCACAGAAACATGTAAGTGAATACAACCTTACACCTAGGGTAGGAATCAGGAAGGGCATCCGGCCGTAAAATTGGGCTAAATCCATACGAAGTGCTGGCCTGAGGTAATGGAAAAAGGCCAATAATAATAATAATAATTGTACCGGAGATACGTCCTTCCCCGTCCTGTTAGACTGCGCGCCTTCTATAAGGCCATCTGTGTTATAGAACTTGAACTAATGTAATGCAAGAAACTTGGGTTTGCAACTGTTAGATGTGTCTACCATCGACGTAAGCCCCCCTCTGGTAGGATTAAGGACAATTAATTCTGAAGAGACAGTTAATTTTTAGAACTGGCGGACCTTAAGTTTGTGAAGATTGTTTTGTTCTTATGTCACGGTTGTCAATACTTCTGACCCCCTCGAACTCCCGTATCTAAGAAACAGAAATTGTGTGAATATTTTCTCCAGTCAGTTAGAATCGGGGGTGTGTACAGGCATCCAGCCTATCTGTAAAGAGTTCGAGTAACTTCCCCTCGAAATGCTATAAAAACAGGGCGCTTTAAGGCCGTATCTTCATTTTCATCGCTCCAGTTTAGTGAGTGCGGCGTGCTATTCGGAGGCAGGGGCCGCAGGTTGGCATTCGGAAGGCCTAACAACTCAAGGTAATGACATAAATTTGTTAACATGTGATAGGTCCAGGCAGATAGCTTGAGGGGAAGGTTTCAAACTTCTTTCTTCATGTAAAGTTCTGATTGCTTACTTGAAATGTAGATTTTCGGCAAGTCTGAGGACTCTGTTCAAATCACCGCTGGGAAGTATATAATGTAAGGGAATAAGTGTGATTACCCTCTGTTGATTCCCATTCAAATTGGTATGGGGCGACTAAAATTGTCTAACCTCTAAATTCTTAACACATTTTTGGCGTTTAATATTGCTAGTTTAGTCACCCCTTGGTAGAATAGGCCTGCCCTCTGCCAACTTCGAACCATAAGCCCATGTAGGGTTTTAAGAGTTTTTCTAGAAGTGCAAGTGTTTCACCTCCTACCATTTTGTTCATGGTCGATCATGTTAAACCTTTTCTTTTTACATTAAAGTCATTTAGAATGAGCACTCGTTGCCCCTGTTTATTTCGTAATCGTTTACATACCAGTGTGTAACAAACTGTTGAGCAGAAGGGACGGTAAATGCACTATTTGAAGTTTGTCAGGCATAACCCTGTAAGAAACTTGTACCTCTGAGAGGCTGCACTATATTAACTTTTGGAGCTCAGACTCCTAGGCTATAGAAATTAGTGGAGCAAACATGCTCTTATAAATAGTGTACTTGTTCCGGCCTGCACTGCTCATCCCCTTGTTGATAATTCTCTCTAATTTTGTACCAGATTTTGGACTATAAGTCAATGTTGTTGTGAGAGCTGACGAGCTCATTTGTTGCTGTTTATTCAGATTTGCTATCTATCAAATTTTAAACTCAAAAAAGGAGGAAGGAAATAAAATATCAAAATTTAGTGCCTTAACTTAAGCTCTGGTCATTTCCTTGTCCACCCATTCACCCCGGCACCTTCTTACACCTCTGCGTTCCACGATATTTCCGTATCAATAATAATAATAGGGATAATAATAATAATCTGGGCTCAATGTTTGGGAAGCCAGGATAAAGGGTGAGTGACAGAGGAGTAACACCTCTTAAAAAGACCTTGGTCCAGCTGACCCGGCTGGTAATCCCATGTAAGGGTCTCTTGTCAGGGTCACGGTAACGACCTCAACGGTCGTGAAGGCGGAGAGAGTAGATCTCGGTACGGTGGAACCATACAAACCATACAAAATCCACATTGCGTCTGACTTGTAACAAGCGGCAAAGTGGTCAGCGTCTGATCCTCTAGTTGAGGCGGCTGCACTAAAATCTTCTCGAACTCAAAACTCAAGTCGTACATCAGTGGTCTCGCCCCAAAAACCAAACCTCAACTTGAGCACATGATGGAAGAGACGATCTTAGAATCACTACCCCAGGCACCAGTCGACAGACTGGTCTTACCTGATCATCGGATTCTGGCGGATCACGAACACCATGCGGAGAAGCATCGGAACTTCTCAAGACCTTGTCATACTCTCAAAACTAGACGTAAATTAATGTGAACGCTCTCACTAGAACAGGCAAATTAAGACAACTCAACAACGTCCTGAAAAAAATTGACTTAAAAATCACCGCACTCTAAGAGACACGATTCACGGATGAAGGACACTTTCATACAGAGAATTTCAGAATCTACAAAAGCAAACCTCGCATAAAAGTTAGAAATAAACTACCTCTCCGAATTCGCCATACACCATTCCGTACTCGACTCAGTCATTGATTTTACTTCTCCCAACGAAAGAGTCTCTCTGCTTTCCGCTAAAACAGATAATGAAGCTCACACATTGATCAACATGCACGCCCCCACAAATCAGCACAACAAGATTGACCCTGAAACTATGGAAAATTTCTGGGAAACTCTAGAAGAAGCAAGCAAAAACTTACCAACGCATCATATGAAAATCTTATTCGGCGATTTTAACGCCCAGCTAGGTAAAGAAAGGAAATTCAGAGGTACCACAGGGCCCCATACCAAGCACAAGCGTACCAACAAGAATGGTGAAAAATTAATTGACTTTTTCAGAAACTTTGAACCTAAAATAATGAGTACCCAATTTCAGAAACCTTTACAAAAACTAGCAACATGGAGATCACCCAGTCTTCGGCCGGGTGATACCAAATTGACCATGTCGCTATTTCAAAGAAAAACACAAAATAAATTCTTAATGTTAGAGCTCGCAAAGGAGCCTTTGAATCGAACCATTATCTTCTGAAAATAAAAATAAAATCCAACCCAATAGAAAACAAAAAGGCCTACCTAAAGGTATAAAACCAAATCTAAAGCACCTACTTGAAACTCAACACAGAAGAATTCTTCATGCAAATTAATCAGGAGAAATCAACAGATTGGCAGAAAATAACAAGGAAAATTCAGGAAGTCATGAAACTAAGACAACCCCCTCGCACCAGGAAACATCGCTGGTGGAACGCAATTTGCGATCAGGCAGTTGACAACCGCGTAACTGCGTGAAAAACGTTTAGCGGTCACAAAACCGTGGAAATCTGGGAGAACTTTCTTAAAATTCAAAAGCATGCCTCAAAAAATAATTAGGGAAGGAAAATGAGGACATAATAACAACCGACTCCGCTAAATTAAGCAGGATTTCACCAAAAATAATACAATATGTTTCTACAAGACGTTTAGAGAGAATCTACAGGGATATCAAGTGCCCAGCCTGTGCTTCCAAAAACCCGACGGACCATTGGAAATCAACACAAAAAATAACTGAAAAATCTTAGTCCAATACTTCAACTCCCTTCTTAACTGTGAACCACCCCAAGAAAAACTTGTCTTCACCCCTCCGGTGTTCACACACCCGGACTCACAAGCCACCGACCTCGAAGAAACTGAAGAGATCATCAAGCAGCTTAAAAACAAGCAAAGCAGAAGAGAAGATGGGATCATTGCTGAACATTGGAAAGTAAACGATCTTACACTAACGCAGAAAGTTCATAATTTCAGACACATGGACGACAGAGCGTATACCAGAAGACTGGAAATGTGCTGTAATTCACCCCTTTATACGAAAAGGGTGATAGGACTGACATCAACAATTACAGAGGAATCTCCTTTCTCCTCGTTGCTTACAAAATCTACTCCAAAGCACTTTTAAAAAGGATAGAACCGCAAGCAAATCCACTAATTGGTGACTACCAAGCCGGATTCAGAAAAGGGCGATCATGTGCTGAACAGATCTGGAGCTTGAAGGCGATACTTACTACAAATGATAAAATGCAGAAATGCAGTCATTATATTGATCAACTTCAGAAAGGCATATGATTCAGTAGACCGTGAAACCCTCTTTAAAATCATGGAAGATTCGGGATAGACAGAAGGACTCGAAACATCATTGAACTGACACTTTACAGGAACAGTGTCCAAAGTGAAATTCATATGCGAAATATCGGAGGGGGGCGGACTATCCCCTATCCTTTTCAATATTGTCCTAGAAAACATCATTAAAGAATAGGAACCTCATGTAAAGAGCATCCAACTAGGTGCCAAAAAAGAGACCCGAATTATAGTCATGTGTCTCGCTTTCGCGGACGACATTGCCATTATTACAGACAACAGAACTGAAGCGATACACGCAGTGGAAAAACTACATGAAATTGCGCAAAAACCGCACTACGAATTTCGTACGAGAAACCCAGTATATAGAAAGACGGCCAGAAAATAAATCCCTTTTAATAACACCATACGAAAAAACGCAAGTAAGTAATTTTATATACCTTTGTGACTCTATACAGTTCTCGGGACTAAACCGGATTGCCAATGAACAAAGAATCACAGAAGGCCTACAAGCAAACGTGAGCTCACTACAATAAGAAAAGCATTTTGATAGGTACAAAATTACGGCACTATAAAATAGTCATTCTTCCAGAAGCAACCTATGAAGCCGAAACAATGGTGATCGACGGCCATTCTAAAATTAAGGACATAGAAAAACAGGGACGAAAATTCTTCGGATTAATTATGGGGCAGTCAAGACAAATGGCATGTGGAAGAAGAGACCGCAGAACGACCTTTATGAGAAGAAAAACACCATTACGGATGAAATCATAAAACGCTGAGCAAAGTTTTACACGCACATTTACAGAATGGATAAGTCCAGAACTGCAAAGAAACTACTCAACATCGAAACAAAGAGTGAATGCGGTACGGAATGTGTAAAAGAGGTTCGAAGGGACCTACAACGGATCAATATAGCGAATCTCAAGGACCGCACCAAGTGCCGAAATAAAATCACAAATGTAAAATTTGAGTTAAGAATATCACGACAACTTGGGAAAAAGTGGGCAGAGGAGCGGAAGAGAAAGCATTCAGAGAGGATGACGAGATTTTGGGAGAAAAGAGGAAAAACGCCAAAGATGACATTATGTGTTCATTTTAATCGCTCACCTTAAGGGGAACAATCGTGTAAATAATAATAATAATAATAATAATAATAATAATAATAATAATAATAATAATAAGGAGAATAATAATAAGAATAACATGGGCGGAAATTAAACTAAAGAGGAGATGAGAGGGATATATTGGTGACTAATGGGAGTATATAATAATAAAAGTCATATGGCCGTAAAATACGGAAAATCAATGCATTTTAAGCAACAGTATTATGGAAGAGGCATATCTACAATTATAAATAGACAACAAGAAAAAAATTGAGGAAAGATATAGACGGGAAAGAGATACAGCAGATACAATTAAAAATGAACTTGAACTTTACACTCTTGTTCAGTAGTCAAAGATGCATGTAGCCAACAGTAAGGCTATTTATTAAGTAAGGTCCGTTTGTCAATAGAAACCACAGTAAAGTATACAGCGGTTACCGTGTTTGTTTAAACATTTATGATAGCGCTCTTCCAATTGTTGTACATTATTTTTATTTTTTTTACAAGTTGCTTTACGTCGCACCGACACAGATCGGTCTTATGGCGACTATGGGACAGAAAAGGGCTAGGAACGGGAAGGAAGCAGCCGTGGCCTTAATTAAAGTATAACCCCAGCATTTGCCTGGTTTGAAAATGGGAAACCTCGGAAAACCATCTTCAGGGCTTCCGACAGTGGAGCTCGAAACCACTATCTCCCGAATACTAGAAGCTGGCCGCAATTAAGCGTACAGTAGAACTCTTCCGCCTGTGACTGAGGCCAATCTTCAACTGTTGTTTGCACTTCTTCGTCGATGTCAAACCACTGACCGGCGAGGAACTACATACTTCATGTAACAGAACAGATGATAATCGCTTGGCATCAGGAAGGGCATCCGATTGTAAAACTGGACTAAATCCATAGGAAGTGCCGGCCCCAGGCATTTCACACTCGGTGGGACGTTTACTTATCTAAAACGTTTCAACTGCCCACACAGAAACATACGCAATAATGTTACGACTACAACTGGTGTCATCCCATGCCCAAGGCATGCGCGCGACCGCATTTCGACAGGCGCATCAATTTAACAAAGCTACAGCCGATCGGACCTTAGTTAAAAACTAACCCTCGTACATGAAGAGGTATCCCAGACTCCATTTGTAACACTTAAAATCTTAGGTTATATCAAAAGTTAGTCAAAAAAGGATTTATGGAATATATATGTAACTTAAAGTATGTTTAAATTATTTTGTAACATTGTGTCAGTGGGAATATCTTTAGTATTTTGTATTATTAACAATTAACTGCAGGTGTTAGTGATGATTTCAGTAAATGAATACTTTGTCTCCAGTTAGCGGTTATCCACGAATAAGATAGAAGAATGTACTATTTAATTAATTAATTAATTCATTCATTCATTCATTCATTCATTCATTCATTCATTCATTCATTCGTATACAGTAGGTATGTTATTCAGTGAGTATTGGTGATATAATTATTCCCCAAACTTTTATAACCAGGGAACGGATGTATAAGAACACAGCCGGGATGAATAGCTCAGGCGGTTAAATACTGGCCATCTAGCCCAACTTGGCAGGATCAGTTCTGGTTCAGTCCGGTGGTATTTGATAATGCTCAAATACGTCACCCCTTTGTCGGTATATTTACTGGCACGATAAAACTCTTGCTGTACAAAATTCCTGCACCTTGTCGCTTTGAAATCATAACAATGTAATTAGACAAGGAATAAAATCATTATTATGAAAACTATGGTTTAGATTGCAACCATATTAGGGATCCTTAGGCAACACTACAGTTCCGTAGTGAAACATAACGAACAAGGGTTATATAAAGTGCTGAGCCTCTGCTACTTGTACAAACAGTAAACGGAAATGCGGTGCGAGGGAACGTCTCTAACTTCTTGTCGAAAAAATTGGAATTTGCTATATTTCTGCCTATTAACTTTTTTTTAAACTTTTGGGTTTACGTCGCACCGACTCAGAAAGTTCTGGTGGCAACTAAGGACAGGTAAGGAAGAGACCGTGGCCTTCATTCAGGTACATCCCCAGAATTGGGAAACCGCGGAAAACCATCTTCAGGGCTGCGTGCATTGAGATTCGAACCCATTATCTCCCGAATGCAAGCTCGACCCAAGTTGCCAGCTCATTCGGTTATTGCCTAATATGCCCTCCCTCAGTTCCCTCTGTGGATAAGTGTTACAGTATCGGCTTCTGGATCCCACAATCGTGTGTTCAAACCCCTTTAGAGGGAGTTCGACTTTGAAAGGTGGTAAATATCCATTCGGCATTCCATATCGTACGATGTCGATATATAAAATATCTTTGTTGACACAATATTGATGTTTGCCTGACTAAATTAATTGAACCTCATCCATGGGTCAGTCAGGTCCTCTGCCATCTGGTAGATTTAGACGGAACTTTGAAATTGACTCACAGGCATCATTCTATGTTATTATGACGTCAGGAATGTTTCTTTATGTTTTGTAACTTTGCAGGTTTTAATGGTTATCTCATACGGCGTCGTTTAACGGAAAGGATTAAATTTTATGCACGTTATATTGATTTCCAATTTTAATATCCTGCCCTCGATAAATGCCACTTTCATAGATAGAATACTGAACCAGACAATGTTCGAGTCTCGATTTATTGGAAAACACGTTGTTGCCGTGTTTCATTTACGAATAGGCACCTAGGAGGTTTCCATCTACGAATGCAAACAATTCGACAAGTCTATTATAGTCTCTATACTTGGCTACGATTGTAAGCAGCGTTATGTCAGCAGTTTCTTATGAGCAATTTATGCGCCACTACAATCCCGTGGTTTCAGATAACTTTTGGCTTCCAGCACTGGGCTGAGTGGTTCAGACGATGGAAGCGGTGGTCTTCTGAGCCCAAGTGGGTGAGTTTGATCCCGGTTCAGTCGAATGGTATTTGAATGGTCCCGTGTCCGTAGATGTATCGACATATAAAGAAACTCCTTTGGGGCAAAGCTCTGAAATTTTGGCGTCTCTGCCGAAGACCATAAAACTAGTTAGTATGATTCTACTTCCTCTTTTTCTTATTATTATTTTCCTCGCCTGTACCCACACTGATGGGGTCGCGGGTGCGAACTGCGTCGCACATGTTGATCTGGCCCGGTTTTACTACCGGAGCCCTTTCTGACACAAATCCTATGTGGACGGATGTATTCTCACTATTGCACGTTTCTGTGTTGATTAGTAGAGTGATGTGTTGTGTGAATATGAAGAGGAGAATGCTGGGACAAACACAAACATCCAGTCCCCGAACAATAGGAATTAATTATACACAGATAAAATCCCCGACACGGGAACCGAACCCGGGGCCCTCTGAACCAAAGACACGTTTGCTATTAAGCCACGGTGCCGGAAAATTAATGATAATAATAGTCTGTTAACATTTCCTCGTTCCTTTGTGCGCGGTTTTGATGAAATTCAGTATAAGGTGTGACCATCTCGAGAAGCAATACATTTTTGCAACACTCCAACAAAATACCGAATGTGGCAAAACAAACGACACTGAAAAGATATTCAATTGCATTCGTGCAGTTTGTGCACCATCACCTGCTACACATTGTTCATACAGTTTCTGAACATAATTGATCATGTTGAAGAACATAAAATATGGCGCTATCTTCTCGAGTAATTCGGGAATATTTGTAGGGGGGAGGGGGGATTTTATCTCGAAAACTGCTTATTACAACATGTCCCATATGTAAGTATCTGGGGCCGAAAATCCGGCCAGGAGAGTTTTAATGGAATTCTGTGAGAAATTAGGCTATCTCCTAAGTTTCGTTGCGGAAGCGAAGAGAATCCCCCGCGTGGGGGACTGTAACGCCTGTTGGAGAAGTGCTCCACGATTATCGTTCGTGGTGACGGTTCATGGGCACCCTGTTGTCTCCTTCCGTTGACATAAGACCAATGGCGGCGATTAGGTGTGGGAGCGACCGGAGAGGGGGCGTTTTCCCCAATTTTGTGGAGAAATATTCAATTTTTCTTCCATTTTATCCACCTAAAACTAAGAATTATTTAAAAAAACAATTTATACAAACTCTGTTGTCTTTCCTTTAATTTTTTATATTAAAAATTACTTAGCTGAAATACGTACAAAATGTCTTTCGACGGCAGCTGACCGATTCGTACAGCTCCACAGCAAGTACAGGAGACTCGCATATCAGCGTGTAGATAGTGATGGGCGAATGATAGTTCGAGGAGGCTCGAGCCGGCCCGATACGCTACGTAGGCTAGATAAGGTATCGAACCTGTTCGAACTGTCAGGCGACCCCACACATAGACTATGCGGAGCGCTGACGGACCAGTCGTTGTATTAGACTACTACAATCAATCAATCAATCAATCAATCAATCAATACTGATCTGCATTTAGGGCAGCCGCCCAGGTGGCAGATTCCCTATCTGTTGCTTTCCTAGCCTTTTCCTAAATGATTTCAAAGAAATTGGAAATTTATTGAACATCTCCCTTGGTAAGTTATTCCAATCCCTAACTCCCCTTCCTATAAATGAATATTTGCCCCAGTTTGTCCTCTTGAATTCCAACTTTATCTTCATATTGTGATCTTTCCTACGTTTATAAACGCCATTCAAACTTATTCGTCTACTAATGTCATTCCACGCCATCTCTCCGCTGACAACTCGGAACATACCACTTAGTCGAACAGCTCTTCTTCTTTCTCTCAATTCTTCCCAACCCAAACATTGCAATATTTTTGTAACGCTACTCTTTTGTCGGAAATCACCCAGAACAAATCGAGCTGCTTTTCTTTGGATTTTTTCCAGTTCTTGAATCAGGTAATCCTGGTGAGGGTCCCATACACTGGAACCATACTCTAGTTGGGGTCTTACCAGAGACTTATATGCACTCTCCTTTACATCCTTACTACAACCCCTAAACACCCTCATAACCATGTGCAGAGATCGGTACCCTTTATTTACAATCCCATTTATGTGATTACCCCAATGAAGATCTTTCCTTATATTAACACCTAGATACTTACAATGATCCCCAAAAGGAACTTTCACCCCATCAACGCAGTAATTAAAACTGAGAGGACTTTTCCTATTTGTGAAACTCACAACCTGACTTTTAACCCCGTTTATCAACATACCATTGCCTGCTGTCCATCTCACAACATTTTCGAGGTCACGTTGCAGTTGCTCACAATCTTGTAACTTATTTATCACTCTATAGAGAATAACATCATCCGCAAAAAGCCTTACCTCCGATTCCACTCCTTTACTCATATCATTTATATTTATAAGAAAACATAAAGGTCTAAAGCTTTGCCTACTCTAATTCTCTGAGATCTATTTTCTAGAAATATAGCAACCCATTCAGTCACTCTTTTGTCTAGTCCAATTGCACTCATTTTTGCCAGTAGTCTCCCATGATCCACCCTATCAAATGCTTTAGACAGGTCAATCGCGATACAGTCCATTTAACCTCCAGAATCCAAGATATCTGCTATATCTTGCTGGAATCCTACAAGTTGAGCTTCAGTGGAATAACCATTCCTAAAACCGAATTGCCTTCTATCGAACCAGTTATTAATTTCACAAACATGTCTAATATAATCAGAAAGAATGCCTTCCCAAAGCTTACATACAATGCATGTCAAACTTACTGGCCTGTAATTTTCAGCTTTATGTCTATCACCCTTTCCTTTATAGACCGGGGCTACTATAGCAACTCTCCATTCATCTGGTATAGCTCCTCCGACCAAACAATAATCAAATAAGTACTTCAGATATGGTACTATATCCCAACCCATTGTCTTTAGTATATCCCCTGAAATCTGATCAATTCCAGCCGCTTTTCTAGTTTTCAACTTTTGTATCTTATTGTAAATGTTATTGTTATCATACGTAAATTTTATTACTTCCTTGGCCTTAGTCTCCTCCTCTATCTCGACATCATCCTTGTAACCAACAATCTTTACATACTGCTGACTGAAAACTTCTGCCTTTTGAAGATCATCACATACACACTCCTCTTGTTCATTAATTATTCCTGGAATGTCCTTCTTGGAACCTGTTTCTGCCTTAAAATACCTATACATACCCTTCCATTTTTCACTAAAATTCGTATGACTGCCAATTATGCTTGTCATCATGTTATCCTTAGCTGCCTTCTTTGCTAGATTCAATTTTCTAGTAAGTTCCTTCAATTTCTCCTTACTTCCACAGCCATTTCTAACTCTATTTCTTTCCAGTCTGCACCTCCTTCTTAGTCTCTTTATTTCTCTATTATAATAAGGTGGGTCTTTACCATTCCTTACCACCCTTAATGGTACAAATCTGTTTTCGCATTCTTCAACAATTTCTTTAAACCCATCCCAGAGTCTGTTTACATTTTTATTTACCGTTTTCTACCGATCATAGCTACTTTTTAGAAACTGCCTCATTGCTTCTTTATCAGCCATATGGTACTGCCTAACAGTCCTACTTTTAAGACCTTCCTTTCTATCACATTTATTTTTAACTACCACAAAAACAGCTTCATGATCACTAATACCATCTATTACTTCAGTTTTCCTATAGAGCTCATCTGGTTTTATCAGCACCACATCCAGGATATTTTTCCCTCTGGTTGGTTCCATCACTTTCTGAATCAGCTGTCCTTCCCATATTAACTTATTTGCCATTTGTTGGTCATGCTTCCTGTCGTTCGCATTTCCTTCCCAATTGACATCTGGCAAATTCAGATCTCCCGCTACAATCACATTTCTTTCCATGTCGTTTCCCACATAGCTGACTATCCTATCAAATAGTTCCGAATCCGCGTCAGTGCTACCCTTTCCCGATCTGTACACTCCAAATATATCAAGTTGCCTATTATCTTTAGAAATGAGCCTTACACCTAGAATTTCATGTGTCTCATCTTTAACTTTTTCGTAGCTTACAAATTCTTTTTTCACCAGAATGAACACTCCCCCTCCCACCCTTCCTATCCTATCTCTACGATACACACTCCAGTGCCGTGAGAAAATTTCTGCATCCATTATATCATTTCTCAGCCATGATTCAACTCCTATTACAATATCTGGTAAATATATATCTATTAAATTACTTAATTCTATTCCTTTCCTTACAATACTTCTACAGTTCAACACTAACAATTTTATGTCATCCCTACTTGATTTCCAGTTCCCTGTTCCCTTATCACCGCTCCCTAGGCCATCCCGTTTCCCTGAATGTACCTCCCTATTACCCTTCCAAACAAATTTCCTAACTTACGTACCACTGCGGTTTAAATGAAGGCCATCTGAGCGCAGATCCCTATCTCCTACCCACCCATTAGGATCTAGAAATTTCACTCCCAGTTTCCCACATACCCACTCCATAGTCTCATTTATATCCCCAATCGCCGGCCAGTCAGTATCCCTTCTACACAGTATTCCACTAATAACAATCTCCACTTTCTTAAACTTCTCCCGTGCTGCATTTACCAGATCCCACACATCTCCAACTATGTTGGTACTTATATCTGCTTGCCTTACATTGTTGGTACCAACGTGAAACACTACCACCTTCTCCTTCCCCTCCTCCCTCTCTTCTACTTTCCTCAACATCTGCCTCAACCTAATTCCTGGATAACACTCTACCCTGGTACCCTTTCCTCCACACTCTTTCCCCACGTGTCTAACAATGGAATCCCCCATGACCAGAGCCTCAACCCTACCCACCTCATTTGATCCCCTCCCCTCCTGGTCAGCCCTATCTTTCCTGATAGCTGCAGAAGCTACTTCCTCCTCCCTTTTCTCCTTCCCATGACCCTGTTCCACTAGGTATACTCAAGACAGTATATTTGTGTGTGTGGGGTGGAGAACACAACGTTCTCTGTGAAGGGAAAGAGCATTTGTTTAACAGATTGGTAAAAGCAATTTTATGGTAAGCTATTTATTTCGTTAATATTTAACTCTGCATTTTATATTTTGTCCGCTCTTCAGAAATGCTTTTGTTTATAACTTCGTCGTGTTTTGCAGACTTAATGTGTTAATCATTACTTTCAAGTACCGATAGTTAACATGTATTTCGTATGCTACAAGTTATTATTTTCCCATAAATAATTATTAATAATATATTATACGAACTTGTTATTACTTCAGACAGAACAGACAATGACCGGTACAAAAAGGTAATGGACTTGGGACTACTTTGAAGAGCTTCCACCGAGCTCGATAGCTGCAGTCGCTTAAGTGTGGCCAGTATCCAGTATTCGGGAGATAGTAGTTTCGAACCCCACTGTCGGCAGCCCTGAAAATGGGTTTCCGTGGTTTCCCATTTTCACACCAGGCAAATGCTGTACCTTAATTAAGGCCACGGCCGCTTCCTTCCCACTCCTAGCCCTTTACTGTCCCATCGTCGCCGTAAGACCTATCTGTGTCGGTGCGACGTAAAACAACTAGCAAAAAAAAAAAAAAAAAAAAAAGAGAGCTTCCAGACAAACCAGTAAAATGCACACGATGTGATACAATATTAAGAAAGATAGCAAAAATACATCGACGATGATAAGACACTTAAAAATTCTTAATGTTCGTCCTTCGTCGAATGAAACCATTCCGGATGAGGGGGAGACATCTCCACCTAAAACGACGTCAACGTATGAAGGTAAAATATCCTTAATAGGCTCCTCTTTTTTTTTTTTTTTTTTTTTTTTTTCTTGAATAGCGCAGTGGACTGCCTCTTGCATTAGAATGTCCGCCTGGACAGGGTCTACAAAATTACTCTACTGTTCAGGTATATAGTTTATTCCAATTTTACGTGCATAAGCATTACGTTATGAAACCATCAATTTATTCATTGATTGGCCATTAGTCCGCCTCTATGGTGTAGTGGTTAGTGTGATTAACTGCCACCCCCCGGAGGCCCGGTTTCGATTCCCGGCTCTGCCACGAGGTTTGAAAAGTGGTACGAGGGCTGAAACGGGGTCCACTCAGCCTCGGGAGGTCAACTGAGTAGAGGCGGGTTCGATTCCCATCTCAGCCTTTCTTGAAGTGTTTTTCCGTGGTTTCCCACTTCTCCTCCAGGCAAATCCCGGGATGGTACCTAACTTAAGCCCACGGCCGCTTCCTTCTCTCTTCCTTGTCTAATCTTTCCAATCATCCCATCCCCCACCAAGGCCCCTGTTGAGCATAGCAGGTGAGGCTGCCTGGGCGAGGTACTGGTCATCCTCCCTAGTTGTATCATCCGACCTAAAGTCTCAAGTTCCAGAACACTGCACTTAAGACGATAGAGGTGGGATACCTCGCTGAGTCCGAGGGAAAAACCACCCTGGAGGGTAAATGAACTAAGAAGGAAAATAAATAATAATAATAATAATAATAATAATAATAATAATAATAATAATAATAATATAATAGTAGTAGTAGTAATAATAATAATAATAATAATAATAATAATAATAATAATAATAATAATAATATAATATAATAATAGTAGTAATAATAATAATAATAATAATAATAATAATAATATTGCGGTCAGTATCCAGTATCTGTGTCGGAGCGAGGTAAAAACAAATTGTAAATAATTGTCTAGTTGTTACCAATAAAAGTACACAATAATAATAATATAGATTATTGCCCCGCCCACCATCCCTGATGCGCCTCTGACTTCTGGCCAGGATGTAGTAGTGTCGAGGATAGTAACAAAAGTATGTTCCTGTAACGGTACAAATTACTCGCATATAAATACAAATAATGTTGCTGCAACATTGTAAGAAGAACTTGTTGTGACTCGTCGTCTTTGTACTGTGCATTCAAAGGAAGTTCTGAAGGCAGTCTCAGTATATTCTGGGGATGTGTTTGCAACGAATCGTCGCACATACACAGATTTTGGCTGTCTCTAAATTGATGATACAGTTTGAAGGGATTATACGCTAAAAATATACAGAAGTGCACAGCAAACACAGGACGGGGCGGTATCGCCTTCTTAAGGTTTCTTGCTGATAACAAGCAAGCCGCTAGGTCGCCGCGCTTCCAAAAGCTCGAGTAAAGCTCGAACTTGTTCGAACTGTGACGTCATCTGTTCGAGCAGCTCGACCCGGGCTCAAGCACATCGCTACGTATAGAAGCGCGATTGCACTCTGATGGCACAAAACCTTAGCTGCGCACTATGCTAGTTTCGTACGCGGAGAAGTCCATGTGCTGCAGCATGACAGAGGGGAGGATCTTCCACTTCGCTGGTTGCTACCGTAGTGTTCACATTAGCTCCTGGCAAATACGTTAATGTGACAAGGCTTAATTTCACTCCCAATAGCTCAGTAGTAGTTAACCCCTCCACTATCTTTCTTCCCCTACAATCCCTTTGAAGCTCAGAACTTCGCGCAGGTTTGTACCGTCAGATAGTAATCTCAGTTACAAAGGAAAGCAGAGGTATATTTTTGCCAAAGTCATGGACAATGAGATATAATTCACCCACTTGCCGCGGGCATTCATAACTCTGGCAGTCTCGGACAGTTAATGTGTCTGTATAGCTCTATCTTGTGTGTGTTCAGCTCCATGGCTAAATGGTTACATGCTGGCCTTTGGTCACAGAGGTCCCGTGTTTGATTCCCGGCAGAGTCGGGAATTTTAACCATAATTGGTTAATTCCCCTAGCACGGGGCTGGGTGTATTTGTGTCCTCTTCATCATCATGTCATCCTCATCACGACGCACAGGTCGCCTACGGACGTCAAATCAAAAGACCTGCACCAGGCCTCTCTGGAGGCTACACTCCATTATTATTATTATTATTATTATTATTATTATTATTATTATTATTATTATTATTATTTAGTTTTTGTTTCTTCCTTCGTGTGTAGTCGAATACTAAAGGCTTTTTAGTGTATTATCACACCGTACTTTTGTTTAATTGTAATAAATTGAGTCAAAATATCAGGAAACTATTATTACCATAGTTTACTTTTACTTCTCTGTCGCCAAATTCGCTAGAGAGAATCAGAAACTTACCATACTGTAGCTTTTTTTTTTTTAAATTGTGTTGTCTACCCCCACTATTTCTTGTCTATAAATGTTTAGCGCCTCCCCCCTCCCCTTCCAAATCCCAATCACCGCTACTGCATAAGACTGATTCTGGACGACGGAACTTGTTATCCATAGCTAACGTCGTTGTGTTATTTGGTGCCTGCTTATTCAACATCTCCTTGTACTCTCCTTTAACTTGACGCATTTTTTCGCCCCACTCTGTGTGATCGGAAATAATGTTCCACGATAATAATTGCAGATTTCAACAGCACAACATTAAATTCACAATATGACTAACTATACAATTAATAAATACTTCTTTGCTGGGGAAACATGGATAGCAGATGAGCAATAATTGCAGTATCATTTGTTTCGCCGTATACCGTGCAATTCTTTTAATTTATTCATTTTGTCTTCTCCGTTTACTGGTTCAATAAAAGCAGTCGCTGATGAATGGTCACCCATGGCTCTGTTCGAGTGTGTGTATATAGGGTCGAGTTTCCACTCCATGATTTTTTTTTAATCTATTTTGGAAGTTACTACATACAGCATTCACCATTCTTTGACAGTTGATAAGTGAATCAGTCAATGAAGCGGAATGAACTGATTCCTCGGCAATTCAAGAGAAGTCCTCCACAAACTGACCTGAGGGCTGTGAGTTATTTAACCATCTAATAATAAAAAGTATTATCTAGCGGTTCAGAAATGTAACAAAATAGCGGATGAACGTGACAATGTTAACTGTGACTTTAGCTCAGTTTTACTCCAATGTTGTTTGGAACAGAAATAACGTATCGGCTTCTTATTATAATAGTGGTGATAATTGCTTTAAGAGATAAAATAAGGGTATTTCATTCTTATACTGTCCGGCTTCTTGGGTAAATGGTTAGCTTGCTGGCCTTTGGGCCAACGGGTCCCGGGTTCAATTCCTGGCCGGCTAGGAGGGCCCCATTCTCATAGAAACGCAGGTCAACTATCAGGCGTCAACTCGAAAGACCCGCACAAGTCCTCTTCGGAGACCACGCGGCATTATTATTATTATTATTATTATTATTATTATTATTATTATTATTATTATTATTATTATTATTATTATTATTATTATTATCCTGAGAGTGATGATGTAGTGTGGCCTGCGGAGAGGCTTGGTGCGGTTCTTTTGATTTGACTCCCGTAGGCGACCTGCGCGTCGTAATAAGGATGAAATTATGATGAAGACGGCACACACACCCAGTCCCCGTGCCAGGGGAATTAACCAACTATGCTTAAAATTCCCGACCCTGTCGAGAATCAAAACCGGGACTCCTGTGACCAAAGACCAGCACACTAAACCATTCAGTCATGGATCCGGCCATCTTTATATATAAATAAATAAATAAAAAAGTGAAGATGTTCAACGCCTCATCGAAGAAGGATATCGGATAGAGGAAGTTAAAAGTAGTAATAGGAAATGATTTTATTATGTTTTACAATTTGCTTTGCTTTGCACCGACACAGACAGGTCTTATGGCGACGATGGGATGGGAAAAGCCTACGAGTGGGAAGGAAGCGGCCGTTGCCATAATTAAGGTACAGCTCCAGCATTTGCCTGGTGTGAAAATGCGGAAACCACGGAAAACCTTCTTCAGGGCTGCCGACAGTGGGGTTATGACCCACTATCTCCCGAATGTAAGCTCACAGCAGCGCGCCCCTAACCGCACGGCCAACTCGCCTGATGATAAATTAAAAACTATTTAGTGTTCATCAGCGAGGGAAATTGGTAGTAGTTAGTTAGTAAGAGGGTGCTCGTTTTATCCTGAAGAACGTTGGTTTGATTCTCCGTTAAAAAGTTGAAATATTAGAAACAAGATTTTCCCTTCTCTGGGGAGTCACATGAACGTGAGGATCACTCAGCCTACATCAAAAATGAGTACAAGGTTTATTCCTGGAGGTAAATGTGGCCAGGCATAGTGCTAAACGATTCTATCCCACTCACTGCAGAGGTTACGAGAAATTGAAGCGTTTACCTTCTACTCCTTGAAGGGCCTTCATGGCCGTTATGAAGGACACTCTGCCAGCTAATTATTTAATTTAATTTATTTACATAATACTTTTGTCTTTATTACATAACTCATAACAGTATCAGAAACAATGCAGTGCATACATTTATCAGTACCGAAATTACTGAAAAACATGGAAATAAAAAGAATGAACTAACGTAGTTAAGCGTAAATTACACTAAAAACCGTGGACATTAATGAGTATTTATGACGGAAATCCTTAAAATGAAAGAGACGTACGATACGTTACAATCTCATTATGCTCATATTTCTAAACGTATTACATCACCATGAGTACCGCCATAGTGGTTTAATGTAACTATTTATTAAAATGTAGTGGACACACAATTATTTCTCACTACGGTTATCGTACTGGCATTACTTTTCTTTTTTCTACTTGTTTAACGTCGCACTAATACGTCGAAGGTTTTTGGCAACGGAGGGTTGGAAAAGATCGCGGCCATGCTCTTAATTAAGGTACAGTCTCGTGTAAAAAATGGAAAACCACGGAAAACCATCTTCAGGGCTGCCGACGGTGGGATGTGAACCCCCTTTTTCCCGAATGCAGGCTCACAGTGGGTGGGGCGGTAGAATAACAACCGCGGTATCCCCTGCCTGTCTTATGAGGTGACTAAAAGGGGCCCCAGGGGCTTTTCACTTGGGAGCGTAGGTTGGCGACTACGGAGCCCTTAGATAAGTCCAGTTAGGGTCGCGCAGCTACGATCTTGGTGGTGGTGGTGATGGTGATTATTGTTTCAAAAAGATGTACAGCTGGGCAACCATCCTCAGTTAACACTAATCTAGGGAAAAATGGAATGAGGTCCGACGCTGCGAAAAATGAAGATGTCCGCCATACAAAGGAAAGGGCCACAAAGGGTATGAAAATGAAAAATTCCATAGAATTCGCAACCTTAATACCGTCGGGGTCGAAAACCAACAAGAATTGAACAAGAGAGTTTGGATAGGATAGATTAAAGTAAGTAGCCTGGCACAAGTAAGTGGACGCAATGTCTATTTCTTGCTCTCCGTGGGCACTTATTTATTTGTTCTTTCTGTTGTTGCCTATGTATATATATATATGCTATGTTTTTCTTTGTGTCAAACTCGGTACACTGATTTTCGTCTTACTGTATTTGAGTGTCTGTATTGCGTGAATGAGCACAGGAAAACCGAAACAGTTTCTTTCACTTTCACGCACTTCGTGGTCTTTTTAATTTTCCGGTACCTTCATTCTTCGAATCATTAGATCTTCTTCTTCTTCTTCTTTTGCCTCATGGCTGAGGCGTCGTGACTATCATAATATTCAGCCCTCTAGCCGATGAACCATACTCCGCCATTCTTCCCTATCTAAAGCTTTCAATGTGGTTGCTCTGAGAGAATTCTGTAGGCAGTGGCGGCCCGTGGCCAAATTATCCGGCGGGGCACAACTTATAAAATAATATGGACAGTCAAGTAGATATTTAAGGTATCGGTTGCAAAATATAACAATAATGCGCATGTGAATAAATACACTAACAACTGACTTGTAAATCAGCTTATTCCGTTTACAGTTGGTGCCAGTTAGATATTAACACCAAGGAAAAAGACAGTGAAAGGTGGGGTCAAAGGAAACGAACCCGTGACCTCTCCATTTCCGGTCAAGTGTTATTTCACTGAGCTAAATGGCAGGGGATAAGCTGATCCACATTTCGTTTATAACCTGTTCCCCTACAAGTCAAGTAATAATGAATATACTAACCTTCTCATTTTTAGATGAAGTCTATTCTTCGATCCTTTGCTTGAGCAAATATTTCAATAACTCGCTGGTTGAAGTCGGAAATCGAACGTATGCTACCATTTTACTTTCAATTGAAAGCATCGCCAGGGCCGTTAGTCTGTCTTGGCTCATCGTATTCCTCAAGAAGGTCTTTATTCGATTTAGAGTAGAGAAAAACTTTTTACTTTCCACTGTCGACATCGGGTTTGTAACAATGATGCTCAGTAACCTAACGCATTCATTGAAAGTGTCTTGCATATTGTTGCGCAGGAAAAGTTGCAAAAGCGCCGCAGCACCATCTGCCGCACGCACGTCTACCCTGGAATATAACACTTCAAGTTCGGTCCTGAGCCTGGCTTTGTTCACTTTCGGGTACTTGTTTACGGTTGACGCGGAATTTTTTCCGGAAAGAGAGTACAAAATTCTCCAAAACTTGATACCCGAATAAGGTTGGCAGCTGCTAAATGGCCTATTAGAAACACGGTAACCTCATTTAAGATAACTTATTTTAATAATGAAAACATCTGAAAGCAACTAAATCCCTGCATGAGAGATATGAACGCATTTTTAAATAAACAAGACTAAAATATTATTGGATTTACTGTAGTTACAGAATTGGTGAATTGGTTACACTGATGTTTGTAAAGCGCGGATATTTCTCGTGATCTGTTATTTGCTCTATGCGCATGCGCTGCAGAAGGCCTCAAGGATCTGAGTGCCCAACCAGAAGTACTCCCCGTCGCCCGCTCACCCACACAAGCCCACAGCTGTCATGGACTTTCACCATCTTCAAATACTGTGTTGTAATGCGCAGGCGCGTCGTTTGGGCACAAGACGGTCTAGTGCCCAGAGCTGCACATTTCGCCTGCCACTCGCTTCGCAAGACTCCTGCAGTCATTATTGTCGCACTGACAGCAACAGCTTGTCTCTTTAAATACGAGTACAAAAGGTATCCTCTCTTCGTGCTTAAAGACATGGTTGTTTTAAATACCTACCAAAATCCGTAATCCAGTTTAGAATATAACATTTTGTCGTGATAATATTTGTAGAAATAATTCTGTTGTTCGGCTGTAGCCCAACTAAATTATAAATTATTTCCTGAAATTCTGAGTGCAAAAACTTGACAGGGCACGTGCCCCTGTGCCCCTAAGGGCCCACCGCCACTGTGTAGGGGGCCGTTCACCATGTCAATCTATCGCGTTGGTAGTCGTCCTCGTTGTCTGGTTCCCTGGACTTCGCCCTCAACAATCATATTTTGAAGACTACCATCTCGGCGCATTATATGTCCAAAGTAGCGTACAATCCGCTGAGGGACCTTACAGGATAGACGAACTTTTATCTGAAGTTGGTTCAGGATTGATGTGTTCGTGCGATGAGCTGTCCAAGGAATTGTACTTCCTCTTGAAACATAAACCACCACCATCTTCTGCTTATAACAAATGCAATCAATGTCAGCAGAATATTGCCCACCTATATTTTATACTGATCCACACTACAACGTACAAGAAATACAAGGTGGGAAAAATAAAACTGGCCTGGAAAATATTTATCAGACTGACGCAGAATTAACTCTTGTTAATGAGCAGAACTTCCCATCACAGGAAATGCTGGAAACCGTGATTTCAATGCACCAATCGGTTGCTGTCACATTTCTGCGTTAGCGCATCTCTCGGGTACTTCGCTGTGTCATTACGTGTGAGTGAGAGGAGCAGACGTGTTTAGTGACCAGTTGACTGCAACAGAAAATGGTGCTCACAATAAAACAGCGCGTGTTCATTCTCGAGTATTGTTCGAAGCACGATTCGTGGAAAACCTGTGCGGAACAGTTTGCGCAGGAGTTTAAGACTGGAAATGTATTGGCAAAACCTCCAGTAAATTCTGTAATGCAAAACTTTGTGGCAAAATGGCGTGAAACGTGTTCTGTAGAGAATAAAAACTAAAGAGTTTGAACGTCAGAAAACCTTGCTCAAGTGAAAGGAAGACTGGAACGAAGTCCGACGAAATCCCAACGCTGTTTATCTGCGCAAGTGGGAATTAAGAGATTGTCGCGTCGAAACATTATCAAGAGGACCTGCATCTGTGTTCTTACAAATTTACTGTTGTGCAGATGAACCTTCGCGTGTTGAGTTCTGCCGGCGGTTTCTGTGTGAAGTGGAATCAGGACTTTTGGATCCTCAGTTTTTCATTTCTTCATGAAGCCATTTCCAGCATCTTCTGTGGTGCTCATTAACAAGGGTCAATCCCGCGTCAGTCCAGTTATAAATATTTCCCGGGCCAGTTTCGTTTCTCCCACCCGTTATAAGAGCAAGACGTGAATAACTTTTACCACAAGAGGGAAGCAATCAATCAATCAATACTGATCTGCATTTAGGGCAGTCGCCCAGGTGGCAGATTCCCTATCTGTTGCTTTCCTAGCCTTTTCCTAAAAGATTACAAAGAAATTGGAAATTTATTGAACATCTCCCTTGGTAAGTTATTCCAATCCCTAACTCCCCTTCCTATAAATGAATATTTGCCCCAGTTTGTCCTCTTGAATTCCAACTTTATCTTCATATTGTGATCTTTCCTACTTTTATAAACGCCATTCAAACTTATTCGTCTACTAATGTCATTCCACGCCATCTCTCCGCTGACAGCTCGGAACATACCACTTAGTCGAGCAGCTCTTCTTCTTTCTCCCAATTCTTCCCAACCCAAACATTGCAACATTTTTGTAACGCTACTCTTTTGTCGGAAATCACCCAGAACAAATCGAGCTGCTTTTCTTTGGATTTTTTCCAGTTCTTGAATCAGGTAATCCTGGTGAGGGTCCCATACACTGGAACCATACTCTAGTTGGGGTCTTACCAGAGACTTATATGCACTCTCCTTTACATCCTTACTACAACCCCTAAACACCCTCATAACCATGTGCAGAGATCGGTACCCTTTATTTACAATCCCATTTATGTGATTACCCCAGTGAAGATCTTTCCTTATATTAACACCTAGATACTTACAATGATCCCCAAAAGGAACTTTCACCCCATCAACGCATAAGATAGTATCATTCACGAAGAAGGTAGAACAAGATTACTTTATTTTCATCTATCTCAAGACGTGCAAGAGATATGATTGTATAACATTTGCTAGAAGAGGTGTCATCTCTGAATGTTTAGTGGAATAGACAGATGCATCCATAAAAATGGATCAGAAAGGAAATGAGCGATCAACGATTAGAAACTGAAAGATAGCCTTGTTTTTGAAGCTTTTTTTTCGACGGAGTGTTAACCAAACGATATAAATGAAAGGAAGAAACCTATGGAAGGTAGTTTGGCTCGGTGCACCTTGGTAGCTATACAGGTCTCACGATCTGTGAACTTTCACCGCATATTCATAGAAACTGTGCATTATTACTGGAGCTGTGAGTGAGATCTTCGTATCCAGATTTGAATTTACGTTCCATCGCATTGCGTTTCTGGAGTGTTTACGGAAAGTGGCAGGTACATAACTTCAAGCCAGACAATGGGTATATGTAGTATGTGTTTCGAAGAAGTTAACTGTTTCAAATATCTAAGTCCTTGATAACTTCGAAGAAATAAGTAATTCAAGGCTTGCTGCTGGTAATAGATGTTATTATAGTCTAAATTATATTTTCCCTGGCCGAGGCGGTAAAGGCATATTTGTTTCACCGGAAGAACTTGGGTTCGAATCGCCGTCAGGAAGTCGAAAATTTAAGAAACGAGATTTCCACTTCTGCGGGTGCATATGGTCCTGAGGTTCATTCAGCCTACACCAAAAATGAGTACCAGAATAATTCCGGGAGCAAACGCGGCCGGCCGTAGAGTTAACCACTCTACCCCATAAAGTGTCGGGCTTACGGTTAGTGGAATCCCTTACCTTCCACCCCTTCAAGGGCCTTCATGGCCTGTAGGGAGATGAAAAGAAAAAAATATGTTTTCAATCCAAATCATTGAGCAAAAAATCCGAATTAAGATATATATAAGCCAATAGTTATGTGTGCAGGTAAAACGTGGCCTATGCCAGAAGTGGAATGTCTCGGAAAGGAAGATATTGAGACGCACCTGTGGAGCAGTAGTTAAGAATGGAATTTGGAGAATAAGAACTAATAATGAGCTACGAATTTTGTACGAAGATCAAGACATAGTGGAAGATATTAAAATCAGAGTATGACGATGAGAATGGACGACAACAGGCTTCTGGTAGGAGTGTTGGATATTAAACCTGGAGGAATGAGAAAAGCAAGACCAAGACTGATATGAATGGAGAATGTGGAGCAAGACCTGATAGAGTTGAAAGTACAGGGTAGGAGAAGGTTGGTCGATTATCTTAAAGGAGGCCAAAGCTCTCAGAGTGCCGAAGAGTCAATGAATACGTAAGCAATTAAGTCAGGAAACGATAAATATCAAGAATTCCTGTTATAAATGCCAAAATCCAAACCTGATCTCAAGAGTAATTATCAAAAGTGAAAGTTCCTCCATTTGAGCAATACTTACTATAGCAACTATGCGGGAAGTGAGTTAAAATATCGCTGATGCTTATCTAATGCTCTGAGACACCGAACGCTCAGGAAGTTATTCACCTATAAGATTACGTGACCGTGTTATTTATAGCGTAGATGGGAAAAACTGAGAAGGTGTTTACTTGCACTTTGGTTTCAATCCATTGTTTGTGCTCGAGAATTGTTTACGTGACCTGTGTCGGGGTTAAGTTGACTATATTGTTCCAGTGTTTCCCCACGCCGAGATAAATTCAAGTAGTTTACTCATCGGAAGATGTTCTTCCACAGCCTCTCGTATCAGCACTCCACAAGTTCATTCAAACAAGATGGCCGTTCTTTATGAATTTGAGAGACTCGCGATTCCTTGACATTCCTTCGTAACTAATAAAAACAGAAGAAAAAAGGTGGTTTGGCAGAGTAGCTCAGACGGCAGAGCAGTAACGGCAGTCGCCCCCTACTTTGTAGAGAAAACCTTACATTTCTATTCCATTTTAGCCAGCTGAAACTAGGAATTATTAAAAAAACAGCAATTAGTACAAGCCCTGTTGTCTTATCAGGTAAAATATTTCGTTTCTTCTTTCTTCTTTTGCTACCGTTTTTTCCTACAACTGTGGGGTAGCGGGTGCTAACTGAATAGCACATATGATTTGGCCCTGTTTTACGGCCGCATGCCCTTCCTGATGCCAACCCTATATGGAGGGATGTAATCACTATTGCGTGTTTCTGTGCCCCAGGGGCTCTGAACTTTGGAGCGTGGGTTGGCGACCACGGGGTCCTCAGCTGAGTCCTGGTATTGCTTCCACTTACTTGTGCCAGGCTCCTCACTTTCATCTATCCTATCCGACCTTCCTTGGTCAACTCTTGTTCTTTTCCGACCCCGACGCTATTAGGTTTGCGAGGGCTAGGGAGTCTTTCATTTTCACGCCCTTCGTGGCCCTTGTCTTTCTTTGACCGATACCTTCATTTTTCGAAGTGTCGGAACTCTTCCATATTTTCTCTCTGATTAGTGTTATATAGAGGATGGTTGCCTAGTTGTACTTCCTCTTAAAACAATAATCACCACCACCTGCGTGTTTCTGTGGTGGTTGGTAGTGTGATACGTTGTCTGAATATGAGGGGAAGAGTGATGGGACGGACACACACACCCAGTCCCCGAGCCAGAAGAATTAATCAGAAGCGATTAAAATCCCCGACCCGGCCGGGAATCGAGCCCGGGACCCTCTAAACCGAAGGCCAGTACGCTGACCATTCAGACAACGAGTCGGACCAGACAATTATTTCTTTTAATTTCTTTAATTATTAACAAAATTATTAGTGAAAAGACGCACAAAATATCGTTCGTCACGGCTAATCGATCTACAGCAAGTAGCGGAAACTCGCGCTGCAATGTGTAGAATGTGCTGTGAGGAAGGGTAGCAGGGGTATATTTTTTTACCAAGGTCATGGTATGATTCATTCGCTTGCCGCGCGATTTGTCATTCTGGCAGTCTCTTGAGTGTCTGTTAGGCTCTTAGTGTGTAGTCAAATGCTAAATGATTTTCAATTGTATAATCACGCCGTAAGTATATTTAATTGTAATACATGTGTAATAGTGTTCCTTTGGTGAAACTTTCATTGTATGGTATTGAATCAAAATATCAAGAAACTGTTATTACCGCACTTAAGTTGGTAAACTGTCAACCTTAACCTCTCTGTAGAAATTTGCTCAGAGATCATTCAAAAACTTAAAATTGTGTAGCCTTTTCTTGTTTTTAGTTGTTTTGATGTGTAACCCCCTCCTTCCCTCACAAACGCGGGTACTTTTTGCCGTCTGTAAACCTTTTGCCCCCTCCACCCACTTCTAATTCCCAATCGCCGGTATAGCCCAGACCTGTAGTGTTAAGTGTGGGTAAGAGCTCGAACATCTGGTCGGCGGATGCAGGGTGAGTCTGGACCCACATGTGGTCCAACACCTCTGCACTCCGACCGGTCAACTCAGCAGAAGAGGGATGGCCACGGCTCCATCGTGCTCTACGCCTCTGTATTCGGGAGACGCGGATGGGCTGGTCCCCACCTTCGGCTGTCCCGAGAATGGTTGTTTTCTGTGGTTTTCCGTTCTCCTGCATTAAGGCGAATGCCGAGACAGGTCCTAGCATAGGCCACGGACTCCAACTTCCTCACTTTCTAAGCACCTCTTTCACCATAACAAATCTCCTGGCCTGAGAAACGGCGTCGCCGTCTACAAGGCCCCGCCTCCTCCTTCAGGGAAGGAATGAAAACATGTTAGTAGTAGTCGAACTTCTTGAAACGCGGCATAGATAGGGCGTGATCAGCTATTGTTGATTTGTCTGGCTGGTTGAGACGGATATTATGTTGGCATTCCTTCACATGAGTACCAATGGAACCGGCATGTTTGGCCAATGTATACCTTGCCGCAAGTATAGGAAATTTTGTGTATTTTTATAGTTTACTAGTTGATGTACCCAAGCTTCGCTACGGGATTCTCAGAAAGACTGCCTTAGTGGTTTTCTAACTGAAGTCAACATAGGTCATTACAAAAACGTCAGTAGGAATGTAGCGATTAAAAGCAATTTTATCATATAAAATACTCGATCAAATGAAAAGCCGCATATTTTCTCACTTTTAACGAACAGTACTACGGTGCCGATATAACAGTCCAAAGTCCCAGTGCTGGAATGACCAGGCCGCAGACAGCCGTGAACACCCCTCTGCCGTTGTTTATGTAAGTCAGCACACTGCTCATTCCAATCAGTGCCACAGGGCAGGGCTTGAATAGCTCGAATGCTATGATGAACCAATGTGTTACGTACCAGCAGTATCAGAAAATTTATGAACCACCGGAATGGCATGGTAAAGAAGAAAGTTATCTAATTCCCCGCCGTATTCCCGCCAATTTTCAGGCAGGTGTTATATTCGGTACGATCGGGCGAGTAGGCCGTGCGGTTAGGGACACACAGCTGTGAGCTTGCATCCGGGAAATAGTGGATTCGAACCCCACTGTCGGCAGTCCTGAAGATGGATTTCTGTCGTTTCCCATTTTCACACCAGGCAAATGCAGGGGCTAAATCTTAATCAAAGCCACGGCCGCCTCCTTCCCACTTCCAGCCCATTCCTATCCCATTATCGCCATAAGGACTCTCTGTGTCGGTGCGACGTAAAGCAAATTCAAAAAATACTCGGTACGCAACAGTAATCCCATCTATCAGAAATGAGTGGCAACAGAAGACACAAAGCATATCACAACAAACAATGGTCAATGGCATGTTATTGTTGATCAATTTTATGATGTTTCTATATTGTAGGCCTTCACATTTAGCTTTCTTTCGATTCTGTGATATTAGGGCGTCTTATACAATTATTTATAGCGTAGATTGTAGTTCCTTATTCCCCAACTTTACATATCGATTTTTATTAAATTCTGTTCACACATTTTCTCGTGACTCGGCGCTGATATGGACTTAAGCAACAAAAATCCAAATTCATGAATATCTGTGTTATCATAGCCGGTACGGTAAAATGTATAAGACATAAATGAACGGATATGTAATACTATATAACTTTAGTTATATAATATTTATCGACAGGACCACTAATAACATAAATATTTAAGAATTACATTTCAGGCCTTCCTCTGAACTACCATTTCACCCAGCGTGAATAAAATTATTTAGCGCCATGATTGTAGTGGTCCATTCTCCGACTTTGCATGCCAATTTTCATTGAGATAGGACCATTAATAGCATAAATATTTGAGAATTACATTTTAGGTCTTCCCCTAAACTACCATTTCACTCAGCATGTATGTAATTATTTATAGCTTAGGTTATAGAGACTTGTTCCCCGACTTTGCATACCAATTTTTATTAATAGGACCACTAATAACATAGATATTTGAAAATTAAATTTTAGGCCTTCCCCTAAGCTACCATTTCTATCAGAGTGAGTCAAATTATTTATGGCGTAGATTGTGGCGACTTATTCCCTGACTTTGCATACCGATTTTCATTATCTTTAGCCGTTTTCTAGTGATGCGTGTACATACATACAGACAGACAGAAATTACGGAAAATTAAAAAGTACATTTCCTTGTTACTGTGGACACGACCGATACAGAAATACCATCCTTTTTAAATTCTGAGCAATATACAGACAAAACTATTATTTTATATATATTACTAAGAGTGGTGCAGCCTTTGTAAGGCAGACCCTTTCAACGATGACGAGCACCATCTGTTATAAGTACAATGTACTCTTTAAAAAAATAAGGAAACAAGATCTTGCACGGAGAATCTTTATTTTACAGGCAGATAAAAGAATACACAGTAGTACACATTGCTATTCAACATACTCACTATTCTTATCCAAGTTCTTGTTCCTCTACACCAAGAGGTCCATGTTGGCAAGAAAGAAATCTGCTTCCAATCTCTGAAGCCATGGCATGTCGTTCAGTTGCTTACCACCCTCGTGCTTCATCAACGATCTCGAGAGATGGAAATCACTGGAGGCCTGGTCGGATGGTCATCGCTCAGCCCAGCGCGACAGGGTTTGCCTCTTTTTAGGTGAGATAAAGAGACTAGAGCTGTGTTAGTATGTGTCTTTGTGGGGGGGGGGGGGGGTGCTGTGAGGCTCCGCCCCGCCTCACAGCCCGTGGTGACCTACCTGTTTGGACAAATGACCGACAAGCGAGTACTAACGCAGGAACATAGCCTAGTACAAGAGTACAGAATAACTTGAGGTGCAAAGGCTAGTCTTCTGCCAGCTACTTCCACCCCTCCGTAAAGGAGAAGTTATGAGAAACCTCCCTAAACCCACCAGGCAATCCCATATCTCCTTTCGGCACTGGTTACCCTGTCGCGGTCATACCAAGACATCCCCGGCGCTAGACCACTGCCGCTCAAGAGCCACTGTCACCCCCGGTCCATGGCCGCCTGCAAGGCTTTCAAGGTAGAAAATGGAGAAGATAATAAAATAAAACAGAAATTTTGACGCGCGGTCGAGAGAAAATAAATAAAAAGTAGTCTTGCAAACGACCATGCGGATGGCCAGTAATGCGAAAGCTCTTCCCGAAGGAGCTACTCCACATACCCCCTTCAAATTGCGATATTATTGCAGCCACCCTTATAACATTAAGGACGGACCGCATAGAGAATGTGGTGCCACACCATTGTTGTCACAGCGGTGGTGTGATGAACTTTGTTTTAAGAGAACGTATAACTGGGCAATCATCCTCCGATAACACTAATCAGAGGGTGACCTAATACAGTAATGAACAAGAGTTGACCAAGAGAGGTCGGATGAGACAAATGAAAGTGAGGAGCCTGGCACAAGTAATTGGAAGGAATGCCAGGGATCAGCTGAAGACCCCGTGGTCGCCAACCGACACTCCCAAGTAAAGAATCTCTAAAGCTCCTTTTAGTCGCCTCTTACGACAGGCAGGAGATATCGTGTGTGTTATTCTACAGCCCCGACCCACAAGGCAAATTAAAGCGTTAAACTTAATGACCAGGGGTTTCTGTAGTATATTTATAGCTCCAGAAACTTTATGTCTGGTAGAGGAGAAATAACTGATATGGCGAGCATCACATCCCGTCTAGCATTCAGCTCTGGTTTTCTGGAGGTAATTCTCCCCAATATGAACGTTGTTACTGCTGATTGTTTGACTAGAAACTATATATAATATTATAATAAAAAAATAATATTAAGGAGATTGTCAAGAAAGGTTACAGATTTCTTCACATGGTTATGAGAATATTTAGAGTTTGTAATAAGGATCTAAAGGTGTAATACCGCAGTTAGAGTATGGTTCCAATGTATGGGACCCTCACCCTCACCCTCACCTCACCTGATTGAGGTTAAATGATTTGAATTATTGCCAGGAAAGCAGCAAGATATGTTCAGATTCCACGAATAACTGGAGGTACCTCGGTTAATATGAATACTAGCGTGTTTACGCGAATAATACCCGCATATTTTGTTAAGAAAATTGAAGCACGAAATTGGGGTGCGGGTTTTATTTGAGTCAATGTTGGCATTTTTTTTTTTCAAAATCAGCCTTCCTAAAGATAGGGTGAGGGGATTATTCGTGTAAATACGGTATATAAACAATCGTGTAAAAGTACTGACTTGCATGTGAAGGTGGTGGGTTTGAATTATACATTGTCGTCGAATAAATGTGAGAAAAAAAGTTAAATCATAACCAAATTTGTAGATAATACGATCTCAGGTACAGCACACATCAAGAAAGTATAATTTTCTAACATAAATGTGATATTTTAGCGTCAGTTATCGTTGCTGTAATTATTTTTTAATAACCTGGTGCAGGTCTTTCGTGATGAACGTGTCGCGGTGTAGCGAGAGATGGCAAGGCCAAACAATATTTAAAGCTGCGCTGTGTTACATTCAACACAGTTACGATAACTGCTGCTAGACGCAACAGAATAGTAATGTAAAAACAAACTATTTCGTCGTCATCTGATCTTCTGACCATTTCCGTGCAAAGTGACATTAGGCTAGATCTATATTACTTTACTTTAATTACGAGGACTCTGAGGGCCCCCTGGAAGACCCGGGTCCACCTACATTGCAGGCCCTAAAGTACCGCCCCTGGCGGGATAATATTACATTACTTTTCTCGCTAACCCCAGCGCTTTCTTTTCGTGTTGTATAATATACATAAAACACGTTGTACGTGCATTAAAAGTATGAATATTAAGTACTAGATGTACTAATTAAAAGGAAGTTTCAAAAATATACACATTTAAAGAAGATGCCATCGAGCGAGTTGGGCGTGCGGTTAGGGGTGAGCAGCTGTATGGTTGTATCCGGGAGATAGTGGGTTTGAAGCCCACTCTCGGCAGCCCTGAAAATGGTTTTCTGTGTTTTCCCATTTTACACCAGGCAAACGCTGGGACTGTTCCTTAATTAAGGCCACTGCTGATTCCTTCACGCTCTTAAGCCTTTTCTGTCCCATCGTCGTCATAAGACCTATCGGTGTCGGTGCGACGTAAAGCAAAGCAAATTTTAAAAGATAAGAAAATACCACAATATTGCCTTCAATTGAGAGCTAAAGCTCAATAAAAAACATGCGCGCACACGAACAGTTTTCTTCTTCTTCTTCTTCTTCTTCTTCTTCTTAATCTGTTTACCCTCCAGGGTCAGTTTTTCCCTCGGACTCAGCGAGGGATCCCACCTCTACCGCCTCAAGGGCAGTGTCCTGGAGTTTCTGACTTTGGGTCGGGGGATACAACTGGGGAGAATGGCCAGTACCTCGCCCAGGCGGCCTCACCTGCTATACTGAACAGGGGCCTTGTGGGGGGATGAGAAGATTGGATGGGACAGGCAAGGATGAGGGAAAGGAGCGGCCGTGGCCTTAAGTTAGGTACCATCCCGGCATTTGCCTGGAGGAGAAGTGGAAACAACGGAAAACCACTTCCAGGATGGCTGAGGCTGGAATCGAACCCACCTCTACTCAGTTGACCTCACGAGGCTGAGTGGACCCCGTTCCAGCCCTCGTACCACTTTTCAAATTTCGTAGCAGAGCCGGGAATCGAACCCGGACCTCCGGGGGTGGCACCTAATCACGCTAACCACTACACCACGGAGGGGGCCACGAACAGTTTTAACAGATGAAAAGCTAGATGACATTGGTGCGGATCTTGAACGGTCACCGAATAAATCACAAAATTAGCATAAGTAGGGGTTTCAGTTCTTCTGCACAAAGAGCTACAAAAGCTGTTACAAGTCAAACCGCACAGGTTTACACCTACTGATCCAGCCACAAGAGTGAGATATTGTGAGTGGTATCTTGCATCATTGAATGATCGTTTATTCGACCCACAGCCTGTGTTCTTTTCAGATGAGGCCTGGCTTCATCTTAATGTTCGTGTGAACAGTCATAACTCTCGCTATTGGTGTTTACGAAGTCCCTCATTATGAAGGATGAAACTTCTAGCATTTTGTGTAAGGTAAGATTTCATATAGCCTAAGACTAGCTGATGTACCCGTGCTTCGCTACGGGATTCTCAGAAAGACTGACTTTGTGGTTTTCCTAACTGAAATCAACATAGGTCATTACTAAAACGTGAGTATGAATGTAGCGATTAAAAGCAATGCTATCATATAAAATACTCGATCAAATGGAAAGCCGCACGTTTTATTACTTTTAACGAACAGTGCTGCGGTTAGATGGAGGTGCCACTCTAATAGTCCAAAGTTCCAGAGCTGGGATGACCAGGCCTCAGATTGCCATGAACACTCATCTGCCATTATTCTGCTAAATATGCACACTGTTCATTCCAATCAGTGCCTCAAAAGAGGGGTTGAATAGCCCGAATGCTATGACGATCCAGTGTGTTACGTACCAGTAGTATCAAAAAATTTATAAACCAGGGGAATGGCATGCTAAAGAAGAAAGTTATCTAACTCCCCAGCTACTTCCCATCAATATTCAGGCAGGCTGTTACACTGTACGACTGGGAGAGTTGACCGTGTGGTTAGCGGTGCGCAGCTGTGAGCTTGCATCCGAGAGATAGTGGATTCGAACCCCATTGTCGGCAGCGCTGAAGATGGTATTCCGTTGTTTCCCACTTTCACACCAGTCAAATGCTGGGCCTGTACCTTAATTAAAGCCTAAGGCACTCCTAGCCCTTTCCTATCCCATCGTCGCCATAAAATCTATGTCGGTGCGACGTAAATCAAATAAAAATACTCTGTACGCAGCAGTAATCCTATCTACCGGAGATGAGGGGCAACAAAAGCCACAAAGCACATCACGACAAACAATGGTCAATGTAATGTTATTGTTGATCAACGTTATGAGATTTCTATATTGTAGGCCTTCACATTTAGTTTTCTTTCGACTCTGTGATTTGTAAAATATTTTATACCGTAAACTGTAGTTTCTTATTCTCCGACTTTACATACCGATTTTCATTAAATACTGTTTACCCATTTTCTCGTTACTCGGCGCTGATATGGACTAAATAACAAAAATCCAAATTTATGAATATCTTTGTGATCATAGTCAGTACGGTAACAATGTATAAGACATGAATAATAGGAAATTTAATACTATATAACCTTAGTTATGTAGCATTCATCGATTACACCTCTAATAAGAAATATTTGAGATTTAAATTTTAGGCCATCCCCTAAACTACCATTTCGCTCAGCGTGAATAAAATAATTTACAGCCTAGACTATAGCGACTTATTTCCTGACTTTGCATACCGATTTTCATCAAGATAGGGCTACTAATAACAACAATATTTGAGAATTAAATTTTAGGCATTCCCCTAAAGTACGATTTTTCGCAGCGTGAATACAATTATTGATAGCCAAAATTGTAGCAACTTATTCCCCAACTTTGCATACCCATTTTATTTAGAATACGACCACTAATAATATAAATAGTTGAGAATTCAATTTTAGGCCTTCCCCTAAACTACCATTTCACTCAGCGTGAGCAAAATGATGTATAGCCTAAATTGTAGAGGCTCATCCCCCAACTTCACATACCGATTTTCATTAGACCACTAATAACATAAATAGTTGAGAATTCAATTTTAGGCCTTCCCCTAAACTACCATTTCACTCAGCGTGAGTAAAATGATTTATTGCCTAGATTGTAGAGACTCATCCCCCGACTTCACATACCGATTTCCATTAAATTCTCTTCAACCGTTTTCTCGTGATGCGTGTACATACAGACAGACAGACAGACAGACAGACAGACAGAAATTACGGAAATGTAAAAAGTGCATTTTCTTGTTACTATGGACATGACCGATACAGAAATACCATTATTTTCAAATTCTGAGCAATATACAGACAAAACTCTTATTTTATATATACTATATATATAGGCTACACACGCGTACGCGCGGGTCGTAAGTTGGGCTGAGGCACCTACTGTAGCGTAGAGTTTACCGCGCGAGTTGGCCGTAGCGTTAGGGGCGCAGCTGTGAGCTTGTATCCGCGAGATAGTGGGTTCGAACCCCGCTGTCGGCAGCCCTGAAGGTAGTCTTCCGTGCTTTCCCATTTTTACACCAGGTAAATTCTGGGGCTACACCTTAATTAAGGCCACGGCCACTTCCAACTCCCAGCCCTTTCCCACCTCATCGGCGCCATAAGACCTATCTGTATCGGTGCGACGTAAAGCAAATTGTAAAAAAAAAAAAAAAAAAAAGAACTGCATGTGAGCGAAAATTTTATTTCGGTAGTGATCTCTTATCATTTGCAAACCAAAAGCAGATGATTACATTTTGTTTTCTATTTTGAAAAGGAATTTAATATGAACGAAACGTTTATTTTGGCACTTATTGTTATTACGTGTTCGTTCATCTCTAGTATATACAAATGAATTCCCGCCTGTCTTTCTACTGAATGGCATCACGTCTAAACCGCCAGGGAAAATATAATGAAATTTTACAGAAACATTCTCAGAGGAATCTGTCATATGTCTAACTTTTTATTTCAAGGTATACACATGAAACATGCCTTTGCTGGCAGGACCTAGTGTTTACAGTGCACTATGTCTTCTGGTATGGGCTAGAGCAATTTTCTTACTTTCACTTTCTTACTCACTGGCTTTTACAATATGAAAGTGACTGAGGTATGAGCGATGCTAGTAATAAGATTCCTTGTGCAGCCAGTCCCTGCTGTGAATGGTGTGAAAACGTTGCTCATAGGGTCGGTTGGTGCATGCATTTCAATGGGCTTGGCGGACTGATATGTAATAGCAACTTCTGGCTCGGTGAGGAAATCAACGGGAAACTACCTGTCTTCGTTTCTCTAGTGCGCTTCTTCAGTGATGCCTAGGCCATCAATGACAGCTGATAGCAGAGCTGTTGAGGATCCAACCAGCCTTAGGGCTGAAGACTGAACATTCATATAGACATGGAACAATGTTATTATTTGAGAATTTGTTTCCAAAAATTACGTAACAGCGTACTCCCTGACCAGTTACCATGGTTACGGGAGTACAGCAATGACTTGTTTATTGATATGAAGGCGATAGCCGACATATTGGTAGTCTCTGATATGCCAAGCGCGGTGAAATTTCGTCGGCCTGTGTAGAGGATTCCTTCGGCAGAAATATTGCACAGTAAGTTACGTTTCCTAAATGAGCTCAGACCTCAAACAGGAGAGATATCTGCCATTCCCATGAATTTTACCATGCAAGTTGTAACAACAAAGTACGACCTAACTCTCGCGACAAATTCCTCAGACGTATACTGAGCCCACGAGAGTTGGAGTCTCGCGTTTAGCGCCACTGGTGAGAAAAAGTAGACTAACGCTGCTCGAAAATAGTCTGTTGCTATGGCAACAATAACAGCGATTCCAAATTGTAAGCCATCGCCAAGTGGGTTGGCTTGCTCTCAGTAGTGATGGGGCAATCGAATACAAAATAATCGCTTATTCGATTCTGTCTGTTAGGTCATCAGCCCAGAGGCTGGTTGGATCCTCAAATAGCACCACCAAAGGTTATGCGGTTATCAGGAAACCGCAAAAACCAATGGCAGCACCAAAATGAGGCGTACTAGGCAAGACGAGGAGTGAGGTAGTTTGCCATTGCTTTCCTCACTGGGTCAGAAAGTGCTATTGCAGCACGACTGACCCTATGAGCAACACCTTTCACAAAACTCAGATGCACTAGTCGTGCTCTGAATGCCATTACTCAGCACTACCCATACCCCAGCAGCTTCCATATTGTCACAGCCATGGATGAGACTGGGACTTCGGTGAAAGCTACACTTTACTCTGGCCTGTGCCAAGAGATGGATACAAAAGTACTGTATCCATCAAGAAATGGCAGCAGGCAACTTATTAGATTATATTTCCCATTCGATTATTTTTCGATTATTCAATCGAACGAATGAAGTAATCGAATAGAGAATATTTTTCTATCCGATTATTTTTTAGATTATTCATTCGAAACTCCATTAGAACTAATGAGGCAATCGATTCGCTTATTTCAATCTACTATCGATCCGACACGCTTAAACGGAAAAATTGATTCATGATGCATCCGAATATTCCCTGCGATACAACTGAATGATATTTGAAACTCATTTGATTATTTTATTCGATTATCTATTCGATTATATAAATAATCGGTTGGAAGTTATTCGATAATTAAAAGTATTCGATTATCCCATCACTAGCTGTCAATCACAGAGGATGGTTGCCCAGTTATACGTTCTCTTAAAACAATAATCATCACCACTACCTCTCAGTCACCTTTCGTGATGATATTCGGAGTGGTACTGTGTTAGTTGTTGCTCCTTGATGCATTTATGTGTTAGTTTTGTGAATATTATTTTCGATGTTTATTTTTTTGTAAGTGACTAGTTGTACAGTTCTATTCTGTACTGTAATTGTGCATTTGTTGAGATTATTGTCGGAAACTGATAATTTTGTTCGTGATTATGAAATCTCATATTCTGTCTTGAATGGTGGAATTAGCACGAGGTCAGGAAGGGGTCAAAGTTCATTGAATTGCATTAGGCCTACGTGTTATATCGAACACTCAGCCTGTATAAAAGGGGTGAAATGCCGTAAACGGAGGTAACTATGGCAACTCAGCATACTTCGTAGTTGCTGCTTTCGCCGCTCAAATGTCAGACTTCAACTCCGGTGTGCCCAACTACAGAAGAAGAAAATATGTTATATAGAAAGGGATCAGGAAACTCTTTATTTCAAGGTTAGAACACGTTTTCTACAACTCTACTTAGTTCATTAACCACCGACCGTAGCGGTGTTGAAACACCGGATCCCGTGAGATCTCCGAAGTTAAGCAACATTGGGCATGGTCAATATTTGGATGGGTTGCCACGCGCTGTTGGTGTGGGTAAGGGCATGGAGGAGCAGAAAGGAACTGGCCACCCTACAGCACGTAAACTCCGGCTCAGGCACACCCCTGCGGAGGTTCGGACCTGCCTTCGGGCAGAATACACACTTACCTTTTACTTAGTACATTGATCATGAGCAAAACACAGGAACAAAACGTACCAGCATACAACATGAAACTGTTTCTGCGGTTAGGGTCGCGCAGCTGTGAGCTTACATTCGAGAGATAGTGGGTTCGAATTCCACCTTTGGCAGCCCTGAAAATGGTTTTCCACGGTTTCCCATTTTCACACCAGGAAAATGCTGGAGACGTACCTTAATTAAGGTCACTGTGACCTTCCCATTCCTAGACCTTTCCCACCCTTCAGTCACCGAAAACCTTCCGTGTGTATTGGTGTGACGTTAAACAAGTAGCCAATAAACCCTCTTTCTCACTTTCAGGACATATTCCTCACACGCCCTCAGCAATGATACATGTATAAGACCGCCGTCGCATTGTAACCTGGATGCGCTGATACATCATGTATGACTGTATCAATGCTAACGGAGGGCATTTTGAACATTTCAAGTGGTATGCTGGTGTGTTCTGTTCCCGTCGATTTTCCCAAGATTGTCCGACTCCATGGCTAAATGTTTAGGGTGCTGGCCTTTGGTCACACGGATCCCGAGTTCGATTCCCGGCAGGGTCTGGAATTTTAACGATCATTGGTTAATCTCTCTGGTACGGGGGCTGGGTGGATGTATCGTCTTCATCATCACTTCATCCTCATTAAGTCGCAGGTCGCCTACGGCATCAAATCAGAATACGTGCACCTGGCGAGCCGAACATGTCCTCGGCCACTCCCGGCACTAAAAGCCATACGCCATTTTATTTCCCATGATTAATGTATACGTACTATGTAGAGTTGTAGAAAATGCGTTCTATCATTGAAATAAAGCCCATACGGTATTTTCTTCTTCTACGTGTGAGGATTATATCCTGAAAGTTTGACTTATTCTTACAACCTGTATAATACCTGAACAGTATGCTTAGAATTTATGAAGTTCCATTTGTTTGTCATCATACAATGTATCCACATACTTTGTATACAGGCCAAGTATTTAGTGATCCACGATAACCTAATTTAGTGGTTGCCTGACCCAGTTCCCGGTTCCGTTTCAAGTTTAAGTCATTAAAAGTTCCATAAGTGGGTGTACTCAGTCTAAGCAATATCATAGCGACTATTTAGGTCATGGCTCCAATCACCAATCAACAGCTGTTTATCACCACAATTTTATCGTCTTCGTGTTATCACTTTCATATTATCGCACCTACGTGCACTTGTTTTTATATAAATTCATAAAAATAGCGCACTGAAGCATATTGAATTCTATCCTATCGTCGCCAAACAACTTTTCTGACTTCTCTCTATTACTGCGGATTGTGGCCTCCATGGAGATTGCTTTGTACGTATGTTTCTTCGTTTCCGTTCATGAGCAGACGCAAAGCCTTCGCGAGAGATGTCCTAGTTTGTTTCATGATATACAGGGTTATTCACCTAACATGTTACACGCAAATAACCTCTAAACCATTAAATATATCAGCATTCTGTTTTCATATTCGTAAATGGTACGCAGGGTTTGTAAAATAACGTACTACTTAGTTTCATGGGGTGATTAACAACCGAGATATTGATACTACTCCTCCCGGGCGAGTTGGCCATGCGCGTAGAGGCGCGCGGCTGTGAGCTTGCATCCGGGAGATAGTAGGTTCGAATCCCACTATCGGCAGCCCTGAAGATGGTTTTCCGTGGTTTCCCATTTTACACCAGGCAAATGCTGGGACTGTACCTTAATTAAGGCCACGGCCGCTTCCTTCCAACTCCTAGGCCTTTCCCATCCTATCGTCGCCATAAGACCTATCTGTGTCGGTGCGACGTAAAGCCCCTAGTAAAAAAAAAGATACTATTCCGTATTTTTAAATAGAACGGCACAAATTTATAAAGCTGATTTTAAAGGCCATCTGCGTACAAGTTCAAATATGTAGGCATTTTCAAAATCGGACAATTACTTTTTGAGATATAAGTAAGAACAGCACGCGCTGTTTTGCATGCCGCATCAGACGGCGTGAAGTCGGGCAAAGACATATTGAGGCGCAAGCAGTTTCCTGGGAGTGAGTTCAGCCACAGAATGGGTACCAGGCATGTAAGCACCTCGTACACAGGTGATGAATTTGCAGAGTGTGTATGACAGGCGAACACATGACAGGACAGAAAGGGTTGATGTGTTTAAAACGAATAAAATAAATACTTTGCCTTGAAAAGAACATAACAAAAGCTATAATTGTCACTGGTTTTAGAGTACAGTTCATACTATTCTATGAGTTGAGAAAACACCGGAAAAGCTTCTTCTAGAAGAGCAAATGTTCAGAGCTGATCGTAGTGAGATGGCAGCAACACTATTATTTATGTTTTAGCCGGGCTGAGTGGCTCAGGCGGTTGAGGCGCTGGCCTTCTGATCCCAACTTGGCAGGTTCGATCCTGGCTCAGTCCGGTGGTATTTGAAGGTGCTCAAATACGTTAGCCTCGTGTCGGTATATTTACTGGCACGTAAAAGAACTCCAGCGGGAATAAATTCCGGCACCTCGGCGTCTCCGAAAACCGTAAAAGAGTAGTTAGTGGGACGTAAAACAAATAACATTATTATTATTTATGTTTTATTTTACACGCATTAATCTCCGCAGAGCTCCAGCGCGACTGTAGAAGTGTGCATTCGGGAGAGCGTAGATTCGAATCCTGCCTCGCCCAGCCTGACATTGATTTTCATGGTGTCCCATGTTCAACACCAGGCAAATACCGGATAGGTACCTTTGTGATAGGCTACGGCCGACTTCCTTTCCAAATCCTTCCCATTCCCATCCGCCAGAAAAAACGCTAAACTGAGTGCAGCCTATTACATGTCAAAACAAAACAATACAGCTTTAATCTCCCTTCCCCGTTGTGTGTTCGCCAGTCATACAATAACGTTGCACACCCAGGGTATGTTACGGTACATCACATTATGTTTACAGTACATGCCTGGTATCCGTTCTGTGGCTGGAATCAAGGCCAGGAAGCAGCTTGCGCCTCAATATGTCCTTGCCCAGCTTCACGCCGTCTGATGAGGCATGCAAAACCGCGCATGCTGTTCTTATTTATATCTCAAAAAGTAATTGTCCTATTTTAAAAATACTTACATGTTTGAACTTGTACGTAGATGAACTTTAAATCAGCTGTATAAATTTGTGCCATTCCATTTAAAAATATGAAGTTAGTATCAATATCTCGGTTGTTAATCACCCCATGCGACTAAGTAGCACGTTATTTTAAAAGACCCTGCATACCATTTACGAATATGAAAACAGAATGCTGATATCTTTAATGGTTTAGAAGTTGTTTGCGTGTAACATGTTAGGTGAATAACCCTGTATATAATCGTATGGCCTCAGCTACCGTGTGCAGGCACTTACATTTGACGCCATCTGGCTGTCTGCTCGTCAATTTCGACGTTCTGTTTTAATCTAGGCCCACTAGATGGCAGACCGAGTAAACCGAAACTCTTTTGGGCGTGTATGGCTGAGATTTAATGAATTTTGTAGGGTAAAAACCAAATGTGTCACCAGAGATCTTTTACATGCCGACATCGTACGACATGGAGTGTCGAATGGACTTTTTTCCGCCCTTCAAAAATCCGACCAACTCTGCCGGGTTTGAACCCGGTATCTTGGGATCCGGAGGCCAACACCTACCGCTGATCCACAGAGGCAGCTTGTTTCATGGTGTTCGACCAACATGTACAAGCACGCACGTCTACACCCTTGTCAGACTTGATATGACTTTAAACCACTAGCGGGGGATACTGAAGAGGAAATGGTACTATAAGCCATCGAGTATAACAATGACTTGCGGATGAATAAAGGCCAAGAATAATTGTGTACTCTTAAATGACTGAAGAGTCCAATTTTGGACAGGGTGGTAGAATGCAGTATATTCTGTCTGACGTAAAAGCCGGCTGAAAGGGAAATCCCCGGTGCTCTCATCTTGATCACGTGGTTTGGTGATCACAGGAACCCTAGCTGAGTCAAACGGCTTTAGGCCTCGTCCTTGGTGGTTCTTGCCTCTAAAGATGAATATAATAACGTTTCTTTGAATCTAGAATGGTGCAATTTTAGGTAGAGGCAACAGTTTTTTCCTATTATAGATTGCGGCCTTAGCTATTAGTTTGCATTCAGGAGATAGTAGGATCGAACCCCCACTATCGGCAGCCTTAAGTAAGGCTTTTCGTGATCCCCCATTTTTACACCAAATTCTCGTTCTGTAGGTACCTTAATTTAGGACAAAAATCTTCATTTACATACATCACATTATACTACAAACACGGAACAATAACGAATGGTGGTGGTGGTGATTACTTTTTTTACGAGTTGCTTTACGTTGCAACGACACAGATAGGTCTTATGGCGACGATGGAATGGGGAAGGGCTTGAAATGGGAAGGAAGCGGCCGTGGCCTTAGTTACGGCACAGCCCCAATATTTGCCTCGTTTAAAAATGGGAATCTTTGGAAAACCATCTTCTGGGCTGCCGACAATGGGGCTCGAACTCACTATCTCCCGAATGCAAGCTCACAGCTGCGCGCCCTTAATCGCACAGCCAACTTGCTCTGTTGATTACTGTTTATAGAGGAAGTACAACTAGGCTACCATCCTCTTATAGGCTTAATCACTGAGAAAAATGGAAGACATCCGACACGTCGAAATACGACGGCATCGGCCAAAGAAAGACGGGGACCACAACCTAGCCCTCAGAAACTAACAGCGTCGGGGTCGGAAAAGAACAAGAGTTGACCAAGGGAGGTCGGGTAGGATAGATGAAAGTGTGGAGCTTGGTACAAGTATGCGGAAGCAATGCCGGACTCAGCTAAAGAGCCCCGTGGTCGCCAACCCGCACTCCCAAGTTGAAAGCTCCTGGGGCTCCTTTCAGTCGCCTCTTACGACAGGCATCAGGAAACGCACCCAGCTGAAAAATTACGTTTAATCTGCATATAGTGCCGATAACTTGTATGTGAGAAAACGCCAGGCGAAGAAGAATAAGAAGTGATGTTACTTCTAGAGAAATGCCTGGGCAGTTAATTCCTGTGGATAAAGACTACTGACTGAACATGTGGCTGTGGGGTTTGGGTGACGTAGCTATCAGCGTGCATTCGGAAGGTAGTGGGTTCGAACCCCACTGTCTACAGCCCTGAAGATGATCTCCGTGGTTTCCCATTTTCACACCAGGCAAATGCTGAGGCTGCACCTTAATTAAGGCCACGGCCGCTTCCTCACCACCCCTAGGCTTTTCCCATCCCATCGTCGCTACAAGAGCTATCTGTGTCGGTGCGACGTTAAGCAGATTGTAAAAAAAGTTGGCAATAAGCTGTCGTGTCCGCCTCTGTGGTGTAGTGGTTAGCGTGATTAGCTGCCACCCCCGGAGGCCCGGGTTCGATTCCCGGCTCTGCCACGAAATTTGAAAAATGCTATGAGGGCTGGAACGGGGTCCACTCAGCCTCGGGAGGTCAACTGAGTAGAGGTGGGTTCGATTCCCACCTCAGCCATCCTGGAAGTGGTTTTCCGTGGTTTCCCACTTCTCCTCCAGGCGAATGCCGGGATGGTACCTAACATAAGGCCACGGCCGCTTCCTTCCCTCTTCCTTGCCTATCCCTTCCAATCTTTCCATCCCTCCACAAGACCCCTGTTCAGCATAGCAGGTGAGGCCGCCTGGGCGAGGTACTGGTCATTCTCCCCAGTTGTATCCCCGACCAAGAGTCTGAAGCTCCAGGACACTGCCCTTGAGGCGGTAGAGGTGGGATCCCTCGCTGTGTCCGAGGGAAAAGCCGACCCTGGAGGGTAAACAGATGATGATGAATAAGCTGTCACTATTGTAACGGCAGCAGGGTTTCGGTTGTTTCGTAGACTTACTCATTAAATTTGTTATTCTATACAACTGACCGCGATGTATTCACAACGACAGCTAACCTCCAACTGAGTGCGCGAGTCAACACAGCGCCATCTTATAACAGAGTATGCGTGTGACGTCACATATTTAGCACAATTTTACCTTACATTGAAACGGTATTTCACAAAAACTACGTTTAAGATTTTCAATGCTTTTTTGCAACAGGTAGCCTCCTCTTTTATCTGTCAAGTGAGATATTAAACATAACCGTAACTTAAAAACTCTCGGCGATATACGCGTTCCACGCAAACACTAAAAGCGTCTTAAAATTTTTCTTTCCCTGTACCCCTTGTCGATGAACGTAATTCTACGTTAAAATAATATAAAAATAGAATACTGGACATTCAGTGTTAGTTGCGTTTTTTGTCTGGCGTCCGTTCTAACTACTGGTGATCTTAACAGACATCAGGATGTCGAAAATTTCCCCCTACGAGATCTTTTCTTCTTCACCTTCTTCTGCTTACCTCTAGATACTGTGTTTAACCTTGGTTTCTTATACCATCACTTCTCTCATCATTCCAATGTATACCTGCCTTTCTGATGTCCTAAACCACACTGCCCTTTCATCGTGTTCTGCGAAGCCGCCTAGGACTTCCGCCATCGTTTCTGTATAGGAGCTGAAAACCAACGACTCAAAGTAATAACTTTCAAACACCCTCAAGAAGCTTAAACGGAATCGAATCCACTGTCCTATCACGGACACTTCGAATACAATAGACCACTCTATCCTATGTAGTTCCGAGGCTTAATAAATTAGAAGTCTTTTTTCCTATACCTTGTCGAGGTATGTAAGTCTACGTTAAAATAATATATAGACTACTGGACATCCAGTGTTAGTTGCGTTATATAAAAATAGACTACTGGACATCCAGTGTTAGTTGCGTTATACAAAAATAGACTACTGGATATTCAGTGTTAGTTGCGTTATTTGTTTTACGTCCGTTCTAACTACTGGTGATCTTAACAGACACCAGGATGTCGAAAATTTGCCCGTACGAGATTTCTTCTTCTTCTAAGCTCTAGAGACTGACATATATGTTTTCATCGTTGTTATCTTCAACGTATTTAATGATAATGGACAGATTTATAATTACCGTTTTGGAAATACACAAATATGATAATTGTGATATGCATCCTCGCCGGCTTCGGGGTGTAGTAGGGGTAGCGAACCTGCCTCCTCCCCGGAGGCCCCAAATTCCATTCCCGGCCAGTTCAGGGATTTCTACCTGGATCTGAGAGGTGGTTCGAGGTCTACTCAGCCTACGTGATTACAAATGAGGTGCTATCTGGCGGTGATATGGCTGCCCCGGTCTAGAAAGCCAAGTAGAACGGCCGAGAGGATTTGTCGTGCTGACCACACGATACCTCGTACTGCAGGCCTTCGGGCTGAGCAGCGGTCACTTGGCCCTTCGGGGCTGTTGCGCCATGGGGTTTGATTTGTTTTTTTTCGATATGCATCTTAATATTAAAGCTCGCGCTGCTAAAACATGATAGACCGAGCTCGATAGCTGCAGTCGCTTAAGTGCGGCCAGTATCCAGTAATCGGGAGATCGTGGGTTCGAGCCCCACTGTCGGCAGCCCTGAAGATGGTTTTCCGTGGTTTTCCATTTTCACACCAGGCAAATGCCGGGGCTGTACCTTAATTAAGGCCACGGCCGCTTCCTTCCATTTCCTAGTCCTTTCCTATCCCATCGTCGCCATAAGACATATCTGTGTCGGTGCGACGTAAAGCAAATAGCAAAAAAACATGATAGACTGATAATATTTGGGGTTAATTATCTTCGTATACTGTAGTCCGGCTCCTTTGCTGGAAGGTCAGCGTACTGACCTCCGGTTCAGACGGTCCCGGGTCTGATTCCTGCCCGGATCAGGGGTTTAAACTGCGTACGGTTAATTCGTCTGGCTCAGGAACTGGGTATTTGTGTTCATTCTAATTCGCATCTCTTCTTCTACATACAACACACTACTGTACATAACCAACTACCACAGAAACACGCAATACTGAGTACGTTTCTGTACATAAAGTTGCGTCAGGAAGGGCAACCAGCCGTTAAACTGGTCCAAACCACTCCAAGCTCCTCCAATAAATAGAGAAAATTACATTAGAAAGAAGAAGAAGAAGTATATTATTCTGTCCCTTGACACAACAAATACCACCATGAATTACATCTGTATAACAGTTTAATTTCATTGTCGTCTTCGCGGAGAAATTTGAAGTTTTCTATTTGCAAGTTTAGAACCTCATTAACCAGGACTAACTGGGGATCTAGGTTGTCCGAATTAATGGAAGTCCGGATTAAACAAGAAACTTATTAAATGAGCCAAAGTACATTTTTAAACATTCTGTTCAGTAAAAAAAAAAGCAAGTAGAGTAAAGTATTTTAAATTTAATAAACACAAATATTAATCTATATGATATAATGCAATACAGTATTAGGCCGTACAAAATGCAGAATAACCGGTACAGCACGGAATTAGAAGATGGCAATCAAGGCACATCTGCATTGACCATACTTGACACGCTTACTGGATTGAAGAAAGTGCTTATCGTTTGTTGTCTTTCTTTGAGTTCATTTCTCTAATAATTACCTCACGTGGATGCCTCAGATGTTCGTAATATGCAGATATGTTTTCAACGTTGTTATCTTCAACGTATTTAATGATAATATTTGGCTTCATCCTGTTCATTTCATTCGTTTCAGAGCATTCTGCAGCAATCACACTTTCATGGCTCGTAACTGGGCTTTACACTGTAATTGCATTTATGTATTACTATTAAACGGTTGTCCGGATTAAAGGAAGTCCGAACTAATGGGGTCCGGATTAATGAGGTTCTACTGTATAGCATAATCTACCTGAGGATAAAATATCTGAAGGTTACCTATCATTCGCCCATTCTGTCATAATCTCCTCATCTCAGGAAAATGCATTGTATCTGTAAAGACAAAACCACTTGTCTTGATTGTTGCAGCAGAAATGGCCACGGGGAGCGCTGGGCTCGCGTCATGCGGCCGCCCCAGGCCGGGCCGCTTAGCTCGGTGTGTGCGCTCAGTGACGCTGTAGCAAGAGTCGCGCTGACAGCGGGATCTATGACGAGCGCGCCGAGCCACAGATGACGCACGCTCCTCCGGCTAAGCGGCGGCAAGTAGACGGCGAACTTGAGAATGAGCGCGAAGAAGAATGTAGCCTCCAACCGACGCCTCCGGATGGTGGCTGGGGGTGGGTCGTCGTCTTCGCCTCCTTCATGATACACATTGTCAGTAAGTACAACTTGTCCCTTTTTCCAATATTGTACGACTAAGCAGTGTGCGAAGTCTCTCGGTGCAAGAAAAGAATATTTTCCTTCTCCATGAATGCCCATAGCATTAGAGGATAAGTGGATAATTTGTAGAGTCATTATTTTCCCATGTCTTCAACTTCGAAGCCACATGATAGAACAAACTCATCCTTACGTTGTTTCTGCGTCCTTTATATTATCTCCTGTACATTTTACAGTGTGTGATGTGTCCGTGCCGATTAAAGCCACTTGATATCAAGGAAAAATGTCTGTGAACGACTCTTCGTGAAATATGCTTTCAAAGAATGAAAATCATGCATATTCAGTGAACTGAAATTATTCAAGATTCAAGTGCAACAATATTTTGCAACGTGCTTCACGACAATGCTGATGAAAGGGAGCTATATTATGTAGGTCTATTTGTCTTGGACTCATATATGTGAATTTGTTGTGTTTTTCTCCTTTGAAGTACACAATTACGAAGCGATGTGTATTCCTTGGAAAAATCTAAATGTTCCTACAGTATAAGAACCATTTCACATTTATTTCAGAGTTGTGCAAACTGACAGAAAGTTGTGTGAAATCTCAAATCGAAGAGAAGTACTCTTAATTTATTTTCATTTTAGTAGTAGCAAGTAAATGATTGGAGTTTCATCCAGACCTATTCAAAATGTATTTCTTATATTTTACGCGGTCATTTGTATTTAGGCTGGTTGAATCGCGCCAAGATTTAAGATGCGGAAGTAGCTAAAAGCTTTCCTAATGAAGCGAAGTGCGAATGTGTAAAGGTCACCACGTGCTCGCAAGCGTGCGTAGTATACCACGTGCTACCATGATGCAATGCGGCAGTGAAAACTCAAAAGAATGACAGCTGTCTGCCAAGTGTTCTCCTGTAACAAATAGCCATGACCTTGCGAACCAGCATTTGCAGCATTTACACAGATATCTCAGAGAGGTTTTAAAGTTACGTGTAATTATTGATTAACTGGATGAAATTCGATTCAAATAACGATGTAATATTTGCGTGTGGAAAACTCCAAGTTCGAGAGGAGTTATTTCCTGTTGTGGTTGACAGCTAGTAGTGTACTTTGTTTTATTTGTGAGGAGGTTGTTTACTCTTGTATCACATTAAGATTTGGGATATGAAAGTTATCAATCACTAGCGCTTATATAATACAATTATACCTGATAATCTGGGTGTAATTGGAAATAACTTGGACTAAGATTGTCTAGGAAACAGTAAGGGGCGAGGTATCTGAGAGCACTATTACTGGCTTCTCGCCAAGGAGTCCACGACTCGATTCCCAACCAAGGTATTTATGAATTTTGAAATGAGAAGTCACGTCCCTTTGGTTCGGATTCCACGAAAAACTGGGAGTACCGTGGTTAATATGAATACCATATAAACGATCGCGTAAAAGTACTGACTTGCATGTGAGGGTGGTGGCTTTTCGAAGATTGCTGGGTTTTTCACGTCACACCGACGCATATCTTATGATGATAATGGGATAAGGCAGAGCTAGGATTAGGAATGAATCGACCGTGGCCTTAATTAAAGTACAGCTCCAGTAATTTCCTAGTGTGAAAATGGGAACCACGGAAACCCATCTTAAGAACTGCCAATAGTTGGGGTTCGAATCCCGAATAGGGTACAAGCTACCGGTTACGTGATCCAATGATCCAAACCGCGTAGCAATCTAGCTCGATTTCATGAAATGAAATTATTCGTTAGAGAAAAAGAACAACCATGAAAGGCGCGAGAACGAAATACAAGTCCGGGTTCTTAACGGAGTCCGGTGAAACAGGAGTTGATCAACGGAGGTTGCGTAAGAAAGACAAAAAAGAAAGGCCTGGTATATGTAAGAGAAATATTGACCTAACCACCTAGGAGCGTCATGGTCAACACTTTGCAAGTAAAAGATGTTATCCCATTGGAATATCTTGACTTATATGATATAGACTATTCTATCACAATATTCGGCTGGAAACAAATGGAAAACTATGAAAGTTCACTTCTAAGGCAACCAATGAGATTACATTGATAATGGACGCCACCAATGCGGGTGAAATTAAAATAATAATACTAATAATAATAATAATAATAATAATAATAATAATAATAATAATAATAATAATAATAATAATAATAATAATAGGGCCAGGCTGAGGAGCTCAGACGGTTGAAACGCTGCCCTTCTGACCCCAACTTGGCACGTTCGATCCTGGCTCAATCCGGTGGTATTTGAAGGTGCTGCTCAGATACGTCAGCCTCGTGTCAATAGATTTACTGGTACGTAAAAGAACTCATGCGGGGCTGAATTCCGGCACCTTGTGGCGTCTCCCAAAACCTTAAAAGTAGTTAGTGGGACTTAAAGCAAATAATTTTATTATTATTATTATTATTATTATTATTATTATTATTATTATTATTATTATTATTAATTGAAACCTTCATAGAATGAATAACAATGAGCTAACAAAGAGGATTTTTATTACACCTCCAAATTTAAAAAGAACACCATATGCTGGCTGAGAGAAACAAGATGGGATCTGCAAAGTCTGAAGGTCACAGATGATGACATAACTAACAGAGACGAATTCCGCCGACAAATCACTTATACAGAATTTTCGATTCTGCAAGTCCAATGTCAAACTAAGGGAGTAATGTCAGAGAAACAGAGACAGGCAGAGAAGTTTCGCTTCCGCAAAGAAAGGAAGGAAAAATGTACCGTAGTCTTAGATTCTAAGCGATCTTTAATTGGCCGAACTAATAATAAAATAATATTAATGTTGATTTTACCTTCCACCAACCCTTCACGATGATTGGAGACCGCAAGGTACAATAATGTTGGTCTGATGAAGTTATTTAACATAATCTGACGGGCATTATTTACTACAGATACAGCTCGCCACCGACAGCTTACAAGGCCACCGTTCTACCGTCCGAATCACTCAGCCTGGCAATAATAATAATAATAATAATAATAATAATAATAATAATAATAATAATAATAATAATAATAATAATAATAATAATAATAATAATAATAATAATACGCGGCGAGTTGGCCGTGCGGTTAGGAGCGCGCGGCTGTGAGCTTGCATCCGGGGGATAGTGGGTTCAAATCCCACTGTCGGTAGCCCTGAAGATGGTTTTCCGTGGTTTCCCATTTTCACACCAGACAAATGCGGGAGCTGTACCTTAATTAAGTCCACGGCCGCTTCCTTCCAACTCCTAGGCCTTTCCTAACTCATCGTCGCCGTAAGACCTATCTGTGCCGGTGCGTTGTAAAGCCACTAGCAATAATAGTAATAATAATAATAATAATAATAATAATAATAATAATGATAATCGTATGGCCTGGGTACTATGTGTAGGACACCAAATTTGTTACCAGCGATCTTTTCCATACCGACATCGTACAACATGGATTGTCGAATGGAGTTTATTCCGCTCTTCAAAAGTCCGATTAGCTCTTCCGGGTTTGAACCCGCGATCTTTGGATACGGAGACCGGCACTCTATCACTGATCTTCAGAGGGAGCTCATTTGAGAAATTAAAATGTAGTACTGAACTTGGAGGAAATGTTGCTGTGTGCTTCCAAACTCGCACCCCACTGCTTCACCAAGCGTCAGATACCATCCGTAAAGAAGGATCCTGTTTACGGCGTGAACCATTACAGCACGGTAGCTTTGGGTTCACCGTTATGAAAGAATTATCCCTTCAGAAATGTAGTTAGAGGAACGAACAAGTGGAAGGTCAGAAGTAGAGGGTGGGTGGTCAAGAACCTCCCAGCGTTTCTTCGCTGGCCTATGTGTCACAGGGGTCCAGGGTTCGATTCCCCGCAGGGTCGGGAATTTTAACGATAATTAGTCAATTCTGCTGGCACGGGGACTGGGTATATGTGTTGTCTTCATCATCATTTCATCCTCATCACGGCGCGCAGGTCGCCAACTGGCGTCAATTCAAAATACTCTGGCAAGATGAACTTGTCCTCGGACACTCCCGGCATTAAAACCCATACGCCATTTCATTTCAGCATGCGGGCGCACGTTGTCGTGAAGAATGATTATACAATCCGCCTGACAGTCTTCCACTGTCAATAATTGAAGCACGGCACATGATTCACTTTTGACAGATCTAGAATCGCTGTCACATTTGCTCACAGCTAACAGAGTCAAACGACGGACGCTACCTGCCAAATCCTTTTGGAGAATGATTGTATACAGTCTTTCGACAGCTTACTGATGCGTGCACAGTGGGGCGAGTTGTTGGACTAGGGCAAGTTTAATTTAATCCCACCTCTGAAAGTCTGCATACTGTATTTAAATTCTAGCATATTTTATGGAAGATTTGTAATAGGAGGGTTGAAACAGCACACACACAGTCATATGTACCTATTACTCCATCTGAATATAAACAAGAGTGAAGTTAAAATGTTGGAGGTAAAATTCCGATAGCGAATTTTAGTAGTGAAGTTGGCAACACTCGTTTCCAGAGAATCCGGGTCTTGTTAGCATCTGATATAGAATTTGCATAGTGTCATCGAGGTTAAGGTCATCAGAGTGCTATCTCCAGTATGTGAGCTGCTAAAGTTCGCTATCATTTCCAAGCAGTAAATCATCATGTAATAATTTCTTTTCCTGACAGATGTCTCTTGTTATCTCTGTATTATATTTATAGTTTTTTGTGAACTTCACATTTGACTTTTGCAACTCTTACGATATGAATTGATGTCAATCGGTAAGGAGTAATGCCGGCAGGCGTACAGTAGCGCAAGGGAACTGGTCGATGCGCCTGGAACCGGTTCGAATTCGGTTACGGATAGGAGTTTAATTGCCGTCGTCAGTAAGGAATTTATTTCATTATTATCCGGAGCCGAGTTCTGCATTTGAGAAATGAGTGGGTTCAAATCCCACCGTTGACTGTTCTAGGAATGGTTTTCTGTGGTTTCCCAGTTTCACTTCCAGGCAACTTCCGGGAGAGTGGTGCTGTGACAATTCCTTTTCACAGGCCACAACCGATTCCTTCGACCTCCTTACCTTACCCAGTTTCATTCACCATCATTCATTTCACCTTCATTAGTTCATCAGCTCAGAGCCTTCGTGGCTCACGCGGCAGCACGCCGGCTTCTCACCGCTAGGTTCCGTGGTTCAAATCCCGGTCACTCCATGTGAGGTTTGTGTTGGACAAAGCGGAAGCGGGACAAGTTTCTTTCCGGGTACTCCGGTTTTCCCTGTAATCTTTCATTCCAGCAACACTCTCCACTATCATTTCATTTCATCTGTCAGTCATTAATCATTGCCCCAGAGGAGTGAGACAGGCCTCGGCAGCCGGCACAATTCCTATCCTCGCCGCAAGATTGCAGCTTCATTCATTCCATCCCTGACCCCGTCACTGACTGGAAAACAGGTTGTAGGTTTTCATCATAGTTCCTCAGCTCAGTGTTGCCAGGTCTCCTGAAATTTCAGCAGAACTTCCAATTTTGTTGCAACACACCAGAAAACCCGGAAAAACAAAAAAATCTCCCGAAATTTCTTCCAATCCAAATTTATGAAAACGAAGTAATAATCATAACTGTTACATAATATATTTGTGCTGAAAAACTCTTTTCTCGTCTCACTGTGTAGCGTTTTATCGATAACATTCGTTACGTACTTTCCCGCACTCATTTTAGGCTCGAATTGCGGATTCTCTTCCCTCTTATTGAACTCAAAACTCACGCCTGACTGCATCATTCGAAGGGAAATCCCCGACCCGCATATAATCAGATCAGGATGTTAAGTGAGTGAGTCCAGTCAGTCGATCAGACCATTTCTAGCTGCGTATTGAAAATTATATTCAGGATCTTGACACCGAGTGGCGGATATTAAGAAATACGGAGGTGAATGTTGACTGTACAAATACAATAGAATTCTGGAATGCAGTATATAAGGTAAAAAAGGGAGATGGATCCCAAATAGTTCCTAAGCTATCAATCCTGATGTTGTCACTCTTGTGTTTGCCCCATTCATCTGCCAGTGTTGAAAGGATTTTTTCTTCTATCGATCGAATAAAAACAAAAACCAGAAATACACTGAGCACTCAAACGATCTCCGGACTTCTGTATTCAAAAAGGAATACAAAATCTGTATCTTGCTATGACTTCAAAATTGGCACACGTTTTCTACGTCTGATGAATAGAGTCACCTACAGTGAGAGCTGGGAGAAAGTAGAATAAGAAGAAGCATAAGCGTAGATTGGCCAGACAATAAGGATGAGTGAAATTGTATATTTTTCTCATAACAACTTCACATGACTATAGCATTCTTTAATTTAGTTTTATGATACAATTTCAGTCCTCGAGAATCTACTAAAATTTTCATTAAAACTCCTGATTTTTTTACGTACAATCTACCGATATTTTATTTATAGACCTGGCAAAACTGCCTCAGGTGAAGCTGACGTCACGAAGGGCATTCTGCCTTACAAATGAAAATCTACAACCTGTTTTCCAGTCATTGATCGGGTCAGGGATGGAATGAATGAAGCCCCACTTCGCGGCGAGGATAGGAATTGTGCCGGCTGCCGAGACCTGTCGCACTCCTCTGGGATAATGATTAATGACTGACAGTTGAAATGAAATGATAATGGAGAGTGTTGCTGGAATGAAGGATGACAGGAAAACCGGAATACCCAGAGAAAAACCTGTCCCGCCTCCGCTTTATCCAGCACAAATCTCACATGGAGTGACCGGGATTTGAACCACAGAATCTAGTGGTGAGAGGCCGACGCGCTGCCGCCTGAGCCACCGACGCTTCGCACTCGTACATACATTCTTTAAGATAAAACTTCGCACACATGTTGATATAAGCTTTGTACAAGGTCAATGTCAATGTCGACTTCTAGGCTTAATGCTTTTTTCATAAGCATATGGATCACATGTGGAGTGTACGCACTTAGCAGACATGAAAGAACCTACTCCACTTTGATACTACCGTACTGCTTCTGTAGTTGCGGCCTTCTCGAAGTTCAGTGCAGGACTGTGTCACGAGATCTCTGTGACGACACAGCTGTTATATATTTCCGGTGTTAAGACCAGGGTCGCTACCTTCACTTTCATATATCTCGTCGATCTTTTTTTAAATTATTTTTTTTAATTTTTTTTTACAAAACGATCTTCAGAATTCCGTGCGAAGGAAAATGAAAGTTAGGTCTGGAAATACAAATCTGACCGAGCTCGATAGCTGCAGTCGCTTAAGTGCGGCCAATATCCAGTATTCTGGAGATAGTGGATTCGAACCCCACTGTCGGCAGCCCTGAAGATGGTTTTCCGTGTTTTCCCATTTTCACACCAGGCAAATGCTGGGACTGTACCTTCATTAAGGCCATGGCTGCTTCCTTCCCACTCCTAGCCGTTTCCTATCCCATCGTCGCCATAAGACATACCTGGTGCGACGTAAAGCAAATTGCAAAAAAAAAAAAAAAAAAAAAAAAAGACAAATCTGGACCTCGAATATAACAAAATGATAATTTAAAATACTAGACAAGGGAGGAAGTATTATATGCTTGATACCTTTAATTTCGGACAACTTCATCTTTTCCGAGTGTGGTAGAATACGTCCACGTTATTCCCTGTTTTCCATAAGAAAAGGGACCGAAAGGGGAACCCCCAAGGTCTCTCCACTTGGGAAAATGGGTTGACACATATGAGACCCCAAACTGGACTTGACATTGTTTCAGGCTCCGCACTTTCAACATTTCTATTCGTCTCCCTTCGTAACCTCTTATTTTCTTCCGACCTCCGCGTGATAAGGTTTCCGAGGCCTAGGGAGCCTTTCTATTTCACGCCTCTCATGGATCTTCTCTTTCTTTTGCCGATACCTTCATTCTTCGAAGGATCAGACCCTTTCAGTTTTCTTTCTGTTTATAGTTACGGAGGGAGGGTTGCCTAGTTGGTCTTCCCCTTAAGACAATAATCACCACTATCACCTCAGCATACGGGTTAAATAATAATTTTCTTAATACAAACAAGTCATTATCCTTGTCTTTGCTGGAATACAGTGTTCACGGTGCACTATGTCTATGTAAAGCAAAGTAAACCAAAGCAGAGTCGTCTCCGTACAGGCCATGAAGGCCGTTGGAGGGGTGGAAGGTAAAGGCTTCCACTAACCGTAACCTCGGCACTTGATGGGGTAGAGTGGTTAGCTCTACGCCCGGCCGCCTTTGCCCCCAGGAATTAACCTGGTACTCATTTTTGGTGTATGCTGAGTGAACCTCAGGGCCATGTGCACCTCCGGAAGTGGAAATCTCGTTTCTTAAATTTTATGACTTCCTGACGGGGATTCGAACCCACGTCCTTCCGGCCTAACCGAGCACCTCTCTACCGCCTCGGCTAGGCAGCCCCTACTATATCTATGGGCTAGAAGAAATTTGTTTCTTTTATTGACCTGTCAGTCTCATCCTTGGCTTTGAGACGATATGAAAGTATGAGCGATGCTATAATAGTAATGCCATTCTTTATGCAGCCAGTCCCTGTTATGAATGGTGTGAAAATGTTGCTCATAGAGTCGGTTTGTGCAGGCATTTCAGTGGGCTTGGCAGACTGAGATGCAATAGCAACTTATACCTCAGTGAGAAAACCAACAGGAAACGACCTTACTCCTTATTTCCCCAGTACGTCTCTTCAGGAATGCCTGGGCCACTTATGACGGAGATGTTGAGGTTCTCACCAGCCTCCGGACTGAGCACTCAACTACATACATTATCCTGTAATAATAATTATTAATATTTAAATAATATAAAATTATTAATCCAATATCAATAAGGTTATTATTATTCTTGATTCGTTATGCCCAAATAAGAGCGCGTTTGAACTTATTAGCAAGTTTTGTCTTTTCTTCTTCTATTCCCCATATCTCTTCATCCTCTCGCTGTGTTCCTTTTCACGTTGTTCAGTCCATTCTGTATTTAGTCGAGTGGGCTTGACGGAAAAATTGTGCTTGTGAATTAAGGTTCTGAATTTTATTCTATGGTTTCTTCATTAATGCCAATTTCATTTAGATCTTCATTGATTTCTTTTAGCCAGTTATTGTGAATTTTCATTGATAAGGCGAACTTTAATATTATTATTATCTTCGCCATCATCATCATCATCATCATCATCGTCGTTTTCCTCTGTGGATCAGTGACAAAGTGTCGGCCTGTAGATCCTGAGATCGTAGTTTCAAACCTGGTAGAGATATTCGGATAATTGAAGGTTAGAGAAAAATCGAAATCGGCATGTAAGAGATCTCTGGTGAAACATTTGGTGTTTACCAGACAAAATTAAAATCTCAGCCATAGATCAGTTTATGCCATCTCTTGGAGAAAAAACGAAACGTCTAAACTGACATGATGGCAGCCTGTGTGGTGTCAAATGGAAATGTCTGCAGCACTGGAGGTGAAATATTTCATTTTACCCTTCTTCTTCTTCTTGTTTTCGAATGGGTCTACTATGGACCACGTTAAGCATCATTCATTTACGGTTCTTCCTCTTTCGATCGGCCCAGTACTTCTTCATCCTTTCGGAGTGGGCTTCTTTACGTTCTCGTGACCAGTTGTTGCCGGTCCGTTTTTTGCTACTTTGATCTTGGACCTTAATTTTGTTGATGATTTTTCTGTATTCCTGTCTGTTGTATACTACCTGCTGTGATATATTATTTTCCTCGATATCCTCCTTGACCCCTTTAAGCCAGCTAGTTTGTGTCTTCCTGTTCTCCATGTATTCCAGAATTCGCTTGGCTGTTCTCTCTGGTGGCATTCTTTTAATGTGTCCGTAGAAGCAGAGTCTTCTCTTCTTGAAGGATGTTGTAATTTTTTCGGTCCTTTTGTATAGTTCCTCATTTGGTCGCAGTCTAAATTCTTGACCCACTTTCCTGGGCCCTAGTATCTTCCTCAAGATCTTCCTTTCTGTCTTTTCAATGTTTTCTAGTAAGCCCTTCCTGTTCAGTGGAATACATTCGATCGCATGTAGACTTTACCCTTCAGGATAATAAACTCGCTGTTTTGACTCCTTAAAGTTGTAACGCCAACTGGATCTTGGTCACAGAACATTTCACCAAGATCTGGTAGTGCTATGATAATACGGATTGTCATTTCACTTGGCTCTGAGAAGCAGAATTCAGTTCAGCTGCATTGCTGTTTCGTTCTGGGTGTGCAAAATATCACAGATTGACCTGGCTGGAGTCCGCTGGAGCAGCTAGAATGTGTACCGTAGAGCGAATAAATTATTGCAAACCCCCGCAGCAAATCCACACATATGTAGCCGTTAAAACAATGACAATCGCACGTGGTTACGCTCGATAAAGAAGCGCACGCGTCATACCTTGGAGCATTATCTACCACCATTGAACCACATCCCACCACAATTCCAACCGCATATTTGAGATACAAGACAACATGTACTGTGCGAAAAGTTCCCACGTCATTAATTCGTATTAACTTCTGTAGTCGTGTCTCGTAATAGACAAACCCCAGGAATCTAGGAAGATGAAGTGTTTGTTCGTGGAGAATTGTGATACAATAATGATAGTATTATTTGTTTTACATCCTTTGTTTTTTGGAGCCACCGAGATGGCGGAATTATGTCTCTCAGAGGTTCTTTTCCGCGGTGGTAAATGTACTGACACGAGGCTGACGTATTTGAGCATCTTGAGCCGGGATCGAACTCACCAACTTGGGCTCCGAATGCCAGCGCTCTACTGCCAGAGTTACTTAGCCTGGTGACATTCGCGGACAATATTTTTACCCAGGCATTATCACAATCCACGGCAGATTTAATTTGGATCCCCCAAAGTCTTAGCGTGTCGTTGCGACCACGTGTTCACACCTGAGTTTGTAATTGCTTGCGATTATCTCAGTCCAGTTCCTTTTGTTTCTATATCTTTCTGTTTGGCATCGCTTAGTCAACTCTTCGTCTCTACCGACTTCGACGGTATTACCTTTATAAGGCCCACCTTTCAAAACCTTTCCCTGTTTCCTTTCTGTTTGGTATCCCCTGTGGGGGGGTTGGCTGCATGGTATACATGGTGTTTGAGAGATAACTAAAAACACCTTACAGAAGATAAGGACGGATGTCCGCAATTCATAAAATATGATTTTAAAAAATAGCGAATGGTCTGAGTTCAGCCAGTACTCTTCTTAGATGATTTGCAGTATCCAGTATTCCGGAGATAGTGGATTCGAACCCCACTGTCGAGAGCCCTGAATATGGTTTTCCGTGGTTTCCCATTTTCACACCAGGCAAATGCTGGGGCTGTACCATAACTAACGCCACGGTCGCTTCCTTCCCATTCCTAGCCCTTTCCTGTCCCATTGCCACCATAACACCTATCTGTGTCGGTGCGACTTAAGACAACTTGTAAAAAAAACGTTGATTTGCAAAACGTGAAGGATCAACTGAAGTGGAAGAACTAGGCGAAGAAGCAACCTTTTTTCAAGGGAAGCGTGGCTTTTAGATCTTCCGAGGAAGGGGCTTGAAGTTGAGTGTGATATTTGTGAGGTAGTTAGTAGTTTCGTTACCCCTCGGCTTATACCACTCGCCGTACCATGCTTCAGGCAGTATGCGTGCTTAGTGTGTAAGAAACAATTCTAAGTACACCACTGCACTACAGCTGTACACATCACTTCACTGAGGTTTCAGAACCTATTCTGCAAGCGTAATTTGCAAGAGGCAATATTCTAAGTTCATCATTTGCACTGCAGCTTCTGGTAGTAATAATGATGTTATTGTTTTTACGTCCCACTGACTATTTTTGATGGTTTTCGGAGACGTCAGCTTCAGGTAGTATACATGCGTAAGTTGTATGAAAATATAATAAATACTACCTGAGTTACAAAAGTCAAATTTTCAATTTCGTTTCTTTTAATATTTTTAATGGGACAATGTTCTGACCTCATATTTATTCAGGGCGCTGCCAATAAATAGTAGAAAAAATAGTTGTACTTAACTCCCAAACAGACTGTGAACTAATTGCAGTGTAGCTCTACATCAATTTTTATTTTTTTTCTGTACATTTCAAATTTTCGGTTCATTTTTTATTAATCTCGGATTGGGTGTACAAAATTCGGAAGTACGTTGAGATCAATATTTGCCTATCTGTTCGTCCGGCTCCGCGGTGTAGGAGGCAACGCGTTCGCCTGTAACTAGGCGGCCCCGGGTTCGATTCCCGGCCGGGTCAGGGATTTTTAGTTTGTGATGTCCTTCATCTTCCTTTCCTCACACAAAACATTTCACTCTACTGCCATTCCAATTACACGCACGTTCATACAATATGGTGCCAGTAGGGGCAAAAGATCTACATGGGTCGACGCCCCGAACAAATAGCATTTTTTAAAAACCTCTGTTCGGTACCTGAACAGGAAAGACTGGGAAATGGCTTGACAGAATTTCTCGAAACACGGGATATAAATTTAGGGACAATGGATCTGAGCGCTAGGACAGTGGTTCTCAAATTGTGGTACGCATACCCCCAGGGGTACACCTGAGACTTTAAGTGCGGTAAGCGAACAGCTTTCTGTGGAAAAGTTATGAAAAATTCAAATATGGAAATAAATGAGCATTTAAATATATATGTGTGTGGAGCCACGCTTCGCTTGAAAGTTCCAACTGGACTACGACACATCAGAAAACTCTGTCACAACATTCACGCACAACCGTCCCATTGAAAATTTTATGGTTTGTAATGTCTGAATTTCAAAAATAATATCGAAAAATGTTCATCGGTTTTTTATTAATTTGACATTCACGCTAAAATCTAGCATTTCTTTTAACTTTCAGACAAATATGGTATTTTCACCGGGTTGAGTGGCTCAGGCGGTTGAGGCAGTGGTCTTCTGACCCCCAACTTGGCAGGTTCGATCATGGCTTAGTCCGGTAGTATTTGAAGGTGTTCAAGTACGGCCGCCTCGTGTTGGTAGATTTATTGGCACGTAAAAGAACTCCTTCGGGACCAAATTCCGGCACCCCAGCGTCTCCGAAAACTATTTAAATGTTTAGTGGAACGTAAATTCATTTTATTAATATTATTATTACTTTACTATCATTGTGTTATTCTTGATACGGACAGAGTCTTAAAATTCCCGTGATATGATAAAAATGTAGATCCTTCGTGGCTCAGGCGGCAGCGCTTCGGCCTCTCACCGCTGGGTTCCGTAGTCCAAATCCCGGTCACTCCATGTGAGATTTGTGCTGGACAAAGTGGAGGCAGGACAGTTTTTCTCTGGGTACTTCGGTTTTTCTTGTCATATTTCATTCCAGCAACACTCTCCAATATCATTTCATTTCATCTGTCATTCATTAATCGTTGCCCCGGAGGGGTGCAACAGGATTCGGCAGCCGGCACAATTTCTATCTTCGCCGCTAGAAGGGGCTTCATTCATTCCATTCCTGACCCGGTCGAATGACTGGAAACAGGCTGTGGATTTTCATTTTTATGATAAAAATTTATTTTTAGCTTCACAATCGGGTCTAATGTGTGATGAGTATTTAAGAGAATGGTTTATAATCAATTAAAACTCCTCATTAATTAGCCAGGTACTCATATTCCTTAAACCTATCATTTAAGGATTTTTTCGGGGAGGGTCACTGAAATTTTAGCCATGAGTGAGTGTGTACAAACTCATAATAGTTTGGGAACCTCTGCACTAGGATATATACAGTCAAATCACATTATTATAACCACCTGCCAGTATCCAGAGAAACCGGCATTCGCAGCACGGACAGCAGCTACTGTAGACGTGCTGGCAGTAACTCGGTCAGGTGCTGATAGATCTCCGCAGAAATCTGATATCGTGCGGGCTGCAGCGCGTCCCAGAACTGTTGAACGGTGCATGGCGGAGGAGACAAACGGCGAACACGACGATCAATGTCATCACACAGATTGAGATCAGGGCTGTTTGGGGACCAGAGAAGAGCTATGAAGTTTTGATATTGCTCGCTACGTGTCGACACGTCTAGCCGTTTGGCAAGGCGCATTTTCGTGTTGGAAGATCCTGTCCTTCGGAGGAAAGACAATGATCATGTTCGGTGGGCGTGATAGCCGAAAATGGATTCATAATGAAATCGAACAAGAATGCCTTCCACATGGATGGTGAGTCCTAGAGGATACCAATGGAACATCTCCCAGATCATATATGTGTCCGCACTGCCTTGTGTTCATCCAGCAGTGGTTGCAGGGTGTTGGTTCTCTAACGTTTCTCACCGGACACGCTATGGACCATCCGTTCTATGCAGCTGACAACGTGACTCGTTGAAGAAGGCTACCCGTCGCCAGTCAGCAACGGTCCAGTCGCCACACTGTCGAGCTAATTTCAGTCGTTGTCTACAATGTACCTCTGTCAGCACGAGTGCAGTCATTTTCCGTCTACAACGCAGCCCCATTTGTAGAAGGGCTCGCTGAACTGTTGTGCTAGAAATGTGTCTGGATGCCCCCTGCTTCATTTTGACTGTGAGCTGTTCCACTGTAGCCTATTGGTTGGCCTTCATGCACAGTCGTTGTCTACGGAGATCCGCAGTTTCAACTATGGTTATTTCCAATGGTGCCATTGGTCCTCTCACGATATATCTTTACCACAGCGGCACGTGCACAATTCAGGAACATCGGTGTTTCCGAAATGATGCCACTTTTGGCCAAAAAAACGTATGATCATCCCTGTTTGCAACTCGGTTAAATTGCTTTCCTTACCGATAACAGCAGAACGTGCAACATGGTACAGCCAGCCTGTCGCTCACAATATACTCGCTTCACCAACCCACATCACGAGGCGTACGTCATTTGTTATGCGCTACAAGATGGCACTTGTAGCAGGTCGTCACGATTCGACTGTATTATTTTACCGAGCAAGTAGATATGCGGTTTGAGTCATGTATCTATCAGCATGCGTTCGGAAGACTCGAAGAGGCTTCATGCTTAAAGCTATCAAGATGTCCGTTAATAATAATGCTGTGAAAATAAGTTGTACATTGTTTAATGATCGACAGAAAATAATGAAGATATGAAATATATAAGTATGGTGCTAATTTCGGAGAACGAAAACAGAAAATTCAGTTCGTGAATATAGTACCCTCTGCTGGAATATTTATAAAAAATTTCTGTCCCAATAAATGGCAGTTCTGTTTTAAAAAATATTGGGGGAAGAAAGGTGCCGGTACTGCGAACCGTTTCGTACAGACAGAAAAAAATAATGTACTGACTTAATCTATCGCATCATTTTCTTCCATATCAATTTCATGTCCGTCATCTCAACAAAATTAATGAGAATACATCTGCGTTTTACTTCTCCTTTATGTACGGTTTCACATTTTTAGATCGACCCTCACCCAATTGATATCAAAATTTTTCGCACTGGGAAGTCCACGTGTTACGTAACTCAAACTAGTTAACACTGAAAGTTGTAGGTTATAAACAAACCGTAACACACAATACTGAAGAGCGTTTGCTTTTAACAGAAGAACTTAACCTCCTTTAAAATGTTTTTCTTCCATATTCGAATTGAAAACGTATTATAATTAATTCCCCGCACTATTGGAAAAAATGTTGCAAATAAATGGGAGTATTTCGAGGAAGATCTTCAACGTGACAGCTAGACCCAGATAATAAGAACATATTCTGCGAAATATTCTAGTTGTAAGCATGCACGTGCTGCTTTTTACAGCTACCTCAAATGTAAACAAGCAGACTTTTAAGATTTTATCATTTAAACCATATGTGCTCATCTGGGCGCCCGTTGAGGCTAGCCCAATGCGGCCGAGATGGCGTGACGTAAATACGGGCAGCTTACGTAGCAAGCATACGTCACAGTGAAGCGAGAGAGCGAACGCACTTTGCAGGAAGGGAACGGTGACGTTCGATTGTCATTACGAAGCTCTCCTACACTACTCAGCGAAATGCTGAATCGGGTGCAGTATTTGAGAAAAACGCTAAAATCGCAAGAAAACCGACCTTTTCAAGATATTCTTGTTTCATTTATACTGCGCTTGATGTAAACAGTCAGCTTTTTCTTATATTTATACATTCAAGGAAAACTAAGACGTTGTAATTTTTGTTTTACATTTTGCGAAGGTACAGTGCATGGTTTGAGCGTACAACCTACGATTTAATTCCTTGGATGGGAATGGCAATAATTCAATTTTTTAAACTAAAATTCGTGTTACTCATTCAAAAAAATTAATATATTTACATAATTCAACAAGTTTACTGCTTGATTTTTCACAGTGTTGTTGCGTTGTTTGAATTTCCCTCTTCACTGAATTTGAAAATACTACTTAAAACTTATCAGGTGTCCGATGATAATAGCTAGCCTCTAAATGGCGAGGGGGTTTCATATCGAGTGGGGGCATAGATATTTACTATCCGAAATTAAATTAGAACAACAATGTAAATATATGTACCAAATAGATATACGGTATGTCTTCAAACAAATAACCTGACTGAAGATATTCCCGGTAAGCATGATTGGATTGTTGGTGAGTTTATCAGATAATTTAAACCCAAGCAACAACAAGCCACAGTTCATCCACCTTAACTACGTATTATATTAGAAATGCTTCTAAAGCACCTCTTAAAATTTGATAGTGAAAAGTGTAATTCATTATGTACATTACAAAAGTATTTGAAGTTTTAGGACTCTTATTATATCTGATCAAAATACACAAATTGCAATGAACATAAATAACTTATTTCTTACAACATAACCTGAAAATGGCGTGGATTTCTGCCCTCTTTCTTTCATTACTTTCTACCTCAGTTTCGAAATCGTGTATCGCCCCAGTGATCGAAAATGACTAGAAGAACTTTGCCCAACCTTCACGGCCTGTGACGTAACCATAACGTCACTGTGGCTGCCAGTCCGCCCGCTTACAGTGCTGGGTACCCGCGGGAGCCCAGCGTCAGCACCTCTGGTGTAAAACTACCGTGCGTGGAGATTAGCTATGTATGTGTCAAAATGATTAAAGGGTTGTGGAGATAGAATATATTCGTTGAATCCACGGTAACTAGAAGAGACGGACTACGCTGACGCTGCACGGAAAAAAAAGAGGATGAACAAAATAAAGCCCTGAAAGTTAGGCCTAAATTAATAGCAATGGTATTTTTCTTAAACAGGGTTTTTGTTATTATTATTATTATTATTATTATTATTATTATTATTATTATTATTATTATTATTATTATTATTATTATTATTATTATTATTATTATTATTATTATTATATACTTTTGTTAGTGATAAGTTAAAACAAACAATAATGTTAGCACAGTACTTACCATTTTTAGGAAACGTAGTAACATGCAATATTTAATCCTGTATATTTTATTGGTCTTAAGCGTTTCTATTTAGACTTAATCGGTTAATATAATTTCTTGATTGTTAAGCTTTGATCTGTTTCATTTGTACGTGTATAAGGAACTTGTTGTAGCCTAAATTGCTTCAACTAATTGGGAGCTGTAAATACTAAAGTTTACGGTGTATTGAAACATCTAAAAATGATTTTTAAACATATTAGCAAAAGGTCTCACTATTCTGGCCTACAAAGTAGGTCTGCAATGTTTGCAAAAGCACACAAACAAAATAATAAAAATTATAGTCTTTTGCAACATATTAATGTGAAAATGTTATATTACTACGTAAACTTATTTGTGATAAGGAAGATAAGTGGGGAGCTTGGTACACTGATTTGCAGTAAGTTACAACGCCTCGCAGACTGGAGTCCACTGACGTCACAAGCTCCTAGCGTAGTTGAATCCCTTGCCTGTCGTTAGCGGTAAATAAAAGGGGGACAGTAGGGGATCTCAAATTAAGGAACGTGACTTCGAGATCACGGACCCCTAGCAGAGTTTGGAATTGGAGATACTTATTCGTGTCAGTGTGCTCGCTTTCATCATTCCTGCCTGACCTCCCTCTGAACTCTTTCGATACCGATGACATTAGGTTTGCAAGACCTAGTGAGTTGTTAATATCCACACCCTTAATGGCCCTTCCCTTTCTTCCCTCAAAATCCTCAGTCTTAGAAGGATCAGAACTCTTCATTTACCGAGCGAGTTGGCCGTGCGGTTAGAGTTGCGTAGTTGTGAGCTTGCATTCGGGAGATGGTAGGTTCGAACTACAAAGTCGGCAGCCCTGAAGATGATTTTCCGTGGTTTCCCATGTTCACACCTGCTGTACCTTAATTAGGGCCACGGCTGCTTCCTTTCCACTCCTAGCCCTTTCCTATCCCATCGTCACCATAAAACCTATCTGTGTCGCTGCGACGTAAAACAAGTTGTAAAAACATTCCCTCTTCATTATTTTCCCTTAGGCCAATATTAAGCGCGTATGGTTGTTTAGTTGTATTTCCTTTTAAATCAATTATCACCACCACCTCCATGATGCAATATGACGTCAGGTAAGCAGTTATTAGCTGTGAGAGCTTTGCTACAAATCGTAACGTGCAACGAAAGGCTTATCTTAGAATTGAGAATGCTAAAGTTCGGATTTTAAAACGTTATTTACCACGAAAATGACTTAATAGCTCAAGATAACCTTCTGAGTTATCAAAGGATTTATCACCGACTTTCTACATTAAGTACCTTCTTATGATTTTATCTACCCACCCGTACACACTCCCAAGTTTGCCGCAAAACCAATTACGAGAATAATTACATGCAGTGGTTAACACGCTGGGTGCCTATATACAGACAGCGATCATATTTCTAAGGTCCCACAATAAGAAACAGTAAACAAGCTTCCTTTGATTTACCAACATGATTTTTGGGTTGAGTGGTTCAGACGGGTAAGGCGCCAGCTTACCAAGTTGGTAAGTTCTATCCTAGCTCAGTCCAGTCGTATTTGAGGGTGCCCAAATACATCAGCCTCGCGTCAGTACATTTACCGCCACGGAAAAGAACGCCTGAGGGACAACATTCTGGCACCTCGGCGCCTGCAAAAACATTAAATTAGTCAGAGGGACGTAAAACCATTATTATTATTATTATTATTATTATTATTATTATTATTATTATTAATGAAAATGAAAACCTACAACCTGTTTTCCAGTCTTTCACCGGGTCAGGGATGTGATGAATGAATCATATACAGGCTGTTAGTACGATGGGGGTCGCCACTCCCAAAGTGAGTTATTAATGACTGATAGATGCCATGAAATGAGAATGGAGAGTGGTGCTGGAATGAAAGATGACAGGGAAAACCGGAGTACCCGGAGAAAAACCTGTCCCGCCTCCGCATTGTCCAGCACAAATCTCACATTGAGTGATCGAGATTTGAACCACGGTATCCAGCGGTGAGAGGCCGACGCGCTGCCGTCTGAGCCACGGAGGCTATTATTATTATTATTATTATTATTATTATTATTATTATTATTATTATTATTATTATTATTATTATTTAACAACATGTTTATGATAAAAGATGGTATACACGTATGAGAAAACCTGCGCGTCCACCGGTGATCGTCATGAGACGAATGTAACCTCCTTCAAGTGCCGTAATGATTATCGAGGATCATCATTCACAAAAACCATAATTTCTACTACTTCCCACGCCGTGCATTTCTTTGTTCTTCGGATCACTTTACGCCAGGTCGTCTTCTCATTCTTTCCAGAAGAGCCTTTGTCTCGTGTCCCGAGGTCCTGAACTTACTTCTTGAGCCAGTGTGTCAAGAGACATCGGCTAGATCCTTCGTGATTGTAATTGCCCATGAGTGCTAAATTTCCAGGTCATGAGAATTTCAAGAATTCTTCGACATATTCTAGTGTTAGGCATTCGAGATACATGAAATGTCGTATGGCTTTTAGTGCTGGGATCTCCCAGGGCGGATTCGGCTCGCCAGGTGCAGGTCTCTTTTATTTGAAGCCCGTAGGCGACCTGCGCGTCGTGATGAGGATGAAATTATAATGAAGACAACACACACACACCCAGCTCAAGTGCCAGAGATTAGCCAATGATGGTTAAAATTCCCGACCCTGCCAGGAATCGAACCCGGGACCCCAGTGACCAAAGGCCAGCACGCTAACTATTTAGCCATGGAGCCGCACTTCGAGGTAAATGACTAAAGGATAAGACAGCGCTTCCCCATAGCAAGCGAGAGCTTTCCAAATTTTGAGTACCAGCTCTGCATTTAACCTCAGTGGTACCCACCCCAAAAATGTTGACGTGGGTCGAGGTCTTTCGTAAAAATTTCCTGTATTAATTTGTATGCTCTATCTCTCCTCTATTATTATTATTATTATTATTATTATTATTATTATTATTATTATTATTATCGAAGGATGGGAACTGTTTTTCTCTCGTTCTCTGAGCGTTAAGGAGGACTGGTAATGTGGTTGAAAACCACGTCGGTTTTCCGTTAAATTTGCAATCACCACCTATTGAATGGATCCTGGCTCATACGGGTCAATCGACAAATCTTGTAAAATCGACACGTCTTGCAATGTAGTGCAGAGGATACAAAGTACCTTCCATAATTTGGCTAACCTCAAGAAATCTACAAATCTATAGCTACGTCAGAATACAAGAAATGATAGCGCCATGCAGCAAATGAGTACTAATATAAACCTAATCAACTCCCATGGCAGTGACAACTTTCTCATAATTAATACGATTAAGACACATCCTATAAAGACAGGTAAGGACTGTGGCTATTCTGAAAGAAAGACCTCCATACCCACTCATGGTCAACGGTGTGGTAATACCATTGCAAAAGTCTGTGAAAAACTTTGGGGTCATTGTAAATTAACCTTCAGTTGGTTTGAACAAATGCGAGGGGTAGCGTGCTTGCCTCTTACCCGAAGGCCCTGGGTTCGATTCCCTGCCAGATCAGGGATTTTTACCTGAATCTGAGGGCTGGTTCAATGTCTACGTGATTACAGTTGAGTAGCTGTCTGACGATGAGACTTCTGCCTAGAAAGCCAAATATAATGGCCGAGAGGATTCGTCGCGCTGACCACACGACACTTCATAATCTGCAGGCCCTCGGGCTGAGCAGTGGTCGCTTGGTAGACCATAGCTCTCCAGGGCTGTTGCTCCATTGGGTTTGGTTTGGTTTTTGGTATGAACAAATAATTGATGATTGCAGGGATGTATATGCTTCACTTCACCCACTCAAAATTCATCAGCAGCTTCCTCCACACAGTATAAGAGTAGCCTAATTCAGACATTCCTCTTACCAATACTCAACTATTGCGATGTTGTATTAGCTGATGTTACTGAGTAGCAACAAGGAAATTGCAAAAGGCAACGAGCTCTTGCATCCATTTTATTTCATAAAGTGTGCCACTCATGTCACCCCCTATCTCATCGTCACGTAGGCTGAGTGGACTTCGAACCAACAGTCAGATCAGGGGAAAATTGTACAGTACTGTGTAACAGTCATGGTATTAATTGTGTAATTACTCCATGGCTTAATGGTTAGCGTTCTGGCCTTTGGCCAGAGGGGTACCGGGTTCGATTCCCGGCAGCGTCGGGAATTTTAACCATAAATGGTTAATTCTCCTGACACGGGAACTGGGTGTATGTGTCGTCTTCTCATCATTTCATCCTCATCACGATGCCCAGGTCGCCTACGGGTGTCAGATCAGGCCTCTCCGAAGGCCACTCGCCATTATTAATTGTGGAATTTTACCAATAAAATAAGTTTAAAGATAAACAAATGAATAATTGTATACAGTGTTCTATTTCCTAGTCTTGGCCTTTCAGCTTTCAAAAATTAGTGTCACAGCTTAGCCTATGAAAAAATTAGTTCAATAATAAACACAGACTAGACTACTTTAGAAAGTGCATGATTCCCATTTTGCCACTTGTTCATATCTATGCACGCAAAACGTTACTGTATGGCATACTACTTCCATTTGCTTTAGTTTACTCTGATAAGTGAAAAAATCGGAACAGTATTAGTAACTAATAAATAATTACTTACATCACATTTGGCTATTTGATGAAAACGTGTGACACATTTAATTTTATAATTAGCCTTTTGTGGTTTTTGAAGACTTCAGAAAATGTAATATGCAATGTTGGTACGGCCCATGTTTCAATTGCTGGCAAATGAAAAACATATCCATGTCAAACATGTCGCGAATTCACACAGATTTGTCCCTACCGTAAGCTCCCCAATCTGCACTGAAATTAATGGGACTGTGGATTTATTTAAGCCATCAGCTAATGAGGTTTCCAGATCCCCATCCACCGTTCTACTGAGTTTCACTCGTAATTTTGACGTTACTTTTTCTATTTCTATTCCCCTACTTTTAAAGTTATATGATGTTCTAAAATTAAAAACCGTTTATTTTTAATTATCACGCATTTCTCTTCGCCGTTTCTATTCTTCAATATCCAGTCATTAGCTTTTAACTGCCTATAACGGCAACATAGTAAGCTGATATGCTGTAAGACCGTTAAGGTACAAAACACCTCTCGATCGCAGGATTGTCAGAGGTCAGCTGTTCGGAGCAAACGGTGACCTTCCTAGTCGGACATCAACCTTACTTCAAAATTTGGGAGTTCCCTTCTGCGAAATAGAGCAAATAGTAATATAGATTCTGAGGGGCTCTCTGCACATCATTCACTTCCATCTATACCTGAGAACGTGATTAACAGTCCTCCGCCACCCCCCTCCCCCACCCCACCCGAGGAAAAGGAAGACTTTGACAGCATGAACAATTATAAATTTCCCCTTTTTGATGTTTGTAAATTCTATTGAAATTGTAACCTGACTGTATTCCTGTTCAGGATGGTCACCCTCATTGGAGGACAGACAATTTATTATGTCCTTAATAAATCTATCGTCTGCCTCTGTGGTGTAGTGGTTAGTGTGATTAGCTGCCACACCCAGAGGCCCGGGTTCGATTCCCGGCTTCACCACGAAATTTGAAAAGTGGTACGAGGGCTGGAACGGGGTCCACTCAGCCTCGGGAGGTCAACGGAGTAGAGGTGAGTTCGATTCCCACCTCAGCCATCCTGGAAGTGGTTTTCTGTGGTTTTCCACTTCTCCTCCAGGCAAATGCCGGGATGGTACCTAACTTAAGGCCACGGCCGCTTCCTTCCCTCTTCCTTGTCTATCCCTTCCAATCTTCCCATCCCCCGCCAAGGCCCCTGTTCAGCATAGCAGGCGAGGCCGCCTGGGCGAGGTACTGGTCATACTCCCCAGTTGTATCCCCGACCAAGAGTCTGAAGCTCCAGGACACTGCCCTTGAGGCGGTAGTGGTGGGATCCCTCGCTGAGTCCGAGGGAAAAACCGACCCTGGAGGTTAAGCAGGTTAAGAAAGAAAGAATAAATCTATCTCTCTATTCTTCTTCTTCTTCTTCTTCTTCTTCTTCTTATTATTATTATTATTATTATTATTATTCATCGACACGCCCATCTGCGGGCTACGTTTGCACAATCTACCTGCCCTTCTGTCACGCAGACTTATGCTCTTCTCTGTGCACTCTCGTCAAAGATCCTTAAGCCTTTGGCTTCTCCTTTCTCATTCTTCTGCCGAGACGTTCCGTAGCTCGGCCAGCGGCTTTTTGCGTGCATCCCTCACTCCCGCAAGTTTGTTCCTAAATGTTGTTCTGTCCTGTATCTCTTCCTCCTTGACACCCACTTCTGGTAGCTCTTTGTACGCTTGTGTAAGCCACCCAGGCTGTGTTTTCCACTTTTATTGTATAAGGAGTATTTTGTTGGCGAGCCTCTCTTGATTCAACCTTTTAATGTGTCTATAATAGTTCAGTCTTCTTTTCCTCATCGTCGTCGTAATTCTTTCGATGGTTTAATAGAGTTTCTGATTCGATCCCAACCGGAAAGTATGTTGGTCATTTTGCAACTTCTTTGGACCCAAGATTTTTCGACCGGGCTGAGTGGCTCAGACGGTTAAGGCGCTGGCCTTCTAACCCCAACTTAGCAGGTTCGATCCTGGCTCAGTCCGGTGGTATTTGAAGGTGCTCAAACACGACAGCCTCGTGTCGGTAGATTTACTGGCACGTAAAAGAACTCCTGCGGGACTAAATTCCGGCAGCTCGGCGTCTCCGAAAACCATAAAAGTAGTTAGTGGGACGTAAAACAAATAATATTATTATTATTAAGATTTTTCGAAGGAACTTCCTTTCTCATTATTATTATTATTATTATTAGTATTATTATTAATCCTCTGTGGCTCAGGTGGCAGTATGCCGGCCCCTCACTGCTGGGTTCTGTGGTTCAAATCCCGGTCACTCCGTGTGAGATTTGTGCTGGACAAAGCGGAGGCGGGACAGGTTTTTTCTCCGGGTACTCCGGTTTTCCCTATCATCTTCATTTCAGCAGCACTCTCCAATATCATTTCACATGTCAGTCATTAATCATTGCACCTGAGGAGTGCGACAGGCTTCGACAGCCGGCACAATTCCTATCCTCGCCGCTAGATGGGGGCTTCATTCATTCCATTCCTGACCCGGTCGAATGAGTGGAAACAGGCTGTGAACTTTCATTTCATTATCTTAGTTGACTCGTGCTGCATTCCTTATAAATAGGTTAGACAACTCGTATTTATACGCCTGTCGCAGTCATTTAATTACTTTTATGAACATTTAATACCGGTAATGTAGTTTATAACACTTCTTTCCCTACAATATTCTCTGTGCTGAATATTGACTCGGTTAAGTAGACATGAGTTTGTCCCTGTGCTAGAGAAGGCTAGGCAACTTGATACCTTCCCGTCTGTAGCATACGTACGTAGACTTTTTTTCTCTTAGCACCATTTAAGTTATTAGGAACGTTCTGCCATCTGTTGAGTATATTCAGAAGCTGGGGACGTACAGAGAATCAAAGGTATCTAGCAGAGAATAGTATTCTTCCATCAGAGGAAGTGTATACTCTTTGGCTTCACAGGTAGTAATCAAACATGGCTGCACGCAATGACATTACAAAGATGAAAATCACACATTAGAATATTAATGGAAGTGTTAGTCGCTTAGCAACCTGCTAAGTACAGAATGTATTGCGGGTTAGGGTAAACCTTCACCTGCATTATTGGAGTTATCATTTAGTGATTTGATTTTATGATTACTACTCGAAGTTAGAGACCTATAAATGTCTCAAGATTCACCAGCAGGTAATTCCGGAGAGAATAAAACATAAATTAAGCAAATCTGTCCAGTGGAACGGGCGGATTGATTGCCAAAGCTGTTTTTAGTAAGCTTTATTAATATATATATATATTATCATTATTATTATTATTATTATTTCTTCTTTCTTAATCCTTTTACCCTCCAAGGTTGGCTTTTCCCTCGGACTCAGCGAGGGATCCCACCTCTACCGCCTCAAGGGCAGTGTCCTGGAGCTTCAGACTCTGGGTCGGGGGATACAACTGGGGAGGATTACCAGTGCCTCGCCCAGGCGGCCTCACCTGCTATGGTGAACAGGGGCCTTGCGGGGGATGGGAATACTGGAAGGGATAGACAAGGAAGAGGGAAGGAAGCGGCCGTGGCCTTAAATTAGGTACCATCCCGGCATTTGCCTTTAGGAGAAGTGGAAAACCACGGAAAACCACTTCCAGGATGGCTGAGGTGGGAATCGAACCAATCTTTACTCATTTGACCTCCCGAGACTGAGTGTCACTTTTCAAATTTCGTGGCAGAGCTGGGAATCGAACCCGGGCCTCCGGGGATGGCAGCTAATCACACTAACCACTACACCAGAGAGTTGGACATCATTATTATTATTACGTAGGAATTTCAAGATTACTCATGAATTGTTTTGCTTTGTCGGAAAGTGAGGTTATTCCATGCAGTCTGCCTGATGCACCACTGGTATTTCATGACAGTCCCATTTGATTGATAGTGACACAAAAGGTATCGTGTCTTATCATGTAGCAACGAGATTAACTGCTGACAAAGTGAGGTGTTCTTCGAACATGTTTGTCGTATCTCGACTTGTTGACTCATTTAGTTAGTGCTTGATAATGCACTGTAATTACATTGTTTACGATCTGTGACTGGAGGAACCGATAAGTTCATGGACAAATTCCATGATTAGCACATTTAAGAACACGTCTGTGTTGTTGGCATACCTGCTCCGTCCAGCCTGAAGTAGGAGAGACCGTCCATTATAATCTACTTTTTTTTTTTGCTAGGGGCTTTACGTCGCACCAACACAGATAGGTCTTATGGCGACGATGGGATAGAAAAGGCCTAGGAGTTGGAAGGAAGCGGCCGTGGCCTTAATTAGGGTACAGCCCCAGCATTTGCCTGGTGTGAAAATGAGAAAACACGGAAAACCATCTTCAGGGCTGCCGATAGTAGGATTCGAACCTACTATCTCCCGGATGCAAGCTCACAGCTGCGCGCCTCTACGCGCACGGCCAACTCGCCCGGTTATAATCTACTGTACATTGCTGTAGGTGCACTTTAAATCACTACCTACGTTCGTTCGTTACTTCATTTCCAAGAAGATTGTTTACCTTCGAAATTCTTAAAAAGCAAAGTCATCTCCGTACAGGCCAAGGCCCTTAGAGGGGTGGAACGTAAAGGCTTCCACTATCCGTTACCTCGGCACTTGGTGGGGTAGAGTAGTTAGCTCTACGCCTGGCCACTTTTGCTCCCAGGAAGGAATGAAATGGCGTATGGCTTTTAGTGCCGGGAGTGTTTCCGTGGACATGTTCGGCTCGCCAGGTGCAGGTCTTTTGATTTGACGCCCGTAGGCGACCTACGCGTCGTAATAAGAATGAAATGATGATGAAGACGACACATACACCCAGCCACCGCGCCAGCGAAATTAACCAATGACGGTTAATATTCCCGACCCTAGCGGGAATCGAACCTGGGACCCCTGTGAACAAAGACCAGCACGCAAACCATTTATCTATAGAGCCGAACGACAAGATGTATTTAAACTCCGATGTAGACGCCCAAAAGAGATTCGGTCAACTCTGCTGTCCACAATAGTAGTCCTAGAGGAAAACGGAACATCGAAATTGACAAGCACACAACCAGATGGAGTCAGATTAAAATGCCAGGAGACGGTAACGGAGGTAGTAGTAGTAGTTATTCCAGTGTGAACATATTCTGTAAAACTATTCTTCCAGCCTACGTATCTTATGTTATTATTCAGTATGGTTGTATTTATTGAACATTGAACATTGAACATTACAGGCTGTTCGCCCCGATACATGTTCACCGTACTATAATATCAGAAACAGAAAGAACCATAAAATAAACTAAACTAAACAATTAAAACAGTTCTATAAGCACACCAACTAGTCTACTGAGCTGTCCCCTACATGGGCGGATGACCAGTCCACATGTAAGGGTCAACCCTTCAATCCTGTCAACTAAGTTGGTGGTCCCTCACACGAGCGGTATACCAGTCTCCATGTGAGGCACCACCCTAGACTAATTCTACTAATTTGCCCCTACTATTAACAAAAGAAACCAATAAAATGAACAAAAGGAAAAACAGTATAAGCATATATGTTATTATTCACATGATCCGAAATTGATTTGAAATAAAGTAACAAAGATACAGTATGTGGAAACGTTACAATTTATTTCCACCAAACAGAGAGAGATATCTTATCAGAATTTCGCAGCAACTCACTATTTGTGTTTGCAGGAGATTTATACATGTGGAAAACTGAAACGTGTGTGTTTATAGATAGTATTACTTCTGACAAAAGGATGCGAAAATTGAAATTACTAAAACAAAAGTTTAGAAACAAAAGGTCTTAAAAATCCTTTAGGCCTCTATATAAAATGCAGGCCCCGCAAACTCAGAGTAGCTTACCTTTGTTTTACCGAGTCAGAAATTTTTCTCTGGATATGAGGATTGGTTCAAGGTCGGCTCAGCCTACGTGAGAACAATTGACCAAGCGAGTTGGCCGTGGGGTTAGGAGTGCACAGCTGTTAGCTCGCATTCGGGAGATAGTGGGTTCGAACCTCGCTGTCGGGAGCCCTGAAGACGGTTTTCCGTGGTTTCGCAATTTCACACCAAGCAAATGCCGGGGTTGTGCCTTCATTACGGCCACGGTCGCTTCTTTCTTACTCCTAACCATTTCCTATTCCATCGTCGCCATAAGACCTATCTACGCCGGTGCGACGTAAAGGAACTTGTAAAACGAGACAGCGTCCCCGATCCAGAAAGCCAAGAATATCGGCCGAGATGATTCGTCGTGCAAACCACGGTGTATCCAGTAATCTACAGGCCTTCAGGATTAAGCAGGGGTCGCTTGGTACGCCAAGGCCTGTAGTGCCATGGAATTTGGTTTGGTTTTGTTTAAACATACAAAACTAGTGAAGCTCCATTTGTAGTTTAAATAAATCCTATGGAGTACTCATTTATTCAACATCCTATTAATGTTTATAATTAATACAGTGTTGAGGTTAATGTATTAACACTCAGACTGCTTGGTTCCTAATGAATTCCCGGATTTGCCAAGTGAGATTTGAAACTTGGTGGTGATGTCGATTATTGTTATAAGGGGAAGTACAACTAGGCAACAATTTAGGGCCTACTCTTAATACTAAAATTCAGAGGAAGACGCAGAAGATTACGACCATTTTAAGAATGAGTATACCGGGCGAGTTGGCCGTGCGGTTAGGAGCGCGCAGCTGTCATTTCGCATCCGGGAGATAGTGGGTTCGAACCCCACTGTCGGCAGCCCTGAAGATGGTTTTCCGTGGTTTCCCATTTTCACACCAGGCAAATGCTGGGGCTGTACCTTAATTAAGGCCACGGCCGCTTCCTTCCCATTCCTAGGCCTTTCCTGTCCCATCGTCGCCATAAGACCTATCTGTATCGGTGCGAAGTAAAGCAAATAGCAAAAGAAAAAAGAATGAGTATATCGGCAAAAGGACAAGACAAACCATGAAGCACGTGTGAATGAGAGATTCCTAGGCTCGCAAACGTAATACTGCCCGGAATTTGAGGACATGTGCTGACCAAGAGAGGTCGTAAAAGAAAAGTGAAAGTGAGGAGCGGGCACAAGCAATATTTGACTCAGCCAGGGGACCCACGTTCGCCAACACATGGTCCAAAATTGACAGGTGCTGAAGGTTTAGCATTTTAATTACCTCTTACGACAGACAGGCAATGCCACGAATATAGGAGATAGATGAATCTTGTTTGTGTAGAAATGGAGATTACTCACGCCGGGCTGAGTGGCTCAGGTGATTGAGGCGCTGGCGTTCTGACCCCAACTTGGCAGGTTCGATCCTGGCTCAGTCCGGTGGTATTTGAAGGTGCTCCACTAGAACTTCACGCGAATGTGGAGATAGCCCCTAACATATACGTCACGACCACCACCTCTTCAATTATACACACCCTGTAGGTAGGGGTGGTAGAATAACACCCACGGTAACCCCTGCCTGTCGTAAGACATGACTAAAAGGCACATCAGGGGCTCTTAACTTGGGAGCCTGGGTTAGCAACCACGTGGTCCTTACCTGAGTTCTGGCATTGCTTCCACTAACTTGTTCCAGACTCCTCATTTTCATGTATCCTATGCGACTTCCCATGGTCAACTCTTGTTCTTTTCTAAGCATTCGAGGCCTGGGGAGTCTTTTATTTTCACGCCCTTTGTGGCCCTTGTCTTTCTTTGGTCAATTCCTTCATTTTCGAAGTGTCGGAAACCTTCCATTTTTCCTTCTGATTAGTGTAGGATGGTTGTCTAGACGTATTTCCCCTTGAATCAATAGTCACAACCATTAGTCTTCAATCACCCATGCAGTGCACACGGCAGTGCAGACACAATTGCCACACAGATTCATCAGGATACGTCCAGGCGGCCGGCGACCACAATGACCTAGGCCCCTAAATTAGAGCAGCAACCACAGATTTATTTTTGCGCATCATCTGTGGTCATGGAGTTAATCCTTCCTTCACAGTCGAAGTTAATTACGTAAGCGTATGTGTTTCTGTGTCCAGTGTGCTGACTGCTTCTAATGTGTTATGTAGAGCGTGAAGATAAAACCCAGTGTCAGTCAGTAGCCTAGTCACCGGGCGAGTTGGCCGTGCGCGTAGAGGCGCGCGGCTGTGAGCTTGCATCCGGGAGATAGTAGGTTCGAATCCCACTATCGGCAGCCCTGAAGATGGTTTTCCGTGGTTCCCATTTTCACACCAGGCAAATGCTGGGGCTGTACCTTAATCAAGGCCACGGCCGCTTCCTTCCAACTCCTAGGCCTTTCCTATCCCATCGTCGCCAAAAGACCTATCTGTGTCGGTGCGACGTAAAGCCCCTAGCAAAAAAAGTAGCCTAGTCCGGTCGAATAACACCAAGGCTTAACGTTCCCATCCGACAGAAGGTGTGGAATTGAACCCAGGCTCTAATCATTAGGAATTATACACTATCACCTCTCCTAACCTGAGGCCCACCATTTGGACGGTAGGAATATTTTCTACCAACGGGACTCAAACCGGTTAACCATGTTCATGGCCACGAGGTGCGTTAGACAGCAAAATAGTTCAGTTTTAGAACGTAGCACGTGATCGTCATCTTTATTTTAAGAAGCAAAGACTGAGTATATTAGGCTAGAGGGAGGCAAAACATGAAACTAATACTGTTATTGGCTTTACTTCCCACTAATTACGTTTACGGTCTTCGGAGACGCCGAGGTGCCGGAATTTATTTCCACAGGAGTTCTTTTATGTGCCAGTAAATCTACCGACGCGATGCTGACATATTTGAACACCTTTAAATACCACCGGATGGATCCAGGATCAAGCCTGCCAAGCTAGGGTCAGAAGGCCAGCGCCTCAAAAGTCTGAGCTACTCAGCCCGGCTAGACATGAAAAACAGGAAAGTTGAAGACTACATAGAGTCGGGGTGCAAAGGTAACTGGAGTTGTCCAAGGAAGGCCGGGCAGGAAACAATCTAGCTCAGGTATGTGGAAATTACTCTAATCTTCTACCTCCACCGCGGTAACACATCTGGGATTTGGCCAGATTTACGGCCGAATGCCCTTCATGACAACAACTCTAAAGTGGATGGATATACAGTATTCATTAACGTGTTCCTGCGATGGTTAGAAAAGTTGTGTTGTGTGTGAATGAAGATGAGTGTATCAAAACGAATACAAAATAATACCAAGTTTCCGATCCAGAGGAATTACCCAAACTCTATTCAAATCCCCGACCCAGCCGGGAATTCGACTCAGGACCCTGTGAAGCGAAAGCTACGGTGCTGGTCTTTCAGCCAAGGAGCTAGATTCCAATTTTATTCACTCAGGTAATAAGACATATAGATTAACAATTAGACCTTGTAAATACAAAATAAATAAGTAAATAAATAAATAAATAAATAAATAAATAAATAAATAAATAAATAAATAAATAAATAAAAATAAATAAATAAATACACTAAACTAACTTTTAATATTGAAGGAAATAAACCGACTTTTTAACACTTTGTTTCATGTCGCACCTACACAGATAGGTCTTATGGCGACGATGGGATAGGAAAGGGCTAGGAATGCGAAAGAAGCAGCCGTGGCTTTTATTAAGGTGCAGCCCCAGCATTTGTTTGGTGTTAAAATGAGAACCCACGGAAAACCATCTTCAGCGCTGCCGACAGTGGGGTTCGAACCCATTATCTCGCACAATTTCCTTCCGTTTCCGCGTCAGTCAGTCCCGCTAAATACAGATAAATTTACATAAATATTAAACCATAATTGACGGGACCAGGAGACATTTCCGATATGGGCAATTTTCTCGTTTATAAAGTTTCCGCTAAAGGCAGGTTTTTCTGTATATAAAAACAATAAACAAACCTCATGACACTACACCCCCAATGGAACTTGACATACCAAAGAAACGCTGCTCAGTCCCGAAGCCCTGTTGTGACATGATCGGCGCAATTAATTCAATTAATTCTATCGGCCATTACTCTTGGACTCCTACACCGGCGCCGTTATCTCACCGTCAGATTGTAATTACGTAGGCTGAGTGAACCTCGAACCAGCCTTCAGATGCAGGTAAAAATCCCTGACCTGACCGGAAATCGAACCCAAGTCCTTCGGGTAAGAGGAAGGCATGCTACCCTAGACCGCGGTGCTGGCTGAAGCATACAACAGCATAAAGAAAAGTAGGTACAGCATTTTATTTATTCCGCCTTTGCTGGCAGGATCTAGTGTTTACAGTGCACTATGTCTTCTGGTATAGGCTAGAGCAATTTTGTTACTTTCATAGATTTGTCTCTGTCTTATCCTTGGCTTTGACAATATGAAAGTGACTGAGGTATGAGCGATGCTAGTAAAGCCAATCCTTATGCAGCCAGTCCCTGCTATGAATGGTGTGAAAATGTTGCTCATAGGGTCGGTTGGTGCATGCATTTCAATGGGCTTGGCGGACTGATATGTAATAGCAACTTCTGGCTCGGTGAGGAAATCAACGGGAAACTACCTGTCTTCGTTTCTCTAGTGCGCTTCTTCAGTGATGCCTAGGCCATCAATGTCAGCTGATGGCAGAGCTGTTGAGGATCCCACCAGCGGCATCGCTGATGGACTGAACATTTTATTTATTACATAAATGAGAATCTCGTCGAATTCAGTATCTGACAAAGAATCCTTGTTGCAATACTTGCGAACACTTACAGCACCAAATACATTACTTCTCTATAAGTGGCAGTATTTTCGAGTAGTAGTCGTTCATAACTTCTACAGTACCTGGCCAGACTTAATGAAATACGACGGATATAAGCAGTTAGATCCTGGTGTTCAGACAAAATGTTCACTGAGTTTCTCGAGCAGATGTTTAGGCTCTAGGGGACAATCCATTAGATTCGAATGAGTTATTACTCTTTAGACCAGTACTGTACAACGATAAAATGCGTCTAACTGTGACAAATTATAGTTGAATAATAATGTTATTTGTTTTATGTCGCACCAACTACTTTTGACGGTTCTCAGAGATGCCGAGGTGCCGCAGGAGTTCTTTTACGCCGGTCCCGCGTTGTAGGGGTAGCGTGGCTGTCTCTTACCCGGCAGTCCCGGGTTCGATTCCCGGCGAGGTCAGGATATTTACCTGGATCTGAGGGATGGTTCGAGGTCTACTCGGCCTACATGATTACAATTGAGGACCTATCTGACGGTGAGATAGCAGCCTCGGTCTAGAAAGCCAAGAATACCGACCGAGAGGATTCATCATGACCACATGACACCTCGTAATCTGTAGGCCTTTGGGCTGAGCAGCGGTCGCTTGACAAGCCACGGCCCTTCGGGGCTGTTGCGCTATGGGGTTTGCTATTTTTTAGAAGTTTTTACGTGTCAGTACATCTACCGTCACGAGGCTGGCGTATTTGAGCACATTCAAATACCACCGGACTGAGTGAGGATCGAACCTCCCAAGTCGGGGTCAGAAGGCCAGGGCCTCAACCGTCTGAGCCATTCAGCCCGGCAAATTATAGTTATCAATAACCCAAACTTCACTCGTTATACAAGAAATACGACTTCAGGATCATTTGCGTAGCCAAGAAACCCCCCACCCCACCATGGTGAACAGCCCCGAAGGGCCATGGCCTACCAAGCGACCGCTGCTCAGCCCGAAGGCCTGTAGATTACGAAGTTTCATGTGGTCAGCACGGCGGATCCTTTCGGCCGTAGTTCTTGGATTTCTAGGCAGGGGCCGCCATCTCACCGTCAGATAGCTTCTCAATTGTAATCGCGTAGGCTGAGTGGACCTCGAACCAGCCCTCAGATGCAGGTAAAAATCCCTGACCTGGCCGGGAATCGAACGCGGGGCTTCCAGTTAAGAGGCAGTCACGCTACCTCTACACAGCGAACCAAGCAGGTGCCCCATTATTTATGTCCTTACTTTGTGCATTAACACATCAAGTTCGTGGCCTTGCTACGCGCACATCTGGAAACAGTCTTCCGACAACAGATCTGGTCAAGGTTTCATGTTGGCAGCACTGATTCGTTCTAACTGGGTGGGTGAAAGAGAGACAATTGAAGGAAGAGAGAGAGCCAACGATTTCACGAGTTAAAATTGGAAATGTGACGATCGTGATGGACAATGACCTCTGGTAGCAGCGTCAAATATCTTCTGAAAGTAGGTTACAAACATCAACACTTGTTATCATCCACGTAGTCCCATTTCCATTTGCAAAAGGTCTTTCTTTCTTCTTATGTAATAAAATATTTCTTGTCTTACTCTTTAATATACACTTTGCCAATAAACTTGCGTAGTATAAAGCGAATTGTATTCCTTAAACTTGCTCTAAATTCATAGACTCAAGGCTATTTCATCGTAAAAGTGTAGATAAATCTCCGCGTATTAACCAGTAAAGAAATCTTTATGACTATTCAGCTCATGGCTCCAATGACCAATCCGGTATAAGAACACCAGAAACTTCCACCAATCAACAGCCGTCCATCGCCATAATATTACCGTTTTCATATTATCACACTTGCGTGCGCTTGTTTCTGTGTTAATTCATGGGAATAGCGTACTCAAGCATCTGTATAGCTTCTTTAGCCTCAGTTGTCTTCAATAACACATTCATGTGACTGTGTTCTCGTGATGAAGCCGGGATCCGACATATTGAGTAACTGCGGTCCAAAGAGTTTAAAAATGAAAAAATAAAACAGTATATTCCTTTACTGAAAATTTTGTCCTCTGTGCGGATTATGAATACGTATGTATTTGATTTGCTTTTTATGGCTTTGTTGTTGTTGTCATTATCAATAGTTATTTAATTTTTTAATTATTCTTAGGTCAGGCGGCAGCGCGGCGGCCTCTCACTGCTGGGCTCCGTGGTTCAAATCCCGGTCACTCCATGTGAGATTTGTGTTGGCAAAGCGGAGGTGGGGCTGGTTTTTCTCCGGGTACATCGGTTTTCTCCGTTATCTTTCGTTCCAGTAACACCCTCCAATACTGTATAATTTCATCTCACCAATCAATCATTAATCATTGCCCCATATAACTGCGGCAGGCTTCGGCAGCCGGTACAGTTCCTATCCTCGCCGCTAGATGGGGCTGCATTCGTTCCATTCTTCACCTCGTTGAACGACTGGAAACAGGCTGTAGATTTTCATTTAATTTTGTAGTTATTTTCTAAATAGTCAATATATTACAACTTGAACTCCACATTTTCTTTAGATAAAATGTAGAGTCTCGTTTCATTATTATGGATGTGTCTTGCTTATTTGTTTTTCAGAGAGACAAAAATTTCTAGTCGATGACTCTTGAGTCAGAAAGTGTAGGCTGAACAGGAATGCACCGTGCTTTATTTGAAGGAAGTTCACTTTTGACGTGAGAAATTATTTAACGCAAAAAGTATTACATATACGAGAATGGTTTATTTGTCACTGTAACGAATGAGAATGAAGGCACAACGTGACCACGGTAGCTAACGTAATGTGCATGACGTCATCACAAAATGGCCGTTGAAATGAAGTGTGAGTTTGGCGGTCGAAAGTCACTTAGCGCACGATGTAGTTTGACGTGCAAGCGTAACGTAGGGAAGAATGAGACGTGATTTGATTTAACCTCTATGAGATCTATTCAAAAACACCGGAAAAGTTATTCTTTATCTAAACTCAAAACAATATTGAAAGTTTCTAACTGAAAATTGTCTAATATTAACATGCTTGTCCAAATGTTTGACTAATAAGTGGCTGGTCCTATAGAAAACGTGTGCAGTAGGAAACTAGACTCATTAATTGACCCGAATAAAATAAAAGGTGAAAATTTCAACTTGTTTATCATTTCTAATTACAATACACGAGAGATGTTTGACGTAAATAACTCTTTCATCAGTAATGATTAGCCCAGAAAGAACATCGTTTGCGGCAAGGGAGAGTTCTTCGTTGGAACGATTACATTGGCATTCGGGACATGCTGGATATCCTATGTCCTCCAGTTCACCGTAACTGAAACCATTCTCACTGGAGTTCCTTAAACCCCAAATCTACTAAATTAAATTTGTTTTGGCAGTAGCAAGCACACAGCGCGTACAGTATACGATTCAACATCCTCCAAGTTCACTCATTAGTATTCATCCTCCATGGGGTATACTATTTGAGGGGATTGATATTCGTAGAGAACTTTACAGCAATTGAAGGGAGATTTGACGTATAGAATTCTTCCTCTGCCACTTTTCCCACAATCTGGTGGGATCGTGGATGTAAACGTTGTCACACATGTGAACTTTACCCTGTTTTACCGACGGATGACCTTCCCGTATCAAAGGATGAATTCACTATTGCGAGTGTCTATGGTGTTTGGTGATGCAGTGGGGTGTACCTGTAGGTATGAAGAGAATTACGTTGGGACAAACATAAATGCTCAGTCCCAGAGTCGAAGTAGTTGACCAGAAGCGGTTAAAATCACCCATTTATTATTATTATTATTATTATTATTATTATTATTATTATTATTATTACGTATACCATGTCTGATCATCTTTGCTGAAAACTTGCTCTGTTGACCTATGTTCATAGGGTCTAATATCACTCCTTTACATCTTAAAGCTATTTTTATTACAATAGGAATCTCCGCCATCATCGCAACAGTAAGTTGTTGTTAGGTTTTTGAAGTTGTTGGAATCCTGGTTTTTCTTTCGGTTAATCTCCGACCGTCCCTTTCCTTCGGAGGTTTGTATTTCTTGTTCTTTTTCCTATGGTTACAGTTAACAGGCGACGATTATTCCGTTGCCCACCTCCCCCCTAATTAACACAACTAGCTTCACAATAACTCCAAATTTCAAAATCGAAATAAAGGAAGTCTGAAAAGCAGAAAAAAGTCCATTCCGCATTTTATAAACAAAAGTTCTTCCTTTTCTGCTACTTCCTTTCGTCATGGATGAAGTTTCTACTGATGTCATCTTGATTATGGAAATGCTGATGCAGATCTTCGACGGTTGGTGGAATGTAGTTGTATTCTGTTGCTGGCAACTTGTTGTCTTTCGACATAAATAGTAGTAGTATCAGTTGTTGTTGTTGTCGCCTCATCTCCTCCTTCGTATGGGGGGTAACTGAAGATCAAGGCTCTTCGGGCAACATAGTTTCAGTCCATTTTGTGCTTCTCGAATCATGTTTAACCCTACAAGGACGAATGTTTGGTTGTTAGACGGAAGACCAAATGAGGGCTTCTTAGGCCCATTCTAAAAATATATATAATAAATATAGATTTTACTGAAAAAATCACTTGGCGTCAAGAAAGACATCCGGTTTTACACTGCGAACTAAAACTAAATTAGAGTGGCTACAGCTACCCCAGAAATAACTACAGTAAGTTGAAGAAAAATTATTATTATTATTATTATTATTATTATTATTATTATTATTATTATTATTATTATTATTATTATTATTATTATTATTATTATTGTCCGCCTCTATGGTGTAGTGTTTAGTGTGATTAGCTGCAACCCATGGAGGTCCGGATTCGATTCCCGGCTCTGCCACGAAATTTGAAAAGTAGGACGAGGTCTGGAACGGGATCCACTCAGCCTCTGGAAGTCAAGTAAGTAGAGGAGGGTTCGATTCCCTCCTCAGCTATCCCCGAAGTGGCTTTTCGTGTTTCCCCACTTCTCCTCTAGGCAAATGCCGGGATGGTCCCTAACTTAAGGCCACGGCCGCTTCCTTCCCTCTTCCTTGTCTATCCCTTCCAATCTACCCATTCCCTCACAAGGCACCTGTTCAGCATAACAGGTGAGGCCGCTTGGGCGAGGTAATGGTTCTTCTCCTCCTCAGTTATCCCCTCGACCCAAAGTCTCACCCTCCAGGACACTGCCCTTGAGGCGGTAGAGGTGGGATCCCTCGCAGAGTTCGAGGGAAAAACCAACCCTGGAGGGTAATCGAATTAAGAAATAAAGAAAGAAAAAAATTATAACTATTATTATTATTAACTTATCCTTAACAAAATATATAGCGCTGAAATTGATAAAGTATTTAGGCTCTGAATGATAGGAGAAACCTAACTGGTACTACTGGCAACTGATTATTGTTCTCCTCCTAGGGTTACGAAAATCGCGGATGGTCATGATTCTCCCTTCGGTCTCTTGATTCGGATTTAATGTAAGTAAAATTTTTCTGTTGCTGTTGTTGTGAACAGCCATGATTAGTAAATTAACGTGTCCTCAAGTGAAGTTAAACTTTAAATGTGCTGTGAAATTATTCTTCACGTCAAATGCTGCTCCGGATGTTCAGAGACTAGCCACGTGTAGCTCACTTTTCAAAGTGGAATTAAAACACAGTCCTTCCACGCTTGTGGATAATGGGATTCACCCTGGGTACGAATTTTCATCCCCAAAAGAGGACAGCGCAACACCCGTAGATTGTTAAAACTCGAACAATGCGGGGAGAAGTGATAATGTCGGTTGTGCTGAAGGGTATATTAGAGACAGATTGCAAGTAATCGTACCACTTGCAATTCAAGCTGCACCTAGTTGTAGAAAGTAGAACGAACCTGTAGTATGTAAGCATCCTTACAACACGATGCGTTTCTAATCATATTTAACTGAATGGCCAACCAATGAAGAGAAGGTATTTGTATATCTGACTAAACAGAAGATGATCAAACGTATTGAAACAACTACAGTAGAACCTTATCTATCCGGACCAAATGATGCTTTAGGTGGTCCGAGTTAATGAAAGTCCGGATTAAACAGAATAACTTACGAAATGAGCCAAAGTAGATTTCTTTCAAGTTGCTTTACGTCGCAACGACACAGATAGGCCTTATGGCGACGATGGGACAGGAAAGTGCTAGGCCGTGGCCTTAATTAAGGTACAGCCCCAGCATTTACGTACTGTGAAAATGGGAAACCACTGAAAACGCTGTTCATGGCTACCGACAGTGTGGTTCGAAACCACTATCTCCTGAATACTGGACACTGGCCGCACTTAAGCGATTGCAGCTATTGAGTTTGGGAGCTACATATTTAAACACTTCGTTCAGTAAAAAGAACGTGTACCGTACAATATTTTAAATTTAAGAAATACAAAGGTTATTTAGTATACAAGATATAATGCAATACAGTACTAGGCCCTACAAAAAATACAGAATAACTAGTAATGTAATGTAATAACTAGTGCAAGACAGAAGTAGAACACGGCAATCAAGGCACACCTTCATTGACCACACTTGGCACGCTTTCTGGTTTGAAGAAACTGCCGATCTTTTGTTATTTTCCTTTGATATTAATTTCTTTAATAATTAACTCACGCGAATGCCTCAAATGTTCGTACTATGCAGATTTTTCATCGTTTTTGTCTTCAGCTTACTTAATGACAATGTTTAGATGGTCTTTAATGTCGCTAAGTTTTAGCTTAGGGTTAATAATATCACCTGCTTCATCCTGGTCATATCCATCCGTTTCAGAGCTTTCTGAGCTCGTAACTCGGCTATATAGCCTACTATAATATCACTTGTGTATTATTATTAAACCGTTGACCGGATTTAGTGGAGTCCGAACTAATGGGGTCCTGCTTAAGGAGGTTCTACTGTACTTCCACTGGAATAACAACTAACGTAAAATGCTGGATTTTCGAACTGGAGGCCTGTATTCTTTAATATTAATATTTTCCATCAGTGAAGGAGAACATTCGTTTCATCATGGAAACGAAATTTGATGTTTCGTTATAGTCTGAAAGTATTTTTGCCAAAAGTTTATTTTGTTCAATAATTTGGTTTACGTTGCACCGACACAGATAGATCTTACGGCGACGGTGGGATATGGAAGCTTGGAGTGGGAAGGAAGTCGCCATGGCCTTAATTAAGGTACAGCTCCAGCATTTGCGTGGTGTGAAAATGGGAAACGACGGAAAACAATATTCAGAGCTGCCGACAGTTGGGTTCGAAACCACTGCCTCCCGAATGGAAGCTGATAGCTCCGCGACCCAAACTGCGAAGCCACTCGCTCGGTAAACAAATGTCCAATAGATTTCCAAATTGAAATTATTTATGAAAAGACTAAATGAGCAAATGATAGGGAATCTGCCACCTTGATGACAGCCCTAAATGCACATTATTTGTACATGAATTAATTAATTAATTAATTAATAATTCTACATTCATGTTAAAAGGGGAGGTTAAATTTATACCAGTATATAGACCTACAAACAACAGGTACTAAATTCTTATACACCTGCTGATACCTCAAAGATAAATCTCGATATTTCAAAATGAAATAATTTCTACAGCTAAAATTACTCATCTAACTGAAATCAGGCTCGAGTGTACACTTTGGATCTGAAGGCTTAGACTGTATTCACATATCACTCCTGGTGATTTGGTTCGGTACCACGGTATCAAAACAGTTTGATTTAAATCGGATCTTCAGTCCATTGTGATGAAATGTTTGCACTGATAAGTTGCGGCCACCTCAATCAGAGTTACATAAATGGATCTGCGATTAGACCGAGTAAACAAGGCTGTGTATCAAAGTCCCTGACCTGTTTACTGGGCTGTAACAACGGAAGATACCATTTCGAACTCACTCAAGCTGTACTCTATAAGAACATGACTCATTGGATCAAGGCTTCCCAACAGGTGGTCCGTGGGACAAATTCTGAATTTTGGTTGTTTTGCCGACGACATTTTCACTTGTGAGAAAGCGAAATGACTAAGACATTTCATGGTATTGCTATGATCCATTCACGTTGCACTCAACTAAATGTTGATAATCCACGTTTAGTGATGGCGGTTTCAAGAAGAAGTACAGCAAAAGTAGCGGCCATTAAATCGGGCGGGTGAGGAAAACTGCGCTGTCGTCAGATATGGGAACGGTAAAACGACAGATGGTGTAGAATCGCTTGCCTTCACGCACGGTTCGGCAACGCTAACCGTGCATTGCTGTCTAGTTGAAATTGTACTAAGGCCCACGAGAGTTGGAGTCTGACCTTTGGCGCCACCTACGAGAAAAAAATTGACTGACGCTGCTCGAAAATGATCGGTTGCTATGGCAACGATAACAGCGATGCCACATTTAAGGAAGCTATCGCCATGTCGGTTGGATTGTTCTCAGTCGCTTTTGTGATATTATTCCGAGTGGTACTGCGTTTGTGTTAGTTGTTGCTGCTTTATGCGTTTACGTGTTTGTTTTCCGAATATTATTTTCATGGTTAGTTTATTTTCTGTAAGTAAAGAAAATAAATTTCGTGTGGCTATTTCTAGCCGAGTGCAGCCCTTGTAAGGCAGACTTTCCGATGAGGGTGGGCGGCATCTGCCTTGTGTAGGTAACTGCGTGTTATTGTGGTAGAAGATAGTGTTATGTGTGGTGTGTGAGTTGCAGGGATGTTGGGGGACAGAACAAACACCCAGCCCTCGGGCCACTGGAATTAACCAATGGACGTTAAAATCCCCGACGCGGCCGGGAATCGAGCCCGCGACCTTCTGAACTGGAGGCAAGTACGGAGACGATTCAGCCAACGAGTCGGACTAATCAGTGTTTAGTGGTGCAGTTCTATTCTGTATTGAATATGTGCATTTTTTGAGATTATTGTGAAAAACTGATGATTTTGTTAGCAATTATGAAATATTATTTCGCATTCTGTCTTAAATGCTGGAACTATTAGCACGAGCTTAGGAGCGGGTCAAGTTTATTGAACTGCATTAGGTCTACATGTTTTATTAAACACTCAGCCTGTATGAAAGGGTGATATGCCGCAGATGGAGATAACTATGACAACGTAGCATATTTCATAGTTACTGCTTTCGCCGCTCAAATGTCAGACTCCAACTCCCGTGGGCCCAAATATAGTCCGCCCGACTTCAGTTATTTACTGTCAAGATGCTATTGAACTCGCACCGTGATAGTGCTATCAGAGATGGATAGTGAATGCATTTAGAGTGGTGTTAGTAAATTATATAAAAACGGGAAACTGCCTCACTCCTCATTTACCTAGTATACCTCTTCAGTAACGCCTGGGCTTTAGGCTGAATACTGTACATGTAATTCCACTTTAAGCAGGTAGCGTAAAAAGAAGAGGTTTTTTTTTCTAGGGGCTTTACGTCGCACCGACACAGTTAGGTCTTATGGCGAAAAAGAAGAGTGAGTTCATACATTGAACCATAAGAAAGCCTCCGTGGCTAAGACGGCAGCGCGTCGACCTCTCACCGCTGAGTTTCGTGGTTCAAATCCCGGTCACTCCATGTGAGATTTGCGCTGGACAAAGCGGCGGCGGGACAAGCTTTCTCCGGGTACTCCGGTTTTCAATGTCATCTTTCATTTCAGCAACACTCTCCCCATCATTTCATTTCATCAGTCAGTCATTAATCATTGCCCCCAGAGGAGTGCGAAACTGCCTTCTATTCGGGTGAAACAGATAAAGTTATATCTAAATTACGATATTTGTTGATAACATATCATGTTTGCATCTCCGGACGTTATTTTTTTTTTGTAAGACCTGTGTACTTTTGCGAATAAGAAGTGCCTGTTAAACTGTGTTGTTATGTCCTCGTGTGGGTGGGAGCAGTAGAATAACACTCACGGTATCCCTGTCTGCCGTAAGAGGCGACTAAAAGTGGCCCCAGGGGCGTGGGTTGGTGACCACGGGGCCCTTAGCTGAGTCCTGGCGTTGCTTCCACTTACTTGTGCCAGGCTCCTCACTTTCATCTATCCTATCCGACCTTCCTTGGTCAACTCTTGTTCTTTTCCGACCCCTACGGTATTAGGTTCCCGAGGCCTAGGGAGTCTTTCATTTTCATGCCCTTCGTGGCCCTTGTCTTCCTTTGGCCGATATCTTCATTTTTCGAAGTGTCGGATCCCTTCACTTTTTCCCTCAGATTAGTGTTATATAGATGATGGTTGCCTAGTTGTACTTCCTCTTAAAACAACCACCACCACCACCACCACCACCACCACCACCACCACCACCACCACCACCACCATTGTTATGGAGTCTGAGTTAGTGCGTGTACAGTTCAGTATTAATGATTCCGAACGTGAGTGAGGCCTACAGTTCGAGTTTTTAAAACTCGTGTCCTCATCCCGAGGTGGTGCAGCTCTTTTCATGCACACCCCCATTGGAGGTGAGCTGCATGTACCATTTCAACCACATACCAGCCTCCTGCCATTCTTAAATTTCTGTCAGTACCGGGAATCGAGCCCAGGCCCCGAGGATGGCAGCTAATAACACTAACCGTTACGCTACGGAGACGGACTACAGTTCGATGAGGAGACAGCAGTGAAATATAGAGAAGTGGAAAGTTAATTCATTCGGCAAGAAGAGATTGTAATAGCCTAATAGACGCGGAAGATATTCCAGTTCAGTTTATTTAGGCTGCACTGCTGTTTTGGATGTAGTGGGTGACTTACCTCATAGCGGAATTTATGGCGAAATGGCAAACATCTACTACTACTACTACTACTACTACTACTACTACTACTACTACTACTACTACTACTACTACTACTACTACTACTACTACTACTGAAGCCGATGACCTAGATGATAGGCCCCTTTAAACAACAAGCATCATCATCACTACTACTACCACCACTACTACTACTAAAATATTTTCATTCCTCCCATGAAGGGGGAGGCGGGCCTCTTAAACGGTGACGCCGCTTCTCAGTAAAGGAAAGGAGGTGCTCGGAGAAGATGAAGGGATTGGCAGCCGTGGCCTATACTAGGAGCTGTCCCGGCATTCGCCTTAGTGCAGGAGAATGGAAAACCACGGAAAACCATTCTCAGGACAGTCGACGGTTGAGGCCAGCCGTGAGGTCTAGTCCTGACCCGTCTCCCAAATGCAGAGGCGAAGAGCCACGGTAGAGCCGTGGCCACCCCTCGTCTCCTTGGTTGGCCAGTCGGAATGTAGAGCTGTTGGACCACGGACCAGCCGTGGCTACTGGTGGGCCAAGACCCATTCTACCTCCACTGACCAACATGGCAAACTAGTTCCAGTATTCTTAGTAGAAGCAGGTAGTCCTGAGGAGCAAAATGAGAACGAGATTAGCCACCTGTTGATTTCACCAAACAAAGCTTCGAAACAGGAATTTACATATGCACGCTCAAGAGTGTTAGTCCAATCTCTGAACCAAAATAAATAGATCGACTGTTTTGTTAATCCACACAGAGCACACTGTTCCTCCCTGTATGTGTAAACTAACGGAAGTGAAAATAAAAAGGAATATTAGTAGGAACAAAACCTCCTTGGCTCAAGTGGCAGCGCGCCGGCCTCTCGCCGTTGGGTTCCATGGTTCAAATACCGGTCACTCAACGTGAGATTTGTGCTGGGCAAAGCGGAAGCGGGATAGGTTTATCTCCCGGTACTCCGGTTTCTCTGCCAACTTTCATTCCAGCAACACACTCCAATATTATTTAATTTCAACTGTCAGTCATTAATCATTGCCTCAGAGAAGTGCGACAGGCTTCGGCAGCCGGCACAATTCCTATCCTCGTCGCTAGATGGGGGCTTCATTCATTCCATTCCTTAGCCGGTCGAATCACTGGAAACAGGCTGTGGATATTCATAATCATTAGTAGGAACGTTTGAACGGCTGCTTGGCTGAATATCACATCGTCAACTTAAGACTTGTGTGTGTCGGTGCAACGCAAAACAAATTTTAAAAGTTTCGAAAGTATTTTGTTAATTAGGTTGTGGTTTTGGGGGTTAAGAGAGCCCCGGATTCGATTGCCACCCGGACCTGGGATTTCAGCTGCGTCTGGTCAATTCTCAATTTACATAAAATTACATCAACCGAGCAAGTGACGCTGTGGTTACGCTCGCGCAGTTGTGAGCTTCCATTCGAAAGATAGTGTGTTCGAAACCCACCTGTCGGCAGCCCTGAAGATGGTTCTCCGTGGTGTCCTCAATTGGTCTTCCATTTTCACACCAAGCAAGTGCTGGGGCTGTACCTTAATCAAGGCAACGGCCGTTTCAATCCCACATTCCCACTCCTAGCCCTTTCCTATCTTATCGTCTCCATAAGACATATCTGTGTCGGTACAACGTAAGGCCTATTGTAAAAGAAAAAAAGAAAGCACATCACATCAGCAGCCCTACAGAAACACGCAATGGTGAATTCATCGCTCAGCATAGGATTGGTATCATAAAAGACATCCAGCCATAAAACTGGTGTCAGTACAACGATTGGGTAAGGGCCAGGAAGGGGAAGATTTTCGGGGACTTTTCGCTGGAAAATACCGATTGAATTTTGGGAGTGCTGAGGTACATTACAATGAATTCTGCAGTCACGTTCAAAAACTTGAGGCAGATTATTTTGCAAACGATCGTGTAGTTACAGATGCAATATAGAGAATGATCTGCATTCAAAATGCTTACGAGACGCACTCACTCATCAACGCCCAATCCAAACAACGAAACCCTGAAAACAGGATAGGGTTCTTCCCGACCGGGAACCCAGTGCCCTGTGAACCGAAGGCTACTACACTGGCCAGTCAAGGATCCGGACAATAGCCTAATAATAATAATAATAATAATAATAATAATAATAATAATAATATGATGATGATGATGATGATGATGACGATGATGATAATCATTATCATCATCATCATCTGTTTACCCTCCAGGTTCGGTTTTTCCCTCGGACTTAGCGAGGGATCCCACCTCTACCGCCTCAAGGGCAGTGTCCTGGAGCTTCAGACTCTTGGTCAGGGGATACAACTGGGGAGTATGACCAGTACCTCGCCCAGGCGGCCTCACCTGCTATGCTGAACAGGGGCCTTGTGGAGGGATGGGAAGATTGGAAGGGACAGGCAAGGAAGAGGGAAGGAAGCGGCCGTGGCGTTAAGTTAGGTACCATCCCGGCATTCGCCTGGAGAAGTGGGAAACCACGGAAAACCACTTCCAGGATGGCTGAGGTGGGAATCGAACCCACCTCTACTCAGTTGACCTCCCGAGGCTGAGTGGACGCCGTTCCAGCCCTCGTACCACTTTTCAAATTTCGTGGCAGAGCCGGGAATCGAACCCGGGCCTCCGGGGGTGGCAGCTAATCACGCTAACCACTACACCCCAGAGGCGGACTGATAATCATTATGATGAATTAATATTAACGAGATAGTGGCTACGCGGATTAAGTCACGTACCTGTCAGCTCGTATTCGGGAGGTAGTTGGTTCCAATCCCACTGTTGGCAGATCTGAAGATGGTTTTCCGTGGTTTCTCATTTTCACACCAGGTTGTACGTCAATAAAGGACCGAATCGCTTCCTTCCGTGTCCTATTCCATCGTCACCATAAGACCTGTGTACGTCGGCGCGACTCAAAAAAAGTAGTAAGGTAAGGGTTATTCTGCCCGGAGGCAGGTCCGAACCTCCGCAGAGGTATTCCTGAGCCGGAGTTTACGTACGGTAGGGTGGCCAGTTCCTTTCCGCTCCTCCATTCCCTTACCCCCCACCAACAGCGCGTGGCAACCCACCACGCCCAATGTTGCTTAACTTCGGAGATCTCACGGGATCCGGTGTTTCAACACGGCTACGGCCGTTGGCAAAACAAATAGTAAACAAAACAAAAATAATTTTCGAAAATATTTTGTTAATTTTGACCTGCGATTAGCAGCTAAGAATCTCTGTGGGATTTATAAATAGATACAATAGATTCTAAATCTATTCGGAATTGTATTGATAAGCTCCTTGTCATTTAATCCATTAGCGATGAAAATATGTTTATCTGACATGACACATTTTCCAAATAAGTTTAGTCGTTGACCCTGTTGACCTAGGATGTGTAAGTTAACTGCTCCTGTTGTCCAGCCGAGAGCTCTCAGAGTAATGAGGCGCGCCTCTAGCGCACTAGTCCACTTCACATTTTCAGAATGATGGCTGAATTATTTCTCGCTTTAAACAAGCTCGTCCAGCCGAGACTGTCACTGACACTGCCACTCACCGCACACTTCATCAAGCAGAAATCAAACTGAGGAGTGTTATCCCTGAATTAAGTCCTCAAAACTCTTGCCAATCTCCCTGGCAATGCCGGGCAGTATTCATCCTTCTGATCCCAAGATCTGGGACTCAATTCCGACTGCCCTTAGTGGCATTTAAGGGTATTCAATGTTAACATTTCCATATCGCTGGTTTCCAGCTCTTAAATGAATCCCTGTGAAATAAAATGTCGAAATGTTGGCTGCTCTTAACGCTGTAATGTCTAATTACATTGTCACATAAAAATTTAATTTTACGTCAAAATTACTTTCCATAACAGCAATGTACTCTTTCATATTCCAATAAACATGGCGTGACAAATTCATAAATATAGTAAATAAATAGCATAATAATAAATATTATATTATATTATATTATATTATATTATATTATATTATATTATATTATATTATATTATATTATATTATATAAATAATATATTATTATTATTATTATTATTATTATTATTATAATTATAATTATTATTATTATTATTATTATTATTTAAGCAGGAACATGTGATTTCACGATAATGTTTAAATTTAGCTTTAAGCCATGGGAAATACGGATATGAAAACATCAAAATATGACAAACTAATGCACATGAATATTAGCAATACTGTCTTACGGTTCAATAATAATTTGTTAAGCCTTCTCATTTGTATATGAGTATTTAGAGCTGTGTATAAACATTCTGAAATAACTTTGTCTCTTAATTTATGACTAGAATATGTCAAATGTTTTATAGAAATGTCCGATGACGAATTACATGATGTTCAAAAAGCTATATAAGATTTTGTGAAAAATTTGTGGCAGGTATGTAACTCAGGGCATTTTAATATTAATAACATTTGAAGAAACTTAAAAATTAAAATAAACAAATAACAGCCGGGCTGAGAGGCTCAGACGGTTGAGGCACTGGCCTTCTGACCCCAACTTGGCAGGTTCGAACCTGTCTCAGTACGCTGGTATTTGAAGGTGCAGAGATACGTCAGCTTCGTGTGGGTAGATTTACTGGCACGTAAATGAACTGCTGGGGGACTAAATTCAGGCATCTCGGCGTCTCTGAAAACCGTAAAAGTAGTTCGTGAGACATTAAGCCAATATCTTTATTGTAGAAAGAACATTATTATTTTTCACTTCCATAAATTTTACAGAATTAGTACTAGAATTAGTACTAGTAGAATTACTACTACTACTACTACTACTACTACTACTACTACTACTAATAATAATAATAATAATAATAATAATAATAATAATAATAATAATACATGGTTTTACCTCCCTCTAGCTACTTTTACAGATTTCGGAGACGTTGAGATGCCAGAATAGTGTCCTACTGGAGGCTTTTCGTTTCTGTAAATCAACCATTACTAGGCTGGCGTATTTCAGTATCTTCAAATACCTCCGAACCCGTCAACTTCGGCTAACCATGCCCTCTATCATCCGAGCCTCTCAGCCCAGTAATACATACATACATACTGTGACCGTGAGGCCACAAATGAAAGAACAGGTGTTGGTGCGGCTTGTGTCTGCTTGTCGGCGAGATGGGGTGCGCGCGACCTTGACAGGGGCGAGAACGAGTTTTTTTGTGCAGAGAGCGGCCGACTGGCTAACGGAATAAAAATAAAAAAAATGAAGGTTGGTGACTGGAAGAAGGAGGCCAGCGCGTGTCACTTGTAATTGCGAGGAATGATATGAATGAAATATTTGTAATATCTTTGGTGGCGACGTGCATAATTACGGAAGGCTCAAGGACTAAAGTAAAATAAACTGGATAAAAGAATAGCACATTTGGAGGATATAAATTAAAAACTGAAATTTTGGAATAATTTGCACGACCTTGTGGCTAAGATGGTGATGAAGTTGTAGACTCGTACAGTAGAAGAATTTAGCCCCTCAATTGACTTTACTTCCGTGTATGTGCACCAGACATGACATTTAAGTCATGTGATACGAATACTCGCTCTCACACACCCTCTGGCGTGTCTTGGATTATCACCTTCAGTCGCTCAGCGTGGAACGTCGCTTCACTCCTGTGCTCTACACGTCTGAAAATTGGATATAATTTAGAACAGTGCTGTGATCAGACGTCGGATGTGCAGACATTAATCCCTTAAGTACGTGTCATTTCTAAAATACTGTTACGTGTGTGCTTGGAGCCTACTCTAAAACATTTTGTGTAAGTTTCAGCTGTCTTACGAGTGGACGCGGAAGACGTGGACGTGAATAAATTCCAGAAGAGGACGGAATCTCACATCATGGATTACCAGTGCTTCACCATGAGGTTCTAAACCTTTGACCATCGTTGGCGGCGCCGGGATGCAGATTCTTTCTTCCTGGCATGGCTGATTGAGAACCCAGACTTCCAGACATGAAGATTCATCTATAAGTTAAGTCGATTACGTCTCATTTATATCTGTTCTATGTAGTTTTGTTCTATTCTTTCTTTTTCTTAGTAAGCTATTTTGACACTTTTTTATGGCAGTTTATTTGCTCGAATACGTCATAAAAATGACACATGTGAGTATTTAATGACCATGTGGCCATGAATTTGACAGTGAGGGTTCTGATAGAGTTATCCATGTGTTATCGACACCATCTTTGTTTGTTGAGTAAATTTCGTCACGAATATGAATTAGTTTATGTTTGATGGATTTAATGGTAGGATATTTCGTCCGTATTTTCTATATTTTCCTTGTATTTGAACTTCTACTTGTACCTCGTGTCTGAGACAACGTGTCATCGGGATATTGAGTCCGAATTCTATGTGCGAATTTAATGTGAACATGTGCATTGGAAGCATGTGATAATTAATTGGATGTAATTAATCATCGAGACACTTTTAAGTGGATATTATGTATTTGTAGGACGATGGTAGGTCCTGATATTTCACGGCTACATATTTGAGATTAAGATGCGACAAGTTAAAGTCGTCATTGTGGTATATTGTACGTATAGAGTATATGGAATAAGTGGCATGAATCTTCGCGATACTGAGCTTTTCACATGTTTATGGATTATTCGCGATAAATGCAGTGTAGCCTAATATTAGTGTCTTCAGATGAAGAAAATGAAAGTCCATGTTTATCGATGTACTTTTAATTCGTGGGAATATCCCAAATTTTCTCAAGTAATCCAGTAATTTCAATCTCAAGGTACAGATGAATGTTCGAGAAGGCCTTAGGTCTAAAGAACAAGTCTTCGACGAAATATCTAAATAATGTCTGATTCATGATTATACCAGCTCATTCGTTGATGTAATTTTACTCTCATGTGATAACTCAATCTTGCTATAACTCAATAAATTTGTTAATAGGAGAGTAAAACGGTTGATCGACACTCGTCGACATGTACATAGTGTAGATATTTTCTTCTTAGTACTCACAGTCTTCTTACCAATTTCCGTAGTTAGCTGTAGAAGTAGTGATTTATTAGTATTTAGAGGGTTATTTCTTTTATGTGTTCTATTCTGAAACATGTGACACTGATATTATCGATTGATAGTGGACAGGATCTCCACATGGATGGTATTATCCCCATTTATTTACGTTTGCAAGCCCGAGAGGCGTTTTATTTAGTTTAATCATTGGTCAAATACTTAACGTTCAATACGAATTCTCACGAAAGGAGATGTGAGACGACGTGAACAGGTATATCCGACGTCTCGGATTAACTTAGAGAAAACCAAGGCAAATTCAACTTTTCATTTTTGTTAAGATAACGACTGTAAATTTTATTATTTTGTCATAAGTGTTAACTTTTTGAATCTTGGTTATTTTCTTTATTAAATTCGTTCTTACAATTACTGCATTTTTTCCAGATTATCGATGAAGGCTTGGCCCAGACCTCATTTTTCTGAATGAAAATTTTCAATTCAACTTTAAACAAATAACTTAATAACTTTGAAGACGATAAAAAAAATTTTACAATGTAAATACTCTGTTAGAATGTCAGGGAAACAATTGCCGTGTACCACCCCATTTGTGTGTGTGCCTAGGTTTGTTACATCAAGAGCCAGATAGAATTCCTTAACGTAACGATCATAATCATAATCATAGATTTCAGGATGGCCAATACTGCATTTAATTGAATAAAAGTGTCATATTTGTTTTCAACTTGGAAAGCACTCATTTGATGAACCCTATGATAATCCTGCCACATTCATTTATTTTATAAGCCTACAGCCACCGAACTGAGCACCCCTGGGGTGTCTCGTGTTCGATGACTGACTAGGACGGGCACATCTTAGTGGCTTTTCCCATCCGTGGGGCTCGATTTGTGGCTTAAAAATGTGGCTTAATCCATCGTGGAACTTGATTAATTGCTTCTCCACGTGGTTTAAATTGACTTGCTCAAATTATTAATTATTCACGGTTCGGCAGGTTCATTTCAGATTAAATGCCATCCCAGTTAGGTAGAATTCTAACAGAGTACGCGGAATTTTCAGAGTATTTCACTTAAGATTATGTGTTTCACATGGAAAAATGAGGGTTAGGAATTTTCTTCGTGAAACTTGAATTTGCCTTGTCACAATCAACATGTCTGGGGGGAAAGTTTCTGCATTTCGGCGTTTGCTGACACAGGTCACTTTCTGAATAATAGAATGGATCTCGAGGAGATTAGGAAGTTATTAGAGACTCTGACAGTAGAGAGTAGGGGAGCACAGGAAGAGAGTAGGAGAGCACAGGAAGAAAATAAAGAGGAATTCAGAAAAATACAGGAAGAGAATAGGAAAATTCAGGAAGATAGTAATGAACGGTTGAGTCAAAAAATGAACATTATGGGTGCTGCGATACAGGAAGAGGCGAAAAAGAGTCGTGACGAACTATATGCAAAACTGGAGGAAACTAGTTGTCGGATTGACAATATCGTGTTAGAGTGCAGGGAAAATCAGAAAAAAACCCTGGAACAAGTTGTTACTTTGACGAGCCAGATTAAAGAGGATAATAAGGTTATCACCGGGAAGGTCACCGCTCTTCAGAGTGACGTAGTCCTAGTCAGAAATAACATTGAATCAGTGAGGAAAGAGATAGATGTTATAAAGGTAGAGATTTCCACGGCACAAGAAGAGATGTCAGAACAAGTGAAAAATCTTAGAGGAGAGGTCGCAGAAGACTTGAAGAAAATAAAAGAGAAGGTCGACGATGATCTCCGTTCCGTAAAGGACAGTATCTCAGTCAACCAAATGGAGATACAAGATATTTCACTCCAGTTCGATGATATCAAGAGCATGATTGACAAAGACAAGTCGGAAATACTCGAGCAAATTATTAATCTTGCCGGAGATGTCAAGTCCGGGAAACAGAAGATGGAGGAAAATATGGACGCCCTCCAAAAATTAGAAAAAGAAGTAGGATTCTTGAAGTTGCAGGATAGGAGCACTAGGGTCTTAGTGACATCATTAATGGACCGACAGAGTAATGTCGAAGAGGTCGTACAGGCTAAATCTACTGTAACAGAAGGAATATCGCCCGTAGCTGAATCGTCTCAGAATATTACCCACCTTGAACAACCCACAGTAAATCCCAGTACTACACCGGCACAAAGCGTACCTCAAATCATTAATTTTATCCGAATGAGCGAGGACAGGCCTAGAAAATTCAACAACTTAAACGGGGTCACGCCTAAAAATTTCATTAGGGACCTTGATGAATATATTCGTGAACAGAAGATCCCTACTGAAAAACATCTGCGAACAGCGGAGAAATTTTTAGAGGGAGACGTGCTCAACTGGTACCATGCTTTCCGTTATACGTTTGAAGACTATGAAAGTTTCAAGCGCTTATTCCTACAGAGATACTGGGGAGCGGATCTGCAACAAGCACTACGGTTGGATTTGTATTCACGAAAATATTCCACAGATGGGCAAACGCAGTACGCTAATTACTTCTGTAATCAAGTACGACGAATGAAAGACCTCGACACTCCACCATCTGAAAATGAGTTGGTCCAGGCGATAACAAAGCAGTTTCCTGTGGAAGTACAGCGCTTACTCATTGCTGCTAATGTTCAGACCGCCGTGCAGGCTGAGACTATTCTCAGACAGCTCGACCACACCATGAATGTCTCAACAGTACCGAAAACTCAAAGGAGCAATACTTATCAGGTCAACGTAATAGACGCTCCGAAAAACCGGAATTCGCCTCCAATGCCTGAAAACGAAAATCAGAGTGGACCTAAAGAGTATAAAAACTATCCCAGAGCGTACGACCGTCGATGGGAAGAGAGAAGAATGAGACCCAGAGAGGACAGGACGGAAGATCCGAAGAACGTCCGAAGAAGGGGAAATTACAGGACACGGGACCGACCACAGGACTATAGACGGAATAGGCCTTATGATAGACCTAGATATTATTCAGATCGTAACTACCGGAATTTCAGAGATGAAATGGAGGACCGTCATCGAGAAAGCATGAGGTACATTGAAGAATTAAGAAAGGAAACTGAAAAGGGCTCAAAATGGAAGGACGCCATTCATAATCAAGACACCGATCCAGATGTGATGGGAGCCGAGAGCCCACAGTTCCAGCGACACCGGAATTCACCTCATGACGATAGATTAAATCCTTCGGCACCACAATATCAACCTGAAAATCAGGGCGCCAGAAGAAAGACTCCAATGTGAAGATATCAAACCATTACTCTCCTATGAACAGTTATATTCAATGCCTCGAACCTAAGACTCTACCGTAAAGCAGAAGAGTGAAGAGAGAAAAAAAAAGAAAAGACCCAGGTCGGCTATCGAAGAAATACCAGTTTGTGCCATGCAGAATGATTACCGTTCAGACAACTGACAGATGCCTGAAATTATAAATACCATGGAAATTTAAACAGTGAAGTAGGCAGCATACGGACCACATTTTAAGGAATGAACACGATTGTAAAAATTTTTAACCTTGCTTAAAAATTTTTGTCCCAGTAAGAGGTGGATGTGACCGTGAGGCCACAAATGAAAGAACAGGTGTTGGTGCGGCTTGTGTCTGCTTGTCGGCGAGATGGGGTGCGCGCGACCTTGACAGGGGCGAGAACGAGTTTTTTTGTGCAGAGAGCGGCCGACTGGCTAACGGAATAAAAATAAAAAAAATGAAGGTTGGTGACTGGAAGAAGGAGGCCAGCGCGTGTCACTTGTAATTGCGAGGAATGATATGAATGAAATATTTGTAATATCTTTGGTGGCGACGTGCATAATTACGGAAGGCTCAAGGACTAAAGTAAAATAAACTGGATAAAAGAATAGCACATTTGGAGGATATAAATTAAAAACTGAAATTTTGGAATAATTTGCACGACCTTGTGGCTAAGATGGTGATGAAGTTGTAGACTCGTACAGTAGAAGAATTTAGCCCCTCAATTGACTTTACTTCCGTGTATGTGCACCAGACATGACATTTAAGTCATGTGATACGAATACTCGCTCTCACACACCCTCTGGCGTGTCTTGGATTATCACCTTCAGTCGCTCAGCGTGGAACGTCGCTTCACTCCTGTGCTCTACACGTCTGAAAATTGGATATAATTTAGAACAGTGCTGTGATCAGACGTCGGATGTGCAGACATTAATCCCTTAAGTACGTGTCATTTCTAAAATACTGTTACGTGTGTGCTTGGAGCCTACTCTAAAACATTTTGTGTAAGTTTCAGCTGTCTTACGAGTGGACGCGGAAGACGTGGACGTGAATAAATTCCAGAAGAGGACGGAATCTCACATCATGGATTACCAGTGCTTCACCATGAGGTTCTAAACCTTTGACCATCGTTGGCGGCGCCGGGATGCAGATTCTTTCTTCCTGGCATGGCTGATTGAGAACCCAGACTTCCAGACATGAAGATTCATCTATAAGTTAAGTCGATTACGTCTCATTTATATCTGTTCTATGTAGTTTTGTTCTATTCTTTCTTTTTCTTAGTAAGCTATTTTGACACTTTTTTATGGCAGTTTATTTGCTCGAATACGTCATAAAAATGACACATGTGAGTATTTAATGACCATGTGGCCATGAATTTGACAGTGAGGGTTCTGATAGAGTTATCCATGTGTTATCGACACCATCTTTGTTTGTTGAGTAAATTTCGTCACGAATATGAATTAGTTTATGTTTGATGGATTTAATGGTAGGATATTTCGTCCGTATTTTCTATATTTTCCTTGTATTTGAACTTCTACTTGTACCTCGTGTCTGAGACAACGTGTCATCGGGATATTGAGTCCGAATTCTATGTGCGAATTTAATGTGAACATGTGCATTGGAAGCATGTGATAATTAATTGGATGTAATTAATCATCGAGACACTTTTAAGTGGATATTATGTATTTGTAGGACGATGGTAGGTCCTGATATTTCACGGCTACATATTTGAGATTAAGATGCGACAAGTTAAAGTCGTCATTGTGGTATATTGTACGTATAGAGTATATGGAATAAGTGGCATGAATCTTCGCGATACTGAGCTTTTCACATGTTTATGGATTATTCGCGATAAATGCAGTGTAGCCTAATATTAGTGTCTTCAGATGAAGAAAATGAAAGTCCATGTTTATCGATGTACTTTTAATTCGTGGGAATATCCCAAATTTTCTCAAGTAATCCAGTAATTTCAATCTCAAGGTACAGATGAATGTTCGAGAAGGCCTTAGGTCTAAAGAACAAGTCTTCGACGAAATATCTAAATAATGTCTGATTCATGATTATACCAGCTCATTCGTTGATGTAATTTTACTCTCATGTGATAACTCAATCTTGCTATAACTCAATAAATTTGTTAATAGGAGAGTAAAACGGTTGATCGACACTCGTCGACATGTACATAGTGTAGATATTTTCTTCTTAGTACTCACAGTCTTCTTACCAATTTCCGTAGTTAGCTGTAGAAGTAGTGATTTATTAGTATTTAGAGGGTTATTTCTTTTATGTGTTCTATTCTGAAACATGTGACACTGATATTATCGATTGATAGTGGACAGGATCTCCACATGGATGGTATTATCCCCATTTATTTACGTTTGCAAGCCCGAGAGGCGTTTTATTTAGTTTAATCATTGGTCAAATACTTAACGTTCAATACGAATTCTCACGAAAGGAGATGTGAGACGACGTGAACAGGTATATCCGACGTCTCGGATTAACTTAGAGAAAACCAAGGCAAATTCAACTTTTCATTTTTGTTAAGATAACGACTGTAAATTTTATTATTTTGTCATAAGTGTTAACTTTTTGAATCTTGGTTATTTTCTTTATTAAATTCGTTCTTACAATTACTGCATTTTTTCCAGATTATCGATGAAGGCTTGGCCCAGACCTCATTTTTCTGAATGAAAATTTTCAATTCAACTTTAAACAAATAACTTAATAACTTTGAAGACGATAAAAAAAATTTTACAATGTAAATACTCTGTTAGAATGTCAGGGAAACAATTGCCGTGTACCACCCCATTTGTGTGTGTGCCTAGGTTTGTTACATCAAGAGCCAGATAGAATTCCTTAACGTAACGATCATAATCATAATCATAGATTTCAGGATGGCCAATACTGCATTTAATTGAATAAAAGTGTCATATTTGTTTTCAACTTGGAAAGCACTCATTTGATGAACCCTATGATAATCCTGCCACATTCATTTATTTTATAAGCCTACAGCCACCGAACTGAGCACCCCTGGGGTGTCTCGTGTTCGATGACTGACTAGGACGGGCACAATACATACATACATACATACATTAGGTATGTTAATCAATGGCGATAGGAAGCTGTCACACTCACGCATCCACTCAGTATTGTCAACGACTTCTGCTCAAAGATTGTTTGCAAATTTAATTTAAGTGAATTAGCTGGAGTTGTGCGTCTTGCCCTCGGAAATTGCCGGCTCTTTTGTCAAATGAACACGCTCCCAGCGGTCCATGTGCTCGTTGTTGGGCAATGTATTTATCAAGTGTATGTGGAGGTGGTATCTCGAAAACTATACATTCGAAATACTTCTCGGTAAAAAGCCTTTTCATTGCCATTAAATGTACTCGCCTACGAATTGTTTCGGATTTTTGCAACAATCATGCAAACACTTCAGATTGAACTGGAACTTTCGTGGCTATTATGACGATCCCATATCATATTCAAATAAAAGCTTGTGTTCCATATCAGATATATGCTTCCGGTTACGTACTTATTTTGTAGATCTAGTTAAGATCTAAACATGACATCAATATTTCTTTGGCTCTTTTTGGAATCATTTGAGAATGCGTGTTTCTTTCTTTCGGCAAATTGTCCTACGTTTTCTCTTTGGTTACGCATGGCTTAAGTTATCTTTCTAGTCGTTAGCCTAGTGTTTGTTGTTGTTGTTTGGGTCATAGGTCCACAGACGGGTTTGATGCAGCTCTCCATGCCACCCTAACCTGAGCTAACATATTCATTTCTAAGGAACTACTACATCCTACATCTAATCTAATCTGTTTGTCATATTCATACCTTGGTCTACCCCTACCATTTTTACCGCGTACAATGCCCTCAAAAACTAACTGAACAAGACCTGGATGTCTTAAGATGTGCCTTATCATTCAGTCCCTTTTTCTCGTAAAATTCAGCCAAATAGTTCTCCTCTCGCCCATTCGATTCCGTATCTCTTTATTTGTGATTTGTTCTACACACCTCACCTTCAGCATTCTTCTGTAACACCACATTTCAAGAGCTTCTATTCTCTTTCTGTCTGAGCTAGTTATCGTCCGTGTTTCACTTCCATACAATACCACGCTCCAGACAAAATTCTTCAAATCGTCTTTCTATTCCCATATCAATGTTCGAAGTGAGAAAAATTATTTTCTTAAGAAAGGCCTTGCTTGCGTGTGCTAGTCTTTATTTTATGCCCCCTTACTTGTGCCATAATTACTTATTCTACTATCCAAGTAACAATATTCATCTACTTCCTTTAAGACTTCATTTCCAAATCTAATATTTCTTGCATCACCAGAAATCATTCGACTGCACTCCACTACCTTTGTTTTGGATTTTTTATTTTCATCTTGTACTCCTCCACCAAGGCTGTGTCCATACCATTCAGCAATTTCTTCAGGTCTTCTACAGACTCAGAATAGCAATATCAATAACAGCTCTCAGAGTGTTGATTTCCTCTCCTTGGATTGTGATTCCTTTTCCAATTCCTATTTGATTTTTCTTATCGCCTGTTCTATGTAAACATTGAAAAGGAGAGGGGATAAACTGCAGCCTTGTCTCACTGGTTACTGGATTGCTGCTTCTTTTTCACAGCTTTCGATTCTTATCACTGCAGACTGTTTTTCGTACAGATTGTAGATAATTCTTCTCTCTCGGTATCTGATCACGATCACGTTCAACATATCAAATAGTTTGGTCCAATCAGTATTATCGAATGTCTCTTCTAGATCTACGAGTACGAATCTCGTCTGACCGGTGAGTTGGCTGTGTGGTTAGGGACGCGCACCTGTGAGCTTGCATCCAGGAGATAGTGGGTTCGAACCCCACTGTCGGCAGCCCTGAAAATGGTTTTCCATGGTTTCCGATTTTCACACCAGGCAAATGCTGTGGCTGTACCTTAATTAAGGCCAAGGCCGGTTCCTTCCCACTCCTGGGCCTTTCCTATCCCATCGTCGCCATAAGACCTATCTGCGTCGGTGCGACGTAAAGCAAATGATAATCTATATATATATATAAAATAGCTTGTCCTGACTGACTGACTGATTCATCATCGCCGAGCCAAAACTACTGGACATAATGAAATGAAATTTTGGGGATACATTCATATTAAGATGTAGGTGCTCGCTAAGAGAGGATTTTTGGATATTCGTTTGCTAAGGGGGTGAAAAGGGGGGGTGAAGTTTTAAAATGAGTGCACCTATATCTCAAAACTTTAAAAGTTTACAAATGTAAAAATTGGTATTTAGAATCTTCTTTGAAAATAAGGAAACACGTATTTTTTTGTTTTCAGAAAATCCCAATAGGAGGGGTGAAAAAGGGTGAAAATGGGGGAAAATGTGTTCAATGCCTTTAATCAGGATACCGGTAGTTATATCTAAGAAACTGAAGATATTACAGACCTGAATATTGGTACTTTTGATCTCTTTTAAAAATAAAGAAACACGTATTTTTTTTGTTTTTGGAAAATCTAATTAATGGGAGGGTGAAAAGGGGGTGAATTTTTAAAATTAGTGAATCTATATCTCCAAACTATTAAAGTTTGCAGATGTAAAAATTGGTATTTAGAATCTTCATTAAAAATAAAGAAACACGTATTTTTTTGTTTTCGGAAAATCGCAATAGGAGGTGTGAAAAGGGGTGAAAAAGGGGTTGAATGCCTTTAATGAGGCTACTTATATCTCAGAAACTGAAGATATTATAGACCTGAAAATTGGTGTTTGGGATCTCCTTTAAAAATAAAGAAACACGTATTTTTTTGTTTCTGCAAAACCCAATTAAGGGGGGTAAAAAAGGGGTAATATTTTAAAATGAGTGTATCTGTATCTCAAAACTTTTAAAGGTTATAGGTGTAAAAATAGGTATTTAGAATCTCCATTAAAGATAAAGAAACACGTATATTTTGTTTTCGGAAAATCCTAATAGGAAGGGTGGAAAAGGTTGAAAAAGGGGTCGAATACATTTCATAAGTCTACTTATATTTCAGAACCTGAAGATATTACAGACCTGAAAATTGGTGTTTGGGATCTCCTTTAAAAATAAATAAACACGTATTTTTTGTTTGTGGAAAATACAATTAATGGGGGGGGGGTTGAAAAGGGGGTGATTTTTTAAAATGAGTGTATCTATATCTCAAAACTTTTAAAGTTTATAGATGTAAAAATTGGTATTTAGAATCTCCTTTAAAAATAAAGAAACACGTATTCTTTTGTTTTCGGAAAATCCCAATAGGAAGGGTGTAAAAGGGTGAATAATGGGTTGAATGCCTTTCATGAGGATACTTATATTTCAGAACCTGAAGATATTCCAGACCTGAAAATTGGTATTTTGGATCTACTTTAAAAGTAAAGAAACAGGTATTTTTTCGTTTTTTGGAAAATCTAAATATTGGGGGGGTGAAAACGGGGGTGAATTTTTTAAAATGAGTGTGTCTACATCTTAAAACTTAAAATTTACAGATGTAACAATTGGTGGTTAGAATCTCTTCTAAAAATATAGGAACACGTATTTTTTGTTTCCAGTAAGTCCTAATAGGAGGGGTGTAAAAGGGTGAAAAATGGGTTGAATGCCTTTAATGAGGATACACATATCTCAGAAACGAAAGATATTACAGAACTGATAATTCGCATATGGGATTTCCTTTAAAAATAAAGAAACACGTATTTTTTAGTTTTTGGAAAAGCCAATTAATGGCGGTTAAACAGGAGTGACAAATTGGGGTGAATTTTTTGAAAGACTATATCTACAGAATATCTTGGAATCGTAAAATGTTACAGACGTAAAAAGTGGGTGTAAATCTCCTGTAAATGTAAAGAAATATAGGTTATTTGTTTTTGGAAACTCTACTTAAGGGGAACCCAAAAGGGGTGAAATTTTAAAATGAGAATTTTTACGGATATCTAAAAAACTTAACATGTTACAGAAGTGAAAAATGGCATTTTTTTATCTCTATTAAACATAAAGAAAAGTGTATTTTTAGTTTTCGGAAATACCACTTGGGTGGAGGGCGGGGGGGGGGGGTAAAAGTGACTGGAAATGGTGATGAATTCTTTTAATTAGGCTACTGATATCTCAAAAATGAAGATGTTACAGACGTGAAATTTGATATTTGCAATCTGCTTTAAAAGTAAAGAAACACGTATTCTCGGAAAATCCAATGAAGGGGGGGGGGGGGGGAAAGAATTGAAACATTAGTTGACTTAATTGTATGAGAATACATAAATCTAATACTAAAGTTGTTACAGACGTGAAAATTCGTATTTGGTTCTCCTTTAAAAACAAAGAAAAAGGCGTTTTGGTGGGGAAACCATCTTGGAGGGCGGGAGTGTAAAGGAGTTGAATTCCTTTCATGAGGACACATAAATCGAAAACTGAAGAAGTTAGAGTCGTGATAATTTGTATTTAGAAGATCCTTTGCTATTAAAGAAACAAGTACTTTTTTGCGGGAAAATTCATTTAGGGGGAGGAGAGATTATTGTGAAATGAAATGAAAAAAAGTAAATTATTTTTATGTGGATACTTATATCTCAAAACTGAAGGTAATAGACGTGAACATTGGTGTTTGGAATCTCCCTTAAACATAAAGAAACAAGCATCCTTTTAATTCTTTTTCAGGGGGGGGGGTGGCTGTAAATAAACTTATCGGCGGTTGGGTGTAGAAGGAGGTGAGACCAATTGATTTTACTGTTATTAATGTACTTATAAGGATCCTCCGTTGCTCATGCGGCAGCGCGCCGGCCTCTCACAGCTGGGTTCCGTGGTTCAAATCCCGGTCACTCCATGTGGCATTCGTGCTGGACAAAACGGAGGCGGGACAGGTTTTTCTCCGGATACTCCGGTTTTCCCTGTCATCAGCCATTCCAGCAACACATAATAGTAATAATAATAATAATAATAATAATAATAATAATATTCCGGACCGTCGTCAAATTGCGGACGCGATGAAAACGGCTCCTGGACGGGTAATGACTAAGAATGCAGTCCGGTCGCGGGTTCAGTGCCGCCAAGGCACCCAGTATGACAGCACGCCGGACCTCCTGAAGGATTATATCCGTATTAAAAATATTATAGGAAAAGATGGCAAAGATTTACGGACCCAACTGACATGGAGGAATACCTGAGCCTAACCCGGGAAGTACGAAATCGATTGCTGGAAAGAAAGATTTTAAAATGGGAGGAAACGTGCCGTAAAATAATAGATCGGGAATTTTGGTGGATTCTCGCAGAGAACGACTCAGATCGCGAATTTCGGCGGATTATATATCTAAATAAGCATTCAATTATAAATTTCAGTATAATACCGTAGCGAAGCACGGGTATCTTGCTAGTAACAAATATAATAACGAATGTCGTCTACGTAAACAGCCTAGTATTTAAGTTAAAAATGCACCTGAATGTACACCAAATGAAATTTAAAATATGTCCAGCCTTTTGCATATCACGACGGAACAAAGAGGGACAAAGATTTTGCAGCACTGCCTCGCCAAACCAATTTGAATTCACTCGCGAAGCGATCTGATTGGCTAATTCTAACAGCTGATAAAATGACAACAGCGCGAGGTATCGAATTTTTTCTTTCAAATTATTTTGTCAGTATGGCCAACCCTCCAACGCTAATATACACACTTCACGTTGTTTCCGACCATGTTGTAGATCACGATTGGAATGTATCATTATTGTGTTCGACTAATCACGTTACGAGTTCTTTATCACTGTGTTCTGGCAACATAACGGAGGTGTCTTGCAAATCCGTGAGCATATCATGTGCGATCAAAGTTTAATCTCAACGAAGAGTACAGAGAGTCACATAAAGTGGATTACGTCCTTGTAGACAAATCTCCACCATGTGTGATGAATACTAATCCTACTCAACTTATAAAGTGCAGTAAATATGATCTCTGGAAACGTTAATGGGCAAAGGGTTGCTATCTGCCATAGTCTTTCATTATCCCTGCTCCAGAAAGAAAGAAAGAAAGAAAGAAAGAAAGAATGTAAAGAGCTTAAATATTTCCCCTGAGAGCTGCCGATAACGTTCATCACTATGGAGCTCATGAAACACATATGAGACCTTTGATAAAAGAGTTCCCATGAATCCATTATCTTTATTCATGAAGCATAAAATAGTCACTGTGTTACAGAACTTAGCTTTTCGTTAGCACCGAGCTCGTCTGAGTTTTCGTTTATCTAGTGAATTAGCCATTAAAATCAAAATAATTTATACATATTTTAATTTTAAAAGAAAACGTTGCAAGTACGAAAATGTATGGAGCTCTAGTCGTGTGATTCTGAGACTTACATATTTTCAAATCCTGATGAGACACCTGGGCGTATTTGAAAGGAAAATATGAAGGCACATTTGGACGGGAACCGAATGTTCAAGAAGATATACTATACCATGCCAGGAGAAACTAATTACATTGGAAGATCTAAGCCATGGTGGGAAGAATATGCGGCGCTATAATATACAATTCTCCCATCCCATAGTTCCGGCATACGAGTCCTGGGGGTTCGAAACTGGAGGAACCGAACTATTTATGATTATTATTATTATTATTATTATTATTATTATTATTATTATTCAGATCCATGGCTAAATGGTTAGCGTGCAGGACTTTGGTCACATGGGTCCTGGGTTCGATTCCCGGCAGGGTTGGAAATTATAACCATAATTGGTTAAATCTTCTAGCACGGGGACTGAGTGTACGTGCCGTCTTCATCATCATTTCACCCTCATCACGACGTGCAGGTCGCCTACAGGTGTCAATTCAATAGACCTGCACCTGGCAAACCTAACTTGTCCTCGGACACTCCCGGCACTAAACGTCATACGCCATTTCATTTCAGTATTATTATTATTATTATTATTATTATTATTATTATTATTATTATTATTATTATTATTATTATTATTATTATTATTATTATTATTTGTTACGGATTTATCCGTGGAAGGCAGAGGTGAAAGAAGGTGCGGGCTGGAATGGGTCTAACTACAAGTCTTACATTTATATTTATATTTTCAACAGATAACAACATTTAACAATTTTCACTAAGTGAAATAACAAAGAAAATCAGGTACAATGCATCTTTACAAAAGAAAGCACAAGTTACGGGGTCTTTACAATTTCTGGGCTATGAGCCCAAATTCGTCAGTCCTTGAGCTCTCAGCTCACAACCACAAAATACCAAAGGGCAGAACGCCCCTCATTACATGGAGCACTTACTCCCATCTTCACATCTCAAGCCTCTCTAAGGCACTTTTACCATAACACCATAAGGAGCTAACCCACTCTCGATCTTTCGAGCCTATAAAGGCAATAACAGACTATTACACTAAATTGCCATCAAGGCATAACTTATAAAGAAACAGGGGTATCTCGTACCCAATCTACTGGACCTTAGTGGGCAAATACTAGGTTAATTTAAATGGCCCAAAACGCAAAAGGGATGGAGGCGTGAATTAGCACTCCTAAATACACATTTTAAAACCTAAGTGGCGCTAGGCCGATTACACAGGGGCTAATCCCAAGCTAGGGAGGTGACTCGTATGAGAAAACTTTAATACATTAAGGAAGAGAAGAAACGGTTATCAAAACGTAGTCACCTCAACTTCAAAATGAAGGGGGACTCGAGAGGGTAAAGCACTCTCTATCCCCGCTTTACAGTTAAATAGATTTGTAGTTTTTACATGGACTGAAATGGGATTTACATTTTAAAAAGGTTGGTTACATCTTAAAGGTTTCGAACCTTCCCCGCGAGTTAAACTGCTGAGCTAGCAAGAAAAGATGTTAAATGGCCATTACCTTGTTGAAGATCTGTTGCCCGAAGAAAGAGACGCTTCCCGCCCCCTGCTACATACCCACACGCGATGCTAGATGTTATTGAAGTGGTCGGGATACAAGAAAATCAGCAGTTTTTCTACCCTCGCGGAAAATTCGAGACCTTTCATGAATGATGTAAGACCCGCCCACAAAAGTTTATTGACTAACAGCAAAATTACACACAAATCGATGAAGAAACACCTTATTGGTGGGAAATTAATTACAGAAATTTAGGATTGATTAAATTCAAAACAGGCGGAAAGAAAGCTTAATATTGCCAACCCTCAAATGAAAGAACAAAATTTAGTAAAGACAAAACTTATGAATACAAAATTTCTACAAGATAGTTCATTCCTTCGCACCAGAGTGCATAATCATAGTTTTCAGTAGAGACACCTGTTAGAGAATATCCACACTTCTTGATCAACAAAAGCAAATCAAAAACACCTAGAGACATCTTCTGATAAACAGGAGAGTTGATTCAGTTGTTACAGTTCAGGGCTTCTCCTGTAGAAGAGTTTCAATTGGCGCAAGATTTGAACTTGCGTCGTAGAGGTGTACCGCCTGGTACATTATTATTAAGAATTCAATATATGAAGCTGTCAGTGAAGACCGACTTCGGTTATGGGGCCATGTGATACGATTTTCTTTTTAACAATTTGCTTTACGTCGCACAGACACAGATAGGTCTTACGGCGACGGTGGGATAGGAAAGGCCTAGGAGTGGGAAGGAAGCGGCCGTGGCCTTAATTAAGGTACATCCCCAGCATTTGCCTGGTGTGAAAATGGGAAACCACGGAAAACCATCTCAGGGCTACCGACAGTGTGTTTCGAACCCAGTATCTCCCGGATGTAAGGTCACCGCTGCGCGGCCCTAACCGCACGGCCAACTCAGCCGGTCATGTGGTACGAATGAAGAAGGTTAGGCTATCCAGGACAATAATGGACTAGGCCACGAAAGGTAAGAGAAGTAAAGGAAGACCATGACGACGATGGTTTTTAATGTTTTTGCTAGTGGCTTTACGTCGCACCGACACAGATAGGTCTTATGGCGACGTGGGATAGGAAAGGCCTAGGAGTTGGAAGGGAGCGGCTGTGGCCTTAATTAAGGTACAGCCCCAGCATTTGCCTGGTGTGAAAATGGGAAACCACGCAAAACCATCTTCAGGGCTGCCCACAGTAGGATTCAAACCCACTATCTCCCAGATGCAAGCTCACTGCCGCGCGCCTCTAACCGCACGGCCAACTCGCCCGGGTTTTAATGATTTAATGGTAGGGCCTATATGATGTAAAACCAAATGAAGCAACAGAGCTAGTTGCGAAAGGAGGACTGTTGAGGCGCATAGTTTATTCACAGAGATTTTCAGTAATAGCGGTTGATAATGCAGATGTATGAACAGTATGCGACGAAACAGACAGTACTGAATTTACAAACATGTTCTGAACATTAAACAGTACTGAATGTCGCCATAAACTTGCCAACTGCAACGACAGTTGATGCAGCAAGATGAGCCATAGCCCAAACCTGGAGGAAATCACTTGTCCTTCTGCAGCAACACTTTCAAGATCACTTAATTTCCCGTGCCGTTCTCACCCCCTGCATCTCTCACCCTAAAATGCCTACATGGGGGAATGCTCAAAGAATCCGTTTTCTGGTCAAATGATCCACCTAGGAATATTCTTCAGTCGTTTTATATTGCGTGGAAACTCATGTTCATCAACATGTTCGGTAACAATGGCATGCAACCATTTTGCTACAGAGAAACTATTTTATTTATTCATTTCCCCCCTATGGGTAGTTACAAAGCCCATATACGCAGTTTCATTAAATCCAATTTTTTAAAAAACTTTTTTTATTTCATAAAAATATCTAAATACTGATATTAATATATATATATATCTTTACATCAGTTATACAATTAATATTGCGTTAAAGCTTGTAATTTAGACATAATAGAATCAATAAAACCTTATAAACAACTTAAATTAAAAATTATAAACAAATCATTCTAAAATTATTTTTGCTTGCTTAATATTGCAAGGACGCTTGAAAAAACTCGCTTCATTTCTACATTTGAATGAATGCTATTCCTTGAAAGAAAGGGTGAAATATTTCATCAAGATACTAAAACGATGGAAAGAAGATACCAGGGCAAGTGGAACGAAGCAATGTTAGAGTATTATTGCTGGTGCTTAAGGAGGGATGCCGTGCGGTTAGGGGCGCGCAGCTGTGAGCTCACATCCGGGAAATAGTGGGTTCGAATCCCACTGTTGGCAGCCCTGAAGATGGGTTTCTGTCGTTTCCCATTTTCACTCCAGGCAAATACTGGGGTTGTACCTTAATTAAGGCCACGGCCGCTTCCTTCCAACTCGTAGCCCTTTCCTATTCCATCGTCGCCATAAGCCTTATCTGTGTCGGTGCGACCTAAAGCCACTAGCAAAAAAGAAGAAGAAAAGAGTAGCACATCTCGAAGTCACAGCAGGGCATCAAAACGGTGCAACAGTTCGACCGACAAGTTGAACATCTGAATAGCTCTAAGTACTTTTCATTAATATAATTCAATGTTTTATAGTTAATTTAATGCACTCGAATTTTATAGTGTAGTGTTAAAACAAATTCAAAAACTAATATACCTAATTTGACGTCATTGAAATTCTTGTTCAAATCTTGAAGTTTTCAGTTCTTATTTCTAAAAATTACATCAAACGGGGCACGTAGAGGAAATCTGAATACAGACTTGGATTCTACATTTCCCAATACCTAAGCAGTCATTTCAGGTATATTATTAAATTATATGCATTTTTTTAATGGTAAACTTTGCCATTTTTATGTTTTTATTTTATTTTCAAAATTACAGAAAACCTGACATGACACGGAAAATCTGAACACATATATGGATTCAGGGCACTTTACTTAACAATAATCAGTAATATTTTCCCGTGTAGTATAGAAAAAGCTCTGAAATGCGTATCAGCGTAATCTCCAGGATGGTTGTGAAAAGGAAAAGGATTTTTAGGTACTGAAATGAAATGAAATGAAATGAAATGGCGTATGGCTTTTAGTGCCGGGAGTGTCCGAGGACATGTTCGGCTCGCCAGATGCAGGTCTTTTGATTTGACTCAGTAGGCGACCTGCGCGTCGTGATGAGGATGCATTGATGATGAAGACGACACATACACCTTGCCCCCGTGCCAGCGATATTAAACAATGATGGTTAAAATTCCCGACCCTGCCGGGAATTGAACCCGGGACCCCTTTGACCAAAGGCTAGCACGCTAACCATTCAGCTGTGGAGCCGGAATTTTATTCACTAATAGGTTAACATGCAAACGTCAAAGCGCAAGTGTCTTCAACTCGCACAACGGTTCTTCAGTAGTTAGGCATAGATATTAGCGATCGGATCTATCACAACCCCTAAGAGTTATGCAACTCACCTTCATAACTGTAGAGCAGCTAGATGATACTTGCGCCTTGTTCAAATACGTTTGCATTTTGAAAATGAAAAACTACAACCTGTTTTCCAGTCATTGACCGGGTCAGGGATGTAATGAATGGAACATATATTCTATGGGCTGTTATTACAATGGGGTCGCCACTCCCAAGGTGATTTATTAATGAGTGATAAATGCTATGAAATGATAATGGAGAGTGTTGCTGGAATGAAAGATGACAGGGAAAACCGGGGTACCCGGAGAAAAACCTGTCTCGCCTCCGCTTTGTCCACCACAAATCTCACATGGAGTGACCGGGATTTGAACCACGGTATCCAGCAGTGAGAGGCCGACGCGCTGCCGTCTGAGCCACGGAGGCTACGTTTGCATTCTAACCTATTAATTTCTTGCCTATAAATCCTTCCCTAGTTATGAACAATGCGTGACTCTTGAAGGTGTATATTTTTAACATGCTGCACCGACGGAAGTCAGATATGTTTTGCTGTCCTCGTCTTGCATGTTATGATGATGACATTCAGAGTGTGTCTGTAATTTCAGTAAGTTACTGTTTGTTGTTCCTTATACTGCATGTATGTGTTTATATTATTATTATTATTATTATTATTATTATTATTATTATTATTATTATTATTATTATTGTTATTATTATTATTATTATTATTATTATTATTATTATTATTATTATTATTATTATTATTATTATTATTATTATTGTTCGTTTTGGCCGACTTGGACCACGTTAATTCGAATTCAGCTTCATCTGTTTCTGGGCTTTAATCCTCGTCCAGTACTTAATCCTTTCACTCTGCAATCTCCTCCTTCCTTCTGTCCATGGAGCTTGGATACGGTATTTAAATTTTTCTTGAAACCTCTTCGTGGCCTTGATCCTCGAATTGTGAGCATCCCGGTTGCTGATTTTCTTCGTATTCTTTATCGATTTACCTTCTAGGGTCGGCTTTTCCCTCGGGCTCAGCGAGGGATCCCAGCTCTACCGCCTCAAGGGCAGTGCCCTGGAGCTTCAGACTGTGGGTCGACGGATACAACTGGGAAGGATGGCCAGTACCTCACCCAGGCGGCCTTACCTGCTATGCTGAACAGCGCCCTTGCGGGGGGATGGGAAGACTGGAAGGGATAGACAAGGAAGAGGGAAGGAAGCGGCCGTAGCATTTGCCTGGAGGAGAAGTGGTGACCCACAGAAAACCACTTCCAGGATGGCTGAGAAGGGAATCGAACCCCCTCTACTCAGTTGACCTCCCGCGGCTGAGTGGACCCGTTCCAGCCATCGTACCACTTTTCAAATTTCGTGGCAGAGCCGGGAATCGAACCCGGGCCTCCGGGGGTGGCAGATAATCATACTAACCACTACACCACAGAGGCGGACGTTGCTGATTTTCGTTCCTTGTATTCCAAATGCTTCCAGGTCCTTCTTCACCTCCTGACACCAGCGCACCGTAGATTTCCTGATCTCAAAATGTCTCATTATCATCTGATTGCTCAGGCTTCCCGGTTCGTTCTGTAGATATGTCCGAATAACATGGCTCTCCTCTTCCGGATGGTATTTCAAATCGTTTCCATCTTGAAATATAATTCTTGGTTTCCTTTCTCTATGATCCATCATCTGTTCCTTGGGGTACCAGTACCTTCCTCAGAATCTTTCTCTCCACTAGTTCCAACTTATTGACCAATCCTCTTTTTATCAGTTTGAACACATAGTTGCTTATGTTATTATTATTATTATTATTATTATTATTATTATTATTATTATTATTATTATTATTATTATTATTATTATTATTATTATTATTATTATTATTATTATTATTATACACTTATCCTGAGAAAGCCTCGAGACAAGTTAAGTTTATAATCAATTATCACACCAAGGTTAATCTATAGAAATAATTCGCCCATGTGATTTAATATTGCGCGAGGAATGTAGAAATAATTCGCCCATGTGATTTAATATTGCGCGAGGGAAGTATCTGCCAATGGAGATGTGGTGAATGAAGCAACACATTCCCTTTTCTAAGTATTAAGCCAACAACTTCACACTTTTTTTCGCACATAGCAAGTGCCTGCTGTTTCTAAATACTGAAGATACAGTTATTGAACGTGGTAATTCATGTAACAACACGAAGTTCCCTTCTTGGCCTCGTTCAACACATCTTAACGCAAATCTTCACTTAATCCACTCTTATCTAGGTGAGCTAATGGAGTATGCAGCATGCGAATTTGTCATCTGCCAGCCTGCCAAAACATTTAGGATCATGTGATTGTTCCTTGCTGTCACTTGTGTTAAATAAATATGCTCCCTGTTACATCATCAGGGGATGTAGCAGTATGTAGCAGTATTGTTAGTCACATAGTTGTAAGCTTGCACTCGGGAGGTAGTGGATTCGAACCCCACCGTTAGCACCCCTGAAATTGTTTCCCGTAGTTTCCTACTTTCACACCAAGCAATTAATGGTGCTGAATCTTAATTAAGGCCTCGTCCACTTCCTATCCCATTGTCGCGAAAAGGTGTAACTGAGTCCGTTCGATGTTTGAACACTGGAGGAGATATCTTCGTAGTCCTTTACATCCAATACCTTACATATAAGTATTCATTGTAATATCTTCATTCTGGTTCAACATTCAGAATTTCTTTCTCAGTTCTTTCTAGTCTACTAGGGACCACGGGGCTAGTCGTAGCTATGGTCTTCTGCTTTTTCTTGGCCCAGTACGCTTTCATTTTTTGGCTGCACGCCTGCTTCCTTCCACCCGTCCACTTAGGTCTGGTGGTCTCAGTACTCTTTTTGTTTTTGAGGGACAGTGGGAAGACCCCCTGTAGGATGGCCTGTCGGTACTGAGATCGATTATTTGTGGTCTCTAATGGGATTTGCAGTTCCTCAAGGTCTGAGTTTACTGAGGTGATCCACTCGGTCTTGAAAACATTTCCTCTACTCGTCACTGTGAGGATTATGTTGGTGAGCCTACAGGGTTTCAGGCGGGTATGTGCCCGTAGATAGCCAGTCGCTTTTTCCTCATACACGTGACTATGTCTTCCTCGTTGTTGTGCCTGATCCTGTAGGTGCCATAATCCTCTCTTATGGGTCCTAGTATCCTCCTCAAGATCTTCCTAAGTTCCTTCCTCTCTTTAAGTTCTAGTTTCCTGAGAGGGCCCTTTCGATTCACCAAGAGACACTCAGAGGCGTAGAGAACAGAGGGTCTTACTACTGAGTTGTGCTTCAGCTTTAGGTTCTTTGAATGGTACTTGGAGGTGTTGATGCTTTTACAGGAATGATAGACCCTCTCTAACTTGGTGCACCTGATGTCTGTGACTAAAGTTTCGCTCTTGCTTGCTGAGATCCATGGAATTATTAATTACTACATTCTCTACTTACTCTGCCTTTTCTTATTCAGATGGGACCAGTACATCTGGTGAGCGTCTTCCTTGTTCCGCGGTCCCAGACGAGACCTTCAAACAATCTCTTTGACTGTATCTCTCCTTTCACATGGTTCACTTAATTTGCCTTATCTTTGGTTTTCTCCTCTTCCTATTCCCAATCTTATTTATCTCAAGATTTTATGGCGAGATTTATAGCTGAGAGAATTACCGTCTTCTCACCAAGGTGGCTGCTTTTCGAATCTCGGCCTACGCGTGTGGGTCTTTTGAAAGAAAAATCATATCCCTGTAGTTTGGATTCCAAGTAAAATTGGAGATCCTATGCAATGATCTCGATATTGACAGTCAAGTAAGATTATTGTCCTATAATATATGTTAATAAGAGGGTCTGATAATCTCACTGATATTTCTTTTAAAGCGAAAATTATTACTGCAAAGCACTCGAATTTCAAAAAAGAAATGATAAACGGCGAAAAATAAACTATAAGAAATCTGCAATAAGAAATTAACGCCGTGCCCAAAGAATCGCCTGTGGGTGGGGGTGATAGAATAACACCCACGGTATTCCCTGCCTATCATAAGAGATGACTAAAAGGGGCCCCAGGGAATCATAACATTGGAACATGGTTTGGTACCAAGGAGCGCTTAGCTGAGTCCTGTAACTGCTTCCACTTACTTGTGCCAGGCTCCTCACTTTCATCTTTCCTATCCGACCTCCCTTGGTCAACTCTTGTTCTTTTCCGACCCCGACGGTATTAGAGTATTCGAGGCCGATGGAGTCTTTAATTGTCACGCTCTTCGTGGCCCTCGTCTTTCTTTGTCCGATTCTTTGATTTTTCGAAGTGTCGGATCCCTTCAATTTTTTTCTCTCTGATTAGTGTTAATAGAGGATGGTTGCCTTGTCGTATTTCCTCTTAAAACTATAATCACCACCATCACTGTGTCCCAAGAACAGGAAGGCCCGAAGATTCAGAATGCCCCAGTAAAATTGTGTCCTTGAACTAATTTCTGATTTGTCGTCTAGACTCAGCAGTCGAACAGCGAGTTATAACCAGTCGAGATTGCTCCTGGAGGGCGGATCCCGTCTGCTTGGCCGGCTAGAGTTTCGGACCGTTCTGCCGTGTATATCGATATGATATGGGGCGGATGTCTATATGACGTTCTGGAATAAAACATAAAACTCGAAAAGGCCGACTTATTGAACAATTCCGAAATTATATGGAAATCTGTGGGTGTTCTCAATCGAAAGCGTGAAACCGGGCAAGGACAGTGAGAATGAAATTTGCTCACGTTCTTCTGCAATTCTCCTTACCCTTATATAGTATTTGTAATCTACTTTTATCTTAACATCTAATACATTTCATTAATTGAAGAAAAGTTTACATAAAGAAATAAACTCCGTATCAATATACTTTGTAAATAGGTAATCTATCTCACCCTGGGGATTGACTCGTTATTCGATCCCGCGATACTCAAGTTTAGCCGTGCGTGAACACGTGTGAATAGTTTTCTGTAAAATGATGTGCAAGAACATATCGCGGGTTAGGAAACAATACCACGTATCTGACAATGCTCTTCTTGTCCATAATTTCCCTCAAGACTGGTCACACCTCCCAACTACGTATGGATATGCACCCCATCAAAACACTTTTCGTTGTGTTCATTTTCCTATGCGTATGTGTAAAGGCAAATGAACTTTACCGTACTGTTGGAATGTATGTTTGCTTGGCGTATTATGCATTCTGAGAGTATACAGTATTTAAGGTTCATTGTCCTTTACTCTGTCTGTCTGTTAGGTCATCAGCCCAGAGGCTGGTTGGATCCTCAAATAGCACCACCAAAGGTTATGCGGTTATAATTAAAACCCAAAAACCAATGGCAGCAAGATGAGGAGTGAGGAAGTTTGCCATTGCTTTCCTCACTGGGTCAGAAAGTACTATTGCAGCACGACTGACTCTATGAGCAGCACCTTTCATAACACTCAGATGCACTAGTCATGCTCTGAATGTAATTACTCAGCACTACCCATACCCCAGCAACTTCCATATTGTCACAGCCATGGATGTTGACTGGGACTTCGGTGGAAGCTACACTTTACTCTGGACTGTGCCAAGAGATGGATGCAAAAGTACTGTATCCATCAAGAAATGACAGCAGGCAACCTTTACTCATAAGCATAGGAAAATGAACACAACGAAATGGACTGCATATCCATATGTGGCCGGGAGGCGTAATCAGTCTTATGGAAAATAATGGATAGGAATAGCATTGTCAGATACGCGGAATTGTTTCTTAGGCGGTGGTGATGATTACTGTTTTAAGAGGAAGTATAACTAGGCAACCACCCTCTATATAACACTAATCAGAGAGAGAAAGGGATCCATCACTTCGAAAAATGAAGGTATCGGCCAAGGAAAGACAAGGGCTACGACGGGCGTGAAAATGAAAGACTCTCTAGGCCTCGAATGCTTTAATACCGTTAGGGTCAGAAAAGAACAAGAGTTGGCCAAGGAAGTTGGGATAGGACAGATGAAAGTGAGAATACTGGCACAAGTAAGAGGAAGCTATGCCAGGATTCAACTAAGGGCCCCGTGTCCGCCAACCGACGCTCCTAAGTTAAGAGTCCCTGGAGCCCCCTTTAGTCGCTTCTTATGACAGGCAGAAAATACCGTGGGTGTTATTCAACCACCCCTACCCACAGGGGGTATTTTTTCTGAATTACTAGTATTTATTTATTTATTTATTTATGTATTTATTTATTTATTTATTTATTCTTGTTTCGTTGAGGCCCCTTTGAGCACGAGGTTCCTAACTCTGGGTGAGCTTTCTTCTTAGACCAATATTCCTTCATCTGTGTATTGCGGGTTGCTTTCCTTTCCTGAGTTCACTTCACTCCCACATCAGCATGCAGTGTTTTAGCCGTCAGTGACTGGAGAGTATCAGATGTTCTGATCAGCATTCTAAATTTATCACTATTGAATATATCTTTGGGAACAATTTTTAAAAATTCTAGGTCTTTTCGAACCAGTTTCGTTAATTTATCAAATGTCCCCTTCCCTCTAGAAAGCGTGTTGAAGATTCTTGAGGTCAGTCTCTCGTTGTCCATTCTGACTAAGTGACCGTAGAAGATAAGTCTCCTCTTTCTCATGGGTGATGTTATGCTTTCTACATATTGGTAAAGCTCGTTATTATGCCTAATTCTGTATTCACCTCCCTATTTATTTATTTATTTATTTATTTATTTATTTATTTATTTATTTATTTATTTATTTATTTATTTATTTATTTATTTATTTATTTATTTATTTATTTATTTATTTATTTATTTATTTATTATCAATAAGGTCGTTGACCAAGCTCGATAGTTTCAGTCGCTTATGTGCGGCCAGTATCCATTATTTGGGAGATAGTGGGTTCCAACCCAGCTGTCGGCAGCCCTGAAGATGTTTTCCGTGGTTTCCCCATTTTCACACCAAGCAAATGCTGGGGCTGTACCTTAATCAAGGCCACGGCCGCTTCCTTCCCACTCTTAGACCTTTCCTATCCCATCGTCCCCATAAGACCTATCGCTTATGTGCGGCCAGTATCCAGTATTTGGGAGATAGTGGGTTCGAACCTCACTGTCTGCAGCCCTGAAGATTGTTTTTCATGGTTTCCCATTTTCACACCAGACAAATGCTGGGGCTGTGTACCTTAATTAAGGCCACGACCGCTTCCTTTCTAGACCTTTCCTGTCCCATTTTCGCCATAAGACCTATCTGTGTCGGTGCGACGTAATGCAACTTGTGAGAAAAAGAGGTCATTGATTTTACGTCGTACTATCTACTTTTGGTGATATCGGAGTGCCGGAATTTCCTTCTGAAGGGGTTCTTTCGTGTTTTATGTTCACGGTTGGCATATTTGAGCGCGTTTAAGTACCACGTGACTGAGCCGGGATCAAACCCGCCAACTTGATCTCAGAAGACCAGCGCTCTACGTCTGAGCTACTTATCCTGGCAATATTTATTTTGCGGCTGGAGGTGGCATAATTCATCCACGGTATCCCCATTAAGACGTGGCTGAAAAAACTAGGGGTTCTCTATTTGGGTGAGTGGGTTAGTGACTACGGAGGCGCTAGCTCAGTCTGACCTTGCTTCCACTTACTTGTGCCTGGCTCCTTATTTTCACCTTTCCTATATGACCTCCCTTGGTCAACTCCTGTGCTCTTCCTACCCCAACGGAGTTTTTAATTTCCACCCGCTTTGCGCCTCTTTCCTATATTTTGCCGATACCGTCATTCTTCGATATTTCGGGCCTCTTCCATTACTTCTTCTGTTTAGTGAAAGGAGAGTATGGTTGCCTAGTTTTACTTTCTCCACCGGCAATATTTAAAATAAAAATGCCGTTGGTTTTACGTCCCTAAATTCATTTTACGTTTTTCGGAGATGCCGAGATGTTGAGGTGCTGAGAATTTGTCCCGTAGGAATTCTTTTGTGTGCCGGTAACTCTACCAACACAAGACTAGCGCATTTGAGCACCTTCAGATACCACAGGACTAAGCTGGAACTGAACCCGCTTACTTAACTCAGAAGATCATCATATAGACTAAAGGACTGTTCCAGATACCGTTAAATAATACGCCTGTCATATGAACGATAGTGTGTTACAGGTGCTGCTACTCATTTTTTCCTACTAATCCCCTGCGTCGCGATTCCTTTAAAGTTTAAGTTCGTGAATACTTCTTGTCAGACATGAAGAAAGAGAGAAGGCCAATCTCCAACGAGCGAAAACCGCAATTAATGAGAGACGTGCCAGGTTGAATGTAGCCAATTAACGCTACACCACGCCAGCAAGAGTAGTTAAGGAGCATTATGAGTTAAGATGCCGTTAATAAGTGTTGAACATGTTGTAGAAATGAGTAAGGGAATGGTTACGACAGAGCAGCGTTTTTTAATAATAAAAATTCGAGGGGTTTCCACACGTCCAATGCTGACTGACACAGCATCCAGATTTCAAGCAACGTGCGATTTTCTCTATGTCCACCGTCCACTCCAATAGTGGAAGTTATTGTGTCCGCACTTACAAAGAAACATTGAACTCCGTGAAGCATTTCGGTCGTGACTTCCGAATTCATAATAATATTATTTTGTGAATCTCTTTATTCACTTATTATTGATGTTCGTTCTGTCTACACTGTGATTTCATTGGTTTTGTTCATTGCGTTGTTTTGTGCTAGGTAACGCAGTAGTCACGCATGGGTTGAAATACATCACAAGTTTTCTCTTTACAAAGACAAAGACATTCTCCTTCATTTTTGCTATCCTTTTAAGTACACTAGAAAGTAGCCATGGTGAAGTTGAGTATTGTACAGCAGAAGAAACTTATCTTTACTTTGCAAATCAGCAGTCCATTATTCTGATATACCCAGATTTGACAATCTGGATGTTGTTCTTTGGGGAATCTGAACTAACGCGTCTATGTCAACAAGCGAGCAACCATTGGGAATTCTTGAAAAACTCTGGAGCGAAAATGGATATGTTAAAGCTTGAAACTCGGGACGAAGTTACGAAAAAATCTCTGAATAGAAGCCTACGTGTTCTAATATACAGTGTAAAGAGAGATTGTGAGTTTGTTTTATGTTACGGGTAATCTCAGAAACTACTCCACCAATTTTAAAATTTCTTTCACCATTTGAAACATAACATCATTCCGGTGATCACAGGCTGTGTGTCATCTGCGAATATCAAAGGGTCATTGTTAATAACGTGATGTAGTCTTTGGTTTAATTTTAAGTATTCCTTCTTAAGAACCTAAACAACAGACAGAATTGGGCAATGCTACCGTAGCTCAATAGATAAAGCATCCACCACTAAAGTTTAAGACTGTGATTTTAGATCCTGCCGGTGTCCTATTGGACATTTTTGCTCTGCACCTAACATATCTTTGGCATGTACTAAACGGAATCGATATGACCTAATAGCTGGAATTTTGTATTATGTAGTCATTCAAGCTAAGATATCAATTACTTTTCCGCGTACAATATCGTATTTTACATTCTGTTATCGAAGAGATGCGCTGACATCCTTAAATAAGGAGAATTGTGCCTTGTATAGGAACAGCTGCCATAACTGATTACTTCAACAACAAGCAGTGCACTCGCTGATATGAAAATAATAATAATAATAATAATAATAATAATAATAATAATAATAATAATAATAAATAAAAGGACCTGATCGAGAAACTGGAGGCATTATAAAGGAAGACTCTGAAAAAGATCTTAGGTCCCATCAAAGACAATGGGGAGTACAAAAGAAGGCATAACGTCGAACTGTACACTCACGCAGAGAAGATTACCGATACCATTCGGAAAAGAAGAATTATCTTTTATGGGCATGTGGCACGAATGCACCCAACAAGACTGACCAACCGCATCATTACCTTCTTTAAGCAGAAGAAAACCAGAGGGATTTGGTTCATTGAGGTGAACAGAGACCTTGAAGAATTCGGAATCACACGTAATGACTCTCAGGAGCGTGTCCCGCTTAATAAGAAATTTCAAGCGTTCCAGGGTTTCCGAGACAAGTCAAAATTAGAAACTGGAAAGTCATGGACACAGGAGAGGAATGAAAGACACTGAGAACGCATGCGGAAGTACCGGGCAGACATCAAAGTCAGAAGTATCCAGTTAAAATGACGTGGTCCAAAGTTGGCCGGTACGAAATGAATGAAATAATAATAATAATAATAATAATAATAATAATAATAATAATAATAATAATAATAATAATAATAATAATAATGGCAGCATCAGCATCGACAACCATGACACGCGGGTAAATACCTTGCGTCACTGGTAACATCTGACAGCGACACTATCAACGATGTCAGGTCAAGTGTAAATGCAGCATGGCTCAAGTGGAGGCAAGTGACCGGCGTTCCTTGTGAACACAAGCACATGCCCGAATATCTCAAGGCGAAAGTAGTGCACCCTGTAGCTGTCCACGGATCATAAAGTCGCCCTATGACGATGAAACAAGGCCAAATCATCCACACCATGAAGAAGAAAACGCTCAAAACCCCCAGGCCTAACACGCTACGATCATGTTACAAACGAACAGGTGCGACGAAGACCAAGCGAGGTCCCGATTATAGAAAAAGTGAGATAAGCAAGGCTCAGATGGTAGGGTCATGTCATGCGGCAAGACAGCAGTTCTGTGGCAGAAGTAGCTTCTCAGTCCGATCCTGGAAGTTGTCGCCCGTGTGGAAGACCAATGAAACTGCAGATGGATTCCATCACGTAAGACACGCGGGTTGCAGATCCCAGCCCAGAAGACGCACAGTAGAGGATCGAGTAAAATGGAGAAGTCATAATAAGATAGCTAGGAAATAAGAAAAAGAAGAAAAAGAAGAAGAGCAATCCTCATTATCATCCTTCATCCTGGATTTGGCCCTGTTTTACGGTTGGATTCCCTTACTGACGTCAAATCTGTCTAGGAGGTATGTATTCACTATTGCGTATTTCTGTAATGGCTTATACTGTTATGTGTGTAAATGAATAGAAAAAACACACAAACATCCAGTTCCTGAAGCATATAAATTATCCATACACAGTTAAAATCTTCAACTCGGCCAGGAATCAAACCCGGCGCTCTGACCCGCCTCCGCTTTGTCCAGCACAAATCTCACATGAAGTGGCCGGGATCTGAACCACCGAACCCAGTGGTGGGAGGCCGGCGCGCTGCTACCTGAGCTACGGAGAGCAGGATGAGTGGAGGGACGTGTTACGAGTTATGTGTGAAATTCACAAAAGTGTAGAGACAGTTCAAATAAGCAGTCCACGAGCAATTCGAATTAACCTTCTGTGATTAAAATCTGTTGAAATAGCGGCCCCGGTCTGGAAAGACAAGAATAATGGCCGAGAGGATCCATCGTGCTGACAACACTATTTTTGCTATTTGCTTTACGTCGCACCGACACAGATATGTCTTATGGCGACGATGGGATGGGAAATGCCTAGGAATTGGAAGGAAGCGGCCGTGGCCTTAATTGAGGTACAGCCCCGGCATTTGCCTGGTGTGAAAATGGGAAACCACGGAAAACCATCTTCAGAGCTGCCGACAGTGGGGCTCGAACCCACTATCTCCCGATTACTGGATACTGGCCGCATTTAAGCGACTGCAGCTATCCAGCTCGGTGTGCTGACAACATGACACCTCGTAATCTGCAGGCCTTCGGGATGAGCACCAGTCGCTCGGTATACCATAGCACTTCGGGCTGTTGCGCCATGCGTTTTAGTTTCTGGTGTGATTAAAATCTGTTAGCCCTACTGTAAATCACACTCAGTTCCCTACCACTCAGTCAAGGAGGCGGTTTGTTATCATATGGAAAAATATCAAATTATGATCATATATTAGCATTTTTTTACAAAGGAGTCAGGTGAACACGAGGTGTCGCTTGATTATGATAGGCCTACGTCATTTTGGAGGTCGTCATGTGTCACGCTTACATGCTGATTCAATTCTTGTCATTCGGCTCCATGATTCGTCATGGTGTAAGACGATACTATCGGCCGTGCCTGGCAGAAATACGTGACATTAGGCGTACAACGACAAAAAATAACCCGGAACTACCAATAATGGCGGGAGAACATGACGAGTCGACAGATATCTGCAGTCTTAACAACTGCATTAATGGTTATCAGATCAATTAATGCTCCTAACAGGAAGTGGACTATGTTTCGCAGTAGCCTTGACGAGAGTAAAGAGGCAGATCACAATGGAGGTACATGTCTGGCTTTACTGTGGGCCGTCATGTTGCGCTGATGGTACACGTAGGTAAATGCACGGGCAGTACAAAGTCAGCGCTTGTAGGAGGACGTATCTCCTTATATCTACTACAATAGTATGGAACACCAGGGAAGAAGAAGATTAATACTCAACATAATCGAGAACGTTTTAAAACAACAACAATCATCATCATTATTATCATCATCATCATCACTAATATGACAACGACTGCCATCGTGTCACCCTTATGCGTAAGTAGAGATGACAGTATGTTGAGGTACATTGTTTGACGAGTGTGGAACTAAATGAAGCTAATAAATTTGATAACGTTTCTAAGTTCTGTACGTACATACTAGGGGGGGGGATGTATTTTTAAAACGAAACATTGCTCCGTTTAGTCACATAACTCTTTAAATTCGAAGAATAAGTGCTCGAAATTAGTCTGTTAGGGTGGTAGTCGCAGCAAATTATTTACGGCCCATGTTGAGTCAGGGGATGACCAATGGGGGGGGGGGGATACTGAGGGTTAGAAATCCCCCCAACTACATGGAATTTTTACAAATGAAAATAAACAGAAACTGACAATAAACAAGTGAAAGACGATTAAACGGGTCGACTCCTTTGAACATTCACAGCGGCATAATTGTAAATCCAACAGACTTCTCAGATCTATTTTCAAAGAAGCCCCGAAAGTTGAATTTAATATTGTAATCTGAACGTACCATTTACCGTAAAATGATTCATTTTGATCATATTGTTTTAGTTCTGTATTTTAATATAAAATTTTGTAGTGTACCGGTACTACAATCAACATAGCCTGACAGAAAATAGTCAAGCACCTAGAAGGAGTGGTTGAAAGTGAATGAAACTGCATATGCTGAAAGACCATGTGCCTTAATTGAACTGATTAAAATATGGGATGAAACAGATAAGGTCGTTGGCAGTTACAGGTGGAATGTTGGCGCCAGGTCAGCAGAGCGTCGCACCCGACCCCCACCCCCTCTTCCTTGGCCGAAATGCGTGCGCTTATGCGGTTCGGAATGGTGTCAAACAGCCTTTGGATCCTCTCCTCAGGCAAGTTAGTCCACAGTTGTTGCATCTGTCCCTCCAGATCCCGCAGGTTGGTACTAGGACGGAGTCCCCTTCCAGTGTCATCCCACACGTGTTCGATTATGGGGATCATACTGGCCACGGGAGGACCTCAACATTCTATACGCGGTCCATAGACAAAGTACTGTGTGTGGACGTGCATTATCTTGTTAGAACACTGTCCCGGGATTCCGTGCCATAAGGGGCAGGACGTGCGGACGCAGAATGTCTGTGACGTATCGCTGTGCCGTCGAAGTCTGCCTTAGCACTATTAGAGCTGACCTGGACGCATACCCTATGGTTTCCCACACCATGCTGCCAGGGATTACAACTGTGTGTCTTTCCACAATATGGGCAGGATCTGCCCTCTGCCCTCGACGCCGCCAAACCCGCACACGATGGTCATCGGAGGTTATGGAGAAGCGGAACTCATCACTAAATATGATGCCACTCCAGTCGACCTCTGTGCATGCCTACCGGGCAAGGCATCACTCCAAACGCAGGCGTTGGTGTTCTGGTGCCAATGGCAACCGACGCATGGGACGGTAGGACCCCCAATCCGGCGGATGTGAGTCGTCAAGACACTGTACGGAAACTCACATTTTTTTTTTGCTAGGGGCTTTACGTCGCACCGACACAGATAGGTCTTATGGCGACGATGGGATGGGAAAGGCCTAGGAGTTGGAAGGAAGCGGCCGTGGCCTTAATTAAGGTACAGCCCCAGCATTTGCCTGGTGTGAAAATGGGAAACCACGGAAAACCATTTTCAGGGCTGCCGATAGTGGGATTCGAACCTACTATCTCCCGGATGCAAGCTCACAGCCGCGCGCCTCTACGCGCACGGCCAACTCGCCCGGTACGGAAACTCACAGGATGTTGTAAAGTCTCCAGTACATGTTCGCGGATGGCGGGTGCAGAAGTTATGGGATCCGGCAATGCTTGGCGCACCATACGACGGTTCTCCCTCAGGTTGGTGTTTCTTGGTCGACCCGAACCTGCACGACGTGACTGGGTGCCTTCAAGTACCCATTGAGTCCAACATCGGGCCACTGTGACCTCTACCGGGCGAGTTGGCCGTGCGCGTAGAGGCGCGCGGCTGTGAGCTTGCATCCGGGAGATAGTAGGTTCGAATCCCAGTATCGGCAGCCCTGAAGATGGTTTTCCGTGGTTTCCCATTTTCACACCAGGCAGATGCTGGGGCTGTACCTTAATTAAGGCCACGGCCGCTTCCTTCCAATTCCTAGGCCTTTCCTATCCCATCGTCGCCATAAGACCTATCTGTGTCGGTGCGACGTAAAGCCCCTAGCAAAAAAAAAAAAAAAAAAAAACTGTGACCTCTAAAGGGCCCACATGCCTAGCAATTGCACGATACGACCAACCAGCCTCATGCAGTCCCAAGAGTGCGGCCTCTGTCAAATTGGTGGGTAGGCTATCAAACGCGTCTGCGAAGCATCGCGGAGGTCTGACACTCGCAAGGCTAATATCATCGGGATCGGAAGAGAACAAAAGTTGACCGAAGGAGGTCAGATATAAAATATAAAATTGAGAGGTAAGTGACATCAATGCCAGACTCCGCTACGGAGACCGTGGTCACCAGTCCACACTCGTAAGTTGAGAGCCCCTGGTCCTGATGCTTCGTACTGTACTTACTCCTCTCTGTACGTGTTGCTTAACTAATCATTTACTCACACATCAATGGTATACATGTACAGCATATAGAAATGAGATAATATTGAACCACACCTTCTGGGTGTTTAATATTTTTGTTAGGCATTGTAAATATAATGTATAAAAATTGTATCAGTGTCTTTGTGAAGACGCGCATGCTCGCACAACACACCCACAGGCACCTTCACTATCATCATTTCGTAACTATACCACCCTCATCGGTCGATCCTGGCTACGCTACTGCGTTGAGTTATCTATAGGTTCATAACATGCCAGTTGAATGACGTTATTGGGTTCCTGTCTGAAGTTTTTCTAGAGATTCCTTAACGTACAATATTAAATTCTTAAATATAGTACCAAATAATGTAATGTATATCCTGGACTCTTAAGCAGTAACAAGTTGGAATGCAAACTAATTTTGTTATTAGGAAGTATCATCCAACCCCCTCTTCCATAATGTAGCAAGAGTAACATAAAATTTAGGGGTTTTGACAAACAGGACCCCTAATATTTATCCAAAAATTATATCATAACTGTTGTGCGGCCTAGAGTATACTTGTGCTCGCTTCAGTAAGTTTGTATTCTAACCTATTACTGTGTAAAAATTCGGGCTCTAATTAATTAATTAATACCATCTGGCTATTTCTAGCCTGTTGTAGCCCTTGTAAGCCAGACCTTCCGTCGGGCGTGGGCGGCATCTGCCGTGTATAGGAATCTGCGCTTAATTGGGATGGAAGACCCAATAATGTGTGACAGTACAAACACTCGAGTCCTCGAGAAAGAGGAATGAATCATTTACGGTTAAATTCTCCGACCCGACCGGAAATCGAACCCGAGGCCCTCTGAACCGAAGGCGACTACGCTGACCGTTCAACCAAGGAGCCGGACAATCTGGGCTCTAATAATAAATGTAACCACTTCAATAATAAATGTCACCATCACCACTTGCCTAAAGTTGACAGAACACGTATTTGCACACAAGGTCATTCTTGCTTCATTTCGCTGGAACAACTCCTTCAAGAGTTCTGCTTCAACTGCTGAAAACTGTCAGCAATTATATATTTTCACAACAAAAGTACTTCATAGATATAATTTTAGATTTGACTGCTCACTACAATGACTATCATTTAAATGCTCTTCAGCTGTATTTTGCTCACTGGGAAATCTTAGGCAATATTCTTATTCTTATGCGTCTTCTACTGCTTTCGCCACATATGTGGGGAAGCGCACATGTATATTTGGCCAATTTTACGGCCAGATGTCCTTCCTAACATTAACCCTGTATGGAAGGATGTAATCACTATTTTGTGTTTCTGTGGTGGTTTGTAACATAGTGCGTTGTCTGAATATGTAGAGGAAGGTGGGACAAACAAAAGCACCCAGTCTCCGAGTCAGAAGAATTAATCAAACGCGATTCAAATGCCCGATCCAGCCGGGAATCGAATCCGGGACCCTCTGAACCTAAGCTCTTAACGCTGACTATTCATCCAATGAGTCTGACAAATCTTACGCGATATTATCTTGTATCATAAAGGGATAAAGTCTGTGATGGTATTTTGCTTATCCTCGACAAGTCGCGTGCCTCTGTTCCATTCCCGGCCAGGTCACTGCAGTATATCGATCCGTGGGGAGTATTAGATCTCTGTCGAGCAGTGGACACGCAAGCATTACGGCCTGTCTAATTTCTTTACTTAATCTCACAGAGTTCTGAACCGGCAGTGAATTAATGAAGAAACTCATCCCAGTGAATGGAGTAACTCCTCATCGCCAACAACTCAACGTTCTTCTATAGCACTTTCTTCATGTTGAAAACCCTCCTAGTCCGCCTCTGTGGTGTACTTATTAGTGGGATTAGTTGCCGGGCTGAGTGGCTCAGACGGTTCAGGTGCTGGCCTTCTGACCCGAACTTGACAGGTTCGATCCTGGCTCAGCCCGGCAGTCGTATTTGAAGGTGCCCATATACGTCAGTCTCGTGTCGGTAGATTTAGGCTAATGGCACGTAAAAGAACTCCTTCCGGACAAAATACCGGCACTCGGCACCTCGGAGTCTCAGAAAGGCGTTGAAAGTAGTTAGTGGGACGTAAAACGAATAGTATTATTATTATTATTATTATTATTATTATTATTATTTGTTGTTTTTACATACCACTAACTACTTTTACGGTTTTCGGAGATGCCGAGGTGCCGATATTTAGTCCCACAGGAGTTATTTTACGTGCCAGTAAGTCTACCGACACGAGACTTTGTATTTGAGCACCTTCAAATACCACCGGACTGAGAAAGGATGGAACCTGCCAAGTAGGGGTCAGAAGGCCAGCGCCTCAACCGTCTGAGCCACTCATGCCGGCTATTATTATTTTTTTTTTTTTTTTTGCTAGGGGCTTTACGTCGCACCGACACAGATAGGTCTTATGGCGACGAACTATTATTATTATTATTATTATTATTATTATTATTATTATTATTATTATTATTATTATTATGTAATTAGCTGCTACACCCGAAGGCCCGGGCTTTGAAAAGTAGTATTTGGCCTGAAACGGGGTCAACTTAGCTTCGGAAGGTCAACTGAGTAAAGGGAGTTCGATTCGCACCTCAGCCACCCTCGAAATTATTTTCCATGGTTTCCCACTTTTCCAGACAAATGTCGGCATGGTACCTAACTCAAGTCCACGGCCGTCCCTTGCCTCTCCCTTCCAATTTTCCCATCCCCCATAGCAGGTAAGGCCGCCTGGGCAGATACTCGCCCTCTTCCCCAGTTGTATCCCCGACCAAATGTCTCACGCTCCCGGTGGCAGAGGTGGGATCCATCGCTGAGTCCGGAGGGAAACTCCAACCCTGGAGGGTAAACGGATTAAATAAATGAAAAATCCTCCACGGATCGAATATGAACCTGCAATACGGACAGAGGAACAGGTAGGAGTGGAACAAGACGGGCCATATTTCTCAGAGCCAAAAACAAGCATTTGAAAGACAGAATTGTTGTGAGAGTCAAGTCATATTACCTACACACTTCTTTACGGAATGTCAGGCTTTTCATTGTTCAGTTTACAAGCCTCTGTTGATAAACTGAGCGCCATCACAAACCCTCTGTTTGCAGTTAACACTTTGGTCTCCTCAAGTCCTACAACTCTTACCTTGAAATCATTAGAGAGTTTAACTATCGTCGTGTTGGTCTTCCTCAGTTTCCCTTACCCCTTCCCCATCCACGGTATCCTCTTCCTGTCGAAAGAGACGACTAGAAACAGGACCAGAGGCTCTCAACTTACGAGTGTGGACTGGTGACCACGGTCTCCGTAGCGGAGTCTGGCATTGATGTCACTTACCTCTCAATTTTATATTTTATATCTGACCTCCTTCGGTCAACTTTTATTCTCTTCCGACCCCGATGATATTAGCCTTGCGAGACCTAGGGAGTCGTTCGTTTCCGTATCTTTATTTTTCAAAGTGTCAGACCTCTTCGTTTTTCCTTCTGATTAGTGTTAATACGGGATTGTTGCCCAGTTGTACTTCCTCTTAAAACAATAATTACCACTACCACCATCACCACCGCCACCATTTCTTACCCTCCAATACACAGTCTCCTACGTAATATTCTCCTCCATTTGCCTCACATGTCCCAACAACTAGTAGATGAATATGCACGGCGAGTTTGTTCCTAACAGCCTTTCTATCCTCATTCCGAGTGCCGTCCTACAACCTGTTTTTACCACCAGGCACTCTCGCGGCGTTCACATCTGCTGCTTCCAACTTATGAATAAGTTATTCTGAGTACATCCAGCTGTACTTCCCTTATTACAAAATCGGGCTAAAGACAAACCAATGTAAGAATAATTTCTTCTGGGAGCTCACTTCTTATATTAAGGAATAGGCCCAGCGTTACTTGATACCCCTTACTATATTACCATCTTGGGAGAATACACATCGTAAGTACTTGAATTGCTTCAGCTATTCTAGTTTTTTTACTCTTCCTTAAATTCTTCTTTTTTGCTAGGGGCTTTACGTCGCACCGACACATATAGGTCTTATGGCGACGATGGGATGGGAAAGGCCTAGGAGTTGGAAGGAAGCGGTTGTGGCCTTAATTAAGGTACATTTGCCTGGTGTGAAAATGGGAAACCACGGAAAACCATCTTCGTGGCTGCCGATAGTGGGATTCGAACCTACTATCTCCCGGATGCAAGCTCACAGCCGCGCGCCTCTACGCGCACGGCCAACTCGCCCGGTTTCCTTACATTCAGTCTTCTTAGTTTTATTAAAACCCTGATATACTACATAATACGCGTTGACGTGCCCTAATATTCCTTGTTTGAGATAATGTAAGATTATACAGTTTGCTCATATCGCCCCCATCTAACTCGTTCTTGCAGCGTTTACATTTAAGTCGTGTTCAGTGCACGCACGTCCAGTAAAATATAGTTCACAAGCTATACAACTGGGAGCTTCCCGCCGCTACACTAAACTAAACTAAACTCGTGTCCACATCCCGAGGCGGTGTAGCTCTTTAGAGGCACAGCCCGAATGAAGGTGAGCTGCATGTTTCATTTTAACCACATACCAGCCCTCGTGAAGTTTCTGGCAGTACCGGGAATCGAATCTGGGCTATCGAGGACGGCAGTTAATAACACTAACCCATACGCTACCGAGGCGGACGCCGCTATACTGATTTGAACGCAGGTACCAATTAATGCGGACCGATGAACTCATTAAGGTTGCTTCCAGAAGCTATATGGCTGCATGGCTGAGTTGTAAGCGTCTTGGCCTTTGATCCTAAGGCTCTCAGGTTTGATTCACAGCCTAGGTGAACGGTTGATTTCCCTGCCTCGGAGACTGGCTGTTTTGTGCTGCCCTGAACGTTCCTGCAATTCACACATAAATTTATCCTCCAACGCACTAACAAGCAATTTTCCATACATGACAGATTCGCCAACCCTCGTCAGAGGGTCTACCGTACAACGGCTGCACCAGGCAATAGCCACACGAAATAACTATTTTTTAAATTCGTTATGCCCAACTAAGGAGCGCGTGTGAACTTATTTAGCACAACGTTTCTTCTCGTCTTCCCAAAATCTCTTCATCCTTTTGCTGCACTTCTTTTTGCGTTCTTCCGTCTATCCTGTAGCTTGTATTTTAGGTTGATCAGCAAATTTGTGTTTGTTTATGAGATTTCTGAATGCTTTTCTGTCTTGCAAGATTTCTTGATTTATACCAGTTTTCTGAAGATTTTTGTTTATTTCTGTAAGCCAGTTGTTGTGCATTTTTAGAGATAATGCGAGATTTAGTCATTTCTTTGTTAGCCTATTGTTATCCATTATGATCAGGTGACAAAAGAATTTTTAATCTTCTTTTGCTAATGGTGTCTGTGATTTTTTTTCTGTTACTTGATAAGTTACCTGTGATTTCCTTTTCATCTAAATACCATTTTTGCATTTTGGTCCCAAAATTTTCCCGAGAATTTTCCTCTTTTGTTTTTCGATGGTATTCGGGAGATAGTGGGTTCGAACCCCACTGTCGGCAGCTCTGAAGATGGTTTTCCGTGGTTTCCCATTTTCACACCAGGCAACTGCTGGGGCTGTACCTTAATTAAGGCCACGGCCGCTTCCTTCCCACTCCTAGCCCTTTCCTGTCCCATCGTCGCCATAAGACCTATCTGTGTTGGTACGACGTAAAGCAACTTACAAAAAAAAAATGTTTTCGATGTTTTTTATTTGTGATCTGCCACTAATTATCAGAGTTTCTGATGCATAAGGGGCTTCTGGTTTGACAACTGTGTTGCAGTGTCGTAATTTTGCGTTGTGGATATAGATCTTTTGTTGTATCTGCTCCAGAAAATATTGTATGCTATTATTATTATTATTATTATTATTATTATTATTATTATTATTATTATTATTATTATTATTTCTGACTTTCTTTGTAATGGGATAAGTCGAGGCCTTGATTTTAGGCTCTATAGTCCTCAGGAAACAATAATAAGTACAGCCACAATAACCATTACAATTTCTCTTAAACACTGCAGCATATTTCCCCAGAAATAGACCTGGACAAGAGATATCCAAGATGTATCCGTAACGGTGATGCGGAGTTTCGGGGACGCTGGAGAAGTATAGATAGATAGATAGATAGATAGATAGATAGATAGATAGATAGATAGATAGATAGATAGATAGATAGATAGATAGATAATGCCTTTATTAGTGCTGAAGTTAGGTTACAAGGCTCTCGTTACTTAACCACTAAAAGAGCATACCGTACATCTACATAACTAATAATTAAAAATACAAAATAACACAAGTAATAATAACAGAATCCTTAATTTAAAAGACACAAGGTAAAGTGCACTTAAATGACGCAACTGCAGTAAGCCATTCATTCCTTCATTCACTCAACAGTTATTCAGCAAGTCAGCGGGATCTACTCGGCAAATGCTTGCGGCAAGCCATAATAAACTTGAGATGGGAAGGATTGTCTCGCGAATTCCATGACCTGGACGAAGAGAGTATGAAGGAGCTGTTGTAAGCAACAGTGCGGTTTGCAGGTATGGCAAGAGAGGAGCCAGGTCTCGTATTGTGGTCATGATTGGACGAGAGCTAAGAAAAAAGTGAAGAAAGTTAGTTGGAAGTATTTTGTGCAGAAGTAGTAACATGTGAAGTTCACGGTGCTGGTGGACTCGAAGCCACGACAGCTCCTTATATTAAGGTGTATAAGCATCATGTCGTAGATTAAAGGTATATCTTACGCAGCTGTTCAGACTCCGGTCCAGTTTCTTGTTACTGTCGCAGGTTATCTCAGTCAACACAGTGCCACAGTAGTCAAATATAGGTAATATCAGATAGTGAATTAGTTGTACTTTAAGTCGAACCGAGAATACATTACAGAACCGTTTCAGAGGATATAAGCATTTATGTACTTTATTAAATGTGCTTATCGCCTGTTGAATCCAATTTAGGGTCTCAGTCATAACAGTTCCTAAATTAGTCACTGAAGTAGAGTAGGGTATGATTTTATTGTTTAAAATTATTGGAGAGGTGTCCCGTTGCTTGAGAGAATATATGTTTTTATTGATACCGATAATAATAACTTGCGTTTTATTCGGGTTTATTAATGAACTGTTTTTATTTGCGTAGTCACTAAGATATTGTAGGTCAGAATTCATTTTAATAATTGTAGTATTGATATCACTCGGTTTTGAATGATAGTAAATCTGTACATCATCTGCGCACACTTGAAATTTGCGGAACTTAAAGAGTTTTAATCATTAATTTGGGTGATAAATAACAGTGGTCCGAGGGCTGATCCCTGGGGGCCACCGAGGGTCTTACTTTGCCATCCTGAACTCACATTTCCCACTCTCACACGTTGCCGGTGATTTTCAAGGTAAGACGAAAAAGCAACCTTTTAACTTCATTTGAGCTGACATTTCTAAAAGAGAATTGCTCATGCACACAATGCTGTTGAAACAGGGTTAGTGAACATTTTTTTTGCTAGTGGCTTTACGTCGCACCGAACAGATAGGTCTTATGACGACGATGGGATAGGAAAGGCCTGGGAGTGGGAAGGAAGCGGCCATGGCCTTAATTAAGGTACATCCCCAGCATTTGCCTGGTGTGAAAATGGGAAACCACAGAAAACCGTGTCTGCCGACAGTGGGACTCGAACCCACTATCTCCCGGAAGCAATGTCGGTAGTGAAATTTTAGCGAATGAGGTAGAGGCTGTTCTTGACCGTGCGAAATGATCATTTAATGTCTCTAGCGATATGCTTGGTACATGTTGTTCTGCGGTTTTACCTATACCTAAACGTACGTAATTTACTCCATTTTTGTCTCGGGCTGTTATTGTTCGTCAGTTCCTGAAAGTATTTATATTTAGAATTCCTAATTAACTGCTTGGTTCTGTTTCTCAGAATCCTGTACCGGTCGAAATCATCTATGTCATGCCTCAGTATGTATAATCTGTACAGTTTGTCACAACTGGCCATAGCAGATCCTATCTCAGTCGTTAGCCACGCGGATTAATGGCGGGTGAGTTTTACCTGTTTCTTTGGTGCGTGCTTGTCACATGTTTCCAGTACCAGTGAATTGAATTTGTTTACTTTAGAGTTTATGTCCTGAAAATTACGCATACTATTTCAGAGCAAGTTATATCCATCGTGGCGTAGTTTATTCCGGTCCATATGTCGTAAGTCTCGTACTGTAATGTAGCGTGGTTTGTATTTAGGTTTTCGTGTAGAATTCATGTATCAATTTGAGGCGTGGAATCCCAGCCCTAAAACGTCTCAGTTGCGGGGCATAAATCAAATCAAATTTGTTGAGGGATGCTTATGAACGTAAGATTAAAAAAACTAAATAATCTTTGTGTGGAGACATAATACCTTAATTTACTTAGACTGCACGCACACGCTACGAAGATATGTGCAACAGCTGTTCAAAAAGCGTCCCCTAGCCTCGACAACGTCGCTGTAAGTTCTAGCATATCCGGTCGAACATCTCAGGAAATGTCACTTGAGGATTCTTGACAGGAGCTCTTTTTCAGTCCCTAATGGTATCTCGCAGACAAAACTTTTCCGATAACTCCACAAGGAAAAAACAAGTACCACTATCGACTTTCACAGGAACGTCTGATTAAACTGTTATCGAGTAGCACTTTAAAAGTGGCTGGGGCAGGATAATGTTGAACCACATGCGTTGGAAAACCTGCAACCTAGAAAAAACGGCGTTGGCGTATAAGATGCGATTGAGGCATTTCCGGACCGGTGTTCCCTGTCTCAAATTGATACTTGTATACTTACTCCAGCATCATCACAGAAACACCTGTATAATTACATAAGATATTTAAAAATTCCTACAAACATTATTAGATTTACGTGAGCTAGAAAAGGCCGAAGATATTTAGTACGTACAGTGCTCTAGATGTCTTGGTATGGGCTAGAACAAGTCCGGTACTTTCAATGAGCTATCTCGGGCTTTAACTGTATCGAAGTAACTGATGTACGAACAATGTTCTTACTAAGTGAGTCCCTGTGCTAGTGATGTCAAGATGTAAACTCAAACAAGGAAATAATTGGCGCATGGCATTGTATGTTCTTCGCATCCAATACTTTATCAACTTAATTTTAATTAATATCCAAATATAATTCAAGTCCCGTATAGATACAAACCCAGTGGATACTCACAAAACAAACATTACACCATAGGTTCAGTTGTTTCTGAGAAAAGCGTGCTGCAAGGAATTTATTCCATACAATGCACTCATTCCTTTTTGTTTTACTTTTTGAGCGACTGTATATTTCAGTGAACTCGGCTGACATTCTTTTTCAGTTCTTTACGTTGCACCGACACAGACAGATCTTACGGACATATGTAATAGCACCTTTGGATTAGTGAGGAAAGCAGCGGGTAAACGTATTCACTCCTCATTTCTTCATTTACCTAGTACTCCTGTTCAGTGACGGCTAGCCTACCTGTGACCGTTGATGGTAGAGCCGTTAAAGGTCCCACTAACATTCCAGATTACATCTCAACAAACTAAAACAAATGATATTTTATTGCAATTAATGATTCCTTTGCTGCGAGACTTGGTCTTTACAGTGTCTTCTGGTGTACGCTAGAACAAATTTGTTGCATTGATTTAGTATCATCCTTGGTATTGGCAATATGAAAATGACTGACGTAAGAGCGATGCTAGTAATGCCATTCCTTATACAGCCAGTACCTATGATGAATAGTACTTACGTGATTGGTTCTTCTTGTTAAATTAAGAAAACTGTGGCATTAAGTTCATTGTATGATGAAAATATAATTATATATTACAATTTCCTTTACGTCGTACAGACACAGATAGGTCGACGATAGCACTGGAAAGGGCTAGGAGTGAGAAGGAAGTCGCCGTGGCCTTAATTAAGCCAAGGCCCCAGCATTTACCTGGTGTGAAAATGGGAAACCACGGAAAACCATCTTTAGGGCTGCCAACAGTGAGGTTCGAACCCTCTATCTCCCGAATGCAAGCTCACAAGTGCGCGACCCAGACTGCACGACCAACCTCACTCGATGGTGAGAGTATAATTTCTGAAGATGGGCATTTAGACTTCAGACATTTCACAGAGAGAGAAAATATTGACAGATCTACATTGACACAAACTTTGTCTTGTCGCGCTATTGTGTATTGAATAATGACCGCGGTATTTACTTACTGATAATACAGAGTGGTAGCCATCGTTCGGATGAACTTTGATGAAATCGGAGCATTGCTTAAGTGTTTATTTTCATATTTAAAGTTCTATTCAAGGAGATAGCGCAGAACAAACACGAACAGCGCTCTATTGCGTATCTACGACAATAACTGCTCTACATCTAGGTATATTCAAGAGGATAAAGGAACGGTCTTACAAAGTTGTACACAATCGATTTATCTCTGTATTTCATCAATATCTGTCCTTGAGTATATTGGGCAAGTCAGAGGTCATTTACCCCACCTGTTCCCGTTCAATATCAAAACTGACAGGCAATTACCCCCAGTAGTCTATTTCTTTCTTTCTTTCTTTCTTTCTTTCTTTCTTTCTTTCTTTCTTTCTTTCTTTCTTTTTTTAATTAGTTTACCCTCCAGAGTTAGTTTTTCCTCAGAATCTGCGAGGGATCCCACCTCTACCGCCTCAAGGGCAGTATTCTGGAGCGTGAGACTTTGGGTCAGGTATACAACTGGTTAGAAGGACCAGTACCTCGCCCAGGCGGCCTCACCTGCTATGCTCAACAGAGGCCTTGTGAGGGGATGAGAAGATTGGAAGGGATAGGGAAGGAAGCGGTCATGGCCTTAAGTTAGGTACTATTTCGGCATTTATCTGGAAAAGAAGTGGGAAACCACGTAAAACCACTTCGAAGATGGCTGAGGTGGGAATGGAACCCCCTCTATTCAGTTGACCTCCCGAGGCTGAATGGACCCCGTTCTAGTCCTCGTACCATTGTTCAAATCGCGTGGCAGAGCCGGGAATCAAACCCTAACCACTACACCACAGAGGCGAACTTATTATTATTATTATTATTATTATTATTATTATTATTATTATTATTATTATTATTTTCGAGTCGAATTTTGAAGAACACGAAACATAACATGTGAGATCATATTACACATGCCCGGTATTTTGCAACGTCCAGTGCACTCTGGCTGACTTGTAGGGTATCAGTTGAGAGACATACTCTTCTTCATGCTGCGTTCTGAGTCTGCTAAATTCCCAATGGATAGTCGCCTTTTCTAACAAACACTTTCATGTTCCTCTCTCCTGCGATGCATTTGCTCACTCTTCTATCCTTGTAAATGCTAGACAAGGCTTTGTGGATGCCCCATTAGCCGGAAAGGAGGTTGAAGTTTGTTATCGTTACCAAGGTCGTAGATTCGGTTCGCCCGGTTGATTTTATGGAAAAGATCACAACTGATCATATATGAATCATCTTAAATTCCTCAACACAAATCTTTCGAAAATAACTTTATATTGGAGGGAAAAGTTAGTTTAGATGACGTATTCTAAGAAAAACCAACGAATTGGTGTTGTGTGCGAAAATAGAAATCGTACTCATAGCCAGAAGACCTTCAGTTTCTTTTCAAGAACGTCTCAATGAGAAACCAGTGCCAATGGCACTCGGCTGTTGCCCCTACGAATTCCTCAGTCGTCACGGAAAAGACCTTTACGTCATGAGGATGTGTTTGAGTCCTAACGGACAGATTCCTGTGGACAGTATTCTGTACTATGTGCCTTCCAGCGAAAATATCCCGCAGTAAATTCTGACTTTCGTAAACACATCAGCTCCTCGGCTTTCCTCAGAAAACGGAGTCCAACCATTCATAATTTCGTGTGGCTATTTCTAGCCGAGTACAGCCCTTGTAAGGCAGACCCTCCGATGAGGGTTGGCTGCATTTGCCATGTGAAGGTAACTGCGTGTTATTGTGGTGGAGGATAGTGTTATGTGTGGTGTGTGAGTTGCATGGATGTTGGGGACAGCACAAACACCCAGCCCTCGAGTCACTGGAATTGACCAATGAAGGTTAAAATCCCCGACCCGGCCGGGAATCGAACCTCGTGTCCTCTAAACCGAAGGCCAGTACGCTGACCATTCAGCCAACGAGTCGGACAGTCTAGCCATTACAGATCCGTAAATCACAGTCATTAGCTTTCTGACACTATATAGGCGTACTAGCCACAAAATTAGGGAGACTGCTTAAAGGAGAAAGGTAATTTATGTTGAAGTTTCCACGGTCTGTTGTACTATAATTATGTTCTTCGTCTGGGTTGGAACTTGTTCTATGTACGTGTTGTTGACGTTTCAAGTATGTTTTAGCATTTATGAAGGCGGCTTGATCGATCTTTGCTCCCTGGGAAAGATTCCACTTCGAATCTACTAGAAGTATGAGTCACACTGATAAAAAATGATGTAATAGAATAATATTCATGTCATTGGCAATCTGTCGAATAACCGAAATATATCGGACTTACAGCAGTTAAGCAACACTGAGAGTAGTCATTTCTTGGCTGGGTGACCACTTCGTTACACGGAAGTTGTGAGAGAAAGTCCACCCACATCTACACTAGTGGACGGTAAGAGCGTTCCCAAATCACAGAGTCACCTTTAAGGTGAGAGGGTATTAATTACACAGAGTTAAGAAACATTAGACGGGTCACTTTTTCGATGGATGCCCGCTCACTCACACTCATGAGACAGAACCAATCAAACACATACACACAAGTCATAAGTCTGTTACTTAAAATTTCACTTCAAAATGATTACCCTAATGATAAATAGCTGCAACTAGAATGCGCACTGTGTCAACATGGTCTGGAACAGATATGACTTCCCTCCTCAACCAGTATCACTCTATATAACTCAAATCCTGCTGTGCAAATTCGGTAATGGTCGCAAGCAGGCAATGTTACATTCTTTTTTTCACTAAATGCTCGAAAGAGGAGCACTTCAGTGTGTCGGTGCCATAAACCAACCTCCTCCTGTTCATCCCTAGGGTGTGGCTGCGGTTTGAGTCACGTAGCTGTCAGCTTGCATTCGGGAGATAGTGGATTCGAACTCTACTGTCGGCAGCCCTGAAGATGGTTTTCCGTTGTTTCCCACTTTCACAGCAGGGAAATGTATCTTAATCAAGGCCACGGATGCTTCCTCCTAGCCCTTTCCTATCTTGTCGTCGCCCTAAGACCTATCTGTGTCTGTGTAACGTGAATCAAATTGTTAAAAAAAAGTGGAAATCTGTATATAACGTACATAGAACGGCGACTTGGTCTAACTCGGACGAAGGACATAATTGCAGAGAAGATAGTGGTCGCTGAGGCAATCTTCCCAATCAGTGAAAAGGTTTAAACATATTTCAATGAAGTAAGAAACCAATTCATTAAGCCTTGTTCTTCAGTAAAGTCAGTAAAGTAGCTTAGGAGGAAGTTCCAAGGGAACTGATAATGAGAGGTCAACGGTCAGGCTGATTCGAACCTGCCAACATCTGGCGATCACGTGCTCCTCCATCTCACTCGACCATCAGAAGGTATTCGTGCGGCTATTGAACTGAAATTTAGAAGAAACTTTAAATCAGTATATACAACCCAATAATTGAGATTTTGGTAATGCTCTTGAACGGCTAGCATGCTAACCTTTGATCCAAGGTGTTTTGGTTCAATTTCCGGCCGGATCTTTGATTTTAACTTTCATTGGCTATTTTCTCTGAACGGGTGTGGCTGTTAGTATCATCTTCAACATTAGATTTCATCCGTGTGGGGATAATACGTACCCGGTTTCCCCTGCCCGTCATAAGAAGTGACTAAAAGGGAGAAATCTCAGGTGCCCAGGTCATGGGAGCTTGGACTGGCGATCATGGTGCCATTATCTGAGTTTTGCATTGTTTCTAGTTACTTGAGCTAGGGTCCGCATATTCAACTTCCCTCTCCGATCTCCCTTGGTCAACTCTTGTTCTCTTCCGACCGCGACGGCAGTAGGTTTGGGAGACTGAGGAAATCTTCACTTTCAGGCCCATCTTGCCATTTCTTTTTTGTCTTTGCGTTCATTCTTCGAAGGTTTGGAAATTTTAATTTTACCCTGATGATTAATTTTCAGAAGGAATGATTGCCCAGTTGTACTTCTTCTTGAAACAATCACCACAACGGCCACATCCCAGACAGGGCCTCATTTTCACAGACGTGCAGGTCACCCATGGGTGTCAACTCGACAGACATTAGCAGACCTTTCTGGAGGCCACACACCATTAGTTTTAACTGCTATTGAAATACGGGGTTTTCATTTAAAGCATTAAGTGTGGAAATCTGTCAAGTCGTTATCGCATAATTTAAATGTAGGCCTATATTTAGCATAATACATCGAGGAATAATTTTGTTTTTAGTGAGGTTTCGAATTATCGTAAGCCGTCTCCTAAGGTCGTACGCTAGCAAATTCCTGCAAACTTGTGTTTTTTTGTGCAATTGTATTAATAATGTCATTATCACTCTTTCAATTATATCACCGTAAGTCACTAAGCGTATATGTATATATATATATATATATGTGTGTGTGTGTGTGAGTGTATTATTTTTATTTTATTTTTTACAATTTGCTTTACGTCGAACCGACACAGATAAGCTTAGGTCTTACGGCGACGATGGGGTAGGAAAGTCCTAGGAGTTGGAAGGAAGCGGCCATGGCCTTAATTAAGGTACAGCCCCAGTATTTGCCTGATGTGAAAGTGGGAAACCACGGAAAATCATCTTCAGGGCTGTCGACAGTGGTGTTCGAGCCCACTATCTCCCAGATGCAAGCTCACAGCTGCGCACCCCTAACCACACGGCTAAGTCACCCGGTTATTTATAAATTAATAGGTTCTTTAAACCAGAGAACACAAACTCCCTGAGGTAAAGAGAGATAGATAGATAGATAAAGAGAGAGAGAGAGAGAGAGGAAAAAGAACAGTCTATAGTGTTCTGGGAGATTAAGGGGCAGCCGACGAAACTTCGAAACCCACGTACAGCACCTTCACTCTCACAGATGGATGGAGCTCCGACCTCCTCCTCTTGGGCCTAATATTCTCGACACGTTCAAATGTTGCAGACAGGAGACTGCCTGCGAGGATTTATATATCAAAGTATAATTTCTCAAGAATATTATTATTATTTCTTTTTTTGCTAGTTGCTTTACGTCGCACGGACACAGATAGGTCTTACGGCGACGATGGGACAGGGAAGGGCTAGGAGTGGGAAGGAAGCGGCCGTGGTGTTAATTAAGGTACAGCCCCAGCATTTGCCTGGTGAGAAAATGGGAAAAAACGGAAAACCATTTTCAGGGCTGCCGACAGTGGAGTTCGAACCTACTATCTCCCGAATACTAGATACTGGCCGCACTCAAGCGACTGCAGCTACCGAGCTCGGTCTCAAGAATTTAAAGCATACATGACCAAATACCCAGACAAGGCAAATACATAATACAGAATGTTTTGCGGTGTTTACTTCCAGAGTTTAGAGGGAGATATGGATACACATACAGATTAGATAGATAGATAGATAGATAGATAGATAGATAGATAGATAGATAGATGGATAGATAGATAGGTTGGTAATGGTGATACCGGGCGAGTTGGCCGTGCGCGTAGAGGCGCGCGGCTGTGAGCTTGCATCCGGGAGATAGTAGGTTCGAATCCCACTATCGGCAGCCCTGAAAATGGTTTTCCGTGGTTTCCCATTTTCACACCAGGCAAATGCTGGGGCTGTACCTTAATTAAGGCCACGGCCGCTTCCTTCCAACTCCTAGGCCTTTCCCATCCCATCGTCGCCATAAGACCTATCTGTGTCGGTGCGACGTAAAGCCCCTAGCAAAAAAAAAGGTAATGGTGATGATTATTGTTTTAAGAGAAAGTACAACACTAAGAACACTATGAAGAGGGGGGAAAAGGAAGGGATCCTACACTTCGCCTTATTGCTATTAGTTGCAGTAAGTTTACTTCTACGTGTAGTCCGTCTCCATTGCTAAATGCTTAGCGTCCTGGCCTTTGGTCATCACAGGGGCCCCGGGTTCGATTCCAGGCAGGGTCGGGAATTTTAACCGTCATTGATTAGTTTCGCTGGCATGGAGGCTGGGTGTATGTGTTGTCTTAATCATCATTTCATCCTCATCATAACGCGCGGGTCACCTACGGGCGTCATTTAAAAGACCTGTACCCCTGGTGAGCCGAACATGTCCTCGGACACTTCCGGCACTAAATGCCATACGCCATTTCATTTTTTTTTTTTTTTTTAGAACTATAAACTTACTAAACTCCTTACCTCTAGGTACTCATTCCATGAGAAGTATTGATCGCTTACTCACAGTTCACAATACAACAGCCTGAAATCCGAATTCTCAGCATAGAAACAATTCTACATTGAGACGTCCGAGCAAACTACACGTTTAGGCTCGCACAGTAAGGAATAGGGTACTCCTTCCATGCTTGTCTTGACGAGACTTGATGTTACTGGTCATAAGCTACTACAATCACAGAAACATTAATTAGTATACAAATTCCGGAATAATGAAAGCCTCCGTGGCTCAGGCGGCTGCGAGCCGGCCTTTCACCGCTGGGTTGCGTGGTTCAAATCCCGGTCGCTCCAAGTGCGATTTGTGCTGGACAAAGCGTTGGCGGGACAGTTTTTTCTCCGGGTACTCCGGTTTTCCCTGTCATCATTTTGTAATCTGTCAGTCATTAATCATTGCCTTAGAGGAGTGCGACGGTTTTTAGCACCCAGCACAATTTCTACCCTCGCCGCTAGATGGGGGCTTCATTCATTCCATTCCTGATCCGGTCGAATGACTAGAAACAGGCTGTGGATTTTCATTTCATTTCGGATTTTTGACTTTTGCCAGCTTTTCCTGCAAGTGGTCCCATTGTGTCTCGGCAACCCAGAAGATGATTTTCCTTAGTTTTACTTAGTTTGCCATTCCTACACGAGGAAAGTTCTGGGTCTATATATTAACCGAGGCCACAGCCAGTTCTTTCCCAATGCTATTCCTTACCCATCCTCACACCGCTGAAAAAAATCTATGTGTTAGTGTAACGAAAACTACTTGAAATAAAAGAAAATGCAATTGTCCAACGTGCATTTTCATGCCAAACTGTTGATACTACCTCAGGAGTTCTATACCTTTCTGGAACTCAAAGACTTTGAACTGTCGTATCTAAAATATTTTAAGACAGAATCGAACACTGTATCTGAGAAATAGAAGACCTATGACTGACCAACATCGCAAGTGTGGTCATTATGTTCAGAGGTTACAATGCTGGTAATTCTGAAAAAAATAGTTCCACGGAACATGTGTTGCTTTCTAAGATTGAGTGAGTTGATAACCGCGGGTCATCCGATACGAAGTATTTAAACTTTTGTTTCACGGTTCAATGCCTAGGCCAGTAAAGTGGGAACGGGACAGGATTGTTAAATCCTATTTCAGATAATTCTAGGTTCCATTTCACTCATGTAGTTTGTATTTACAAGGTTTAAAGTCTCTCACGTATTCTCCTCCATTTGACATCACTGATGTCTAGACTAGAGGTGTACACAAATACATGCTTATAGTGCATTAAATGTATTTGCCCAGCATTGTGCATAATAACTGAAAGTTTGTACGCATATATGATCTACAGATATAAACGGCAATGAAGCCCTTGCTACGTGTTTGTAATCTTTTGAGGCGTTATAAGCACAACTTTGTCAATGATACATTGTCTTATATCATCTAGATTTCGAACTTTGCTCCTGTAAACAGTTTCCATAATGAACTACAGTGTAAACAAGCCTAAATAGATCAAATCTGGAGATCGAAGAGACAGGCAGTAAAACATCTCTTGCTATCCAACGTCAATGAAAAGACTCTTGTAGAAATGGAATAACGCCACACTGCTGAAATGTGAAACGACGAGGTTTCTACGGGGCAAAAAATGTTGATGGCTGGAATATGTCATGAAATGATGTTAGTCGAATTCGGAGAATCTTCTTTGGCCGCGATTCAAACCCTGCCAATGCAGTAGAGACTTTTGATAAGTAAATGCCATGTTTCACTTGTTCGGATTCCACGAAAATCATAAGCTTGTCTTTCTGTGATTACAATATGCTGTCACTTAAAATGATAATTGCCTTAACGATGTTCATAGTTCAGTCAAACCAAGTTGATAAAATTACCCTGACATTTCATAACTTAAACCTGTATTGAAAATTCCTCCTGTTTTTAAGGATGAAATGTTAATAATTCCTTCCTTAAATGTCCCTTAATACTCTACTATGATGTAATACGGTATAACTCTCATCTTACAATTGCTTCATCTTATGCTGCAAAGTGCAAGTTATGTAATTTGCATTTATATGAACTATAGATAAGAGGATGACGTAAGGGTAAGAAATTATGATAGCTGTGCGATAGGTTAACATCCGAACTTCGGTTGGAGAAGTCATGAGGAAATAGCAAAAATCTGATTGTGTAATTCATGTCATTGCTGAATACTGACATCATCATCATCATCATCATCATCATGTTCTTCTTCTAAGCGTTTATCCTACTGTTGTAGGGTCCGCTTGATGGATCAGAGAACTCATTTCCCGCGATTGAAAACGTCAATTCTAGAGGGCTTATACAGATGCACTAAAAATAACAATATATGCACTCATATATGCACTACTGCATACTCAGCAAAATACTTGTTTTTCCTCTGTGTATATGATTGGTTCTCCAAATATCAGTTGCTCAAGCAGAATACTTTTAGCTACTTTTTCTTTTAGCATGATTTCTAGTGGTTACTGATCTTCATACAACGAAGAATAGTGAAAGTATAGGTTATAGATCCAACATAGCGGTGGCTCTAGCGAGCTCGCAACGCACTAAACAGGCTTGCCAACGTCGGTGCATTATCCACAAATACTGAATAACACGAAAAATGGATTGGTCAGGTCCTGTTAGTGACAAGACTATAGGAACGAAGAAAATAGTGGCATTATTTAGTTTCAGACTGTTTCTGTTTTTGTTTTACGTTGCACCGACACCGACACAGGTAGGTCTTATAGCGACGATGGGATAGGATAGGGCAAGGAGTGGGATGGAAGCGACCGTGGCCTTAATTAAGGTACAGCCCCAGCATTTGCCGTGTGTGAAAATTGGAAATCAGAGAAAATCATCTTCAGGACTGCCGGTTTCTGTTTTCGTCCGACTCATTGGCTGAATGGTCAGCGTTTAGGCCTTCGGTTCACAGGGTCCCACGTTCGATTCCTGGCCGGGGCGAGGAATTTAATCGCGTCCGATTAGTTCTTCTGGCTCGGGCACTGGGTGTTTGTCCCAACACTTTCATCTTCATATTCAGACAATATACTATAGATGATGTCTGTCTGTTAGGTCATCAGCCCAGAGGCTGGTTGGATCCTCGAATAGCACCACCAAATGTTATGCGGTTATAAGGAAACCGCAAATCCAATGGCAGCACCAAAATGAGGCGTACTAGGCAAGACGAGGAGTGAGGTAGTTTGCCATTGCTTTCCTCACTGGGTCAGAAAGTACTATTGCAGCACGACTGACCCTATGAGCAACACCTTTCATAACACTCAGATGCACTAGTCGTGCTCTGAATGTCATTACTCAGCACTACCTATACCCCAGCCATGGATGTTGACTGGGACTTCGGTGGAAGCTACACTTTACTCTGGCCTGTGCCAAGAGATGGATGCAAAAGTACTGTATCCATCAAGAAATGGCAAGATGTTGATTCCCACAGGGAACCTGAAATATTTGCCCGAATGAGTAAATTTATAATACCAATATAAGTGGTCCGTTATAGGACATTATCAATTTTCCAGCTAACTCATTCCTGGTTGCCAGCGTTTCACCACCGTGTGCTAGGCTGGGCTCATCAGCTGGTACCTAGCACACCTACCAAGACGGAAATGGACCATTTATATTGATATTATAAATTTACTCTTTCGGGCAAATATTTCAGGTTTCCTATGGGAATAAACATCTATATCATCTGATGGTCAAACAGGCATCAATTTTTGGTAATGAGACGAAGTCTCTCATAATGCATTGGCACTGTCTGTGGCTCGAAGTAGCCTACGCTGTGGCCTGCACGGTATGCACTAGCCATGCGTCTTGGTGGGTGCGCTAGGTACCAACTGATGAGCCCAACTTAGCACACGGTGGTGAAACGCTGGCAACCAAGAATGAGTTAGCTGGAAAATTTATAATGTCCAATAATGGACCATTTCTATTGGTATTAACATATTACAGTACCAACCACGATAGAAACACACAATAGTGATTATATTCCTCCTTTATAGGGTTGGCGTCAGGAAGGGCATTCGGCCATAAAACGGGCCCAAATCTACATGTGTGTTGAGTTTACACTCGCGACCCCACAAATGTTGGAAAAGCGGTAGTAGAAGAAGAATGTTTCTGTTTTCATTCTTCTGTATAAGTAAGAATACTTTTGGGACGGGTAGGTTTGTCACTGCCAAATATCGAGGAAGGATCTGTTCTCTCGGCTACTTCAGGTCTATGATTCTATTATTCGAACATCCGAAGCGAACACCAAAACGCCACCGAAAAAACAACAACATATTCTCAAGGTCTTGTTAACACTGTTGACTGCATTGTAAATGCTTCAGGCGGCGAACGGAGATATTCATTTCTTTGCATTGTTGTACCGATTTAAATATCAACACACAATATTATATATTTTATGCAAAATGATTACAAAACTGCAATTATGCATTTCTATGTCAAGAATATGCGCATATTCCGCATATATGCATTTATCTGCACTATAAAACTTAGCAATTCGATTCCAAATTATATGACTCGCCTTTATTTCTCATGGGCATATTATATATTGAAAACAAACATGCAAATATGTAAAAATCCTGCCTCTAGTCATTACGCTGTAGGTGGAGTGCTCTGTTGTCGGCGTTATTGGCATCCTGCCATCATGACTAAAGTCTGAGTCTCTCATTTTCACACCTTTCTTGGCCCTTGTCTTTCGTTGGAGGATACTTCATTTTTTCGAAGTGTCGGTCGTCCTTCCGTATTTTCCCTCTGAATAGTGTTAACAGATCATGGTTGCTCACTTGTAATTCCCCATTAAACAGTATGCACCACCACCACCACACTGACGTTTAGGTCTTATTTTTATTGCTTCTTGAATGAACACATGATAACTATAACTGGATAACTTTTAGACAAAGTATAGCAGTATGCCCTAGTTCGGCTTCTTACCAAAAACCTCGGTGTACTGGCCTTTGGTTCGTAAGAGCCCGGGAGTGATACACGAATGGTTCGAGGATGTTAACTGTGTGTGGTTAATTCCTCTTTATATATCACACCGATACAGACAGACCTTATGGCAACGAAGGGATAGGAAAGGGCTAGGAGTGGGAAGGAAGCGGCCGTGGCTTTAATTAATTAAGTTCTGGTGTGAAAATGGGAAACCACGGTAAACTATCTTCAGGCCTGCCAACGGTGGCCCACTATCTCCCGAATGCAAACTCATAGCTGCGCGCCCCTAACCTCGACCAACTAGCTTGACGGTTAATTCCTCTACCTCAGAGACTGGGTATTTACACTTCTCTTAATACACTTCCCTTCATCTACATACAACACGCACATCTACCAACCACCGCAGAAATACGCAATTTGAGTAGATCCCTCCCTCTCCATAGGGTGGTTTGGCGACCACGGGCCCCTTAGCTGAATCCTGGTATTCCTTCCACTTACTTGTGCCATTCCTCACTTTCATCTTTCTTATCCGACGTCCCTTGGTCCTATTCTTTTCCGACCCCGACGGTATTAGGTTTGCGAATCATAGGGAGGCTTTCATTTTCATGCCCTTCATGGCCCTTGTCTTTTTTTTTTTTTTTTTTTTGGCCGATGCCTTCTTCCTTCGAAGTGTCGGATCCTTCCATTTTTCTCTCTGATTAGTGTTATGTAGAGGATGGTTCCCTAGTTGTACTTTCTCCCAAAATAATAATCACCATCACCACCTCTGCACAAGGTTGGCGTCACCAAGGATATCAAGCCATAAAATTGGACTAAATCCACATAAAGTGCCGAATCAAATAAATTAGGGAAAAGACCATGAAGAGGTAGAAGAATTTATCTAATTTTATTACTTGGTGGATGAACATGTGATAGCGGTACCTGCCAAAATGTTTTCCATTCTATGAAATTCTCTTCAAAATACAAAAAATATAATCTACTTTCGATTACCAAATGATAGTGCTCAATGTAGGCTATTCGTTCATCGGAAGATGCAACTACCAGGCGAGTTGGCCATGCGGTTAGGGGCGCGCAGCTGTGAGCTTGAATCCGAGAGTTAGTGGGTTCGAACCCGACTGTCGGCAGACCCGAATATTGTTTTCTGTGGTTTCCCATTTTCACAGGCAAATGCTAGGGCTGTACCATTTTTAAGGCCACGGTCGCTTCCTTCCCAGTCATAGACCTTTTCTATCCCATCGTCACCATAAGACATGTCATTGTCGGTCTGACGTAAAACAAATTATAAAAAATAAAAATAATTTAAAATGTAACTTTTAGTCCTTCGAATAAATATCAGTATTTTAATTTTTACTTCTCAATACATTATACTCAGAACCATAAAAGTTTTAAGCTTAAAAGGAAGATGTGTGAAATCTGGCTTGAGGATAGAGCTTAAAATCATATATATCAGCTCCCGGTCACAACCCCCGTGTGACCATAGAACGGACATTTAAAGTACGTGGTCTCCAAACGTTGTTGCTGGCTATGTTTCTTGGGAAAGAGGCCTACTGTAATGAGAGAGCCTCGGTCACAAGCAGTGACCGAGGAGGGTAACAAGTAGTTTTCTGAAATACAGAAAGCTACACAGATCACTGACTTGTATTTCCGAATGTGCTATGGTTGAAAATACTCGTAATACTACAACCATACCAATGACTACTGTGTAAAGAGAAAGGGGTTTCTCTACATTAGATAGAATAAAGACTTTCGTGAGAAGTACAATGACAACAGAGAGGAAAAAATTCGCAGGCTGTGATCGGGAAAGTCGCTACAGCTAAAGAAAGCAGCATTGATATAATAATAGTAAAGGACACATAATATTCCTGATAACAATCTAAAAATTGACATCCATAAGTATGGAGTCAATATGACACACTCAAATCATGTTCTACAACAAAACGTACCGGTATCGTATTTCTAAACATAAATAATAATACAATATTACTGTATTCAGAACATTGTTACTCTAACATTGAAATTTTTAATTTAAGAATTGTAAATCCAATGGAACTTACAATTTCCAGCAGTCTACCTTCATGACATACAAAGTAATATTTCCATCACAGGATATTTTAACGATATGAACTGCCTTCAGTTATTTATATGTATGATTTGACTGAGTCATATTAACTCCTAGATTTATGGATAAGTCGTTTTTCAAGATTGTTATCAGGAATATTATGTATTTTACTATAATTGTATCAAGCCTGAGGAAGTCTCATATAAGAGAGCCAAAACATGTCCCTTTTTAAATAGAAAAAGGAATGAAAATAATATATAGTATTGTAAAGATGGGATTACCCAACCATTAAGAACTACTAACTTGTTCAGGTTGACAATACGGACTAACTATGAATTCCATTTCTTGTGGTAAAGAAAGAAGGGTAGATCTGCCACAAGATTTAATAATGTAAACCTAGGCGTGTTTTGGCATATTGTCCTTTATTGTCTATACTTGCATGTGTAGATATTTGTGAGTATTTTAAACTTATAATATAAGTTGTTATTATATCGTCGCTGCCGGGACAAAACCTCCTATGTGAAATATTTTAGCTTAGAACTTTGGCGGGTAATGTTCTGTCATCTAAGGTGCTATATTGGTGAATATTGTCAAGGCATTCTCAGTCTTTATAATGTATGTGCTGAGGGTCAGTATATCTCCAAAAATATTATCACATAGGAGGTTATGTCCTGGCAACGTCGTTATTATACGATTCTGTGTTCGAACCACAACGTGACCCTCCTATACAAAATTTTACGAGCCGCCACTGGCGAAAATAGTAGGGCTTCAAGCTAATAGTGCTCCAAGTCAGGGTGAGCAGGCATAGAAACACAATGTTAAATGACCAGAAATCCCTATACTGCGGAGAGTCGAGTGAGTTTTTCTTTGTCCGTGATGGTGCATGATAATGCGATGTAGGACATCGTGTTTAATAAACACTGAACTTTAATGCGTAGGCTGTGTACTGCGCGCCAGTTTACACAATAAGGTGGAACATCATGGACACAAAAGGTGGCGTGCACTTCACAAGGACGCTATGTCGGCGTGTCAAGGAAAGCAGTGGCAGGGCGCCAGGTGATGCAGCGACTATGATTAGAACACGCATGGCCCATGGCGGACGCCGGCGCTATGCAGCCTGTCTGTGTCCTCGCCGAGATCAAACAGCTAATAGGGTTCGGAGACTAAGCTGACTAACCACAGACCGCCTTCACTGAGCACAGATCATAACCACAACAGATGTCCTGTGGACCACAGACGATATGTGCAGCGACCTAGCGAGCATTCATTCAGGGTTGCCCAGTTATACTTCATCACCAACACCACACCGCTAAAAGCCGAAATATGCTGCTATTCAAAACCCCCCAACATCTGTAATAATACTTATCCATGTATAAATTAGCGCAATATATACGGCATATGCCATTGTAGTGTATTTCCAAAAGCAACATCCGGCGTGGTTAGTACTTGGTTCAGCGACCCTCCAGGTCTAACAATATGCTGTATCCCGTGAAATCTCTGTGTCAGTTCTGTCAGGAACAGAAACAAATCGCGTTATTAGGTGACATTTCATAAATTTAACAAATCATTAAAAATAACAAATTTAAAAGTTACCTCCTCCCTCATAATCAAAATTACTAGTTATTCTTTATCAAATTCCTTAAGGACTCTCCCTAAAAAAGACCGATGGAGAAGCGCCGAAGGCGCACCGGTATCGGTACCTCTTAAACCATCTATCTCTTCGGAGATAGGTAGCTCATACGGATAACCAGAGCAGTCCAAGACCGCCATATAGCCGTCAAGAAGCCTGAACCTACCAATATTTCCATGCTTCTTGTTTTCATAGCCTCTAAAGATCCAAGGCAAAATTTAGACATTAAAAGAAATAAAATAAACCGAGCGAGCGGTTAGGCGCATGCAGCTGTGAGCTTGCATTCAGGTGATAGTGAGTTCGAACCCCACTGTCGGCAGTCCTGAAGATGGTTTTCCGTGTTTTCCCATTTTCACACCAGGCAAATGCTGGGGCTGTACCTTAATTAACGCTACTGCTGTTTCTTTCCCACTCCTAGCTGTTTAATATCCCACCGTCGTCATAAGACCTATCTATGCCGGTGCGAAGTAAAGCAAATTAAAATAAAGACATTAAAACATGTTTGTGTTTAATGGGCTTTTAGACGATAAAATATGATAAATTTGAAAAAGATAATTTTATATGGGGGGAGGGAGGCGAACGTTTGGCCACTGAGGATTCTTTGGAGGGGGCGGGAGATTTTGACATTAACTTAATTTCTTTTCTGTTCAGGTTGATCTTAAGGCTCTTTGGAATATTTTCGATAGGGATTCTAGGGTTATTTTTCTTGGTTGTATCATGTATGATACGTCCTTGGATTATACCTAGTTTTGATATTTACACCGTGCAGCCACCTGTACCTTGCAATAGAAGAAGACACAACAATTACAGACGTAAAACGCAGAGTGTATCATGTATGATACACAAAGTCACCGCTAGTTACAGTAATTGTCTGCAAGAGGTAAAACACCTGACAAACCATGTATGATACACAGGATCACTAGAAGATAGGGGGACGTAATTGCTAAGTGACATTTTCAGTGGCTTTTCACCAACCTACCAATGCAGTTAGTTAGTTAGTGAGTTAGTTGCCTTGTACAGCTTGGCGTAGTTAACACTATGAGGCTTTCTCTTGCACTAAACCAAAGTTAACATTTACATGAAACTAATACAACGTACAGTTGCAAAAAAAGAAAAGAGTGAGTTTTCCGAGCGGTTAGGGTCACGCAGCTGTGAGCTTGCATTCGGGAGATAGTGGATTCAAACTCCACTGTCTGCAGCCCTGAAGATGGTTTTCTGTGGTTTCCCAATTTCATACCAGGAAAATGCTGGGACTGTACCTTAATTAAGGCCACGGCCGCTTCCTTCCCACTCCTAGCCGTTTCCTATCCCATCGTGGCCGTAGGACATATCTGTGTCGGTGCGACGTAAAGCAACTTGTATAAAAAAGTATGAAAATATAACCAATAAAATAATGGTAACTGTGTTAGTAATATAATAACAATAATAATATTAATAATAATTAGATTGATCAAATATGAACGGGCCTTTTGTAATAAAAATTGAATTTGTAAAAATTAATTCAAAAGCACATTTTTTTTACATAATCATCCACCTTACCTGTGCATTTCTTGCAAAGTTTAGGCAATTTTTTGATGCCACAATCAAACAATTTCGAGACCGGGTGTTCAGCCAGTATCTCCTCGTTACTTGTGAAGCGCTGTCCCCCAAGATCTTCTTTAAGCCGGCCGAACATGTGAAAATCACACGGTGAGAGATCTGAACTATAGGGTGGATGTGGAAGGGCCTTCCAATTCTTCTCGGCCAAGTTTTGTTGTGTTGCTGCTGCTATATGGGGTCGTGCATTGTCGTGGAGAATCAACACATCTCTGATTGGGGTACTGCGCCCTTTTTCCCGGATGACACCTCGAACTTGACTGAGGAGGTCGCAGTAGTAGGCGTCATTAATGGCTCGTCTTTCTTAAAGGAAATCAACCAGTAAGACCCTTTTCGAGTTCCAGAATACGGTACACAAGACCTTACCTGCAGACAATCTTGTCCTGGCTTTCACCGGTGTCCGCTCGCGCTCCTCCTCCACTCCACACTATCCATCTTCGACTGGGAGGGGGGGAGGAGTGTAATGGTGCACCCAAGTGTCATCACATGTGATGATTTTGTCCAGAAAAGCGTCACCTTCTTCCTCATAACGCGAGAGAAGTGTTTGGGAAATATTTACTCGAACAGCTTCCTATTCTTCATTCAGTAACCGCGGAACTCAACGAGCTGACATTTTTCGCATTCTCAACTCCTGCCGGATGATTGATTGGACACTTATGAGATGGTAAGCGTTATACTGCTCGAATGCAGGTCCGAACCTCCGCAGAGGTGTTCCTGATCCGGAGTTTACGTGCGGTATGGTGGCCAGTTTCTTTCCGCTCCTCCATTCCCAACAGCGCGTGGCAACCCATCCAACTCCTGACCACGCCCAATGTTGCTTAACTTCGGAGATCTCACGGGATCCGGTGTTTCAACACAGCTACGGCCGTTGGCTTAGTTTACGATAAGTTCTTGAGAAATTCCAAGCACTGTGAGGTGGGGATCCACTTCAATGAGTTCTCTAAGGCCCCTATTATACTAGGACACTGGTGTCACCAACACAGAAGTTCAGCGCACACACGTGTCGCCACCAGAAGTCATGTAGGCCTATACAGTATTTCATTTTAAAAGATGTTGGTCTGGTGTCGGTACTTGGTTCTCTTGGCAACGTCGTCACGATTTACTCCATTTTTTCCAGATTCTTCTTGACCACCCTGAACCATATATCACATGTGTTAGGTCTACTCTTGAGAAAGATTTAAAAAATCTCAGTCACCGCTTGTCTTCCATTCTAAACAGGTGGCCATAGAACTTGGGTCGTCGCTTCTTGATGGATTCCATCAGTCGCTCGGTTTTCTGATAGCCTATAGTTCCTCTCATCCTCGCAACTTGTATTGTCCAGCCACGATCTTTGGGTCCATTTTCTTTCAAAGGATCTTCCTCTCAAACTTCTCAGTTTCTCTCTGACCGGCATTTTCAGTACTTCGGAGGCATTCACTTCCATAGAGACATTCGGGTTTAATCAGCATGTTGTAATGTCTGAGTTTAGTTTGCATTGAAATTGCCTTTTCCTTGTACAAGTGGTGTGTTCTGCGAAACGCTGCGTCCATCCTCTCTTGTCTACTGTTGTCAGCTCCTCTTTCATTAGATCACATCTGCACAATCTCGCCGAGATTATTGTTATTATTAATATTATTACTACCATATGTACCCGTTCTTCGCACGGGAAATTGTAATCGATTTCACGATTCCTTCAAGAATTTATGTGAAGTTCCATGCCTGTATTCAAATGTTTAATGCGGCATGTTAAACTGATATTTTCCTACGAAAGCACGTGGCAATAATGTGAGGTACGATAAAGCTGAACAAAGAGGAAACAGAATGAGGACGATCAGAGTTCATTGAACGATACAGTTCCTGGTCCGAAGCTGTGCGTAATTGTCCCTATTTCTAGGTTACATATTGTTGACCATCTGACACCGGGAGTGACACTGTTACTGGAGACTCATAAAACCAATCGTTGACGATAACCTCCCTTTTAATCTGTTCTATCTAAAACAGTAAAATTGCTCCTTGGTTAAACCAGTTAACCCAACTTGTAATGACATGACAGCCTGTAAAACAGTCCATTAATGATAACTCCCTTGTTATTCTCCTATCGGAAAGGTGCACATGAGAAAGTATGTTTTTGAAATTGATTTTCCATAAGCCTGGCAGTTTTCCATTAAATTGATCCTGTATATTTTGGGGAGAGTGAAATAACTGTTTCGACTTCCAGTAAACCTCCAAAGCAATCCAGGATTTAGATATAATATTGACTCTAATACCTGCCCAAAAATAGATATAAAATTTGGTATAAATATATGCAGCAGTTTACCAGTTATAAGGACCGGAACTCAACAAACTGATGAACAGACAAATCGACAAAAAAGCTAAAAATGTCCGCTCGAAGTCAGACTGGAAAACGGTCCGTTAATGATATCTCCGTTACTAATCCTCGTATCGAAATGATGCACATGAGAAAAAAGTTCTAGAAATTGATTTTCGTTAAGCAGGTAGATTTCCATTAAGTTTGATTGTTTATATTTTGTGGAAGTGAAAAATCACGGCTTCGGTTTCGTATCAAGCGCAGTCTCTTCAGGGATTTAGAAATAATATTGGCCCAAAACCTACCCAAGGACAGGTGGATTCTAAATATGAAGTTTGGTAGAAATATATGCGGTAGTTTTCAAGTTATAAGAAGTCGGACACCGAGCTCGATAGCAGCAATCGCTTAAGTGCGGCCAGTATCCAGTAATCGGGAGATAGTGGGTTCGAGCCCCACTGTCGGCAGCCCTGCAGATGGTTTTCCGTGGTTTCCCATTTTCACACCAGGCAAATGCCGGGGTTGTACCTTAATTAAGGCCACGGCCGCTTCCTTCCAATTCTTAGGCCTTTCCTATCCCATCGTCGCCGTAAGACATATCTGTTTCGGTGCGACGTAAAGCAAATAGCAAAAAAAAAAAAAAAAAAAAAGAGAGAACTCAGACAAACAAACAGATAGACACCAAAGCAAACAAAATATGCTGATGGTCATTATTACACCTCAAACGGAAAACTGAATAAAAAATTTCGCCAAAATATTCAATATACATACACGGTCGTTACATCTATATACCGTAGATTATATTATTATTATTATTATTATTATTATTATTATTATTATTATTATTATTATTATTATTCCGCTTCTTCTTCATTTTTCAGCAACAATCACTAACTGTAATTATAATTTTGATAATAATTAGGGAATTGTTACCAAGTAGTAGGCCTACCTCTCCATCAAACACAATAATCACTACTACCGGATCACCGTTTGCTGATATAGAGCTAGAATACAAAGAAATGATGAACTTACGTGTTTATATTCGAGAATATTCTCTTGGGATTGATCTGCCAACATAGCTTTTTGTTTGTTTTTCTTTTCTCGTGTGTACAAAACAGATTCTCTCTAAAGGTGGGAGTGAATTGCCTTGAACCTCGACTAAACTCGACGTGTTTACTCTCGGATACTACGCACATATGGAACTTGAATTTGAGGTGGATGAGAGCCAATTAGTGATGTTGCTGGTCAGAGAATACTAAGTGCCAGTGTACGCACGCTGCATGAAGATGCTACTGACACTCGGACATCACTGTGACCACTGTCCATAGATGTTCAAACACTACTGTCGGTGGATACGGTAGAACACATCACGGTATCCCCTTCGTCTTCGTAGGAGGCGACTAAAACAAGTAATCTACAGGGAGTTGGAAATTTTGAACGTGGGTTGTCAGCCAAGAGGCCTCCTACTGAGTCCGATATTGCTGCCACTTACTTATGCTAGACTTCTCACACCTCCCTTGGTCAAATCTTATTCTATTGTGACTCCAACGGTATTAGATTTGGTAGATCTAGGGAGTCTTATTTGAATGAATGAATTAATGAATACACTTCTCTCCCAATCACGGATGACCACCAACTGGGGAGAACATATTCGTTTATTGTAATCTAAAACATTACATGTAGTTAAATTTGAACGTACTCCAAACAAACCAAAAAACCAATAAACGAAAGCAAGATACAAAAGTTCCAAAGACATTAAAATTCGTTAACAGTTAGATAATGTTAGTATATGTTGCATACCCTATACATATTATACATCCTTATAAAAACAGCGAACAGACCCCCCCCCCCCCCACAAGTCAGGGACAACCGCCCACCGGGGAGGGGGAGAAGGCCCGTCCGCCGCGACCATTGCACTCACATGCAACCAGAATTATTAATTACGGTAAATCAAATATATTTAACTCCACACGACCGATTGGAAACAAAGAACGGGCATCCCCCTCCCCCAGTCACGGATGGCCATCAACCCGGGGGAGAGACCGTCCGATCATCGCATCCATCGTTATCACATGCCACTGGTTCTGTTCAATTTCGAAATGCGCGGGAGTCTTATTTCATGCCATACGTGTCCCTTCCTTTTTCTTCTTCATCTTCTTGTATCGTGTATAGGCCGACTAAGGACGATGTTCAGTTGTTGCGTTTGGGGTGGGTTTTGAAGTTTGCCAAGAAATTGCGCATTTTCTGGCTGTGTTGTTCCTTTCTCTTCTTTGTTCAGAGAGTACCTGTCTTCCTTCTTGGTCGCTTGTCCTGGGACGTCTTTTGTTTAAGCATCCTCCTGAGAGATGTCTCAAGTCTCTTTCTGTTCATCCCAGTTCCTGAATATCTTTGTTTACTTAGATCAACCATGCTGAACTCGGTCTTCCTCTTTTGCCAGTAAACGAGAAACCGATTGGTCAGTCTGGCATGGTGCATCCTGTAGACATGTCCATAAAAAGCTAGACGTCTCTTCCTGGCCACGTCCGTGATTTTCTCACAGTATATGTTGAGCTTTTTTAAATTCGTTCCCGTCCTTCACTTGTCCCCTTATTTATTTATTTATTTATTTATTTATTTATTTATTTATTTATTTATTTATTTATTTATTTATTTTTCCATCATACTTCGAAGTTTCAGAGCGCTTCCAGTTGTTCTTCTGATTTGTGTGAAAAGGGGATCGTGGCTTAGTTGTACCATAGCGTATCGAAGATGGTTGTACTTTCCCTTAAGATAGTAACCACCACTACCACATATTCATCAACTTTAGTTTCTTAATTCCTTAAAGACACATTTATTTAGACTGCATGGCTTTAAATAAGACTGATGCTTGAAAATGTTGAGTCATTTAGATGCACAGCTATTTCCACACAGTATGTGCTCATATTTGATATCCCCCTAATCACTGACAGCAAGCGCCATCTCATGAAAATTTGCTTGGAGCTCTGAGGTTGACAACTTGATGATCATAAGGATTACGATGACAACTCATCTTAAAATTTATTTTATGAGGAAGTTACATAGTAGACTAAGAACGTTCGAGGAGGTCGGAGACAATTTGTATTTATTGTAGATGAAAGGTAATATTTGCCCTCTCGCTGTGCTGGCGCAGATGAGACATGAGAAGATGTATAGAACAACAACAACAACAACAACAACAACAACAACAAGAAGGAAGCCAAATATTGCAATAAACATACATCGCATTACCACATTTTACTTATAATTTTGACTTATAGTTCATGGGAATACCTCTTCTTCTTAATCTGTTTAGCCTCTAGGGTCGGTTTTTCCCTCGGACTCAGCGAGGGATCCCACCTCTACGGCCTCAAGGGCAGTGTCCTGGAGATTCAGACACTGGGTCGGGGATACAACTGGGGAGGATGGCCAGTACCTCGCCCAGGCTGCCTCACTTGCTATGCTGAACATGGGGGATGGAAAGATTGGAAGGGATAGACAAGGAAGAGGAAAGGAAGCGGCCGTGGCCTTAAGTTAGGTACCATCCCGGCATTTGCGGGGAGGAGAAGTGGGAAACCACGAAAAACCACTTCCAGGATGGCTGAGGTGGGAATCGAACCCACCTCTATTCAAACGACCTCCCGAGGCTGAGTGGACCCCCGTTCCAGCCCTCATACCATTTTTCAAATTTCGTGGCAGAGCCGGGAATCGAACCCGAGCCTCCGGGGCTGGCAGCTAATCACACTAACCCTGTTCAGCATAGCAGGTGAGGCCGCCTGGGCGACGTTTCCCATTTTCACACCAGGCGATGAGTTCAGACTCTGGGTCGTGGTATACAACTGGGGAGGATGACTAGTACCTCGCCCAGGCGGCCTCACTTGCTATGCTGAACAGGGGCCTTGTAGGGGGATGGAAAGATTGGAAGGGATAGACAAGAGAGAAGGAAGGAAGGGGCCGTGGCCTTAAGTTAGGTACCATCCCGGCATTATCCTGGAGGAGAAGTGGGAAACCACGGAAAACCACTTCCAGGACTGCTGAGGTGGGAATCGAACCCACCTCTACTCAGTTGACCTCCCGAGGCTGAGCGGACCCGTTCGAGCCTTCGTACCTCTTTTCAAATTTCGTTGCAGAGCCGGAAATCGAATCCGGGCCTCCGGGGGTGGTAGCTAATCACACTAACCAGTACACCACAGAGGCGGATGTGAAGAATTTCCACCACCCCGTATATACTGTACAGTGCATAAGAAACGTGAGACTAAAGTCGAAGTTACAGGATCACAACAATATAGGAGAACTTGTGCATGTTTGTAACAGTTCCGAGGAGAATACCTTACCGCTCAGAAGTCGTTAGATACTGCCTCTCCTACATTGTTTATTCAGCCATGCCCTTCAGCCTTCCTTAGAGACGTCATAATGTAGAGTATATCTTGTGAAAAATGCATTCTAGCTCCTGGCTGGCACGTCATTAGTCAGTTTCTTGTTTGCTGTTGGCAGTATTAAAACTATGTCTTTAATTCTCACAGTGAATGTTGGAAATACTTTACACTCCACAGCTCAGGAACTCTTTGTAGAGAGTGATATTAGAATTTGCATGTCACCTGTCAAAACCCGTTCTCTTAAAACATACCGTATTTACGCGAATAATACACGCACATTTTTTAAAAATCTGAGGCACGAAATTGGGGTGCGGGTTTTTTTTAAGTTAATGTTGGCTTTTTTTTAAAAAAAATCAGCCTTCCTAAAATTAGGGTGCGGGGATTATTCGGTGGCAGGGATTATTCGCGTAAATACGTCATATTTACGCGAGTAATACCCGCATATTTTAAACAATTGATGCACGAAATTGGGGTTTGGGTTTTATTTGAGTTAATGTTGGCTTTTTTTTTTTTTTCAAAATCAACCTTCCTAAAAGTTAGGGTGCGGGGATTATTCGCGTAAATACGGTATATCATATTCTCACATAGTTAAATATTTCTAATTATTGTTTAAATGCGTTTCTATCCATACTGAGGGATAGTCCAATCAGGGATAGCTTATTAGCATTTATGCCGAGTGAGTGGCTGCACGGTTTGGGTCACGTAGGTTGCTGTCATTTCTTGATTATCTAAGATTTCTGAAAAAATGTAAATCTAATGAACTCTAGTATGTAGTACATCCCTTGGCAATACTAGAAGCCTTCCCTGATTAAGGAAAATGCTTCCAGTGTCGTAATACAAGCAGGTGTACGGATAATGATCCTTTTCACAACAGCTATGTCCTCCTTTCTGACATTCCTACCTCCTTACAATAGCCTCCGAAGGTTTCATAAACAAGTGCGTTCATCTGTTAACTTGCTCTTCGTCTATTGCAGTGTTTTTACCAAATTAAAACGTAAAAATGCCTACAGATAAGAGCTCTAGGTCTTTTTTTAATTAAACTATGGATATGAAGCAATAGTGACTATACAATAGACGGAGATGTACTGTACTGTCAAGTGTGTGACAAGAGTGTAAAATGCGATAAAAAATTTCAAACTGAACAGCATTCGAAAACAACTTCACATCTCAAATCAAGTCCGACTCGTTGGCTGAATGGTCAGCGTACTGGCCTTCGGTTCAAAGGGTCCCGGGTTCGATTCCTGGCCGGGTCGGGAATTTTAACCTGCATTGGTTAATTCCAGTGGCCCGGGGGCTGGATGTAAGTGCTGTTCCCAACATCCCTGCAACTCACACACCACACATAATACTATCCTCCACCACAATAACACGCAGTTACCTACACATGGCAGATGCCGCCCACCCTCATCGGAGGGTCTGCCTTACGAGGGCTGCACACGGCTAGAAATAGCCGCACGAAATAATTATTATTATTATTATCTCAAATCAAAAGAACAGAGTAAGAGTACGCAACGCTACTTTTAACTGATGTGGAAACACGGCGTGAAGTTAATATATTTTCCACTGATGTTTCTAAAACTTTTGTATGAATGTTGAATGTTGAATAATTCATTCACATCTACACTCATTTCTTGAAAAGTATTTTTTTTTAAATTTATTTGGCATTTGGTCCGTAAGACCATGCTGCCAGCTCTGTACATTTAGAAAACAGGAAAGACAAAGAGCAACATCTTTACAACATGGGACCGTTCATGGCATTATGACTAATTGGTGATGGAAAGCCACGGTACAGGAACTTTGGTTGGATGAGAACAGTTTAACTACAGACTACAGAACAAACGTATCACAATGTTAAATTAGCTTCACTTAAAAATTTGGCTATTGCTTGATATATACGGATGTCATAGCTGCTGAACAACGACGAAACGGAAGTCGGAAGTGGAACTTTCAGTTGTATAAGCGTTTGATATAAGTTGGTCACTTGTGGTTTGTATCTAGTGCATCCTAAAATTGTATGGTTGAGGTCTGCTTCTTGATTGAGGTCAGAGGTACAATTTGGGGAGTCTATGACTTTGAGTCTGAACAGATGACTGGGGTATTGAAAAGTATTGTGCTAATCAAAGGATAACAGATGAATCTACCCTTAAGAAGAACTATTTACTTTCAATGCACGCTTCTGTCGTGCATTCGATACGATCTGACATAGGAGAGAACTGTGTCTGGATATCGGTGGATGAAACAACAACAACACTCATCTGTGTCTGGTTTCTCTTCCGCCGGAACCTGTCCTCACAAGATGGGGAACTTAGTTATCCGCAATATCGTTCTACCAGGAGAACCTTGTTCAAGTGAAAGGTGTAGTTAAAAGTATTCATGATAGTCATACTGCGTGTGTTCGTAAAGCAAAATGCGCATTTGAATCTGAAACTGTATATAAAGATATCAGTTTAGTCCATGTGCATTACTCGTCACTTTCGAAAGCGATTAAGGGCCTAGAAACTCGCGGTGCACCCATACACGAATCCCTTCAGTTAATTCAAAACACCCATTAGTTCTTTAAATGCTGCCCGGTGGTGAAACTGGAGAAAGAGTTAAAAGGAAACTCAGTGCGGTATTGGACTCAAACCCAGGACTGAAGAAGATTTGATCCATAAGTAACTACATAAGTGGAATCAGGCAGTCTTTGCCAGAAGAATTTTCCGAGCAGTCAGTGCCAGTGTACACGTATTGCCCAGTTGCGTCTGTCGATGTAGAACAATCATTTTCAGCGTATAAATTAATTCTGTCCGACAACAGAAAGTCATTGATCCCTGAAAATATTGAAAAAAAAACTGTAGATAACCTACTGCAATGCAAGGAATGAAACATGATTATCAATTTGACACTGATTTGAAATTAAATAATGCGTTTGGTAAGTGCATTTTGTTTCATGTTTAGTGCATATTTTCGTGCATATTTTCAACATTTTAGTGCATATGTGCATGCATATTTTGGAAGTTTTTAATGCATATGAATCAGGGCCCTAGTAATGACATTCAGAGCACGACTAGTGTGTCTGAGTGTTACGAAAGGTGTTGATCATAGGGTCAGACGTGCTGCAATAGCACTTTCTGGCCCAGTGAGGAGAGTAATGGCAAATTACCTCACTCCTCGTCTTGCCTAGTACGCCTCATTTTGGTGCTGCCATTGATTTTTGTGGTTTCCCTATAACTTTGGTGGTGCTATTCGAGGATCCAACCAGCTTCTGGGCTGATGACCTAACGGACATCAGTGAAAAAGCCGGTAAAATGCAATAACCAAACCGTACAATACGAAACACAGACTAATGCAAAGTCTGTAATATGCAATAACCAAAACGTACCACACAAAATACAGAATAATGCAACAACCCTCAGACGAAACACGTACACCTTTGTCACAGTGTATTCAGTCTGTTTTGTCAGTGTACTCTACTGTATACAGTACGTAACAAATACAGAACTGTTCCCTTATAGATATTGTTCAAAATGTCGACCGCAACGACCACGACATCCTTGGCTTCCGGCACGTTAAAAAACTCCTGCGGGACAAAATACGAACACCCCGGCGTTTGTCAAGAACTCTCATTTATTATTTTCAGTAAAATACAGGTATAAAGCTAATTGGAGCAACAAACCAAATTTTGAAGATTTTCCCTTCATTAACAATACTTTAGCCCTCTTCGAGCGTTTTTGCCAATGGGCCTTTTTTTGCACAGAATTTAACGTTTAAAATCTATCCGCAAAATTTTAGTCTTATTCCCGCAGATATTTGCAAATTGTCTCCGTCACATATTGGCTAGTGCATTGACCTTGAGATCTGAAGGTTTGGAGTTCGAGTCCTAGTTTGGCCACCACTTTTTTTGCCTTTTACTGATGCATCCCGTATTTTCTTTTATTTTTTCTTCTTTCTTTCTTTCTTAATCTGTTTACCCTCCAGGGTTGGTTTCTCCCTTGGACTCAGCAAGAGATCCCAAATCTACCACCTCAAGGGCAGTATCCTGGAGCGTGAGACTTTCGGTCAGTGGATACAGCTCGCCCAGGTGGCCTCACCTGCTATGCTGAACAGGGGCCTTGTGGGGGTGGGATGGGGAGATTGGGAGGGATACCAAGGAAGAGGTAAGGAAGCGGCGTGGCCTTAAGTTAGGTACCATCCCAGCATTTTGCTGGTGGAGAAGTGAGGAAACCACGGAAAACCACTTCGAGGATGGCTGTGGTGCGAATCGAATCCTCCAATACTCAGTTGACCTCCCGAGGCTGAGTGGACCCGGACATTTGGGAACTATGGCCGGAGCGTGCTCAGAATGAGGTGATAAACGTTGATTCGCAATTAACATGATGGCTGAGGCTGCGTGAGGCTTCGGAGTTGGTGTCATGTGAGGCGAATCAAAGAGAATAATGGACCCAGCCATGGAAAGTACTAGGAGATAGTTAGATTTAGTTTTATATGGTGTAAAGGTTCATCATCATGAAAAGTTTTCATTCCCCCCCTGAGGGTGGACCACCTAGAAGGTAACGCCTTCTCTCTGGCCAGTGTAAACGTTATAGTTGTGGAACTATATGAGGCCACACAGCTAGCTGCAAATAGATCAATGTGAAGGCGATTAGTTAATTCACAGAGGCTTCCAGGCTGAACTCTGAAAGACATAACAGTCTGTAATGAAATTTTAGGATATATATTATTATTATTATTAATAATTAATTAATTAATTAATTATTAATAATAATAATAATAATAATAATAATAATAACTTCCACCTCTGTGATGGAGTGTTAAGTGTTATTAGCTGCCACCCCTGGAGGCACGGGTTCGATTCCCTACTCTGCTATGAAAATTGGAAAGTGGTACGAGGGCTGAAACGGATCAAGTGAGTAGAGTGGGGTTCGATTTCTACCTCAGCCACAGTCGAAGTGTTTTTCCCTACTTTCCCGCTTCTCCTCCAGGCAAATGCTGGGATGATACCTAACTTAAGGCCACGGCACCTTCCATCCCTCTTTCTTGTCTATCCCTCCCCATTCCCCAACAAGGGCCCTGTTCAGCATATCAGATGAGGCCGCCTGGTCGAGGTACTGGTTCCCCTTCCCAGTTTAATCCCCTGACCCAAAGTCTTACGCTCTAAGACACTGTCATTGAGGCGGTGGAGGCGAGATCCCTCCCTGAATCCGAGGAAAAAACAACCCTGGAGGGTAAATAGATTAAGAAATAATAATAATAATAATAATAATAATAATAATAATAATAATAATAATAATAATAATAATAATAATAATCTATTGATTTTAAGTCCCTGTCCGGTTCCGAGGGCCTAGGATTCTATTCCTGGTCGGGTCGGGGATTTTAGTAGCGTCCGGTTAATTCCGCAGTTTTGGATACTGGACGCTCGTGATTGTCCCAGTCATCTACTCTTCATAAACATACACAACACATGATATTGCCAATCAGCACAGAAACACGCAATAGTTAATACGAAATTCTCCGCATAGGGTTGGAATCAGGAAGGGCAACCGGCAAAACAGGGCCAAGTCCACATGCTCGTCACAGTTCGCATTCACTCACTCATTCATTTAGAAATGATCAGATACAGGTGCTAAGTATACCATTTCACACTAACTTATAGCAAGCATTATACGGGGTATCCCTTATAAACCCAGACCGACCGCAAGGTGTTTGCACTCTGCGCTACGGCAGCTGCCTGAGCTGAACTTACGTCGCGCGTGGCCGCCCTGCTTAAGCGTGTATACAATCTTATATGAAATCTTACCTTATAAAAGATGCTGGAAGTCCTTCCTGAGTTATACAGTCATTGTATCTGGTAACCACGCGAGTGAGTTCTGCCACTGTAATGTCTCTGATTTCATTCGTAATGTTTTCTTTCAGTTCCTCCAATGTGTGAGGATTAGTTCGATGCACGTCTTCTTTCATTTTACCCCGCAAGTAAAAACACACACTGTTAGATCTGGAGAACGAGGGGGAAATAGACCAGCACTGATACTGTCTGCAAACACTTCCTAGATTGCAAGAAGGGAATCTTCTGTTGTATGAGCAGGGGCTGAATCTTGTTGAAATCACCCACTCGGATTTTCTTCTCCCGTTAACCAATAGAAGAACGGCGTTAAAATGTCATCTTGGTACCTCTCTGCATTTACTGTCGCCTGGAAAAAAATAGGGCAATTATTCTTCTTGCACTAGCAGCACATCAAACACCAATCCTCCTACCATAATGAGGGACTTCTTAAACGCCATTAGGATTTTCTGCACACCAATAGCGAGTGTTATGACTCTTCACACGACCAGAACTTTTACATACGAAAATACGGTGTTGCAATGTTAACTGTCTCACCATGTTAACAGCTGAGATTCAGACTGGCGACTCGTGCTTGCCAGGTCGAACACGTGCAGGCTGCTTGCAAGGTCAAGAACTATGCGCGCGTCTCCCATACTGCAGCTTACAGATTGGAGAGTAAAAACGCCGTTTCGACGGTCTTAGTTTAGATGAGCGACTCAGTACTGAAGCATAGCAATAATAAGACGGCCAAAATAGGAAATTTAAAATTTCTCCGTTAATATTACGTCTATTGGAAACCTGCACGTAGTAAACGTTGTATAAAATATAACGTCAAACTTCCATATTTCAAGCCGTTTAACCTTACGAGGAATAATAACTGAGATATTCACGATTATTACGTTTATCGCAAAACTCAAAATATTTCTTCAAATGTTACTCTATCTAACTAGTAATTACAAAACTTTAAAAATGTATAATTTCGAATCTTTTATATTTGATTCCGTACGAGCCGTAATAATGGAGAAATGCAAATTTTAAATTTTTCAGTAAGTCAAGTAAGTCGTCATGGTAATGAAATAACTGATTATGGAAATGATTGCTTTAATAAACTGACTAGGAAGTTAACGAGAAGGAAAACATGAAGGAACGATCATTCGAATCGAATAATTAAAATGGTGTCAAATTTTCCTTTAGGAAAACCAAATAATCGTAAATATGTCTTTCAATAAATAAAAATCAAGATAACGATTAATTTGTTTGCATCTGACGAATCGTTCTTCTCTATGGAATCTGGAGTCAACAAGTATAGGATTCAGAGCATCGAAAGGGGGAAACTGAGTTAGGTCCTATGAAACTACTACGAATGCATTAATCAGCTCCCAAGAGCATGATGAGATGAGGCCTCTTTGATATAAAGGAGCCTTATGCCGGGCCGAGTGGCTTAGACGGTTGAGGCGCTCATCTTCTGACAGGTTTGATCCCGGCTCAGTCCGGTGGTATTTGAAGGTGCTCAAATATGTCAGCCTCGTATCGGTGCGTATAAGAACTCCTGCGGGACTAAATTTCGGCACCTCGGTGTCTCCCAAAACTGTAAAAGTAGATAGTGGGACGTAAAGCAAATAACATTATTTATATTAAAAGATACTTGTACATGGTCACCTATCAGTACTTCACATCAAAGCCTGCACAGTTGCTGGGTAACATCGCGTCACACACTTTGTATCGCTAATTTCGTGAAGCAAATTTTCAGATGATCCCCGGCCATAAGAAAAGCGGCGTTTAAAGCCCAGATCTCGTGTACAGTAATATCACCCAGCCAGGAGAAACCAAAATAACGTGATCTACAATGATCCACGCCCCTTATCGGCAATACAGTAACATTACTCTGACTGACTAATGCTAGTTGACTTCTAGTTTGTCTCTTTTCCTACTGCTACGATTACAAAAGCTAGCCCATCAACGATGGTTATATAAGAATTAGTTAATAAAATAAAAAATTCTGAAAAATTTGAATACGTGACACATTCTTCGGCATGTATTGTGTTTGGTAGTGAAGTGAGAGGTCCTTCAGTCTGAGAAGGAAAAGTAGCTGGCTCATCGATTTTTACAGAACAAAGAATTGCTTCGGCCTTCAGCCTTAGAACGAAGGCACGACGATCACATGTTGCTCTTTCCAATTACCTTACGGAGCACAGCATAAGAGCAATTTTCAGCTATGATTGGAACTGAAATTGGAAATACGATATATGACTGCAAGAGGAAAACAAAAGAGTTGTGGCTCACAGGGACTAAATACAATATAACGCAGGAAGAATACATGATGTAAAACATTTGACAAAAGTAGCAGTAGCTTATTACCAAGTGATTGCAACCTCTTTGGACATGCCCCACATGTGATGAGAGGGTGCACATACACTCATCACCCCTTCTGCTCTGGGATTTTTACTAGTTTGGGCAAGTGTTATTATTTGAACATGGGTTTTCAAAGTTGCCAAAGAATTAGTAATTCGATATTAACCTGGCATTTTATTGGAGCGTGTGTGGAATAAGGCGAAGAAAATCATGCTCATGATAATCTCTTTCAACGCTGGCACTCCTGTGCGTGGGGGCGGTAGAATAAGACACTCGGTATCCCCTGTCTGTCGTAAGAGGCGACTAAAAGGGTCCCAGGGGATCTGAACTTTGGAGCGTGGGTTGGTGACCATGGATCACTTAGCTGAGTCCTGGCATTACTTTCACATACTTGTGCCAGGCTCCTCACGTTAATCTATCCTATCCGACCTTCCTTGGTCAACTCTTGTTCTTTTCTGACCACGACGTTATTAGAGCATCCGAAGCCTAGGGAGTCCTTCATTTCAACGTCCTTCGTGGCCCTTGTGTTTCTTTGGCGTATAACTTAATTTCTCGAAGTGTCGGATCCCTTCAATTTTTTTTCTCTCTGATTAGTGTTATATAGAGGATGGTTGCCTAGTTGTACTTCCTCTTAAAACGATAATCACCACCATCACCAACTTTCAGTGCTCGAGCTGACTAGCTTCACAGGATATATACGCTTTCTCCTGATTTTAATTTATCTCTCCAAATGCTACATTATTTTTAATTCTATCCTTTCATTATATTAATAGATTTGTATTTATTTTTCAAAAGACATCAGTTCACAATCCGTGAACGATGATGAGGATCTTGAATGTTTACAATTTAGACGATAGATCTAATAACGGAAAATATTAAAATCATAGTACAGAAAGGAAACACTAACCGAATTATTATTTAGGAGTGGTATAAGTGATGATTTAAATTTGTCACCGAATCTTTGAAAATGTCCACTATAAACTTTTCCAAAGTCGTGTACTGGATTCCAAGCTTTTTCAAGATTCTCCTACGTATGCTTAGGTACACTGCCTCTGCTTTCAAACAGCAGACCGATCACGGACCTTTCTGGACGAATGTTGTGTCTCTCACTCAGATATTAGATGCATGGTTCATAAGTGCTCTTCTGTTCCTGGTCAACTTCCTTGGCCTGGGATGAGTGTCTCTTGAACCGGATGGTTGGATCAAGAATAGCAGCTGTTTGAGTCTGCTGGTGGATGGCAACAATATCTGCTCTTCTGTTGGACCCCGTGGAAGAGATACAGTGTACTTCAAATCTCTCAGTGCAGAGGTTAAGGTTGCTCTCACTCTGCGACAACAGGTGTTCCTGAGCAATTCTCCTTTGCGGCAGTATCCTAACACATGACCAAGTGTTTTATTCTCGCTACAGTCTGGATGACGGCAGCGGATTGTGCCAGGACATGTACTAGGAACTGTTCAACATTATTGTGTTTGTCTTTTGAATCTATTCAGAAGGGCTGATAACTCCATTGTTTGTCCTCTTTCATTTAACACTCACGAGTACGACCAGAAATTCGACTTTCGAATATGCCCTTCTTGTTATTTAACAGCGCATTACCATCAGTAGGCTTTCAGGGATGCGGGGACGGGGAAGGACTATAACTGAGAAGGTTTTAATGACTTGAATTAAGGAAAACCATTTGCCTGGTGTAAAAATGGGAAACCACGACGTTATATTTCAGGGCTGTGGACCGTGAGGTTTGATCCTACCATATTCACAATCCTAGCTTTCAATCACACAATCCCTACCGTGGAGGCACCTCCCTTGGCGAACTCTGATCTCCAAACAGTGCAGAGCGAAATCAACTCCTGCGCATCGAAAGTAAATACAGTCGAAACTACATTACTCGAATTTTCAGTATTCCGAAGTAACTTAAATATCCCGGCCGTTCGTCCTATTCTTCAAGTGTATTGGTTTCTCTATTACTCGAAATTCGGTTACACGAATTTCTCGATTTCTCGAAGCAAACATTTCCTCCATTGAACAAACAATAATCTGTAACTCGCATTGTGTTCAACATTAACTGTGAAATATGGCATCTGTGGTTTGTGAGGAAGAGTTAACAAGTAAAGAAAGTGTTACAGTGATGCTGGGAGCTAATATGACGGGAATCAAAAAACTAAAACTTTTAACGATCGCTTTTTCTCGGGCGTGAATTAATTACGCGTCGCGTGCGAAAGCAGCCCCGAAAGTCACGGATGACAAGCTCCATTCACGAATCTCGGCTGCGTGGTATTGACGAGAAGTTTCAACGTGAAGGGAGGAAAGGTTAACAGTAACAAGCGAATTTTTCCCAAAGGTGTTAACCGAAGTATGTTTTTTGTTTCACAACTGTATGTAGTCTACTCTATCCTGTCTTCTAAAAAGTTACTATTATAAGGGTTATAATTAAATTGATGACGTAAAATAGAGTTTGTTATATTTTTAAATACTGTTAAAAATTATGCATTCAGTATAAGCCCGTAGATACGTATGATTCAATTACTGCTACTGCTATTTGCTTTACGTCGCACCGACACTGATAGGTCTTGTGGCGACGATGGGATAGGAAAGGCCTAGGAGTGGGAAGGAAGCGGCCGTGGCCTTAATTAAGGTACAGCCCCAGCATTTGCCTGGTGTGAAAATGGGAAACCACGGAAAAACCATCTTCAGGGCTGCCGACAGTGGGATTCAAACCCACTATCTCCCGATTACTGGATACTGGCCGCACTTAAGCGACTGCAGCTATCGAGCTCGGTTGATTCAATTATATGCCATACATGCTCAAAAACAGTATTACCGAGCTCGATAGCTGCAGTCGCTTAAGTGTGGCCAGTATCCAGTATTCGGGAGATAGTAGGTTCGAACCCCACTGTCGACAGCCCTGAAGATTGTTTTCCGTGATTTCCAATTTTCACACTAGGCAAATGCTGGGGCTGTACCTTAATTAAGGCCACGGCTAGCCCTTTCCTGTCCCATCGTCAACATAAGACCTATATGTGTCGGTGCGACGTAAAGCAACTAGAAAAAAAAAAAGAAAACAGTATTCTCTATATCTCAAAGTTTCGATAACTCGAAATAAAATTTAGCTCCCGAGTTGATTCGAGATATCGAGATTCCACTGTAATATGATGTGGCGATGATAGTCGATTACTTGCTTTTACGTTATCAGTCCTTGGTCTGAGCCAAAAATTGATATTAGGGGTTACGAACTCTCAAAATATGATGGTTTAGGCTTGAGATCCGTTAGTGGTTCTTCTTTTTCTTTTGCCGATGCCTTCAGTTTCGAAGTGTCGGACGTGTTCTATTTCCCTTCAGATTAGTGTTAAAAGAGGATGGCTGCCGAATTGTACTTTCACCAATCGCCACCACCACCACAGAAACTCTTTTCACTTTACTCCACGAAGGGTTGTAATCAGGAAGGGCATTCAGCCATAAAACTGGGTGATAATCTCATAATATTGCTGACCCCAATAAATAGTGGAAAAAACCAGGAAGGCTTTTTCCTTTTACAATAATTGGCTTTACGTCGACACAGACAGGTCATATGGCAACGATGGGATAGGAAAGGCTTAGAAGTGGGAAGGAAGCGGCCGTGGCCTTTATAGAGCCCAAGCATTTGTCTGTGTGAAAATGGGAAACCACAGAAAACTATCTTAGGGGCTGCCGATAGTGGGGGTCGAACTCACTATCTCCCGGATGCAAGCTCACAGCTGCGCGCGCCTGACCGCACGGCTAACTCACTCGGTAAGGCCAGGAGGAATAAGAAGAATGTGATTTCATAGTGCCTGTTTTGGCCTTATTATTATTATTATTATTATTATTATTATTATTATTATTATTATTATTATTATTATTATTATTATTATTATTATTATTATGTATAATGTTATATAATAATGCGTTGAGCCCGCCTGGTGACCATGATCGTTAAGGCGTTGAAGTCTAAACGGTCTGACACCGTGGTTAGCCGGTTCGAGTCCCGTTGGTGGAAAACTTTTTAACCATCAGAATGTTGGCCGGTAGAGGAGATGCTGGTATACAATTTCTAATCACTAGATTGCGTGCCAAAAGCCTGGATTAAATTCCAAACCTCTCCGCAGTACTCATATGGAGTGAGGGCATATGACGCTGTTAATGTGATTCGTCCGTCGGATGGAGACGTTAAGCCTTAAGCAGATCCCTTGATACTATTCGAAGAGAGTATGCTATGTACTGTCATTGAGTGTCACCCTCTTCCTTCCTACTATCATACATCACGTGTCATTTCTCTCTCAAATTTATCGGCTTACTATATTTTTTCATATTTTTATTTGAGAATTGACCACTAACTTAGGATGACGCTACGATTTAATTTTCTCTTTGAATTTTGCTCTTCCTGCAGTACTCCTTCATATGGACGCTATGTTGTCTTATGTTCATCCGTCCAGGTTCTTCCGGTCATTGCAGATCTTTCGACTTGAAACCCTTCCAAATTTTGAATCATGGTACGAAATGCTTTCCTGTCTAACGTCAGAACTTCCTGGATGTTGGACTTCTCTAGATCTTCACGAACTTCCTTAATCCACGCCGTCGTTGTCTTCTTGTTCCACAGGTAGTCGAATAACGTTTTGGTTAGTCTGGTTTTGTCCATTCTGTATATTCCCTAGCACGTAAGGAAACAACCTTACTCTTTCTCCCGGATGTTAGGCCCTTTTAAAAAAACAAGCATCATCATCAAGCAATACAGCAGGTAGTGGTTTTTAGTTATTTTCTAACTGTTGAGTTCGCTTCAGTGTCTCTAACCAGACAGTTTACGAACGCTACTTGCCGATACGACGTCTCGCAGTTACTGTTAATCTGCCACGTTAGCACTCTACAGCCATGGTTTATTTCATGATTTACCGAGATCGATAGCTGCAGTCGCTTAAGTGCGGCCAGTATCCAGTATTCGGGAGATAATGGGTTCGAACCTCACTGTCAGCAGCCCAGAAGATGGTTTTCCGTGGTTTCCCATTTTCACATCAGGCAAATGCTGGGGGGCTGTACCTCAATTAAGGCCACGGCCGCTTCATTTCTAGTCCTAGCCATTTCCTGTCCCATCGTCGCCATAAGACCTACCTGTGCCAGTACGACGTAAAGCAAATAGAAAAAAAAGTCGTGATTTGCGAGAATTACGTATTGCCACTGCTGTATTGTTAAAATTACTGTAACGAAAGCGTGTTTTCTTTTTCTGTGGGATTGTAAATCTGTTTGGGTAATACCAGGTAAGTAGAATTGTAGCGTGTTCGAATAATGCCTTTAATAACGTAGTTGGTGTGAAGTGATAATCACAGCATTTTATTAATGCGGTCTTATTTCATCCAATACTATCGTATAGAATTCGATTAGGATGTGTAAGAAGCAAGCAAAATCTGCAAGAAATCCTCCGGAAAGAAAAGCAACATTACCTCTCCTATAAAGATCAGTTCAGTTCAGGTGGAAGGAAATTTTGTTATCAACCTAACCCTTATCTTGTCACGACTTCGGCACGGTTTGCAGACTTAGCCTTTGTGTATACTTATTGACTTATGGCGTATGTACACATAACATATTTGCTTGTGTGTGTTAATACAGCGTGGTTTCACTTCAGTACAAGTAACAGCAAATTTCGAGAAGGGTGCTGAATTATTTACACCAGGCAAATACCGAACAACACGGTTATAGTAATACGTATATCAAAATAAAGGCAGAAATATATATCATTGAATTAAGTGAGGGTGAACAATAGTGTGCATACTCGTATGTCCTTAATTCCTCATTAAGCTTGAAAACAAACTTAATTATGAATATCATGATTGATCATTTATTATAATCTATTAGTTTCATGGTCCATATTGATAGTTCAAGTACAAGTATGAAGGATGAGTTCTCCAACTAATCAATACTTCATTTTACATAGTGTCAATGATTTACATAAAAACAGTACCGGTTTCGACCCGTAAATAGGTCATCTTCAGCCGTTAGAGAACTTACTTAATAGCGACTGTACAGAATAAACAGTACTAAAATTAAAACTAAACAAGAATGCCATTAAATAAACATGATACCACTATTCTAAAATTACTTAATATTTACATATATACATATGGTACAGTTTTGGGGTTAAGGGTGTTATTTTCAAATATTACATATATTGAGGCTGGAATCGGATACAGTTCTTGGAGTTGATCAGGAATCACTGGTATTCAGATGTCAGGTTATCTGTGTTAAAGCCACTATTATGTCCAACGGTTTATGAGATCTTTGAAGTGCATTGTTGTGCCGAAAATATTCGGGGGTGTCGTGTTCCTTAGAACAAGAGGTTCAGGGACCAGTTCACGGACACATAGCTTATACCCAGTGTGAAACCCTTCAACCCCATAACTGTACCATATGTATATATTTTAAGTATTTTTAGAATAGTGGCACTCACTAATGTATTTTTCAGCAGTGATATAGACATATTACAAAAGTTCCGTTCGCTGAGGTTGAAATTGGATACAATTCTTAGGGTTTATGGAGAATCATTGACATACTGGTGTCAGGCTCAGATATCCAAAGTTAAATGTCAGTACCATGTCCAACGGTTATTCAAGGTGCATTGTTGGGCGCAAATATGCGGGGACGTCGTATTCATTAGAATGAGAGGTTTAATGACCTGTTTACAGGTACATAGCTCTTATTCAGTCCATATCAATGATAAAAAAACAAGCTAGTTTATATTAGACTTCCTTATTGAGGTTTACGTTGCTGTGCGTGACATATTGAAATCAGTGAAAGCTAGTTGTGGGTTGTGGGAACGCAAGTATGAAGAGAGGAGCGCCCACAACTAGCTTTCACTGATTTCAATATGTAACTAGTCAAGTTGGCAGTAGTGATGAGCCATTAAAAAAAAGAGAGAGTGGGGCGGCGATATTTGCCTTTTAGTGTATAGCCTTACCTGGCGAGTAGTATACAAATATCCGAGAAATGATAACCTTCACATTGTCATGGTCTCTGAAATGTTCTCCATATTTTTGTAGACTGCATTGTTGTTCCGATGTTTTGAGCCGGTTTCAGTCTGGATTCGGCCCAAGAATTTTCGTAGTATTCGTATTTCTCCAACTTGTAATTCAGCGAGAGGCAGTCGCTGGCATACAAGCATTCTGCTTTTACTACAGTGTTGTAATGCCTTATTTTAGCATTTCATGAGATGCATTTCTTCTTGTAGATGTTTTTAGATAGCTTATAAGTTCTCTCCATTTTTGAGATAGGATCGTCTACCGCAGCTTTCTCTATCCCGTTCTCTTGTATGATTTCACCGAGGTATTTTGAAGCACTGGAAGCACTGTGAAACCATCCTGTCTCTCTTTCAAGGAATTGTGACCCATGTTTGTCATTCATCGTGAACTTGGTCTTCTTCTTCGAGATTCTAAGTTCCGTCTTGCTAGCGATCTTTTCTAAGAGATTAATCTGTATGGCCGCTTCCTCTATGTTTTCTGAAAGGATCGCAAAATCATCAGCGAAAGCCAAGCAGTTGACTTTGATTCCTCCCGATTTTCTCCCTAAACAAATCGGGGTTATCCTTTGATTTTCAAGTTCAAAATTCCAGATTCTCACAATCTTCTACAGGACACAGTTGAATAGTTAGGGGTGATCATTTATTTATTTTTTATTTTATTTTTTATTTTTTTTATTTTTTTAATTATTTATATCTTGAGCAAACACTGAAAACATTCTCATAGCTCCTGAATAATATTTCCTGGTTAAGTGAGTCTCATGTCCGGAGATTTAGCATGACTTTGTGCAGGTGGTAACACTACACGTTGTACAGACATTCCAATCCAATTAATGTGCAAATCATTGGTACAAAGGAAGGAATGACTAAAGGAGATGAAAAGTGCTCTTGGATTTCTCGTGACGTGTTCTCGTTCCTCAGCTTCGCCATGCCTTATCACTCTCATCACAGCTGCTGCCTGGTAAAGTACGTCACTATCAAGTCACGTAATGACGAACTGGCTACTCTGTCGACGTTGACACTCACGTCCAACGGCTCCAAAATAGTATCGGAAGGAGAGTAACTAGAGTATGAATAATGTTTGATTGTGTAGTAGGTCACCCGCTTCACGAAAAGAAAGACACGGCTAACAACTAGAGAACCCCTGTGAATGGAGGCGGTAGAATGCAACCATAGAACCGCGTATAGTTTCCCTTTCTGTTAATTTTTCCTCGTGCGGTTAGAGTCGCGCAACTGTGAGCTTGCATCAAGAGATAGTGGGTTCAAACCTCACTGTCGGCAGCAATGAAAATAGCTTTCCGTGGTTTCTCATTTTCACACCAGGCAAATGCTGGGGCTGTACCATAAGGCAACGGCCGCTCTCTTCCCACTCCTCCTTCCTATCCCACCGATGCCATAGGACCTATCTGTGTCGGTGTGACTTAAAACAAATTGTAAATTGTTTTCTTCCAAGGATCGGACGCCTTCTTGTTTCTCTTCTGATTAAAGTCAAGAGAGGATAACAGGCTAGTTGTACTTCCTCTTAAAACAATAATGCCGGGCTGTGTAACTGAGCCGGTAGAGCGCTGGCCTTCTGATCTCAGCTTGGCAAGTTCGATCCTGGCTCAGAACGGTGGTATTTGAAGGTGCCCAAATACGTCACCCTCGTGTCAGTACATTTACTGACACGTTTAAGAACTCCTGCGGGACAAAATTCCAGCACCTCGATGCATTCAAAAACCGTAACAGATGCAGTTAGTGGGACGTAAAATCATTAATATTATTAGTCAAACAATAATCAGTATGACACCACGAAAGGTGAGATGTTCGGAAATGCAAGGTGAGGTATGATCTGGCAAAATATGAATGGCGGGAAAGGAAAAGGAATTGCGTGATTACCTGACAATTTTTTCTTCGGATTGGTTTTCAGAGAGAATGGTTGCCCAGTTGTAATTGCTCATAATAAAATAAATCACAAAATTATTAAAACCAGAATGTGTATTGCAAAATTGAGTTCTGGGTGATCCGAGCTAAACAGGATCGAGATGAACAGCTGTGTTCCTTTAACGAATAGCGTATAGTGATAGTGTAATGCATCTAGAATATCTGTCGCTCTCCACTTCACCACTATCCATGTTTCTTTGCAGTAAAGCTGTAATGAAAGTACAGAAGAATCTGTATGTAGTGAAATCCATTAAATCCATATTGATCTTGTATTTTACTAGAAGCGAGCGAGCTGTCTAGCGCAGTTGGTCAACCCCTCGACATCCCAGTAAAGAGTTAATAAAGCATTAATAATAATAATAATAATAATAATAATAATAATAATAATAATAATAATAATAATAATAATAATAATAATAATAATAATAATAATGAGGGAGTTGGTCATGTGGTTAAGGGCAAGCAGCTGTGAGCTTGCATTTGGGAGATAGTGGGTTCGAACCCCACTGTCGTCAGCCCTGAAGATGGTATTTCGTGGTTTCCCGTTTTCACGCCAGGCTGTACCATAATTAAGGTCACGGCCGCTTCCTTCCCACTCCTAGCTCTCTCCTATCCCATCGTCTCCATAAGACCTACCTGTGTCGGTGCAACGTAAAACCAATTGTAAAAAACAAAAAGACCTGATAGTAGCATATGACGAACAATAATTAATAGTAATATTACCTCTACTATCGATTTGTACTATATGAAAGAACTAGTAATATGACCTCTACTACCGGTCTGCAGACCTTCACGTTGATACCATCTAGAAGTAGTAGTATCGCCTCCACTACCGATTTTGCAGACCTTCTGGTTAGTACCATCCAGAAGTAGTAGTAGTACGTCTACTACCGATCTGAAGACCTTCTGGTTGTTCCATCTAGAAGTAGTAGTAGTAGTACGTCTACTACCGATCTGAATACCTTCTGGTTGTTCCATCTAGAAGTAGTAGTATGGCCTCCACTACCGATCTGAAGACCTTCTGGTTGTACCATCCAGAAGTAGTAGTATGGCGTCTACTACCGATCTGAAGACCTTCTGGTTGTACCATCTAGAAGTAGTAGTATGGCGTCTACTACCGATCTGAATACCTTCTGGTTGTACCATCTAGAAGTAGTAGTAGTAGTACGTCTACTACCGATCTGAATACCTTCTGGTTGTACCATCTAGAAGTAGTAGTAGTAGTAGTACGTCTACTACCGATCTGAAGACCTTCTGGTTGTTCCATCCAGAAGTAGTAGTATGGCGTCTACTACCGATCTGAAGACCTTCTGGTTGCTTCATCTAGAAGTAGTAGTATGGCGTCTACTACCGATCTGAAGACCTTCTGGTTGTACCATCTAGAAGTAGTAGTAGTAGTAGTACGTCTACTACCGATCTGAAGACCTTCTGGTTGTTCCATCCAGAAGTAGTAGTATGGCGTCTACTACCGATCTGAAGACCTTCTGGTTGTACCATCTAGAAGTAGTAGTATGGCGTCTACTACCGATCTGAATACCTTCTGGTTGTACCATCTAGAAGTAGTAGTAGTAGTACGTCTACTACCGATCTGAATACCTTCTGGTTGTACCATCTAGAAGTAGTAGTAGTAGTAGTACGTCTACTACCGATCTGAAGACCTTCTGGTTGTTCCATCCAGAAGTAGTAGTATGGCGTCTACTACCGATCTGAAGACCTTCTGGTTGCTTCATCTAGAAGTAGTAGTATGGCCTCTACTACCGATCTAAAGACCTTCTGGTTGTACCATCTAGAAGTAGTAGTAGTAGTACGTCTACTACCGATCTGAAGACCTTCTGGTTGTTCCATCTAGAAGTAGTAGTATGGCCTCTATTACCGATCTGCAGACCTTCTGGTAGGTACCATCTTCAAATAGTAGTATGGCCTCTACTGCCTATCTGCAGACCTTCTGGTAGGTACCATCTAAAAGTAGTAGTATCGCCTCTACTACAGATCTACATACCTCCTGATTGGTACCATCTAGAAGTAGTAGTAGTAGTACGTCTACTACCGATCTGAATACCTTCTGGTTGTACCATCTAGAAGTAGTAGTAGTAGTAGTAGTAGTATGGCGTCTACTACCGATCTGAAGACCTTCTGGTTGTACCATCTAGAAGTAGTAGTAGTAGTACGTCTACTACCGATCTGAATACCTTCTGGTTGTACCATCTAGAAGTAGTAGTAGTAGTAGTAGTAGTAGTATGGCGTCTACTACCGATCTGAAGACCTTCTTGTTGTACCATCCAGAAGTAGTAGTATGGCCTCTACTACCGATCTGCAGACCTTCTGGTTGTACCATCTAGAAGTAGTAGTATGGCCTCTACTACCGATCTGCAGACCTTCTGGTTGGTATCATCTTGAAATAGTAGTAGTAGTAGTACGTCTACTACCGATCTGAAGACCTTCTGGTTGTACCATCCAGAAGTAGTAGTATGGCGTCTACTACCGATCTGAAGACCTTCTGGTTGTACCATCTAGAAGTAGTAGTATGGCCTCTACTACCGATCTGAAGACATTCTGGTTGTTCCATCTAGAAGTAGTAGTATGGCCTCTATTACCGATCTGCAGACCTTCTGGTAGGTACCATCTTCAAATAGTAGTATGGCCTCTACTGCCTATCTGCAGACCTTCTGGTAGGTACCATCTAAAAGTAGTAGTATCGCCTCTACTACAGATCTACATACCTCCTGATTGGTACCATCTATAAGTAGTAGTATGGCCTCGATTATCGATGTACAGACCTCCTGAATGGTACCATCTAGAAGTAGTAGTGTGGCCTCTACTACTGATCTGCAGACCTTCTGGTAGGTACCATCTAGAAGTAGTAGTGTGGCCTCTACTACCGATCTGCAGACCTTCTGGTAGGTACCACCTAGAAGTAGTAGTATGGCCTCTACTACCGATCTGCAGACCTTCTGGTAGGTACCATCTAGAAGTAGTAGTATGGCCTCTACTACCGATCTACAGACCTCGTGATTGGTACCATCTAGAAGTAGTAGTATGGTCTCTACTACCGATCTGCAGATCTCCTGATTGGTACCATCTAGAAGTAGTAGTATGGCCTCTATACCGATCTGCAGACCTTCTGGTAGGTACCATCTTGAAATAGTAGTATGGCCTCTACTGCCTATCTGCAGACCTTCTGGTAGGTACCATCTAAAAGTAGTAGTATCGCCTCTACTACAGATCTACATACCTTCTGATTGGTACCATCTATAAGTAGCAGTATGGCCTCTACTACCGATCTACTGACCTCGTGATTGGTACCATCTAGAAGTAGTAGTATGTTCTCTACTACCGATCTGCAGACCTCCTGATTGGTACCATCTAGAAGTAGTAGTATGGCCTCTATACCGATTTTGCAGACTTTCTGATTGGTGCCATCTAGAAGAAGTAGTATTACCTCTATACCGATTTTGCAGACTTTCTGATTGGTGCCATCTAGAAGAAGTAGTATGACCTCTACTATCGATCTGCAGACCTTCTGGTTAGTACCATCTAGAAGAATTAGTATGACCTCTATAACGATATTGCAGACTTTCTTGTTGGCACCATCTAGAAGTAATATTATGGCCTTTACTACCGATCTACAGACCTCCTGATTGGTACCATCTAGAAGCAGGACGACCTCTACTACCGTTCTGCAGACCTTTTGATAGGTACCATTAGAAGTAGTAGTAGAGAAAATTGCTAAATCAACAGCAGCAAAAGCGTGAGCGATTCCTGAAGAGAGAGGGGGATATACGGCTTCTACTACCGATCTGCAGACCTTCCGACTGGTACCATCTAGAAGTAGTAGTATGACCTCTATACCGATTTTGCAGAATTTCTGGTTGGTAGTATTTAGAAGTAAGGCCTCTACTACCGGTTTTGGAGACCTTTTGGTTTGTACCATTTAGATTGCCTACCTACTCCGATTGTAATGGTGTGTAGAAAACCGAGCTCGATAGCTGCAGTCGCTTAAGTGCGGCCAGTATATAGTATTCGGGAGATAGTAGGTTCGAAGCCCACTGTCGGCAGCCCTGAAAATGGTTTTCCGTGGTTTCCTATTTTCACACCAGGCAAACGCTGGGGCTGTACCTTAATTAAGGCCGCGGCCGCTTCCTTCCCACTTCTAGCCCCTTCCTGCCCCATCGTCGCCATAAGACCTATCTGTGTCGGTGCGACGTAAAGCAACTAGCTGTGTAGAAACGGATACGAAAGTCTACTGGGCGGTTGTTGTGGCTGAGTTAATTTTGTCAGATGACACCGGTGCCGCCAGTGATCTTTAAAATCTCAATAACAATGCTAATATTTTTGGTCGTTCTTCATAAATCGATTACCTCAGTCAGGATCGAACTCTCGAACTTGGAATATTGAATCAGACACTCTACCACTGAACTTCCAAATGGCCCTACAACTAGCGAAGAAACTCGGGGTGTACTAGCAAGAATACAAACATTGTATTAGGACGATAGCGAAATGTCGCTAAGGGTGATAAGCTTGGATTAAGGGAATGAACACATTATATTTCACTGAGCGGGAAGAAAACACACATTTTTGATCCGATTCTCCTCTCTTCAACTATTGCACTGCTATGAATAGATGTCTTCCAGGCCTGAGAATACCATTGATTTTTTTGAGGCGCGCATGTTAAGTGAATAAACAAAGGTTTGACCGGACACGTGCTAGCTTGGCGCGCCTGTGGCCATCGTCCAATGGCATGCTCAGTATATTTAGTGCCCAGTAGCGATATTTGGCAACGTCAGAGGCTACCGTACAACTTTACTCACGGTCCTCTTCTGCATAGTTGTCACCTCACACTATTCAGCTTAAACTAGTGGAGTGGGGCCAACTAAACATTATCGTCAAAACAAGACGACAGATTCATAAACAATAATATACAACTGTTCTGTGTGAATACAACATACTACTGCTATCGAGCGAGTTGGCAGTGCGGTTAGGGTCACGCAGCTGTGAGCTTATATTCGGGAGGTGGTGAGTTCGAATCCCACCGGTGGCAGCCCTGAAGAGGGTATTCCGTACTTGCCCATTTTCACATCAGGCAAATTATAGGGCTGTTCCTTAATCAAGGCCACGGCCGCTTCCTTCTCAAACCTGGTCCTTTCCCATCCTTGCGTCGTCGAAATCCTTCAATGTGTTAGTGCTACATTAACCACTAGGAAAACAAAACAAAAGAAGAGAAGAGGTATAAGGACTACGGACAGTGTAGCAGCACAATGGTTAACACTTCCTGTTTTGCGGGTGAGGTCTAAGAGTACAGTACATCCACAGTATTCTTTGCCTGTAGCCAACAAAATTTGCCTATTCCTCAGGGGCTATCAATTAATAATAATCTTCTTCTACCACTTTTCCCACATCTGTGGGGTCGCGGGTGCGAATTGTGTCACACATGTGGATTTGGCCGTGTTTTATGGCCGGATACCCTTCCTGACGCCAACCTTATGTGGAGGGATGTAGTCACTATTGCATGTTTCTGTGGTAGTTGGGAGTGTGGTGTGTTGTTCGAATATGAAGAGGAAAGTGTTATGACAAACACAAACATCCGGTCCCCGGGTCAGAAGATTTAATCAGACGCGATTAAAATCCCTGACCCAGCCGGGAATTGAACCAGGGACCCTCTGAACCGAGGGCCTCAACGCTGACCATTCAGCCAAGGAGTCCGACCCATTGAATAATAATAATAACAATAATAATAATAATAATAATAATAATAATAATAATAATAATAATGAGAGAGTTGGTCATGATGTTAGGTGCGCGCAGCTGTGAGCTTGCATCCGGGAGATAGTGGGTTCGAGCCCCACTGTCTGCAGCCATGAAGATGGTTTCCCATGGTTTCCCATTTTCATAGCAGGCAAATGGGGGCTGTACCTTAATTAAGGCCACGGCCACTTCCTTCCCACTCCTACACCTTTCCTATCCCGTCGTCGACGTAAGACCCATCTGTGTCGGTGCGATGTAAAACAAATTATAAATAATAACAATAATAATAATAATGATAATAAGCCCGACTGTGTGGCTCGGACGGTTGAGGCGCTAGCCTTCTGGCGCCAGCTTGGCAGGTTCGATCCTGGCTCAGTCCGGTGGTATTTGAAGGTGCTCAGCCTCGTGTCGGTAGATTTACTAGTAGGCCTACGTAAACGAAATTCTGCGGGACTAAATTGCGGCACCTCGGCGTCTCCCAAAAGCGTAAAAGTAGTGATGATGCTTGTTGTTCAAAGGGGCCTAATATGTAGGTCATCGGCCACATAAAAGTAGTTAGTGGTACGTTAAACCAGTAACATAATAATAATAATAATAATAATAATAATAATAATAATAATAATAATAATAATAATAAATACATTGTAACTGAGGTGTATTACGATGCCATTGCCTACTTACGGCAGTATATCAGCGGTATTAAATAAAAATTAAATTAAAATATCACCGAATCACTCGCCTACGCGGGTTAGATCATGTAGCTGTCAGCTTTCATTTGGGACGAAGTGGTTCGAACCCCACTGTGAGAATCCCTGTGAAATGGCTTTCCTGGTTTCCCATTTTTACACCAGGAAAATTCTGGGGATGAACCTTAATTAAGACCTTGGTCACTTTCTTCTCAATCCTAACCATATTCTAACCCATCGTCGACATGAGATAATAGCCTAAACAAGACTAGGAAGAAGCATAAATCACATAAGAACAAAAATACAGCAGATAATTATATAAATTTCATGATTTTTTTTTACAAGGAATTATATCAAAATAAATTGTCATCTTCCAAGTGGTTGTCCGCACAGTGCCAGAGTCAGCTCGTCGGCATATCCACTTCCACGTAGACCGATCCAAGGCATCTTCAGGGATAATGTTTACTTATTACATGCCTTTGATGCAATCCATCCACCGTGTTTCCTGTCAGCCACGCCGTAGCTGGCCTGGAGACACATGGCTGTCTTCGCTACAGAGCTCTCGTAACTGCGAACAACGTGTCCATACCTTGTAAGTTTAAATATCAAAATAAATGATACCATGATAACGAAAGGAGAAGAGTAAAAATAAAATGCATTAAAACAAGTAACAAATAATACATGTCAATCAAAAAAAAACGCTGTGTGTCTAGTTAGGGAAATCCTGGTACTCCGCGGATAAGGAATGTAAACACAGCCGGCCGGCTAGACTTCAAAAGCGTGCCGGTCGTTATCAAGGAAGTTGCAAGAACTGTACAAGTTCTTCATATTCATCTTTCCTATTCAATCTAGCTCGCTGAATTCTTGTTCTGTGCTAACATCGACGATGGTACAGTATGTGTACAAGGCTTAGGAAATCCTTCATTTTCTCACCTTTTCTCAACCTTTTGCTGGTACTTTCGTTGTAAAAAGACCAGAACTCTCTCTTCATATTCTGGTTAGCGGTAAGGAGAGGTGTCTATCTCGATGTATTTCCCTGTAATACAATAATCACTATCATCACTACTCCAGAAATCGAATTGGCACTCTTAGCTTCTAAACAGATTCAGCTTAAGGGTTACGTCATGTTTGTCCCTGTTGGAGAATCTAACCCCCATCTTACGGGGTAAACCGCCTTTACCGCATGGGAAAGACTCGCTATCCTCTCCCTCCTCCTACCCTTGTTCAAAGCCTGTTCGTAATCATTATTTCGTTTTTTATCAGTTGATATTGGAAAATAAATGTTACTATACCGATTATTTGAAATCGTAATTGTAACGTTTCGATCTGTCAGTATTGGGAAACAAAGTTTATAACTTCAATCGATTAATCTCCTTGGGCCGATGACCTTCGATGTTAGGCCCCTTAAAACAACAAGCAAGCGATTAATCTCCCAGCTGCAGCTATACGCCAGGCCATTTGTAATTAATTCTCTTTCCTTCGATCAGTCTATTTTGGAGAAAAAATATTAACAACTTCAAACACTTAAAACCCAAAATATAACTACGTACCAGTTTCTCTTTAATTTCGACTGAAGACGAAAAAAAACGTTGATTGCTTGCACTTCCAAGTGTGATTACGGGCTAGGTTATTTGAAATAGTTTGTCCTTTCTTTCGATCAGTCGATACTGGAGAAGAAATACTTTCAACTTTGATTACCTAAAAACCAACTGTAAAATAACAACAGGCTATACGGTATGTGGTCGTTACTCTCTTTTTCTTCGATCAGTCGATATAAGAGTAGAAATACAAAAACTTAGAGTGTTTAAAAACCAACTGTAACTACACACCAGCTTATTTGTATACATACAAACGATTCATCTGTGTACTGGCGATGAAGTCCCTTGGAGGAGCGGAAGATGGAGTCTTCCAGAATCCGTAACTTCGCTAATAAGTGGAATACAGTAGTTAGTACTATGACCGGCCATCTTTACCTCCAGGACTTTTTGGTATGAGTGAACATCCGGTTCATGTTCCTGTCCAGAAGTAGACATCTCGTTTCCACATTTTTCGACTTCCTGACGGAGAATCGAAACCGTGTCCCTACGGGTGAATCGGACACTCCTTTAATGCTTCGGTTAGGCCACCCTAATACATTTATCCGGGTTTTTTCCCTTTCTAAATCACTCAGTATTGAGAAAGAAATATCACAACTTAAATTGCCCAAAATTCCAACTGGAACTGCACAACAGACTACTTACAACCGTTCCTCTTTTCTCTTTCGATCATTCGATATTGGAGGAGGATTAAAACTATCGATTGCTTGCACTCCTAAGTGTAATTACGCACCTGCGCTGCCTGTCACCTACACCAATTAAGTCACTCTCAGTCAGCCAGAACAATCCTGTCAATACACTCATGCATTTACTCGCCTGTGATCTGATTAGCTCATATCTGGCGCATAATTAATAAGCACGCAGCGGATATATCACAGGTGGTGTTGCATTTCCTGCTCTGAAGAGTTGTGCTTGCACAGACCACACCACAAATTTCGGGACTGGGGATGTTTACTGACTTTATCATTGCGATATATATCATAAGTGCATTTGTTCAGATTTGTAGACTGGTCAACTAGCCTCTTAAATTTAGTTTTATACAACCCGTACTTTATAGCAACCTGAAAATATCAATCTCTGTTCTTACACAAGGAATACATTTAGGTTTAAACTGGTCAATTCCATCAGAATTGTTAGCGCCGATGACTCTTAACAAATGCACAAGATGATCACAGGTTTGAATAACACTTACTTTAGTACAGGAAGCGTACATTAAGGCTATTAATAAAACCATAGACTGCTATATTTCACCATAGCTAAAGCAGCAAACGCATACGCCGTCGATTATTATTATTATTATTATTATTATTATTATTATTATTATTATTATCACCAATTTATTGGAGTTGACACTTGATGTGAATTTGGCCTACTTGTACCGCCGGATGACTTTCAAGTTTCCAATTCTTTACAGAGGGATGTACTCACTATTGTGTGTTTCTGTACTACTTGGTAGTGTGATGTGTTGAATGTAGCTGGACAGAAGTGTTCTAAGACCAATACAAACATCCAGTCCAGAGCCAATGGAATTAAACACACCCAGTTGAAATGCCCGACTCATACGTGAATCGAACGCGGGGCCGTCTGAATTGAAAGCCAGTATGCTGGCCGTTCAATCAAGGAGAATTTTCTAAAGAACACGCCTCTGTTGCTACAAAATTAGGCCCTACAAAGACCGGTTCGAATACAGAGTATTATTATTATTATTATTATTATTATTATTATTATTATTATTATTATTATTATTATTATTCCGGCTCCATGGCTAAATGGTTAGAGTCCATGGCGTCCCTGGTCGGGGACTTAAACCTTCATAGGCTAATTCCGAACTAACTCCAGTTTAAAAACACGGCTAGTAAACGATCAGGTAGATAAGTACGTCTTCAGATTAATATTGAGAATGCCGAAAAAGAAAGCCGCACAGTTTGACAAGGAGTTCTTGGGCATGCTTCAGGTAGTGGTAGACAGCAGCAGTGATGGCACCGACAGTGTGAACGAGGCTGAAGAGTCCCGATGCTAGCATTTTGTAATTAGTTGTTTTAATCTGTTTTACGTCTCACCTACACATACTGTCATTTGATTTACGCCCCACTAAATACGTTTTTACGGTTTTCGCAGACGCTGAGATGTCGGAATTTGTCCCGCAGGAGTTCTTTTACGCGACAGTAAATCTACCGACACGAGGCTGACGTTTCTGAGCACCTTCAAATACCACCGGACTGAGCCAGGATCGAACCTGCCAAGTTGGGGTTAGAAGGCCAGCGCCTCAACCGTCTGAGCCACTCAGCCCGGCGCACCTAGACAGATAGGTCTTACGGCGACGATGTGATAGAGAAGGGCTAGAACTGGAAAGGAAGCGTCCGTGGCCTTAACTAAGGTAAAGCCCCAACATTTGCCTGGTGTGAAAATGGGTAACCACGAAAACCATCTTCAGGGCGTCTATAATCTCCCAAATGTAAGCTCACAGCTACGTGTCTCTAACTGCATGGCCAACTCGCACTGATTATACTTAGTCCTTCACCTTCTACTGAGATTCGAATTTGTACTTTCCGTTGTTACAATAAAAGACAAAAGACAAAAGCACCTCCATACAGGCCATGAAGGCCTTTGGAGGAGTGGAAGGTAAAGGCTTCCACCATTCTTAACCGCGGCACGTGATGGGGTAGAGTAGTTAGCTCTACGCCCGGCCGCCTTTGCCCCCAGGAATTAGCCTGGTATTCATTTTTGGTGTAGGCTGAGTGAACCACAGGGCCATATGCACCTTCGGAAGTGGAAATCTCGTTTCTTAAATTTTACGACTTCCTGACGGGGATTCGAACCCACGGCCTTCCGGGCGAACCGAGCACGCCTTTACCGCCTCGGCCAGGCAGCCCCTTTCGTTGTTACAATACCTTCGCAAAAGCCAAAATTTACTTTTATTACTACGTAAATGACAATGAGACAATGAACTCCATTGTGCCAGGACTAAATGTGTTTTGCCCCACTATGTGTTGTTCTGATTATAGGTAGCGACGACTGGTGCCTCACCAATTCAGCCACAAAGACTCGCCTGCAGGAAGTGCATGACCTCACCTCCTTGACATTTTGTTTGTATCAACGCTCTGCTTTATGGATAATATCACTCGTGTAACATTCTACTATAACAAGTCGCTTCGTACAACCTATTAATTTTACCATATCACTGGTACATGTATTATAACAGTAATAATAAATGGCATGTTTGTGGAATGGCCAGTTCCATCTGGTGCGACGATTTCATAACTTATAGTCGCTTTTCCCGTTTAGGGCAAATTTTTTTTGACAATGTTGATACAACTACTACTACTGCTAATAAAATGTTTTAATTCCGTCCCTGAAGAGGGAGGCGGGTCTCTTAGACGGTAATGCCATCTCTCAGGCCGGCAAATTTGTTACGGTGGAAGGAGATGCTTGCAGAAGGTGAGGGGATTGGAGGCCGCGGCCACCTCCTCTGCTCGGTTGGCCGGGCAGAGTGAAGAGCTGTTGGACCACGTACCAGCCGTGGCCAGTTATGAGCCGAGACCCACTCTGCATCCACTAACGTTGATTCAAAGGATGCAAGTAGAACACTATCGACTCTAAAGTGTTACATGGGTTGCGTATCTTCCAAAACAACAAGGGGCTAGCGGACCATCCCATATAGAACGGTCTGTCGGCTGAGTATTAACAGGACCAGCACAATGTAAACACCTCAAGTGGCCCTGCAGAGATTGAAAACAATGAAAATCCATAGCCTGTTTACAGTCATTTAACGGGGTCAGGATAGGAATTAATGCCGCCCCTATCTAGCGGCGAGGATAAGAATTGTGCCGGCTGCCGAAGCCTGTCTCACTCCTCTGGGGAAATAAGTAATGACTGACACATGAAATGAAATGACATTGGAGAGTGCTTCTGGAATGGAAGATGACAGGGAAAACCGGAGTACCCAGAGAAAAACCTGTCCCACCTCCTCTGTGTTCGGCTCAAATCTGACATGGAGTGACCGGGATTTCAACCACAGAACTCAGCGGTGAGAGACCAGCGTGCTTCCGCCTGAGCCACAGAGATTAGAGAAGTCATTTTTCTATGAGCACATTTCTCCCCTAGTTATGTGTCAGTTTTGTACTTTTATAATGGCCGTATTAAACAACACAGAAATAAGTTGTTAGAACTCTGATTGTGGCGGTGATAGTTGTTGTTTTGAGAGGCAGATCAACAAGGATTCAAGGTTCGTGGTCAGTACTCATCCCAGTCCGCTTACGTGCTCCTATGCCAGGCCTTTTAGGTTTGTAGACGATTTCAATTTCAAAGTAAATGTATTAGAAAGGGAAATTTGAATATATTTGCATTTTAATGCATTGTGAAGAAATATAATGGAGACTATGTAAATATTTGTGGGTGTTGTTGATTTGTTTTTAATAATTGTAATGACGTATAGGAAGTATATGACGTCTTCTGATAAACCGTATCTGACAGGTGTATTTACAAATTTATGTTTACAACAGTCCGCCTCTGTGGTGTAGTGGTTAGTGTGATTAGCTGCCACCCCCGGAGGCCCGGGTTCGATTCCCGGCTCTGCCACGAAATTTGAAAAGTGGCATGAGGGCTGGAACGGGGTCCACTCAGCCTCGGGAGGTCAACTGAGTAGAGGTGGGTTCGATTCCCACCTCAGCCATCCTGAAAGTGGTTTTCCGTGGTTTCCCACTTCTCCTCCAGGCGAATGCCGGGATGGTACCTAACATAAGGCCACGGCCGCTTCCTTCCCTCTTCCTTGCCTATCCCTTCCAATCTTCCCATCCCTCCACAAGGCCCCTGTTCAGCATAGCAGGTGAGGCCGCCTGGGCGAGGCACTGGTCATTCTCCCCAGTTGTATCCCCGACCAAGAGTCTGAAGCTCCAGGACACTGCCCTTGACGCGGTAGAGGTGGGATCCCTCGCTGTATCCGAGGGAATAGCCGACCCTGGAGGGTAAACAGATGATGATGATGATGATGATGTATACAACATAATTATTAGCCATTTGTAACACTGATGATGAACGAAGAAGTAAAATAAAACCTCACAATTATGGATATATTGGAAGCTCGTGCGCATTACCAGGTGTATGGATAAGCTTTTGCCGGTTTTGTGGTAAAGAAGACACGTAATTTTTAAGGGAAATTTATTTTTTGTGTTTATTCAAGATATTGGCCATTGGGGTCTACACACTTCGCCCATCTTTCAAGTAAGTTATGAATACCAGACCTGCTTGTCTTTGGTGGCAAACCATTCGTCGAACCATTTTCCAACTTCCTCGAAATTGCTGAAGTGCAGCTCTGCGAGCGCGTGGCCCATTGAAGCGAAGAGGTGATAGATGGCGCCAGATCGGGGCAGTACGGCGGGTGCGGAAGGATGTCCCATCCAAGCGATTTCAAGGTGTCTTTCACTGGTTTTGCTGTGTGAGACGGCGCATTGTCGTGTAACAAAATCACTTTGCCATGTCTTCTGGCTCATTCCTGCCGTCTTTCGATCAACGCATGATTTAAATTAATAATTTGTTGGCGATAGTGTTGTGTTTGAGTTGGGTCATCATCCAGTAACGCCTGCAATTGCCCGTTTTCGCACTTTTGTGGTCCACCAGAGCGCACTGTCTTTCACATTGAAATCACCACGTTTAAATTGTCGAAACCATGTCTCACATGTTCTAATCGATGGAGCGTGTTCACCATATGTTTCTACCAGCAAACGATGACTTTCACAGCCCTTTGGATTAAATAAGAAAAGCAATGCGTGCCGCAAATGTTCTTTTCCAGGCACAAACTTCGACGTGATCACTGAACGATACAACACAGACGCTAGTGCTTGCCGGACTCAAGATGTGTGAGTTGGTAGATTAATGTCAGACGAACAAACTGACGTACGTGTCAAATTCATACGCTGCGTACTGTTCACTGGCGTCATCTCTTAGTGAAACCGGAAAAGACTTATGCATACACTTGGTAATGTTCACTCCCTCAAGTTTTCCCTTCTGCTGAAATTGTCCATGTAGCGCGACCACAAATTAATGAAAACTGAATAAATGTTCATCTCCACTAAGATTCCTGAAATTTAAGCTGAGGGAGTTTTTGATCCATCTTATCATCTCCAACATCTTTGATAATAATAATAATAATAATAATAATAATAATAATAATAATAATAATAATTGGGTAGCGTAACTGCCTCTAAACTACAGGTGGCGGATTCGGCCTCAGTTCATTCTGGACTGAGGTCTGGAACAGACTTGACTAAGTCTCTTGAGGTCAACTGTGGATCTGTTTGATTCCAGAGGAAGCATGCCTTGTCAAAGCAGGAAAGGAATACAGCTGAAGAAATCACCATGCAGAACACGTGCAATCCAATTGTAGAAAGCCGACCGTCTTGACAGACCAAAACTCTTTATAGACAGTATGTGTCACAGGTACCGAATAATAACATATGCTTCCAAGAGTCATAGCGATACCAGCGCCTACGTATGGACATGAAACTTCGAATACCTAGAGAAGACTCGCAAAATGGCTGTTAAAGTACCGTACATAGAATGCTTAGAATAAAATGACTGTGTGCTCGAAGAACCCTAGAGGTCATTACCAGTGGTCTTGAGGAAAAGCGTTTCAAACATCATCATCGAAGGTCTGATCTTGTCACCCGGATCTCTCTCTCTCTCTCTATCTCTATCTATCTATCTCTATCTCTATCTCTCTCTCTCTCTCTCACACACACACACACACACAAAGTCAGTGATGGATTCTCAGTTGAAGGATGGACAAGATGGAGTACACGAGGACATTGTTAAGTCTAATAAGCTCACTGGATAAAAAATTAATCACCTCCTTGATAACCGGTTTGATTCAACGAGGAAGGAAGTGTCTGCTAGTATGTCATATCCACTTGCAGTCATTCACTGATGGTGAGATCTCGTAGAGCCACCAAATTGTAGGGGCGCTAATGCCTGCGTTTCGCCCGCTGTTTCAAATATTCCTACACATTTCTGTGTGAATAAGATCGGGAGATTTAGCGGGCCAGCCGAGGAGAGACAGGGTGCCGGTGTATTCATCAACCCAGTCACGCATGCGTACTGCCCTGTGAACAGTGTTGTTGTCATCTCGGAAAATAGGAGTGTCGACAGCATCGTCATCATGAAGATACTGAATGAAGAACAGCACTTGGTGACCAAGAATGCTGAAATAAACATTCTGGTTCATGTTCACGGTGACCTGAATGAGAGGGCCCAAGTTATAGTACGAAAAACACCCCGAGAACATTACAGAACACCTCCGACCTTAAGTTCACCCTCCACAAACTTTGGATTAAAGGCTTTATTGGGTAGGTGCATTCTACGCCTTGCGTCATTTGAAAACAGACAAAATCTTTATTCTTCGGACCAGAGTACAGGCTACCAATCAGGCACTGTCCACGTTCGGTGTTGTCTGGTACATGGAAGACGTTAAAATGCATGTGCTGCTGTGAGCACTGACATCTTACGAGGTACCTGACTCTAAATATTCATTGCATGCAGTTCCATTGGCAATGTTCACTTGGAAACTGGATTGAATGCACATTTACTCACTGACAACAGCAATTCCTGTCGGGTAGAGAACCAATTTTCATTGACAAAGGTTGATACTTGTGGGTCAGAATCTTTTTACGGCCACAGTTCTTATGCCCTGTTTTATGGCCACTGGTCGTATACCACTCCCGATAGACACGTTGGACAGTCCACGTTGTTACACGAACAAAGTGGACAACTCTTCATTCACTTTGCAGTCACTGACGTGTGCAAACAGTATAGTCCCCTTCTACCAGTCTGTGAAGTCTTTGCTTCGACTCATTTGGTGCGCTGTTTCCATACAACCGACTAACAAACACACACACACACACACACACACACACACACACACACACACACACACACACACAGATACTGTAAGTCAGCAGTGAAAAGTCACATGTCTGCCTGGTACCATTGCAACACCATCCACACGTCAGTCTCGTGTCTCGTGTCCTGCGGGAATAAATTCCGACACCTCGGTGTCTCCGAAAACCATACAAGTAGTTTGTGGGACGTAAAGCAAATAAAATTATGAAATATCGATGATAATGGTGATCATTCACTGACAGCAACAATTCCCTCCTGGTTTGGAACCGATTTTTATTGGCAAAACGTATGACTCGTCAGTGGTCTCCCATCCATCATCATTGGCTTGCACTCCTAAGACTCATGAGATCAACCTATAATTTTCCGCTTCCTTCATTGAGATAATTCTGTCCCTGGATGTCAATTAAAATTTGTTTAAGCAATCTGTTTCTTGGTCTTCCTCGTTGTTGTTTTTCTTCAGTGAAGCCCTTTGCGACAGTTCTCATTAAACTGGAGTGGTGCGTTGTGTGACCCAACCATGCGAGAGAACGGTTACGAATTGTACGAAGTTGGATGTCCCTTGATTCGCAGTGCCTAGAGCTCTGGCGTTTGGTATCTTACATTCCTACGTCATATTTATCATCTACGATAACACCACATCTCAAAGGCTTCAAAACGGTTCTTTTCATTTTGATTTGAATAGTTCCACGTTTCACAAGCATATAAATGCAAGTAGCATGATGATGATGATGATGATAGCGATTATTATTATTATTATTATTATTATTATTATTATTATTATTATTATTATTATTATTATTATTATTATTATTATTATTATTATTATTATTATTATTATTCTTTCCGATGAGGCCTGCTGAGGACCACGCGCCAATTTCAGTTTAATTCTTCATGCTTTGTTGTTTTCTCTTCCGTTTCTTCCAACATTCTTTCATCCTTTCACTATGCTGTTTCTTTCTGTGCTCGGACCACTTCGCACCAGATTTCTTGTTCAGTCCTCCTTAGAATCCTTCCATACTTACTACCCTCTTTCTAAAAATCCCTCTGTTCATAGTTTCTTCTTCTCTGATATTATTTGTTTCCAGATTTCTCTTTACTTCGTGAAACCAGCCAGTTGTCTTTTTGTCCCAAAGCTACTTGAAAATCCTTTTTGTTAATCTGGAATCATCCATTCTGTAAATTTATACAAAAAATTGCAATTTCCTTTTTATTATGGTTTCTATTATTATTATTATTATTATTATTATTATTATTATTATTATTATTATTATTATTATTATGTAAAGTACGCCTTTCAGTGATTCAATGCATACTGATATAAATAATCATCGTGCTAGACAGTTGTAACTTAGATCATAACGTTCATCATTTAATGCTGCATCGCGCTAGTGTTGATACCAACTGAGCATATGAGCCAGACTTTTAGGTTCCTTTATCAACTACGCGTCGGGCTGAGTAGCTCAGATGGTTAAGACGCTGGCCTTCTGGCCCCAACTTGGCAGGTTCAATCATCACTCAGTCTGATGGTACGGTATTTGAAAGTGTTCAAATACGTCAACTTCCTGTCAGTAGATTTAATGGCACGTGAAAGAACTCCCAAGGGGCTAAATTCCGATACCTCGGCATCTCCGAAAACCGTCAAAGTAATTAGTGGGACGTAAAAGCAATAACACTATTATTATTATTATTATTATTATTATTATTATTATTATTATTATTATTATTATTATAAATACGCCATCTCATAAGAAGCAGCATTATTTTCACATGTGAAATCATAGCTTAATCTTTAATGCGCACTTGTATGAATACGCAGCCGTTTCTAACGATTCAGATACACATCACTGGTTGGCACTCCCATCTCCACTTTTCATTTTTCAATTTTTCTCGCAAACTCACTCTATTGTGTTATCTACATAAACAGAGGAAATAAACGTACTCCATACAAAACTCATCACTGGTAATCTGTCGTCCTCATCTGTTAGATCACACTATTAGATTACATTATCAATAAAGTAACTTGAAAAGCAAAATAATATGCAGTGCAGATCAGTAACTGGCTATGAGGCTTATACCGTCAGCCACATATAGAAAGGATATAAACCTGAGAGAGAAATATCATTTTATATGAAATAGGTACACTCCTTGACATGAAAATTGAAACCGAGCAGTATGGATCGTTAGCTGTAAGCCTGCATTACCGACAACAGTCCTGAAAATGGTTTTCCGAGGTTTCCCGTTTTCACGCCAAGAAAAATGTTGTGGTTGAACCCTGGGTTGAGGAGATATCACTGAATGCATGTGCGAAGTTTCAATGCATAGTATAGGAGTAAGGTGGCCTCAAAGTTTGTTGTAAGATTGTGCTCATTCCTAAGGTGAACTCTACCAGGTGTCCTTAATGAAAGCCACACCACTTTCTCCTCCGTACCGGGCCTTTTCCTGGCTCAGACGGTTGAGGTGCTGGCCTTCTGATCCCAACTTGGCAGGTTTGATCGTGGCTCAGTCCGATGGTTGAAGATGCTCAAATACGTCAGCCTCGTGTCGGTAGATTTACTGGCACGTAAAATAACTCCTGCGAGACTAAATATCGGCATCTCGGCGTCTCCGAAAACCGTAAAAGTAGTTAGTGGGACGTACAGCAAATAAGGTCAGGGTATATAACAAAGAGAACTCATGGCTCTAAGTTACTGCCTTGATGGGCCTTGCTCTGTCAAGCGACCACTGCTCAGCCCGGTGGCCTGCAGGTTACGAAGTGATGCGTGGTCAGGGCGACGAATCACCTCGGCGTTGTTCTTCGCTTTCTAGACCTGGCCGCTTTTTCATTGTTAATCAGCACCTCAGTAGAGTGTACCTCGAACTAACCTTCTGATCCAGATAAGAATCGTTGACCAACCATGTGCCTCCGGATAAAAGACAGGCTAACTGCCTCTATAACGCGAGGATGGGTTTTTTCACAACAACAAATATTGGTTGCTGAGAAATTGTTGCCCATTGGTTTCAGTATGACCTTAGCATATGAACCATTTCTTATAAAGGCAGACATAATTTTATGTAGGTCTTTGGTTACACGAATATACATTCTATAACTCGACTTCTTTTCCTACCGCTTTTCCCACACCTGTGGGCTCGGGGTGCGAACTGCGTCACACACACATATATATAGATAGAGGTATTTGGCCCTGTTTTACGGCCGGATGCCCCTCCTGACACCAACCCTATATGGAGAGATCTAATCACTATTGCGTGTTTCTGTGGTGGTTGGTAGTGTAATGTGTTGTGTGAATATGAAGAGGAGAGTGCTGGGACGGACACAAACCCCCAGTCCCCGAGCTAGAATAATGAATCAGAAGCGATTAAAATCCCCGACCCGGCCGGGAATCGAACCCGGGACCCTCTGAACCGAAGGCCATTACGCTGACCATTCAGCCAACGAGTCGGACACTTTCCATAACTCGACGAATATTGAATTTTTCTGACAGCTTTGTACTCGAAAACTTTCGACTTAATTCGGTCATGTTCAATGCATGAAGTAGTCATCGAAGAGATGTCGAATACTGAACTCGAAATTTCGCTATTCCGAAGGAATTTTCTTTTCCAGCGGAATCTTATACATTTTCCGTGACCGAGCTCGATAGCTGCAGTCGCTTAATTGCGGCCAGTATCCAGTATTCGGGAGATCGTGGGTTCGAACCCCACTGTCGGCAGCCCTGAAGATGGTTTTCCGTGGTTTCCCATTTTCACACCAGGCAAATGCTGGGGCTGTACCTTAATTAAGGCCACGGCCGCTTCCTTCCAACTCCTAGCCCTTCCCTGTCCCATCGTCGTCATAAGACCTATCTGTGTCAGTGCGACATAAAGCAAATAACATAACACTTTCCGTGGTTATTTCCTATGAATTGAAGTTCTATTATTCGAAATATACTTCCATCGTATTAGATCGAGTTCAACTCATATACAGGGCGAGAAGAATAAAACTGGCCCAGAAAACATGTATAAGAGTGACGCGGAATTGACTCTTGTTAATGAACAGGAGAACAGCCCATCACAGGAAATGCTGGGAACCGTGATTTCGATGCACCAGTCGGTCGCTGTCACATGTCTGCGCGTGCGCATCTCCCGAGTACGTCGCTGTGTCATTACGTGTGAGTGAGTGAGAGGAACAGACGTGTTTGGTGACCAGTTGAATGCAACGCAAGATGGTGCTCACGATAAAACTGCGCGTGTTCACTGTCGAGTGTTTTTGTACAAAGCACGATTCGTGGAAAACCTGTGAGGAACTGTTTGCGAAAGGCTGGAAGTGTTTTGGCAAAACCTCCAACAAACTCTGCAATGCAAAACTTAGTGGTAAAATCAAACCCCATGGCACTACAGCCCTTGAAGAGCCTTGGCCTACCAAGTGACCGGTGTTCAGCCCGAAGGCCTGCAGATTACGAGGTGTCGTGTGGTCAGCACGACGAATTCTCTCGGCCGTTATTCTTGCCTTTCTAGACCGGGGCTGCCATCTCACCGTCAGATAGCTCCTCAATTCTAATCACGTATGCTGAGTAGACCTCGACCAAGCCCTCAGGTCCAGGTAAAAATCCCTGACCTGGCCGGGAATCGAACTCGGGGCGTCCGGGTAAGAGGCAGGCACGCTACCACAGGGCCGGCCAAAACCTAGTTGTAAAGCGGCGTGAAACGGGCAAGTGGGAATTAAGAGAACGCCTGTCGAAACATTATCTAAAAGGACCTGTATCTGTAACCTTACTACTTTACTGTTGTGCGTCCGGCTCCATGGCTAAATGGTTAGCGTGCTGGCCTTTGGTCACAGGTTCGATTGCCGGCAGGGTCGGGAATTTAAACCACCATTGGTTAATTTAGCTGGCACGGGGGCTGCATGTATGTGTCGTCTTCATCATCATTTCATCCTAATCACGACGCGCAGGTCGTCAAAGCAAAAGACCTGCATCTGGCGAGCCGAACTTGTCCTCGGATACTCCCGGCACTTCGTTACTGTTGTGCATGCGTTAAAGCGTCTAGACGAACCTTCGCGTGTAGACTTCTATCGATGGTTTCTGAGTGAATTCGAGTCACGACTTTTGGATTCTCAGTTTTCCATTTCTTCAGATGAGGCCATTTCCAGCATCTTCCGTGATGTTCATTAACAAGGGTCAATCCTACGTCAGTCCAATTGTAATTATTTTCCAGGTCAATTTCCCGGTACTACATATCGAAGAGATGTTAATTAATTAATGGCGTGTGCCTCGGAAGAGGCCTGGTGCAGGTCTTTTGAGTCGACGCCGTATAGGTGACCTGCGCGTCTATGAGGATGGAGCCCTACCTAAGATGGATTCTAATGCTGAAGACGACACACATACCAAGTCGCCGAGCCATTGGAATTAACCAATGAAGGTTAAAATCTCCGACCCGGCCGGAAATCGAACCCGGGACCCACTGGACCAGAGGCCAGCACGCTAACAATTTAGTCATGGAACCGGACATCGAAGGGATGTTCAGTACAGACGCTTCCTTCCTAGTCTTTTATCCCGTCGTTGTTATAATACCTATCTGTGTTGGTATCATCTAAAGCAACTTGAAAAGAACACGTTAAATACAGAACAGAAATGGACAACCGGACACCCGTGGGATGTACAGAGCATGTGCTAATACATTGAAAGTTTATCTTGACTACAGTGCGCTCATGAAAATTAAATATTCTTTCTATTACTCTAATTTTTCCAGTGTTTCGAAGGGTACTTCAAGTCCAGATGTAAAATATTTTTCTGTAACTCGAAGCTATGCAGAATATTATGCTTACTCAATTATCCCATGTAATTCAGTCCTACAGTAGGAATCCGAAATTAAGCCGTCTCCTTACACAGGGTAGCTGGAAACAACGTGAAGCCGGTATATGTCAGCATTAAATTTTTGGTCATGCTGATAAATAATTGTATTATTATTAACAAATGCATCTCAACTGCGAAATATCCCGGTGGCAGTGGTCACTTACAGTAGCGTGATAATAAAGTTAAAACATAATTACCCAACAACAACAAGAGTACTACAAGCAATTCCATGGAAAAAAATATTACAAGAAATACTACTAGTTTAACATTCTAAATTCAGCATCATCATATACATATTCACATATAACTTAAGGATTTCTAGAACTTGTCACTACGGCTTACTATACTATACGTTCAGCTTAGGCCTATTACTAGCTTAACATTACAATACAGTCATGCACAGATTCACACAAACCTAAAGCATTTAGAAATTTTACACTATGACTTACAACAACAATAGTAACAAGAACAAGAGTACAACAACCAATTTCCTGGAAAGAAAACGTTACAAGAACTACTACTAGTCTAAAATTCTAAATCCAGCATCATCATAAACAAATTAACACATACCTTAAATAATTCAAATACCTCAATACTATTTACAGTGCATTAAAATATGAGACCATCACATAGAAATTTTCACACAGTTTACAGAATGTTGGAGTCTATTCTAGAAGCATCTAACAAGATTTTTGGGAGAAGCCTTTAAGACAGCTGCAGGTAATGTATTCTAGTCACCAATTCCCCGATTTACAAACGAATATTTACCATAGTTAGTTTTCTGCGATCTATCTTTTCCTTCATGTGGATGATCTGTCCTGCTTATGTAACGGGGCTTTTCTAGTCGACTGTTCAACTCTCCCCAAGCTAGCTTATTCCTGTAGGTATTATACATGTCTCCCACCCTGGTTTTTCTATCATACTCGTCACACTACTTCTAGGATTGAAATCGTTAAACACTAATCTTGCAGCTTTTCACTGTATCATCTCAAGTTCCTTAATAAGTCCTGTTTGGTACGGATTCCCTACGGCTGCTCCTTATGCCAGGACTGGTCTAATGAGTGATACATAGCCCTGCGCCTTCACCTGGGAACTGTTACCCTTTAGCACCCTCATCACGAAGTGTAAGAACATGTACGCTTCGGTAATTACACTTCCTACGTGGGTGTCCGGTTTTAGACCTCTCTTTACGTGGATTCCTAGGTACTTGCATGTGTCACTCTCAACCAGAGCATCCGATCCAAGACAATAAATACTGAAAATCCATTTGCCTATGTTTCCCATTCTTATGAGACTGCATTTTCGAGAATTTATTTTCGTTTTGTTATAGAGTGCCCTCTTATATCGGCTTGAAATAACCTATTATCACTAGCATTCTGTATTTTTCTGTATATTATGCAGTTGTCCGCAAACAATCTACATTCACTTCGAATTTCATTCGGCAGATCGTTGATAAATGCCGTAAATAGTAGTGGCCCTATAACACTACCCTGTACTACTCCCGACGTTAGAGGAACCTGGTCGGAGTATTTACTTCCCACCTTTACCCTCTGCGTGCGGTCTGTCAAAAATTTCCGGATCCACAGAACCACCATTTTATCAAGTTTTTTTCCACCAATTTTCGGACCAGAATGTCATGTAGTACTACATCAACTGCTTTGGCAAAATCAATTATAATAGCATCAACCTTCACACCTTTGTCTAATGATTCGCTGATATCTTGAAACAGCGACAACATCTGGCTATCGCAGGAGAGACCTTTTCTAAAACCGTGTTGACGGCCATTAATCCATCAACTTTTCTCCCATTGTTCTCTTAGATATTCTGAAATGAGGTGTTCCATTTGTTTGCATACATTGGACGTAAGGTTAATGGGTCTATACATGTCCATTATCAGCCACCTTGCCCCCTTTAAAAATCGGTACCACAGTTGTTTTCTTCCAGTCATCTGGAATTTGCGTATTGAAAGAAATAATTTTCAGCTGCTGGAATTAGCCAATCGGATCTCTTCGCGAGCGAATTCAAATGGACTTTGCGAAGCTGTGTTCATAAATCTGTACATGAGAGCACCAGTCGAAGAATAAAACTTCCCCAGGGGTGGGGCTTGAATTGCAGACTTCCGAGCTGACAGAATCATGCCAAAGCAAGTACTCTACAGTGACACCGGCTGAAACGAACGGTATTATTTCTCGCCAGAGCTCTCAAACCGTTCTTAAGTTACATACAGACTTTGCAACACTGCCGCGCCATCGTCATCTGAATTCGCCCGCGAAGCGATCTGATTGGCTAACTTGAGCAGCCGATAAAAGCCAACGGTGCGAGATATCGAATTATTTCTTTCAAATTATTAATCAATATGACCAACCGTCTAACGATGACATCCCCGGTTCACGTTATTTCCGACCACCCTGTATAAGAATAGCTCTAAACATTTTTCTCCGAGTCTAGATTTTAGCAAATATACTATAGACAATACTGGGCACTTCTATATTCTCCTGTGCTAAAGTGAGAGACATGTCGACAGTGACACACCTGGCGGCCCGGCCTTGAAAATCAAGCAACAGATTTGAAACTACAAAAGTTGCATATTAAAATTGATAGAAATAATGGAGCTGAATAATGATTTTTGTTTTGTCCGAATCCTTGGTTGAATGTTCAGCGTTGAGGTCTTCGGTTCAGAGGCTCCCGGGTGCGGTGAACGGCCGGATCGGGGATTTCAATCGCGTTTAATTAATTATTCAGGCTCGGGGACTGGATATTTGTGTTTGTTACAACACTTTTCTCCTCATATTCAGACAACACACTACACTACCAACCACCACAGAAACATGCAATAGTGATAGACCTCGGATTATTAGCAGCCTAACATAGGCTCTCAAACATGAAAAAGTAGGTTCAAAAATATTTTTAGGCAGCTTCATTTTTAACCGGTTTAGGGACAAAATACGAATTACAGTAATATAGGTTCTAACGTCAATTTAGTTATTTCTTGTCCATGTCATCTAAATCACTTCTCCTACATTTCATAACCCACTGATCACACCTACAACGAAAGAAAATAACATATTTTAACCTAACCTATGAGTGTAATTTGTCGGCCATTGTCTACTTTCGATTTATATCATTAATCTGAGATAAAAAATACTTGTGGACAACTAAATGTTAAACTTAATGTGATGTTTACACTAGTATTTTACAATATTGGAATTTACTTACACTGTTTTATCTCGAGGAAAGCGGAAGCAAGATTTTGATAGCTTCACAAGTTCAAAGTGACTGCAGCTAAAAACAGCACAAACCTTACCAGACATGGTTCAGTGCTTCTCTTATTATGATTCAAAAAAAGAAACTCCCGGATAAATTACATTTTCACGAAAATCTTCTTGACGCAAATCCAAGAACAAAATTTGACACTACATCACCTGATCGATATCACTATTACACTCCGCCTTCAAGGACAGACCGCAAGGTGCGCTGGCAATCAACGTCTTGCGATATCTCGCACAGTGGCACATATTCCCTATAGTGTAATTGATTTTAGTCAGTGTTACACCACCTACCTATTCTGGATCGGTCGAAACTGGCTAAAAACTGCCAAGAGCTTAATCCGGGACTCTTAGACTAGAGAACCAAAGTATAAAAGGTATCTCCCCCAAAGTAGAGAGACAATAATGTAGACAGAGGTCAATTTAAATTAATTAGGTTTATTAACATAAACTTGGAGAGAAAGGTTGAAATATAGGCATAAAACAAATAAGTGGGGAATACAGGGAGTCAAATACTCACATATATGGTTTGTAAAGATACTCCAAACACAACCAAATCGCTTGACTTACCAATCTGAATCCTATAGAATCTTACACCGTCGCAAAAGAGGTATCATGAACTGTGATTCAATTATTATTATTTATTACCAGACAGTGGCAATTAAAACGCGATCCAAAGTATTTCTTTCTTCAGGACCATTTGCAATCATAAAGCAACTTTCACACAATAAAATTACCAAGGCTCCCCAGACAAAGTCAAGGCTTTTTGTCAAAGAAAAAGACATGGCTCCCAACAATCTCCAAAGAGACTGCATCCCCAGAAATAAAAGACGCCAGTGAACCAAGGCTGGCAGAAAAGTAAACAAATATGGAACACAAGGAAGTAAGAAAAGAAGTTGCCATAGTTACGGAAAAATTAACATGAGTCATAAAGCAAGTAAAATGAGAGCAAAAACGCGAAATAACCATATTAATCGGCTGAGGAAACCGGAAATAATAACGAGGTAAAATAAGGATAATGACGATATCAAATATCCATAAGATACTGAAAAGTACCACAGGTCCGATAACCATTCCACACACACACACACACACACACACTCAGAGACCAAACATGCGAAGCAGAGTGTATAAGAAGCATAATATCAAGACACGTTACGACAAGAATCGTAACAGCATGACATGAATCAGTCAACGGCTCCTGAGATTAACCTGAGATCACAAGTCAGATACTTGGGTCACCGCAAAGAGGCCTGGCTCACCCAGTCAAAACACATAACGTAAATAACTTACACGCCGCATGTCACGTATACATATCGCACACCGAGGCGAACACGAATCATACAGTATCAGGCGTTAAACCAAAATGCAGAACATAAGCTCGAGTCAGACGTCCAAGAGGTCGAGAAATAAAAGATCTCTAATCAAAAACCACAAACAAACTCATCACACAAACGTATGATCGGATCGGTGCTACCTTTCGCTCTATGTAGGAACAATTACAAAACAATCAGACATGAAGAGGAAGGAAGGACAATGAAATAATTCTGCAGCAAAATCATAAAAGAATAATACACTAAATAGCTATCTCTCAGAAAACAAACAAGCATAACTATGGCAAGTCAAGAAAGGGTAAGTAGGATAAATACCTTGACATTGAAGAATTCATATTCATTGACTCAAAGTAGTCATATTCATTGACTCTGAACATAGAGAGCCATGCAAAATAAAGTTTGAATCTTTTTGTTGAACCATTTGTACGAGATGAAAGTCATCTCGTAGACCAACATCTCCATCTTTTTTTTTAAGCCATTGTTGTCCGAAGACCAGAGATAACTCGAATCAAATATAAGCTAGAAAGAAATGCATTGGCAATCCTCCTTTACATGAGGTGCAATCTGTCTAATCGAAACGAACTACATGTAAAGTCAGTCACAGAGGACACTAAGCAGCCATAACAGACTGATCTGTGACATCGTAAAGAATGCGATATCTTGCAAAGTACAAAAGTAAGACGTGAAGGTAATGAGGTGTTGCTCAGTGTGTATCGTTTGACTAACCGCATACCGTAGCATATTAAAGGTACTGCACTTCGCAACACTCGGTATGCTGTTTGCAGCACGTCCTGACATGAACTTGGGAGTTCCTGCCCAGATCAGAATAACATCAGTTCCGTGGAAAGGAAACGGGTACTGAAAACTTGAAGTTCACATGGAAAACCGTGGCATTTGTGGTGAAAATAAAGAACGATACAGCTGATTTTTCTCTGTGAGCCTAAGTAGTATTCTCGTTATTGTATACCTCGAATTTTCGATACCTTGAAGTATTTTCAGCCTCGATGCTTCGAGTTATCGAAGTTCGACTGTACTCCGTTTAACAATGTATTTTAATATGTACATTTCAATCTACCATTCTCAGGATAATGTAAGATTCCTTCATGGCCTTTGCTCTGTTATGGAATTACCTTTTGGATATACTTAAGTTTGAATCTACTTGTAGCACATAATATTCATCAAATATTTATGTCTTGATGTACAAATACAGAACACACAACGTCTAATTGCCAACAGGTGCTAATGCTTATTTCACCAGACTCGCGTACTATTCCAAACATTGTTACCTTTGCATCACCTCCCAATTTGCAGTAATCACGGCGCTACCGATTAACGTGCAATAAGCCATTTCAAGGTGGCAGACAAATGGATTCACTAATTCATTCCCGGTCCCTCGCTCTCACTTCGTTCGATCCATTATTGAATATCGTCAGTAGTGGAAATAGCGCTTTTGCAACTACATTAATGAAGACTTCGCTGATAGTTGCACTGAAAATAGAAGCGGCGAATGCATTCTTTTTTCTTGTGTTTGAATTATGAATATACTGGCGAAATGAATCTTATGTATCGAGAACTACGTTTCCACGCGGGGCGACTCTATAACACAACTGTCTAGAGACTGATAACGTATATTAGTGCGAACAAGTCACGATGCGATTTCAGGGTGAGGTAGTGGATGACGTCAAGGAATCATAAGAGCGGTAACTGCTCTCTAAAAACTCAGTAAACTGCTATCATGTCGATGGTACTCAATTTAATGCTTGCTCAAAATGGTGAGACGATTATAATACTTGTTGTTTAAAGGAACCTAACATCTAGGTTTTCGGCCCAAAATTGGTGAGAAGCTAGCAGGATAACTTTACTTTGTGACCTTCTTTGCGCCTTGTCACGAGTTTTAATTGAGTTCAACCAATCAGCCAAGAGACGGTAAGATTATTCCATAGTTTCTAAAATAGTGATTCGTTGTTGGAGAAAATGTATTTTGCTCTCCTTTGATGTCCTTAGTCATTGGCTCGTGGAATATGGCAGATAGCTATGTTGCCTTGTTCCTTAAAAGGCAATCACCAACGCCGACACCACCACAACCACTGGGCTGGTGTGAAATCTGTCTTGTACGTGGCTCTGGAAGTATGGAATTACTGATGTCTGGATGGTGCTAAGTTATGACGTTCAGAGCATGAGTGTGTTTGGAAGCTACGAAACATATTTCTCATAGTACCAGACGTTCAGTAATAGAACTCTACGTCACAGTGAGGAAAGCAATGGCAAACTACCTCACTCTAGTCTAGTACGCCTCATTGCAACTCTGCCATACAAAGACATAGGAATTTTAGGATCCAGCTAGCTTCCAGGCTGGTTTGTTAACACACATAACAGTTTGAGAATTCGGAAAATGCATGGTTTTGCGCCGTTGGTAGGAAAATGGCCGTAATAAGGCAGCTTTCATACGGCCATCACTGTAAACCGCTGGATCAAAACGTTGGCTACTAGCCGAATCTGGCAGTTACTGCGCAGCGTTCGGTGAAGATAGATCGCACACTTTATAGACGCAATTGAAGAAAACGACTGTGTAGGATTATATCGAGTTAACCAAAGAAGAGAATTGTCGGGGGATTGTCACTTATTGTTTCAATAACTTTGTCTTTTTTATCAAATGTTTTTTGCAAGTTCTAACGAACATCGCAATCCTTGTAAATTTCTAAGGCCTTATCTCATATCAAAATTATCAGTTCCTCTGTAGCAACGCAATGCCTTATCGATTTCCAACCAGTACAATCAAAGATTTAAAAAGAGCAACTATTCGTGCTCGTCTTCCCTTTTCTTCCTGGTCTTTTTCCAATTCCTCCGAGAAGGTTTATTTCGGATTTGGCCCCATTTTACGGCCAGACGCCCTTCCTAACTTCAACCTTATGTGAAGGGAAGTATTTACTGTTGCGTGTTTCTTTGGTTGGTAGTATGATGCGTTCTTTGCATGTGAATATATGTATTAAAACGAACACCTAGTCCCCGAGCCAGATAAATGAACTGTATGCATATAAAATCCCCGGCCTGACTGGGAATCGAACCCGCGATCCTCTGAAACGAAGGCCTGGACGGACCATTTAGCCGAGGAGCAGAAGTAAGACTGAGGTACTCAAGAGAGACATTCTTTTATTGACAGCAACTGGTACAGATTTCTGCAGTGTGTAAAATACTGTGTTCTACTTCAGGAGGGCCTGCATCTCCCGAACCAAGCAAATCACTTTTAAATACTGTTTATATTGTCATATGTTTACATTGATATATTTTGCAATGAAAGTTACATATTGAAAGGCTTATATGAGAGTTTATAGTTTACATGAAGTTAGTATTTATGTGGTTGTGGTTGTGGTGTGGGAGGGGGTGGGGATCACTGTTTTATAGGTCACAAATACAATAATTTCCCACCCTTATAACCTATTTCAATTTCATTATAATTTTCGAACTCTGTTATCACTTACTGTAAACGTATTTTACCAACAGATAAGCGTATATTAGACTAGCAGGATTCAGTAACGTCCACCTCTGTGGTGTAGTGGTTAGTGTGATTAGCTACAACTCCCGGAGGCCTAATTCGATTCCCGGCTCTGCTATTTGAAAAGTGGTACAAGGACTTGAACCGGGTCCACTCAGACTCGGGAGGTCATCTGAGTAGAGAAGGGTTCGATTCCCTTCTCAGCCATCCTCGAAGTAGTTTTCCGTGGTTTCCCACTCCTCCTCGAGGCAAATGCCGGGATGGTACCTAACTTAAGGCCAGGGCCGCTTCCTTCCCTCTTCCTTGTCTATCCCTTCCTATCTTCCCATCACCCCACAAGGCTCATGTTCAGCATAGCTGGTGAGGCCGCCTGGGCGAGACACTGGTGCTCGTTCCCAGTTGTATCCCCCGACCCAAAGTCTCACGCTCCAGGACACTGTCCTTGAGGCGGTAGAGATGGGAACCTCCTTGAGATAGAGGGTAAAACTAACTCTGGGGGGTAAACGGATTAAGAAAGAAAGAAAGAAAGAAAGAAAGAAAGAAAGAAAGAATAACTGCGAATATTTTTCTTACTTAGTCGACAATTCAGAATAGTTCAATTATATTTGAACTGGTTGTTAAATTTTGGTTCTGTTGATAGAACTGCCGTACACCTAAGTCCGTGGCAGTTACCGTGTAGAAGTCAAAATATAATATTTTGTATTCTTATGGCGAATAGTAAACGAAAAATATATATTAGGTTTCTCGAAAATATGTTTGCCTTATAAAGGGTTAAACCGTTTGGCTAGTAGCGTGGCGAGTATGGACCACGGCTGGTTGGTGAATCATCACTGTGTATGTAGACATCATAATCGCCAACTTGAGTCCTACCTCAATTAAGATCATAAACAGGAAGTGTCTTAGCTAATAATTGAGGAATGTTGACACCTCCCGCCTCGCCTAGACTGCTCTGTTGCCCTACCTGACACCCTCCTCGCGGCAACTCGCCAACGCGGTGTCCTGCCAAAGTCCTTGCTAATGATGCAGCTCCGCCGTCAAACAGGAAGCTAAGAACATTCAAAATAGGGCACCAGGTCGACAAAACCCGCCAACTCTTTGGTCTGCCGAATATTAGTACTGCTAGTATTTTTCTTGATGAACCTGTTTTGACCTAAATAAAGCAGATACATAGGTTTATGATTATGATTATTATTATTATTATTATTATTATTATTATTATTATTATTATTATTATTATTATTATTATTATTATTATTATTATTGTTTCGTTATGCCCATTCATATAGTGCGTTGGACTTGTTCATTGGCTTGATGACTTTCGGCTTCCTATTCCCCCAAAATCTCTTCATGAACTCACTGTGTTGCCTCTTCTGGCTATCTTGTACCAGTCCTGCTGCTAGTTTTCACCACAAATGTTTTATTTACTGAGGTATTATTATTATCATTAATAATACTGTTATTTATTTTTACGTCCCACTATCTACTTTTACGGTTTTTGGAGTCGCCGAGGTGCCGGAATTTTGTCCCAATAGGAGATCTTTTACGTGCCAGTAAATCTACGGGGCTGACGTATTTGAGCACCTTCAAATACCACCGGACTGAGCCAGGATCGAACCTTTCAAGTTGGGACCAGAAAGCCAGCGCCACAACCGTCTGAGCCACTCAGCCCCGCACCTAATAATAATAATAATAATAATAATAATAATAATAATAATAATAATAATAATAATAATAATAATAATAATAATAATAATAATCATTGATTCGGCGGTTTCCGTAGTCACAGAGGATTAGGAAGCGCCTCTCTTGAATGGCTGGACAAGGAATTATTTAGAGCAACTTTAAGATAAATTTGAAAACTTTTTTTTTAAATTGAGAAATGGACAGTTTGAAAGAATAACAGACAATATAACAAGTTACTAATGAGCTCGTCAGCTTTAACAATGTCAGGGACTTAGAAGTCCGAAAATATGGTACAAAAGCTAGTGATAATTAACAGGCACTTTCGCGTTTCTACGGTGGTTGGTAGAGTGCTGTGTTCTAGTGTGGTGATGGTTATTATTGTTTAAAGATGAAGTAAAACTAGGCAACCATTATCTCTTATCATTAATCGGAAGGGGGAAAAAGCCATCGAAGAATGAAGGTATCAGAAAAAGGCATAACAGCCACACAAGGCGTGAAAATGAAAGACTCCCTAGGTCTCGCAAACCTGATATTGCTGGTGTCGGAAGGGAGCAAGAGTTGACCAAGGCAGATCCGATAGAAAATATGAAAATGAGGAGCCTGACGCAAGTAAGTGGAAGCAATGACAGGGTCAGCTAGAGGGTCCGTGGATGGCATCTGTGATATGAGAAGATGCGTGTGACGTCACATACTTAGCACAAATTTTGTCTTAGTTTGAAGCGCGATTTCATGAAAACTACGTGATTTATTTATTTATTTATTTATTTATTTATTTATTTATTTATTTATTTATTTATTTATTTATTTATTTATTTATTTATTTATTTATTTATTTATTTATTTATTTATCTGTCAACTGAGACATTAAACATATTGGAAGTTAAATGCTTTCGGCGATATAAGCGTTCTACCCAAACATTAAAAGCGTCTTAATGTATTTTCTTTCCATGAGCCCGTTGTCGAGGAACGTAAGTCTGCGGTAAAAAGTTGTGCGTAGTAGCCTACTTTAGTAAAATCTAAGTGTAATATAACATGTTGTTATCTTGCGCTGGATGATTTTTAAACTACAGTATAATGTTATATTGTAATGTTCCAGCGGATGGCGTCACCTACTCGTTTGGAGTCTTCTTCAGTGAGTTTCTGCGCTACTTCGAGAGTGGTAACGGAGAAACAGCCTTCATCGCCTCCATCCTGGTCGGAGTCACCCTCTGTTCAGGTGAGTCTTAATTATTTATTTTTAGAGCTGACCTTAATACACCATGAGCCAGCGAAACGAAGCACACCCAGCACTTCATACACACAAAGTTCTACCACGGTGTTATAATTATACCACGGTCTACGACCATTTCTGTCACGTGCAAGTTAGCAGTCCTGACGGTGAATTCAGTGTCGATGACGTGAAAACTGATCAGAAATTCACACCTTTGTCATTTCTGTGGATAGAATAAGCTTTCATGAATCCAAAAATATGACAGAAGGAATTTATTAAAAATTCTTCTTCCTCCAGTTGTAGGTTGCAGGTATGTTAATTCTGGCACTATAAATATTAATCACAAACATTACTTATGTACAGCAAACTCCCGATTATCCGGGTGTGGATTATTCGGTTTGCGGTTTATCCGTGCACCCCAAAGATTTATTGAAATATAATTTTTTTATTTATTACCTTCATTTTGTCACGGCATTTTGAATACCTGAGCGCTTGAATTTCGAGCAGTTGTTTGTTGGTGTTCTGTGATAGCAGGCATGGCTACGAAGCGAAAGAAATAACTTTTAACTTTTAACAAAAGCTTGCATTAATTGAAAAGTTCGAATAAAGAGAATCAGGAAGGCTATTAGCGAATGAATATGAGATTAGTGTTCAGATAGAGAGATAAAAATAGCAAACAGAGTGTTTTACCAACAATAGACGTAAGTAATTTTTAAATTCGCCATACATTATTGATGTTTTTATTGAATGTCGTAATTATATGACATTATAGCATTTTCAAACAAAATTATAGGTTCTATATTATTAAAAGTTTCATTATGCATTAACATGCACAAATTCGAATTATCCGGGTTTTCAGTTATCCGTGAGAATTTGTCCAGTGATTAGTCCGGATAATCGAGATTTTGCTGTATAGTTATGGATGCACTTTGTAAGCCTTTACTGTAAAACTTGTTTTGTTCACTTGCACTAAAATAAGTATGACTCAAAGTTTTGTGGAAATGATGCCTAAGGCTGTGGCATAAATACGTATTTCAAATGTGATTTGATGCCTTCTGCATCCCTGTTGATAAAATAAAGGAGATAGATGGCTCACATTACTCATGCTTTTTGCCCCAGTCGGTGTTCAAAGGTCGAGCAGCTCGATTTTGTTCTGATAGATTTACGACAGAATAGTAGCGTTACGGAAAATGTTCCAAAGTTTGGGCTGGGAAGACTTGGGGGAAAGGAGACGAGCTGCTGGTCTAAGTGATATGTTCCGAACCGTCAGCGGAGAATGGCATTAGTGGACGAATAAGTTTGAGTGGTGTTTTTAAAAGTAGACAAGATCACAGCACGAAGATAAAGTTGGAATTCAAGAGGACAAATAGGGGCAAATATTCGTTTATAGGAAGGGAAGTTAGGGAATGAATTTACCAAGGGAGATGTTCAGTACATTTCCAAATTATTTGCAATTAGAAAAGTCTAGCAAAACGTCAGTGGTGATTGATTGATTGATTGATTGATTGATTGATTGATTGATTGATTGATTGATTGATTGATTGATTGATTGATTGATTGATTGATTGATTGATTGATTGATTGATTGATTGATTGATTGATTGATTGATTGATTGATTGATTGATTGATTGATTGATTGATTGATTGATTGATTGATTGATTGATTGATTGATTGATTGATTGATTGATTGATTGATTGATTGATTGATTGATTGATTGATTGATTGATTGATTGATTGATTGATTGATTGATTGATTGATTGATTGATTGATTGATTGATTGATTGATTGATTGATTGATTGATTGATTGATTGATTGATTGATTGATTGATTGATTGATTGATTGATTGATTGATTGATTGATTGATTGATTGATTGATTGATTGATTGATTGATTGATTGATTGATTGATTGATTGATTGATTGATTGATTGATTGATTGATTGATTGATTGATTGATTGATTGATTGATTGATTGATTGATTGATTGATTGATTGATTGATTGATTGATTGATTGATTGATTGATTGATTGATTGATTGATTGATTGATTGATTGATTGATTGATTGATTGATTGATTGATTGATTGATTGATTGATTGTGAACAACTCGGAATAGAGTTTCTCAGATATGAATTGACAAAATTATCCTTAAATCATGCAGGTTTAACGTTTAGGCGACCTTAATTAAGGGACTGGTCATCTCGTTGTATTTTCACCTTGAACCCGTGAATATTTCAACGTGATTTGTACGACCAGCGTGGAGAAGAGATCCGACGTGATTTTATCGCTCAGAATTGCGCAAAAAATAATATATAACTCCATAAATGTATCCAGGAGAATGGGAGAGGAATTATCCACCTTCCAATAAAAAATAAAATGGAATAACTAAAAATTACATCATTTCGTGTGTTGGGCTAGTGGCTTTACGTCGCACCGACACAATAGGTCTTATGGCGACGATCGGATAGGAAAGGCCTAGGAGTTGGAAGGAAGCGGCAGTGGCCTTAATTAAGGTACAGCCCCAGCATTTGCCTGGTGTAAAAATGGGAAACCATGGAAAGTCATCTTCGAACCCGCTATCTCCCGGATGCAAGCTCACAGCCGCGCACCCCTAACCTCACGGCCAACTCGCCCGGTCATTTCATATGTATGGGTCCGGTTTCGACCCTTGCGTAGGGTCATCTTCAGTCATGTAATTTTAAAATCAAAGCAATAAAATTGTGTAAATTTAGTTATTCCATTTAATTTTACATTGAAAAGTGGATAATTCCTCTGTTCTTCTCGTGAATACTCTGTCAATACGGATCAAGTATGAAGTTTCTTACGTACGATAAATTCATCCTTTGCGTGACCTGCGAGGATAATTTCTGAATGATTCGTGAACTAGATCCATACAAATTGCTGAAGGTCCATAGTACATCTTCCCTTTCATTTCCAGTGATCAACATTTTATTATTATTAATGTCCGGCTCCATGGCTCAATTTTCGGAATAGGAGCGGCCTTCAGGTTCGATTTTCGGTGGGGCCAGAGATTTTATTCGCCTCTCATTCGGAGACTGAGTATTTCCGTTTTGTTTTTTGTTTTTTTGGTGTAAACCTCTTCAGTTATACACATCATGCTACAATACCAACCACCCCAGGAAAACGTAGTCGAGAATACATTCTTCCACATAGACTTCGTTTCCTTTAATGCTGGAGGTACGCTCGATCAATAATCAATAAAAGAGTTATATGTTGAGCATATAATGCTTTAAGTTATTCCAAAGCTTGCAGTTTCATATGATTGTGGATATCATGATCATAGATATGGGACCTCCTATTTTACGGCGAATTCAAAGCACAGGGAGGTGAAATTTTCGTTTCAAAAATGACTCATGTATTGACCACCTTCATGAAAATCCAGTAAGGATGGACCCTGTGCATTACGCCTCACATCACTATCGTGCCTACATTAGATATTCCTCTCTGAACCATCATTTCTCTTACTCCATAATCCAGAAATCTATCAGCCTTCCTCTTGCTTCTTTCATCCAGTTACCAGTTCATCAATGCCCCAAGCATTCACTCATCACTCACTCTTTTCTTACCATCGCAGTCTAGTCATTACCTGATGGTTTCCCCGGAGTGGACTGTATTATTTTCGCTTTCAGACTTTCCATCCATGCTGTAATGGAGTATTGCGAATGGCAATGAAAGAACTTAAGAACAGGAAATACTACATTTAATTTGCAGAATTAAAATTAATAATTTCAGAATGTTCTGTGTTCAATGTTAGGCCCCTTTAAACGACAAGCATCATCATCATCAGCAGCAAGGTTCCAAATCTCCACAAGCTTTATGTGGCATTTTCTTCTGAAGCATCTTACCGCTTGTTGTGATGAGTTTCGGAAGTGAACAGTTGAGGAAGTTCCTATCATGCTAAAGTCATGTGCCATCAAGCTCCAGTTATCACGGCCTTTTACGTAAGTGCTACGAGTGGCCTCATTAAGAAACTTGCTTCTTGACCATCATAAAGTTCACGTGTGTTGATATATCATCTCCCAGTCTGCTAGTTTTCTCGATTCATTTTACTGTCGAATTATTGATAAAGTTTGAAGTAGTGATTGAATGAAAGCGCCGAGGTGCAAAAATAACGCCAATGTAGCCATCTGATATCTAAGTAAATGCTTCACAAGAATTGAAAAAGCCGGGCTGAGTGGCTCAGACGGTTAAGGCGCTGGCCTTCTGACCCCAACTTGGCAGGTTCGATCCTGGCTCAGTCCGGTGGTATTTGAAGGTGCTCAAATACGTCAGCCTCGTGTCGGTAGATTTACTGGCACGTAAAAAGAACTCCTGCGGGACTAAATTCCGGCACCTCGGCGTCTCCGAAAACCTTAAAAGAGTAGTTAGTGGGACGTAAAGCAAATAACATTATTATTATTATAGAATTGAAAAGTGGTTTCTGATTAATTGTTTGACAGACTTTGAGTGTGTAAATCAACTACAGTATCATAAATGTATACTTTTCGAGGGTTCCACATCAAGTCATCGACATACAGAAATGGCACCGGCATGCACTGGCTGGCAGATAACGCAACGGAGGGGACGCATTTCTGCAGTGTATTTTCGCCATTGTTAAGACACGGGCACGAGGCTACAAGCCTCAATTAAAGCGTCAATCGAATGAATGGCATCACTCAGGTTCGCCACGCCCACATATATTCCGAAAGGAACCCAGTCGGGTGAAGCGTATGATGATTGTGGCATAAGACTACGAGGGTGTAATTCTTACACATGCTATGCCTGAGGGACAAACCATCAACAGTGACTACTATTAACGATTTCTGGAGTGATATATGAATCCGGCTATGCGGCGTAAACGTCCAAGTTTATTGCGAGACGATCACCCTATTTGTGTTGCATGGCAACCCACCTTGTCATGTGACAAACAGAATCAAGCTCTTGGAACACCCTCCGTACTCACCAGACATGAGCCCTTGTGACTTCGACCTGTTTCTGAAGTTGAAGGCCGCCGATTTCCTGACGTGACATCTGTACTCCGTCGCAGTCATCATCAGAGAACGCCTCGCCAACGGTCCCAAACGGGTTCCCGAATTTTGACAAAAGGTAATAGACTTATCGGGTGTCTACATTGAAGTAATGTAATGGAACTGTTTTGACACGTCTTTATTTACCGCCCTCGTATCTGCGAAAGGAAGTTCAGTGCCCCCTGGGTACAAATTTACAACCAAAACGAGAAGAAGCATTTCTATCCAGTTTTCTTCTGTCGCTTAAGAGAACTCCAGAATGAGCGAATTTATTTCTCATACTACACAGCCTTATCTCTGCAGCAGTCTTCATGGAGTACTGCGCCATTTCGGCTGATTCTATCTCCGCATTTCTGTTCAGCTTTGCAGTTAAGACGCCTGTTGTTTACTAGCTCAGTGCACCCACGATTCAAGAATTACTTGGCTATGTAGATTAATCACCTGACCCCTGTGGGTGGTGGGGGTTGTATATAATACATCCATAGCGTCCTCTGTTTGTCGTATGAGGCGATTAAAAGATGGTGACTGCCAAGGGTCACAAGTCTTTGAGCGGATATTTTACGAAGTCTACTTTGGTAGCAAAGCCTGACTTTGCTCTAAGTCTGTTTCATAGACACTACTTTCTCTAAAGTCGACTTTAGCTGAAGTAGACTTTGCAAAGTCGAGATTTTATGAAATGTATTTGAGGTTGGCAGTGATAACGTCTTTAATAATAATAGGAAACAAGACAAGAGCGGCTTGCGTCGAACACTGTATTTCTGATCAGACCTAGAGTATCGTAATTTCTCGTGCTTTCTTTTTCTCAACCATAGAAGAAAATAAAAATATTTTCAGCTTGTGAAAATTCGAAAAACTGAGGTCTTTTCCTGACAATCAGTACAGATACCATTCTATTTATTCTGATGACAATTGGCTGGTTTACAGTACGTAATTCAGAAGAAACTAGTTGAAAGTTGCTTATAACAAAATAAATTAGGCCTGTAACTAGAACATTTATTTAATATAACCTTATTAAATTACGTGTAGACCGAGCTCGATAGCTGCAGTCGCCTAAATGTGGCCAGTATCCAGTATTCGGGGGATAGTGTGTTCGAACCCCACTGTCGGCAGCCCTGAAGATAGTTTTCCGTGGTTTCCCATTTTCACACCAGGCTGTACCTTAATTAAGGCCACGGACGCTTCTTTCCCACTCCTAGCCCTTTCCGATCACATCGTCGCCATAAGACGTATCTGTGTCGGTGCGACGTAAAGCAGCTTGTAAAAAAAGTTACGTGTAGAAGCAATAAAATAATAATAAATTACTAACTCTAATAATTCACAATAGTCATAGTATCTTAAAGCAATTAGTAGTTGTATTGGATGAATAGGTAGTCCTCTTCGATTTTCCGCCATTAGTGCATCTTCAAACATCGCGAAGATGTCTAAGACAGTTCGTTTTTCGAATCTCTACCTAATTTCGAATTCGTTATCCCTATAGTGTAGAACTCAACCGGGTTTTGCGCATTCCGTCTAACTCGACGAGGAGTATGTGTGGCTTGGATAATATACTCCTAAAGCAGAACCCTGGCAGTTGTTGTTAGTCATATAAGTTCTTCACACCAGATGAGTTATCTGCGCTGCACTAGTCAGGTAGCTATAAGCTTACATTCTGGGTTAGATGGGTTCGAATCCCACCGTCGATAGCTAACAGATCGTTTTTCCGTGGATTCCCATTTTCCAACCTGGTAAATTATAGGACTGTTACTTAATTGAGGCCACTACCTTCCCAGTCATGGCCGCTTCCATATCATTGTCGCTGAAAACCTGTAAATTTTGTGCGACGTTAGACAGCAGTCAGCCAAGAAAACATTTTCCTCATAACCTGCAAACCTGCAGCGATACTGGGCTGTTATCAAAAACTTCACGATAACGAGCTATTATGGCCATTTCCGTGTGTATTAATCCTCTGTAATAATCCCACAAAATCTAATGAAATTCAAGGAAACTCAATATTCTTGAGGGTACAATTGTGTAAAATATATTAAAGATTAGACTATGCTAGTAAATGGATGTCTAAAGGACCTGCAGATAGTAAAGGAATTTGTACACCTTGGGTCAGTCACCAATGACACGGGAAGCTGTGAGATAGAGATCAATAGGTCAGCAAGCCATTCTGCAATGGTTAAACTCAGTAAGATATCTGGCAGAACCGGGCAATATCAGAAGCTACGAAGATGCGCTCGGTAGAATCACTAGTGTTCTCAGTCTTTTAGTACGGCTGTGAGACCTGGGCCGTGAATGCTAGAGACAAAAATCGAATTGATGTCTTTGAGATGTGGTGTTGGCAGAGGTTTACGTTTAGGTTTAGGTTTACGTGAGCTCTGGACGGAAAGAAGAACTAATGTTTCCATTATGAACTAACTGAGCATCAAGAAACGTTTATCTTCCCGTGTGAGTGAGTGTTACTCCAGTTCCTTGGCCAGATTTTAATAATATAAGGAGAGCACTTTTAAAATACCATTTTGCAAGGAAAAGTTGAAGGCAGTAGACCTCGAGGAAGAACAGCAAGCAGATGGTTAGATCAGGCGAAGAATATCACTGGCCTACCACTTCAGATCATGTTAAGGAAAGCTGAACACCGCTCTGGGTGGAGGCATCACGTCAAGGCTGCAACGAAGAAATGATAGAGTTATGAGGTCTCGCCGCTCAGCAATGAGCAAAACGACTAATGATGATGATGATGATGATGATGATGATGCTAGTAAATAACGTCAGAAGTGTTTAAGATACTTATAACTGAAACTACAAAATATAACTAAGTTTAAGGGTCATTACTTTTACAGTATTAATTTAAATTGACAGTCGATTGTCACCAATTTTATCTTCTTCGATGTTGCTTTATGCAACGTATTCACTAACTCTGACCGAAAAAATGAAACACACTTCAATTTGCGTATCAAAACACACACTCTCAAGAGTTGTATATGAACTGACTCGAGGACATTTCATCATTGAGGATCTGTGACATACTATGATTCTACAATCTACAAAAGAATATCAAGAACTCTTACGTGCATTAACATCAAAGAAGACAGAAATTTGGAGTGACTTTCATATAACGGATGAAATGACAATAGACAATTCGTGCCAAAATTGCTTCGAGCTCAGGCATACACTGACTCGTGAAGCGGTCCATGGTTTCCATCATAAGGTATGTTTTGTACTTAGTTTTCACGAACCTAACCATGATTTTGTGTGCCGATAATCTAAAAAGCTATGTGGTCGTTACAACGTCCCGGAGTGCCCTAAGAGGCTTTTCTCTCTGCCAAACTTTGTAGCGAATACGTTTATATTCTTGCACATTGTGTACTTTTCTATTTAATAATTTATGGAGTATGGAATCTCCCAAAAGCCTTATTTCGTCACAACATGTGACGGAGGACGTCAAACTCTTCCGAGCGGGTTTTCCGTGCGGTTAGGTGCGCGCAGTTGTGAGATTGCATCTGGGAGATTGTGGGTTCGAATCCCACTATTGGCATCCCTGAAGTTGGTTTTCCGTGGTTTCTAGATTTCACACCAAACAAATGCTTGAGCTGTACGTTAATTAAGGTCACGGCCGCTTCCTTCCAACTTCTAGCCCTTTCCTGCCATAAGACCTATCTGTGTCAGTGCGACGTCAGTTGTAAACATCAAACTCTTCTCCAATATAACTTAGTTGTATTCATTAAATGGCAAATTTCAGATGTGGGTTATTTTTAAATTTTTCAATGACGAAACATTCATAGAATATCCATCTAATCTTAAATTATTTACGTAAACCTCTTGTAGGGCATAATTACGCAAAAACTCAGGTCATCGTGGTTCGGATTCGACGTTAACCTGTAGGTCCCGTGCCTGTGATCACGATGTCGTCAGCTATGTAAAACTTTAAGGTCCTTTCCTTTCGTAGGATTACTTAATAGCGGAGTGATATATATGAGCCTTGTTATGCAAAAGCTTGGCGTTGATGTTAAACAGCTGAAACTTGAGTAGGTCTGTGCTCGTAATCCCCGTAATGTAATATCCACTCCTCGACTGGTATTGTAGAGAACGAGCTTCAGATAGACTGTATTGCATTCTTGTCAGTTCGGTGGGTTGCAGACAAGGCGCGGATACTGTTGAAACTTGAACAGCTGGAAGTTACGTAGGTCTTATAAATCGCCCAGAAGAGAAACCGGAAATAAGCTCACGGTTGAAAATGTAACATGTGTGCAGTACTATGACAGCATTGACTCTAAAGCGAATTTTCTATAGAAAGTCACTTGTATAGGCCTATATCACCCGGAACATATATAACGAAAGGGGCTTTTCTATAAATACCAAAATTCATTATTACAGCACTGTCACCAAGCTGGTATCTCTGTGTCAGAATGCCTTATCTTCTCTCAGAAATGTGCGATCGTGGAATTATAGAAAAATGAAAGACTCTCCACAACATACTTGACCCAAACTACAAAAACGGGATCTACATAAGAAAATCCAGACAAGAAATCTACTCTAAGATAGAGAAGATCACGGAAACAGTGTGCAAACGTAGGGCTCGCTTCTGCGGTCACTTGCGATGGATGGACAACTCTCGATGGACAAAACGCTTTTTTTACAATTTCGACTCAAAAACAAAACCAAACAATTCCCTGGTACGTTAACGTCAAGGAAGTCCGACCAGATGACGCGCACAAACGAGACCTTATCAGGACAAGCATTGTGACTTTTGAGACTTTCCGGGGTGTGAATTGGACAACTGGTGCAAAGTGGTCGGATCAACGCCGTGCTCGACACAGCGAGCTAATAAAACCTACTGGATCAGTCGAAAATTGAATAAATGTAAGAATTTATAATGAAACTTATCTTGGCCCCTAGTTGGCCGATTATCAAATAATAAATATGTAAATAGATAAATAAATGCATTTAAATATGCATTAATTACAAAACTTCCCTCAGTTGAATGTTGCCGCAATGGACAAAGCATAACGAAACAAATGAAATTATCATTTTGGTTTATAATAATATTGTTGATTACATTATTCTCCTAATATCTTTTAACTATAACAGTTATAACACGTAGACATTATTTCTCAGTAATGAAATGGAACCTCATAAAGCTAACACAGACATAGTTTGTAGTTCGGGAACCTAAACTGCTTCCAGCCGGGCGAGTTGGCCTTGTGGTTAGGGGCGCGTAGCTGTGAGGCTTGCATCCGGGAGATAGTGGGTTCGAATCCCACTGTCGGCAGCACTGAAGATGGTTTTCCATGGTTTCCCATTTTCACACCAGGTAAATGCTGGGGCTGTACCTTAATGAAGGCCACGGCCACTTCCTTCCCACTCTTAATCCTTTCTTTTCCTGTACCATCGTCACCATAAGACCTACCTGTGCCGGTGCGACGTAAAGCAAATTTAAGAAAACTGCTTCCAAAACTTCACAATTAATCGAGAGAGAGGGAGAGAGAAGTAGAGAAAAGGGAAATTAATATCTTCGGTAAATCAAGTGAACTCGATATAGATCCTAGTAGACCATTGGACAGTGGTAAGAATGAATCTTTTAAAAGCTTTCTCAATAGAATAAGAAACCATTCCGATGACATTTTGAATTACAATATTCACTGAGATTGAATATTACCTTTGTGTAAGAGAATATAGGAACAAATGCTACAGAGACATCCAATAGCCATTCACATTCTTCGTTGCCCACCAAAAGCATCGGCACAGTTGATCACTCATTGGCTGTCTGCTCTCAAGATAGCGGATTTGAAATTGGTTAAGGTTGGTAACATTTGAAGGTGTCATTGACTTCGGACACAATCATATTTTGTGTCCTCTGTGTTCGTCAGCGTACTCGATAATCCCCAGGACCGTTATGAACAGTACGTGAGGCGTGAGGGTGTATATTTTGAACACACTTGTTGTACCGACACTCTTAGATACGTGTCACCGTCATCACCTTCCGTATTTTGATGTTCAGAGCATGTTAGTAACTTCAGTACTGCTTTTTTAACCTCACACTGCAGTTAATGGGACGGAAAACTAATAACATTACTGTATAATTACGAACCTCCAGACAACGTTGTGGGGTTACGATAAAACATAAATAGTACACTGTAAAAGAAATTGGCTGAGATGCTGTACAGCATTCACACCCTCTAGGGGCACTATGACTTTGACGTCAATGTTGGGGGGGGGGAGGTTGTGTGTTTGTTGATCCAGAGGGCTGTGCCAACTTAGGTTTACCCATGCTGGATTGGCCTAGGAGTACAGCCAGACTAGCAAGGAGACGCCCCAAGTTGCCTGAGAGGTGTCTGTGCTCTTTTTCCTTCATTTCTATTTCTACCTTTCTATCCTAAACTTCTTATATTTTTTCTTCCTGTCTAGCCAACCTCTCTGCCTTGGGTAGTATAAATGTGTATGGAGGTTTCATTCTCCCCGGCCCCAGGTACTCTTAACTTGGGAGCGTGGATTGGAGACCACAGGGCCCTTAGCTCCGATTAATATCTGAATATACTGAAATACGCCAGTGTCGTATCGGTAGGTATTCCGGCGCTTGGGACGTATTTACGGCCCTTCGACGTCTCCGGAAATCTTAAGCATTAGTTAGAGGGACATAAAGTCAACAAAACCATTATTCAAGAATTAAGTTCCCAATAAATATCTATACGTTAATTTCGCCGATTGCCACACTTTCGGTGAAGCGCTGGTAATTTCACGATTGAAGGAACTCGAATGGTTGCAATTATTATTATTATTATTATTATTATTATTATTATTATTATTATTATTATTATTATTATTATTATTATTATTATTATTATTATTATTTCTTAGTTATGCTAAATGTAAACAGCACATTTGAACTTGTTAGCTTGTTCTGACGGCTTCTTCATCTATTTTTTTTACTTCTCCCAAAATCTCTTCACTGTGATGTTTTTCCCGTTGTCCTGTTCACTGTTTTCCAGTGGCCTTTTTAGCATTTTCCATGAATCTGTGATTTGTAATTAGAATTACAATGACTTTACGACTATTTATGGCATCGTCTATAGCATTTATTCCCTGTAAATCCTGTTTAATAATAATAATAATAATAATATTAATAATAAGAATAATAATAATAACAACACAAAAAATAAACTCACAACGTAGCGCAATGGAGTGCTATCTCCCTACAGGGCATGAAGGCCCGTGGGGGAGTGGAAGATGTAGGGGTTCACTATCCGTAGTCTTCGGCAATGATCGAGATAGAGCACCAGGCAGCCTTTGCCCCCAGAAATTAACCTGGTACTCATTTTTCGTATGGGCTGAGTGAACCTCAGGGCCATGTAGTGTTCCTGAAGTGGAAATCTCGTTTCTTAAATTTTTCAACTTCCTGGCGGGAAGTCGAACCCATGTCCTTCCGCGTGAACAAAGCGCGCCTTTACCGCCTCGGCCAGGCAGCCCGTTGCAAGGTAACATATGAGTATAAAATAGTATTTGTTGACTAAATCAACTCAGTCACTTCATGTAATCATTCTCCCATGTTTTTGTTTGCTGTTGAAGCCTTATCTCAGTCTGAAGAAATTCCGGGCCGATGACCTCGATGTTAGGCCCCTTTGAACAACAAGCAACAGGCAAGCGAAGAAATTCCTCCGTCATAATATTCGAGAAATGAGGTGCTTTATTTTTATATTTCTGGCAACGTGCAACTACGTTTCCTGTCACATCGTCGTTAACTTGTCGCCGAACGCTGCACTTTTTTCTGTTTATATTTTCATAAGGATCATAACATTCACTCGCCGATAAAAGGAAAGAATCCAGTAATACCCTTAGAGAATAAGGCAAGGGAGAAGTTAGTCGACTCTTCCCCCGTGCACACTTCACCCCTATATTCTGCGACAATCTTCAATTAGTGCTTAACAAAACCAGGATATGCAATGCAAGATGCAATGAAGGAGAAGACATTCTGTATGTTCACAGCCATATACTTCAGTTGAACTTAGGAGGATAACAATGATGGTGGTAATTATTGTTTCATGGGTAAGTTCAACTAGGCAATTATCTCCTCTTATCACTAATCAGTTGAAAAATTGATGAAACATTGATTGAAAGAATAAGGGTATTGATATAACAAGGGTCGACTTAGGTTCTGTTGTGCAAAGGAACCAAATGTTCTCTAAGGTTCACTTCAGGTAACAAGTCGTTGAAGCAGGTTGTAGACGTTTTACGCCAGATTTAAATACTTCTAATATGTAAGATTACTTGTACAGGCAGCTCCAATCAGTATAGCAAACACTAGTACATCTTAACTTCCCATCTCAATCAATATTATACTAATATCTACCAGGCACCTTGCAAACATTCCTTTTTAGTTTAAGGTGAGGTGGGTGACATTTTGGGGAAACATGCCTAATGCCACCTTACATTGGAAACAACATATGGCGTCCTCCATATTTTTTCTAGGATAGCGCTAAGAGACATGCAGTTTAATATCTTACTCGCTACCTGTACAGTAATTTACGGAGAAATCCGTATACAAGGTAGAATACCGTAGCCAAGCATGGGTACATTTGCTAGTCCCCAATAAGTTAAAAAAAAATAGTTTTCACTTATACTTAACGAATATCATTTTTGCTATCCCATATGATAGCGGTACAGCATTCCCTTTCATTCTGCTTAGATGGCAAATTGGTCCAGTCCAGTGATGTGATGTATGATGGCTAGAGTGCTTTTATATTTTACAAGAGTTTTTGACGTCTCACCGACTCAATTAAATCTTCTGGTGGTGTTAAGATAGAAAAGGCCTAGAACTGGGAAGGAAGCTTTTTTTTTTTTTTTTTTTTTGCTAGTTGCTTTACGTCGCACCGACACAGATAGGTCTTATGGCGACGATGGGACAGGGAAGGGCTAGGAGTGGGAAGGAAGCCGCCGTGGCCTTAATTAAGGTACAGCCCCAGCATTTGCCTGGTGTGAAAATGGGAAACCACGGAAAACCATCTTCAGGGGTGCCGACAGTGGGGTTCGAACCTACTATCTCCCGAATACTGGATACTGGCCGCACTTAAGCGACTGCAGCTATCGAGCTCGGGAAGGAAGCGGCCGTGACGTTAACTTAGGCAAAGCCCCAACAGCTGGCTGGTGTAAAAATGGGAAACCATGGAAAACCATCTTCAGGGATGCTGACGGTGAGATTTTGAACTCACTATCTCCCGAATGAAAATTCATAGATACTTGAACCAAATTGTATAGGCAAAACTCACCCCGTGGTTAGAAATCAGAAAAGTAGAAAATTATGAAAAATTGTTAAAACACGTCGTAAAAGGTATACATCCAAATAAATGTATAGTTTTACTCCTGTAACCTCAGCCTTCTATCACAACAATGACTTGTTCAAATATAATCATAAGTATATTGAAATTTTACGTTTTAATTTTGAACCTAGGTAAAATGGAAACATCGTTGGTAATGAATTCGTACTAAATTTATTGAAGAACATACCTAAAATTCGAGTTAATGTGGACTGAAAGCTTGGAAGAATTCATGAGAATTACAAATGAGGACAACCTATTAAACGAGATGTGAACGCAGTAGCTTGTTACTTGATTGTTTTTCCTTTCCGTTAAAAATATACCAGGTATCACTGATCAAATAGACCTTTTATCATTAACATTTACTACAAATGCGCCAGATTCTTCTGAGGGATTGAAAGGTTAAAAAGTATCCACTCTAGTTCTGTAATCAATATCGCACTGATTAAAATCGAACTTTATACGGGCTACTTTCGGGACATGAAAAGAATGAACTCATTCTCCAAAGTCAGAGATGCAGAAACTGTGCCTCTGGGAGCAAGAGCTCGTGTTGAGTCTCTTGTCTGCCGCTCCAAGGCCACGTCCCCACCGCCCATCTTCCTAATCAAACTTACGAAACCACAAGACAGAAAATAATTATTTTTGATACAAATTGAAGTTCTCTGAATGTGATGAAACTCACTCACACCAGCTTATCGAAAAGAAAGAATGAGTAAAGATGTTACCATTTAAATTAGAATTTTTCAACGTCTATTTTCACTTATTAGGGTATAATAATGTTAATAATAATAATAATAATACCGAGCAAATGGCCGCGTGGCTTGGGTCACCTAGCTATGAGCTTGAAGAAGGTTTTCCGTGGTTTCCCATTTTCACACCAGGCAGATTTTGGGGCTGTACCTTAACTAAGGCCACGGTCGCTTCCTTCCCACTCCTATTCATTTCCTTTCCCGTCGTCACCATAAGACCTATCTGTGTCGGTGTGACATAAAGCAAATTCTGTAACAATGAAATGAAAATCCACAGCCTGTTTTCCAGTCATTTGACCGGATCAGGAATGGAATTAATGAAGCCCCAGCTAGCGGCGAGTGTAGGAATTGTGCCGGCTGCCGAAGCCTGTCGCACTCCTCTGGGGCAATGATTGATGTCTGACAGATGAAATGAAATGATAGTGGAGAATGTTGCTGGAATGAAATACAACAGGGAAAACCGGAGTACCCAGAGAAAAACCTGTCCCGCCTCCGCTTTGTCCAACACAAATCTCACTTGAAGTGACCGGGATTTGAACCACGGAACCCAGCGGTGAGAGACCGGCGCGCTGCCGCCTGAGCCACGGAGGCTCTCTTTATAATAATAATAATAATAATAATAATAATAATAATAATAATAATAATAATAATAATAATAATAATATGTGGCTATTACTAGCCTTTGCTAGCCTTGATGAAGGTAGGCAGCATCTGCCCTGTATGGTAAATTGCGTGTTAATGTGGGAGAGGATTCTGCTCTATGTCGTAGGTATAGAAATGTTGACGACGTAACAACCAAGTGAATTAAATTAACCGCTTAAGATTAAAATCTGTCGACCGAGTGAGTTGGCCGTGCGGTTAGGGCCACGCAGCTGTGAGCTTGCATTCGGGAGAATGTGGGCTCGAACCCCACTGTAGGCAGCCCTGAAGATGGTTTTCCGTCGTTTCTCATCTTCAGACCATGCAAATGCTGGGGCAGTACCTCTATTACCATCACTGCAGCTTCCTTCCCACTCCTAGTCCTTTCCTGTTCCATCGTCGCCATAAAACCTATCTGTGTTGGTGCGACGTAAAGCAACTTGTAACAACAAAACTCTCGATGCGGCTGTGAATTGAGCCCAGTGCCCCGAGGACTCATTCGGTGAACGATCCGGATTATTATGGTATGAACATGTCATTGCTATTTGTATAGTTATTTTTGTTTTGAATTCTTCAGCAGTAAATACATATTATTTTGCTTGAAGAGGTCTTCACCACTGCACATCCTGCAGAGAATGGTATATTTCCAACTTCTCTCCTTTTTTTAAGTAGAACGTTGACGCTTATATATAATTGAGCATTATTGTCGAATAAATACACATGAACGTACAAATATAGCTTTCACGTCGCAAATAGGGTAACTTCGTGCCATGCTGCGTACCTCGCAGAAACTCAGAGCATAAATTAAGAACTGCCCTTCGCACGTATTACATGAAACAACGACAACAAAAACGTCTAGTATGCACTTATCTATATATTTAAAAATATTATGAAAACTGAAGTCAGTCAGTCCGGTCATTCTATCCGGTCGATTTCCTTCATTTTTTTTTTAACTGAAAGGTATTCATGCACAGATTTGTCATCAGGTACTATAAATCACTTAACTTCCGCCTTCCTCAAATTGTTTGATTTTTTCAGTTCATTTGTTTCTGTGAAGCAATCATATCTTTGGTTCTAATTGAGGTACGGAGTTCGTTTTGGCCTAAGAACACTCAGTGGATCAAGCTCTTTCATTTTAGCTCTTAAATATTCACAATGGTTGATTCTGAGGGAAGTTATGAGTGCACATTCAATTTGACGTCTCCTTTCTTCAACATTTTTTCTCATTGAAGCAATCACATCCTTCGTTCTAATTGAGATATCCAGTTCGTTTTGGTCTAAAAACACTTAATGGATCAAGCGCTTTCTTCTGAGGTAATAACTACTTAAATTGGTAGATTCTGAGAAAAGTTATGAGTACATTTGTCTCCATGACAGATCTTTGAAGCACTTCTTAACAGTTCGGTGCATAGTGTTGTTCCAAGGAACGTTTAATTCAATTTCTTTGTGTGATGTATTTTCAAGTGTTTTTTGACATAATATTACATTCTATTACCACAGCAGATCATGTGCTTTATTTCATTAACTCGAAACTTTGCAAATACATCCGTTAGGATAGTAACGAACAACACCATACTTTGTACATTGCGGGTGGAGCCAGCGGGAAACTGCTAGTGTACTCTTAAAAGAAACAGACATACGGAACAAGTTGGCTACTCAGCTTTAAAGCCGTAGCCTTGAATTCAGGGGCTGGTACATTCGAAACTAACCGTCAGCACACTCCAAGGTAAATTTTCGTCTTCTTACACTAGACAATTTTCAGGGCTGTACCTGGATGAGGTCCATCGCCGTGGCTTCCCGATTACCGTATATGTGCTTTCCTTTCCTTGCGTGGCCGGGAACCTATGTATGCTATGACAACGTTAAATAGCTTCCAGAATCACACACACACACACTGAACAAAAGAGCTCCATAAACAACGCTCAGCACCAATGCATATTTCTTAACATTATATTGAAATTCATCTGTACTTTTAATAAAATATTAAATCATGAAGACATATTTATCATCTTGGTAATATCCGGCTCCATGGCTAAAAGGTTAGTGTTCTGGCGTTTGGTCCAGAGTGTCCCGGGCTGGATTCCCAGCCTGTTCGAGGATTTTAACCTTAATTGGTTAATTCGCCTGGCTTGTGCAGTCCTTGTAAAGAAGACCCCGTCCATCGAACCCGGGCACTCTGAACTGAAGGCCATTATAATGACCATTCAGCCAGTTATTCGGACATTTTTTATTTCCTCACCTTGAAGAAAGTTCTAGATCACTGGCCTAGATGTTTCTATTGGCTCTAGGTCTACTCGACCATCCTGTCTTCATATTTTATTCGTCATAGAGATCTCCCCGTTTCATTTTAGGGGCTTGGCATGTTCCTGGCCATCAGCCCAGTGCAGTTATGTTTTTAGAAACAGTCTATAATTAGTCTCCCTTGTTGAGGTTCATTGGTAGTGCATGTAGCTTTAACTATTTATATAGGCGTTGGGATAGGATATGATGAAAAAGCTTGAATTCTTCTACTGAATTTAGAAAATCCGACGACTAGAATACATAAACGATACAAATTGTCAGCTCCAGGATTCGAAACCCGGTCCTTCAAACGATCTACATTTCCAGTTATATGATGAAGCGTGATGTAGCGATCACGCGATTGAGAGAGAGAAATAATATATAATCAAGTTGTTGGCTTTACATCTCAATAACTTTTTTTACGGTTTTCGGAGACGCTGAGGTGCCGGAATTTAGTCTCGCACGAGTACTTTTACGCGCCACTAAATCTACCTACAGCAGATTGATTTATTTGAACATCTTCAAGTACCACCGGACTGAGCCAGGATCGAACCTACCAAGTTGGGCTCAGAAGACGAGCGCTTCAACCGTCTGAGCCACTCATCCCGGAGGGGCAGAGAGAGAGAGAGAGAGAGAGAGAGAGAGAGAGAGCGAGGGTGAGGGAGCAGAGATAGAGAGGAGTTGAACTTGTTAATTAACATGTTAATAAGACGGATTCTTTCCCATTTGGGTGGCGTGTTTATTTGAGCGTAGATACAGATCAAATCTCCCCATTGTAAAACAAAGTCATTTCAGTACCGGCTACGAACACAACCATAGAATATTTAGCACTATGTTTAGCCGCCATTCCCCCCAGGAATTAACCTGATTCAATCAATCAATCAATCAATCAATCAATCAATCAATCAATCAATCAGTCAGTCAGTCAGTCAGTCAATCAATCAATCAATCAATCAATAAAATAAACAAATAAATAAATCACCACTGATCTCCATTTAAGGCAGTTGCCCAGATGGCAGATTCCAAATCTGTTGTTTTCTTAGTCTTTCCTTAAATAATTGCAAAGATATTGGAAATATATTGAACATCCCCCTTGGTATATTATCCCAATCCCTAACTCTCCTTCCTATAAACGAATCTTTGTTCCAGTTTGTCCTCTTGAATTCCAAATTTATCTTCATATTGTGATCTTTCCTACTTTTAAAAAGACCACTCAGACTTATTCGTCTGCTTAATGTAATTCGACGCAATCTCTCCACTGACAGCTCGGAACATACCAGGTAGTCGAGCTGTTCGTCTCCTTTCTCGCAAGTCCTCCCAGACAAAACTTTGCAAGATTTTCGTAGCGATACTCTTTTGTCGGAAATCTCCCAGAACAAATCGAGCTGATTTCTTTGGGACTTTTCCAGTTCTCGAATGAAGTAATCCTGGTGAGGGTCCCATACACTGGTATCATACTCTAGTTGGGGTCTTACCAGAGACTTACATGCCTTCTCCTTTTAATGACCGTGAACTGCCGAGACTATACCTTATTTAAGACTACGGTCACTACCTTACTCCACTCCCCTACTGCCGCTAAACTTTGGCAGTAGGCTGTCACTATTGTAGCTGCCGCAGTTTTGAGAGTTTCGTAGACTTACTTATTAGAAATAAAAGAAAAATATTTTTTTTGCTAGTTGTTTTACGTCGCACCGATACAGATAGGTCTTATGGTGACGATGGGACAGGAAAGGGCTAGGAGTGGGAAGGAAGCGGCCGTGGCGTTTATTAAGGTACAGCCCTAGCATTTGCCTGGTGTGAAAATGGGAAACAACGGAAAACCATTTTCAGGGCTGCCGACAGTGGGGTTCGAACCTACTATCTCCCGAATACTGGATACTGGCCGCACTTAAGCGACTGTAGCTATCGAGCTCGGTAAGAACCAAAAATATTATGCGGATAATAAATTTAATATATTTTATTCAATAGAACGTGGTACACATGAAGTCAACACAGTGCCATCTTATAACAGAGCATGCGTGTGACTTCACATATTTAGCACAAATTTTGCTTTACATTGAAGCACTATTTCATGAAAACTACATTTAATATTTTCAGTGTTACTTTTGGAACACAGCCTCCTCTTTTACCTGTCAGTTGAGATATTATATATAATCGTAGGTTACATACTCTCGGCGATATACGCGTTCTATCTGAACACGAAAAGTGTCTTAAAATTTGTATTTCATTGTACCCGTTGACGAGGAACGTAAGTCTACGTTAAAACCTGCTTGTGTTATTCCAGATCACGAGGTCATCTTACTGTGGGTGGGGGCGGTAGAATAACATCCACGGTATTCCCTGTCTGTCGTAAGAAGTGACTAAAAGGGACTCCAGGTACTCTTAAATGGGCAGCGTGGGTTGGCGACCACGCGGCTCTTAGCTGAGGCGTGGCATTGCTTCCACTTATCCGTGCAAAGCTCCTCACTTTCATTTATCCCACCCGACCTCCCTTGGTCAAGTTGCGAGGGTTAGGGTGTCTTTCACCTTCACGTCCTTTGTGGCCCTTGTCTTTCTTTGGCCGATAGCTTCATTTTTCGAAGTATCGGATCCCTTCCACATTTTCTCTCTGTTATAGAGCATGGTTGCTTAGTTGTACTTCCTCTTAAAACATTAATCACCACCACCACCATCACCACCACTAGGTCAGTGTGGTTGCTTCATCACCCGTATGTTTTGCTTTCTCTCTGTTTCATTTTAGGGGCTTGGCATGTTCTTGGCCATCGGCCTAGAGCAGTTATGTTTTGTTGAGGTTCATGAGCGCATGCGTTTCTCCCAGGTACACGTCATCACAAACAATGGAATCTATAATGTCTTTGTGAGTTTCCAGAGGGTTGCTATCTACATGATAACTAAATGGCACACCCCGAATTCGCACGGATGGCCTTTCATGTTAAATATATCCGTATGCATGGTGGCCGGAAACAGAGTGAACCGAGTATATGATTGTTATTGTGTTGCTCATACTGATATGTAATTTGAAAAGATCCCGTCGATATCTTGCGCCGTTGTCATTTCACCAGCTGCTGAATTTAGCCAATCAGATCACTTCGCGGGCGAATTCAAATGGTCTTTACCAGGCATTGGCATTAACATTATTAGAGTTCGAGCCCCGCTGCCGGCAGCCCTGAAGATGGTTTTCCTTGGTTTCCCATTTTCACACCAGGCAAATGCTGGGGCTGTACCTTAATTAAGGCCACGGCCGCTTCCTTCCACTTCCTAGGCCTTTCCTATCCCATCGTCGCCAAAAGACCTATCTGTGTCGGAGCGACGTAAAACAAATAGCCAAAAAAAATTAGAACTTACGAAAGATTACATGTGAAAAACCAGTTTATATAAACATATTACAAACACCAAAGAACCCCTCTGTAGGGCAAGATTTTTGGCAGCTCCTTCTCTTCAACTCCATGCTTGTCTTTTTTCTTCTTCTTTATCTGTTTACCCTCCAGGATTCCACCTCTACCGCCTCAAGGACAGTGTCCTGGAGCTTCAGACTCTGGGTCGGTGGATACAACTGGGGAGGATGACCAGTACCTCTCCCAGGCGGCCTCACCTGCTATGCTAAACAGGGGCCTTGTGGGGGAATGGGAATATAGAAAGGGATAGGCAAGGAAGAGGGAAGGAAGTGGCCATGGCCTTACGTTAGGTGCCATCCCGGCATTGGGCTAGAGGAGAAGTGAGAAACCACGGAAAACCACTTCCAGGATGGCTGAGGTGGGAATCGAACCCACCTCTACTCAGTTGACCTCCCGAGGCTGAGTGGACCCCGTTCCAACCCTCGTACCACTTTTCAAATTTCATGGCAGAGCCGGGAATCGAACCCGGGCCTCCGGGGGTGGCAGCTAATCACACTAACCACTACACAACAGAGGTGGACGTGCTCGTCCTTCTCCACATCGCAATCCTCCTTATTCTCCCTCTCCTCCACCGCCTCGTACTTGTACTTATCATCGTCCTTATTTTCCTCGTCCTCCTCCTCAACCTATTTATCCTTTACGTCGTCATTTACCTCCACCTCATCCTCTGTTTCCTCCCCTCTTTGTGTTCGTCCTTCTCATTCTCCTCATCATCGTCGTCTTCCTCAGTCTCCTTTTTCTCAACCGTGTTCTGCTCATCCTGGTCTTCGTCCTCATCCTCTAAACTTCAACTGACCCTTCTTGGAATTAAAATATAAGATTGTTATTCTGTGTGCGGAATATAGAAATTTATGTAGCATGAATAGTGCTGTGGAAGGAAGGAAGGAAGGACGGGAGGGAGGGAGGGAAGGAGGCAATGTTTGGTAGATGAGCATATAGCATGGAATGAAGTGGTCAACTGGGAAAATTCCTTTCCTTAGGATTCGAAACTATTTCTCAACACAGTAGTCCTCACGGAGCTGGCTGTCCATCAGTTTAGTCACCTAGAGCTAGAGCATGCAGCCTCAACGCTCAACACTGCTTCCGCTACAGGGCGAGGTCAGCACATTCTGTGCTACCGAGCGGACGTCGAGGCACATTTGATTATTAGTGTGTGGCAGCAGCAGACATGTGTAACCAGAGTGCGTTGTCGATTTGTGTATTATACTGTAATATGAAAGAACGCGGTAGAATTCTAAAATACGTGTATATTACATCACTATATTCAATGTTAAGCGCAAGAGGTAGTTGGCTAGTATAATTGTAAAAATAAAAGTTAGGTTGTTATAAAGTTTAATAACAGATAAGGATGTTGAATAATTGTTACTGATGAAAATGTTTATTAATTAATTTATTTATTTATTTATTTATTTATTTATTTATTTATTTATTTATTTATTTATTTATTTATTTATTTATTTATTTATTTATTTATTTATTTATTTATTTATTTATTTATTTGATCCGGCACAATATAAGTGGGAGCAAGGTCAGACTCACCCAGGGGCCTCGCAGTAGGTAGCCAACTGGCCTAATGAGTGATAAATAGCCCTGCGCCTTCGCCTGTTTATTGCTGTCGTTTAGTACCCTCATCACTACCCAGTCTTCTCCCGACGTTATAGAAACTTCGTTGGAGTATTTATTTCTCAACTTTGCTCTCTGCGTGCGATCTGTCAAAAATTCTCGTATCCACAAAACAACCCTTTTATTAATGTTTCTGTCTACCAGTTTTCGGATCAGAATCTCCCGTGGTACTATATCAAATGCTTTAGCAAAATCAATTACAATAGCATCAACTTCCACACCATTGTCTAATGACTCGCTAATATCTTGAAAGAGCGACAACATCTGACTCTCGCAGGAGAACACTTGTCTAAAACCATGTTGCCGGCCATTAATCCACAAATATTTTCTCCTTTTATGAAAACCCCATGTGGGTGGGGATAGTAGAATAGCACCCACAGTATCCCCTGCCTGTCGTAAGAGACGACTGAAAGGTGCCCCATGGGATCTCAAACTTGGGAGCATGGGTTGGTGACCATGTGACCCTTAGCTGAGTCCTGGCATTGTTTCCACTTGTGTCAGGCTTCTCACTTTTTCCATTCTATCCGACCTCCTTTGGTCAACTCTTGTTCTTTTCTGACCCCAACGGTATTGGATTTGCGAATTCTAGGGATTATTTCACTTTTTCCCTTCGTGGCCCTTGTCTTTCTTTGGCCGATATCTTCATTTTTCGAGGTGTCGTATCCCTTCCATATTTTATCTCTGTTTAGTGTTTTTTGGAGGATGGTTTCCTAGTTGTACGGCCTCTTAAATCATCCATTACAACCACCACTCCTTTTATGAAAAGTGCTGTTCAGAGGGTCAGTCGTGCTGCAATAGCTTTTTCTGGCCCAGTGAGGAAAGCAATAGCAAACTACTTCACTTTCATCTTGCCTAGTACGCCTCATTTTGACGCTACTATTGGGTTTTGCAATTTCCTTATAACCCACTGATCTCTATACATGGATCGCTGATGGCAGCTCTCCGCTGCAGGAGAAAGTACGCCAAGTTGAGCGCGCGGTCTGCCATGTTGGTGTATCCATCCTAGAGCTCTCCTTATGGGGAAGCAATGATAATATAATCAATTTTAAATCGCAGTTAATGGCGCATTGGAATACTTAAAAATGTAGGGATATGTTCACTCAAAGCATAAGGACATTGGGAACACCGACACGTCATTCCGAGGTCAGTAAATCTCCGGGATAGCAATAAAAATGAGTGTACAATAACGGCCGACAAATATTAACTTAGGTGCTGAATACATGCAGTTAGCGATCGGTAATACAATACGAGTGAAAAACAGTTTCTGGAAACATTGCTGTAAATTGTATACATGTATGCCACGAAATTAGGCATTCTTAAGGGGAGGTATGACTGAATTTTTCGTATTTTGAGCGCAAAACTCGGCTTTTCTTTTTATTCATATAAAAATAGCCCAATTCTTCCTCTTTCAGCAAATGTTTTTATTTTTAATTCCGGCTTGTTTAAAGCTTAAGAAGCCATTTAATATGAGCCCGTAGGACATTTAAAAGCCCAGAACTACACCCACTTCTCGTGTAACGGCATAACGATATAGTTTACTGTGTGTTTTTCGCTGGATATTCAAGTATTTCGCGGCGTATTTGCCATAGAAGTACACTTCAGCATGCTGACAGTTAATTGTTTACTACGTAATAAGTACAATTACGTTATGTTAGGAAATATTGTAATTTGAACTGACGGAGAGAATGTTGTACCTCTTCCAAATAGTACTCAATTTATATCTGCCACACTATTGTGTATTTGTATTATTTACATTTCGGAATTCGTATTTGTGTTAATCGTAGTAGTACAAGCCAGCCCCGTGGTGTAGGGGTAGCGTGCCTGCCTCTCACCCGAAGGCCCCGGGTTCGATTCCCGGCCAGGTCAGGGATTTTTACCTGGACCTGAGGGCTGGTTCGAGGTCCACTCAGCCTACGTGATTAGAATTGAGGAGCTATCTGACGGTGAGATAGCGGCCCCGGTCTAGAAAACCAAGAATAACGGCCGAGAGGATTCGTCGTGCTGACCCCACGACACCTCGTAATCTGCAGGCCTTCGGGCTGAGCAGCGGTCGCTTGGTAGGCCATGGCCCTTCAAGGGCTGTAGTGCCATGGGGTTTGGTTTGGTTTGTTTGTAGTAGTACAAGCATGGATCCCTTGTTTGTTTATATTTTACTAACGTGCAGAAGTAACATGTGGTTTCAATTCAGCGAGTGAAATATCTAAACAAGTGATTTTTCATTGATGTATTTCATCTTAATTCCTTTGTAAATGTGTGGCGTGTTGCAATAACACAGCACAGAACACCCGTGGAACTACAATCAGGGGGCCCGGCGTCACTGAACTAAGCATAAACAAAGCAAGCGCGCTCATCGTGGTGTACTGCACCGTGCGCTCGCTGCCATCTTACTACGCCAGTCATCTTCTATTCGGCTTACTGCTACCCAAGCGTCCAGCCATCCAGGTATAGAGATCAGTGTTATAACCACATATCCTTTGATGATGCTATTTGAGGATCCAGCCAGCCTCTTGGCTGGTGGTCTGACAGACAATAATATTAGGCTACTTAACTACAGTACAGTCAACTTGTCAGAAATTTAAACGGAGCATTGTCGCTTGGTGGTGGTGGCGATTATTGTTTTAAGAGAAATACAAGTGGGCAACCATACTCTATATAACACTAATCAGAGAGAAAAACTGGAAGGGGTCCGACACTTCGAAAAATGAAGGTATCGGCCAAAGGAAGGCAAGAGCCACGAAGGGCGTGAAAATGAAACACTTCCTAGACCTGCATACGTAATACCGTCGGTGTCGGAAAAGAACAAGAGTTGACCAAGAGAGGCCGGATAGTATAGATGAAAGTGAGGAGCCTGGCACAAGTAAGTGGGAGCAATTCCAGGACTCAGCTAAGTGCCCCGTGCTCGCCAACCCACGCTTCAAAGTTCAGAGCCCCTTGGGGCCAGCTTTGTCGGGATCAAGGCCGCACTAAAATACGCACAACGTGGTGTCTAAGTGATATAGACCTATATAGTTAGTATGGTTTTGAGTGGATATTTTATTCCTTAATTGTAAAAATATAGTCCGCCTATGTGGTGTAGTGGTTAGTGTGATTAGCTGCCACCCCCGGAGGCCCGGCTTCGATTCCCGGCTCTGCCACAAAATTAGAAAAGTGGTACGAGGGCTGGAACGGGGTCCACTCAGCCTCGGGAGGTCAACTGAGTAGAGCTGGGTTCGATTCCCACCTCAGCCATCCTGGAAGTGGTTTTCCGTGGTTTCCCACTTCTCCTCCAGGCCAATGCTGGGATGGTACCTAACTTAAGGCCACGACCGTTTCCTTCCCTCTTCCTTGTTTATCCCTTCCAATCTTCCCATCCCCCCGCAAGGACCCTGTTCAGCATAGTAGGTGAGGCCGCCTGGACGAGGTACTGGTCCTCCTCCCCAATTTTATCCCCGACCTTATGTCTGACGCTCCAGGACACTGTCCTTGAGGCGGTAGAGGTGGGATCCCTCGCTGAGTCCGAGGGAAAAAGCAACCCCGTAGGGTAAACAGATTAAGAAAGAAAGAATTGTAAAAATATACCCATCTTCAAGGCCATGAGATCCAAATAATTTTTTTCAGTAGATATGCCCGGTTGGAGCTCCAGCAGCACGAAATTCGCCTCACAACGCTCGGCCGTCTTAAATTTGAGACGCTCCCCATAAGCGCTTTGACGCCCGACGTCGTTGATTTTCGATTTTTTGGATTTCTGATAAATCGCTCTATTCTTTCAAATGCGTATTCGGCTATTTGTAAGTCATATTCTGCGACGATTTATTTTTAAAGACTTTTTTCTCGCTCTTCGCACCACAATTTTCTCACGTGTTCAAGATTTTATTATTTTTACCGTATACCTGTATAACTCAGGAGCTTGCCTGGCCGAGACGGTAAAGGCGTGCTTGGTTCTCTCGGAAGGACCTGGGTTCGAATCCTAGTTAGGATGTCGTAAAATTTAAGAAATGAAATTTCCACTTCCGGAGTTGCATATGGCTCGGAGGTTCACTCAGCCTACGCCAAAAAATGAGTAACAGGTTAATTCTTGGTGGCAAAGGCGGCCGAGCGTAGAGCTAACCACTCTACACCATCACGTGCCTAGGTTACGGATAGTAGAAGCCTTTACCTTCCACCCCTCCAAGGGCCTTCAGGGCTTGTACGGAAATGACATTGCTTTGGTTTATTTTTACTTGTATAACTCACTGAGACGAATCGAATGACACCTCACGAAGCGTGCTATCAAGTCGGAATCCAGAGCTACGCTAATTGTTAGGTGCGCTGCACGACGATTTTTACATAGTAGAGTCATTATGTTCGTGGACTGGCCATCTAGTTTCGCTGTGGTGACCTATAGCGGAGGGTTGGCACCACAGGATGTTCCGTGACAGTTCTTCACTAGCCCCAACAAGAGGTAGTTGCGTCAAACAGTATAAGCAGAACTACGGTGTCTGTTTTGAAGGGCAGTTCAATGCCAACGGCAGAATGTCGTAGTTTGAGCTACGGGTAAATTTCAAATAGGTCTACTGTGAAGACTTAGGCATATCCGCTAGTGAAACGTTCGAAATGAAAAATTCAAATTTTCCCGGATCACCACGACGGGGAAAAGACGCGAAAAGGCAGGCCAAAAGACTACGTGATCCTTGGACTGTTAGCACCACTCCACGAACATATTGACTGTAGTACGTACGCAGGTGTACATTGTGTTGCCTACACTGTAAGCGCCAGTCTTCGAACTTATTGGCTGTAGTACGTACACAGGTGTACATTGTGTTGCCTACACCGTAGACGCCAGTCCTCGAACTTATTGGCTGTAGTACGTACACAGGTGTACATTGTGTTGCCTACACTGTAAGCGCCAGTCCAAGAAGTTATTGAATGTAGTACACGAGTGTATGCCGTATTGCCTACTCTGTAGGCGCTAGTCCAAGAAGTTATTGACTGTAGTACACGAGTGTACACTGTATTGCCTACACAGTAAGCGCCAGTCCACGAACATATGGACTGTAGTACGTGCATAGGTGTACACTGTATTGCCTACACTGTAGGCCCTAGTCCACGAACATATTGACTGTAGTACGTACATAGGTGTACATTGTGTTGCTTACACTGTAAGCGCCAGTCCAAGAAGTTATTGACTGTAGTACACGAGTGTACACCGTATTGCCTACACTGTAGGCCCTAGTCCATGAACATATTGACTGTAGTACGTACATAGGTGTACATTGTGTTGCTTACACTGTAAGCGCCAGTCCAAGAAGTTATTGACTGTAGTACACGAGTGTACACCGTATTGCCTACACTGTAGGCACCAGTCCAAGAAGTTATTGACTGTAGTACACGAGTGTACGCCGTATTGCCTACACTGTAGGCGCCAGTCCAAGAAGTTGTTGACTGTAGTATACGAGTGTACGCCGTATTGCCTACACTGTAGGCGCTAGTCCATGAACATACTGACTGTAGTACGTACGTAGATGTACATTGTGTTGCCTACACTGTAAGCGCCAGTCCAAGAAGTTATTGACTTTATTACACGAGTGTACGCCGTATTGCCTACACTGTAGGCCCTAGTCCATGAACATATTGACTGTAGTACGTACATAGGTGTACATTGTGTTGCCTACACTGTAAGCGCCAGTCCAAGAAGTTGTTGACTCTATTACACGAGTGTACGCCGTATTGCCTACACTGTAGGCCCTAGTCCATGAACATATTGACTGTAGTACGTACATAGGTGTACATTGTGTTGCCTACACTGTAAGCGCCAGTCCAAGAAGTTATTGACTGTAGCACACGAGTGTACACCGTATTGCCTACACTGTAGGCACCAGTCCACGAATTTATTGACTGTAGTAGTAGTACCTCAAGATGGTGGTATTTTTCATCACCGGATAACGTCATACCGAAGCCAGGCTCGTATTGCTAGATACAATTCTCTTTCCACTTTAAAATGAGATACTGAACACCTTTGTCGCGCGTGTTTCTAGAAACTATTTCGGGTTTAAAACTATGTTGAAAAAAATATGTCTTATGGCTGGGGGCCATTCAAAAATTTGCGTTATGGAAGTTCACGTCAGAAAATAGGTGACGGAAGTGTAACCCTAGGCTGTGATGTAAGATATGGATGGATATCCAGACAATGTTATCTATCAACCGTGCAGGCTATGTCTTATGGCTGGAGTTCATCAGAAATTAACAACTGTTGATAGATGCCCATGACCGAGAGACATATTTCCGTATCATCATTTGATATTTGCAAATTGGAAAGTTTAATTTTTAACGCCCTTTGTCTCAGGTTCGGTGCCGAAATTCTAGACATATTCTACGCCGCAACACCCCTACATATTTAAAAGTTCTAGCTGCAGAATTTGACAATTTGATAATTTTAACATTGAGGTAGGAAGCGTTCCAGCCTACTAGGTGGTAATCTAGGTGGTAAACCGTTAGACCACAATGGCGACCAATCACACTCAGGAAATTGCTTGCTTGTGAAGCACGTAACTTTAAATGATTGCTTCATTCTTTGCATGACCGAGCAAACCATGTAGCACTCAGCTTGTATTCGGGAGATAGTGGATTCGGACCCCACTGTCGGCTTCCCTGAATATGGCTTTCCGTGGTGTGCCATTTCCAAACCAGGAAAATGCAGGGGATGTACCTTAATTAAAGCCACTCCCATTCTTACCATGAGACCTATCTGTGCCAGTACGACGTGAAGGAAATTGTAAGAAAGTAAACTCTTTGCATGGTATTTCATCTTTGTTTCCTGTACTCAAACTGGAACTTCAGAAAATTAATATTGAAGATGGTGCAGCAGTGAGAGGCACTTATGTAGATGAATCACTTTGAAGTCTATCTGGATCTAAGCCTAACACTCTGTCAACACTCGTAGCGCTGTGATTGATGATGTGCCAACATTAATTCAATGCACATGTTTACAAGTCTTAAACGACGTTAGTGAGTATTCTTGCGCAAGTTAAGTGCTACTTCAAATATACACCACATGGTTTAAGGAGACAAGGTAAGCGATCTAATTACATTAAGATTTCCACCACAAGAAAGAGTAATTGCCAACAAAGTAGTAACAGATCTTCCTCAGTTCTCTCTGCGCATTAGTACATTTATCTGCCAATATTAAGACACACAAACAGAATGATGTTTAATATCTGATAGAATTTATGGTTTCAAACGGAACAGAAGTTGTTTTCTGAGCCCAAGTTGGCGGATTCGATCCTGGCTCAGTCTGGTGATATTTAACGGTGCTCAAGTATATACCGGCACGTAAAACAACTCCTGCGGGACAACATTTCCGGAAATACGACGTCTCCAAGAGCAGTTTATGGGACTAAAACCAATTATTTTATTTCATTTTATTTTAATTTATTTCATTTATTTATTTATTTATTTATTTATTTATTTATTTATTTATTTATTTATTTATTTATTTATTTATTTATTTATTTATTTATTTATTTATTTATTTATTTATTTATTTATTTATTTCAACATTGCCTTTTAATGATGGTTTCTCCAATTATAAAAGGCAGTACATAAAACATTTTAAAATAACATAAAATGGCCTTTTGTTTTAAAGAAGGAAGACATACTTTCCAGTGTCAACTCAGTTAAATGATGTTCCTTAAAAAAATTTCAATCTGTCGTACTCACAGGTTAAATAGAAATATTATACTGCAATATACTTGTAAAAATATACATTATTAAACAAGTGTATAAATAGTGTGTATTTTTATCCCTTGTGAACATGTCATCTCATCAGATGTAGAGCCGGACGATATCTCAAACGGAGTTTGTTTATATGACTTAAGATTAAAAAGTATTCATTATTTGAATCAAAGTTCGACGATTGTAAAACTTTCGTCAGACTTGTATATAGATTAGGTTGTCGTGTGGCTATTGCTAGCCTGGTACAGCCCTTGCAATGCAGATCCTCCGACCAGGGTGGGTGGTATCTGCCGTGTAACTGCGTGTTATTGTTGTGGGGGATAGTGTTGTGTGTGGTGTAAGAATTTCAGGTATGTTGGAGACAGCACAAACACCTAGTCCCCGAGCCAAGGGAATTAACCACTTAAAATTAAAATCCCCGATCCGTCCGGGAATTGAGCCTGAGGCTGACAGTTCAGCCAAGGAACCGAATTTAATATAGATAAATTAGAGGAACCGCGATCTAAAAGATGATACCCTTAAGTGAATGTAGTTCTCAAGATCTCATTACTTCTTGCTATGTGATGGGAGATCTCGTAAACTAGGAAGAACCGAGCTCGATAGCTGCAGTAGCTTAAGTGCGGCCAGTATCCAGTATTCGGGAGATAGTAGGTTCGAACCCCACTATCGGCGGCCCTGAAAAAGGTTTTCCGTGGTTTCCCATTTTCACACCAGGCAAATCTGGGGCTGTACCTTAATTAAGGCCATGGCCGCTTCCTTCCCACTCCTAGCCCTTCCTTGTCCCATCGTCGCCATAAGACCTATCTGTGTCGGTGCGACGTAAAGCTACTAGCAAAAAAAAAAAAAAAAAAACTAGGAAGATATTCCCCAAAACCTTGATATTTTGTTCACCAAATGATAAGTGTCAGTTTCCAGTTGTGAATGCAGTAATCAACAGTGAAATACCGAACGTAACCTGCATGTATTCAGTAGACACTTAAGTGATTAAAGATATGAACTGAGAATTGCCGGTTGTCATGGAGATAATCAACTCTCGTCCTCTGTACCCTCTCTGGATCGTGGGACAAGTACACGACTAACATATTACAATTAGGGCATACATACTTCTGATGAGGCACCTCTTACCGGAAAGTCCCGAATTCGATTTCCATCTCGTCAAAGAAAGTTAACCCTAGTCTGAACGCAGCAGCCCGTTTCAGTATATCCAAAGTCCTTCGTGGGTTTTCTGGCCCGCAGTTTAGTTTTAATGTTATTAGTGTCGTAAGATGATGGTTAACAAAAAAGGGTAAAGCGGAGTTATTATCAGCGTCTGTCAGTTAATTACAGACTTTTATGGAGCCCCGTCATGTTCCCCAGTCCGTGAGCCTTTGTAAACGTGGACAGGTTCCGTTCACAAGATGCATCCTACTCTGTCCACTGTCCGTAGTTCACACACTACATTAATCTTTACTTGTAGATGTTCGTCTTGTAGCATTTCCCAGGGGTCCCTTTTGCACCTTGCGACTCCCTCATATATCAGCCCCGTCTTCTGCCTGAGTGCCGAGAAAGTTTCCTTTCCTTTTTCCATTCGGTCTTCCACTCTCTCTCTCTCACTCTCCTCACTTCCTAGGTCTTTTGTCTCGCAAAACACGGAGTATATGGCATGGCTAGTAAAATATTAATTATTTACACAATGCGTTTTCCCACTCACGGGGTATTCTCTGCACCAAATTAGAGGATTTAAAATCGACAGTCGTCAATGTCTCTGCTTTCCTTGGGACTATTTAATAATTATATTGAAAATGTAATATTTATATTGAACACGTCAATCTTATATTCGATAAGGTCAGTAACACCAAGAGTATCAGAAAATACATCAGGAAAAGACTGACACAACTTGCGAATACTTTCAGCCTGCTTCTCAGTTAAATGTCTAAGACCTAACAACATCTCACCCTGGGTAGGCGAAACAGATGAACATGACGCAGAATTACATTTTAACAGGGGAATGTTACGGTTACTAGCAAATTTGAAGGTGCACGACTTGCTGTAAATGTCGAGCACAAGACCAGTATAAGACATGAAATCGGCCCCAAATATTATAGGGCAAGACAAGTGTTTAGCAACAAATCACTTTTCAGGTAAACTTCAAAATACGAATTTTAGCTAAATTGGAACCTAAAATTTCTAATGGAGATGAATTAGCCGAAACATATTTAACAGAAGATGAACAGTAGTAAGGAAACTTACAAACAGATTTTCGTGTAGAGTACCATTCTTCAGAAATAATGGAACACACACTCCCTGAGTCTAATAGAGTGGTGACGGGTTCATTATTTACTTCAACTCTAAGGAATGGCACGAATGTAGGGGTCTCTGCCGCAATTCTGAGGCATTCTCTCGGGTTTTCAAACGATGCACTAGAAGTGACTTTACCCTTACCATAACTTTTACTGGGTTCAACAGGGGATGAGCCTCGGGAAGGTAAACATACTGACTCAGCCGATGACATTAGTCATTTCCTATTCTCAGGGTTAGCGGGAGTAGCACCAGAGGTTGAGCAGGAGGGGGTGCTATTGAAGTTAGTGCAATTTTTGGCGATGTGAGCAAATGAGCCGCATTTAAAGCAACCTTGAGATGAACCTGCTCCGTTCTTCGTCCCACTCGATTTTATCAATGGGCATTTATTTCGAATATGTTCCTTTGAACCACAAGCATAACATTTGTGGGTGATGAAAGTTCGGCCAGGTGCAGGCCGAGAGCTGTTAGAAGACGGCGGGGGCTCCTTAGCCACTCGTAAGGTGTCGGCGTATCGCACTCCTCCGGCTGATACAGCCATAGCCCCTAAGTCTGAAAAGGTTTGAGGACGAGACGCGAAACATAGAAAAGACCTGTAAGCGGAGGGATACCTTTGACAATAGTTTGTACTATTTGGTCTTCATAGAAATGAATGGCGAACATCCTGGTGTAAAATTTAATGTCTTGGATAACGTCTGCAAGATGTTCATCCAATCGCTGTACTCTAAAGTAGAATTTTTGGATTCAGGGTGTCATTGCTCTAGCCGGAATAATGTTTGCCAAGAGGTGGGCGTGGAAGTCTTCTATACATGAGCGATCAGCTATGGCTTTAAGTATTTTGTCCGAGAGGACGCCTACGGAATATGGATACATAATTTGAAGTATTTGAGAATGAGAGAGGGAAAACACTAGTGCGTGATCTTGAAATTCTACCAAGAACCTTAAGAAAGAAATGACTTCATTAGTTGAGTTGACTGAACATTTTGAAATGCCCTTCAGCAACATACCCAATGGATGAGGCAAACTACTGAAACCAGGTGACATAACTGGTGACGGCATAGAAGATTGAGAGATCTGTAACACAGCACTATTCAAAACGAAAGGCGGAATTTGCCTTGGATGACCAGACTCAGTTTACAATGGAGAAGATGTTTGCTGACTTGCCACAGATTTCCTACTTTAAACAGACTTACTAGGATCTTCCTCGGTAGCCAAGTTTATTAAAGGGCCTTGGTCGGTTTTGGGAGCAGTGGTCCCAGACACAAAGTGACTAACTCTATTAGACATGTCTGAGAGGTTCAACCAAATTGCTAGCCTCCTTAGCATGATTCTCCTTCAACTTTAGACAATAGGTCCCTAGCCCTATTGCAAAAATGGAACAGTCTAGCCTGTACTCTTTTAAGCTGGTTAGCAGATGGATCGAGCACTTCAAAGAAACTAACTACAGACGCTAGCTCGGTGGTATTGTCAGTGATGGTGGATAAAGCCTCATCAATTTCTTTTCCCCCAAAAACTGGGATACAAATAGGCCGTTCTAAGGATTCTTCAAGTTTGGCAATATCTGCCACAACTGTGCCTCCAGATTGGACCTTTCTAATGAGGAGTTCATAGATCAATTCCTCCTTGCGCAAGTACCCGGGAACGACGACATCGCGAGGACCAGACATGTTGACAGAAAATTTAATAATTTGTAAAATTCCCAGCAACCGAGAAAATTCTTAGAGTTCAGAACTGATGCTACGTTTAGCCGTCAAAAGGGCTTAATCACGACCCATTCAACCACGCTCTGCTACCACTTGATACGGCGTTATCCGTGGAACAGAGAGAGGTGAAAGAAGGTGCTGGTTGGAATGGGTCTATCTACGATATCAAAGATTACCTTCAAACTTTAAAAAATAAAGGTTATATTTCTTAACACAGTCTTCACTTAGTGAAAGAAAACCAATGTGTCAGGTACAATTACAATTTTGATACCAGAATAGAAAACCCCAGAATAGGGAATTTAAGACATTTGGGCTTCAAGCTCCTAATTTACAAATTTACAATGCCGCCAATGTAGCGTTTACATAGATAAGGAGAGAAATCTCCCAAGACAGAGCACCTTGCTCCAACCGATACAAATTGACAGCCTTCCAGAGGCACCCCTCAATATTACAGTAAAATTAGCAATCTCAGAAAAGAGCTCACATGCTCTCCAACTTTAACCAAGGAGACTGCGCTCCCAATTTCTTACAGCCCACACAAGACAACATTACACAAGAAATCTTACAAATTTCTTTACACAGGGGTATCTGTTACCCAAACTACTGGGCCTTCGTGGGAAAGAAGAACAGGATAAATTACTGGTCCGAACACAAAATTTATGGAGGCGTACACTTTCGCTCCTTGAAAACTCGGTTTTAAAACCCTACTTGGGCTTGTGGACCGATGATGCAGAGGCTAATCCCACACTACTGAGGTGACTAGACGAACAAGTTACTTGGTAATTTACAGGAAAAAAAACGGTTACAAAATCGTAGTCATCTCAAGATAAATTGAAGGGGAACTCGAGAGAGTAACACACTCTCTATCCCCGACTTACAATTTAAGATTTTATGAAATTTTACATTAGCCGAAAGAAACTTTACATTAAAAAACAGGTGCCTATAAGCGCTCTGGATTCTAATATAGTGTAGAATTTCCCCTGAAAATATATTTAAGGAGACCGTCTTAGGGCCGTCTGATCTGATCTGCTCCGGTGATTGAGAGTACGACTTGACGGAAGTTAGAGGGGGGCTGGAGGCAGGAAGCAGAGGGAGGCCGGCTTGAAGAAGATCCAGCACTGATAGGCAATGGCAGAATTTACATAAATATGTAATTCTTCTGGCGTGTGTCTTCAGGGGAAGATTTCAGCGGTTTTCCTTAAATACAATATGTAATCTTTTGTTTTTCTCTGAAATGTAGGACCTTCTGCGCAGTCTTCCGACTTTATTTATATCCCATACTGAGAAAATGTTTAATGTAAGGGAGCACGAGTTGTGACCCTCGGAATTCTCCCCTTCTACTTTTGAGCTGGGTGACTAAAGTTTTTCAACCCCTAAATTTTGAAAATTTGTCTCGACCTTTAAACGTTCCCCTCTTTGTCACCCCTTTTAGCATGGGATTAGCCTCTGTAACCTTGGGCCTTAAGCCCACTTAGTTTCTTGTCTTTCCCAAATGCTTTTAAGGAGTGCTGGTGTTCCACCACCTTTCCTTTTATTAATGGCCTGCTTTCGCTATCGGAGGTGCATATGGCCCTGAGGTTCACTCTGCCTGCACCAGAAAAGGGTACCTGATTAATTCCTGGGGGCAAAGGTGGCCGGGCGTAGAGCTAACCACTCCACCCCATTCAGTGCTGAGGTTACGAACAGGGGAAGCCTTTACCTTCCACTCCTCCAAGGGCCTTCATGGTCTGTACGGAGATGGCTTTGCTTTGCTTTGCTTTGCTTTGCTTTTCTTTGCTTTGCTTTGCTTTGCTTTTGCTATAACCCTTTTTTTCCTTTTCTGTCTTAAGGTCATTAAGAAGGGCGATGCATTCGCTATAACTATTTTTTCCTTTTCTTTCTTAAGACCATTAAGATGGGCAGTATGGCCTATCTATATTCATTGTGGTATTGCGGGTGACCGTGTCTATATTTAGGAGACCTTGTGGGACAGTACTTCATCTGTTTGTAAAATTTTGTAATTGATAAGCCCACCATGGGGCAACCTGTGTATAAACACTATGAAGTGCGGTCACCCAATTGGTTATTAGTGTAATTGAGAATGTAACAAGGGACACTTCCCTTAATTAAGGCTAGCCTCGATGTATTTGGAGCTTAGTATCTATTACATTTACCTGTTAGGAGCAATTATGCTCTTTCATATGTAGATTAATGACTGGGAGTTTCCACCCTATTAAACTTGTACCTAATTGAAGACTTCTAAGTCCGTAGGTTGGAGCTTACGAGCACTTTGTTAAATGTGTATATTCTCCCGTAATTTTTCACCTGTTTCTTTTTTAAATCATTAAAATACTCTATTTGAATTTTAAGAGGGCGAAGAAATAAAATTTGCAACTTTTCTTAAAGTAATTTTTTTGCTCTCAGTGATCCCCTGTCCAAGCCATTCACTCCACGTGCTTCCTTACCTCTACGTTGCACGATACATCCCTGTAACAATTATTATTACTATTATTATTATTATTATTATTATTATTATTATTATTATTATTATTATTATTATTATTACCCTGGCCCTTTACCCGATTTAGTGTGATATTTGTCCGATTTTATGACAGGAAGCCCTTGGCGATGCTTTCACGCTTCTATGACTGTTTCATTTGTACCTCCTAGAGTTATGACTGGTTGAATATTGCGATTCACATCTATAACGTATTTCTCATCGGCGTTTCACGATTTTCAGCCTCGTTGAACAATAAGTGAAGGAGGAATAACAAGAATCCGACTTCTACACAAAGGAAGTTATCACCTGAAGGAGCGACAATCCAAGGAGGATTCGGCAATAAACGATGTGATTCGTAGTTCAAAGCAAGCGTAGCGTGCAGTTTGACAAAACGCAAGGTTATTCGCAAACTGTGGATAACTGGTGACCGAAGAAACGATACTTGAAATTCTACCACCCGCAAATTATGTCCACCCTATTTCAAACAAGAGGACGTTGAAAGAAAGTTATCTTCTGCGATGGCCAACTTTCGTGTGGTTCAGTGTATGTTTAGGTGGTGGTGATCAGTGTTTTAAGAGGGAGTACAACTGCGCAACTATCCTCTATATAATACTAATCAAAGAGAAAAAAGTAAGGGATCCGACACTTCGAAAAGTGAGGGTATCGGCCAAAGAAGGACAAGGGTCACGAAGGGCGTGAAAATGAAAGGCTCCTTAGGCCTCGAATGCTCTATTACCGTCGGGGTCGGAAAAGAACAAGAGTTGACCAAGGAAGATCGGACAGGGTAGGTGAAAGTGAGGAGCTTGGCACAAGTAAATGGAAGCAATTCCAGGACGCAGATATGGGCCCCGTGGTCGCCAACCAACGCTCCCAAATTAAGAGCCTCTGGAGGCCCACCTCATACGATAGGCGACGGATACCGTGGGCGTTACTCAACCGCCCCCACCCGCAGGGGCAGAGTGTACGTTGACAGAATAAGTATTGAAAAAAGCGAAATGTTCAGCAAACGGTTAAGAGCAATTTTTACTGGGATATCGTTAGTGTACTATTTTTCAAAGAGTTATTTGTGATTTACACTTCCCCTGTGACCAATGAGTTGGAAACCCTTCCTACCTCTGTTCCTTTCTACAGTTTAACGTCGCAATAACACATCGAAGGTTTTCGGCGACGGAAGGATGGGAAAGAGCTAGGATCGGGAAGGTAGCGGCCGTGGCCTTAATTAAGGTACAGCCCCAGCATTTGCCTCGTATGGAAATGGGAAGTCACTGTAAACCATCTTGAGGACGGCCAACGGTGGGATTCGAATCCACTATCTCCCGAATGCGAGCTCACAGCTGTGCGACCCTAACCGCATGGCCAACTCGCTCGGTCCTTCATATCTCGTCAATTCCCCTGTTGTTTGTTGCGGCAACCATATTATTATTATTATTATTATTATTATTATTATTATTATTATTATTTCGTATGGCTATTGGTAGCCTGGCGCAGCTTTTTTAAGGCAGACCCTCCACCGAGGGTGGGTGTAATCTGCCGTGTATTGGAGACTACATGTTATTGTAGTAGAGGTTAGTGTCGTTTGTGTGTACGAGTTGCAGGGATGTTGGTGAAAGCATGAACACCCAGCCTTCGTGGCAAAGAATTTAAGAATAAAATTCCCAACTCAGCTTGGAATCGAACGCGAGTCCCTCTGAACCGAAGGCCACTACACTGACCATTCAGACAAGGAGCCGAATATCATGTTAATTATATGCTTGTACAGTAAATCGTTTGGTACAAATTTCACACGCTTTTCCAACGATTTATTCTAGACCTCTAAGTGTAGTTTTGTGTGTCTTAAAATCGTAGGTACTATTGAAGGGATGTGTATCACATTCATATATTTTCAGTCTTCCGTAATCAGAATGGTCCTGTAAATATGCATAATATCAGCATGTAATAATAACCAAAAAGTAAATAACAAAGACGACTTCCCTGAGGAATGCTGAAGTAGGTTTGTAGAACGCAGTCAGATGGTGAAGCTTGTAAGTAATTGCTACTGGGAGACGGGGATAGAGACATCTCTTCTGCTAGATTAGCCGCTTTGCTGCTCCTCGCGCTCGTAAAGTAGATCATTCCGTAACCTTCAAATAGCGTGTGATTTATTCAATCCTTCAGTGTACTCTCTTGTTTAAAGGAACAGAATTATTTCATTACGATCCGAGGTTGGAATCCTTATCCAATCGCTTTTCATTTTCCTCTTTCTTTCTTTCTTTCTTTCTTTCTTTCTTACTTTCTTTCTTTTCTTTTTCCTTTGTTTCTTTCTTTCTTTCTTTCTTTCTTTATTTATTTATTTATTTATTTATTTATTTATTTATTTATTTATTTATTTATTTATTTATCTGCCTGAAATTACAGATGATCACAAGAATCCAGAATACTAGAGAAAGATTATATCATACAGCGGTTGTGAATGAGGGTGAAATATATAACAGTCATGGAGAGCGAGCTGATTTGCTGCAGCAGTGTGCGTTAAGTTAAGGATACGGCATGTAGATGTTGTTTCATGATCCTAACTGCCGAGCTGAGTAGCTCAGACGGTTAAGACGCTGGGCTTCTGACCCAAACTTGGTAACTTCAATCCTGGCTCAGTTCGGTGGTATTTGAAGGTGCTCAAATACGTCACCCTCATGTCAGTAGGTTTACTGGCAAGTAAAGTAACTCCTGCGGGACATAATTCCGGCACCTCGTCGTCTTCGAAAACCGCTAAAAGTAGTTAGTGAGACGTATAAACAATAACATTATTAAGATCCTGACTGATCCCTTTAGTGCTGTGAGGACCAGGGTGTGGATGTCATCGTTGATCCTGAGCCTGTCGCAGAAGTGACGAAGAAAGCCGTAGTCGAACCCCTGGCTCCGGGTCTTTGAGGTGCTATTTACCAACATAGTAGGGGATACTCGGACTGTGGATATTCCTTTCCTCGTTGTCGACTTCTATGCATGCAATCAATCACTGGCTGTGCCGCTTCTGTCTCGAATTTGACATTTGGATCGCTTATATAACCACTTGTTTGTTTTGTCGCCTTCATTGCATAATTTCTCTGGCTCGGGGTTTGGGTAATCCTGTCGCCATGAACGTTAGAATTCATCTTCTCAGACATTCAGGTCGCCTGTAGGGGTCATCTCGAAAGACCTGCACCAGGCCTCTGCGAAGGCCACAAGCTTAAAAGAATTGCAATGTATGTGTTCAACTTCCCTTTAAGTGTTGTCGATCTCCACAGAAGCTGAAGTGTGATATTTTCACATGAAAAATATTCTTTAATCTGCTAGTGGCACGCTCTTTTAAATACCAGGTGACTGCGATATAATATCAATACAAAGTTTATTACGCCATTCCTAGAATTCTGAAAGAGGTATTTAATATTAACATCCTAGAACGGTTTCATACTTGGCAAAGTGTTTCAGTGTCTAATGAAGAACGACATCTGCAACGATAAGGAGGAAGAATTCAAGTAAAGAAATTTTCTCTCTCGAAATCAGTTAAATAGCAAACGTCTCTTTCTACGTCCCACCAACATGGACGATAGAATAGGAAAGGGCTGAGAGTGGGAAGTGGCTGTGGTATGAAAATGGGAAACAACGGGAAAACCATCTTCAGGGCTGCCGAACGTGGGGTTCGAGCCCACTACCTCACGCAGCTACGCACGTCTAACCGCATGGCGAACTCGCTCTATAAAACGTCACATTACGACATTCCTTATCCTCTTTCGAAATGTAGATTACTTTAGAACTTTTGAGTCTTTCACTGAGTCGCAAGGGCATACGTAAGATCTGCATAACTCGAAAGTTAGCCCTCATTTAAATCTATCGTTAAAATTGAAGCCAACCTATAGCGAAAAACACACTTGTTTAACCCAGAATATGTGGGTTTGATTCCTCGTCAGGAAGTCGAGCCATTTATGACTAGTAACAAAGATCGTTTTGTTGATCTTGACAGTTGATGAGATAGCGTACGGAGAGGCTCAGAATGTAGAAGCTCTGGACTTCTGAGCCCGAGTTAGCGGGTTCAATCCCAGCTCAGTCCGGTGGTACTTCAGTGTGCATGCAGCATCGTGTCGATAGATACACAGGCACACAAAGGAATTCTTGCAGGAAAAATTTCCGGCATCTCGGCATCTTCGGAAACCGTAACAGTACTAAAACGAAGAGGGCTGCTCTCCGCATCACAAAATCGTGGGTTCAAAGCAAGCGGAGGACGTTAGAATTTGGAAGGGTGGAGAAAAGCCCATTCGGCACATGTTGAGTGATATTGTGACACCATTATAAAATTATTGATAGATCGCCCAACAGATGTCCATTTCTCTTATATCTCGCAAATAAGAACAAATCGTAAAATAAACACGCAGGCAGCCTTGAGGGCGTCAAATCAAAATCCCCGCACATGGAAGATGAAACTGTACGATAACGATTATTATTATTATTATTATTATTATTATTATTATTATTATTATTATTATTATTATTATTATTATTATTATTATTAATCCGTTTACCCTCCAGGATTGGCTTTTCTCTCGGGCTCAGCGAGGGATCCCACCTCTACCGCCTCGATGGCAGTGTCCTGGAGCGTGGGACATTGGGTCGAAGGATACAACTGGAGAGAATGTCCAATACCTCGCCCAGGTGGCCTCACCTGCTATGCTAAACAGGGGCCTTGCGGGGGATGGGAAGATTGGAAGGGATAGACAAGGAAGAGGGAAGGAAGCGGCCGTGGACTTAAGTTAGGTACCATCCCGGCATTTGCCTGGAGGAGAAGTGGGAAACCACGAAAAACCACTTCCAGGATGAATGAGGTGGGAATCGAACCCACCTCTACTCATTTGACCTCCCGAGGCTGAGTGGACCCCGTTCCAGCCATCGTACCACTATTCAAATTTCGTGGCAGAGCCGGGAATCGAACCCAGGCCTTCGGGGGTGGCAGCTAATTACACTAATCACTACACCACAGAGGCGGGCTCTTTTGAACTACGGTTTCAATAATACCGCTGAAATATATTCAACTTGTAGTAGTCCTACGCTGAGAGTAAGAGGAGAAAGTCGTCCTACAGCCCAGAGCAGTGTTAATGCAAGTGTGGTTCTTAAAACATTCAATTCCTTTTTTCTACCTTAAAACTTTTTCAGCTCTTTGTCATGCATAAATAGCTCCTTGCGACGGAGTTCTTATCGAATTCACCTGAAATTTTCAGAGAATATTGGAATATGTAAAGAATTAAAATTAGTTCAGGTTTATATTACCAGTTGAATATTACCTTATATTTTTACAATAATTTATACCTGACTGCGTAAAGCGGAGTTGTTGCGAAATATATAAGTATATTTGACACGTCTGCCAAATTATAGTCCAAAAAAAAATTTCCATGTAACATATAAAAATGAAAATTATTTGTCAGTAACTTTTGAAACAACTAACTAATTAACTCTTAATTTTGTGTGGGGGTATATCTTATTAATGCGTCATTGGGTTGTAAATTTGGTTATGATAAGAATTAAATTGTAGAAGTTAAAAATGTCAGTCATGACTCCCCTTAAAAATGTGCATACAGGACACGTCCTTTGGCGGTGTACCTGTAAAGAGCTGCACCTCCTCGGGACGACGATACGAATTTACATGCTCACCTATACTCCCACACACCGAGGGGTCGGAACACTTCCTATGCCATCTTCGATTAATATTCAGACTGATAATCTTTATTCAGTGGGGTGTTTGGTTGTGTATGTGGTTTTTTTTATAAGTAGCTTTACGTCGCACTGACACAGATCTTATGGCAACGATGGAACAGGAAGGGGCTAGGAGTGGAAAGGAAGCGGCCGTGGCCTTAATTAAGGTACAGTCTAAGCATTTGCCTGGGTTGAAAATGGAAAACCATGGGCTGCCGACAGTGAGGTTCGAAACCGTATCTCCCGAATACCGGATACTGGCTGCACTAAAGCGACTGCAGCTATCGAACTCGGTCTTCTCTCCTCGGTGGTGATGGTGTTGAACATTCGGTGGAAGTACAACTGAGCAACCATCCTCGCTTCACGGTAATCAGAGGAAGAAATGGAAGAACTCCGGCACTTCGAAGAAAGAGGGTAGCAAGAGCCACATAATAATAATAAATGGCTTTACGTCACACTAACTAATTTAACAGTTTTCGGAGACGCCGAAGTCCCGGAATTTTTTCCCGCAGGGGATCTTTTACGCGCCAGTAAATCTGCCGACCCGAGGCTGTCGTATTTGAGTACCTTCAAATACCACCGGACTGAGCCAGTATGGAACCTGCCAAGTTGGGCTCAGAAGGCCAGAGGATACAGCGGATGTATTCCACAATCCCCAGCCACCGGAGGAAATATCTCCTGAGTAAAACGTTCATGTCCACTAATAAACAACATTGCCTCCACCCGTGTTACGTCCTACGAGGCTGTCAACGACAGCGTTGCAAACCACAAAAAGAAAAAAATGGCTGTGGGCTGTTACTATTGTACGGCCGCAAGGTTTTGAGGGTTCCGTATACTTTCTATTGCACGCTTTTGCTGAATCCTGATGAAATCATTTTTTTCCATTATTAGATTTTTTATTCTATACAACTGATCGCGATGTACCCACAACGACAGCTAACCTCCAACTAAGCGCGGGATTCAACACAGCGCCATCTTATAACAGAGTATGCTTGGGACGTTACATATTTAGCATAAATGTTGCCTTACATTGAAGCGCTATTTCACGAAATCTACAATTAAGACTTTTTTCAACAGGTATACTCCTCTTTTATCTGTCAATTGAGATATTAAATACTTCTATAATCATAAGTTAAATACTTTTGGCGATATACGCGTTCTTTAGGTCTAACATTAAAACCGTCTTAAATTCTTTCCTACCATGTACCCGTTGTCAAGGAACTGAGTCTACGTTAAATTGAATCAACAATTCTGTATTATCATAAAATAAATATATCTTCATACAGGCAATGAACACCCCTGGGAGAGTGGGAGGTAAAAGTTTTCATACCCGTAACTTCGGCACCGGGTGGGACAGAGTAGTTACTCTATACCTGGTGTAAAGTGAGTTCATCTTAGGTCCATATGAAAATTTCGTTTCTAAGTTTTTGGACCTCCTGACGGGGAATCAAACCTATTCTTCCGTATCAACTAAGGACGCCTTTACTACTGCTGGTAGGTAGCCACTTTAATCAAACAGCGCCCTCATAACAACTAAAGACATGATGTAACTTACAGTCGAGTAGTTCCCTATCGGCCAAACCTGCCGTGAGCCCCGAGTCCTATTAAAAATACAACCGGCAAACCAGCCATCACTGTTCAAGCGTTATACAGGCAGCAAGAAGTGTATATACGAGTTCTGAATGGACTGACTCATCAAAGTGAATTTCCTCATTCTCAAAACTGAAGTTATATTTCTAATTATGTTTCTAATTAGAAAGTAGGGAGCCTCCGTGGGTCAGGCGGCAGCACGCCGGCCTCTCACCGCTGGATTCCGTGGTTCAAATCCCGATCTCTCCATGTGAGATTTATGCTGGAAAAAGTGGAGGCGGGACAGGTTTTTCTCCGGGTACTCCGGTTTTCCCTGCCATCGTTCATTCCAGCAACACTCCCCAGTATAATTTCATGTGTTCTGTCAGTCAATAACAAGTGCCCCAGAGGAATGCGACAGGCTTTGGCAGCCGGCACAATCCCTATCCTTGCCGCTAGATGGGGGCTTTATTCATTATATTCCTGACCCGGTCCAATGACTGGAAACAGTTTGTGGATTATCATTAGAACGTAATTACAAAGAAACTCTTGTGAAAGATAAATACTATCTTGCAAATTATACCTACCCATTGACACATTAACTGGTAAGTAAAACCTAATAGTTCATAACTTTTATGTGCCACTCTCAGTGTACAACTATAAACACATGTTTTAACATTCGTCCTCCACACAGACTGTTTGCAATTTTATGGTAATAATACCTTTCAGCTTTGCATATTCAGCCTGGGATGCACAACAGTGAGTGCCGCTGTATGTTACGTTGTAATATGCCATAGATAACCTTGGAACATAAATACGATAAATAGAATACATCAGTTGTACGTGTTTCTTCACACCTGATACAGGTAGCCATGACCGGTCCGTTTCTCGGTTGAGCACGTAGGGGATAGCTGACGACTACATGTGGTTAAAGGAATGTAATCTCAAGTCCTGTTCCGAACGCAATTGTCGTAATGTATTCTCACATACTCAGCGTTGGACTGATATTACTCTCTACAAGCCCCTAAACCTCAATAAAACCAAAGGGTTATATATCTAAATTATCACTCTCAGTACCCTGTCTGGGTGCTCCAAGTTTTCATCACAGTGCCTCTTCAGATTGATTATAATTACCTGTCACTTGCATCCTGTTCTATCGAAAGCAATTATTGGTAGGGCTGGTAGGAAGCGAGCCAAGAAGCTGTGTGCACTTAACTCCATTTACCGACTCTATGGAACGTTCGAGCTCTAAGGCTCCTGCATTTAACTAATTCTGTTTGGATGGACGATACAATGAAGCTGAAGAAAGACGCACCATTAAATATCCACGCATACTCCCTTTAACTTCAGTTACAGTTGCCTTATTCGTATACCAGAGGTCTTATCATAGAATTAATAACAATCGTAATGTTATTAGCTTTTACGTCCCACTAACTACTTTTTAGGTTTTCGGAGACGCTGAGGTGCGGAAATTTTTTCCCGCAGGAGTTCTTTTATGTGCCAGTAAATCTACTGACACGAGACTGACGCATTTGAGAACATTCAAATACCACAGGACTGAGCCAGGATCGAACCTGCCAATTTGGGGTCAGTAGGCCAGCACCTCAACCGCCTGAGCCACTCAGCCCAGCAACATAGAACAACGTCAGCCTCCTTTCTTTCATGTTTCCTATCCAGGCCATATCGTCAACTGTTGTTCTCTTCCGACTAAGGTATTAACACCAAGACGTCCGGGGAGTCTTTTCAGTTTCCCACCTCTCTCTTTATCGTGCACCCATGAGCTTGCATTCGAGAGATGGGGGTTTTAATTCCACCGTCGGCAACCTTGAAAATGCTTTTCAGTAGTTCCCCATTTCCACACCAGCCAAATGCTAGGGCTGTTCATTAATTACGTCCACAGCAGCCGCTACCACCCCAATCCTAACCCATCCTTCCATCGCCAAAAACCTTCGATGTGTCAGTGCGGCGTTAAACCAGTAGCAAAGAAAAAAAAAAAAAGAAATAAAGAACTTCACCTCCTTTGCCTGAAAACTTTATTCCTAAATGAATCAAAAAAGTTGCTCTTTTCTTCTCTTAGAACAAGTGCCACATCCGCACAACAATAATTAGTGGAGTGTAGCTTCCGAAGAGATTTGGTGCAGATTCTTCGAGTTGACGCCGTATAGAAGACCCGCGCGTTTGTGAGCATGGGGCCCTACCCACGATGAATTCTAATGCTGAAGATGGCACACGCACCCAGTCCCCAAGCCATTGGAATTAATTAATGAAGGTTAAAATCCTCGATCGGCCGGGAATCGAACCTGGTAATCCTCGGATCTTCTTTTTTTTAAATCAGTTTTATGTCGCACCGACACCAGAAAGGTCTTATGGCGACGATGGCATAGGAGTGGGAAGGAAGCGACCGTAGTCTTAATTAAGGTACAGCCCCAGCATATGCATGCGTGAAAATGGGAAACCCCAGAAAACCATCTTCAGGGCTGCCGACAGTGAGGTTCGAACCCACTTTCTCCCTAGTGGAAGCTGATAGCTACGTGACCCAAACCGCACAACCACTTGTTCGGTCCCCAGGACCAGAGACCAGCACGCTAACCATGTAGCCATGGAGCCGGACAACAACAACAACAACAACAACAACAACAATAATAATAATAATAATAATAATAATAATAATAATAATAATATCGTGCCGGGCTGAGTAGCTCCGGCGGTAAATCGCAGGCCTTCCAAACTCAAGTTGGCGGGTTCGATCCCGGTTCAGTCCGGTGGTATTTGAAGGAGCTCAGATACGTCAGCCTTGTATCGGTAAATTTACCAGCGTGTACGAAAACTCCTGCGGCGCCTACGGAAACCGTAAAAGTAGTCAATGAGACATAAAACGATTATTATTATTATTATTATTACTATTATTATTATTATTATTATTATTATTATTATTATTATTATTATTATTATTATTATTATTAAAATCGTGTGTTCTCGGCACCCAATGTCTAAGATTTTGTCTTGACATAACCTGGTGACTTGCACGTCAATTTAGACATTCCATTTATTGTAACAGGTAGCTGACCAGTGTTAAATAAAACCATCTTAGGGTGTTAAGGATGACTAGTTTAGAATAATTCACAGAGCAGAGCAAAATGTAGTTTCCACTGAAGTCTCAGTCTCATTTATGGCTCTGATAATCTTGAAACTATTAATATCTTGAGGGTACTGAGTAACGACTTTCGGAGGACGATTAATGCGGTTAGTGCTATGAGAGGCGTTACTCACAGGGTCAGACATGTTGTAATATCACTTTGTGGATCAATGAACACAGCAATGACAAACTCACTCACGCCTCATTGTAGCACCACCTTCGGTTTTTGCGTGTTTCCTATGACGGCATAACATTCCGTGGGGATAATCCATTCACCATCTGGGTTGATGATCTCACAGACAGATGGCTAGGCATTTATTACTATGATCGGTTGAATACAATAATGCACTATGTCAACACACCACCATCATAACATTGTAGTCACCAGATGTCTGTGAAGACGTTTGGAATACTATGATGATGATCGGGAGGGATATCTCGGGGTACAGAATGAGATACCACAGAAACCGTAGCCTAGAATGAGTGGAAAAGAACTCGAGTAAAACTATAATTAGGAGGGCAACCTAATTCCGTTATTGTCTGAAAACGTTATGTAGGTTGATGCTATGATTTGATGTATAATAAGTGAACAAGAATAACGTTTGCCGGGCTGAGTGGCTAATATAGAAGAGCGCTGGCCCTTTGAACCCAAATTGGTGGGTTCGATTCCGGCTCAGTTCGAAGGTCCTTCATTATATCAGCCTCGTGTTGAGAGATATACTGATTCGTAAAGCAACCCCTGTGGAGCGTAAAATAATAATAATAATAATAATAATATTTTTTTTTTGCGAGGGAGTGTGGAAAATCTTTCATAAGACGCTTGTGAGGGTCCGCACTCAACAAGTGTGTGGAGATTCTTACCCACTAAAAACCACACTCCCTTTTCCCACGACGTTTATCTCCGCCCCGGAACCGCTCTCGCATTACTTCAGGGCGGATGTCGTGCTTAATGCATCTTGCGCTTCATCTTCCTTCTTCTGCTTTACTATCTGTCGTAATCGTCCAGGTCCTTCTTCTTCTGACGCAGAATATTTTCTACGTAGACTGCCACCTGGTCCCAAGATTCTCGACTTCGTAGCATTACTGACACGATCCCTTCTGGCGTCAATTCTCCGTGCATAACTTCTAAGCTTCTTCTTTGTGGCAGCCAATGAACACACACAAAGAAAGTATGTGATATGTCATCGATATCGCCGCAGTATATGCACACCGGACTAGTTGCTAGCCCTAGCCTATGAAGAAATTTTCGGAAGTATCCATGACCTGTCAAGAACTGTGTGAGATAGTAGTTCACTTCACCATGATTTCGCGCAACCCATACGCCCAGAGAAGGTATCAGTCTTTTCGTCCATTTCCCTCTAGAATCATCTTCCCATCTTGTTTGCCATCGTTGCATTCTGCGACTATGAGCCAAAGCCTTTGCCCTTTTCCTTCCTAGCTCTTCTTGTGTGAGCCAAATTTCTTGTCTTTCGAAGGCCAACAAGTCAATGGGAGCTACTGCTGCTACTACTAGAATCGCGGGTTCTGATACTGTGCGATATGCGCAAGCAATTCGTAAAGCTGCTCTCCGTTGTACAGCCGCAATTCTTCTCCGATATTTCACAATTTTTAACGATTCAGCCCAAATTTCCGAACCGTATAGCAGTATCGATTGAACAATCGACATGAGAAGCCGCCTTTTAATAGATATCGGTCCCTTGATATTTCCCATGAGTCTGCTCAGTGCAGTCATGGTTTTCGCTTCCTTATCTGTTACCCGTTGGATGTGGTCCCAATATGTAAGCTTAGTATCAAGCGTTACACCAAGATATTTTGTGCTCCTAGTTGTTTCGATGGCTATCTGTCCGATCTGCATCGGTACAACAGTATTAATCCTTTTCCTCGTCAGGAGGACAATTTCCGTTTTGTGATCTGCGAGTTCTAACTTGTGATTTATCATCCATTCTTTGACACGTCGCATCACCTGATTCAATTTAAATTGAGTCAGCTCTAGGTTACGGGTTACTATCACAGCGGCCACATCATCAGCATAACCCACAAGTTTTACATCTTCTGGCATCTCCAGCCGTAATAAATCATCATACATGATGTTCCAAAGGTGTGGTCCGAGAATTGAGCCTTGCGCTGCACCAGCTGTGAGCCGTTTTCTTCTCTGACCGTCTTCCGTGTCGTATAACAATGTACGGTCTTTCAAATAGTCTCGCAGTATATACATGAGATATTCTGGTACCTTGAAAGTTTCTTCTAGAGCTTCCAAAATATCACTCCATCTTGCCGAGTTGAAGGCATTTTTAACATCTAGAGTCACAAGAAGCGTCAGTTTCCTAGAATAATGATTACCCGTTTGAGCTCGTTCTGCTGTCTTCACCACTTCCTTCACAGCATCTAGCGTTGAGTGACCTCTGCGAAATCCATGTTGTTGGTCGGATAGGTCGCCAGCTAATCGGACTGCTGCTAGTATTCTCGGTTGTAGGAGCTTGTCTAAACCTTTCCCGGCAGTGTCCAGCATACATAGTGGTCTGTAACCCCCAGTTTTCCCTTTACTGATCAGAACCAATCTAGCTATCTTCCAACGAAAGCTAAAAATTCCCGCTTTCAAACAATGATTATACATTCTCAACAGCAGTTGTGGACATAATTCGGCTGCCACCTTTAGTACTTCTGCTGGAATACCATCTGGACCAGGGGCTTTCTTATTTCTAAGGGAATTAATTGCTGTTATCAATTCTTCAATTGTAAAAGGTGGTACGTTGTCTAGTTCTTTCTCGGCCTCATCATCAATCCTCTCTGCATGATCAGGGAATAGTGTGTGTACTATTTCTTCCATGGTGCGTGGATCCATGATAGGGCTTGGTAGCATCCCGAATTTCTTCATGACAATTTTATACCCTAATCCCCATGGATTTTCATCCACTTCCTTGGACATTTCCCACCACTTGTCGGCTTTACTCTTTTTAATTGTATTTCGCAGTCTTTTCTTCATAGTCTTATACTCTACTGAGAGAGCTGCGTCGTTATGTCGTGCTCTTTGTGTCCTTCGTCTGAGTCGCAGGCATTGTTTCCTCAACTCAGCAATTTCTTCATTCCACCAATATGCTGGACGCTTGCCTCTCCGTTGTTTGATTCTGGTCATTGATGCGTCGCATGCTTGGTGAAGGAGTCTCATGGTGTGTTCCACGCATTTATTAGCAATAATGCTTCTTTTGCCTCCGTGACATGTATCCGTCATACAATCCATTCCATTCTGTATTACTTCATGAAATTTTTCTCTGTCCATAGTGGCTATGTTCCATCTTTCTGACTTGGGCGTGGTAATCCTTAGATTCGGAATCTCTTGAAGTACACGAAAAGTGATATACTGATGATCGCTTCCAGTATATTCTTCAATTACTCGCCATTCAGTTATCCTAGACGGAATGTCTTCAGAAGCAAAGGTTACATCTGGTATGGTTCCCTGACACCCTGGTCGCCGAAAGGTTGTCACATTACCAACGTTGATAACCATTAATCCCAATCTCGCGACCATCTCCATTGTACGCCGCCCTCTAGAATCTGTTTGAGGCATGTTCCATTCAACTGCTTGAGCATTAAAATCACCAGCAACAACTAGGTTAGTGTTCATCCCTTGAAGAGTATCTTCAAGCCCATCTAGTTTTGTCTGGAAGTCAGAAATAGCCTCGTTCGGGGTAAAATAACAGCTGACAAAAATTACCTTCTCAACTTGGACCCAGACGAACCCATCTCCACTTCCTTGATTTGTAACTGAGTATTTTCCAAGGTCTGGTACCCATATCGCAGCTGTCCCTAGATTGTCTGAAAACCAGCCTGGTTGTTCTCTGTCTTGATATTGTTCGCTGAGAATCAAGATGTCTGCTCCTATCTCATAGATTATCTGCGTCAATATATCATTGGCAGTTAGACTCCTGTGTATATTGGCTTGAAGGATCTGTACCATTCACCACTGCTTTTTGGCCTTTTCTAGTGCTTCACGAAACACAATACACTTGCCTGAGCCAAGAGCATGATGTCGTTTTGGCTCTTCAACGCCCATATCTGTGCAAATTATTATTATTATTATTATTATTATTATTATTATTATTATTATTATTATTATTATTATTATTATTATTATTATTGATTCGTTATGCCCAACTGAGGAGCACGTGTGAACTTACTTTTTCCTCTTCTCTTCCCAGTATCTCCTCATCCTCTCGCTGTGTTACTTTTTACGCTAGTCAGTCCGTCCTGTATTTAATCGGGTAGGCTTTACAGAAAATTTGTGTTTGTGAATTAAGATTCTGAATTTTATTCTATCTTGAATGTTTTTTCAGTAATGTAAAATTCCTTTAGCTCTTCACTGATTTCTTTTAGCCAATCATTGTGATTTTTCATTGATAAGACTAAGTTTAAAACGTTGTTGTGAGCCTGTTATTATCCATTCTATGTAAGTGACCATAAAATTTTAATCGCCGCTTCCTGGTTGTATTTGTGATTTTTTTCTCTAACTTGACATCAGAAAGGGCGTAACCGGTCGTGAAGGTTACTGCTAAAACCAAACAACAGCCTCTAAGGCTCAAGTCCTCAGTTGTAATTTTGAGATCGCCTACGGTTGATTTCCTCGTAAACTTCTGATTAGCATATTATTATTATTATTATTATTATTATTATTATTATTATTATTATTATTATTATTATTGGTTCGAACTTCACTGTCGGCAGCCTCAACACGGTTTTCCGTGGTTTTCCATTTTCACACCAGGCAAATGCTGGGGCTGTACCTAAATTAAGGCCATGGCCCCTTCCTTTCAACTCCTAGGCCTTTCCTATCCCATCCTCGCCATATGACCTATCTGTGTCAGTGTGACATACAGCCAATTGTAAAAAAAGAAAGTGTGACCGAAGTGTAACACTAGCAACCGTGCAGGCTGTGATGTAAGGCATTGATGGATGGCCGAACAGTGTTACCTAGCAACTATGCAGGCTATGTCTTATGGAGGATGCTTGCCTAGTTGTAACGACCACCACCACCATATGTCTTATGGCCGATGATCATCTGCTAATGCAGCCGTTGATGGATGGCCTTGTCCAAGAGACACATTTATGACTAGGGCCCGGATGTTTATGCCGAGTCATATTTAATTTATTTATATTACTTCCATGAAAAATACAAGTTAAGCATTATTTTATCTACGGTGACTAAAATTATGTATTCTTCACGGGTCGTATAAAGTCATATTTCGGCTCTTTTAATGTTTTTCCATTCTCTGGTAATTTTTCATATCAAGGTCATATTTCCCGGTGAACTTTATGTTCTTGTCATATTTATTATTCCATTTGCACATATCTGATTTCAGTCGTCTCAGAGACGGATTTTTCACATCTCCTAACTGTTGTCTGCAATTTTCTACAATTATCTTTCTTAGAAATACAGTATATGTTTGTGTGGATTTGGAGGGTAAGCTGTATCAAAAGAGAGAGATGCGTATAAAGCGACAGAAAAGTGAGCCTCAGTTGAATGCTAATGATTTGACGTATTTTAAATATGTCCCAATAACATTGTGCGATCTTGAGCGGTGTTTTTCACGTTACAAGTCAATGCTGCGTGAAAATAGGCGATCGTTCCTATGTGAAACCTTTAAAACATGTGTAATTCTTTCTCATCGTCCATCAATATGTGACATGTATTTCATTCTGTACATAGCCGAATCTATCTCTGGAAAGAGTGAAAATAAAAATGAAAATCCACATCCTGTTTCCAGTCATTCGACCGGGTTAGGAATAGAATGAATGAATCTCCCATCTAGCGGCGAGGATAGGAATTGTGCCGGCTGCCGAAGCCTGTCGCACTCCTCTAGGACAATGATTAATGAATGACAGATGAAATGAAATGATATTGAAGAGTGTAGCTAGAATGAAATATAGCAGGGAAAACCGGAGTACCCGGAGAAAAACCTGTCCCGCCTCCGCTTTGTCCAGCACAAATCTCACATGGAGTGACCGTGATTTGAACCACGGAACACAGCGGTGAGAGGCCGGCCAGCTGCCGCCTGAGCCACGAAGCTCTTCCGGAATGAGTAATTTAATAAATTCAAAATATGATAAAAATTAATATTATTACGTGTTATTATTCAATGTTCTAGATTTTTAAAGTATATTTTCAATATAATATTAACTTAAACAGAGGGAAGATTTTGAGAATTTCGAAAATGTGACCAAAATGTTTAAGTCTAATTTTAATACCTTTTTAGGTCATAAATGCTTGCAAATTTCTAACATATTTAGGTCATAAACATCCGAGCCCTATTTATGACCATTTGATTATCACAAAGGGAAATCCTTAAACACAAGCGTTGTGCGGCCCATCGAAGCTTGATTTTCGTTTCTGAACATCACCTACTTATGATATAATATACAGTAGTATTCCAGACACTGCGGAGGAAAGTTGATCTCGTGCGCGTGAACTAAGAAGTTAACCTAATTTCCCAAGATATGCTGTAATTGATCTCCTTGCCGGATACAGATCGAGTGACACCTGTTTCGTGTTCACCCACATATTACTGCTAATGTGTGTCGCCTGCAAGTTGCACACATGAATAACAAGAATCAATAGATGTTTACATTATCGATTAGTGCTAACCTATGGCTGTTAATAAAGAGTTGAACACGCATGCGTACTGCTGCTTCTCTAGCTGCATCATTAATCATTGCTCGGGAGGTCTGAATGCCGGCTGCACATCGGTGATTCTCACAGAAAGTGCTTCAGCGTCCTCATCCAGTTCTCGCAAATTTCTTTGAGTCATACAAGTTCCTCGCCATTTTTTTTTTTTTTTTTTTGCTGGTTGCTTTACGTCGCACCGACACAGATAGGTCTTATGGCGACGATGCGGAAGGAAACGGCCGTGGCCTTAATTAAGGTACAGCCCTAGTATTTGCCTGGTGTGAAAATGGGAAACCACGGAAAACCATTTTGAGGGCTGCCAACAGTGGGGTTCGAACCCACTATCTTCCGGATGCAATCACCAGGTTTTCCAGTCAGTTTCAAGGTAATTCCCCTCTGTGGATCAGTAGTAACTGGAGGCTGCCGGATTCCAAGGGGATTCAAACGCGGCAGAGAAGATCGGATTTTTTTAATGTTTTAGAATTTGTTTTACGTCACACCGACACACATACATCTTATGGCTACGATAGAATAGGGTAAGGAGCGGGAAGGAATTGGCCGTGGCCTTAATTAAGGTACAGCCCCGGCATTTCCCCGGTGTGAAAATGGGAAACAACGGAAAACCATATTCAGGCTGAAAACAGTGGGATTCGAACCTGCTATCTCCCGAATGCAAGCTGTGAGCAACGTGCCCCCATCCATGCGACCACATGCTCGGTGACATCGGGATATTTGAAGGCGGAGAAAAGCCCTTTCGACACTCCATGTCGTACGATGTTCTCTGGCGGCACACCTGGTGTTTATCCGGCGAATTCTAATATTTGTAACCGTGTAAAATAAACCGAAACATCGAAATTGACATGCAGTCAGCCTAAACGGTGTGAAGTCAAATGCCTACGCTCGTTAGGTGAGACCATAATATTTTTTTTATTTTTTTAAAAGATGCTTTACGTCGCACCGACACACATAGATTATATGGCGACGTTGGGATAGGAAAGGGAGTGTGAAGAGACTCCCATAGGTGACCTGCGCGTTGTGATGAGGATGAAATGATGATGAAGACATACAGCCAGTCCCCGTGCCAGCGAAATTAACCAATGATGATTAAAATTCCCGACCCTGCCGTGAATCGAACCCGGGACGCCTGTGAACAAAGGCCAGCGCGCTAACCATTTAGTCATGGAGCCGGAATGATTTTCCATTAATTATCCACTATGACCACACGACTCCTATATAGATTAACGTAGTCATAACCCCAACCCCATGGCACTACAGCCCTGAAGGGCCTTGGACTACCAAGCGACCGCTGCTCAGCCCGAAGGCCTGCAGATTACGAGGTGTCGTGTGGTCAGCACGAAGAATCCTCTCGGCCGTTATTCTTGGCTTTCTAGACCCGGGCCGCTATCTCACCGTCAGATAGCTCCTCAGTTCTAATCACGTAGGCTGAGTGGACCTCGAAGCAGTCCTCATAACTAGGTAAAATTCCCTGACCTGGCCGGGAATCGAACTCGGAGCCTCGGAGTAAGAAGCAGGTATGCTACCCGTACACCACGGGGCCGGCAACGTAGTCATTCAAGGCGGCATAAAAGTCGCCCACGTCTTGATATCTTCAATGTTTCTCGCGTCACTGTTCATCATATTGGCTTGTAAAGGCTGCTGACCTGGAAGTGTGTTCCATTCCCACCGGCAAGTCGAGATGCAATAATAGTAGTAGACTTCTACTCTCACCTATCCTGGCGGTATGGGCAACTTCATCATTTGCAATGTTTCGATAGCTGATTGGCCTTACTTTTGCCCTAACTTAGCGTTCGTCCATTTCGCAAACTGCGACATTTCCTCGTTCCACCACACACATTCAAATGTCCTTCACAACAGGCGCCGAAGTTATGCTTACAATGTATTCACGCCACAGCTTAATGCAACCTATCAACTGTAGAACGCCATAACAACACTACTTATAGCTGTGGCGTGATTTACGCTCGGTTGATTCTAATTAATTATTGTGATTCATGTCTTTGTTTCGGTTATTTATTTTCTGGTGTGGTGCTGGGACAGTCTTTTGGTAGCAGGTTGTGGTATCGATCCATGGTCCCATGTAGGTATGTACGTATGTTTAGATGTGTGCATATATTCTTGTCATTAGAAGGAATAATAGAGAACATTTAGAAGCAACTAGAATGTCGATATGAAGGAGGAATGAAGGGAAATCAGACCGATGGTCTCTTAAGTGATCAAGGAAATAGGTAAGGTAAGGGTGTATTCTGCCCGAAGGCAGGTCCAAACCTCCGCAGAGCTGTGCCTGAGTCGGAGTTTGCGTGCGGTAGGGTGGCCAGTTCCTTTCCGCTCCTCCATTCCCTTACCCCCCATCTACAGCGCAAGGCAACCCATCTCTCTTGACCACGCCCAATGTTACTTAACTTCGGAGATCTCACGGGATCCGGTGTTTGAACACGGCTACGGCCGTTGGCTAGGAAATAGGGGAACTTATTAAATATATGAACAGGAAAGTTAAATAGATAGACGTGTACTTAGAGCCACTTAAATTTTCACAGATACCTTTACGGGAGAATTGTTAGTAATTTAGGGAAATAAAGACATGAAATTAATACTTCAAAAAAAGGAAGAAAAATCTGAGATGCAAAGAACGTAAGAAGATTAAGAGAGTAGCTGAAGATAGAGGAGAATAACTTTAGTGACAAAGTTCAACACCATTAACATAATGTTGATGATGATGGTGATGATGATGATGATCATGATGATGATTATGATGATGATGACTGTATTAAATTGGGAGATGGTATTGCCAGACGTAGCTTTCATAACGTTATGTACGTGCCAGACATGGATACAACTCGCACTGATTTATTCTGCACATCTGATATGCATGACAGTAAAATGTTCATAATTTGATTAGGATTCCATAAAATTATATGCGAAAATGAGGTGGCGATTCCATCTGATTTGCGATAAAATATTCATAAAGAGCAGTGCAGTTGTGTTATAGTTAATGTCTAATTAAATCATTTCGTAACAAGTAGGATCTTATAAAAAACTGCTAATGTCATTGGTTTTGCGATCCACCAGCTACATACTGTAGATAGTTTTCGGAGAACTCGTAGTGCCTTCATTTTGTCTTGCACAAGTTATTTTACGTGGCGCTAAATTTGTCTACAACAGGCTGGTGTATTTGAGCTCATTTAAACACCATCGGATTGAGACGGGAACGAACCCGCTTAATTGGGCTCATAGCGACTAAAAGGGGTAATTCCAATGGGTTCTAACTGGCAAGCAGGGGCTCACCGGCCCCTATCTGAGTCATGATTAAACGGTGTGTTTAATATTAACACTACTGGCAGCTGATAAGATACTGATAAACTTTGGACACGAGTGACTGATGTATAGGTATCTGTTCTTCAGGACAATTTCAAACATTAATTCGTTGTGTCCTGGTGAATAAAGTGATTTGTACGTGCCAGACATGGATACAACTCGCACTGATTTATTCTGCACATCTGATATGCATGGCAGTAAAATGTTAATAATTTGATTAGGGTTCCATAAAATTATATGCGAAAATCAGGTAGCGATTCCATCTGATTTGCGATAAAATATTCATAAAGAGCAGTGCAGTTGTTTTGTATTCACTGTTAATACCACATATGTATGTGAAGTGCGAGAGCGGGTATGTGCATCTGTGAACAAATGAACGCGCACATACAGTATATTTCTATTTTTATTACTTGAGCGCCGAGCCTGGCAGTGAAATGATAGAGGAAATATATTGCATTATCATGTGTGTTTAGCAGGCGGGCTTGCGTCCAACTGGTATCGGGAACTTGTTCAACAGTGGGAAACATTTATACTACATACATATACCAGAGAAAACGGAAGTTCCACCTCCGTGAAGGGGTGTGCACGGTATACTGATATGATGTCTCTGTTCAGGTGCCTCTATACGCACATGACGACACAGGCCAGTACAGGGTGTGCCCACCCGGAACTTCAGTACCGACCAATTACTTGGGCCCTCTCAGTCGGTCCGGGCGAGTTGGCCGTGCGCGTAGAGGCGCGTGGCTGTGAGCTTGCATCCGGGAGATAGTAGGTTCGAATCCCACTATCGGCAGCCCTGAAGATGGTTTTCCGTGGTTTCCCATTTTCACACCAGGCAAATGCTGGGGCTGCACCTTAATTAAGGCCACGGCCGCTTTCTTCCAACTCCTAGGCCTTTCCTATCCCATCGTCGCCATAAGACCTATCTGTGTCGGTGCGACGTAAAACCCCTAGCAAAAAAAAAAAAACTCTCAGTCGGTGACAATTGAACACTTAAATGTAGAAAGGTGCAAAGTGCCAAATTTATGAACAGAAGTGCACTACTGTTAAGAACACAACGAAGACCCAATACCGTGGATTTGGACGAAACTGGCAAAGACTGCCAGGAACTGGACCCGGGTCTATTAGACAGATAATACACGTGTAAGAGAAACAAAGAAAATAAAGCAGAACAGGAATAAGGGCAAAAACGTAAGTTTATTAAGGAGAGAAAAATCCAAAGGTCACATAGATTCAGTTTGGCAAAACAAGGAGGTTAAATAATCTAATTGTTTATGTTAGTTGTACTTGGCCCTTAATACGAATATATAGTGTCCACGGGTTATCGCACCTTCTCTCTCTCTCTTACCTTAATGTGGTCGTGATGAAAACTCGGGTACAATGGCATGGCATCTGAGGAGAATAAATTCAGGTGAGTTCAAAGCATTTATTTTATGCATATCAGGTCCAAGCGACCATAAGTTAATGGAGGAGCAGAACTCTATCAAAACATTCTCCGTTCCGGTCTAAGGGATAAGACATAATGTCCTCAACCATAACACCCAAATAAACAAATCCATATCCCCGAGAATAAAAGATCGTTGAGTAAAAGAGCTTAAAACAGAAGAAGAGGGAAGGATGCACCAAGCTCATAATGTAAAAGCAAAGAGAAAGGGGAAAAGGGGAGGTTTCCATGGTCGCACGCCAAATAAACAAAGTTAAAATAGAAAGGCATTCCGTTAAGAATAAACATAATAAACTAGAAAACAGACAAAGAAAGCCAATGAAGGCAATGCGTAATGAATAATAAATAAAGTAGACACAAAAGGTACCACGGATCCAAGGGCCAGAACCACCTTCGCCCACACAGAGACCATCGTGTTTAGGTTGCCGATAAGGGGACACACAGGCCGGACGCATAGGAACGTCAGCCACACAGCACGTAACTAACTAAACGCCCGCTCTCGAACTCATACAGACAATACGGACCAGAAAGTGGTCCATCATAGGGAGACGGGGTGTCTCCATCCAAGACACACAGAAAGCAATCAATCGTGTTGTTAGCTCGTATTCATACCACGTAAATGTGGTGGACATGACATACACAGATCAAGCAATACAATTATGGACCATGAGCTCATTCAATGTGTTAAAGAAGCGACACGAGTAGAAGGTCTCGGACAGCACACAACAAACTATCCCATACGCACACACATGAATCCGTGTCACCTGCTGTTTTCAGAACAAACATAGTGGATCGGTAATGGAAAATATCGAAAGAAGATTAAAAGTTCAGTACATCTCACGCAACATTAATACCATGCTTACCGCTTGCATCGGCAATATCTACGCGCGGTATGACTGCCCTATGTTTATTTCTCGCAGACGACTCACTGATGACGAAGCACAAAGCTGCCAACCACTGTACTTAGGAACTAGTCCATCTGTTAACAAAGGGGGTCTTGGGGTGTAAGTTCCCTGGTCTGTATTGGTTAAGGTAGGGCATGGATAACACCATTGGTCTGGATTGGTCATGGTACTGAGCCCTGGACCACAATTACCTTTCTTTTCACATATTAGGGTACTCAGCCCTGGACCACAATTACCTTTCTTTTCACATGTTAGGATACTTCACCCTGGACCACAATTACGTTTCTTTTCACATGTTACGGTACTTATTCCTGGACCACAATCACCTTTCTTTCCACATTACTACACCACGGCATTCTATGTGGGTTACTGGTCAGGAAATGATACGATTGATAGCAGCGAAGCCTACTACGTCTTTCTTCGTACATAGCGCCTCCACATCTAGGCAGCAGTGCATCTGTCCATTGTTGATACAGAAATCGTGCGATGGATGCGTCATTTATGTTACAAGTTTTTCATCTAATTACAAGAACAACTTTAATTATGTAGTTCAATTGTATGTACGTCACAATTTGATTTGAAATAGCAGAGTATGTGAAAGGTGTGGCCGTGACGGTAAATTATTAGTACCGAGCTCGATAGCTGCAGTCGCTTAAGTGCGGCCAGTATCCAGTATTCGGGAGATAGTTGGTTCGAACCGCACTGTCGGCAGCCCTGAAAATGGTTTTCCGTGGTTCCCCATTTTCACATCAGGCAAATGCTGGGGCTGTACCTTAATTAAGGCCACGGCCGCTTCCTTCCCGCTCCTAGCCCTTCCCTGGCCCATCGTCGCCATAAGACCTATCTGTGTCGGTGCGACGTAAAGCAACTAGAAAAAAGAATTAATAGTGAATGAGAAGTTCAATCGTGTTGTTTTTTCATGTCATCGCCGAGTACAAGGGGGTCGGGAATGTGGTTGGTATGCCAGTGCTAGAAGAAATACTTTCTTTGTATGGTTTGAAGTGTTTAGAATCGTAATTACTGCATCGAAACGTCTCAACTATTTCAACATGTTCTTGTATAATCGTGGCTGGCGGTGGCACGAATGGACTCTGCCATCGCCTGAAGATTTGCCCTATGAAATGTCACTGCCATACTTCAAGATAGCCAGATATTGTTACACTTATTTGTTTCATATGGTTATTATTTTACATTGCCTCACTGTTAGGTCTTTTCATCGCGTAAGTTGGTCATAACTTCTACCTGTATTGAATTATGGGAACGACATTTCATTGGACTAGCCTTCAACCAATAGCAGTGTCCATTCGCCCACCGTCAACCATGATTACTACGTTATAAACTTGCGTGAGTAATGCTGAACGTTTACCGAAAGAAGCGTGTAAAAGCAAAGTTAACATACAAATAATGTAATGAGAGAAGCCTTTCTAACTCAACCATGGCGAGGATGGGATGAAGCACTTATCAGACCAATAGAAAATTAAGGAAAGATAAATACCTCAGATATATAGGCAATTAACATTCTCGAAACACCGAGAATCGTACGAAGACATCTTGAATCAGTTAAAATATCCTTCATACGCCACAAAGGCGACTTGGAAATCCATCGCTTCCATATTCTCACATCAAAAAACTCTCCACCCAACTAACCAGAAAGATAACCCAACAAGATAGGGCAGAAAAGAAATGCTTTGACATATGCAGACGCATGAGATGCCATCTACCGGAATAGGGAAAAGTTTACGTAGTAGTAACAACATATGATGGGAGAGAGTAACAGTTCACAATTGATACAAGAGATCGCCTTCAGAACAGGCAAACGTACCATAAAATGATATGGTATGGTTGAGAAGTTATTGTTTAAAAAAAGACTCTCTGTAGTGCAGTGTCTTAATTATTTATTCCCCACAACGTTTCAAAGTTACAAATGAGAGTTTCTTTTCATACATTATTGGCAGTGTTATGTCAAAGTTAGATAATTTTGGTGCTAAATGGAATTCAAACTTAGACATTTATGAAAGGTGCTAAGTCCCGTCAAACTATTCTAGGTGCTGTGTTCTTAGTCACTCTCCACAGATCTGCATATAATATTCTTTATGCTCATTCCTTTCGAGATAACGGACCATAGCCTATAAATCCTTCCTTTTTTATACCTCTGAGTTCATTGAGGAACTATATTCCAAGCAGACAATGTTTCTTGCATGTTTCCATTTTTTAGGACTTTCACGTTACGGACCCCTTCTACGTCGGTGTAAAATTATTTTACTGTTACACTTTCTACATCTGATGAATCGAATGTGATGCTGACAGCTTTTGAAATGTTCAGATATTTTTTAGAGATTATCTCGCCTGCCACAGCTTGAATGTCAAAACAATTGAACTATTCATGGAAATTACTTTGAAAATATAACAACCTTTGCTTTCTCGACCATTTTGCATAGGTCACTTGGTACAAATTCCCTTGTCACTGACTTCCCTTCTCTCTATCAAGGCAAAATAAGAGATACAGGAAATATTTATACACATACCTTGAAGATCAATTATTCACAAAGTTGGACAGAATAAAAGTTTGTGCATACACTTGTCACGCCAGGAATGAGAAACAAAAACAATTGAATGGCACATTGCACCATTTTTAGAAATCACCAGGCAACATAGCACTATTGCCATCTAACTGTGCACCCCCGGTGGGTAGGGGACGCAGACGAAGAATATACATACGGTATCCCCTGCCTGTCGTATGAGGCGACTAAAAGGGGCGAGCAAGGGATGATGATACTATCAACATTTGATTACTTGTGATTAGTACAATTACGTGCAAAACACCATGGGTGGACGTTACTTGCGACTAGTACCACCTTGTGAGGAAAACCATGGGTCTACGTTATATAGGAGCAGTACCATTATGTGAGAAACAGTACGGGTGGCGTTGTTTGTGATAAGTATCATCGTGTGTATTCCTCCGGTCGGTTCCACTGTGTTCAGAATGGGTCTGCGTTACCTATGTAGGAGTAGTACCACTTTGTAAGGAACACCATGGGTTTACATTGCCTAGGCTCCGACCCTCACTTGTGAAGAAGATGAAAAAGAAGCATTCTATTGCCAACTTTACACACTTCTAACAAGAATACCCCAAGCTGAAAAAATCATTCTCTTAGGAGACTTCAATGCGCCGGTTGGTAGAGACTCAACGCTATGGCCCAAAGTAATTGGAAAAGAGGGAGTAGGGAATTGCAACTCTAATAGAACCCTTCTGTTCACGAAGTGCTCAGAGCACAATCTAGTTATCACTAATACTATCTTCAGACAAAAGGATAAATTTAAAACATCATGGCAGTATCCACGGTCGAAACACTGGCATCTAATTGATTACATAATTGTACGCGCCCGAGACCAACGCGATGTATTAATCACAAAGGCTCTAACAAGTGCTGACGACTGCTGGACGGACCACCGACTTATACGGTCCAGGATGACCCTTCACATCCACGAGCAGCGAAAGAAACAGAGGAAACTTACGAGATCTAAAATGAACACAGACCGTCTCAAAGATCATAGCACTAAAGTAAAATTTCAACAACTCCTAGGTGATAAACTGCCAGATGAATATCCTGAAGGCACTGAAGAACACTGGGCAACACTGAAGACTGCAATACTTTCAGCTGGTGAAGAATCGGTAGGACACCTTAGGGTCAAACACCAAGACTGGTTTGATGAAAATGACCAAGAAATACAGACTCTAATAGACAAAAAGAGAGCAGCACACCAAGCTTTGCAGATCAGTCCTAATTCACTCTCTAAGAAACGAGAATATCAAGAAACAAAAGCAGATGTTCAGAGGAAAACCGTTTTCTGAAAAACAGTTGGTGGACGATGAAGCCTCAAGAAATGCAACATCTAGCCGAAACTAACAACACTAGACCTTTTTTCAGCATGATAAAAACCGTATATGGCCCAACAGCTCAAGGATTAAACCCTCTTAAATCTAGGGATGGTTCTACTCTTCTAAAAGACAGCAATTCCATTAATGCACCATGGAAAGAACATTTCCATGAACTGCTGAACAAGGATCCAGAGATCAACATAGTAGAAATCCTGAAAATTCCGCAAAAACCTACAAAATCTCACCTTGGCGAAGTACCTTCCTTACAAGAAGTTTAAAATGCTATTAAACAGCTCAAAAATAATAAAGCTGCCGGATCAGATGGAATTCCTGCTGAATTTTTCAAGGAAGATGGACGAATTCTTGCTGAACACACACTAATGCTCATAGTCAAAATATGGAACACTGAAACAATACCTCCTGATGACAGATATGCTCTGATAGTTATGATCTTCAAAAAAGGAGACAGAACTGACTGTGGTAACTACCGTGGAATTACCCTTCTGTCTATTGCTGGGAAAATACTCGCTCGAATTCTATCCAACCGCCTGATACCTCTCGCTGAAGACTGCTTACCTGAAACTCAGTGTGGATTTCGACCCAATCGCAGCACAAGGGATATGATTTTCTGTGCTAGACAAATGCAGGAGAAAAGCAAAGAACAACATCTACCTCTGTACATGGCATTCATAGATCTTGCCAAAGCCTTTGATTCCGTTAAAAGAGACGCCCTGAGGAAGATCCTAGCAAGAATAGGCTGTCCTCAGAAGTACATCAATATTCTTAGATTGCTGCATGATAATATGAAAGGCATGGTTCTTGTCAACAATAACCCTGGAGAAAATTTTGAAATCACTGCAGGCGTGAAGCAAGGTTGTGTGATAGCTCCCATTCTGTTCTGAATATTTGCTGGGACTATACTTCATCTTGTTGATGGGAAACTACCAAAAGGTATAGAAATCGAATACAGGACTGATGGAGGTTTATTCAATCTCAGTACACTACGAGCCAAGACCAAACTTTCCACTACATCCATTATTGAACTTCAGTATGCTGATGACAATGTTGTTCTTGCAAACTCTGAACATGATTTACAAGCAATCTTAATTGCATTTGATGAAGCTTATACAAGTATTGGCCTAAGCCTTAACATCCAAAAGACTCAGATCCTTTACCAGCCTGCACCCAACTCCATCTCCGTATGCCCTACAATCACAGTCCAAGGCAAAGTTCTGAAGAACATAGAACATTTCTCATACCTTGGCAGCCATCTCTCAGCAAATGCAAATTTTGATGACGAGATTCAACACCGTCTCAAATGTTCTAGTATGGCTTTTGGTCGTCTTCTAGTGAGGGTCTTTGATAATCATAATATCAGCACTCAGACCAAGCTTTATGTGTACAAAGCTATCGTTATAACATCTCTTACATATGGATGTGAAACGTGGACTACCTACAGGAGGCACATACGATGCCTGGAAAAATACCATCAACGTTGTCTGAGAAGGATCCTGAGGGTGAAATGGCAAGATCGACGCACTAATATCAGTGTTCTGGAAGAAGCTAACTTCACTAGCATTGAGGTCATGATTATCAAGCACCAACTTCGCTGGACAGGCCACATCGTTCGCATGCCTGAATTCCGTCTCCCAAAACAAATTATGTACTCCCAGCTAAAGGATGGTCATAGAAAACTTGGAAGACCACAAAAGCGTTACAAAGATGCACTAAAAACCAACATGGAAAAGTGTCAAATGAAAACTAACAACTGGGAAGCTACGGCACATAACCGCACAGTCTGGCGTCGCAATGTCTGGGAAGGAACTCAGCGCTTCGAACAAGAAAGGCGAAGAACAGAAATTGACAAGAGAACATCAGCTCATGAAGTAAAACCAAACTACACAGCCAGTACCAAACAGAAAAAATGTGTGTCAAAAATGTGGAAAAATCTGCGGTTCTAGGATTGGCCTCTACAGTCACTTAAAATCTCACAAAAACTAAGTTCTTCAGGAAGACAGTCATACTCGTTTACGAGGGATAGCCCATCAGTTGGCACCACATTGTGAGAAAAAACACGGGTTTGACTGGCACCCGTGATAAGTACCACTGTGAGGAAAACCATGGGTTTGCGTTGCCTGAGAGTAATGCCATTATGTGAGGAACACCATGGGTTTGTGTTGCCTGTGGGCTTTACCATTACCTATGATTAGTAGCACTATGTGAGCAACACCATGAGTAAACGTGGTCTGTAATTAGTTCCACTGAGTGAGGAACTCCACGGAAATATACCGGCGCCCGTGATTAGTCCCAATATTTGAGGAATACCGTGGGTCTGCGTTGTTTGTGAGTAGTACCCTTATGTGTGCCATTGTGTGTACCATGGATCTACGTTACCCGTGATTAGTACCACCATGCGAGAAACACCATGAATTTACGTTACCTGTGATTGGTACTACTATAGGAGGAACACCATGGTTCTGCTTTACCAGTGATTAGTACTATTATGTGAGGCCGGTGACCTGGATGTTGGATCCCTTTAGATAATTATTAACCCAGTACTTAAGGCGTTGTGAATAGGATCCACTGACTGTTTTGGTTTCACGATATCTTTTTCATCGTCATTCGTTTTAGACTCTAGTCAGTGGGTACATTGTGAAATTTAAATTTTCACTGCGTTCAGCTCGTACCATTAGGAGCCGATGAGCAATCGGTTAGGCCCCTTTAAACAACAAACATCATCAATGTTGTAACCAAGGTTGAAGTTTACAAAACACAACTTTTATTGCTTCACTTTATGATATTTACACAAATAACTGAAATTTATTTTGAAGCAAAAAGGAATATTGAATCTTGATAAAAGTCTGTCTTTATACAATATGTACAGGTTTACAGTCTTTATATACACTTCTATCTTGAAAAGATAGTCTTTGTGAATTGACACGTTGATAGTCGAGAACTATCTGGCACACTAACATAAATGTCCTTGAGAGTCCTTGTTTGTTGAAGTGCCTGAATTCCTAAAAAGCAAGTTCAATTGATTGAAGAAATTCCACCTAGCGAAACTAAGGGAGCTTGCATAAATTAGGGAATGAAAATGGCTTGTAAAAGAATTACGGAACATAGGCAGTGGAAACAGGTAAGGGAGCGGTGACCAGAGGTGAAACCTCGTACTGCCAGAAATTCAGTCCACCTGGTCGAAGCACATTTTCAAGAGGAGTAGCCTCCGTGCTCGACGTAGGGTGTATTCTGGAGCTGGACACCGGGCGAGTGGGCAAGTAAGCAGGCAGGGAGCTCCTATTTATAGTACACTCGATGGTCAGGCACGCGCACTGAGGGCTGCGCGTCGAAGCTAGCAGAATGATACACAGGCGCGCTTGCAGCTGGGCTGGCGGAGCGAGAAAGGGAGCGCCGGACATACAACACCCTCCCCTCCTAAATACGCCGGTACGGCGTGAAGCGGCGGCGGCGCTGGCGGCGACTGCGAGGCTGGGGCGGAGCTGCTGATGTGTCTGTTGTATTGTCCGGAGCTGGAACTGGGCGGAGTGGCGCTGTCTCGTCCTGAAAGGAACCCATTGTTATTAAATGATCTAAAGCGCGTTCAGCAATAGATTTATCAGGTTTAGCAATAGCATCAATAGCTGGACAGGGGCGGTAGCGTAGACGTATCTGATCTTGATGGCGGCAGATACGTTTCTCCGTAGTCTGTATCTCGTATAGACGATGACCCAAAGATCTGCAGATGACTCCAGGTATCCAGAGTGGGTTGGATTTGAATGTCCTGGTGTAGACCTTGTCGTTGAGGGAGAACTTCGTTGGTGAGGTCTTATGCTGGGCCGGGAGAGGCTGTAACAGAGAAAGTAAAGTTCTGTGAGGTCGTCCATGGAGCTTCTGTGCAGGAGTGATATTATCAGCGCCGGGTAGAGTTCTGTAGTTGTTTAAGAGTTGGAGCAAGGCTTGGTCTTTAGTTAAGCCTGAAGAGACAGCTTTCTTCATACTTCTTTTAAATGTTTGTACGAAGCGTTCAGCTTCACCATTAGATTGAGGGTGAAAAGGTGGTGCTAGGATATGACGAATGCCATTATGTGTACAAAAGTTCTGAAAAGCAGTAGCTGTAAATTGAGGTCCGTTGTCTGAAATGAGTACTTGCGGTAAACCTTCTGTAGTAAAGATTTTCTGGAGAGCACGAATGGTAGCTTCGGTTGTAGTAGTCGAATGCATATCCACGACATATGGAAAGTTTGACAGTGAATCGATGACTATTAACCACATGGAATTGAGGAAAGGACCTGCGAAATCGATGTGAACTCGTTCCCATGGAGTAGTAGCAGGAGGCCATGAAGCAAGATCAGAAGACGGGGCGTTCTGATTCGTTTGACATTGCTCACAATGACGTATTAGCTTTTCGATGGCGGCATCAATACCGGGCCAGTAGCAGTGTTGACGGGCGAGTTGCTTTGTTCTGGAGATACCCCAATGGCTTTGGTGTAATAATTCGAGAACTTGTTTCTGTAGGCTAAGTGGGATAATCACTCGGAAGATGGTGCCTGCTTCTAGTAATACAACTCCGGCACGAGTCGTGAGACGATGCTGCATACGATGATAAGGTGCCAGGTGGGCAGGAAGTGTGCTCTGAAGAGGCCAACCGTGGCGGATGTAAGTACGTACAGTAGCAAGTGTACTGTCCTTATCCGTAGCTTTAGCTATGCAGGTAGCATCAATAGGAAAACTGGATACAGTATCTTCAAGTTCTATGTCCAACTGAAGACATTCAGATTCTTGAGAATCGAAGGCAGTATCAGGACCAACGGGTAAGCGGGAGAGGGCATCAGCATTACAATGCTGGGATGTGGCTCGATATACAATCTGATAGGAATAATCAGAAAGGAACATGGACCATCTTTGAAGCTTTCTGAGGGAATTTTCTGGGATCTTATTACCAGGATGGAATAAGTGTACGAGAGGCTTATGATCGGTAATGATCAGGAAATGGTTGCCATAGAGATATTCATTGAAACGGCGAATACCAAAGATGATGGCTAAAGCTTCTTTCTCTATCTGTGAGTATCGACGTTGATGGTCATTAAGTGTTTTCGAAGCGAAGGCGATGGGGCGTTCTTGTCCATGACGATCCTTCTGGGAGAGAACGGCACCGACACCGTAGTCTGAAGCGTCAGTAGCTAGCGTGATGATCTTGTCAGGCTGAAAATGAGTGAGTTGTATAGCTTGAATTAAGGCGTTGTTGATTGTTTTCCATGCCTGTTGGCATTGCGGAGTCCACTGAAACTTAACACCTTTTTTACGTAGAGCGTTTAATGGAGCTGCCACTGTAGCGAAGCGTGGAATGAACTTATTATAATAGTTCGCTTTTCCTATGAAGGATTGAAGCTGCTTGAGGTTCTGAGGTGCTGGCATGTTTACTATCGCAGAGACATTCTGTGTACTAGGACGAATTCCATTCTTATCAAGTATATGTCCTAGGTAGGAAACTTGAGGCTGAAAGAAGGTACATTTAGCGAGATTCGCTCGTAGGCCATTGTCTTTCAATTTCTGGAGAAGGAGGCGTAGATTGGTTAGATGTTCCTGATGATCTTTTCCAGTAACAATAATATCATCCAGGTAGTTAGCACAACCGGGAATGGAGGCGGTGAGTTGAGCCAAATAGCGCTGAAAAATAGCCGCTGAGGATGAAACACCGAATGGGAGACGCTGGAGCTGGAGCAGTCCGAGAGGAGTGTTGAGTGTGAGAAATTTCTTAGATTCTTCGTCTAAAAGTAGCTGGAGATATGCTTCTTTAAGATCAACTCGAGAGAAGAATTGTCCACCAGAGAGACGACGGAATAAGTCTTCCGGACGTGGAATAGGAAAGATATCTGTGTCTAGTTGTGCGTTGACTGTAGATCGAAAATCGCCACAAAGTCGAACATGACCATCAGGTTTCTTGATTACCACGAGTGGAGTAGCCCATTGACTAGAAGTAACTGGTACAACAATTCCAGTTTGTATCCATCTTTCTAATTCTTTCGTGACCTGGTCTTGAAGTGCTAGGGGTACTGGACGTGATTTGAGGAAGCGAGGCTTAGCTCCGGATTTCAGCTGTATGTGAGCTGTATAGTCTTTTGCTGTTCCGAGCTGAGAGTCGAAGACTTCAGGAAACTGCGCTAGGAGAGCGGTAACGTCAGAAGTAGGATGCAATGTAGATACGACGTTAATGTTGTCATGTATCTGGAAACCAAATAAGTTAAATAGATCCATGCCCATAATGTTTGATGCAGTGTAGTTGTTAACTACGAGAAGAGGAATGGCCTTCTGAATTCCTTTATAACTAGCCTGAAGCTTGATTTGACCTTTGATGTCAATTTTCTTCTTGTTAAATGTCACGAGCTGGATGTCAGCTGGAGAGCATGAAGGTGAACCTAAGTCGTGGTAGGTAGTCAGGTTAATAATAGAGACAGGTGATCCAGTATCTAATTGAAAATCGACAGATCGATCAGAGAATGAGAGAGGAATGATGATTTTGTGAGAATCCTTTGTGGGAAGAATAAGATTGATCTGATCAACTTCCATGTCTTGGCGGGGCTGTATATGCTTCCGGCGTGCTGCAGTAGTCTTAGCAGGGCGGAGCGAACTTTGACAGACAGTCTTAATGTGTCCAAGTTTATTACATCGGTCACAAGTAGCTTTGAAAAAACGACAGTCACGACGTTCATGATGCTTGAAACAACCTCGGCAGGAAGGCAGGAGTTTCGAGGTGCTTTTAGAATTGGGCTTCCGTGTAGCATTACGAGAGGGAACCTGGCGAGAATGCTTGGTGGAGAGCGCCTTATCCGTACGGTTCACTGTAGCAGAGGACTTGCGGGCCTGAGGCGAGACTTGTGCAACTTCGTGTGGAGAAGCTATGGCTGCGGCAGTCTTGGTAGTAAGCTCATAAACCGTAGCAATACGCTGGACGTCTTCTAAAGAAGGGTTACTCTGCTGGACAGCGTCAAAACGTATTTTGTCTTCAGGAGTATGTAAAATTATCATGTCCCGAATGAGAGAATCAGTGTAGGATGAACCACAACCGTCCTTGGAGCAGATGAACTGGCAGGGTTTAGCTAGACCACGCAATTCAGTTATCCATTCATTATGTGTCTGATGGGGTTGCTTTCTGCTCTGAAAAAATTTATAGCGAGCAGCCACTATGTGAGGAGCTTTGGCATAGTGTTCCGTGAGACGGGCCAAGAGCTGCGTGAAGGGTACCTCAGATAAGTGTTCTTCCGGACTTAATTTACGTAGTAATTCACACGTAGCATTGCCAACCGAACTAAGAAATAGTGCGCGGCGGCGTTGATCATCAGTGACAGAATGGCAGATGAAATGCTGTTGTAAACGGGCTAAATAAACTGACCATTCTTCCTTAGCCGGATCAAAAGCAGAGAACGGAGGAATAGCTGATGGCTGTGTAGAGACAGAAATAGCTTGAATAGCCTGAAGTAATGCTGCCTGTTGTTGTTGCATAAACTGTTGTTGTTGCTGCTGTAAGGCTTGGAAGACCGTAGCTAGTTGTTCCGCAGTAGCCATTGCGAGATGCGTGCAAGAAAAAGTAAGGTAAGCTGTGTGTCAGAACTGGTTGGAGTGTCGTTGTTGTTTAGCACGTCGCCGTAGAGTTGACAACTGGGCCTGTTGAATTGTAGTGTCGTGTTTACCTCGTTGCTATAGAGTTGGCGATTGGGGCTGATGACGTGTAGTTTGTTGCTTTTTACCTCGTTACTATAGAGTTGGCAACTGGGGTCGAAGAATTGTAGGTTGGTGCTTTTTTACCTCGTCGCCATAGAGTTGGCAACTGGGGTCGAAGAATTGTAGGTGGTTGCGTTTTTACCTCGTCGCCATAGAGTTGGCGACTGGGGCCGAAGAATGGTAGTGGTGTGCTGTTTTACCTCGTCGCCATAGAGTTGTGTTGTAACCAAGGTTGAAGTTTACAAAACACAACTTTTATTGCTTCACTTTATGATATTTACACAAATAACTGAAATTTATTTTGAAGCAAAAAGGAATATTGAATCTTGATAAAAGTCTGTCTTTATACAATATGTACAGGTTTACAGTCTTTATATACACTTCTATCTTGAAAAGATAGTCTTTGTGAATTGACACGTTGATAGTCGAGAACTATCTGGCACACTAACATAAATGTCCTTGAGAGTCCTTGTTTGTTGAAGTGCCTGAATTCCTAAAAAGCAAGTTCAATTGATTGAAGAAATTCCACCTAGCGAAACTAAGGGAGCTTGCATAAATTAGGGAATGAAAATGGCTTGTAAAAGAATTACGGAACATAGGCAGTGGAAACAGGTAAGGGAGCGGTGACCAGAGGTGAAACCTCGTACTGCCAGAAATTCAGTCCACCTGGTCGAAGCACATTTTCAAGAGGAGTAGCCTCCGTGCTCGACGTAGGGTGTATTCTGGAGCTGGACACCGGGCGAGTGGGCAAGTGAGCAGGCAGGGAGCTCCTATTTATAGTACACTCGATGGTCAGGCACGCGCACTGAGGGCTGCGCGTCGAAGCTAGCAGAATGATACACAGGCGCGCTTGCAGCTGGGCTGGCGGAGCGAGAAAGGGAGCGCCGGACATACAACAATCAACATCCAGCGGCGGCATTTATAACCACTTGGAATTCTCAGCGGACATAGTCCTTTTCACATGTAATCCTCCTCGGTATCCTGCAACTTTCAAACCACTTATCACATTTCTCATGAATTTGGCACTTTGCACCTGTTAACAGTTAAGTATTCAATTATTGATAACCTGCTCGTACCCTTCGGCTGGGTACATTTCACAAGCGGACCCTTTGTCACTGCATCTCACATACTACACATCAACTAAGCTTCGCATACAGGAGATGATCCATCCGTGAGTAATTAGGCGGGGAGAAAAGTATGGACTACCCGATAGGCCTGAAACTGGTATCGTCTACGTAAATATCTGGTACGACTCCTTCGTGGCGTTGCACTCTCCATCTTCCCTAGTGTACGAAATAGGGCCTAATCAAAATTACCAACAAACTTGTGGCACATGCAGCTCTTTAAGGACCTATACTGCTAATGCGACTGTTATCTAGCCAGATAGTTAGCAGATATTGAAGTTCTTCGTGGTCATATTGACAAGATCTTCTGCTGCATCTCTTGGCTTTCATGAAGGAGTGAAGGGTAGCTATCACATGAGACGGCTCCTCAGTAGCCCTCCCGTTCCAGGGATAAAGTCCTGATAGACACTGGGAATCTAATTTTTGGACTGTATTTATTGCATGTACAGTACCTATTAATAATTTCATGCGTTGCAAATTTTGATAAAAACATATACAACTCTCGGAACTGGGGGGGAAGAATTTCCAGCCAACAGGTGTTGTTAATCACAGGGGAGTGTCCCTTGGACTCTCTTATATGCAGATGATGTTGTACTAGCTAATACCACCAGAAGTGGATTGCAGCGTCAAGTTGAAGAATGGAACATCCATCTCTCACATTACGGTCTTAGACTGAACAAAAAAGGACCAAGTATCTGGAAACCATCCCAAGCAATGGCTCAATTAAAGTTGATAGAGAGACCTTGTTGAAGTCCATAAGCTTCAGGTTGAAGTCCATAAGCTTCAGGTATCTAGGATCTCGCCTACAGACTGATGGTGGGATACGTGATGAAGTGCGAGGTAGGACAAAGGCAGCATGGATGAGATGGGGGAAAGTCACAGGCGTACTCTGCGACAGAAGGATGCCACTACATCTGAAGTCCAAAATATACCGCAAGATAGCACGTCCTGTCGGTTTATACGGTCTTAAATGTCGACCAGCTGACAAAGCTACAGAGCACCAATTACACACCAAACAAAAAAATGGACGGTGCGCGAGTAATACCACGTATCCCACAATGTTCTTCCGATCTATAACCCTCTTTAAGACTGGCCACGCCTCGCAGCCACACATGGATATGCAGTCTATCAAAACATTGTTCGTTGCGTGCATTCTCATTTGTTAATGTGTAAAGGAAAATGAATCTTAAATGCATTATATTGTAGGAATGCGTAAATACTTCATGAAAATATACATTCGTACGGTACGGTACAATAAGGTTCATTTTCCTTAACATGTTAGCATAGGGAAATGAACGCAAAGAACATTGCTCTGATGGACTGCACATCCATGTGTGGCTGGGAGGCCTGATCAGTCTTAAGGAAATTAATGGATAGGAAGAGCGCTGTGGGCTACGAGGTATTGCTCGCGCACCGTCGAAATGCGTGTGCTCCATTGGTCGGTGGGCATCACACTCCTGCATCATGTCAAAAAAGGCACCTTCCGCCAGCAAATGGACATTGCATCCATCAATGAGAAGGCAAGAGAAAAACGTCTCCAATGGTATGGTCATGTCTTGCGTACTGCACACGGAACAGTTACCAATTTCACTCACACCTTTGAAATTCATGGGCCACGACAAAGTGGACGTCCGAAACAGCGCTGGCATGACACAGTGAATATTGATATGAAGACTGTGAACTTAAGACCACACGACGCCCAAGACCGTGTAAAATGGCATGCCAAGATCAGAATATCACCCTGCATCAGCGGGAAAACTCTAGGAAGAATAACAAGAGTATTAAAAAGAAGAAGAAGAAGAAGAAGGCGTTGTTAATCACAAAAAAATCTTCAGCGATGTTCCACGTCATTATTTAGGATAGTGTTATTCCTCTAGTACGACCTTTATTTCTGTGTTTCCTTATTTATTGTTTGAATACCGCCATCGGCAGCTCTGAAGATGGTTTCCGTGGTTTCGCATTTCCACACCAGGCAAATGCTGGGGCTGCACCTTAATTAAGGCCACGGTCGATGCCTCCCTCAACCCCAGTCCTTTCCCTTCCTGCCATCGTGGAAAACCTTTGATGTGTTACTGCGGCGTTAAACCACCAGCAAGCAAAGACATTTATTTATTTATTTTATTTATTTATTTATTTATTTATTTATTTATTTATTTATTTATTTATTTATTTATTTATTTATAAAGTGGCTAAGTTAGAGCACTTGGTCCTCTAGCGCTTAACTACATACAATTTATGAGATTTTTACTCGTGGTTTTTCATTTTTACGCCAGATAAATGCTGGAACTGCACCTTAATTAAGGCCACGGCCACTACATTCCCAATCCTAGCTCTCCCATCCTTGCGTCGAGTGTCGCCGAAAATTGTCGATGTCATAGAGTGACGTTAAATCCACTAGGAAAATAGATTTTGTACTGAATGAATTTTAAATGTCATAAGAAGCGTTGGTATGGGAAAGGTAATAAGAGCCTACAGCAGTGAGTACGTTCTCTGCGCCAAGAGCCTGGTACTTGCCACGGGTGCGATTTGGTGGGAACATTTTTAAGCTCTTCTAATTGCGTACGGACTATTCTCCGTGGTTCTTACTACCTTCTTCACGACAATACGAAAATCTATTTTTGGCACTTACTACGTTTCCCATGTCAACGTCTCCGTTAATGAAATAATCCGTATAATTAAAATGGGAAGTAAACAATAATACAGTTAACACTGCATTAGGCGCGTCCTAAAAGTAGCATGAGTGCTCGCGTCGTATCTCAGAGATATTTCAATTCAGTCCATCTAAACAATCCCTATATAATTTGTGGAAGATAGAAACCAACATAAAGTGCACTTTAATGTTTATTTACAACATATCCACTGAAATATTGAGAAAGGACGCTGGCATATTTGAAACAATTAAATTAATAATCTGATTGTTCTTTTCACAGTCTTCAGGACCTTGAGATCGTGATGTTACTGATTAGTCAAACAACTTACTGAACACAGTATAGTTTTACAAGTGCTAGTGCTTGCAGCTAGAACTAGAGCTAAGTCACAGCAAATGAAACACATACCGAGCTCGATAGCTGCAGACACTTAAGTGCAGCCAGTATCCAGTATTCGGGAGATAGTGGGTTCGAACCCCACTGTCGGCAGCTCTGAAGATGGTTTTCCGTGGTTTCCCATTTTCACACCAGGTAAATGCTAGGGCTGTACTTTCATTAAGGCCACGGCCGCTTCCTTCCCACACCTAGCCCTTTCCTGTCCCATAGTCGCCATAAGACCTATCTGTGTCGGCGCGACGTAAAGCAACTAGCAAAAAAAAAAAAAGTGAAACGCATTAGAAATAAACAAGAATATTGACAAATTTACCCGCATCGTATCCGTGAGATATCTCTGCCAGCAGCTCGTGACATTTGTGTTCAATGAACGTCACTAAACTACTGGATGTCACCACTTCTGAGACAGGATGCTAGGAGGGGATATGGAATTCTAGCCTCGAGCAATTTAAGTTACAGCAAAGAATCACCGCCGTGTATCTCTCAGATAACACGCGACTAATGCAGTATTAATGAAAAATGGTCGGAGTTACACGCACCTGCGTGGTAACGACGTGTTTCTATTTATGTTCAGCGTACTTATTGAGCATCATGGCGTTTACCAGCAATATAGATAACAAACGTAAACGCACCTTTTTGAGTGAATCAGATATTATTGATGCACTTGAGAATTCTGATAGTGATAATATCTTTTCCTTGGATATTTCTGAATAAATTAAGAAAAATCGTTGGAAAAACTATCGGCTGAAGAAAGGTCTGTGCGAGGATCCGCGAAGCGAGGTCGTCAATCAACACGTGACACGTGTGAAAGGCTGAACGGGAAACCACATCTTATTTATTCCAATGAGATAAGCAACACAAGGGACTGCGCAGTGTGTTCAAATAGGAACATCAAGGGTGGTTGACGGGTAACTGTTTACTTTTGTGCAACTTGTGGAAAGACAGCTGGTTTGTATCCAGGTGTTTGTATCGTACGGTACCACACAGGAGTCGATTACAGGACAAGGTACTAAAGATACAGGTGTGAAACAAATTAGAAAAGCAGAATCATTAGCAAAATCAGCCTGTATGTAAGAATAATCCTTGTAAGTAAAAATGACTTAAATTAAAGCATTTGTGTGAAACCTGGAAAAGCTGCCCATTTTTAAATACGACCTTCCGAGCAAACGTTCTATATTCAAATACGACTGCTAAAGAATGTTCGTTTCTTCACAGTTTTGACGATAAATACTCCAAAGCATGTCATGAATCGTGATATATCACAAAGAGCGAAATGGCCACGCAGTACAAGTCGTATAAGCAGTACCTTCCTAGTCGAAGCCCTTCCCTGTACCAACATCAAGGAAAACTTACGTGACTTCAAAAAATATCGGGTCAAACGCTAAGGGGTGCTGGCCTTCAGAACTCAAATTCGACTCAGCCTCCTGATACTTGAAAGTGCTCAGTTAGGTCAGCCTCGTGTCGGTAGATACTCCTACGGGATAATACTCTGGTATAATAGTGTCTCCGTCCGGCTCGTTGGTGAATAGTCAGCTTAGTGGCCTTCGGTTCATAGGGTCTCGGGTTCGATTCCCGGCCGGGTCGGGGATTTTAACCTTCATTGATTAATTCCACTGGCTCGGGGCTGGGGCTTTGTGCTGTCCGCAACATCCTGCAACTCACATACCACACATAACACTATCCTCCACCACTATAACACGCAGTTACCTACACATGGCAGATGCCGCCCACCCTCTTCGGAGGGTCTGCCTTAACAAGGGCTGCACCCGGCCAGAAATAACCACACGATTTTTTTTTTAAATTTATTTCATAGCATCTCCGAGCTTCCGTGGCTCAGACGACAGCGCGCTGGCTTCTCACTGTTGGGTTCTGTGGATCATATCCCGGTCACTCCATGTAAGATTTGTACTGGAAAAGCGGAGGCGGAACAGTTTTTTCTCAGGGTGCTCCGCTTTGCCCTGTCATCCTTCATTCCAGCAACTCTCTCCAATATTATTATTTATTTACGAATACATCGCAACTGGGAAATATCCCGGTGGTAATGACCACTTACAGTAGTGTAATAATAGTGTAAAGTTAAAACATAATTACACAACAACAACAACAACAACAACAACTCCGACAGCAAGAGTACAAGAAACAATTCCATGGAAAGGAAATATTACAAGAAATACTACTAGTTTAATATTCTAAATCCAGAATCATAATATATATCACTTCATTTCATTTCTCAGTCATTAATCATTTCCCCAGATGAGCGAGACAGGCTTCGGCAGCAGGCACAATTCCTATCCTCACCGCGAGATGGTGGCTTCATTTAGAGGGCCTACTTTTTAAGTCTACCTGTTACAATTTCTTCCCGGTCTAGAAAGCCAAGAAAAACGGCCGAGAGGATTCGTCGTGTTGACCACACGACACCTCGTAATCTGCAGGCCTTCGGGCTGAGCAGCGGTCGCTTGGTAGGCCAAAGCCCTTCAAGGGCTGTAGTGTCATGGGGTTTGGTTTGGTTTGTTACAATTTCTTGATAATTGCAAGAATGTTGTATTTGTTTCTTGGCGCAGGACAGAGGGAAATGTAGCTTTCATCGGAGTTTGTCTCATTTCTGGCTCAGACACTATGGAAGCTGCTGGTCACGACCAGTACATCTGGGAGTTACGAAAGTGACTACTCATAGCGCCAGTCGTGCTGGCTGCAATAGCACATTCTAGCCCCCAATGAGGAAAGTAATGGCAAGCTATCTCACTTCTCAACATGCCTTGTTCGCCTCGTTGCGGTGCCATCATCATTCCTGCTGTTTCCCTACAACTGGACAACTTTTGATGATACTACTTGAGGATCCAAACAACCTTAGTGCATAAAGAATGGACTCGATCCCGAATCAGTCTCTTTTATAAGTATATTTTATCACATCCACGCCTTATTCTCTTAGAAGAAAGAAAATAATAAACTTGATTCCAAAGGTAGTCCACCTCTGTGGTGTAATGGTTAGTGTGAATAGCTGCCACTCCTGGAGGCCCGGGTTCAATTCTCGGCTCTGCCACGAAATTTGAAAAGTGGTACGAGGGCTAGAAAGGGGTCCACTCAGACTCGGGAAAGTCAACCGAGTTGAGAGGAGGGGGGGGGGGGGGCGTCGTTTCCCACCTCAGTCATCCTCAAAGTGGTTTTCAGTGGTTACCCACATCTCCTCCAGACAAATGCCAAGATGGTCCCTAACTTAAGGCCACGGCCACTTCCTTTTCTCTTCCTTGTCTATCCCTTTCAGCTGTCCCATTCCCCACAAGGCCCCTGTTCAGCATAGAAGGTGAGGCCGCCTGGGTGAGGTAGTGGTCCTCCTGCCCATTTGTATCCCCGATCCAAAGTCCCACGTTCGAGGACACTGCCCTTGAGGCAGTTTTGGTGGAATCCTCACTGAGTCCGAGTAAAAAATGAACTCTGGAGTGAAAACAGATTAAGAAAGAAAGATTCCAATGGTTTCTGCGTTAATTATCGAGTGTTCGAGCCGGCGGAACAAAGTAATAACCCCACATTACAAATTATATTCCTTTAGCTGTGACAGAACCAGCTTCCCATTTGGAAACTTTAGTACCGCGATGAAAGCTAGTCATTCCAGAGCAAAACTAGAGGTCAGAAACAGAGTTTCTAATTACTTCATCTCATAAAGTAGAACAACCTCCTCCCTGTACCGTCAATTCAAAACACTGAGGGAGTTAGATTATAACCTGTTCTCTCATTCAATGTTCCAGCCATGCATAAAACAAGCTCAATCATGGCTTATTTTCTATAACGCAATTTGTTTTACGTCTCAACGACACAGATAGGTCTTATGGAGAGGATGTGGTAGGAAAGGGCCAGGACTCGGAAGAATGTGGTCGTGGCCTTAATTAAGGTAAAGCGTCAGCATTTGCCTGGTGTGAAAATGGGAAACCACAGAAAACCATCTTGTTTAACCATTTTTTTACGTCGCACCGAGACAGATAGGTCTTTGCTTTACGTCCCACTGGCTACTTTTACGGTTTTCGGAACAGATAGGTCTTATGGCGATGATGGAATAGGAAAGGTCTTGGAATAAGAAAGAAGCGGCCGTGGCTTTAATTAAGGTACAGCCCCATCACTTGCCTGGTGTGAAAATGGGAAACCACGGAAAACCATCTTCAAGGCTGCCGACAGTGAGGTTGGAACCCACTATCTCCCGAACGCCAGCTCACAGCTGCGTGACCCTCGCTCGGTGTGATCTCACCCGAGAGGGGGAAGTACGTAGATTATAGACAGTAAGTTCATGTCGTTGTCTCATGTTCATATCTGGTAGTTTGGTACTGAATACGTACAACTGTTTATTCTCCTCCATTTTCATAAACGTATCTGAGAATTTTGCAGATGGTTTGTGCCTGGTCCGGTCACGTGGAGATTCTTCCCTTCTCAGCTATGGAGGTAGCTATGTTGCTGTTACTATTTGTGTTAAAAATCAAAGCAAAGTCGTCTCCGTACAATCCATGAAGACCCTTGGAGGATTGGAAACTAAAGGCTTTCATTATCCGTAAACTCGGCACGTAGTGGGATGGAGTAATTAGTTCTATACCCGGCCGCCTTTCCGCACAGAAATTAACCTGGTACTCAGTTTTTGGTATAGCTGGGGGAACCTCAGGGCCTTATGCAGCTCCGGAAGTGGAAATATCGTTTCTTAAATTTTTCGGCTTCGAGAGAGGGGAATCGAACCCACGTCCTTCCAGGTAAACCGAGCCCACCTTTACCGCCTCGGCCAGCCCCTATTTCCTTGTGGTATCCATAGTAGTATAATATATGTATATCTGTTATTGTGTCTGGAATAGGAAAAGTAAACCCCAAAGAGTTAAAATAAGGTAATAATCAAATATTGACTTCGGTAGTGTGAAAAATGAGCAGACGTTAATAATATACAGTATATCTAATTCGTATTATTATTATTATTATTATTATTATTATTATTATTATTATTATTATTATTATTATTATTATTATTATTATTATTATTATCGTCCTCTCGCCGTCCTTTTCACAGTTGGTGTACATGAAGTCGATATTACATGTGTATTTGGCACATTTTTACGTCTAAGTGCTTGAAGTCAATCTTATGTGGTGGATGTATTCAATACCGGGCGAGTTGGCCGTGCGGTTAAAGTCGCGCAGCCTGTGAGCTTGCATCCGGGAGATAGTGGGTTCGAATCCCACTGTCTGCAGCCCTGAAGATGGTTTCCGTGGTTTCCCATTTTCACACCAGGCAAATGCTGGGGCTGTACCTTAATTAAGGCCACGGCCGCTTCCTTCCCACTCCTAGGCCTTCCCTATCCCATCGTCGCCGTAAGACCTATCTGTCGGTGCGACGTAAAGTCACTAACAAAGAAAAGATGGATTCACTATTGCCTTTTTCCGTGGTTGTTGATAGTATGGTGTGCTGTATGTATTCGAAGAAAACTGTGTATTGAGACAAGCACTGACACTCAGTCCGTGACCCTCAGTCAGAGGAAATAATCAAACGCGGCTAAAGTTTCTGGCCCGATCAGAATTGAACCCAGGACAGTCTGAACCGAAGGCTGGCACTCTGTCAATTCATGCTTGTATAATGCGTATTTAGTGACGGGGTAGTGGTTCTTCAGTAGATGAAACTTATTAGAGAATAATGTAGTTGTCTTTTGTCCTCGTGGATTATTTTTTTTAAATTTGGCTTTACGTCACACCGACACAGATAGGCATTTTGGTGAGGGGGTTGATAGGAAAGGGCTAGGAGTGGAAAAAAATCGGCCATGGCCTTAATTAAGGTACAGCTCCAGCATTTGCCTGAACTGAAAATGGGTAATCACGGAAATCCATCTTCTGGACTGGGTTCGAAACCACTACCTCCTGGGTGAAAACTTACAGCTGCGCGCCCCTAACCGCACGCCAACCCGCCCGCTACCCTCGTAGCATTTCTCTATCTTAAGAGCCAATGAAGATAAGTCCTTTCTTTCCTATATGCAAAGAACAAGAAGAGTCCTATTAACAAATAAAAAAAGCCACGTGAAGAACGAGTAATTGCGATAACGAATTTTTACATTCATATTTCCCTTACCTAATTAACGAACGTTTCATCATAACTTAGGGTTGTATTTTACACCAGGTTAAAATGTGGTACCTATAAGGAAGTTGGAGAGGGGATTTTTTTTGTTACATGTTTATAGAAAGTGTTTAATGTTGGAAACGTTTCTTAGCAGACAAAGTAGAGGTTCCCATACTACGAAAAATTAAGCAATTTCCTCAATTGTGCCGGAAGGTGAAATGTTTCAAATTGTGAGTCCAGGATAGCTCTATCAAACTAAGAAAACAAATATCGAAAATTACTCCCGGCCAAAATGCAGTTCCGGGAAAACTTCTAAAATCGCTTGTTTCTTTACTTGTTTCCTTTTTTATTCAAATCTTAGACAACTTACTTATTTACGTAATTATTTCTGTAACGTGTTCCTTGGTCCAATAACCTCAAGCGTTTTTTGATGCCCACACCGAATGTAGTTATAAGGGATAAAGTGACACTCTGTATTGACTTTCATTAGGGCTCTTAGCGGTAGAAAAATGCAAACTGCTAATCCAATCGACCAGATAAAAATGATTAAGAAAAGGATTGTAATTTTTGGGAATAAATAAAGAATATATTCTCATACTTTATTATATTGTATTTACCTAAAATTCGTAGCTCATATCCCAAGTATGCTTTCAACATTGAGGGCTAGAACTGTGCATATATTTTTTATTTTCAAATTTCGCAGATAAAGTTAGATTGGGAAGGGATACCTTCTAATATAGACAGAAACATTTAATCGTGCTAGTTAAACACACCCTTCGGGAAAAGCAACTGCTATTACCATTAAAAGGTAACAAATGGGACTAGAACACTTGAATAAAGCAATTTACAGTAGTATCCGTGTTGTAAAGGTAGACAGATGCTCACTCCTGTGACTCTGTAGCTAGATGATATAACGAGGTTGCCTCCAATATTCCTTTCAGTTCTCTGGAACTCATAGAGTTAATGGCTTGCTTACCCTCTCACACGTGCTCTTTGTGGTTAAAGAGACGCACAACTCCGACCGTAAATCACTCTTCTCTTTTATCTTCTTCAAAGATGACTTGTAGCAACACAGTATGCATTTATCTAGGAAAATAGAAAATGATATTAGAATTCCTAGTAGAAAGAGAGGCAGAGAAGCCTTCACAGAAATCCGCACAGAAAATAACAGGAATTTCCCTTTGTTTCCACTAAAAATTGTTATTCTCTCTTGTAACATAAAACTGCTACATTCACCCGTTTTTAAAACATCTTCCTGAAGAACATTGTCAAGACATTTCTTGCAATTTGTCGGTTTCCCTGCGCTTTACTTCGCTGATGCCTCATCCCCTCTTCAAAGTTTCTGATTGGGGCATTACTGTGACTAAATCATAACCATTGTTATGAATATTCCCCGTATCATCCGTGGGGTCGGTAGATGCAGAGTGGCTTGTTGTCCCATAAGCTCTGTACTCTGACCGGCCAACCGAGCAGAGGAGAGGTGGTCTCGACTCTGCCGTGGCTCTACACCTCTGCATTCGGGAGACGGGCCTGGGCCACAGTGCTGCATTTCTCGCCTGGCCTCGCCCGTCGGCTGTGCTGAGAATGGTTTTCCATCCTCCTGCACTAATGCGAATGCCGGGACAGTTCGTAGTATAGGCCACGGCCGCCAACCCCCTCACCTTCTCCGCACATCTCCTTCACCGTAACAACTCTCCCGGCCTGAGAGACGGCGTAACCGTCTAAGAGGCCCGCCTTCCCCTTCAGGGGAGGAATGAAAACGAGAAATAAAATAAAAATATCATCCGTGTATATCTCAGATAACTGTGTAGTTTTTCCTCAAACCCTTTTCTTCGCCTTCTACACTTGTTTCTTGTTTGTACTTCACTTCTTGAGCGACGTCACCAGGAGGTACACACCGAATTTCGGACACATACAACACTCCTTCATTCTTCGGCCGCATGTTTTCCTTGCAATGACTTGACTTGGCGCGTATGCACATCCACGTAACAACACCTTCTTTCGATTAACTAAATTTACGATACGTATTACTGTTGTAACCCTACCCTTGGTCGTGGCAACAACTTCCATTCTGATAAGTCACACTACGAAGGTAGAAACAAAACCACTTGTGATTCGTCAACAAGTAAATGTCCATGCAAGTTCTAAGTCGTCAATGCAAAATTTTCAAGTGTCAGTTCTTCAAATTGTCAACGGCTTCCATTAAAATGGAATTCCATACTGCAACGAGCGAGATGGCTCTACGGTTCATGTCACGTAGCAGTGAGCATACATGAGGGATATGGTGAGTTTGAATCTCACCATCGGCATCCCTGAAGGTTGTTTTCCGTTATTTCCCATGCTGTACTTCAGTTAACGGTCCGGTTGCTACCTTCCCAGCTCCAGCCCTGTTCCATCCACTCTTCGCCATAAGAACTTGATTCGGTGCAAAGTAAAGTCAATAACAATAAAAAATCTCCACACTCCGTCAAATCCTGGAGAATTCAGTGCCTCAGATGAAATTCCACGTCATAGTTCACCGCTATAACGACCTTACTTGTTCCCATAAATTAATTGGTAGTTATAGCACAAATGCTAGTCTCTACCTAGATAATTAGCACAGCAGCTTTCCGCCCGGATGATCTTCGTTCGATACCTGGCTCTGCTATCTATGTATGTAACACTGGTTTGAGGGACGGAAAAATGAGTGAACTTCACCTCAGGTAGCATAATTGACTTGAGAGGCCCACTTTTGGTCATCTGACAGGGGGAGCCTATAGTGTGGTGTGACGGACACCGGTTTTGTTCAGATTTTGTAACGTTAATCCAGCATAGTGGTCATGCCACTGGCTCCACGGTGTAAGTTCACAGGTTCGAGTTAATTTGATTTTTAAATTATTTTACTCCCGCCTGTTATTTTTAACTGTACGCCTTTCCCTCATACGTTATTTTATTTATAATAATATAATGTTAATTGCTTTACGTTCCATTAACTTCTTTTACGGTTTTCGGAGACGCTGAGGTGCCGGAATTTAGTCCCGCAGGAGTTCTTTTACGTGCCAATAAATCTACCGACACGAGGCTGACGTATTTGAGCACCTTCAAATACCACCGGACTGAGTCAGGATCGAACCTGCCAAGCTGGGGTCAGAAGACCAGCGCCTCAACCGTCTTTTATTTATAATTTATGTCATTCTCATGAAACATTTAATACATATGGATGCATGTTATTACAAGACCTACCCTGTCAGAAATAATATCCAGTTAAAAAGACTAAGAACTGTGAAAGAAGACATTCTAAGTAAATACAGAATTACACCATTGGAATGTTGGTCGGCGGGGTAGGAGAGGTGGTATACAATTACTAAATTGCGTGCCAAATGCCTGGATTAAATTCCAATCCTGTCCGCAGTGCTCATATGCAGCTAGGGCTTATGATGTTTCTATCGTCGGATGGAGACGTAAAGCCTTGAGTAGACCCCTTGGTGCTATTCGACAGGAGTAGGCTATGTTCCGGCACCGGGTTTCACGCTCTCCCTTCCTACTACCATATATGACGCCATTCATTTCCTCTTATTAACTCGCCTGTTGATGTTGACGTCAGGAAGGGCATCCGGTCGTAAAAACTTGATGCGAAGCTTCATCGCACTTTATACCCGACACAGTAGAGAAACGGGACTTGGATTGGACATTATTATTATTATTATTATTATTATTATTATTATTATTATTATTATTATTATTATTATTATTATTATTATTATTATTATTATTATTATTATTATTATTATTGTATATGCGAATGATATGGGCTTCCTTTCTATCTTCAGACCAGGTTGTTCCAATCTTCTTGGTCAATTTGCCATTTGTGAATTTTGGGTTATTATTATTATTATTATTATTATTATTATTATTATTATTATTATTATTATTAGTGTTATAAAACAATCACCACTGATATATCTGACCAACTGTGTCTCACCTGACACTACGTACAGTATGGGAGATGAAATATCTTCTTCAAACTTGAAAATAAAGCCATACTCTGGTGGGGATAACACTTAGATCTAAAGAAAGAAATTGTGGAAGGATTTTCAATTATTAGTTGTCTGAAGGAGTATCTTGAACTTCGCCTAGTGCAATGTCTTCCCACTCGCGAAAGCGAGCACGTCTATTAGCGTATTGTTTGACGGTATTGCGGCGGGCTACGGTTATCGAGCGTCCCGACGCGCGACCTCGCTACGTGGGATGCGCACTTGGCCCTGATTGTCCGGCGTCGAGGTCAATGCTAACAAGGAGGCGAGAATACATTTTGGCTCAGATCACAGATTTCTACCAACACTACCGCCGGTACCTCATGTGTTCTGGATTGTATCCCGCAAACATTGTTGCCAATTATTGTCCACTCAAAGAATGCCACACAAGTAGAGTACCACGATATACAATCAATCAGTCAGACATTAATGATCTGCATTTAGGGCGATCGCCCAGATGGCAGATTCCCTATCAGTTGTTTACTTCAAATTTACATTTATTTATAATTGTATACGTAGATTTTCCTTAAATATTTTCAACGAACTTTGAAATTTATTGAACATTTCCCTGATAATTTATTCCAGTCACTTACTCTTCGTCCTATAAATGAATCACTATCACTATCACTATCAGCCATATTCAGTCGTTTTTACGATGTGGCCTCTTTAAGTCCGAACCAAGGTAGGTTTTCATGAGGTCTCTCCATCTGCGACGGTCTTGAGCGATGTTCTGCCAATTGATCCCAGTAATCTTCCGGATGTCTTTAGCTATAAATGAATATTTGCCCCGATATGTCCTCTTGAATTCCAGCTTTATCTTCATATTATGATCTTTCCTACTTTTAAAAGCTTCACTTAAGCTTATTCGTTTACTAATGTCATTCCACGCCAACTCACCAGTGCCAACTCGAAACACACCACACACCTCGCCTCCTTACTCCCAAGTCTTCCCAGCCCAATATTTTCGCAACATTACTTCTTGGTCGGAAATCACGTGCTGCTTTCCTTTGCTTTTTTCCAGTTCTCTTATCAAGTAGTCCTGGTGAGGGTCCCATACAATGGAGCCATACTCGAACTGCGGTCTTACCAGCGACTTATACGCCCTCCCCTTTACATCCTAACTACAACCCCCGAATACTCTCGTAACCATGTGAAGTGATCTGTAACCTTTCTTAACTTCTTCATTAATATGATTACCCCAATGAAGATCACTCCTTATGTTAACACCTAGGTGCTTACATTTTCCCCATGAGGTAATATCACCCCATCAACACAATTGAAACTGAGAGGACTTTTCCTCTTGGTAAAACTTGCAACTTGACTTTTCATCCCATTTACATTCATACCATTGCCTGCTGCCCACCTCACTACATTGTTTAAGTCCCCATGCTGTCACTTAGAGTCCTGCAACTCATTTACTGCTCTATAACGTCATCTGCAAATACCCTTATCTGTGATTCCAGATATTTACTCATATCATATATATAACATAAAGGTTCAATAATACTGCCTTTCGGCACCCCCTTCTTAATAAGTACAGGATCAGATAACGCTTCACCTACTCTAAGTCTCTGAGTTCTATTTTCGAGAAATGTTGTCACTCATTCAACCACTCTTTTGTCTAGTCCAATAGCCCTCATTTTCGTCAGTAATCTCCCATGACCTACCCTATCAGAAGCCTTGGATAGTTCAATAGTGATACAGTCCATTTGACCTCCTGAATCTAAAATATATGCTATAGCCTGCCTGCACCCTACAAGCTGAGCTTCACTGGAATAACCTTTCTTAAACCCTGACAGCCTTCTATCAAAGCGGTTAGTAATTTCGCAAATGTGTCAGAATGAATAGATTCCCAGAGCTTACAAGCTACACATGTCAAGCTGACTGGCCTGTAATTTTCCGCTTTATGTTTATCACCCTTTCCCTTTGTGAATGAACTATCAATAAATTAATTGGGAAACTCTTCAAAAGTCACACTCATTAGAAATTCTCAAGTGAAATGTGCCTTTGTTGGCGAGACCTAATGCTAGCAAGTCACTGCTTTTTACCGGTATGGGCTAGAATAAAATAATGTACTTCAATCATAAATTCCCAATACTCAACATAAATATGAGCTACTTATTCGGCATAAAACAATTGCATTAGACAGTTGTTTCAATAATATCAAAGCAAGCCTTTTTTTTTACATGTAAGCAAGGGGAGTCAAAGAAGACGGTAGAGGTATAAAGAAAAATTCCCCTTATCATCTAAACGAGCTTGCTATTATTCTTTTCTCCTGTAGAAGAGATTCAGAGCTATGAATTTCTCTTTTAGACATGAAGCATTTCTGACGTACAGAAATATTCATTTGTACGAAAATTGGCCTACTAAAAGATCACTAAATTAATATCGTATTTTTTTAAATATTTATGATCTTCTTCTTCAAGTCCCATATCCGGTCCCCCAGACGTTGGTAATCACCCTCGAGAAAGCACCTCTTTCTTTAGCCAACTTGAAGAGTTGTTCAGTGTTGTTGATGCAAGTCCAGTCTTTGATGTTTTGGAGCCATAACATCGGTGGTCTACCAGCTCATCTCTTGCCTTCTGTCTTTCCTTGTGATATGAGGTGTACTGTCCACCTCGTAGAACATGGCCTAAACAAGCTGTTTTCCTGGATTTGATGATGTTTGCCAGCCCAAGCTCAGTTCTAGCTCTACTTAACACTTTATTATAACTGGTATTGATATTTATAAACTGTTATTAATTATATTAATAACTAGCAAGATACCCGTGCTTCGCTACGGTATTATACTGAAATTTATAATTGAATGCTTATTGTTTTAGATATATTATCCGCCGAAATTCGCGATCTGACTCGTTTTCTGCGAGAATCCGCCAAAATTCGCGATCTGACTCGTTTTCTAATAGATTACGGCAAGTTTCCTCCCATTTTTCAATCTTTCTTTCGTACTTCCCGGGCTAGGTCTAGGTATTCCACCCGGTCAGTTGGGTCCCTAAATATTTGCCATCTTTTCCTATAAGCATTTTTAATATGGATCAAATCCTTCAGGAGATCCGGCGTGGTGTCGTCTTGGGTGACTTGGCGGTACTGAACCCATGGCCGGACTGCATTCTTAGTCATTACCTGTCCAGGACCCGTTTCCAGCGCGGTCCGCACATTTGTCGATGGTCCAGAATATTATTATTATTATTATTATTATTATTATTATTATTATTATTATTATTATTATTATTATTATTATTATTATTATTGATACTTGCTTTACGTCACACTGACACAGATAGGTATTATGGCGACGATGGGACAGGAAAGGGCTAGGGGCGGGAAGGAAGCGGCCGTGGCCTTAATTAAGGTACAGCCCCAGCATTTGCCTTGTGTGAAAATGGAAAACCATCTTCAGGGCTTCCGACAGTGGGGTTTGAACCTACTGTCTCCCGAATACTGGATACTGGTCGCACTTAAGCGACTGCAGCTATCGATCTCGGTATTATTATTATTATTATTATTATTATTATTATTATTATTATTATTATTATTATTATTATTATTATTATTGTTATTGATGTTCTGGACCCCACAGCAAGATGCAAGACCGCTACTTGGCGGTAAATTACATCTGCTGCCATTGTCATTGTTGACAATGTGATCAGCACCATTGTCGCGCGTAGGCAAGTGTGCGGGATTTCTGGCGATACGAATGACATACTTCCGTGCATTATTGACCTTATTATAGAGGTGAACAATTTGACGGCCAGTCTCATTCCTATCGTTTATTTCAAATGTGTTTACATTTTTATTTAAATGCCAGGAGAATCTACTGTATTCTAACAATGTTCTTCGAAGGAAAAGATGGCTGTTGAAAACGAACCCAGGAAAGATTAAAAATGATCGGTTTATGATCAGAATACGTACATCGAAAATCTACAGCCTGTTTGCAGTCATTCGACAGGGTCAGAAATGGAATGAATAAAGCCCCATCTAGCGGCGACAATAGGAATTGTCCCGGTTGCCGAAGCACTCCTCTGGGGCAATGATCTATGAATGACAAATGAAATTAAATATTGGACAGTGTTGCTGGAATGAATGATGACAGGAAAAACCGGAGTATCCTGAGAAAATTATGTCCCGCCTCCGTTTTGTCCAGCTCGAATATCACATGGAGTGACCGGGATTTGAACCACGGAACCCAGCTGTGAGAGGCCGGCGCGCTACCGCATAAGCAACGGAAGCTCCTTATAAGTACATCATGAACAGTAAAATCAATTGGTCTCACCTCCTTTTAACCCCACCGCCGTTAAGTTTATTTACCCCCCCCCCCCCAAGAAAAAGAAGGCGTGTTTCTTTATGTTTAAAGGAGATTCCAAACACCAATGTCCACGTGTATTACCTTCAGTATTGAGATATAAGTATCCCCATAAAAATAATTCACTTTTTTCACTTCCTTTCACACTCTTATACCCCCCCTCGCCCCCCCCCAAGTGAATTTTCCGGCAAAAAATACTTGTTTCTTTAATAGTAAAGGATCTTCTAAATACCAATTACCACGACTCTAACTTTTCCGTTTTTAATTTATGTGTCCTCATGATAGGATTTATTAGATGTATGTATTCTCATACAATTAAGTCAATTAATTATTCAATTCTTTCACCCCCCCCTCTTCATTGGCTTTTTCGAGAATACGTGTTTCTTTACTTTTAAATCAGATTCCAAATATCAAATTTGACGTCTGTAACATTTTCATTTTTGAGATATCAGTAGCCTAATTAAAAGAATTCCACACCATTTTCAGTCACATTTAACCCCCCCCCCCTCCACCCAAGTGGTATTTCCGAAATTAAAAATACACTTTCCTTTATTTTTATAGAGATAAAAAGATCATTTTCACTCTTGTAACATGTTAAGTTTTTTTGGATATACTGTAGAAGTTCTCATTTTAAAATTTCACCCCCTTTTTATTTCCCCTAAAGTGGAGTTTCCAAAAACAAATCACCTATATTTCTTTACATGTACAGGAGATTTCAAATACCCACTTTTTACGTCTGTAACATTTTACGTTTCTCAGATATTCTGTAGATATAGTCCTTCAAGAAATTCACCCCACTTTGTCACTCCTGTTTAACCGCCATTAATTTGATTTTCCAAAAAGAAAAAATACCTGTTTCTTTATTTTTAAAGGAGATTCTAAATAGCAATTTTTTACATCTGTAGACATTTAAAGTTATAAGATGTAGACACACTCATTTTAAAAATTCACCCACATTTTCACCCCCCATTGTTTGGTTTTTCCAAAAACGAAAAAATACCTTTCTTTACTTTTAAAGTAGATCCCAAATAGCAATTTTCAGGTTTGTAATATATTCAGGTTCTGATGTATAAGTAGCCTCATTAAAGGCATTCAACCGCTTTTTCACCTTTTTCCACCCTTCCTATTGGGATTTTCCGAAAACAAAAAAATACGTGTTTCTTTATTTTTAAAGGATTTTCTAAATACCAATTTTTACATCTATAAGCTTTAAACGTTTGGAGATATAAACACACTCGTTTTAAAATTTCACCCCCTTTTCACCCCCCCATTAATTGAATTTTATAAAAACAAAAAATACGTGTTTCTTTATTTTTAAGTTAGATCCCAAACACCAATTTTCAGGTCTGTAATATCTTCAGTTTCTGAGATATAAGTATCCTCATTAAAGGCATTCAACCCCTTTTTCACCCCTTTTCACCCCTCCTATTGGGATTTTCCGAAAACAAAATAATATGTGTTTCTTTGTTTTTAATGAAGATTCTAAGTACCAATTTTTACATCTGTAAACTTTAAAAGTTTTGAGATATAGATGCACACATTTTAAAAATTCACCCCCCTTTTCACCCTCCCATTAATTGGATTTTCTAAAAACAAAAAATACGTGTTTCTTTATTTTTAAAAAAGATCAAAAGTACCAATTTTCATGCCTGTAATATCTTCAGTTTCTGAGATATAAGTACCGGTATCCTGATTAAAGATATTCAACCCCTTTTTCATCCCTTTTCACCCCTCCTATTGGGATTTTCCGAAAACAAAAAAATACGTGTTTCCTTATTTTTAAAGAAGATTCTAAATACCAATTTTTACATTTGTAAACTTTAAAAGTTTTGAGATATAGATACACTCATTTTAAAATTTCACTCCCCTTTTCACCCCCTTAGCGACGGAATATCCCAAAATCCTCTCTTAGCGAGCACCTACATCTTAATATGAATATATCTCCAAAATTTCATTTCTTTATGTCCAGTAGTTTTGGCTCGGCGAGGATGAATCAGTCAGTCAGTCAGTCAGTCAGTCAGTCAGGACAAGTTATTTTATATATATAGATAATGGCATTGGTTTTCCATTCTACTTGCTACTATTAGGATATTCGGTGTTGCCGGAATTTTTTACGTACCAGTAAATCTATTGACAGGAGACGGACGTATTTGAATATCTTCAAATAGCATTGAATCAAACCCGCCAACTTTGGCTCAGAAGGCCAATGCTTCTACAGTCTGAGCTACTCTAGCCAACGACCATCGTTCTGCTGAAAGCAATTCAACAGAATGAAAATATTTTCCTCTATCTACTTGTACAAGTTTATTGAAAACTGATATCACATATCAATTTATGACTGAACGTTGAACAAGAGATAAATAATTCCCGAGTTAACTGACATTAAATAGCATTTATTTACTCATAAAAGTGAAAAGATTGTGGTTGTCTTAACTCGTATATGTTCAGCCACGATTGTTAACTATTGTTCACTCATTATTCTCTTTTCATGAAATCTTGGTAGATGCATATACGTTGGCAAATGCCAAAACAGAAATCTCCGCTATTTAATACAAATAATTTTCAGAAGGTGTTAACTGAAATGAAGCATTAAAAAAAAAATTGAAATGGTGTAAATATTAAAATACACATTTTCTGTGAGTTTGGAATGTGGTGCTGCACGGAATTATCTTTAGCCGATTTGGGGTTCAGATATTTGTATAGAGATTGCGTTGCCTGACATTATAATTAATGTTACCTTCAGGAGGATCATATTCAGTCTTCGTAACAAGTTACGAGAAAATTATATTTGTACTGTCTGTCTGTTAGGTCATCAGCCCAGAGGCTGGTTGGATCCTCAAATAGCACCACCAAAGGTTATGCGATTATAAGGAAACCGCAAAAACCAATGGCAGCACCAAAATGAGGCGTACTAGGCAAAATTAGGAGTGAGGTAGTTTGCCATTGCTTTCCTCACTGGGTCAGAAAGTGCTATTGCAGCACGACTGACTCTATAAGCAACACCTTTCGTAACACTCAGATGCACTAGTCGTGCTCTGAATGTCATTACTCAGCACCACCCATACCCCAGCAGCTTCCATATTGTCACAGCCATGGATGAGACTGGGACTTCGGTGGTAGATACACTTTACTCTGGCCTGTGCCAAGAGATGGATACAAAAGTACTGTATTCATCATGAAATGGCAGCAGGCAAATATTTGTACTACATTGCTCAAAATTGGGGCTGGTTGTTTAGATATTTATGACGAAAAGCCAATCAGTTTCATGCCAATTTCCACAGAAAAAATTGGACTAAGAACAACAGACTCCGAGCATCCTGTATTAACCTCTGGACATGAAGCATTTAGTAGAGTATACATGTGGAGCTCGTTCTCCACTAGAGCTTCTATACTTTTGTAAGAATTGATGTAAATAAATATATATCATTACTAGCAAGATACCCGTGCTTCGCTACGGTATTATACTGATATTTATATTTGAATGCTTATTGTTTTATATATAATCCGCCGAAATTAGCGATCTGACTTTTTCTGAGAGAATCCGCCAAAATTCGCGATCTGACTCGTTTTCTAATAGATTACGGCAAGTTTCCTCCCATTTTTCAATCTTTCTTCCCAGCAATCGATTTCGTACTTCCCGAGCTAGTTCCAGGTATTCCACCCGGTCACTTGGGTCCCTAAATCTTTGCCATCTTTTCCTATAAGCATTTTTAATATGGAACAAACCCTTCAGGTGATCAGGCGTGGTGTCGTCTTGGGTGCCTTGGCGGTACTGAACCCGCGACTGGACTGCATTCTTAGTCATTACCCGTCCAGGACCCGTTTCCAGCGCGTTCCGCACATTTGACGACGGTCCAGAACATAATAATAATAATAATAATAATAATAATAATAATAATAATAATAATAATAATAATAATAATAATAATAATAATAGATAATCTGGACCCAACAGCAAGATGCAAGAGCGCTACTTGGCGGTAAATTACATCTGCTGCCATTGTAATTGTTCAGAATGTGACCAGCACCATTGTCGCGCGTAGGCAAGTGTGGGGGATTTCTGGCCATACGAATGACATACTTCCGTGCATTATTGACCTTATTATAGAGGTGAACAATTGGACGGTCAATCTCATTCCTATCGTTTATTTCAAATGTGTTTAAATTTTTATTTATATGCCAGAAGAATCTACTGTAATCTAAAAACGTCCTCCGAAGGAAAGGATAGCTCTTGAAAACGAACCCAGGAAAGATTAAAAATGATCGGTTTATGATCAGAATAAGTACATCGAAAATCTACTGCCTGTTTCCAGTCATTCGACAGGGTCAGGAATGGAATGAATAAAGACCCCATCTAGCGGCGACAATAGGAATTGTGCCGGCAGCCGAAACCTGTCGCACTGCTCTGGGGCAATGATTAATGGGTGACAAATGAAATGAAATTATATTGGACAGTGTTGCTAGAATGAATGATGACAGGGAAAACCGGAGTACCCGGAGAAAAACCTGTCCCGCCTCCGTTTGGTCCAGCACGAATTTCACATGGAGAGAAAGGGATTTGAACCACGGAACCCAGCTGTGAGAGGCCGGCGCGCTGCCGCCTGAGCAACGGAGGCTCCTTATAAATACATTATGAACAGTAAAATCAATTGGTCTCACCTCCTTTTACACCCCACCGCCATTAAGTTTATTAACCCCCTCCCCCCACCAAAAGAATTAAAAGGCGTCTTTCTTTATGTTTAAAAAAGATTCCAAACCCCATTGTTTACGTCTATTACCTTCAGTTTTGAGATTAAAATAATTCATTTTTTTCACTTTCACACTCCTCCACCCCACCACGTGAATTTTTCAGCAAAAATACTTGTTTCTTTAATAGTAAAGGATCTTCTAAATACCAATTATCACGACTGTAACTTCTTCAGTTTTGATTTATGTGTCCTCATGAAAGGAATTCAACTCCTTTTCACTCCCGCCCCCCAAGATGATTCCCCCCCACAAACGGGCTTTTCTTTGTTTTTAAAGGAAATCCAAATACCAATTTTCACGTCTGTAGGCCCTAACAACTATAGTTTTATTGGATGTAAGTATTCTCATACAATTAAGTCAATTAATTTTTCAATTCTTTCACCTCCCCCCCCCCCGCCCCCCATTCATTGGATTTTCCGAGAATTCGTGTTTCTTTGCTTTTAAAGCAGATTCCAAATATCGGATTTCACGTCTATAACATCTTCATGTTTGAGATAACAGTAGCCTAATTCAAAAAAAAAAAATCAACATTTTCAGTCACTTTTCAGTCCAGCACGAATGTCACATGGAGAGAAAGGGATTTGAACAACGGAACCCAGCTGTGAGAGGCCGGCGCGCTGCCGCCTGAGCAACGGAGGCTCCTTATAAATACATTATGAACAGTAAAATCAATTTACACCCCACCTATTGGGATTTTCCGAAAACAAAAAATACACGTTTCTTTACTTTTAAAGGAGATTCAAAATATCAATTTTCACATCTGTAATTTTAAAATTTTAAGATGTAGATACGATCATTTTAAAAATTCACCCCTCTTTTCACCCCCCCCCCCATTATTTGGATTTTCCAAAAACGAAAAATACCTGTTTCTTTATTATTTTTAAAGTAGATCCCAAATACCAATTTTCAGGTCTGTAATATCTTCAGATTCTGAAATATAATTAGCCTCATTAAAGGCATTCAACACATTTTCACCCTTTTCCACCCTTCCTATTGGGATTTTCCGAAAACAAAAATATACGTGTTTCTTTATTTTTAAAGGAGATTCTAAATACTAATTTTTACATCTATAGTTTTGTGATATAGATACACTCATTTTAAAAATTGACCCCCTTTTCTCCCGCCCATTAATTGGATTTTCCAAAAATAAAAAATACGTGTTTCTTTATTTTTAAAGGAGATCCAAAACACCAATTTTCAGGTCTGTAATATCTTCAGTTTCTGAGATATAAGTATCCTCATTCAACCCTTTTTTCACCCCTTTCCACCTTTGCTATCGGGATTTTCCGAAAACAAAAAAATACGTGTTTCTTTATTTTTAATGAAGATTCTAAATACCAATTTTTACATCTCTAAACTTTCAAAGTTTTGAGATATACACTCATTTTAAAAATTCACCCCCCTTTTCACCCTCCCATTAATTGGATTTTTCAAAAACAAAAAATACGTGTTTCTTTATTTTTAAAAGAGATTAAAAGTACCAATTTTCAGGTCTGTAATACCTTCAGTTTCTGAGATATAAGTACCGGTACCTTGATTAAAAGCATTCAACCCCTTTTCCACACTTTCCCACCCTTTTCACCCGTCCTATTGGGTTTTTCTGAAAACAAAAAAATCGTGTTTCCTTATTTTTAAAGAAGATTCTAAATACCAATTTTCACATTTGTAAACTTTTAAAGTTTTGAGATATAGATACACTAATTTTAAAATTTCACCCCCCTTTTCACCCCCTTAGCGACGGAATATCCAAAAATCCTCTCTTAGCGAGCACCTACATCTTAATATGAATGTAGCCCCAAAATTTCGTTTCTTTATGTCCCGTAGTTTTGGCTCGGCGATGATGAATCAGTCAGTCAGTCAGTCAGTCAGTCAGTCAGTCAGTCAGTCAGTCAGTCAGTCAGTCAGTCAGGACAAGCTATTTTATATATATAGATTACCAAACCAGTGAGCTACGCGGTTTTCGTCACGTAGGTATGAGCTTGCACTCAGGAGATAGTGGGTCCAAACCGCACTGTCGGCTGCCCTGAAGATGGTTTTCCGTGGTTTCCCATTTTCTTGATTGTTGTTTTCTTGAAAGGGGCCTAACATCGAAGGTCATCGGCCCAATGATTTCCCATTTTCACACCTAGCAAATGTTGGGGTTGTGCCTTAATAAAGGCCACGTTCACTTCCTTCTGCCCTATCCCATCGTTACCATAAGACCTGTCTGTGTTAGTACGATAAAAAATAAATACATTATGATCATTTCTTACAGCGTTATGCCCATCTGTGAAGCGCGATAAAACTTATTTAGCTGAAGTTAATTTTTTCTTCTCCCAAAATCTCTACATCTGGGCATTGAACATTTTCCGTTCTTCAGTCCATGATTTATTGGTCCTGGTATTCATTTTTACAGCAATGTGTTGGTTGTTGAATTCTTTTTTTTTTTTTTTTTTGAACTGGAGTCTATCTTAAATAATTTACTGTGGGGTGCCAATTTCCTGAAGGTCTTTTTCTATTTCACTAGCCAGTTATTCTTGACTTTCATTGAGAGAGCAATGTTGAGAATTCTTTTGGTAAGCCTGTCATTGTTCATTCTGAGAATCTGGACATAGAAATTTAATCGCCTTTCCCTGATGGTGTCGGTGATCTTTTAAGAACGCTGATAAATCTCCCGAGACTTCCGTTTCATCCAGATTCCGTCTGAGTAGACTGGACCAGAGATTTTCCTCAATATATTCCTTTTCTCCTTTTCTTTGTCTTTATGAAATGATCTGCCTCCAATGATCAAAGTTTCCGAGGCGAAAAGTGCCTCAGGCTTGATAACTGAGTTGTAATGTCTTAATTTTGCGTTCCTGGATATCGATTTTTGTTATATCTGTTCCAGCTGAGTCTGTAGGCCTTCTCTAATTCTTCTTATCATTATTAATTTTTAACTGTCCCAGCTGGTAACAAAATTACGTGAGGCTGACGTCTGCTGTGAAAGGGAATATACAAATGTAGGACATCTACTTACACAAATCTCTCTTTAAATTACCCGTAACCAACTGTATGTTCTACGATTCAACCCTAAAATCTTGAACATAAGCAGTGAATCACCCCAGACAACTTTTTACTTATTCGGGCATAGAGAGACCTTAATAGGATTACGGTTTCAAAGACCAATCCGGTAAAAGAATATCAAGAACTCCAACCAATTAGTAGCTGTCTTATCAGCACAATATGGTCGGTTTTTTGTTTTGAAAATTAAAATCCTCAGCCTGTTTCCAGCCATTCAACCAGGTTAGGAATGGAATGAATGAAGCCCATATCTAGCGGTGAGGATAGGAATTGTGCCTGCTGCCGAAGCCTGTCGCACTCCTCTGGGGCAATGATTGATGAATGGCAGATGAAATAATATTGAAGAGTGTTGCTGAAATGAAATATGACAGGGAAAACCAGAGTATTCGGAGAAAAGCCTGTCCCGCCTCCGCTTTGTACAGCAAAAATCTCACATTGAGTGACCGGGATTTGAACCACGGAACCCAGCGGTGAGAGGCCGGCGCGCTGCCACCTGAACCACAGAGGCTCTTGTTTTTGTTATCACTTTCATTTTATCACACCTACGTGCACTTGTTTTTATATAAGTTCATCAAAATAGCGCATTGAAACATCTTCAATAATAACGTTTGACCACCTACCGCACAATTAACAGGACATAACTGTGTTATTCTGATGAAGCCGACAGCCGACATATTGAGGGACTGTGGCTCAAAGAGTTTAAATGCAAATATGATACAGTATATTTCCGTACTAGTCCGCCTCTGTGGTGTAGTGGTTAGCGTGATTAGCTGCCACCCCCGGAGGCCCGGGTTCGATTCCCGGCTCTGCCACGAAATTTGAAAAGTGGTACGAGGGCTGGAACGGGGTCCACTCAGCCTCGGGAGGTCAACTGAGTAGAGGTGGGTTCGATTCCTACCTCAGCCATCCTCGAAGTGGTTTTCCGTGGTTTCCCACTTCTCCTCCAGGCGAATGCCGGGATGGTACCTAAGTTAAGGCCACGGCCGCTTCCTTCCCTCTTCCTTGTCTATCCCTTCCAATCTTCCCATCCCTCCACAAGGCCCCTGTTCAGCATAGCAGGTGAGGCCGCCTGGGCGAGGTACTGGTCATACTCCCCAGTTGTATCCCCCGACCAAGAGTCTGAAGCTCCAGGACACTGCCCTTGAGGCGGTAGAGGTGGGATCCCTCGCTGAGTCCGAGGGAAAAACCGAACCTGGAGGGTAAACAGATGATGAATGAATGAATGAATATTTCCGTACTAAAACCGAGTGAGTTGGCCATGCGGTTTGAGACGGGCAGCTGCGAGCTTCCATTCGGGAGATATTGGTTTCGAACCCCACTGTCGACAGTCCTTAGAATGGTTTTCCGTGGTTTCTGAATTTCACACCAGGCAGATGCCGGGGCTGTACTTAATTAAGGCCACGGCTGCTTCCATCCCACTCCTAGCCATTTGTCCTGCTCCATGGCTGCTGGCCTTTGGTCACAGGGGTCTCGGGTTCGATTCCCGGTAGGGTCGGGAATTTTAACCATCGTTGGTTGATTCCACTGGCATGGGGACTGGGTGTATGTGTCGTCTTCATCATTATTTCATCTTCACCATGACGCGCAGGTCGCCCACGGGAATCAAATCGGAAGATCTGCATCTGGCGAGCCGAACTTGTCCTCGGACACTCCCGGCACTAAAAGCCATACGCCATTTCATTTTCCCTAGCCCTTTCCTACCTCATCGCCATAAGACCTACCTGTGTCGGTGCGACGTAAATCAACTTGTAAAAAAATGTCCGTACTGTATTGTTAACAGGTGCCTTAACAGGTGTTTTAGAGGCCTATGTAGGTATGCACTTTTATTATTGTTATTATTATAATTATCATTTTACTTAATTTTTGTGGTTATTCTCTAAATAGTTGAAATGATTACAACTCTATATTCATATTCTCTATAGATATATTATAGAGTTCTCGTTATGTTACTGCAGATTATTGTCAATATTATTGCAATTTACAACATTATCAGAATTGAAAAAGGGCAGGGAGGACCAATGCATTTCGAAAAGGAAAAATTGCAAGTATAAAACGTTAACTTTCTGATAGTTATAAGCTACGAACCTTCATGTTGGTCCGTATTGAACAGCAATTACATGAAAAACAATTAACTGTAATGGTCCAACTATTCAATACATTTTTATTCTGTAAATATTACATTAAATCTGTCTTGGTGGTACTAGTTTTGGTCACGAGTGACCATCATCAGCAGAGAGACAATAATTTGACAAGACATATAAAAACTACTAAAAAAAGTGTATACAGTAGGTACGAGCTGACATTGTAAAAGTGCATCATCAGATCGACAGTGATAATAATGTACAAACATTCCTATGGCACGTGATCCATATTCACGTTGCGGTATTAAAATTGAAGACAAATTAAAATTTTAAATTTTTCTTGTGTGGGTTCAAAAATTGTCCGAAACTAGTACCACGAAGACAGATGTTACGTAATATTTACATATTAAAATGTATTGAACAGTTGGATCGTTATAGTTACATGCTTTTCTTACAATTATTGGTCGTTTTTCTGTTAAGCATTTTAGCAATCATTGTTTTCTTCTGTTTCCAGGAAACATTACCAACTTTTTAGAATTATTAACTTGTCCTATTAAACAGAACAGTAACTATTATTTTCTTCTCATATCAGGACCTATCACCAGCTCGTTCGTGAACAGGTTCGGATGTCGGCCGGTAACGATAGCTGGGGCGGTCCTAGCCAGCTTCTGCTTGGGGATCAGCGTCTTGGCGCCCAATGTACTCACTCTGTACTTCACCATCGGACTCGGAACAGGTGAGTGCACAAAAACACGTGTATCAATAAAACTGTATTTCTGTCTGCGTTTTTGTAAATAGCCTCCTGATAGTTTGTATTTTTATCGAACCGGGAGTAAATGTCGAGTTCATTCTGTCTTGTCTTGTCTTGTCTTGTCTTGTCCATTACAGAATCGCGGAAAGTCAGGTTGGTAGAATTTCAAAAGAAATGGTAGCCTGTTTGAGGTAATGCCAGGGCGATTAACATCTCAGTTATTCCCTTTGTAATTCATGTTAGAGGGAAGATAGTTGAAAGGAAGACCTGAACACAAGAAACAGAAATAAATCACTAATTGCTCCCCATATATTAGTTTATTTGAAGTAATGTGTATTATTAAGGCTAAATTAACGTTATTTTGTATCATCTGTCTCATCTACATCAAACACTGAAACGACGTCTTCTTGTGCTGGACGAGACGTACTGGGAAGGGGAGGGAGGAGTGAGGGCCGACCTACGCGCCTTCCTGTCGGCCGACTTCCTGCCTGGTTTTCGAATTCATCGCCTACGGTGTCATCCACCTGAGCAAGCCTACTGAAGGTTTCATTTTTGTTTTACAAGGTGTTATTGGTTATTGAAGTGACTCTGAGTGCTTACTGGCCTGCTCCTTTGGCTAATACTGCTCCTAACAGATGTACCGCAATTTTCCGGGTGGATGTGGAAGTTTACCACCATGTGCTCACAGTGTAGCTGTACTTCTTGACATAGTATCCCATATCATGAATAAAGTTAATTTAAGCTACTCCTTCCAACCATTTGTCATTAGCATTGCCGCTTCTATACAATAAGCTCTACGTTGCTTATCCTGGAGTCAGGTCGGCTGCCTCAGTATACTTTAACGCACGCTCCCGGGTTGCATATCTAACGTGTGTAGGTATATTAAAAAACCTGGAATAGCAGCCATCCGGAACAGGACTGAGCATGGATTTATCCTGGCAATAATTCTTTGGAATTCTAGCACTTAACTTAGGGTGGCAGGAAAAGATATGAGTGTCATATTTCAGTTTTGGAGTTTCATACTGACAAATGTAGTGTATAGTCTCGTATCCATATCCTATATTCGGATGTGGAGATAGGTATTCTATCTGACATACATACTAATAAGACGGAAACCTCGAAAATCAAGACATTAAACCAATATCCGTATAATCTCTTTGTAAAACTGGTAGAAAAATGGTCAACAAAAATGTTATCATGCACATGGGAAGTGATTTTCTAGTCAACGGAATACAAGAAAGTAACTGTAATGGGCCATGCGTGATGAGTGGGCGATTTCTTGGTTTAAATTGGTGACCATTGTTTTTAAGGGGAGGGGAAAATAACCAGAAAGAGTTATAAACTGTCCAGGATTTTGGGGATTTTATATAAAGAAAAGTGCGTATCCCTAATAGTCATGAAACTTAAAATGTATTCTTAATTAACCATTTACAGAAGTATATTGATTGGCTAGCATTAGAGGGCACTTACGTGCGACAACTTCGTGCCTCTAGATTTTCGATAGGATTAACAACTACTATGAGACGAACTGCCGATACCCAGGCGTCTCTCAATTGACTGAAAATGTTATTGTCTTCAGCTTATCCCACGTATATCTGGGGTCACTGGAGCCATCCGGATTAGTTTTGGTTTCGTCCGGGGTTTCTTCCTGACGCTACGTGATTTTTCAGGTGAAAATTTCAATCCACGTTCGGATGATCGGGATTCGAACCTCGGCCGTCCGGGTGGAAAGCCAGCAGCTAAGCCACTGCACTAATCATGCTCCCCAAAATATCAATAACAGTAGTAGTAGTACACAAGTAAAGAGTCTATTGACACAAACACCACACCTGTCAGGTACACGGGGTTGTATAGCACGATGACTAAGTCCCTTAAAAGCAGCATCTATTAAGCATTCTACAATACATTACAACTTCCAAAAGTGAGCTGGTGTCTTCGGATCCTCTAGATCAGTGGTATTCAAAGTGTGGTACGCGTACCACCAGGGTACGTGGGGTAGTCTCACGGGGTAGGCAATTTTATCCTAGCTTCTAACTGTTTTCAGTGATTCAGTTCAGATAAGATTTGAGCAGCTCATTTTCAATAAAATCTTGTTTTGATGTGGTGTTTTTATCTACCACTACACAGAGTCTCCTTTCTGAGTTATTCATTCGAAAATGTGTCAGTTTGTCCCTCCCATTGACGAGGCGTGTAAAAATGTTTATTATGCTCCATTGATTTTTCTAATTTCTTGTTTCGAAATCCACTCGTTCACTTCAATTTTTCTGTAGCTGCATATATATATATATATACACTCACTGACAGGGCAAATGCAACACCAAGAAGGAGTGGTTCGAAAGGGATGAAAGTTGGGGAAAAAACAGAGACGGCACGGACGAATAATTGATGTTTATTTCAAACCGATATGCAGGTTACACAATGCGCACGGCATCGACTCAGTAGGATGTAGGACCACCGCGAGCGGCGATGCACGCAGAAACACGTCGAGGTACAGAGTCAATAAGAGTGCGGATGGTGTCCTGAGGGATGGTTCTCCATTCTCTGTCAACCATTTGCCACAGTTGGTCGTCCGTACGAGGCTGGGGCAGAGTTTGCAAACGGCGTCCAATGAGATCCCACACGTGTTCGATTGGTGAGAGATCCGGAGAGTACGCTGGCCACGGAAGCATCTGTACACCTCGTAGAGCCTGTTGGGAGATGCGAGCAGTGTGTGGGCGGGCATTATCCTGCTGAAACAGAGCACTGGGCAGCCCCTGAAGATACGGGAGTGCCACCGGCCGCAGCACATGCTGCACGTAGCGGTGGGCATTTAACGTGCCTTGAATACGCACTAGAGGTGGCGTGGAATCATATGCAATAGCGCCCCAAACCATGATGCCGCGTTGTCTAGCGGTAGGGCGCTCCACAGTTACTGCCGGATTTGACCTTTCTCCACGCCGACGCCACACTCGTCTGCGGTGACTATCACTGACAGAACAGAAGCGTGACTCATCGGAGAACACGACGTTCCGCCATTCCCTCATCCAAGTCGCTCTAGCCCGGCACCATGCCAGGCGTGCACGTCTATGCTGTGGAGTCAATGGTAGTCTTCTGAGCGGACGCCGGGAGTGCAGGCCTCCTTCAACCAATCGACGGGAAATTGGAAATTGTTCTGGTCGATATTGGAACAGCCAGGGTGTCTTGCACATGCTGAAGAATGGCGGTTGACGTGGCGTGCGGGGCTGCCACCGCTTGGCGGCGGATGCGCCGATACTCGCGTGCTGACGTCACTCGGGCTGCGCCTGGACCCCTCGCACGTGCCACATGTCCCTGCGCCAACCATCTTCGCCACAGGCGCTGCACCGTGGACACATCCCTATGGGTATCGGCTGCGATTTGACGAAGCGACCAACCTGCCCTTCTCAGCCCGATCACCATACCCCTCGTAAAGTCGTCTGTCTGCTGGAAATGCCTCCGTTGACGGCGGCCTGGCATTCTTAGCTATACACGTGTCCTGTGGCACACGACAACACGTTCTACAATGACTGTCGGCTGAGAAATCACGGTACGAAGTGGGCCATTCGCCAACGCCGTGTCCCATTTATCGTTCGCTACGTGCGCAGCACAGCGGCGCATTTCACATCATGAGCATACCTCAGTGACGTCAGTCTACCCTGCAATTGGCATAAAGTTCTGACCACTCCTTCTTGGTGTTGCATTTGCTCTGTCAGTCAGTGTATAATACAATCAGTGTCGATCGAGTAAGCAGTGTGAGCGGTTGTGCTGAGTGCTGAGGTATGGTCTAGCGCTAGAACTTTATCGAGTGAGGATTGGAAGTTGGCAGTGCAGGAAGAAGAAGAAATCGGAATTGACTATGAGGATGAAGGGTGAGGAAATAGGGAAGATGGCAGGGCTTCTGGTGGCGGTGGTGCTGGTAGCGCTGCTTATAATAGGTGGAGTAGAGATAAACCCAGGGCCAGGCCCAATTGGTGCCCTAGGATGGGAAGAAATCGAGGCGTTAAAAGAAGTGGTGAAGGAGGCGTGTCAGATAGACCAATTAAAGAAAATGATAAGAAATCATACCAAGGAGTTAAAGAACTTAAGATAGTGCGTTAAGAATGAGGTGGATGAGGTGAAGGAAAAAGTGGGGAGAAATGAGGCGGAGATGGAGGAAATGCGAAAGAAAGTTCAGATGCTGAAGGGGGAGGTGGCGAAACTCAAAAGAGAAGTTGCGGATGGGAACCAGAAACGAAGGAGGAAGAACATTTTTATACACAGTATTGAAGAAGTTGCGAAAGAAGATAAGGTGACACTAGTTTATAAAGTGGTGGAGATGCTACAGAATACAATGAAGATCAATTTTAGTGAGGTGGATATTGATGAGGTTCAGAGAGTGGGAAGAGTGAAAGGTAAAGGTGGGAGACCAGTTTAGCTTATATTGATATGTAGTACAATAGTAATTGTTGCATGAGTAATATATATCGTCGGTAGAGAATGAAAACGTCGTAATTCCAATCACTAGGAAACCCACGTTTCTCCATGTCTTGTGAAGACTTGCCGCGTTGCCTGAGAATGGAACAGAAGACCCCAATGGTTGAATAATTAGGCTATCGATAAGCAATGAAAATGCCAAGAACATCGCTAACGTTTCAGTTTTTGGGTTTCTTCTGTAAACTTTACTCCGAAGGAGTTACGAGGTTTCCTTTGCCCAGTGACGATATTACACTATTGTCATCATTCACGAACAGGGTGGTGTAGCGGCTAGCTGCTTGCCTGTCATCCCGGCGACCGTGGTTTGATTGCTGGGGTGGGATTTTCAATTGAAAAGAGCATGCAACCTTACATCCTCGGTCTCAACACTTGCATTCATCAGAGCGTGCAAAGACTCCTGAGCAAGCGGGATAAGCTGCGGATGGTGATGACGATGATGGTGAATAGCGCCCAGATGTTTATGACCTAAAAATGTTAGAAATATGAAGTATTTATGACATAAAAATGTATTACAATATCACGATAAATATGACTTTAAAGTTTTTTTGGTCACATTTTCGAAATCTTCGAAATCTTGCCGATGTTTAAATTAACATTATATTGAAAATATACTTTAAAAATCTAGAATATTCAATAATAATAATCATATATAATTTTATTAATTTTATTATTATATTTTGAATTTATTTAATTACTCAATCCAGAGGTAACTCTCGACCTGCACAGAATGAAATACATGTCACATTTTGATAGGCGATAAGAAAGAATTACAATAGCAAATTATATATATATATTTTAAAGTTTTCAAATGGGAATGATATTCTATTTTCGCACTACATTGACCTGTAACGGGGAAGACACCACTCAACATCGCGGGATGTTATTCGGCTATATTTGAAATATGGCAAATCATTAAAGTTCAGTTGAGGCTCACTATCCTGTCGCTTTATACGCATGTGTCTCTTTCTATACAGCTTACCCTCCTAATTCACATACATATATGTTTCTAACAAACATAATTGTAACAAATTACAGACAACGATTAGCAGATGTGAAAAGTCCGTCTTTGAGACGACTGAAAGCAGACATGTAAAAATAGAATAAAAATATGAAATTTGACAAAAACACGAAAATTCACGGGGAAATATGACCATAATATGAAAAAGTACCAGAATATGACAAAAACGTTAAAATAGCCAAAATATGACTTTATATGACCCGTGAAAATTGCATAATTTTCGTCACTGTGGATAAAATCATGCTTAAGTTATATTTTCCATGGGATAATATAAAGAAATAAAATATGGCATGTTATAAACATCCGGGCCCCTAATAATGATCATTATACTTAATATTATTTTACATCCAGAACAGTCATTTGTTATTTCTGTATAATAACAATATACTTGTACTTTGGGGGGACGAAGGTAAAACAATTGGATTTTAGGGGTACACCAACCAAAAAGTTTGAATACCACTGACCTAGATGAGTAAGGAATTGTTTCTACTTGCGTGCTTCAGGTTCAAACTTCAAACATTCGATATCATTTGGCTGACACTCATATTTTCCGTCCCCGGTAATGTGTTTGTAGTACACTCTTTCTTCGAAAAATGGGAGGTCTTCTATTTTTTCCTCTGATTATATTTAAGAAGGGGCTACCTGACCGAGGCGTTAAAGGCGTGCTCGGTTCGCCCAGAAAGACGTGGGTTTGAATCCCAGTCAGGAAGTCGTAACATTTAAGAAACGAGATTTCCACTTCCGGAGGTGCATATGGCCCGGAGGTTCACTCAGCCTACATTAAAAATGAGTACCAGGTTAATCTCTGGGGGCAAAGGCGGCCGCGCGTAGAGCTAACCACTCTACCCCATCAAGAGCCGAGGTTACGGATAGTGGAAGCCCCTCCAAGGGCCTTCATGGCCTGTACGGAGTTGACTCTGCTTTGCTATTAGATTTAAGAGAGGATGCTTGTCGTTTTATTTACCCTGAAAACAACAATCACTACCACAGAATGTAACAATGTGGCTCACTTCGTGTATTTTCAAAGTGAGCAGCCACCCTTGTTATCGAGAAATACTCTTATAAAATGTGTGTGTATGTTACAGGTTTCGGATTCGGCCTAATCTACCTTCCAGCCATTGTGAGTGTGACATGTTACTTCGAGAAGTACCGTTCATTGGCCACGGGTATCGCTGTGTGTGGCTCAGGCCTAGGCACCTTCGTGCTGGCACCTCTCACAGAGTTGCTGATCGACAGGCTTAAATGGCAGCACGCCATGCTCATCGTGGCGCTCCTGGTGCTCAGCTGCGTCTTGTTCGGAGCGCTGTTCAGGCCGCTCGAGGCCAGGGAAACAGAGGAAGGCGTCATTCAGATGGAGGTGAGATCGCTCGCGCCTTTCTAAACTTCAAATCACTGCACTTTAAAACTCTGGTGAGGTTTAGACAGTATTATATTAGGCATATGAGGCAGGCAACCTCTACTCAATGCCCTATGACGTCATAATAGAGTTCCCTGCTGCTCGATATTCTGGGTTAGGCACTGTGCAGTGCTGGCCCGTTGCATTTGTGATCATTGTTGTTTATACTTAGACAAATTACACTTTACACTAATGCTAACATTGAATATACCGTGTATTCGTTTCGAAACTTCCGACCTTGAATAAATTTAATGGTTCTTATTTATGGTTTTTATTTTTTATTGAGAACAAACACGTCAATTTACGGGTGATACATAAAGTCCAATCAGCAGTAACTTTTAATTTCCCCCCCCCCCACTTGAAAACTAAATAGACGTTTTCTTCATCAATACGAAACCCCCCTCCAAAAGAGAAAATAGTAGCGGCTCAGTCGAACCTCTCTTCTGCGGACACCATCTGTTACGTGGGAAAATGTCCGTTACGAGAGGTGACCGCTAAAATAAGGTTGTAAAAATTAATTGAACATGTTAACCGACAAAGAACATCCTTCTCAAATATAAGCATATATCTTAATTTTGACTATTATAAAACATGTCTAACTAAATATTTGCCTGAGAGAGATTAGAAGTTATTTTACATCCTCTACAAATATTCCAGCTTAGGAAAGTAAATACTGAGCTGTGTGTATAAATTTAGCACAGTTTTTCTTTACCACGATGTTATCGGAAAGAGAATAATTTCTGTTAAATGGTTCTCTTGTTGTATCTCCATACTCCCGATCCAGGATGACACACAAATTCATCTCTTCAAGAATCTTAACTTTCAGATTATTTGCTACTTTTCGCGGTTTATCTTGTAATATTGGCCCATTCGCTCACAGGTTCTTTGCTCGAACACACTTGTACTACTTATATACAACAATGATCACTTCTGCAAACATGACTCCCGCTTCCTTTTCACTCCTCGATTCCTATTTTCCTCCCACTCAAAATTTCCCTTTAATTCTTCACAACTGTGTTGGGCTTTTCCCGCATATGAATTTTTCAGAGAGCTTTCTCGCTGAAAGCCCTCGTCCCTTGTTAACGTTTATGTCTTCACGGCCCGTACTTGTAGACAAATATGGGCTTTTGGGCTTATGGCGTGCCAAGAAAACAAGGCGAAACTCTTTACATTTCGCAGATAACTTTGCACCGAGTCTTCAGAAGAAAACCTCGACTTATCACGAGGAAGTCTTCTATAATAATGAGGGTTTGAATTTAAGAATGCTTTACCGCTGGAGCTGTAGTGGTACGCTCGTTCGTCACCAGGTGGCTCGCTGTATGCTGGCACAGCGCCTTCAAGTGGGAGCTGACGACAACATTAAGCTGCAATTAAGAGTTCATCACACCGTGTGTGCGTGAGAAGCATCAGAGCGGACATCGGGCGAATGTGGTAGAAGAAATAAATATTTAATTTAAATATGTATTTAAATAGAACATCAACCGTATCAGCGACAATCTAAGTCAGGGCCTCTCAGGGTGCATGCGCCCGGTGCATGCACTGTGCACGGTGCAAAAGACGACTTCGCTTGGTTGACCAGAGTGCAGACCCCACTCCTCGATTTATAGCAATAGCGCTGTCTCTCTCTTTCCCCACGCCTGCCTCGCTCGCTCCCCCTGTCTCCCTCTTCCTCACTTGCTCCATAGCGCTCCAAATCCGAGCTGAGTTAAGTCGAGTTGAGCCGAGCTTAGCCAAGTAGTCCAGAGACGAAGCGTAGTCCCGAGCCGAGCCGAGCGGGACCGATGCACAGTGCACAGGAAGTCTGCGCCGCTGTTTGCACGCGTGAGATTTTGGGCGTTTGAGAGGCCCTGACCTACTGTAAGTTATAAACAGAATGATGAAAGGTAGGTTGGAAAATCCGTTGGTATTTTGTGAGTAAACAGAGTCACTGACAGCATTCCCGGGCAACTAGAATTCTTAGAATGTACACTAATTAGAACGTAAGAAGACCAAAACGAAAGGTTTGGGAAGAGCCCTGTACAGAAAAATTAACTTGGTTACTACAAGATTGCTGAGTGCATTTCCTTCTCTCTTTCCTTTGGACTCGAAATCAAAAATTCAAAAGGTTTTCTCGTATGTCTGCAGAAAGGTTTTAAAACAAAGGATGACATAGCTGGGTGTAAAAATTGTCCTGGAACGTGTAAATTGTCCGCTTAAGACAGGTGGATGAGACTGATGTCGATATCCGCTGTCCGAAATTCGAGGTGTCCGTTTAAATAAGGCTTATTTAACACATGTCTTATGTAAAATAAAACCGGTTCTGTGGAAAATGTCGTATAGGGATGTGTGCGCGAATAATGGTGTCCGTTAGGGTGGGTTCGACTATATTAAGTTTATTCAAGTCGGAAGTTTCAAAATGAATGCGCGCTTTGTTAGACGCATATAAAATCAATTGATTACAAACGAAATATTTTTAAGATCAACCGAATTCATTATTTGATAATTTCTATCATACCATTTATATTTAAACATATTCAGCTTATTAAGAAAAATCTTTTTTCTTACAATTGGGTACCTCAGTGGGAAATTGGCATATCCCAATTCAATGCACTTGTGAGATGTGTGCAGTGAAAGTTATTGTAAATTTATTAAAGATATAGAGGACATACCTACTTAAAACTGGTTTAAGAGGAGAGAAATAACATGTCTGTTGCACTAACGCAGAACGCGATAGTTCAAAAAAATATTTTTCGGTTTTAATGCCAATGTGGTAGATTTTGCAACAAGCCGTATGATGGCAAAGCTCAGGAAGACTCGGTTGCCCGTAGAATACGCTGTAAACTTGCTGAATAATTAAGAATAAAGTTCGTTCCTTCTTTATTATATTCACAAATATATACCACTTCGCGTAGAGGTCACTGAAATACAATATAAACTGCAGCGAGCTCGCCAACTTTTAAAAAGTGCCTCCTGAAAAATGAAGTTATTTGGCATATCGTATTCTACATTAGTACTAATACTACTGCAAATCAATAGTGTCATAGATAATCATGAATATTTACAAAGAATGTGTTTTAACTTGTGAACTTAAGACTGCATTACAGGTCTATGAATGATTACTCATATTCTGTATCATCATCAATAAATTCACTAGTTTCCCCATCAACTATGTTATTTAGTCTTAAGTTGTAAAAAACATAGTAAACAGAAGGAATCAATAGAAAAACATTGTTCATAGCTTCATGTAGTGGCCGTTTGGATACCTGGAATTTGTTGCGATCACAGTCCGGATGTCTTGGCATACTGACTCAGGCGTTCGGCACTAGGAGACCAAGTTCACCCTATACTCCTTACTCGGGCATTTGACGATAGGAGACCAAGTTCAACCTACTCTTCTTACTCAGGCATTTGACACTAGGAGAGTAAGTTCACCTGCTCTTCTTACTGGGGCATTCATCACTAGGTGACCAAGTTCACCCTACTCTTCTTACTTGGGCATTCGACAATAGGACACCAAGTTTACCCTTCTCTTCTTACTCAGGCAGTCAGCAATAGGGGACCAAGTTCCAAGTTTACACTACGTTTATACTCGAGCATTCGATAATAGGAGATCAAGTTCACCCTACTCTTCTTACTCGGGAATTCAACAATAAAGGACAAAGTTCACCCTACGTTTTTTCTCGAGCATTCGACAATAGGAGATCAAGTTCTCCCTACTCTTCTTACTCGGTCATTCAACAATAGGAGATCAAGTTCACCCTACTCTTCTTACTCGGGCATTCGACAATAGGAGATCAAGTTCACCCTACTCTTCTTACTCGGGCATTCGACAATAGGAGATCAAGTTCACCCTACTCTTCTTACCCCGGCATTCAACAATAAATGACAAAGTTCACCCTACTCTTCTTACTCGGGCATTCAACAATAAATGACAAAGTTCACCCTACTCTTCTTACTCGGGCATTCAACAATAAATGACAAAGTTCACCCTACTCTTCTTACTCGGGCATTCAACAATAAACGACAAAGTTCACCCTACTCTTCTTACTCGGGCATTCAACAATAAATGACAAAGTTCACCCTACTCTTCTTACTCGGTCATTCAACAATAAATGACAAAGTTCACCCTACTCTTCTTACTCGGGCATTCAACAATAAATGACAAAATTCACCCTACCCTTCTTACTCGGGCATTCAACAATAAATGACAAAGTTCATCCTACTCTTCTTACTCGGGCATTCAACAATAAATGATAAAGTTCACCCTGCTCTTCTTACTCAGGCATTCAACAATAGGAGATCAAGTTTACCCTACTCTTCTTACTCGGGCATTCAACAATAAACGACAAAGTTCACCCTACTCTTCTTTCTCGGTCATTCAACAATAGGAGATCAAGTTCACCCTACTCTTCTTACTCGGGCATTCAACAATAAATGACAAAGTTCACCCTACTCTTCTTACTCGGGCATTCAACAATAGGAGATCAAGTTCACCCTGCTCTTCTTACTCGGGCATTCAACAGTAGGAGATCAAGTCCACCCTACTCTTCTTACTCGAGCATTCAACAATAGGAGATCAAGTTCACCCTACTCTTCTTACTCGGGCATTCAACAATAAATGACAAAGTTCACCCTACTCTTCTTACTCGAGCATTCAACAATAGGAGATCAAGTTCGCCCTACTCTTCTTATTCGGGCATTCAACAATAGATGACAAAGTTCAGCCTACTCTTCTTACTCGAGCATTCAACAATAGGAGATCAAGTTCACCCTACTCTTCTTACTCGAGCATTCAACAATAAACGACAAAGTTCACCCTACTCTTCTTACTCGAGCATTCAACAATAGGAGATCAAGTTCACCCTACTCTTCTTATTCGGGCATTCAACAATAAATGACAAAGTTCACCCTACTCTTCTTACTCGAGCATTCAACAATAGGAGATCAAGTTCACCCTACTCTTCTTACTCGGGCATTCAACAATAAATGACAAAGTTCACCCTACTCTTCTTACTCAAGCATTCAACAATAGGAGATCAAGTTCACCCTACTCTTCTTATTCGGCCATTCAACAATAGGAGATCAAGTTCACCCTACTCTTCTTACTCGAGCATTCAACAATAGGAGATCAAGTTCACCCTACTCTTCTTACTCGAGCATTCAATAATAGGAGATCAAGTTCACCCTACTCTTCTTACTCGGGCATTGAACAATAAATGACAAAGTTCACCCTACTCTTCTTACTCGGGCATTCAACAATAAATGACAAAGTTCACCCTACTCTTCTTACTCGGGCATTCAACAATAAATGACAAAGTTCACCCTACTCTTCTTACTCGGGCATTCAACAATAAATGACAAAGTTCACCCTACTCTTCTTACTCGGGCATTCAACAATAAATGACGAAGTTCACCCTACTCTTCTTACTCGGGCATTCAACTATAAATGACAAAGTTCACCCTACTCTTCTTTCTCGGGCATTCAACAGTAGGAGACCAAGTTCACCTTACCCTTTTTACTCGAGCATTCGGCACTAGAAGAGTAAGTTCTGCCATCCCTCTTTTGCTCCCGTTTATATCTATATATTTTTTGTTTATCTTCACCCCCTCTTGGTGTCTTTGTGATCGTTCCTTTCGCTTTACCTGTAAGCAACTTCATTTTGATCGACATTTACAGCGTTCACCACTCCACTCCATACGGGCTCAATGCTTTTATCGAGTAGGATATGCCACTCTTCCACTGTGCGGCAAGCGGTTGTGCAGAAGGAAATACTAAAGGTTACGACGTAACGACACATCCCACCTCTAAAACAGCTTGTTACAGGATAGAAGAATAGTGCATTTCCCGTAAAAGTACGCAGTTAGATGGCGAATTTGGATCTGGCATTTCTCCACTGAGGTATTCTGTTATTCTCGCTACTTATCATTTGTTCTTAACATTAAGGGGAAAAGAAAACTGAATACAATGACTATTTTTTTTTAAATTCCGTGGCATTCTTTCGTATATTTAAGCCACAGAGCGAGTTGGTTGTGCTGTTAGGATCTTGCAGTTGTTAGCTTGCATTCCGGAGATAGAGGGTTCGAACCCCACCGTCGACAGCCCTGAAGATGTTTTTCCGCCGTTTCCCATTTTTGCACCAGCGAATGGTGGGGCTATAAATTAATTAAGTCCACAGTCACTGCTACGATTGGTTGAATAAAGTCAGTATAAGCAACCCTAAGAAGTGACGAATGAGAACTATTTGCCAATCGCAAACTATTATATTTCCTGCTAAATAAACGTAATGGAAAATTTCATCATAGGCTTCTAGTTATCAAGCTCAAACGGGAAATCTAGGTAGGCTTCAGAACTTCATATCAAGATAGAGTTCAGCGTATCTACACAAGATGTAACTATAGGTAGATGTTTAAAGTGCTGCCTAACTCGAGACCCTCTTAATTCATAATAATAATAATAATAATAATAATAATAATAATAATAATAATAATAATAATAATAATAATAATAATAATAATAATAATAATAATAATAATAATAATCTTTAGATTATCCCAGGTACCTCTGCTATTACCGAAGCTTCCTGGCCGATTTTGAATTCTAGCCGGGGTTTTAAAGCCGGATGCCATTCCTGACACCACATGAGTTTTCATATAGAAATTCTAACTCGGCCGTCCGAGTGGAAGGCCGGCAGCTAAGCCACTACGTTAATTACGGAATAATAATAATAATAATAATAATAATAATAATAATAATAATAATAATAATAATAATAATAATAATAAAATACATTATTTTAAGAAAAACAGTAAGCATGCTTATCCCCGCAAATTTTCAGAATAATATTCCATTTTCACCTCCGTCATCCAGCCCTTTTTATTTCCCTTTCGTTTTTCGTTTCTTGCTGTTTTCACTGTTCACTCCTCGGAAACCATCCATTCAGTGATTTTGCTTAATTTTACAGGATTCTCTACTGTTCCCATGATAGAAAAGGAAATTAAGAAGTATGTAATTAATTAAAGCTGCTTATCTCAATTACTCTGTACAGTACCCATGATAATATTGCGAATAATAATAATAAAATGAAGCACTACCAGACAGCGATCCGCCCTGAAGCTTTATATGCTTCAGAATGTCTAATATTCAACAGGAATGGACTCACGAACAAGCTAGAAATCCAGGAGAGAAAAAATATTGATTAAGATATTAGGACAAGTCAAGAAAAGGAACGAATACAAAAGGTGACCCAAACTAAGAGCTCTACAAATACTGGAAAAAAGTCACGGACGTGGCCAGAAGGACACGCCTCGCATTTTATGGACACAGGATGCATCATGCCAAATTGACCAAGCAGCTTCTCGATTACTGGAAAAAGAGGAAGACAAGTCACCACGGTTGATGAAAGTAAATAAAGATCGACAGGAAATGGGAGGAACAGAAATATATTTAAAAGACCGGACATCTGTGAAGAGGATACTTAAACAAATGAGGTTACAGGTCAAACCACCAAGGAGGAAGACAGGTACCGGCTGTACAAAGGAAAGGAAGGATCAACACAGCCACAGATTTCTTTTTTAAATTTATTTATGACTTTTGTTCTTGGGATTGCCATACAGCCAACTCAAATACACATTCCCTAAAACACAGTAAAATACACTGAAAATGAACACAACAAATACATAATACACAAAATGTGCACAATAAGTTCTTGTCGTTGACGGGGTAATGTGCGCAATGTTCATGGAGTGTGTTATAAACAGAGGCCAGAATTCTTCAAAAATTTCCGTATAGCGGAGAACACTGGAGTGTAATTCATAGCGAGTAAAGTTGACAATCTGGTTGCTAACGGCTCGTGCAATTCTACTATTGACTTTAGAAGTGTTTGTTGCTGGGAAGTGAAGCGGTTGCACTGAAAAGATACGGTATATGTTCTGGATTCTCTGTCACATGTACAATACGGGGTGTCGACAACATGAATACGAAATAGGTGACTGCGGAAGCTGCTATGATTGAATCTAATTCTGATAATGGTTGTCCGAATTCCATTTAGAAAACCATGGCTTCGGCGGTAGATGAGGTTGTGTCTGGGAATAATAATTTCCGCACTGTTGTTTGGATATATTCCACTCTTCATTCCACATGTCATCAGCCACAAGATGCGCAATTACTGGGCAAACATCATAGTTATCAGTCGGACTATACGAAACAAGAATAATAGGCCTAATAATAATTATTAGGATGACGTCTGTCGCGAAGGAAACTGTGATGATTAATCGCCAGGAAGGGGATACGAGATTGGATCAGTTAAACCAAGCTCTTAGTATGCAAATTGTCCCAGAAATGTAATATAGGGAAATACATCATATTAAATTACATTTAGCCAATAGATTGACCTCACAGACGAAATTCCACCGCACTATTTTACTAAATGAAAGTAAAATATTGGTGAACTCGGGATATGGAACGCATAAAATTCTTCTACGCCGTGATAAGGTTTGATATACCATTAAAATAAATACTGTATACAATAAGCTGCGTCAACCAGAGAAACAAGGAAATGCCATTTGGTCCTTGTTTCGATGACGGTGAAATCCTGACATTCACCTCCCCGCGGTAGAGAGGGGGCAACGAATAAAGGGACCGATTATCTCCCGGTATAAGGAGATCCTCTATACCAAGTGCCAACAGTCTCTTTGAGAGTGGATGAGCGGGTATGGGTAAGGGCACTCTATTGTCCTGCGGACAAGAAATTGTTCCCAAAGGCGAAGGAACCAGTTTGGTCAACGGCATTAGGATGCAGAAGGCAACGGGAAACCACTGCATTAAAGATCCTGAGAGATATGCCAATAAATCCACATGGCATGGCCGTGTGGATCGTCTACCTCTGTTTGGAGATGACGGCTTAAGAAGAAGAATGTGTGAAGTGGACCTTCAGTAAATTCACTTAAATGGTTTCGTTACCTTATTGAATCATACTTGTTTGACTTATAGGAATTACTAAAAATTACATTGCTCTTAGAACACATTCATGTCATGCTATACAATCAACAACAGTTGCTAATAATTTACGGTTGAGTCTACAAGTTACGGGTATCAAGAATCAATACCCCATCAGCACAAGACCGTAGTACCACACGCGAAACCACTCTTCGTTCATTTCCCTTCCCTTTGTGTTGCAAAGGGAATATAATTCCAGAGGAACTGTGGCTTAACAGGTGTGTAGCTACAGATGGGTATTACTATCGTGATGGAGACTTGCTTTGTTCAAATTCTATATCCAGACTGCCTTTTGACCTTTTGATGGCTTGACCAAAATCCCTCCACGCTCTTCATCATTTTATCCCATGTATAGCAAGCAGTTAGATTACAGACTTCTGTAGCATCCTGGGAGCATTATCACTGAGCGTTATTCGCATTAACTCTCGAGAAATAAATTTCTTACTTAAATTCGCAGTGCGCAGCCCACGATCAGAATAAATTGCGCAAGAAATCACAAAATGACACACAAGTTATCACAAAATATTGGTATGTGGAAATTACCGAGCGGAGTGGGATCCACGTATGAACGTGCTACGGCTCTGCACTCGGGAGACGAGTGGATTCGAACCCCACCAGAGGATGTCCTGAAAACATTTCTTAGCAGACGAAGTAGTGGTCACCATATTAAGAAAAACGTAAAATTAATAATTTCCTCGATTTTGCCGGACGTTGAAGGAATAAAGGACCCGGAAAGTTTCTAAATTCTCAGTCTACAAATACTTAAATAACAAATTTCGGAAATCACTTCTGGCCTAAATGCAGTTCCGGAAAAACAGCCTAATATCGCTTTTTTTTTACTCGTTTTATTTTGTATTCAAATCCTAGCCAAATTAACTTATTTACATAATTCTTTCTGTAATGTGTTCCTTGGTTCAATACCCTCAAGGCGTTATTTTTATTTTTGAAAAATTGTCCGCACCGAATGTAGTTATCAGGGCCTAAGTGAAACTCTGGACTGACTCACATTAGCGCTCGTAGTGGTAGGAAAAGGCAAACTGCTACTCTAATCGACCGGATAACGATGATTAAGAAAAGGATTATAATTTTTAATAATAAATAAAGAATGTTTTCAACATTGAGTTGCTCGCCTCAAGAACTGTGGACTTTTCTCTTGTTCCCCATTTTCACTTCCAGGTAAATGCCGGAACAGTCCCAATTCATAGGCCACAGCCGATTACCTCTACCTACTTACCCAATTTCATTCACCATCATTACCTCCTCACCGACTCGTTGGCTGAATGGTCAGCGTACTGGCCTTCGGTTCAGAGGGCCCCGGGTTCGATTCCCGGCCGGGTTGGGGATTTTAACTTTCATTGGTTAATTCCAATGGCCCGGGGGTTGGGTGTTTGTGCTGTCCCCAACATCCCTGTAACTCACACACCACACATAACACTGTCCTCCACCACAATAACACGCAGTTACCTACACATTGCAGATGCCGCCCACCCTCATCGGAGGGTCTGCCTTACAAGGGCTGCACCCGGCTAGAAATAGCTATACGAAATTAATTAATAATTAGCTCCTCAACACAGGTGGGCACGTTGATTAAAATTAAATCTTGCATTCAGTGAGTTAAGAAAAGAAAATGCCAACATAAGTTGCCTGGCCTTTAAAAGAAAATGCAGTCGTCTGTGAGACAGTGAGCTGAGCGGATGTGCTGAGTGGAGCGCGGAGCAATGGGTATCACGTTGACACAATATAGGATAGCGATCGGCAGATGGAACTGTAAAAAGGGAAGCAGAATGGAAACAAGAATGGAGTTAAAGGGTGAAAAAAGGAAGATGGTGGCTACGTTACTGGTGGCGGCGGTGGTGATGGTGTTGCTGATAATAGGAGGAATAGAGATTAATCCCGGCCCAGGTCCAGTAGGTTCCATTGGATGGGAAGAGTACGAGGCGATTAGAGAGATGATAAGAGAGGCTTGTCAGACGGAGCAAATAAAAGAAATGTTCCGAGAGTTATCCAGGGAATTTATGGACCTAAAATTGAGTGTCAAAGAAGATGTAAAGAAGTTCGTGGAAGAGGAAGGGTGTAATAAAGATGAGTTAGACCTATTGAAGCAGAAGGTAAGAAGCCTGGAGTGGGACCTGAGAGAAACGAAGAGAGCAGTCGAGAAGAGTTTACAAGACAACGTAAGAAAAAATATCTTCATATACGGTGTCCAAGAAGAAGAAAGAGAGTCTAAAGCCGAACTAGTGTACAAAGTGGTAGAAGTTATCCAGAACAGGATGAAGATCAACTTCAGTGAAGTTGATATTGACGATGTACAGCGTGTGGGGAGAGTGAAAGGTAAGAGACCAATTAGAGTGAAATTACTATCGACACTGATGGCGGACATTGTAATAAGAAATTCGAGTAATCTGAAAGGAGAGAAAGTGTGGATAAAACGGGAGATGGACAGGGAAGCCATAGAGAAGAACAGAATTCTGAATAAACATTTAAGAGAGGCAAGAAAACAAGGTCTTAAGGCATATATTAGAGGGCAGCAGCTGGTGGTTGGAAACGGAAGGTGGAATCGAGTGTGGGGGGCGGGAAGGCTGAAAAAGCTTGATGAAGAACATCAACAGCAGCAGAACGTGTCCTTGGCAACAGTGGAAGTAGCAAGGAAGGTCAGTGACGTAGAAAGGAGTGATATTACGGAAGTGAGCGAAGTCCACATCACATCAGGTGCGGGAAGTAGGGATGTGCTGAACAGCAGTGCCAGCAACCAGGTGGGCGGAAATGGAGAGTCCTTGAAGAGTCATCACAACACAGAGATGGAGGAAGCAAGTAATGTGCCACAACTGGTGAGGAGTACAGTGAAAATTGTGAATGAAGGTAACAGTAGGCAGGGTAAGAATGCATCCTCTCCGAGTAAAAGGAACACTGAAAATAAAATGGAAAAAAGACAGGCGCTAAATAAGGAAAGATCATTAAGTTTGAAAGATCTCTGGGGAAAGAAAAAAGGCGTAGGTATGGAGAAAGGGAAGGATGACGGGAGAAAAGAGAACGAGGAAAGATCTGGAGAAGACTCACAGGGAAGAGTGACAAGGAGTAGAGGTGGAAATGGAGAAGCACAGGGGCAAAGAGTGGGAGGGAATAAATAACTAGAGATGGCGATAGGGTTGTGGAATATTGAGGGGTTGATGGGAAAAATAGGGAATAAAGAATTGGAGAAAACAGTAAAGGAGTATGAGATTATTGCCCTAGTAGAGACGTGGTTAGGAAAAGGGATAGAAATTGAATGGGATGGGTATAGAGTAGTCAACGTGATAAAAGAAAAAAGGGGGAGAATGGGAAGAAATCCGGGTGGGATAACAGTTTTAATAAAAAATGAGTTAGTAGAGAGAGTAGAGAGAATACAGAATGAGGTAGAAGAGGTGGTATGGCTGAGAATTAAAATGGGAAATGAAGCGAAGGAGGCAATTTGCCTGGCTCTATTATACAACCATCCTAAAGACTCAACTTATGCTAATAAAACATTTTTTGAAGAACTGATTGAAGAAATAAACAAAATGAAAGGATTATTTGTGGAAGATGGAATGATATTGTTAGGGGATTGGAATGCAAGAGTGAGTAATAGGGTACCCGATTATGGGAAAGAGGATAAGGAAGTGAGTGAGTACAGAAGAAATAGTAAAGACAAAGATATAAATAGCTATGGGGTAAGATTATTAGAGTTATGTGCTATAGAAAAATTATATATTTTAAATGGATGGATGCAGGGAGATAGTAATGGTAAACTGACATTCATCTCATCGAAGGGCGGGAGTGTAGTAGATATAGGAGTTAGCACGGAAATAGCTCTAAAGAAGATAATAAGTTTTGAGGTGACAGAATGTGTGATAACAGAACATATGCCCATCAAGATAAAATTAAGGGGGGAGTATGATGGAGTGAAGAGAAGGGTAGGAAAAAGAGATAGGAATAAGGAGAGATGGAAGTACATTTGGAATGATACCACGATCGAGAGATTAAGAACAGTGTTAAAAGAGAGTGAAGAGAGTATAAGGGTTGAAAGTGAAAGGATGTTGGAAGGAGGAGATGTGGATGAAGTTTTAAAACTAATAGAACGCCCAGTATGGAAGGTGGGTAAGTGAGAATAAGGGAAGAGATAGACAGAAACATAGGCGCGGGGTGGTTTGATGAAGAGTGTAAGAGGAAACGAATGGTTGTAATGACAGCTCTAGCGGACTTCAACAAAGGAGGGGAACAAGGGAAAAGAGAGGATTATTGTAAAGTAAGAAGAGATTACAAGAAGTTACTAAATGAGAAAAAAAAGTGCTGGAAAGAGGCGGGAGCTGAGAGAGTAAACAGGTATTGCAAAGAGAAAAGATTTGATAGGGTTTGGGAAACTATAAATAAGATAAAGAGAACTAGATCGACAGGGAGAGGAACAATGATAACAGAAAATGAGTGGATAGGATATTTTGCAGAGCTTTTGGGTGGGAGGGGAGAAGGCCAGGGGGGTATGGAAAAGACGTATATTGTAAAGGAAGTACAAACAGGAGTACAGTTACTAGATGAGGAGATAACAAGTCAGGAAATAGTTAGGGTGTTAAGTAAAGTAAAAACCAAAACAGCGGGTGGGGCAAATGGTATTACTAACAGGATATGGAAGGAAGTAGGAGCAAATGAAGTAATGTTGAAAGTGATGGTGAAATTTTTTAACAAGATATGGGAAACTAATAAATTCCCTAGCGAGTGGAGAAAAGGAGTACTTTGTCCTATATATAAGAACAAAGGAAGTCGAAGTGATCCAAACAACTATAGAGGAATAACACTCCTGGACTCGCTGTCGAAGGTATATACAGGAATTTTAGCTAATAGGATTATAAATTGGGCAGAGAAATATGGAAGGATTTCGGACTATCAAAATGGATTTCGTAAAGAGAAAAATACTGTGAATAATATATGGATTTTTGATACTTTAATTACGAAGTATGTGAAAATAGCAGGGAAGAGATTATATGTAGCAGCAGTAGATTTAGAGAAAGCCTTCGATGCAGTGAATAGAGAGGCGTTATTTACTAGATTAAGAGAAGTTGGGTTATCGGTAAAAATGAGGATGGCAATAGAAGGAATATATGAGAAAGTATTGGTGATGATTAAACTAAAAGGGGGTGGGTTGAGTAACTGTATGGAATCGAAAAGGGGTGTGAGGCAGGGTTGTAAGCTATCACCCATATTATTTCTACTGTTTATAAATAATATATTGGATAGACATGGAGGCGAGAGATGGCAATGCCCTTGGATTGGGAAGAGGGAGATACCGGGGCTGCTATTTGCAGACGATTTATTGATCTTGGCATTAACAGCAAAGGGGTTGCAGGAAGGACTAAATGAGGTAGTGAAATATACTAGAAGATGGGCACTCAAGATAAATGTACGGAAGACGCAGATAATGATATGTAGGAAGAGGAAAGCCAAAAAAGAAAAGAAATTCTGGACAGTCGAGCAGCAAGAAATCAGACCAGAAAAACAAATGGAGTATTTAGGAGTTATAATTAGTAGTAACGGCACGTGGGAAAATCAGATTAGAAGAGCCAGATATAAAGGGAGGGGAGCACTGGCAGTAGTGGAGATGTTAGAAAATAAATTTCCGGATATAAAGTACAAAATACAGAGATTGGTGTTCCAATCAATGGTCAAAGGAAAAATGTTATATGGGGTAGAAATATGGGGATTAGGGGAAAATAGAAAAGAACTAAACCAGGTGGTGGCGAAATTTAGTAAGATTATTATGGGAGTCCCAAACTGTACTGCAAATTTTGGGGGCTAGATTAGTATGTAAAGAATCGATAGACACTACTATAGCCAAGAGGGTGATGAAGTATTGGATGAGATTGGAAGAAGGGAAGGGAGGGGATTTAGTACAAGACACATATAGGTTCCAGAAAAATATGGAGAACGAGAGGTATTGGGTAAATAAGTGCAAAAATAAATTACGAAAACTGGGGTTAGGAGATATAGGATATGAGAGGTGGAGAGAGAAGAAAGAATGGGTATGGAGAAGGGTTATAAGGAGAGTTGCCGATATAGAGAGACAGAGTTTAATAATGGAATGTAGAGAAAGAGCCTCACTATCAGTATTTAATAAATTGTTAGAAATCATGAACCCGAAAATCGAAGTGGAGGACCAGAAGGGCAAGAGAGGTCTATACTGGTGGATTTTTGGAACTCCTACAAACAGAGGCTGGATAGGTACAGAAAATGCAGGTAGATGTATTCTGTGTGGAGAAAAATGGTCGGACCTACATATATTCATCGAATGTAGGGAGTTAGAAGAGTTGAAAAAGCAAGTGTTGAGTAAAAAAGAGATAGAAAAAGTAGAAAAAATTGAAAAGATGACGGTTTGGCTGGCCAGAGAATGGGGAAGAGGAACAAATATTTCGAAATATTTAAATATGGTTAGAATGAGATTTATAAAGAAATTAAGAGAATAAGGGGTAAAAGAGGATTACAGAGGAAGGAGAGGAAGGAGGTAGACGAAACTGCTAGGTTATATAAAAATTGAAGACAATAAGAGGAGTTTGAAGTACAATCTGATTGTATGATGAAAAGATGATTTGTAGATATTTGGAGAGGATTGCATGTGTGAGAGAACGGAGGTGGTAGTTAATGTTAGAAAAAAAAAGGAATAATAAAGCAACGAGGGATGTGAGTAAGAGGAACTGTTGGACTGTTTAGAAACGGAAATAAGCGGAAGAAAGAGAAGGAAAAAGGGAAAGCCAGCTTTGATTGTTGGCAATTAGATGGTTTAAGATTTAAGTTCAAAAAAAATAATTATAGAGTAGTTTTTTAGTTTTAGTCTAAGACTCGTAGGAGCTATAGAATTGTCAACAAATACATTTGTAAACAGTGTTAGAATATGAATGATAGGGCTAGTGGACAAGAAAGGTGTTTGGATAACATAATAGTAGATAATTTTAAACTCTGGCTTAAAAATTTTAATAAGTAATGAGTGGTTGTGAGGAAGAGGAACTGTTGGACTGTTTAGAGATGGAAAGGATTGATAAGTGATGTGAGGAAAAGACAGATTTGTTTTGTGGCAATTCCGTGGTTTAATATGTAAGTTAAACTATTTAAAAAATGCAATTAGGAAGTAGTTTTAGTCTAAGAGACGCAAGAATAAGAGAGAAAAGCGATGAGCAAGGAACTGGAAATTGTCAACAAGTGTGTTTGTATATAGTGTATAAATATTAACTATACGGTATAGTGGAAAGTAGTTAGCGAATAAGTATTATAAGAGAGATGGACAGAGGCTAGGAAGAGTAAGAGGGGAAGATTGGGGATGGAAGGGGGGAGGGGTAAAAGAGACAGACGGGTGGGATGGTCCAGTCCCATCCCTAGGTGAAAGAGGAAACATGTCCGCTCACAGAATAACAAGTGAATCAAGATGGTGGCAGTAAGACGACACGATTATAGGCGGAGCAGTAGATAAATGCGTGACGGATCGTATGATGGACCGGAAACCGCCTCTACGATTCGCCACGTAAGATGAGGAGAGAAGTACGAGTTATAGGTGGGGGTAATATCTAACCCGGGAGGAGTGGCTGAAGCGGCCAGGGTGGGAAGGCTCTCTCCTCACAGGGAATGCCGCATGCAACCGAGGTTTTTTATTTTATTTTTTATGTTTAGTTAGCTGTAGAGAGTAGATAGGGGATGCCCTTACATGCGGAGGAGTTCCTCGCATACCAGAGGCATCTCAATAGTTTTAGACAAGTTGGTGCAGTGTTAGGCTGGATTCCGCCGACATTGACACCACCAAACAAGTAGAGTAGATAGTAATTGTATTGTTTGGTTTATATTATTTTGTGCGGTTTTTTTTTGGGGTTCTTAGTTAATAGTTTTAGTGTAGATAGTTAGAGCTTTATATTATATATAACAGGATGTTAGTTTATATTGTTTTGTTTTGTTTGGTTTATATTGTTTTGTTTGGTTTTTTGGGTTCATGTGTATTTTATGCTCTTTATTGTCTGTAACCGATGGTGCAAACTAGGGTGGCAATAAAGAGTTATCTATCTATCTATCTATCTAAAAGAAAATGAAATCGCCTATCTTCACAATTTTAAATTATGCCTAATATAGGGAACATTTTCTCATAAACCACTGCTGCTACAAATATAAATGTTTGACATTGAATGCAAACATATAAGTTGTTTGTACAGAAATAATAGTTTTTTATGAGTGCTATTCCTGAGTGAGATATTTGTTATTATTTCTTGTGGGTATGATTTTTCAACACATATTTTTGAAGATGTTTTCCTCCTAAAACTGTCGTTATAGTAGATTTGAAATAAAACTGTTTCAGTATTTCTACAGTACTCTAATGAACATGTTATGAAAATTTCAGAAGAATAGATTCAGTAAAATCAGAAAATGTTCCTTGAATATGAAAATGTTACATTTATGGAAAACTGAGCTCAAAGTTAAAACATCGCTGTTACATAATCTCCACTTCCTTCGTAATCTTCAAAGACATCCTCCAGGTTTATCTTGGAACTTCTTCTAACTTGTCTTGTTTTTCTGTCTAAAATCTTGATTGCACTATCTGAATTTCTGAGTCTGAACATATCTGAAGGCAGCTGTCTGAGAATAAGCATGCAACCCTAACTTTTCAAGAACCTGATACTTGGGAATATTCCCTTGGTTGTACGTTTGTTCCCACTGCCTTGAAAATTGATTTCCTTTCTCTTCCTCTGCCAATCCACACGCCTTTTAAAAACTTAACTACTACTAAATCTAGGAATTTACACACACACACACACACACACAGAGAGAGAGAGAGAGAGAGAGAGAGAGAGAGAGAGAGAGAGAGAGAGAGAGATCACTGAACTACTGTTACCGCCACAACACAAATTCCAATCAATTGTAATATTTACAAACACACCAAGGGTAACAAAATCCAAGGAATATATATATATATATAAAACAGAAGAACGTCACACGCACGGTACCAACTATTGAAACCCAACCTTTCTTTTACCAAATATTAATATTCCTTTGAGAAGTTGGGGTTTTGAAATCACGAATAAAGTTTGACAGCTATGGAGCCAACCATGACACCACAACCCCGTCTCAGATAAACGGAAAAATAAAATAGTTGCAATTACTCTAGTGTCATGTTCAAAGTGTCATTTACAAGAGGAAGGCTTAGGGAACAAATTAAGACAAGAATACAAAATTTGATTTTTTTCACCCAAAATCCGAAGTACATCTAGGCAACTATCCGCTATAAACACTAATCAGAGGGAAAAGATGGAAGGGGTCCGACACTTCGAAAACTGAAGATATCGGCCAACGAGTGGGGAACTCGATTCGGTCACCTGTTAATTGTAACAAGGACGTCACAGTCTCCTTCTCTAACCGAAACCTGTTAGGAAACGAGGAGTCCGAACAATCTTCAGATGGATTGCCCCTGTCTCTTTCTCTCTGTTCATCAAATCCTTTTTTACGATAAGATCACTTCACTCTGGATGCACGCAACGTGAGGTTATATCGCTCACTCACTTTTACATCGGATCACGACACTTTCAATGTACACATTTTACAACTTACTAGTGAGGTTATGTGGAGCAGTGGTATTCAAAGTGTGGTACGCGTACCACTCGGAGTCGTCTCAAGGGGTATGCAGGATTATCGTACTTCTAACTGTTTTCAGTCAGCAATTCAGAAATGAGTTGTGCCTGCTCATTTTCAATAAAATCTTGTTTCGATTTAGTGTTTCTTTTTCTTACCACTACACAGAGTCCCTTCTTCGAACTGTTCATTCTAAAACATGTGTCTGTACCTCCTATTCACTACGTATGTACAAATGATTACTTATGCTGCTTTGCACTTTTTTTTTGTTTCGAAATCCACTCATTCACTTCAACTTTTTCAGTAGCAGTTGTATAGTACAATAGTAATTGTTACATTAATAATTATACTCGTAGCCTACTTATATATAAAATACACAATTGTTATTATTGTGGAACAGGGTGGTGTAGCGGCTTAGCTGCTTGCCTGTCATCCTGGCGACCTTGGTTTGGTCCCTAGTGTTGCTGGCAGTAGTGGCGCTAAGAAGCTCGCTCCCGCCCCCCGCCGCAATAATTGAAAATGGGCCCCTCGTTTCCTGATAAGTAAAGTTACAAGTTTATTTCGTAGTACAAGGTTGTATATTATTACAATGAGCAACAATGACACAACGATAATAATAATAATAATAATAATAATAATAATAATAATAATAATAATTACATAATTTAGTTTTCAAATCCGAAGGAATTAAAATCATACACTTACATGGTACGAACACTAACACACACACACACACACACACAAGAAATGCATATTCGAATTATAGTAACGAAAACACGCTGAAAATATTGAAATAATCTCGCTCCTAGGACCAAATAATTTACAACTCAACCGTCCATCGTAGGCATACTTACGTATACCGACTGCCGAGAGTTATAAACAGGCTCGAAACTCCAGTATTTAGAGTTTAGATAAGGAGGATGTCTTTATTATCGCATATTCGCCCACTACTGGGTTCTCAGAATTGGCTTAATTACTTCAGAAGCCTTGTTGATTGTTGTGAGTGGCAACAAGGGATGGTTATTATTGGAACAGGTTGGGAAACCCACATTCTTTCAAAAATAACCCCCGTACTCCTATTGATGAAAGAAGCTCTGCTCTACGATGGCCTAAGTTTGGAATAGCCCTCTGTAATACAAATAATACTGTGTTGTGTGCTGTAGCTTTATCAATGTGTAAAACCATTCTTCAGCTACTGAATTAAGAAACAGTCATGGGCCCCTCACAAGCCATGATCCCTCCCGACTCGCGGGTTCTGAGAGGTCCTTATCGCCGCCACTAGTAGCAGTGGCGGCCGGTCAGTACGTGCTACCGGGCTCCAGCACGTAGCTTGGAACTGTAAGGAATATTATTTATGTACAGTACAATTATCCTGGTGCCTTTTCGTTGTTTTGAGTACGATATGAATTTGTGTTTTGTGAAAATCAAGACGACATCTGTCGAACACCTAGCGCCGTTCTCCCGGGGAACCTGGCTCGTGCTCATGTGAAGTGAGCCCTTGCCTGTAGCCTGAAGGAAGCAATACGCAGGCGCAGCCAAGCTTGCAACACTCCCCCTAGCCGGCGGAGTATACCGTAAACCGGGATCAACTTTCACTGATCCCGTTTATAGTTACTTCCTCTCCCGCAAGGGGGTAGAATTACTCGATGTCTCCTGCTACCCTTATGTTCACGGCCGACTTGATGCGTCGCTCTAGCTAGCTCCTTGGAGCGCAGCGAGGGATCCAGTCGGCCGTGCTTATGTTGAACGTGGTAAGCGAATCTGACACTAGAGAGTAGCATCGTCTGGGCTCGAAAGTAAAGCGTAAGTGGAGGCAATCTATCTCACACATGCTTATTAAAATATCCATCTACCTTTTGTGTCAAAAATAAGGAATTCGTAGGTGAGTCAAAGAATCTTTGACTGACCCTAAATGTTATCCCGCATTACAATGTCATTTACTCTGGTGAAATGAAATAGCGTATGGCTTTTAGTGCCGGAAGTATCCGAGGACATGTTCGATTCGCCAGATGCAGATCTTTTGATTTGACGCCTGTAGGCGACCTGCGAGTCGTGATGAGGATGAAATGATGATGAAGACAACACGTACACCCAATGATGGTTAAAATTCCAGACCCTGCCGGGAATCGAACCCGGGATCCCTGTGACCAAAGCCCAGCGCGCTAACCATTTAGCCATGGAGCCGGACATTTACTCTGGTAATAGGGGAGGTCTCAATGAATCAGTTGGCAGCTCTTTCAGTTGCTTTGTGCGGTTTTTAATCTCACGGTTATATTACTGGTGCGTGTTTTTTCTGTCATTGTGTTAGTGCTAAAGTTTATACGAAGATATATCAAATTATTTATCCACTGCAGTGTATATAAAGTGAAATTAAATTAGTGTTCTTAGTGGGGATCTATATTCCCACGATTCTATTTGCACTGATGTAAGTTGCGCCATTAGGTAGTAAAAACAATATTTCTCCAATGAATTATTTATCTCGTAGACAGTTGTCGAAGAATTCATCTGCTTCCAAATTAATGTTGTTTTTGTTTTTTCTGAGTTATAAATTGTAAGAAAAGTTGTATTATCATTATTATTATTATTATTACTACCAAGTTTGAAGTATGCGTTGTTCATCATGGCAATATGCAGATTTAAAACAGCGTATTTAGCTTGTTTCTTGTAGCACGTAGGACGATTTTTTCACGAGCCGCCACTGACTAGTAGCTGAGGTGGTCTTAAATCTCCGGCCACAAGTCCTTCATATCTCATTGCGTGCAGAGACCCTCAGCAAGCGGGATAAGCTCTGGAAGATTATTATTATTGTTATTATTATTATTATTATTATTATTATTATTATTATTATTATTATTATTATTATTATTATTTGGCATCTAGCAACAATCATTTGTTATTTCTGGTATAATCGCAGTATACTGTCTTGTACTTCGAGGGTACAAAGGTAAAACATTTGGATTTTGGATACCACTGATGTAGAGTACGTACGCTTTACAGACTCGGTTAGCTGCTTAACAGCTCGCTCACGACCGGTAGGCCTAAACTTTAACAGCGGTGAAACGTCAAAAATTTGAAAACCGGGCTTCATGTAACTGAAATTCAACTTAACCATAGTAAACTATCTAATTTACCAGGGTTAAGTCGTAACCGAGGTTGATGCACCCGGGCATAAGTATCACTGTCGAAGATTTCACAGCTGAAGAGAACGACCGTTTTAATGCAACACTCTAGTTAGCTCATCGTAGATCTAGTTGGCAGTGTCCAGATATTCGTAGTTCGAACTCATGCCGATAGATGGAGCAGTGCGCGTTAACACGGTGAACATGATGTATAATCACTTTGCCTAAAGAAACGTACTTTTCTTTAAAGCTTTCGTTGAATTTTTGTTGTAAATGGGAGGTAATCAGTTCTATCTGGTGGCAATTTAAACTTTTGAACCTTTCTAGTTTTCTCTATATCGCTGTGAAAAACAGACAGAAGTAGGGGATTTATATATAGGTAAGATTTTCTCATCAGGTTGAACGAACCCTGTTCTAGGCAACAATGCTAAGGAAACGTCTGAGGAGTCGGTAGATGCAGAATGGGTCTCGGCACATAAGTGGTCACGGCTAACAGCTCTGCACTCTGACCGGCGAACCGAGCAGTGGAGGGGTGGCCACGCCTCTACCGTGGCTCTACACCTCTGTATTCGGGAGACGGTACAGAACTCGATCTCACGACTGGCTCCAACCGTCGGCTGTCCTGAGAATGGTTTTGCGTGGTTTTCCATTCTCCTACACTAAGGGGAATGCCGGGACAGTTCCTAGTATAGGCCACGGCCGTCAACCCCCTCACCTTCACCGAGCATGTCCTTCACCGTAACACATCTCCCGGCCTGAGAGACAGCGTTGCCGTCTTGGAGGCTCGTCTCCTCCTTCAGGGGAGGAATGAAAATATTTTAGTAGTAGTAGTAGTGGTGGTGGTAGTAGTACGTCTGTGGCAGGACTACGAACCAGATTGTGGACGACCTGGACAGAAATCGAATTCATGATCACTAGCTACATTAAATTGGTTTCTTTGGATCAGTGGTAGTGTCGACCTCTAGATGGGAAGACACGAGTTGAAACCTGTCAGAGGTAGTCGCATTCTTGAAGGGCTCAAAAAAAGTCCATTTGGCACTCCATGTTGTACGGTGTTAGCATGTACACAGTTGTGAAAATTATTCGACTGAACAGTAATTTTGGAATATTTCCATTGTCGCATTACCTATTGATTGCCTGACAATAAAAAGAGCTTTTTGTATTCCAGTGAAGTTCTTTTACGTGTTAGTTGTTGTCTGTTTAAAGTAAATTATACAACACAATTTACAATTTACAAATGACAAATTGCATCAGTGACTATATTATAGTCAATGGACTCCTCTGTCAATACTAAATTCCAATGTTGATGATTTTTATTTTCTCTTTTGAGTGTAATAAGATAAAAATGGAATTACATGAAGTGGTTCTGTAACATTTCGCTTTGCCGGAGCGCTGGTATAATACACTGTGCTTTGTACTATTTACTATCCAAACTCTAGGAAACTGATGTTGTAGAATAATCAACAGACCAAACAGAAATACTTAATCTCAAGGTAATGTTTTAAAAAATAGGAATAATACAATATTTCACAAAGTTTAGCAAGTAGGATGAATATTTGACTGAAAGATAGGGAGTTCCATTGAACAAATTATAAAGACAACTGAGGGAAATAAAAACAAGAACTGAGGCAAATTAGATAATTTGGGTCTTCTCCTTTGAGTACAATAATTTTCACACTTCTGTAAAAGATCTATGGTGACACATTTCGTGTTTAACCAAAAAATTCCATTAAAACTCGGCCAAAGATCGCCCAACATTGATCGGTTTCTCCACCATATGGTACAATAAACCGGAACGTCGAAAAGGACACGCAGAAAACTTGAATATCGTCACAGTAAAATCCCCTCACACGGTAGCTGTTGCCATAAAATGATTATTATTATTATTATTCTTTACGATGAGGCCTGCTAGGAACCACATGTAAACTTTAATTCATCCTTCCTTGTTCCTTCATTATTGCACTATGCTTTATTCCTTTCTCCTCAGACCACTTTACACCGGGTTTTCTTTTCATTCTTCCTTGGAATCCTTTCATTCTTAAAACTGTCTTCTTAAAATCTCTCTTTCTATTCCTATCTTCTTATTGTATTTATTTCTAAATCCTTCTTGACATCTTGTATCCAGCTTGTTGCCGACTTTTTCTCCCAAGTGTACTTGAATATCTGTTTTCTCAATCTGTTATCATCTATAAATAGGTCCAAAAATTAGCAATCTCCTTTTCCTTATTGTTTCTCTTATATTTTCTATGTTCCTATATATTTCCCCATTAAATTTTTATTGCTCTGTTGTCTTCATTGGTCCTAAGATCTTCCTCGTGATTTTCCTTTTTAGTACTTCCAGTTTATCTACACTATAGTTCAAAACTAGACATTCTGTTGCGTAAAGACACTGTAGTTTCACCACTATATTATACTGCCTTATTTTCAGATTTTTAGATTAACTATTCTTGTAAAATTTCTTCGTGATGCCATACGTACTTTCCATCTTGTGTAAACTTTCTTCTACAGGAGATTTTTCTAAACCATTTTCTTGAATTATATTCTCAGTTATTTGAATTTCTTTACTTTCTCTATTCGACAATATCTGTCGTCAAAAATTGTGTATTATTATTATTATTATTATTATTATTATTATTATTATTATTATTAATATTATTATTATTATTATTATTCAGATGTAAGATTTTAGTTAAAGGAGAAGACAGAAAAATGACAATTACCTGTCAATTATTTTCCTTTCACTTTTTCTTTCCCTTTCCATCCAACTTTACGGCACTAACATTCCCCATCAATTTTTATCTCCCGACACACATACTTCGACTTGGCCATTGTTGTAGCAAGTACAAATGCATATCCCTTCTTTAGTCTATCCATAACAGATGTTAAATGTCCGACTCGTTGGCTGAATGGTCAGCGTACTGGCCTTCAGTTCAGAGGGTCCCGGGTTCGATTCCCGGCCGGAGCGGGGATTTTAACCTTTATTGATTAATTCCAATGGCCCGGGGGGGCTGGATGTTTGTGTTGTCCCGAACATCGCTGCAACTCACACACCACACATAATACTACCTTCCACCACAATAACACGCAGTTACCTATACATGGCAGATGACGCCCACCCTCATCGGAGGGTCTGCTTTTCAAGAGCTGTACTCTACTAGAAATAGCCACACGAAATTGTTATTACAGGTGTTAAATCCTAAATCTTATCGATGTTCTTGATTACAGGTATTGCCGTCAGGGACCTCCACCGTGGAAGCCACTCTCCCGCCTGAGAAATCCAACTTGCTGACGTCGAAGAAGGAGTCGTCTTCCGAACACAATCTGCAAAGTGTGGTGACGGCGAATGGGACGAAAATCCATCGACCACACAGCATCGGCCAATTGGCTGTACCGAGACCACAGTCTTCGGCACGGTTAGCTCTCAGCCAGCCCATTCTAATGTCAACTTCCGGCGACCACAAGACCTCATTCGATTCCCACAGTCTCCGGCGAAAATCTAGCGGCATCATGTACAGACGAGACATCTTCTACAGAGCAAGCCTCCACAACATTCCATACCATCACAAGTAAGTTACATATTCATCCCATTCATATTCTTCTTCTTCTTATTCTTCTTTTTCTTTTTCTTCTTCTTCTTCGCAAACTGTGGTGTGTTATGTGTGTGATTTCTGTTGCACATGAGGACTCGGTCCGGCTCTAAGGCTGATTGCCCTTCCTGTCACTACTCGTACGTGAAGGAATGTATTCAGTTCTTCTTCTTCTTCTTCTTCTTCCTTTTCTTCTTCTTAATCTGTTTACACTCCAGGGTCGGTTTTTCCCTCAGACTCAGCGAGGGATTCCACCTCTACTGCCTCAAGGGCAGTGTCCTGGAGCTTCAGACTCTGGATCTGGGATACAACTGGGGAGGATGACCAGTACCTCACCCAGGCGGCCTCACCTGCTATGCTGAACAGGGGCCTTGGCGGGGGATGGGAAGATTGGAAGGGATAGACAAGGAAGAGGGAAGGAAGCGGCCGTGGCCTTAACTTAGATACCATCCCGGCATTTGCCAGAAGGAGAAGTGGGAAACCATCGAAAACCACTTTCAGGATAGCTGAGGTGGGAATCGAATCCATCTCTACCCAGTTGACCTCCCGAGGTTGAGTGTACCCCGTTCCAGCCCTCGTACCACTTTTCAAATTTCGTGGCAAAGCCGGGAATCGAACCCGGGCCCCTGGGGGTGGCAGCTAATCACACTAACCACTACACCATAAGAGGCGGACACTCAGTTATTGCGCATTTATTTGGTGGTTGGCAGTGCAGTATGTTCATTTCAATCCAGTCATTCAACCAATGAACCACTCAATCAATCAATCCATCAGTTACCACTGATCTACATTTAGGGCTGTCGCCCAGGTGGCAGATTCCCTATTAGTTGTTTACCTAGCATTTCCTTAAATAATTTCAAATAAGTCAGAAATGTATCTAACTTCTCCCTAATTCCTCTTCCTTTGAACGAGTATTTTTCCAATTTTTTTCTCTTGAATTCCAAATTTGTTTTCATACTAGTGCGTAAGCCTGTCTTCAACAGTCAAATGTTAAATGTGATTGAAAATTCAAAATAAACATGTTTACTTATGAACAAAACTTGCAAAGGGTTGACAGTTAAAATTACCACTTTAAGAACTAACTGGTAGTTTTAAATGGACATGTGAATATATCTTATGAATAAAAGTTACAAGGAGCAAGAACAGAGGGGGAGACTTAGAAGAGAGAGAGGGAAAGTTATAACTATAGTGGAGAATAGGATGTGTGAATATTGAGGGGGTAATGAATAAATTAGGGAATAATAGAATAATTGAAACTGAGGCATTGATCCGCCCTGAAACCTTACACGCAGCAGAAACTCTTAACCTAGTTAGAACATGAGTACTTAGGAGATTAGAAATGGTGGAACGAAAGAAGAAGACACTGGGACCGCGCAGAACAGAGGACGGTCAGTTTAGAAGACGAGCGAACCAAGAACTGTATACCAAGATAGAGAAAATCCTGAGAAAGGGGCCAGGGGAAGTTAACACTGCAAATAATACAGTTTCTTATGAACAAGAGAACCAAAATACGCTAGATCCAAGAGGTAAAAAGAAATCTAGAAAAAATGGAAATACAGGAACCAGAGAGATACTATAGAGTGATTTTTAAATCAAACATTCAGGCTTGCACAGATTTTCAGGACAGAACTAGACCAAGAACAAAGTCATCCTGGACAAAAGACAGAAGAAAGTTACAAAGTATGGGAATGACAGAATATTGGACAAGGAGAAAGGCCAGAAGAAACGAAACTGATACAAATCAACGTGGTTCTCAGATGGCCAAACCGAAAGGAACAACAAAATAATAATTGAAACAGAACAGGTGTTATAGTATCTCCTTTTAAACCATATTGACTCTAGTAGCTGACGTGAGTTGTATTTTGACGTCCATGGATTTGCGTAGTCTTAAGAAAGTCATATACAGCTGCCCATGTCTAAACACTACAATGAAGAGATTTATCCGAGGTTTGTGTAAAGTTTGTCCCTGTGACATATTGATTGTGAGAGAGAAGGCTACATCTGAAGGAAAATGCCTCCTTTTAAGAACGAACGATGCATCGGGATGAACAGATGCTACATCTATTCCTAAAATTAAACATTTCTTCCTGAATCTAAGTCCATAAAAATTTCTGCATGAACGATATTTTTTGTCTAGCTTCAGTACAGTCAAGCTCGTTCTAATTCACAAACCACCTTTAGTATTTAGATCACGAAGAAGAATTACGACACATCCAGTTTGTTAAGTCTAACTTGTGAGGTGGCATACCTTAGGGATGAAGAGTGTTATAAAGTTCGACAGGATAATTTACTACTAATAAATAATGTTATTGCGTTTTACGTACCACTAACTACTTTTGACGGTTTTCGGGAACGTGAAGGTTCCGGAATGTTGTCTCGTACGAGTTCTTTTACGTGCCAGTAAATCTACCGACACGGGACTGACGTATCCGAGCACCTTCAAATACCAAAATACCACCGCACTGAGCCAGAATCGAACCTGCCATGTAGGGGTCAGAAAATCAGCAACGCAACCGTCTGAGCCACTCAACCCGGACTGATTGTGCATTGGCTTAGCAAATATTTTCCAAGCAGCTCCAGTTTCACTGACATACTTGGCATTAATATATTGTTTCATCTCGTCATGTTCACATATTTCTATATCGACACAGTCGTAGCTTTTTTAAGTATGCTTCTAACAGTTGTACAAAATTAAACATTTATATGGCAGTTTCATTTAAGCGTCATGACTGAGTGGTACGGGACTACCCGACGATTATGAACCTCGTTATTCCGAATCAAAACAGATTTGCTACCGATACGAATTTGGTAACCTGGGCAGCCATCAAGATTAAAAACTGTTTTGGTCTGAAAAAATTTGGTACAAATCATTTGTACACTTGCTATTTTTCACGCAGTAAGTTAGAATATAAGATATGCTTGCACATGAAATGATGTATTTTCTGTTTCGTCGGGAATTTCTGCCGAGACGAATCTGTCAACGTCTTCCTTGTTTCTCAGTTTTTATTAATAATCGTGTGGCCGTGAAGCCTCCACAGAGGCCTGGTGCTGGTCTTTCGAGTTGACACCGTATAGGCGACCTGCGCAGCTGTGAGGATGAGACCCTACCTAGGATGTATTCTAATGATAAAGACGCCACACACACACACACACACAGCCTCCGAGCCATCGGAATTAACCAATGAGATTAAAATCTCCAACTTGGCCGGGAGTCGAACCCGGGACCAACTAGACCAAAGGCCAGCACACTAACAATTTAGCCATGGAGCCGGAAATGTAAACTCGTGTATCATCCCGAAGTGTTGCAGCTCTTTGCAGGCACACCCCCAATGGAGGTGAGCTGCGTGTACCGATTCAACCACATACCAGCCCTCCTGCCAAACTTACATTTTTGGCAGTACCGGGAACTGAAGTCGGGCCCCGAAGATGGCAGCTAATAGTGCTAACCGTTACGCTACAGAGTCGGACAGTTTGCTTTTATTCGCAAGAATAGACGTATATGTGTGTGAGGAAGACCAAGCTTCCAGAATTCTATAACATGAATCTTCTCAATAACTTCACTAAATATTTCTCTTCTACAAATATCGTCCAAGACTGATTTTAACTTCAGATCAAAAACGCGGAATACTAAATCGGTCGGTGATCTATTTTCTGATTTTTCCCAAGATTGTTCGTAATCTCTCTCCCCCGTGGATTGTACGTCAATGAAATAAAGACTTTCCGAACAATAGCCATCGCATCTTGTTAATGCTGCTGCATATTGCGAGGACTACTGATGAAAAATGAATGCAAGGTCTGTCTGCAAGTAAACCGCATTGTTTCGCAGTTGGTTTTAAATGGTCCATCAAACTCTGATAACTCTCAACATACAACTGTCTCAGGTGTTCTCGAATCCAATATAAACGATTTCACAGTATTTTAATATGCGAATCGACCAAATATTGATGAGTTGATTTTTCCATGTTTAAAATGGGATGTAAACCATCTCGAATGGCTAGTCTGTGTCCGAAATATTGCAACTGAATTACTCTTTTCCTTTGATTACTATCATAAAGTGGTGTGTTCGCATGCCATCCAGAATCCCCTCATGGAGAAAAGTAGCAGATCACTCATCGAGTCACTTTATTATCTGCATCTTTGTTGTTGTGGAAAGTGAGGAGTCTGGTCGCAAATGCATAAGAAGATCTCTTTCAAATGGTGATTCGCCATCAACGTTTTGCAAAATAACAGCAACTTCGTTGCCTTGTGGCTCATTTTATCTCCTGGCATCATCAGTATCGTAACTTCTGATAGTCATAGTTACCATTAATACTGAAAGCCCACGTTTTCTGCTGCATTCTTTCTGTCCTACTTTATGTATCATCTGTTGAGCCTTAGCATGAATATTATTTTCAGATATAAGTTTTTTCGCAACTTCCGTACGCACAGTGTTCATAGCCAGTCTTTGCTGAGTTGTCTCTTCAAGATCTATGACGTAAATTTGGGTATATTTTGTGCCGTACCTCATAACCTCTATATCTTGCTTTTGTATTTTACAGATATTACATTATTTCGATATTATAGGTCAGTCTGTTATGGCTGCTTAGTATTATCTATGCCAGACTTGACGTGTAGTTCGTCCCGATTAGACAGGTGGCAGATGACAGGGGATTGCCAAAGCATTGCTTTCTAACTTACCTTGGATTCGAGTTATCTCTGGTCGTGTGACAATAATAAGTTTGGAGAAAAAGATGGAGATGTTGACCTGCGAGATTTCTTTCATCTCGTACAAATGGCACTATAAAAAATTTAAACGTTATTTTAAAGGGCTGTCTAAGTTTAGAGTTGTGAATATGACTACTTCAATCTCGAGGTATTTACCCTACTTATCCTATCTCAGTTTGCCATAGTTATGCTAACTTGTTTACTGAGAGATCCCTTGTTTAATTTCACTGTCTGTCCTTTCTTTTCATGTCTGCTTATGTGTACTCGTTCCTGCAATAGAGCGAAAGGTGGCACCGATCCGACCATATTGTGTGTGTGATGAGTTTGCTTGTTGTTTGCATTAGAGGACTTCTAATTCTCTGTATCTTCGACGTTTTGTCTCGATCTTATGTTCTGCGTTGTGGTTTAACGCTGATACCGTACGATTCATGTTGGCCTAGATGTGCGTTATGAATACGTGTCATGCGGCGTGCAAGTTATTTACGTAATGTGTTTAGACTGGGTGGGCCAGGCCTCTTTGCGGCGATCCAGGTTTCTGATCTGTGCTCCCAGGTCAAGCTCATGAGCCGTTGACTGAGTCATGTCATGCTGTTACGATTTTTGTCGAAACATTTCTTGCTATTATATTTTTATACCCTCTGCTTCACATGTTTGGTCTCTGAGTGTGTGTGGGTGTGAAAGTGGTTATCGGACCTGTGTTACTCTTCAGTATCTTATGGATGTTTATTTTTGTCATTATTCTTATTTGATCTTGCTATAGTTTCCGGCTTCCTCGCCCGATTTATGTGTTTATTTCGGGATTTTGCTCTCATTTTACTTGCTTTCTGACTCATTTTTATTTGTTTCTGTAACTATAGCTACTCCTTTCTTACCCTCTCGTATTCCATATTTGTTTACTTTTCTGCCAGTCTTGATTCACTGGCGTCTTTGATTTATGGGGATGTAATCTCTAGGGGATTGTCGGAAGCCATATTTTACTTTGTTATCTGGGGAGCTGTTAGATTTTATGGTGTGAAGGCTGTTACTTTCACCTCAAATTAGTGAATGGTCCCCTTTTAAGAAAGAAACACTTTGGATCAGATATAAAGAAAACAGACTGATAAGTGATTTTCACTGTGGTTGGAGTATCGTTACGCATTATGTATGCGAGTATTTGACTCCCTGTATCCCCATTAATTTATGTTTATGCTAATATTCAGACCGTTTCCCTTTGCTTTTATGTTAATAAAATTAATTCATTTAACTTGACCTCTGCTCTACGTTATTTTCTCGCTGTTTTGGGGGACATGCCTTTTACACTTTTTTCATGAGTCTAAGAGGCCCGGATTCGCCTCCTGGCAGATCTTAGCCAGTTTCGACCGATCCAAAAAAAAGGAGGTAGTATAATTTTCCTGAACCTCCCTCTACCTGGTGTAATATGCAAACACTGTGATGTGTTTTACCATGAACTGAAAAATCAATACGGATTATTACCCTTTGGTATTGATATATTGTCCTCTAAGCAAAGCAAAGGAAGGCGGGCTGTTGTATAATCGGATATTTTCCATGGAGTTTTGACATTTTGTGAATATCGCTTTCTATATGCGAACACGAGAGCAGACAGTAGGATCTGGTTCAGTCCTATATCAGTCATCATCATCGATTCTCTGGCTATCAGCAGCTTTTCGCGTGCATTTTCGAAGACGGTCTGTCTTCTGCCATCCTTTTAGTCTTCCAGTAAGTTTTATAAAATTATACTTTGCCCCTTCGTCCAGGCTCATTAAGGAAGAGTTATTTATTAGATACCTACGCATATAGCCCGAAAAATCAATTCAATGACTTGTTTCTGTCGCAGGTTCGATGACTATGCCATTTCTTCACCTATGTTTCTTTGGTGGGAGTGTATTCAAACTGAAGTCTGCACAGTTTTTACCGTATAATTTGAAAAAAAATTCTTTTAATGCTAATATTTCGCAATAATTTCATCCAGGCGTATGGTCATGGTTTTATATGCATATACAACAAAATCTTCACAGAAATCGTGGCTAAATTAATTTTCACACTGTCCATCAGCTGGCACCTATTTCTTGATCTCAACCTTCTTCATGCAACTTTTCCTTCCAGTGGCTGTGTTAGTAAATATTTCCTTCGTAAACTGTGACCTAACCAATTCTTCTTTTTCTTTTGAATGGTTTTCAGTATTGTCGTCGTTTTTTTACCTACTCCTTCCAATAATACTGCGTACCTTAATTTGTCTTGCCAGTTAGTCTTCTCCATTTTTCACCATACCTGCATTTCAAAAGATTTCAATCTTCTTTCTTCCTCCCTTCTCAAAGTCCAAGCCTCGGACCCATAATTTTGAGGAAGGCAATGACAAACTACTTCATTCTTTCCTCATACGTCTCAATTTAGCGCCGCTGTTGGCTTTCCTGGTTTCGCTACAACTGCATAAAACTGGTGGTGCTATTTGTGGATCTAACCAGCCTCCGGGCTGATGACCTAGACATATTAATATTGCTACTTTTCCTAAAATGACGACCTCATTTCATTTAATAAGAGACATTGACGATTGTCTTTCGTCAGTTATCGCTAACTTAATGTAACCGACATTTTTTCTTCTACTCCTACACGTTCTCTCGTCTTGGTATTCATCTTTTCTTCAGACTGTCTGAGACACAGACGGAAGACAATGAAAGGAACTCGCGGACATTCGGTAGTACTCAGAAAATTTTTCAGTATATTTACTAAACTTGTGACGCATCACAGCAAATGTGCCTCTTCGATTCCTAATATTGGTTGTACCCATCATTTCCTTTGATGCAATCGTCGACAGCGAACCATTGTAATACGTAAAATTACCGCAAGTTTATTGTAGTCATTTTTAATAAATTGTTGATTTAAACATTAATATCTATATCATTACACTTTATATTACAATTGTGTTGTTTATTTTCTATTATTATTTATTCGCTGAGGCCATCGACGACCACATTAAGTCTTATTACATTTGGCAGCGAACTTTGCTCTCTTTCGAGCCCGGAATTCCCTCATTCTTTCTAAGTGGGCTTGTGTGTGTTTCTCTGTCCAAAGGACGCAGTGTCTTCTTTTCGGTTGTTCGTCTCGGTTTAGCCCGTCCGTCACTATCTTTTTTCGAAAAAGATCTCTGTCAAAGGCGTCTTCCGTTTTGATCTGAAGCTCTTGGAAGTCCTCTTTGGTGTTTCTAAATCAAGGCATAGTGGTTTTAAGTTTTGAAAATCAAATAGGTTAAAGATCTGTTTGGTCAGCCCGTTTCCGTCCATTCGTTCGACGTGACCGTGGATCGTGTCTGTAATTTTCTGTTTTGTAACAGACTTTCTAATTTATTTATTTATTTATTTATTTATTTATTTATTTATTTATTTATTTATGGTTCCCAGTTCCCAGCACATCAGCACATAACTGCTAGTGTAGCCGGACTAGAGCAGACAGGAGCAGTAAAATACTGCTTTCATCCGCGATAATTTTATAGCAAATGTAGCCATCCGTTCGCAAGACAAATTAGGGCAATAACACACCGCTTAAAACAGCAGAAAATTACAGCTAGCTGAGCCGTGGTCTTATGCAAATAGATGGTGCTAATATTGCTACGTGCAACAAAATGGCAGTCTCACCTCGCTGATAAAGAACCAAGAATGCTAAATTCCTCCTCACCCGAATAATATCTCCGTCATGGACGTGCGTACAACGAAGCATCCACGATCAAAATTTGTTAAACGTCAGTACCAAAACTCAGCTCTAGGAATTCTATCTCGTACTTATAGATCGTGAAGACGATTCATTCAATTCACTGGAATATAATACTTTCTTACTAAATAGTTCAAGTACGATTGTCATCAATGTATTGTTCTTTTAACTAAAATATAATGCCAATTTCAGCCTTAGAAAATTTCCCTATTTCTGTGGAAATCAAGTGAAGTCAGAATGAACATAGTTCGAATTCAAGCCCATAGATTTAGCTGTGCACGTCGTTATGGCGAATATAAGACAATCACTTCACTCAGAGAAACGTTTTTCCTTCAAAATGTACAAAAGCTGTGGTGGTCGTGAGATTTTTTTTTCTTGTAAAGGAGAGATAATAACCTACAACTGGTACAATATAAACTATTTAAACTTTCTCGTGTTCTCAATATCACTGTGAAAGTTTGAAGGAATATGGATTTTATATAGATAGATAGAGATTATATTTACTAATGAAGAGGTGTGTATTGTGATGAACACTCATCCTTGAGCTCAGCCGACAATTGAACCTGGAACCCTTTAAACCAGGACCTCCCAAACGCCCAAAATCTCACGCGTGCAAACCGAGGCACAGAGGTTCTGTGCACCGTGCATCGGTCCGACTCGAGGCGACTCGCCTGAGCTCAACTCAACTCTCCTTGGTTGGAAGAGCACTGCAGAGGAAGTGGGGAAGGGGGAGATAAGCGGAGCGAGGGAGACAGGTGTAGGGGAAGAGAGAGCGCTATTGCTTAAACTCCAGGAGTGGGCATCTGCACTCTGATCAACCTAGCGAAGTCGTCTTTTGGACCTTGCGCCGCGCAATACAACAGTGCATGTACCCTGAAAGGCCCTACTTTAAACTGAAGACCGCACTGCTAACCATTCAGCCAAGACGCTGGTATATCTCATAACCGTATATACAAGTATGACGGAAAATGTAGGGACAACCGTTATAAAAGTGTAACTTGAACCTTGTAAACATTGTATTTCTATTTTTCAGTCATTTTCATCAACTACAGTCGCTCGGTTGATGAACACAGAGGTGGCTTGTGTGTATTAGTGTGTTTGGATATTCCCACCCCCATTAGCAGTATGTCATGCAGAGTAATTGGAAGTGCGTTATTCCACACAAAACTCATTTCACACAAATCCTGTTGATATTCATTAACTTGAAAAATGCAGTGATACGGTTATTTTAAAAGTCGCACTAAAGCTACATTATAAATGTTAAAATATTATACTCCTATTAATTCTTCATACAGCATGCATATTTACAGAGGTTGTCATATAATGGCATAGTCACTAGATGTCACTGAGTCTGGAGAATGAATGAAATGAAAATCCACAGCCTGTTTTCAGTCATTGGACCGGGTCAGGAATGGAATGAATGGAGCCCTCATCTAGCGACGAGTATAGGAATTGTGCCGGCTGCCGAAGCCTGTCGCACTACTCTGGGGCAATGATTAATGAACGACAGATGGAATGAAATGACATTGGAGACTGTTGCTGGAATGAATTATAGTAGTATAATTGGATGGTTCGGCCGCCACCGCCACCTCCGGCTCTCGGGAGAGGCCTCCACCTCCCGCGGGAAATTTGAATTTTGGCGGGAAATTTGAATTTTGGCGGGAGATTTGAATTTGTAAACAAAGCCACGTGCTTTTTGACAGCTGTCATCGACAACAACGCATCGCTAACCTCAGTACTGCCATCTTGACGGGCCTAAACCTCACTAGTGCCAACTTAACCTCACTAGCGTGAGGTAAACAAAGCCATGTGTTTTTTGACAGCCACGTGCTTTTTGACAGATTTGTAAACAAAGCCACGTGCTTTTTGACAGACAACAACGCATCGCAAACCTCAGTACTGCTATCTTGATGGACCTAAACCTTAGTGGTACCAACTTAACCTCACTAGCGCGAGGTAAACAAAGCCACGTGCTTTTTGACAGCCACGTGCTGTTTTGACAGCTGTCATCCGCCATCTTTAAACCACAAAGCACTGTGCTGCCCTCTATATCGCAGTAGCTGCAAAATTCGTCACCTGTCATCGACAGTGCTGCCATCTTGACGGGTCTAAACCTTAGTGCTACCAACTTAACCTAACTAGCGCGAGGTAAACAAAGCCACGTGCAGCTGTCATCTGCCATCTTTAATCCAGAGAGCATCGTGCAGCCCTCTTTAGCTACTTACCTTTGAAATGTAGTACGTCATCCGCCATCTTGCATCGCAAACCTCAGTGCTGCACTCTATGTAGTGGTGGCAAATTCCACATGCTCTTGTTTGGAAACAAAGCCACGTGCAGCTGTCATCCGCCATCTTTGAGCACCGTGCTGCCCTCTTTAGCTACTTACCTTTGAAATGTAGTACGTCATCCGCTATCTTGCATCGCAAACCTCAGTGCTGCACTCTATGTAGTGGCGGCAAATTCCACGTGCTCTTGTTTGGAAACAAAGCTACGTGCAGCTGTCATCCGCCATCTTTGAGCACCGTGCTGCCCTCTTTAGCTACTTACCTTTGAAATGTGGTACGTCACAGCTGTCATCCGCCATCTTGCATCGCAAACCTCAGTGCTGCCCGGTGGCGGCAAATTCCACGTGCTCTTGTTTGGAAACAAACCTATGCGCTTTTTTGTCAGCTATCATCCGCCATCTTTAATCTAGAGAGCACCGTGCTGCCCTCTATGTGGTGGTGGTAAATTCTACACGCTTTACAAACCCATGTGCTTTTCTGACAGCTGTCAACCGCCAGAGAGCACCGTGCTGCCCTCTTTATGCCGGTGGCAAATTCTACATGCTTTTTGACAGCTGTCACCCGCAAGAGAGCACCGTGCTGCCATCTTTAGCTAGATACCTGTGGTGGCGGTAAATTCCACGTGCTCTTGTTTAGTAAACAAAGCTACGTGCTTTTTTGACAGCTGTCATCCGCTATCTTTAATCAATAGAGCACTGTGCTGCGGGTAATTTCATCAGCTGTCATCCGCCATCTTTAATCTACACAACACCATGCTGCTCTCTGTAGTAGCGGGCAATTTGAAAAGTTCTGTTAGCTATCATCCGCCATCTTTAATCAAGAGAGCACCGTGCTGCCATCTATGTGGTGGCGGCAAATTCCACGTGCTCTTGTTTAGTAAACAAAGCCACGTGCAGCTGTCATCCGCCATCTTTGAGCACCGTGCTGCGGGCAATTTCGTCAGCTGTCATCCGCCATCTTTAATCTACAGAACACCGTGCTGCCCTCTGTAGTAGCGGGAAATTTGAAAAGTTCTGTTAGCTATCATCCGCCATCTTCGAGCGCCGTGCTGCCCTCTATGTGGTGGCGGCAAATTCCACGTGCTTTACAAACTCACGTGCTTTTTTTGACAGCTACCATCCGCCCTGCTCTCTGTAGTAGCGGGTAATTTGAAAAGTTCTGTTAGCTGTCATCCGCCATCTTTGAGCGCCGAGCTGCCCGGTGGCGGTAAATTCCACGTGCTTTACAAACTCACGCGCAGCTGTCATCCACCATCTTACATCGCAAACCTCAGTGCTACACTCTATGTGGTGGCGGATAATTTAAAAAAGAAAAATTCTACATCAGTCCTCTCTCGACGCTAATTGCACAAGATGGTGGCTATACATGACTCCTTAAAGGTGCTTATGCGAGATGATCGCTATACATAGACGCCCTTGGGATGCTTGCGCAAGATGGCGGTTATACATGGCTCCTTATGAGGGATGCTTGCGCGAGATGGTGGTTGCTCTTATGAGGCGGCTTAAGGATCCTTGGCTAGAGCCTCCCTAAGGATGCTTGCGCAAGATGGCGCATGCAAGATGGTGGCTATACATAGCTCCTTATGAGACAGCCAGTACAACATGTGATCAGAACATTGATTGATGTGTTCAGAACACAAAATAAGTAGAATCGAACACTGTACTCGATACAACATGTGATTAAAACATTGTTTGGTGTGTTCAGAACACTAATCGAACGCTGTACAACATGTTAGGGGATACCTTTGTTTAGATTGAAACATAACAAGACTAGAATTGAACACTGCACATTGATTGATGTGTTCAGAACACAAAATAAGTAGAATCGAACACTGTACTCGATACAACATGTGATTAAAACATTGTTTGGTGTGTTCAGATCACTAAACAAGTAGAATCGAACGCTGTACAACATGTTAGGGGATACCTTTGTTTAGATTGAAACATAACAAGACTAGAATTGAACACTGCACTCGATGTCGTTACATGTGATCAGAACAATGATTGATGTGTTCAGATCACTAAACAAGTAGAATCGAACGCTGTACAACATGTTAGGGGATACCTTTGTTTAGATTGAAGCATAGCAAGCCTAGAATCGAACACTGTAAGAACATTGTTTGATGTGTTCAGTACAACTTCAATGATTTACCTAGTGTAAAACACACACACTGTGCACATATCGCATAGCTATCTCGCCTATCACGAAAATCAAAAAAAAAAACACACTGTGCACATATCGCATAGCTAACACTTCAAATGATTTGCTTAGTACGAAAATTAAAAAAATCTATACCGCGTAGCTAACTCGTTCATCGCACTGCTATTTGATGTGTTCAGTACAACTTCAATGATTTACCTAGTGTAAAACACACACACTGTGCACATATCGCATAGCTATCTCGCCTATCACGAAAATCAAAAAAAAACACTGTGCACATATCGCATAGCTAACACTTCAAATGATTTGCTTAGTACGAAAATTAAACAAAACCTATACCGCGTAGCTAACTCGTTCATCGCACTGCTATTTGATGTGTTCAGTACAACTTCAATGATTTACCTAGTGTAAAACACACACACTGTGCACATATCGCATAGCTATCTCGCCTATCACGAAAATCAAAAAAAAACACTGTGCACATATCGCATAGCTAACACTTCAAATGATTTGCTTAGTACGAAAATTAAAAAAAATCTATACCGCGTAGCTAACTCGTTCATCGCACTGCTATTTGATGTGTTCAGTACAACTTCAATGATTTACCTAGTGTAAAACACACACACTGTGCACATATCGCATAGCTATCTCGCCTATCACGAAAATCAAAAAAAACACTGTGCACATATCGCATAGCTAACACTTCAAATGATTTGCTTAGTACGAAAATTAAAAAAAATCTATACCGCGTAGCTAACTCGTTCATCGCACTGCTATTTGATGTGTTCAGTACAACTTCAATGATTTACCTAGTGTAAAACACACACACTGTGCACATATCGCATAGCTATCTCGCCTATCACGAAAATAAAAAAAAACACACTGTGCACATATCGCATAGCTAACACTTCAAATGATTTGCTTAGTACGAAAAGTAAAAAAAAAATCTATACCGCGTAGCTAACTCGTTCATCGCACTGCTATTTGATGTGTTCAGTACAACTTCAATGATTTACCTAGTGTAAAACACACACACTGTGCACATATCGCATAGCTATCTCGCCTATCACGAAAATAAAAAAAAACACACTGTGCACATATCGCATAGCTAACACTTCAAATGATTTGCTTAGTACGAAAATTTAAAAAAATCTATACCGCGTAGCTAACTCGTTCATCGCACTGCTATTTGATGTGTTCAGTACAACTTCAATGATTTACCTAGTGTAAAACACACACACTGTGCACATATCGCATAGCTATCTCGCCTATCACGAAAATCAAAAAAAAAAAAAAAAAAACACTGTGCACATATCGCATAGCTAACATTTCAAATGATTTGCTTAGTACGAAAATTTAAAAAAAATCTATACCGCGTAGCTAACTCGTTCATCGCACTGCTCAGACGCTTAGTAATGGTGAATACACTCATACGAAAATCAAGAAAGCACACTGCGTAGCCAACTCGCTCGGCTCACTCGCTTAGTAATTGCAACACTCACGTATAAGAATGTTCTGTGATACATGTTTTTTTAAGGGGGGGGGGGTGAAAGATCATAAATTATATGTACACATGTTGTCTCCTCCAAGTTGTAAGATGAAATAGACGCAGTACTGCGAGTATCCGCTCTAGCTGGCGAACGGAAGTAGCATGATATCTCAGCAAAAAATAATACGCGTGAGCTTGCAAGTCAGACACAATGATGGATACCGCGATTCAAATCCTAGCAACTTATGCCGTCGGGAAGGGCATCTAGCTAGATCATGTAATGACGATCGCGCAGGCCCCTCGCCTAGCATTTGCAGCTTCCAGTTCGAACCCGCTATCTCCCGAAGTAGTGTGAATGATTGAAGAGTGTTGAGGGTGATTCATTCGTCGGATGGAGGCGTTAAGCTGGCTTCTTCGGTAGGAGAAGGCTATGTCGGGACATCGATTTAAAAATCCTAGTCAGGAGGGGTACGCGATTCAAATCCTAGCAACTTATACCGTCGGGAAGGGCATCCGGCTAGATCATGTAATGACGATCACGCAGGTCCCTCGCCTAGCATTTGCAGCTTCCAGTTCGAACCCGCTATCTTCCGAAGTAGCGAGAATGATTGAAGAGTGTTGAGGGTGATTCATTCGTCGGATGGAGGCGTTAAGCTGGCTTCTTCGGTAGGAGAAGGCTATGTCGGGACATCGATTTAAAAATCCTAGTCAGGAAGGGTACGCGATTCAAATCCTAGCAACTTATACCGTCGGGAAGGGCATCCGGCTAGATCATGTAATGACGATCGCGCAGGCCCCTCGCCTAGCATTTGCAGCTTCCAGTTCGAACCCGCTATCTCCCGAAGTAGCGAGAATGATTGAAGAGTGTTTGAGGGTGATTCATTTGTTGGATGGAGGTGTTAAGCTGGCTTCTTCAGCAGGAGTAGGCTATGTGTCGGTACCGGGATATCTAGTTATAAAACCCGCTACAACAAATTTATCACGTATACTGCGATTTAAAATCCTAGTCAGGAAGGGCGTCCAGCAGTAAAACAATAGTTCGTGATTTTAAATCTAAGAAGTGCATCTAGCAGTAAAACCCCCGATTCTCGACAGATTCTTAATCCGAGTTCTTTGACGTCAGGAAGGGCAACTAGTTGAAAACAATTATCGAACACGCATCGTGAAGGCAAGAGTGTGCAGCGATATGCTTTTTTAGACTTGCAGATTACGAAAAGAAACATAACAAGACTTGAGTCTTAATACAAAAAATCTTGCGATTTAAAATCTTAGTCAGGAAGGGCATCCAACAGTAAAACAATAGTTCGTGATTTAAAATCTAGCAGTAAAACCCCCGATTCTCGACAGATTCTTAATCCGAGTTCTTTGACGTCAGGAAGGGCAACCGGTTGAAAACAATAGCGTATGATGTAAGAGCTTAGATACTACCAGTTTTGCGTCAGGAAGGATAACTAGTCTTAAAACAAAACAGATTCTTAATCTGAGTTGTCAGGAAGGGCAACCGGTTGAAAACTATAGTGTAATAATGTTATTTGTTTTACGTCCCACTAACTACTTTTAAGGTCTTCAGAGACGCCGAGGTACCGGAATTTAGTCCCGCAGGAGTTCTTTAACGTGCCAGTAAATCTACCGACACGGGGGCTGTCGTATTTGAGCACCTTCAAATACCACCGGACTGAGCCAGGATCGAACCTACCAAGTTGGGGTTAGAAGGCCAGCGCCTTAACCGTCTGAGCCACCTATAGTGTAATAATGTTATTTGTTTTACGTCCCACTAACTACTTTTAAGGTCTTCGGAGACGCCGAGGTACCGGAATTTAGTCCCGCAGGAGTTCTTTAACGTGCCAGTAAATCTACCGACACGGGGCTGTCGTATTTGAGCACCTTCAAATACCACCGGACTGAGCCAGGATCGAACCTACCAAGTTGGGGTTAGAAGGCCAGCGCCTTAACCGTCTGAGCCACTCAGCCCGGCAAACTATAGTGTAAGAGGTTAGATACTGCTAGTTTTGCATCAGGAAGGACAACTCAACACATTCATGTGATTTAAACACATTTTTATTCCCAAGAGAATCGAACCCGAGACTACTGGGTGAGAGGCATGCATACTGTAGGCTATGGGTTTGTTCTACAGTCCTCGAAGTATCGGCACAGTCATTCTGAGCGAGTTGTGTGGAATGCATGTGTTAGCTGAAATTGTACACGTATCTTCCGGCTCAACCTTGAGCGAGGACACTGATAAGCGACTTGTAACTCGCGAACGTCTTCTTAGCTGAGTCCCATGTAAGCTCTTAAAACACAGTACTAATTAAGGCTGTAAAATATTCTGAAATAGTACTCCTCAGTGGTGTAGTAGTTAGCTGCTACCCTCGGAGGTCCGAGTTCGATTCCCGGCTCTGCCACGGAATGTGTAGCATTTAGCCTATGAAAGTTCCTAACGTAAACTATCATGATTGTACGGAGAGGTTAAAACACACACAGTGCCTACTCCTATCGAAAGAACCTGCACGGTACCGGCATGTAGGCTTCTCCTGGTGAAGGAGCTTGCACATGGTTTAACGCCTCCTATCAACAGCCCTTACTTAATGCTGGCTTTCTTGCACACCCCGCCTCACACCATAGTTTTATACGACCGGCTGCCCTTCCTGACTAGGATTTTAAATCGCAGTATACGTGATAAATTTGTTGTAGCGAGTTTTATAACTAGATATCCCGGTACCGATACATAGCCTACTCCACTGAAGAAGCCTGCACAAGGCTTATTGCCTCCATCCGACAAATGAATCAGCATCAACACTCTTGTACTCAAAAAATAATTTTCGAAGGAGTCTGCACAAGTTTTAACGTCCCCATCAACAGCCCTTACTTATAGCTAGCTTTTTTGCACACCCCGCCTCACACCATAGCTTTACGACCGGCTGCCCTTCCTGACTAGGATTTTAAATCGCAGTATACGTGATAAATTTGTTGTAGCGGGTTTTATAACTAGATATCCCGGTACCGACACATAGCCTACTCCCGCTGAAGAAGCCAGCTTAACACCTCCATCCAACAAATGAATCACCCTCAAACACTCTTCAATCATTCTCGCTACTTCGGGAGATAGCGGGTTCGAACTGGAAGCTGCAAATGCTAGGCGAGGGACCTGCGTGATCGTCATTACATGATCTAGCCGGATGCCCTTCCCGACGGTATAAGTTGCTAGGATTTGAATCGCGTACCCTTCCTGACTAGGATTTTTAAATCGATGTCCCGACATAGCCTTCTCCTACCGAAGAAGCCAGCTTAACGCCTCCATCCGACGAATGAATCACCCTCAAACACTCTTCAATCATTCTCGCTACTTCGGGAGATAGCGGGTTCGAACTGGAAGCTGCAAATGCTAGGCGAGGGGCCTGCGCGATCGTCATTACATGATCTAGCCGGATGCCCTTCCCGACGGTATAAGTTGCTAGGATTTGAATCGCGTACCCTTCCTGACTAGGATTTTTAAATCGATGTCCCGACATAGCCTTCTCCTACCGAAGAAGCCAGCTTAACGCCTCCATCCGACGAATGAATCACCCTCAAACACTCTTCAATCATTCTCGCTACTTCGGAAGATAGCGGGTTCGAACTGGAAGCTGCAAATGCTAGGCGAGGGGCCTGCGCGATCGTCATTACATGATCTAGCCGGATGCCCTTCCCGACGGTATAAGTTGCTAGGATTTGAATCGCGTACCCTTCCTGACTAGGATTTTTAAATCGATGTCCCGACATAGCCTTCTCCTACCGAAGAAGCCAGCTTAACGCCTCCATCCGACGAATGAATCACCCTCAACACTCTTCAATCATTCTCGCTACTTCCGAAGATAGCGGGTTCGAACTGGAAGCTGCAAATGCTAGGCGAGGGACCTGCGTGATCGTCATTACATGATCTAGCCGGATGCCCTTCCCGACGGTATAAGTTGCTAGGATTTGAATCGCGTACCCCTCCTGACTAGGATTTTTAAATCGATGTCCCGACATAGCCTTCTCCTACCGAAGAAGCCAGCTTAACGCGAGGGGCCTGCGCGATCGTCATTACATGATCTAGCTAGATGCCCTTCCCGACGGCATAAGTTGCTAGGATTTGAATCGCGGTATCCATCATTGTGTCTGACTTGCAAGCTCACGCGTATTATTTTTTGCTGAGATATCATGCTACTTCCGTTCGCCAGCTAGAGCGGAAACTCGCAGTACTGCGTCTATTTCATCTTACAACTTGGAGGAGACAACATGTGTACATATAATTTATGATCTTTCACCCCCCCCCCCCTTAAAAAACATGTAAGTATCTCAGAACATTCTTATACGTGAGTGTTGCAATTACTAAGTGAGTGAGCCGAGCGAGTTGGCTACGCAGTGTGCTTTCTTGATTTTCGTATGAGTGTATTCACAATTACTAAGCGTCTGAGCAGTGCGATGAACGAGTTAGCTACGCGGTATAGATTTTTTTTAAATTTTCGTACTAAGCAAATCATTTGAAGTGTTAGCTATGCGATATGTGCACAGTGTTTTTTTTTTTTTTTGATTTTCGTGATAGGCGAGATAGCTATGCGATATGTGCACAGTGTGTGTGTTTTACACTAGGTAAATCATTGAAGTTGTACTGAACACATCAAATAGCAGTGCGATGAACGAGTTAGCTACGCGGTATAGATTTTTTTTAATTTTCGTACTAAGCAAATCATTTGAAGTGTTAGCTATGCGATATGTGCACAGTGTGTTTTTTTTTTATTTTCGTGATATGCGAGATAGCTATGCGATATGTGCACAGTGTGTGTGTTTTACACTAGGTAAATCATTGAAGTTGTACTGAACACATCAAATAGCAGTGCGATGAACGAGTTAGCTACGCGGTATAGATTTTTTTTTTACTTTTCGTACTAAGCAAATCATTTGAAGTGTTAGCTATGCGATATGTGCACAGTGTGTTTTTTTTTATTTTCGTGATAGGCGAGATAGCTATGCGATATGTGCACAGTGTGTGTGTTTTACACTAGGTAAATCATTGAAGTTGTACTGAACACATCAAATAGCAGTGCGATGAACGAGTTAGCTACGCGGTATAGATTTTTTTTAATTTTCGTACTAAGCAAATCATTTGAAGTGTTAGCTATGCGATATGTGCACAGTGTGTTTTTTTTTTTTTGATTTTCGTGATAGGCGAGATAGCTATGCGATATGTGCACAGTGTGTGTGTTTTACACTAGGTAAATCATTGAAGTTGTACTGAACACATCAAACAATGTTCTTACAGTGTTCGATTCTAGGCTTGCTATGCTTCAATCTAAACAAAGGTATCCCCTAACATGTTGTACAGCGTTCGATTCTACTTGTTTAGTGATCTGAACACATCAATCATTGTTCTGATCACATGTAACGACATCGAGTGCAGTGTTCAATTCTAGTCTTGTTATGTTTCAATCTAAACAAAGGTATCCCCTAACATGTTGTACAGCGTTCGATTCTACTTGTTTAGTGATCTGAACACACCAAACAATGTTTTAATCACATGTTGTATCGAGTACAGTGTTCGATTCTACTTATTTTGTGTTCTGAACACATCAATCAATGTGCAGTGTTCAATTCTAGTCTTGTTATGTTTCAATCTAAACAAAGGTATCCCCTAACATGTTGTACAGCGTTCGATTAGTGTTCTGAACACACCAAACAATGTTTTAATCACATGTTGTATCGAGTACAGTGTTCGATTCTACTTATTTTGTGTTCTGAACACATCAATCAATGTTCTGATCACATGTTGTACTGGCTGTCTCATAAGGAGCTATGTATAGCCACCATCTTGCATGCGCCATCTTGCGCAAGCATCCTTAGGGAGGCTCTAGCCAAGGATCCTTAAGCCGCCTCATAAGAGCAACCACCATCTCGCGCAAGCATCCCTCATAAGGAGCCATGTATAACCGCCATCTTGCGCAAGCATCCCAAGGGCGTCTATGTATAGCGATCATCTCGCATAAGCACCTTTAAGGAGTCATGTATAGCCACCATCTTGTGCAATTAGCGTCGAGAGAGGACTGATGTAGAATTTTTCTTTTTTAAATTATCCGCCACCACATAGAGTGTAGCACTGAGGTTTGCGATGTAAGATGGTGGATGACAGCTGCGCGTGAGTTTGTAAAGCACGTGGAATTTACCGCCACCGGGCAGCTCGGCGCTCAAAGATGGCGGATGACAGCTAACAGAACTTTTCAAATTACCCGCTACTACAGAGAGCAGGGCGGATGGTAGCTGTCAAAAAAAGCACGTGAGTTTGTAAAGCACGTGGAATTTGCCGCCACCACATAGAGGGCAGCACGGCGCTCGAAGATGGCGGATGATAGCTAACAGAACTTTTCAAATTTCCCGCTACTACAGAGGGCAGCACGGTGTTCTGTAGATTAAAGATGGCGGATGACAGCTGACGAAATTGCCCGCAGCACGGTGCTCAAAGATGGCGAATGACAGCTGCACGTGGCTTTGTTTACTAAACAAGAGCACGTGGAATTTGCCGCCACCACATAGATGGCAGCACGGTGCTCTCTTGATTAAAGATGGCGGATGATAGCTAACAGAACTTTTCAAATTGCCCGCTACTACAGAGAGCAGCATGGTGTTGTGTAGATTAAAGATGGCGGATGACAGCTGATGAAATTACCCGCAGCACAGTGCTCTATTGATTAAAGATAGCGGATGACAGCTGTCAAAAAAGCACGTAGCTTTGTTTACTAAACAAGAGCACGTGGAATTTACCGCCACCACAGGTATCTAGCTAAAGATGGCAGCACGGTGCTCTCTTGCGGGTGACAGCTGTCAAAAAGCATGTAGAATTTGCCACCGGCATAAAGAGGGCAGCACGGTGCTCTCTGGCGGTTGACAGCTGTCAGAAAAGCACATGGGTTTGTAAAGCGTGTAGAATTTACCACCACCACATAGAGGGCAGCACGGTGCTCTCTAGATTAAAGATGGCGGATGATAGCTGACAAAAAAGCGCATAGGTTTGTTTCCAAACAAGAGCACGTGGAATTTGCCGCCACCGGGCAGCACTGAGGTTTGCGATGCAAGATGGCGGATGACAGCTGTGACGTACCACATTTCAAAGGTAAGTAGCTAAAGAGGGCAGCACGGTGCTCAAAGATGGCGGATGACAGCTGCACGTAGCTTTGTTTCCAAACAAGAGCACGTGGAATTTGCCGCCACTACATAGAGTGCAGCACTGAGGTTTGCGATGCAAGATAGCGGATGACGTACTACATTTCAAAGGTAAGTAGCTAAAGAGGGCAGCACGGTGCTCAAAGATGGCGGATGACAGCTGCACGTGGCTTTGTTTCCAAACAAGAGCATGTGGAATTTGCCACCACTACATAGAGTGCAGCACTGAGGTTTGCGATGCAAGATGGCGGATGACGTACTACATTTCAAAGGTAAGTAGCTAAAGAGGGCTGCACGATGCTCTCTGGATTAAAGATGGCAGATGACAGCTGCACGTGGCTTTGTTTACCTCGCGCTAGTTAGGTTAAGTTGGTAGCACTAAGGTTTAGACCCGTCAAGATGGCAGCACTGTCGATGACAGGTGACGAATTTTGCAGCTACTGCGATATAGAGGGCAGCACAGTGCTTTGTGGTTTAAAGATGGCGGATGACAGCTGTCAAAACAGCACGTGGCTGTCAAAAAGCACGTGGCTTTGTTTACCTCGCGCTAGTGAGGTTAAGTTGGTACCACTAAGGTTTAGGTCCATCAAGATAGCAGTACTGAGGTTTGCGATGCGTTGTTGTCTGTCAAAAAGCACGTGGCTTTGTTTACAAATCTGTCAAAAAGCACGTGGCTGTCAAAAAACACATGGCTTTGTTTACCTCACGCTAGTGAGGTTAAGTTGGCACTAGTGAGGTTTAGGCCCGTCAAGATGGCAGTACTGAGGTTAGCGATGCGTTGTTGTCGATGACAGCTGTCAAAAAGCACGTGGCTTTGTTTACAAATTCAAATCTCCCGCCAAAATTCAAATTTCCCGCCAAAATTCAAATTTCCCGCGGGAGGTGGAGGCCTCTCCCGAGAGCCGGAGGTGGCGGTGGCGGCCGAACCATCCAATTATACTACTAATTATGACAGGGAAAACCGGTGTACCGGGAGAAAAACCTGTCTCGCCTCCCCTTTGTCCTGCACAAATCTCACATGGAGTGACCGGGATTTGAACCACGGAACCTAGCGGTGAGAGGCCGGTGCGCTGCCGCCTGAGCTGCGGAGGCTTGAGTCTGTAGAAAATCTTGAGAAATTGCTGAATGGTATAGACACAGTCTTGGAGGAGTACAAGATGAAAATAAACAAATTCAAAACAAGGGTAACAAACTGCAGTCGAATGATGTCAGGTGATGCAGGAAACATTAGATTAGGAAATGAAGTCTTTAAGAAAGTAGATGAATATTGTTACTTGGTTAGTAGAATAACTAACGATGGCAGAAGTAAGGGGGACGTAAAATGCAGACTAGTACAAGCAAGAAAGGTCTTTCTTAAGATGACTTTTTTCTGGAGCGTGGCATTGTACGGAACCGGGCTAGTTGGCCGTGCGGCTAGAAGCGCGCAGCTGTGAGCTTGCATCCGGGAGATAGTGGGTTCGAACCCCACTGCCGGCAGCCCTGAAGATGGTTTTCCGTGGTTTCCGATTTTCACACCAGGAAAATGCTGGGGCTGTGCCTTAATTAAGGCCACGGCCGCTTTTTTCCCATTCCTAGGCCTTTCATATCCCATCGTCGCCATAAGACCTATCTGTGTCGGTGCGACGTAAAACAAACGTGAAACATGGACAATAACTAGCTCAGGAAGAAAGAGAATAGAAGCTTTTGAAATATGGTGTTACAGAAGAATACTGAAGGTGAGATGGCTAAATCGAATCACAAAGGAAGAGATACAGAATCGAATTGGTGAGAGGAGAACGATTAGGCGAAATTTGACTAGAAGAAGAGAGAGAATGATAGGGCACATCTTAAGACTCCCAGATCTTATACAGTTAGGTTTTGAGCTAAGTGTAGGCGGTAAACACATCAGGGGTAGACCAAGGTATGACTATGACAAACAGATTAGAGTAGATGCAGTAGTTACGTAGAAATGTAAAGTTTGGCTAGGGTGACATGGAGAGGTGCATCAAACCACTCTTTGGAATGATGACCCAAACAACAACAGTAATTAGATACCGGTGCCCACTAAGATGGTTGTGGCTTGACTCCCGACGAATGCCCGAAATAAAAAGTCAAATTCCTGTCGTTCGTATCCCACGTAATACTAGAAGTTCAGGCCTAAGACCACGAAATATAAAGTCACGTAAAATTGGAGGTCTAGCGCCTAAGATCACCCACACCAATTTACGTTCACCAAAAATAAAAGTCGCTTTCGGGGTTTCAGTGGCCGATAGAGGTGGAACATCGCCACTCCCATAAGACCAAAGTAGTTATCTTAAGGGGATGAGCAAAAGGAAGAGTTCCGAGCCCTCAAACCGGCGAAGAAATGAAATCACCGTCACCAATACTCGTTCCACCTCATACCTACTTAGACATGTCTGCGACCACTGTGTTCTTTCTTTCACTTATTTGCTTCTCAAACATTTGAGTTTTACATTGCTGTTGATATCGAAATAGTAGCCACAGGACCTTTAGTTTAGCATGGCATCCGAACTACACTGAGGTTCCATATACGAGGGCTATAACTAAAGTACTAGCAACGTAATCCAGACACTCGCAGGGGATCGGATATACACTGACTGACAGAGAAAATGCAACACCAAGAAGGAGTGGTCAGAACTTTATGCCAATTGCAGGGTAGACTGACGTCACTGAGGTATGCTCATGATGTGAAATGCGCCCCTGTGCTGCGCACGTAGCGAGCGATAAATGGGACACGGCGTTGGCGAATGGCCCACTTCGTACCGTGATTTCTCAGCCGACAGTCATTGTAGAACGTGTTGTCGTGTGCCACAGGACACGTGTATAGCTAAGAATGCCAGGCCGCCGTCAACGGAGGCATTTCCAGCAGACAGACGACTTTACGAGGGGTATGGTGATCGGGCTGAGAAGGGCAGGTTGGTCGCTTCGTCAAATCGCAGCCGATACCCATAGGGATGTGTCCACGGTGCAGCGCCTGTGGCGAAGATGGTTGGCGCAGGGACATGTGGCACGTGCGAGGGGTCCAGGCGCAGCCCGAGTGACGTCAGCACGCGAGGATCGGCGCATCCGCCGCCAAGCGGTGGCAGCCCCGCACGCCACGTCAACCGCCATTCTTCAGCATGTGCAAGACACCCTGGCTGTTCCAATATCGACCAGAACAATTTCCCGTCGATTGGTTGAAGGAGGCCTGCGCTCCCAGCGTCCGCTCAGAAGACTACCGTTGACTCCACAGCATAGACGTGCACGCCTGGCATGGTGCCGGGCTAGAGCGACTTGGATGAGGGAATGGCGGAACGTCGTGTTCTCCGATGAGTCACGCTTCTGTTCTGTCAGTGATAGTCACCGCAGACGAGTGTGGCGTCGGCGTGGAGAAAGGTAAAATCCGGCAGTAACTGTGGAGCGCCCTACCGCTAGACAACGCGGCATCATGGTTTGGGGCGCTATTGCGTATGATTCCACGTCACCTCTAGTGCGTATTCACGGCACGTTAAATGCCCACCGCTACGTGCAGCATGTGCTGCGGCCGGTGGCACTCCCGTACCTTCAGGGGCTGCCCAATGCTCTGTTTCAGCAGGATAATGCCCGCCCACACACTGCTCGCATCTCCCAACAGGCTCTACGAGGTGTACAGATGCTTCCGTGGCCAGCGTACTCTCCGGATCTCTCACCAATCGAACACGTGTGGGATCTCATTGGACGCCGTTTGCAAACTCTACCCCAGCCTCGTACGGACGACCAACTGTGGCAAATGGTTGACAGAGAATGGAGAACCATCCCTCAGGACACCATCTGCAGTCTTATTGACTCTGTACCTCGACGTGTTTCTGCGTGCATCGCCGCTCGGGGTGATCCTACATCCTACTGAGTCGATGCCGTGCGCATTGTGTAACCTGCATATCGGTTTGAAATAAACATCAATTATTCGTCCGTGCCGTCTCTGTTTTTTCCCCAACTTTCATCCCTTTCGAACCACTCCTTCTTGGTGTTGCATTTGCTCTGTCAGTCAGTGTAGGATATGGGAGCGGTCAGGTGGCGCTGTTGTCGATGTGTAGTGGACATTTGACGGGCATCCAGTTGGGAGTGTTGTTGATGTGTGGCGTTGAAGTGAAGAGTGTCGACTTCAGCGCTGTAAATTATGCTTTCAAAAGGTGATCAGCGTTCGTGGATTAGAATTGAGGTTGTCTGTGGCAAAAATGTATGAGAATGTTATCGAGGATTTACCTACGTGAAGCCTCTTGTGAGAATTCATTACCGTATAGGACAGTTCCTCAAGTTAAGATTGACATCGTGAGTGGTCTCGTTTCCGTACACCATCGATGGGTCCAGGAATTATTCATAGAGGCATCTGTACTCCGTGCAGTAGGATGCTTCGTCGTTGTCATCAACAGAGAACGCCTTGCCAGCGGTCTTCAACGGCTTCCCGACATTATTTGGCAAGAGGCAACAGACTCTGCGGGTGTCTGTATTGAAGGAATTAATGCAATTGTACTTGTTAGCTCATTAAATATTGCGATCTACCAATATTGCCACTACTTTATTTACAACCTTCATATATTAGAAACCCCCATGCATTGTCAGTGCTTAGAACAGCGGCCGTTTTTGGTAAGAATTGAGCGGCTATATCACTCACATAGTACGCCCGCTAACTAGTTCCTCTCATCCTACCCAAACTATCTTGCAAACTCGAGGTTTTACCTCTTAAAACAACAATCACCACCATCTACCCTCCTAATACCACCACCACTAGGTCCTTTTCTCGGAAATAGTAATAATAATAATAATAATAATAATAATAATAATAATAATAATAATAATAATGTAGTTGGATTTTTACGTAACGCTAACTACTTTTACGATTTTCGTTGGGAACCACAGGCCCACAACTGAACCTGAACAAACATCCACTTACTCTCCACATCAAGATTCTCTCACTTATTTTCCTATTCGACTGGTAAACTCTCGCTCCTCTGCGACCTAAAACAGCCTCTCAGCGTGCATACATCGGTGCAATGCGCAGCGCAAGGTGCAAAACACGACTTCGCTAGGTTGACCAGAATGCAGAACCCCACGCCTCGATTTTGAGCAATAGGGATGTATCACGCAAAACTTGTCCGCTAGGCAACGTAATGTTTATACACGGTATGCACTTTTCGCTTTTCGATTGTTTTGCATGAGACTTATAAGGAGTATTTCTAAATTTATGACAATCGAAACCAAGCTGTTACATTAAATGCATGAAAAGCAAATTATCATATTCTGCTGATGTTTTGAAAGAGGTGAGAAATAATATAGGTGCAATGACGACAGCGGAATTGAAGGAAAAGGGCGGAAAATTATTCGGAAAGAAGCGAGTTGACTGAAAGGGAAGGACTAAATAGTAACATTTCGTTTATTGTATTTATTAATATTGAATTCTTTAAGTGCAAATAGCCTTTTGGAAACGTGCCTAATACAGTATATATATTAGGTTGGAGGCGTACATAAAGCACGATATTCGTACGATAGCAGTACCAGAGGCTACATCCAATACTACTGAATTGAATTGCCCTTCAGCGCACGAGTTTCAAGACCTTGTTTCTGGTCATAAGACAGATATAAATATTTTAAATTTGAGACTGATGAATTATTTCATGTTCAGGAAGTCTGGAATTAATAGTTCCCCAGTGTCAAATTATAGTCAATCTGTTATTCAGGGTACATCACCACACACGGTGTTATGACTACTTCCCTACTTGTAAATCTTCCTACTCTGGGGATTATTTCCAAGGTACCTGTGCCACTCTATGAAAATATCGAAGGTACAGCGTTCTCCTTAAGTCATCTTTCACCTAAAATTGTTGAATAATACTGAAAATGAAAATCCTCAGCCTGTTTCCAGACATTCGACCGAGTCAGGAATGGAATGAATGAAGCCCCCATCTAGCGGAAAGGATATGCATTGTGCCGGTTGTCGAAGCCTGTCACACTTCTCTGGGGCAATGATTAATGGCTGACAGATGAAATGAAATTAAATGAGCCCGCCTGGTGGCCATGATCGTTAAGGCGCTGAAGTCTAAACGGTCTAACACCGAGGTTAGCCGGTTCGAGTCCCGTTGGTCGAAAAAATTTTCACCATCAGAATGTTGGCCGGCAGGGTAGGGGAGGTGGTGGTATACAATTTCTAATCACTAGATTGCGTGCCAAAAGCCTGGATTAAATTCCAAACCTCTCCGCAGTGCTCATATGGAGTGAGGGCATATGACGCTGTTGATGGTGATTCGTCCGTCGGATGGGGACGTTAAGCCTTGAGCAGACCCCTTGGTGCTATTCGACAGGAGTAGGCTATGTGCCGGTACCGGGTTTCACCCTCTCCCTACTATCATATATCACGTCATTCATTTCATCTCTCATTAACTCCTCTGATGAGGTTGACGTCAGGAAGGGCATCCGGTCATAAAAAACCGCCACGACAAATTCATCTCACCTCATACCCGACCCCGTAGGGAAACGGGACAAGGGTTGGACAAACAAGATGAAATGAAATTAAATCGGAGGGTGTTACTGGAATGAACGATGACAGAGAAAACCGGAGTACCCGAAGAAAAATCTTTCCCACCTCAGCTTTGTCCGGTACAAATCTCACGTGGAGTGAGGACGTCACTAACTTATTATCAAATTATTTATTAAATATAATGAATTATCTCATTCACTCGTTTCAGTAACGACAAAATCTTCAACTGCAAAATGCTTCGAGCAGACGTTGAAATTATGATAAAGCACCTGGCCATCTCCTACACATTCACATCCTTTACCCACCTCCTTCTTCCGTCACATCTCCCCAACCTGCCCGCATCTCTTGGACAGAGAGAGGGCGACACCCTCTAGGTGGCCCGCCCCACCCCTTCAGGGTGGGGAATGAAAGCATTTGATGATGATGATGATGAAATTATGAGTCACAATTTCATTTCTTAGGTCCTGTCTACAAAGCGCATGCAATCGCTTTATTACGGAAGGGCTCCTCCTTAGGAAATTGATGGTATGAATACGATTGACCTTTATTTTGGAACATTGAAATAAAGCAATAATTAGGCAAAACTGTTTTCTTGTTTTCTCTTTTGCCATTGCGATATATTAAAACGTTTAACTAGGCAACTTCCATTAAAAACATGACGATCGACAAGCGCATACCGTGTACCAGTCGTGAGACATCTATCGGTAGTGTTTCAGTACATTCCTATAGCTCTCTCTCTCTCTCTCTCTCTCTCTCTCTCTCTCTCTCTCTCTCTCTCCGACTGTTTCGCTCGCTCCTCCTGTTTCCCCCCTTCCTCACGTGCTCCGCAGCACTCCACTATCCGTGCAGAGTTGAGTCGAGTTTAACCGAGTAGCCCCGAAATAAAACGCTGGTCCGAACCGAACCGAGTCTGACCGATGCAAGGTGTACAGTACCTCTGCGTCTTGGTTTGCAAGCGTGATATTTTGGGCGTTTTAGGGGCCCTGTCCTAGACGGTTCTAGGTTTACAAGGCCTGGAGAGCCTTTCATTTTCAGCCTTCCATGCTCTTTCCCTTCATCAGCTGATACTTTCCCATTTTTACTAGCTGTTTTACGACAAACGCTCTCTCTTTTGGCGACGCTGGTATAGTCATGTGTGACCGCTCTTAATCCGTAAATGATGATGTTACATTTCAGATCTGCACAGTGGATGTCACATGACAGCAGTCACCCGGAGCAGGTCCCTCTCCAGCCCAACGGAGTCCTGTCTATACCGTCGGCGGAGCAGGTCAAAAACGTCGTCATGTGTGGCTGTGTGCCGTGTTCGCCGGAGACAGCGGACACCCTACGGGAGATGCTGGACTTTTCGCTGCTCAAAGATCCCGTCTTCATCCTCTTCACCATATCCAACTTCTTTACGAGTGTTGGTTTCAATGTTCCCTACGTCTACCTCGCCGTAAGTAAATCATTTCATTGCAGAAGAGTTCATATCCCTTGCATTGCGTCGACCAGCATATGGTTAGTAGATAGAACACATAACACAGGCCAACGATGAAAAGACTTTTTTAATGAACTTGCCATATTCTTATGGTTTTTAGTGTACTGAAACCGAATATGGCAATAAAAAATCTGTATCACCCACCATTCCTTTACATTTCAAAACTATATATTTAAGGAAATTAAATTTGATAACAAATTCAAAAGTATTTTATACAATATAAAATAGGTAAAAGTGGGTTTAAATTAAGATGGCAGTGGTTGCTCTGGTCTGTAGTACAGGCTTATATGGACCGTTAGATTGCAGCTTTCCTTTTTCTTATTTTTCTTGTTTTTGCGCGAGAACCTCGTGGATCCCGAAAAAGAATCCTGCTGCCACCTCTACACATCAAATTAGACCTATTTAAACAGTTCATGAAAGCTTTACCCAAATATTGGCTTTGTTTCAAGTATTTCTGCGAGAAGAAGAAAATAATAGCAGTCAACTTACTGCACACGTTTCATGACAGGGTGCATATGTGAATACGCCAAAGATGCAGAAAATAATTTAATAACCTATTAATTTATACACGTCTAGACATTCCATTCTATAAAAGAGTCGTTTGTATGAAACAAAAACTAATACTGTTCGGCGAAGTATATGTGTAGAAGGCAGACGTATGTTTGGAAACTCCTGTGCATACCGTCTGTGAGCTTCGGCTGCATTCCGACCAGATTCTCCATAGATTAAAATGATGTCTGTGTATTCGCCGTTGCTGAACATACTAGCCATTGCCGATGTGCAGAGAGCAAATGTAGTGCTGCTGTATCAGGCTAGTACTTTGCGGTCGAAAACGAGGTTTACTAATGCATGGGGTTGCATTAGATGGGTAGCGCTGAGTAACATAATGCGAGCGACCGTCCGGTTGTTCCCTCTTCATATTCTGACATAACCTGCCTGCTGGCAGTAGTGCTCCTGTGAAAATAAGTTAGCAGACACCCCATTCATCACTTGTGCATGTAGGACATTAGAAGTAGAAATCACAGCGCTCGCGGGCCACCTGGTAAACAGCGCGGGCAAAATAAGTCTGGCCCGGGAAATATTTACAACGGGACTGACACGGGATTCACCCTTGTTAATGAACATCACAGAAGATGCCTGAAATGGTTTCATAAGAAGTGAAAAATTGAGAATCCAAAATTCCTGACTCCACTTCACTCAGAAACCACTAGCAGAACTCTAACACACGAAGGTTCGTCTGAACACTTTAACGCATGCACAACAGTAAAGTAGTAAGGTTACAGATGCAGGTCCTTTTTGATAATGTTTCGACATGGCAATCTCTTAATTCCCACTTGAACAGATAAACGCGTTGAGATTTAGTCACCAGGCGAGTTGGCCGTGCGTGTAGAGGCGCGCGGCTGTGAGCTTGCATCCGGGAGATAGTAGGTTCGAATCCCACTATCGGCAGCCCTGAAAATGGTTTTCCGTGGTTTCCCATTTTCACACCAGGCAAATGCTGGGACTGTACCTTAATTAAGGCCACGGCCGCTTCCTTCCAACTCCTAGGCCTTCCCTATCCCATCGTCGCCATAAAACCTATCTGTGTCGGTGCGACGTAAAGCCCCTAGCAAAAAAAAAAAAAAAAAAAAAAAAAGAGATTTAGTCGGACTTCGTTCCCAACTTTCCTTCACTCGAGCAATGTTTTCTGGTGGTCGAACTCTTTTCGGATTGTTACGGGTTCTATTAGCTACAGAGCACGTTTCACGCCATTTTACAGCTAAGTTTTGCATTCCAGACTTTGCAGGAGTTTTTGTCAAAACACTTCCAGTCTTAAACTCTTGCGCAAAGAATTCGGCACAGCTTTTCCACGAATCGTGCTTTGCATAACACTCGACAATGTACACGCGCTTTTTTATCCTGAGCACCATTTAATGTTGCATTCAACTGTTCACTAAACATGTCTGCTCCTATCACTTACCAACACGTAATGACACAGCGACGCATTCGGTAGAGAGCATGCGGGAAATTCGCACACGCAGACATGTGACAGCAACCGGTTGGTGCATCGAAATCACGGTTTCCAGCATTTCCTATGATGGACAGTTTTCTTGTTCAATAACAAGGGTCAATTCCGCATCAGTCTTATAAATATTTTCCGGGACAGTTTTATTTTGCTCACCCGGTACATTGCTTGACCTTGTTTGCTGTCTGGTAGAGCATATGTTTCGAAACACTGTACTGGCGCACTCGGCTGTGTCGATGCCTCGAAACATCACCTCTTCACTGCTTCGAAACAGTGAGATTGCTTCGTTTGCCTTGTCGCGTAAGCTTTTATTTTTCACTTTGCTTTTTACGTTACACCCAAACAGATAGAATTTATGGCAACGATGGGATAGGAAAGGGCTAGGAGCGGGAAGGAAGCGACCATGACCTTAATTAAGGAACAGACCCAGCATTTTTCCTGGTGTGAAAATGGAAAACCACGGAAAAAATCTTCAGGGCTGTCTACAGTGGGGTTCAAACCTATTATCTCCTGGAATCAAGCTCACAGCTGCGCGCCCCTAACTGCACGTCCAACTCACCCGGTGCTTTGTAAAATAAACTCTAGTCGTTCCGTACATGTTTGTGACTACGATGCTTCGAAACAGCAAATCTTCGAAGCAGTGACGTTGCTTACCGTACTTTATTCTCTCGCATCGATAAAAACAGTCCGTGTGCCACTCTCAAGACGAGTCGACACTTGTTGACAGATATTCCAAACCGTGAGGCAAGTTACTAAGCCTATTGTACAATTCTTTAATTTCTAACTGGCAATGCACGGTATTATACAAAGAAATGTCTTCGTATTACACCCAGAAAGGACATTTAATAAATAAAACAGCACAGAGTCGGCCAGTAGCCGATACGGTGAAGCGTTCGTTATACCTCATTCCATTCTGATTTATTCAAACTAGTGCATTAAATGTAGTTAATATTTACTAAGCATTTTTACTCAATAAGCCAACATACCTCTTTTGCTAGTATTGCAAGCGCGTAGCGTAACCCTAACCGAACAACCAACTCGCTCGTTATTATGATCATATTGCCGAGCGAGTTGGCCGTGCGGTTAGGGTCGCGCAGCCTGTGAGCTTGCTTTCAGGAGACGGTAGGTTCGAATCCCACCGTCGGCAGCCCTGAAGATGGTTTTCCGTGTCTTCCACTTTTCACACCAGTCACATGCTGGAACTATACCTTAATTAAGGCCATGGCCGCTACCTTCCCAAACCTAGCCCTATCCCATCCTTCCGTCACCGAAAATCTTCGATGTGTTAGTGTGACTTTAAACAAGTAGCAGTGTATATTAGTATTATTTTATTGTGTTTACGTCCTACTTACTCCTTTTGCCGGTTTACGGAGACGCCGAGGAGCCAGAATTTTGTCCCATAGGAGTTCTTTAACGTGCCAGTAAATCTACCGACACGAGGCAGGCGTATTTCAGCACCTCCAAATATCACTGAGCCTGGATCGAACCTGCCAGTTAGAAGGTCAGCATCTCAACCACCTGAGGCACTCAGCCCGGTATTATTATTATTATTATTATTATTATTATTATTATTATTATTATTATTATTATTATTATTATTATTATTATTATTATTATTATTATTATTATTATTATTGTTAATATTTGCTCCTTTGCCTCTGTACCCCATATTTCAAGTTATGTCGTTTTCTGTCCAACAGGTGCAGGCTGAGACGAGAGGAATCGAGAAAGATCACGCAAGCTACCTGTTGGCTATTATCGGCATTGCCAACACGGTGGGCAGGATTATTCTGGGGTACGTGTCCGACAAGCCCTGGATCAACAGGCTGCTCATCTACAACTTATGTCTCACTGTCTGTGGTATAGGTATGTATTTCAAATAGTGTAAGATGTTTACAATTATGCACTGGCTGTTCGAAATAATCGTTCGTTCGTAATCTGCTTACCCTCCAGGGTCGGTTTTTCCCTCGGACTCAGCGAGGGATCCCACCTCTACGGCCTCAAGGGCAGTGTCCTGGAGATTCAGACTCTGGGCGGCCTCACCTGCTATGCTGAACATGGGCCTTTGGGGGGGATGGGAAGTGTGGAAGGGATAGACAAGGAAGAGGGAAGGAAGCGGCCGTGGCCTTAAGTTAGGTACCATCCCGGCATTTGCCTGGTGGAGAAGTGGGAAACCACGGAAAACCACTTCCAGGATGGCTGAGGAGGGAATCGAACCCCCTCTACTCAGTTGACCTCCCTAGGCTGAGTGGACCCCCCGTTCCAGCCCTCGTACCACTTTTCAAATTCCGTGGCAGAGCCGGGAATCGAACCCGGGCCTCTGGGGGTGACAGCTAATTACACTAACCACTACACCACAGAGGCTGTCCGAAATATTACATATCCAAAGTCCTTTCGCCATATCCCGTATATTTTATTTATTATCATTATTTAATCTGTTTACACTCCAGAATTGGTTTTCCCCCGGACTCAGCGAGGGATTCCATCTCTACCGCCTCATGGGCAGTATCCTGGAGCGTGAGATATTTTGTCGGGGATACAACTGGTAATGAGGAAGCCTCACCTGTTATACTGAGCAAGGGCCTTGAGGGAGAGGGAAGATAGGCAAGGAAGAGGTAAGGAAGTGGCCGTTGTCTTTAAGTTGGCTCCCAACCTGGCATTTTCCTGTGGAAGAAGTGGGAAACCACGGAAAACCACTTCGAGGATAGATGAGGTGGGATTGAATCCCATCTACTAATTTGTCTTCCCGAGCCTGAGTGGACCCCGTTCCAGTCCTCGTATTATTTTTCAAACTTCGCGGCAGAGCGGGGAATCGAAGACGGAACTCCGGAGGTGGCAGGTATTCACACTAATCACTACATCACAGAGGCGGACTTGAAACTCCACAGCCTGTTTCCAGTCATTTGACCGGGTCAGGAATTAAATGAATTGAATGAAGCCCCCATCTAGCGGTGTGCCGGCTGCCGAAGCCTGTCACACTCATCTGGGGTAATGAGTAATGAGTGACAAATGAAATAAAATGATATTCGATAGTGTTGATGGAAATAAAGATGACAGGAAAAACCGGAGTAGTCGGAGAAAAACCTGTCCGCCTCCGCTTTGTCCAGCACAAATCTCACATGGAGTGACCTGGATTTGAACCACGGAACCCAGCGGTGAGAGGCCGGTGCGCTGCCTCTTGAGCCACAGAGACTTCAGAGGAGGACTTATTCCATATAAATAGATTAAAATACCGTCAAAATCTGCACGTATCTGTTAGAATTCAGGACACTGATCAAAACCATCCAAACACTCCTTTATAACAGTAAATTATCTTCGTGTGCAGATCAGTGGTAGAGTGAATGCATCCAGATCCCAAGATCGTGGGTTCACACCCGGCAGAGGTAGCTGAATTTTTGGAGGACAGGAAGAAGTCTATTCGGTATTCCATGTTCGCACGTTAAAGATCTCTGAGGACATATTTGGTGTTTACCAAATAACATGAATTAATACGCAGCCGTAGATCACCCAAGAAATATACGTTTCATTGGTAGAGCAAACCGGAACGTCGAAATTAATCTGCAGAGCGCCAAGATGGCGTCGAAACAAAATACCTGCACAAGGTAGCCGTGACCATGCTACGAGGGCTGTTAATAAAGTTGTGGCAACGTAGTCCAGACACTCTCAGGAGATCGGGAATGTGCAAGTAGGATATGGGAGCGGTCAGGTTGCGCTGTTGTCGATGTGCAGGGTGTATTTGACGGGCATCCAATTGGGAGTGTTGTTGCTGTGTGGCGTTGAAGTGAAGAGTGTCGATTTCACCGTTCTAAAACATCTTTTTCAAAAGGTGATCAGCGTTGATAGATTAAAATCGAGGTTGCCCATGGCAAAAAATGCATCAGAATGTTATCGAGGATTACGTGAAGACTGTGGCGAGAATGCATTACTGACGGTTGCACGATGAGTCAATGCGTTTCGCCCGGTTCGGAATGAGACTGCGGATTTGTACGGCACAGGTCGGCCGTCCATTCCTCAAGATCAGATTGACATTGTGAGGTCTTGGAACACCCTCCTTACTCACCAGACCTGTTTCCGAGGCCACCGATTTCCAGACGTGTCATCTGTACTCCGCGCAGTAGGGCGCTCCGTCACTGTCATCAACAGGAAACGCCTTGCCAGCGGTTCCCAACGGCTTACCGACATTTGGCGAAAGGTAACATACTTTGTGCGTGACTGCATTGAAGGAAAGTAATACAATTGTACTTGTTACTTCATTACACATTGAGTTCTATTAATATTGCCACTACTTTATTTAGAGCCCACGTACTACCTACTGTTTACTACGGTAAACTGAAACCTATATATATTACAACCTCACTTGATGGTATTAAAGGAGGAAGAGTGTTGTATGTTGGGTTGGTGGGTGGAGAGCGGATCTCGACCCTTAATTGGCCATGGCTGGTCCATGGTCCAACAGCTCTGTACTCTAACTGGCCAACTGAACAGAGGAGGGGTGGCCACGGCTCTACCGTGGCTCTACGCCTCTGCATTCGGGAGACTAAACCTCACAGCTGTCCCGAACCGTCCGCTGTCCTGAGAATGTTTCTCCGTGCTTTTCCATTCTCCTGCACTAATGCAAATGCCGGAACAGTTCCTAGTATAGGCCAAGGCCGCCAACCCCCTCGCCTTCTCCGAGTATCTCCTTCACCGTAACAAATCTCCCGGCCTGAGAGACGGCGTCACCGTCTAAGACGCCCGTCTCCCCTTCAGGGGAGGAATGAAAACATTTCAGTTGTAGTAGTGTTTGTTGTTCATTGAAGAGAACTACCAGCAGAACGGGTAGGTCTGCGAAGCTCAATGACTTGAACACATTTTGGTTCCAAAAACCTGTTAACAAATATGCCAGGGACAATCAGGGGCGTAGCCAGTGAGTGAATTTTTGGGGCGTTATAACCCACTCCCATGAAATTTTTACAAAAGGAAATAAATAGAAACTGACAATAAACAAGTGAAAATAACTCAATGGGTTGGCTCTTTTATTCACAGAGACATAATTGCAAAACCAACAGATCTCTTGAATCTACGCGTATTTTCTAAGAAGCTTCGAGACCGCGATGTTAGATTGTAATCCGAACATAATTCACCGTAAAACTATTCGCCTTTATCATACTGTTCTTGTTCTGTATTTTAATGTAACATTTTTTAGTGTTCTGCAATCTGAATATCAACATAATTCACTTGTATCAGTGTCCTTATAAAGCCGCACCACACACGCACAAGCACCTTCATTATGTTCTTTCATCATTTTCTATTTATTTATTTATTTATTTATTTATTTATTTATTTATTTATTTATTTATTTATTTATTTATTGTGAACATAACAAGTCCATGATTCCCAATTACAATGTCCACGTCAATTGATACTCGGACGTTAAAAATTAAATAGCTAGAATAATCTTAAAATGACTTCCAGTGGCACACAAGTCACATTAAAAGAACCATGAAGGATAACTAATATTAATATTACATTACAGTACTAATTAATACTAATTAGGATTTAGTATAATACTTAAAACAATTATTAGAAGAGGATATTTCACTTGGGATCTAATATATAATTTACATCATTTACACTGTACGGCTCCATGGCTAAATGGTTAGCGTGCTGGCCTTTGATCACAGGGGTCCCGGGTTCGATTCCCGGTAGGGTCGAGAATTTTAACCATCATTGGTTAATTTCGCTAGCACGGGGGCAGGGTGTATGTGTCGTTTTCACCAACATTCCCCTGGCGAGCCAAACTTGTCCTCGGACACTCCCGGCATTAAAAGCCATACGCCATTTCATTTCATCATTCACACTGAGTTTTCGTTTTTAAATGTCTTCATAATCTATTCAGGAGTACAGTGTTACTTGACAAAGTGAATGTAGCTTCTGTCATACTAAAAATATCAACGTAGTGATGAATATTATTGCAAAGTTCCATTTCTCTGTTAATTGGGTACCGTACTTCTTTTGAATTTCGGTATTAGCCCTTGAAAGAAAGAGGATATTTCTAGGACGACTTAGTTTCTGTGGTGCATTGACTGCAACATATCTGAGTCATCAAATGTATAATTAAATATTTTATACAGGAAGGTCAAATCTTTTCAATTTCCTCTGTGGTGCAAGCTATTCATCCATGTCCCTTCAGTATACTTGAATAATTTTTGTAATCATAACGCCCCCCACTAATGGGTTGATGTTGGCTACGCTACTGGGAACAATAAATTCAACCCTCAAGCTGCCCAAGTTGACACTTACTGACGCGATCATGAAGTGGAAAGTATGTGAGTCTATCACAGCCGCATGCAGCCCTAGTAAGGCAGACTTTTCAAATGAGGGTAGGTGGCGTCAGCCGTATACAGGGTGGTCGAAAACAACGTGAACCGGGTATATGAGTGGTAGAGGGTTGGTCATGCTGATATATCATTTGAAAGAAATAATACGATATCTCGCATCATTGCCATTTTATCTGCTGCTCAAGTTAGCCAATCAAATCACTCCGCGGGCGAATTAAAATGTGCTTTGCGAGGCGGTGTTGCTAAATCTATTCGTAACTTAAGACCGGCTAGAGAGCGCTAGTCGAAGAATGAAACTTTGCCACGGGAGAGGTTTGAATTCATACATCGGAGCTGACAGGAGCACGCCAAAGCAAGTGCGCTACGGTGTCACTGGACGAAACCAAAGGCTGTTTGTGTATGAGGCTGATTTCTCGGTAAGGCTCTCAAGCCGTTCTTTAGTCACATACAGATTTAGCAAAGCTCATTTTAATTCGCCCGCGAACTGATCTGATTGGCCAACTTGAGCAGCAGATAAAATGACAATGATGCGAGATATCGAATTATTTCTTTCAAATTATTTAACAGTATGAACAACACTCTAACGCTCATATACTCGGTTCAAGTTGTTTCCGACCACCCACTATTTCGTGTGGTGTAGGACGAATTATGGGGGCAGTACGAAGATTCAGTCTCCAGGCCAAGACAATTGAACGTTTATGAATAAAATTCCGAAAATCAGCCTGAAATTGAACCCAGGGTCTTGATGCCGAAGACCAAGATTGTAACACGGAGCTGGACAGTAGAAATGCGAACGCACATGAACCATACGGACTGTAAGCCGAATTTTTTGATGGACGGGGACCGTTGAGCGTTGAAAGAAAGGTTCGTGAAAATCACCAGACAATGAATGAAATAATCAGCTGTGAGTTCTACAGTGAGTTTCTCTCATCGGTTGGCCGGCAGACGCGCCCAGCTTATCTGCCTCCCGTTGACTCATCACTACCCGCTCTGCGGCATAGCGACAAGGACCGCACTTCATTTATTTTATCCGTGTAGAACATGAGATAACAATTAAAATTAAGAAAATAAGAATTAAGAAAATTAGTAATTAATAATTAAGAAAATAAGCTCTACATTGTGACAATTTTAACATTTTCTTAGCTCACCATGCTGAGTTCTTCGAAACCCCGGCTCCTTGCCCAAGTCGTCTTAGAGATTTTGTAGGCGTATTTTCTAATCTTTCTGCTATTTCGTTTACACGTTTTTTAACACTTCGCATCTTAACGAGTAAAGAACCAGTTCCTCTTAATTTATTTACGAGTTTCCATGTGGTCTCGGCTATGTGGAGGGCTACACCTAGAAATTGTGTTACAAATCGCCCAACGACTTCCCTGCAAGGCTCTGTTTTCACATAATTATCGTACATAAATACCCTTTCCTCTACTGTGTACACATGTGGAGGCATTATGAGAATTATACCCCGAAGTAACACTTCACAACTCGAGAACAGTTGGAGCGACAGAGCAACACGTTCTAAGCACGGACCTGAACTGCGAACTGCTGTCGCTCCGCTCTGTAACGGGAAGTGATGAGTCAACGGGAGACAGAGAAGCTGAGCGCGCCTGCCGGCCAACAATTGCGAGAAACTCACTGTATTAATCGTCCACCCAGAAACATGACTATATATGTAGAGTTGGAAAGTATGGAATTCCGTAGTCGAGCGACTGTCCACAGAAGGGTGGATGTATCCTTGCACTTCCTCTTAAAAAGTTAATCGCCACCACCGTCAGATGCCTACAAGCTCAACATTTCTCCTTGAACGCTAAGCACCATCCGCAGTGGTTTAAAAAGTGACACTCTGAATAATGGACTCCTGGAAACATTGCGAAAGGTTGGAAGAATGGGCGGCCACCTAAAGTATACTAACTTGCGACGCAATATGAGTCGTGTATCGAAAGCTATGAGCTTACATTTGGGATCAGGTGCGTTTGAACCTCAAGTTCAGCCGCCTTGAAAATGTTTTGCACGGTTCCTCGTTGACTGGCCAGATAAAGTTTGGGCTTGTACCTTAATTGAAAACAAGGTAGTGCCAATCAGCCACTGGAAAAACAGGAACTGACTTCGGACTGCTGCTGCCCTCCCAGGGCACCGGCTCGTTCATCGGACCATCCTCCACAGGTATTTAGAAGGTAAGATGCCAATAAGTGCAAAGAAGCAACGGTCCAGCCACTCTTATCCTGAACGTTCGAATTCCACTTTGGGTGGATTTTAATAGCATCAGCCCGCGACCACCGACCACCAGAAACTAGGGAAAGGTGATAATTATTGTTTTGACGTTCGACTATGGGAAAAGTTAAGGTAAGTAAAAGAAAGGCAAGGGCTACAAAGGGAGTTAACATGAGAAATTACACTGACTGACAGAGCAAATGCAACACCAAGAAGGAGTGGTTCGAAAGGGATGAATGTTGGGGAAAAAACAGAGACGGCACGGACGAATAACTGATGTTTATTTCAAACCGATATGCAGGTTACACAATGCGCACGGCATCGACTCAGTAGGATGTAGGACCACCGCGAGCGGCGATGCACGCAGAAACACGTCGAGGTACAGAGTCAATAAGAGTGCGGATGGTGTCCTGAGGGATGGTTCTCCATTCTCTGTCAACCATTTGCCACAGTTGGTCGTCCGTACGAGGCTGGGGCAGAGTTTGCAAACGGTGTCCAATGAGATCCCACACGTGTTCGATTGGTGAGAGATCCGGAGAGTACGCTGGCCACGGAAGCATCTGTACACCTCGTAGAGCCTGTTGGGAGATGCGAGCAGTGTGTGGGCGGGCATTATCCTGCTGAAACAGAGCATTGGGCAGCCCCTGAAGGTACGGGAGTGCCACCGGCCGCAGCACTTGCTGCACGTAGCGGTGGGCATTTAACGTGCCTTGAATACGCACTAGAGGTGACGTGGAATCATACGCAATAGCGCCCCAAACCATGATGCCGCGTTGTCTAGCGGTAGGGCGCTCCACAGTTACTGCCGGATTTGACCTTTCTCCACGCATACGCCACACTCGTCTGCGGTGACTATTACTGACAGAACAGAAGCGTGACTCATCGGAGAACACGACGTTCCGCCATTCCCTTATCCAAGTCGCTCTAGCCCGGCACCATGCCAGGCGTGCACGTCTATGCTGTGGAGTCAATGGTAGTCTTCTGAGCGGACGCCGGGAGTGCAGGCCTCCTTCAACCAATCGACGGGAAATTGTTCTGGTCGATATTGGAACAGCCAGGGTGTCTTGCACATGCTGAAGAATGGCGGTTGACTTGGCGTGCGGGGCTGCCACCGCTTGGCGGCGGATGCGCCGATCCTCGCGTGCTGACGTCACTCGGGCTGCGCCTGGACCCCTCGCACGTGCCACATGTCCCTGCGCCAACCATCTTCGCCACAGGCGCTGCACCGTGGACACATCCCTATGGGTATCGGCTGCGATTTAACGATGCGACCAACCTGCCCTTCTCAGCCCGATCACCATACCCCTCGTAAAGTCGTCTGTCTGCTGGAAATGCCTCCGTTGACGGCGGCCTGGCATTCTTAGCTATACACGTGTCCTGTGGCACACGACAACACGTTCTACAATGACTGTCGGCTGAGAAATCACGGTACGAAGTGGGCCATTCGCCAACGCCGTGTCCCATTTATCGTTCGCTACGTGCGCAGCACAGCGGCGCATTTCACATCATGAGCATACCTCAGTGACATCAGTCTACCCTGCAATTGGCATAAAGTTCTGACCACTCCTTCTTGGTGTTGCATTTGCTCTGTCAGTCAGTGTATTTGGCCTCGCAACCCTAATACCTTTGGGGTCGGAAGAGAACAAGAGTTTTACAAAGGAGGTCGAATAGGAAAGAGGGAAGTGAAGAGGCTGGTGTAAACTGGAATTAGCAATAACAGAATCAGCTAGGGCCCCTGTGGTTCCTAACATTTAGTCGCTTTTTACTACGGGCAGGATGGATGTACTTTATACCTAAACCTTCAAGGTGTTTCTCCTACCGAATGAGGTTGTTGAAGTCTTAAAAGAAAGAGCCGCGCTATTACGGACGGTATAACAATACAGACCAGAACTTCCAAACCTGATGTTATCGTGGCCGGCGCTGGTTAGGATAGCTTGGACAGGAAAAATTGCGACAAAAGTACCTGGTGCCCATCTCAGTACCGGAAGGCCCTTGGACGCCTTACCAAAGTACTGTATTCGGTTCCGGACCACAGTGATAATTATTCCGAGTGTGGTTCAGGCCACACAAATGCTGAGATCGGATCTTATTTCAAATTCCAGTGCACCTACCCTCTGTGGATGAAGGACCCAGATGAGGAATACACCCACGGTATCCCTTCCCTATCGCAAGAGGTGACTAAAATAGGTCACTAGGGATGATGGATTTTGAACCATGAGATTACCTGTGATTAGCCCCATCACACGAGGAACACCATGGGTCGACTTTACTTTCGATTAGTAAAACTATGTGATTAACACCATGGGTCTGCGATTGGTATCATCATGGGTGGATCACTATAGGTTTATAGTACCCATGATTAGTACCACTATATGAAGAACACTACAGCTCTGCGAGAAGCTTGTGATTAGTACCACTATGTGAGGAACACCACGGGTCTGAGTTGCGCCTGTAATGTGAGGAACACCATGACTCTATATTACTTGTGATTAGTACCGCTACATGAGGAACTCCGTGGTTCCAGTTTGCCAGCGATTAGTACCATTATGAGGGGCCGGTGACCTGGATTTTGGACCCCTTTAGACAACAAGCATCATCGATTTAGAATTTAGGTTTGGAAGCAGTTCCTTGTTCAGTTTATACCACTGGCAGGTTCGATCCCGGCTCAGTCCGGTGGTACTGGAAGGTTCTCAAATACGTCAGCCTCGTGTCGGTAGTTTTACTGGCACGTAAAATAACTCCTGTGGGACAAAATTCCGGCACCTCGGCGTCTCCGAAAACCGTAAAAGTAGTTAGTGGGACGTAAAGCAAATAAAATTATTATTTATTATTAGTTTATACCACTGTTTTAAGTTATTTTATGGGAAGGTGTGGCATTACGGGTCAGATCCACTGAGTGTTTTGAGTCTATAAGCGTTGTTCATCGTCATCTTTTTGAATTACAGTCAGTGGATGGATTTTGGAATTATTTTAATTTTAAATATTGTGAACTGGATCCGCTGATTATTTTAAATTCATATTCATATTCTTCATCATGTTTTGAATTCTGGTCAGTGGATGAATTTTCGAATTGTAATTGACATTACATTTCGTCTCATCTCATACCATTAGCGGTCGATGACCTTTAAACAAGTATCATCATCATCATCATCATCATCATCATCATCATCATCATCATCATCATCATCATCATCAGTCCCAGCAGCTACAGATGTCCTCAATAGTTGCCCTGGTAAGACAAATCAGCTTACCAGTTCAAACTCATACAAGTACACAAGAAAAATCAACATTCTTCACCACATGAAACCACAGGCAACGTACTAAGACTCAATTGTTTTGTTCCAGCCACTGCGTTCAGTGCCTTGTGCTCGAACTTCTACGCGTTCGCCGTGTACGGCTCAGTGTTCGGGTTCACGATCGGCGCCTATGTGGGGCTGACCTCCGTTATCCTGGTAGACTTGCTAGGGTTGGAGAAGCTAACCAACGCCTTCGGACTCCTTCTGCTCTTCCAGGGCATCGCGTCGCTCATCGGACCACCCATCGCAGGTAAAGTATATTTACAAGCATAAATTTCGAATATAAATGAATTTGAGGTGATGATGATTTTGTTGTTTAAAAGGACCTAAAAAGATCATTTGACCATCCTATATGATCAGTGATAGAATAGTCCGGCTCTATGGCTAAATGATTATTGTTCTGGCCTTTGGTCACAGGGTCCTGGGTTCGATTGCCGGCAGGTCGGGAATTATAACCATCATTGGTTAATTCTGCCGGCACGGGGGCTGGTTGTACGTGTTTTCTTCATGATCATTTCATCCTCATCACGACGCGCAGGTCACCTACGGGTGTCAAGTCAAAAGACCTGCACCTGACAAACCGAACTTGTCCTCGGGCACTCCCGGCACTAAAAACTACATGCCGTTTCATTTCATTTCATTTCATTTCATTTCATTTCAGTGATAGAATGTCGGGCTATAGACCCCAAGATCCTGGGTTCAGGTTTTCCCGTATATTTCTTCACATCGCACCGACACAGAACTAATAATAATAATAATAATAATAATAATAAAGAACTCGTGCGGGGCTAAATTCTGGCACCTCGGCATCCCTTAAAACTTAAAAGTAGTTTTTTGCTTTTGTTTCCTAGTTGCTTTGCGTCGCACCGACACAGATAGGTCTTATGGCGACGATGGAACAGGGTAGGGCTAGGAGTGGGAAGGAAGCGGCCATGGCCTTAATTAAGGTACAGCCCCAGCATTTGCCTGGTGTGAAAACGGGAAACCACGGAAAACCATTCTCAGGGCTGCCGACAGTGGGATTCGAACCAACTATCTCCCGAATACTGGATACTGGCCGCACTTAAGCGACTGCAGCTATCGAGCTCGGTTTAAAAGTACCTACTGGGACGTAAAGCCAATAACATTAACAATAATAATGTCTTGGTTTAGAAATACCAAAGAAGACCTTCAAGTGCTACAGATCAAACTGCAAGACACCTTTGACAGAGGTGTTTTCCGAAAGAAGATAGTGACGAATGGGCTAAACCGAGACGAACAACCAAAAAGAGGACACGGTGTCCTTTGGACACAGGAACACAAACAGGCCCATTCAGAAAGAATGAGAAAATTCTGGGTTCAAAAGTAAGCAAAGTTCAATGCCAAATGTAACAAGAGTGATCTTCGGTGGCCCCAGCGAATAAATAATAATAATAATAATAATAATAATAATAATAATAATAATAATAATAATGGCGTATGACGTCCAAAGAGGCCTCTTTTTCTAGAAGACGGCCTATAGGCGGGCTGCATGTCAGTAAGGATGAGGCCCTACCTAACATGATTTGTACTGATGAAGACGGGACGCGCACACACACACATACACACACGCATTCAGCCCCCGTGTCATCAATGGAAGCTACAATCTCCAATCCGACTGGAATTGGAGCCAGATTTTACAGTATTGCTGTTGTCAAAATGCCGTCAGGATAAAGACGTGCAATTTCCAACTTTCAATCTGTGTCGTGATGAAAGGATAACGTTTGCAAGTGAGAGATGGCAGTAATCTAATGAAGAGTTACTATTGACTTCTGATCCTTTTATTTCCTGAACTCATTTCCTTCTTTTACAGCTTAATGCATCATCAGGCGTTTTTGCTCAGTTCTTTATCACAGAACTGTTACTCGAAGTTACTATATTAAATATGTGTTTTGTCCGGCTGTGGTGTAGTGGTTAGTGTGATTAGCTGCCACCCCCGAAGGCCCAGGTTTGATTCCCGGCCCCGCCACGAAATTTGAAAAGTGGTACGAGGACTGGAATGGGGTCCACTCAGCCTCGGGAGGTCAACTGAGTAGAGGTGGATTCGATTCCCACCTCAGCCATCCTCGAAGTGGTTTTCCGTGGTTTCCCGCTTCTCCTCCAGGCAAATGCCGGGGTGGTACCTACCCTAAAGCCACGGCCGCTTCCCTCCTTCTTCCTTGTCTATCCCTTCCGTTCCCCCCTCCCAACAAGACCTCTGTTCAGCACGGCAGGTGAGGCCACCTGGGCAAGGCACTGGTCCTTCTCCGCGGTTGTATTACCCCACCCAAAGTCTCACGCTCCAGGACACTGCCCTTGAGGCGGTAGAGGTGTGATCCCTCGCGGAGCCCGAGGGAGAAACCAACCCTGGACGGTAAACGGATTAAGAAATAAAGACTGTTAAGATGCAGTCTATTATTGATCGGGTGCCCCTACCCTCCCGTGTGCAGCAGTGAATAGCCTTATGATTGAAGAATCTATTCGTAACTGCTAATCTCATACTAACACAGAAGTCTATTAAACGCTTCCCTTTCCTGTTAGCTTTCATATACTCCTCACATTCACTCATCATCTTCTCATATCCTTCAGTTCTATTTACAACTCTCGCATTGAAAAAGCCCATTACAGCTACCGTATCATTGTTGTTGACCCTGGCTACGATGCCACTCAGTGCTTCATAAGACTTGTCAACTTCATTCTCATCTGCACTCTCACATGGTGAATACACGGAGACAATTCTCGTCCTAATTCCTCCAACTGCTAAATCTACCCACATCATTGGCTCATGTATGTGCCTAACAAAAATTACGTCGCGTTACATGCAATAGTATTCCTGATGAACAGTCCTACCTCTCACTATGCCCTTCCGTTTTAATAATCGTCAAGAACACTTTATAATCTCTTACGTCTTACTCCTAACCTCCCCTTACCCGAAAATCATTAACTCCTAACACATCCAGACGCATCCTCTTTGCTGTCTCAGCCAGTTCTACTTTCTTCCTTCTATAATATTGATAGATCCCCATCGAATTCCACTTCGTTCGCCAAATTGTTTCCAAGGACTCCCTCGCCTGCCGAATGGCAACGGGACTCCGTTTCTCCTATACGTCCAAGGCTTTCTTAAAATATTATAAGCTTGGTAAATTTTGTGAAGCAGAATGTTACCCTACTTACACAAAGTCGCAATGAGAATCTCTCCTGTAACGGATTAGGGACCTCCTGTCGATTGCACAAGGAGGGCCATGATTCAGCATATGTCCGAGATGCCCAATCCTATTCCATAGCAACTGGTATCCGAACTCTCAGGACCTCTTATTAGGCCACTCAGCCGTTCGCCATGGCTCACGAACTAGAAATAGACTACAGTAACCCCCACCACGAACCATTATTATTATTATTATTATTATTATTATTATTATTATTATTATTATTATTATTATTATTATTATTATCATTATTATTATTATTATTACAATAGAACCCTATTAGTACGGACTTCGCTTAATTCGGACCGCCGTTTACTAATAATACATATGCAATTACAATTTCAGATCCATGATTTTCAATTTCGCGTCTGCTGTAAATGATATAAAATCATCAACGTTGATAAACTCGTGGAAGAAACGTTTACTAAATGGAGAGGTTGAACCAGATACGGCTGGAGTGGAAACAGAGTATTTTCACAACACTCTGCACGAAGGTGGTGAAAATACAGCAACGCTGGAAGACAATGAGTTGTGGCTAGAAGCAGATGAAAATGATCCAAGTTATCACATTTTAACAGAGAAGGAGATCCTTGAAATTGTGATCTCTGCAGAATGCTCTGAAACGGATGAAGATGACCAGTATGAAGCCAAAACTTAACGACGTTAAAGACCACCTTAACCTTGCCATTAAATACGTTGAAGATAACAATGATGAAAACATATCTGCATATTACGAACATTTGAGGCATCTGCGTGAGTTAATTATTAAAGAAATTACTGTCAAAGGAAATCAAACCACTAATTGTGTCAAGTGTGGTCAATGAAGGTGTTCCTTGATTGCCATGTTTTAATTCTGCATTGCACTAGTTACTCTGTATTTTCTAGGTCCTAATACTGTATTGCATTATATCTTGTATACTAAATAACCTTTGTATTTCTTCAATTTAAAATACCGTACTATACAGGTTCCTTTCACTGAATACAGAGTGTTTATATATGTACCTTGGCATATTTCATAAGTGATTTTGTTTAATCCGGACTTTCATTCATTTGGACAAACTGGAGCCCTAGTTAGTCCAGATTAATGAGGTTCTACTGTATTATTAATATTACATATGCGAATAAGCCCATTAAGAATACGCAAAGTACCTAGAGGCGTGCATTTGCCTTCCTTTGTGGCCATATTTCTTTCATTCTTTTACTGTGGGCTTCCTTTCTGTCTACAGACCAGGCTGCTCCAGTCTTCTTCTTTGGTCTTTCCTCTTAGTCAACTTGCCATTTGTGAATTTTGTATCTGAAGATTACCCATTTTGGACATCAGCTGGTGTAATTCCTGCCTGTTTCAAATCGGTTTTAATTTCGCCAATCTATTTCAGTATGTCTATTTTAGCATTACTCCTGTTTTCATAGAATTTGACTATTTGTTTGGTAAATATGTCTGCCAATGCATTCTTTTAATATGACCATAGGATCTTATCTTGTATTTTCTAATGTTACTGTGAATATTTGTGTATTGTTTGATTTCCTGTCTGCCTCCAAGTTGGTATTATCCGTTGGTGAGTTTTGGGCCTAGAATTTTTCTTATGATTTTGCGTTCATTTTTCTCAGTGTTTTCAATTCTGCTTTCCTGTTCAAAATTAGCGTCTCTCATCCATAAAAACATTCTGCTTTAATGACGGTATTGTAATCTCTCAATTTTGTGTGCTTGGAGATACATTTTTGTTACAGATATTTTGGATTAGTAAATGTGCAGTTTCCATCTTTTGGCATCTAATTTCATTGGCTTTTGTTTCGAGTCCATTTTCCTGAATTGTTTCGCCAAGATACTTAAATTGCGATATTCCTTTAATTTTGCCATATTTTGTCTCCATGAATTTTGGTGCATGTTTGTTGCATGTCATGTATTCTGTCCTTTCAAAAGATAACTGAAGGCCGACTTTTTCCTCAGTTTCTTTCAGGAGTTCAGTCGGATTTTTGGCTGTTGAAATGTCTCGGGTTAATATTGCTGGGTCGTCCGCAAATGCTAAGCAATCTATCACTAGTTTTCCTCTGCCTAAAGTGATTGGTTAGTGAATTTTCAGGACCAGTTTCTGCTTGCGCCATTCTTGTATCACTTTTTCAAGGACGTACTTGAAAAGTAAAGGTGAGATTCCATCTCCTTGTCTTATTCCCGTTTTGATTCCAAAAGGACTTCGTATCTACCAGTGTTTGTTTAATCATTGCAAGTGTTTTCATGTCTAAACCTTGTTCTTTCAATATTATTATTATTGAATTTCCCATTACAAACCCTATTTTACAAGTAGTATATTAGGACTATAGATAGTGAGACTAAGTTAATACATGACAATTGAATTAAAATAGAGATGACTTATAAATGAGATGGAGAAATTTAACAAACACTTTATAACAGCATCTTATCTGATCTTTCAATACTGGAAAGAGTTATTTGCCATCAAATGAATCATAGGCTTTTTTAAATCAACAAATATGCAGACTAAATTTTTGCTACAAAGTCTCTGATGACTTAGAATTAGCTTTAGTTTCAAGATTTGCACTGGGTACGACCGGCCTGATCTGAATCCTGCCTGATATTCTCCGATTTGTGGTTCTTGTTGTTTTTTGTGTTGTATCAAGAACACATTGAGATAGATTATTATTATTATTATTATTATTATTATTATTATTATTATTATTATTATTTTCAGTTTAAGGATCCTGACGGTGACATATTTGCCTTCTAAAGCTTTGTCTAATGTATAATGTTATCGTCGAAATGCTATATCTCTTTCTGTAGAGTATGTATTGTTTTCTCTTTATCTAATGTATAATGTTATCGTCGAAATGCTATATCTCTTTCTGTAGAGTATGTATTGTTTTCTCTTTGTCTAATGTATAATGTTATCGTCGAAATGCTATATCTCTTTCTGTAGAGTATGTATTGTTTTCTCTTTGTCTAATGTATAATGTTATCGTCGAAATGCTATATCTCTTTCTGTAGAGTATGTATTGTTTTCTCTTTGTCTAATGTATAATGTTATCGTCGAAATGCTATATCTCTTTCTGTAGAGTATGTATTGTTTTCTCTTTGTCTAATGTATAATGTTATCGTCGAAATGCTATATCTCTTTCTGTAGAGTATGTATTGTTTTCTCTTTGTCTAATGTATAATGTTATCGTCGAAATGCTATATCTCTTTCTGTAGAGTATGTATTGTTTTCTCTTTGTCTAATGTATAATGTTATCGTCGAAGTGCTATATCTCTTTCTGTAGAGTATGTATTTTCTCTTTGTCTAATGTATAATGTTATCGTCGAAATGCTATATCTCTTTCTGTAGAGTATGTATTGTTTTCTCTTTGTCTAATGTATAATGTTATCGTCGAAATGCTATATCTCTTTCTGTAGAGTATGTATTGTTTTCTCTTTGTCTAATGTATAATGTTATCGTCGAAATGCTATATCTCTTTCTGTAGAGTATGTATTGTTTTCTCTTTGTCTAATGTATAATGTTATCGTCGAAATGCTATATCTCTTTCTGTAGAGTATGTATTGTTTTCTCTTTGTCTTCAGGTATTCTGTACGACGCACTGAAGTCGTACGACCCCGGATTCGTGGTGGCGGGCGTCATGATGGCTGTGAGTGGTGTGATGCTGTTCATCATCCCTCCTGTACAGCGCCGCATAGCGCAGAAGGCCCGCGGGTCTCAACTCGCCACAGTCGTGATTGCGCCGCATTAACCTTTTATATCGAAAATTATTATATTCTTGATAATAATATATGTATATATGTGTATGTGCGATTATTATAACGTGAGAGAAATTTTATGGTTCGTTATTACTGAAGAATATAACTATGGTTTTTATTTGAGACTTTTATGTGTGATAAAATGTTTCAGTTGGGTGTATTGGGAACAAGTTCAGCTTATAGTTGACTTATAGAAAGAGTCTATCTGTTATCGTTTAATTGCATTTGTTCGTGAGGCACATCGGAATAATTTTATTGTAAGAAAAGAGCCCGGAGTCATTATAGAGTAGAAAGACTGGGCGCATTATAGCTCGAGAAAAGACCAAATATATAACTAGTCAATTATAATATTCTACTTTCAAGCCGACAATAGATATTAACCTAAAGGGTGTCTTATGTAGTCACAAGCGGTAGAAAGTTCGTCTGTCATACTCTGTTACCATTTACTTATGTATATACAAGCAAAACGTTACCCTTATCATTTAAGGTGACTAAGAAGCAAAGAACATTCTTAGGTGGAGATAAACACAGTACTAAATATTAAACAATGTAGATTCATTTGATGTTATGGCCTGTAAATAAAATAATTTCCCGTCATTCCAGGTCAGTTTGTCAACTTTATAGTGTCCAGATTCACATAGTTTCTCCCCCCCTCTCTCTCATCTAGAATACAGTCCGGCTCCATGGCTAGACAGTTAGCGTGCTGGCCTTTGGTCACAGGGGTCCCAGGTTCAATTCCGGCAGCGTCGGAAATTTTCACCATCATTGGTGGCTGGCACGGAGGCTGGGTGTATATATCATGCCATCCTCATCACGACGCGCACCTGCACCTGACGAGCCGAACATGTCCTCGGACACTCCCAGCTCTAAAATCAATACGCCATTTCACTTTCGTCTAAAATACACATATTTTGACCACTCTTTTCTTTTTCGCCCATACAGATTTCCCCCATTTTGACAATCGTCCAAAGATCATAGCTCAACTAAAATTCTGTTGATTTTCTTTGGCCTGCATGGTTTTTATAAAAGTATGTCCCCATTCCCCCAATCTATGCTTGTATTATTATTCATTCTTAATCGACTTTGGCCAACTATTCTCTTGCTTACAGCATCTTTCTTCTCAGCCGTCCAATGTTGTTTCTTCTTGGTCGATTCTTCTGACTCTAGGAACCCCTGAAATGTGTGTATCTTGTTTATGAAAGTGGTTCCGTTGTGGATGTCGCTCCATGATGTTCATTTCTTGCAGATCCTTCTTGGTGTTAACAAACCATTTATCATAAGAGCCCTATTGGGCTTGTTGAAATGGCTAAAAGTATTCTTAGTGTGTCTGCCGTCGGGCATTCTTGAAATACAGTATGTCCAAAGAAGTTAACACTTAGTTTGCGTATTCTATCTGAAATCCTGCTACATGTTTTATATACTTATTTTGTTATTGCGTAATCGGTATGTATTAGCACATTGTTTTAATCCGAGAATTTTTCTTAAAATCTTTCTTTCCTTCTTCTCGATTTCTTCAATGTCTTTTCTGGTTGTTAATACTAGGCATTCTGAAGCATACAGGCACTATAGTTCGATTACTGTCTGATAATGTAGTTTAGTCCTTACATAAATCGCTTTCTTGTTTGTTTTTTTTTTTTTTTTTTTTTTTTTTTCGTAAAGTGGAATGCAAGCTCCATTTTTCTGGCTCTCTCGCAGTTTCCTTCTCTATCGAGCCCGTTAAGCTGTAGTATCTCACCAAGGTGTCCGGCTCCATGGCTAAATGGTTAGCGTGCTGGCCTTTGATCACAGGGATCCCGGGTTCGATTCCTGAAAGGATCCGGAATTTTAACCATCATTGGTTAATTTCGCTGGCACGGGGGCTGGGTGTACGTGTCGTTTTCATCATCATTTCATCCTCATTACGACGCGCAGGTCGCCTACGGGAGTCAAATCATAAGACCTACACCTGGCGAGCCGAACATGTCCTCGGACACTCCCGGCACTAAAAGCCATACGCCATTTCGTTTCATCTCACCAAGGTACTAGAATTCAACCACTTTATTTATCTTATTCCCAATTCTTGTCATTTATATAGAAATACAGTAATATATCATGAAATTAATAGATCGTTATATCAATATTTGTAGCTAATTATACTGTATGCGGAAATAACAGGTTACAATCTGTACATTATTTATTAATTGGTTTAAATTTTAAACCCGGTCTAGAAAGCCAAGAATAACGACCGAGAGGATTCGTCGTGCTGACCACACGACACCTCGTAATCTGCAGGCCTTCGGGCTGAGCAGCGGTCGCTTGGTAGGCCAAGGCCCTTCAAGGGCTGTAGTGCCATGGGGTTTGGTTTTTTCTTAATTTTAAAATTATAATGTATGTCTTATGAGTGGCTTCTCCCTACGATGGATCTCCCGCGAGTGAATGTATGTTAGACTGTCCTTGTAGTATCTTTGTAACTTTTAAGGAATACGCCAGTGAAGAACGTGTTTCATGGCGTTTTCCAGGTATTTTATCGCCGTAGGATATTGATCGTCTGTCCGCCATGGTGCCCTAGCTACGACGACCTCTTCCCCTGGATTTGGTTGGTCAGTTATCGTTCTTCACTAACACGATCTTCCACATCTGTATTGGCCATCTTCTGTACCCAGCTTATGTTTTCCAAACGGCGCCAGCACCATATCTCAACGGCTTCTAATTTCTTAACGTCACCTTTGTTCAGGATCAAATCTCGCATCACAACTGGCCACGCATAGGTCTTCACAAGCTTTTTCTTAAACTAACGGATCTGGTAGACTGATATCATAGACTGTGTTTTTACGAAATGCCTGTATAACCGTAGCTAGTTCTAATTCCAGTCTCACGCCGAGAATCTTCTGGCAGTATTTGTCCAAGGTACTTGCACTGTTTCATGTGATGAATTTCTTCTCTATTTATGGTAGCACGGAGTACCTATGGATATACATTCAGAATTTTCGTTCTTTTAAAATTGATTTTTATATCATATTCTGTGACCTAATCATTCAGGCTCTGTAACATTTTTGTTAATGTTTTAACTTCCTGTCCGAAAAGCCATATCATCGGAAGAATTTGTATTAATATTCTGCCTCCAACTTTCAAACCCATATTGGTTTTCTTTATGAACTGAATAAGGATCACCTAGGCAAAGTCACTAAACGGTCCTGGCGAGAGCAAGCAGTCTTATCTCACTCCTTTACTGATCTTTGCACTTTGTTACTTCATCGTCGTGCCATAAATAATATGGACAAAAATCTATGTCATGAACTAAAATATTTGTGGATAGTTTTACATGGTAAATTAAATCATACACTGGACGAATTAAATGAGTGGTTATAAATAGGTTATAAAACTGTTGTGGACTACGATCACAACTGGGTAAAAATTTGCTCGATTTGTTCTGGGTGATTTTCGACAAAAGAGTAGCGTTACAAAAATGTTGTAAAGTTTGGGCTGGGAAGACTTGGGAGAAAGGAGACGAGCTGCTCGATTAAGTGGTATATTCCGAGCTGTCAGTGGAGAGATGGCATGGGAGGGCATTGGTAGACTAATAAGTTTGAGTGGTGTCTTGAAAAGTAAGAAAGATCACAATATGGAGATAAAGTTGGAATTCAAGAGAACAAATTGGGGCAAATATTAGTTTATAGGAAGGGGAGTTAGGGATTGGAATTACTTATCAAGGTGGATGTTCAATAATTTTCCAATTTCTTTGCGATCATTTAAGAAAAGGCTAGGAAAACAACACATAGGGAATCTGCCACCTGGGTGACTGCCCTAAATGCAGATCAGTAGTTATTGATTGATTAATGGTGGACGCTAATACTGTGGACAAAATGTCACTGGCCGATTAGTCTGTTATCTTTCCAATTGGAAAGTCTCAAGGAATAATGGGAAACATTGTTTTTGCATAATCCATTTTGATGATAAAAGATATATCTACGAGACTTTTAGATATTCTTCCCCAAAAACTTGAAGATTTTCCTAAATAAATATTGACGTGTCACTTATTAAGCCCCGCGTTTTTCAATAATGAATTCTGTTTACATTTAATATGTTAAAATGGCCCACATTTTGACGTACTTGTATTCAAATCTCTCTACTAACCCGCCTGATATTGAAGACTTTGGATGTAGATTACACTGACTTGTGGAGTAAACTTCTTCCCCTACGTTGGTAGTATCTTCACAAAATGTATGGCTGTCTAGGATTAAGTATTTGGCTTGTGATTCGGGGTTTAGTTATGTAACTTTTCATATTAAACATTCCATACTTTCAATGCAGTCTCACAAACTGCAAACTGGAAATGTCATAAAAATTAATAGAATCCATTCTAGCAAAATTATAGACATAAATAACTTCTTGAATTACAGAAACTTACACAACAGTCTTCTTTCTAAACACTGCCCGAAGGCCGGTTGGGTCCTCAAACAGAGGTTATAGAATACTGCAAAAACCGAAGGCGGCACCATAATGATGATGAGTGGGGTGGTTTGCCATTGCTTTCCTCATTGGCCCAGAAAGTGCTATTGCAGCACAACCGGCCCTAGGAGTAGCTTACTTCATAACATCCACATGCACCAGTTGTCGGCTTCTGTTCTATCATAGCCTTAAATTAGAATGAGAGTTCGCTGAAAGCTGTATTTTGCTTTGATCATTTTCAAGAAGCAGGTGCAAAAATCCCGCATCTATCAAGAAAATTAATAGAGTTTTAGAGATACAGACACATAAAGATCAGCAATTGTTACATTGAAGAGAATAACTAATTCCATTTCCCCTTAAAAGTGGCTCGCATGCAAATCTTGCACCTGACTGCTTCATTTCTAAGCAGTATGATTGAGGAATTATTGACATCTTAGAATGTTCTTTGTGTAATATGTTCTGAGGTCTCATTACAATATTGTGTACATATGTCTAAATATGGCCTTGAAGTTGAATAATAATTAGATTGTTTACTTATTAGAACTCAATAATATAATTTTATTATCCCTAGCTGGATAATAATTTGTTCGCTTTGAAATAATTGGTGATTATCACCAATAAATTGATGAGTTTATAACAAGGCATCAATTATTCTGCACATCAGAGGTAAATTATCGTAGGTGACATTTCACTAACTTTACAGGTGAAGAGAAAAAAGCTGTGGAGGTGCGTATTTTGATACCTTTAAGGCAGGTCGAATCGACAGTTCTGACCATGGTAAACTATCGTAAGAGCCAATACAATGAAATGTGCGGCGAACGGCATAATGTTAAACTGTTCTATAATCACTTACCATTGTTTATTCCTGGATTCTCCTTGTACATGCGATAGTATCACATAGTTTACCTTCATTTCCGTGACATACACAATAGTGTACCCATAAGAAGATATGCCCAAAACAAATCACAAAACTTCAAAATCATCGTTTTTGCATTTGCGATATTTTACCTCTGACGACCAGAAGTAGTACTCTGAATTTTATATCGACAGTGTTTCGACAAAATTAAGTGACTAATTATCTACTTTCAGAAATTCAGTCTTTTTTTTTCTTTTATTTTTAACCAAAACTGGAATGGAATGTCGATGTGCAGAGTGTCGAACACTTTAACATCATGCAACTCGATTTGTGACATAGAGGAAGAATATTTGATTTTATATGAATCGCCAACTCAGAAAGCTTTTTTCAGTCCACTTTTCTAATATTTTACCGAAATTCCACTTCTGCCCATTATCACCTTACTATATTCCCATTAACTGTGGAGCTTCAATTACTTGATGTTAACATTCGCCTTCAAATTGTCAAGATTAGCCAAGGATGTTTTTATAACATTTTGTATTTGATATAACGGTGAACCATGCCATACACTGAGCCTATTTGACTGCAGTTGCCATTTTGTTCAACTCAAGTCCTCGTCACTTGAATAGGGGAAAAATTAAAAATTGGACTGAACAAAACTTTTTGAGTTGGTAATTAATATACAAATCAAGTTTATTTTCCTCTATATCAATTGCAAGTTGAGTTACATGCTATTAAAGTTGTGAAGTACCGTTTGAGACATTCTGTATAACCAATATACGAAGAAATCACGTATAATATCAAAGTTAGTCAAAAAGCGTTTTAAGACAAGTTTAATAATACTGTATATTAGATGCAGATCTTTTTATGGTGAATGGAAGAGCTATATTATTGTGAACAAGCACCAAGTACGTGCGTAGTGTTTAGCAAAAGTTGTGTTGTGAAATGTCTGGAGAATACTGGTTACTCCATTTTGGGTTTACACAGTAGAAATTATGAATTACAAGTATGGTAGATTCTAGAACATTTTTCTCTTTCCTGTGAAGGACAGTAGAGGAATTAAGGTCGGACGTCGCTAGAAGGCATATCTTGTGAGAACATGATGATCGTTCTTAGTCCCTTTCTAAGCTGTGATTCAATAAAATATCATTGCCTATTTTCAAAAGATATACGGTACTAACATTTTGAAATATCTATCTCTAATATTTAATTTTCCTACGCTTGCTCGGATACAGTATTCGTGGTGGTCGGTATTGTGACTGGTACAGGAAGCTGATAACGCTTAAGTGAATATTTTAGCCATGTAAGAACAGATGTTCCAAACACTTATGTATATACCTGCAGCACTAACCTCTTGAAAGTCTGATGAATTAAGGAAATGTGTTTATCAAAATAAAATAAAAAACTACGTATTTCTACTTGATGTTAACCCTGGACCATCACCACTGGCATACCCAAAATAAAATATACAGTGTAACTCTTTAATCATGGAAGTTTGATGGATTGACTCTTACATCTGTTGAAACAGAACTTCTTCCAGTCGATTTCTAAATACCATAATGTGGTAAATTCCATATGTATTTTCATTGTATTAATATAATTGTGTATTTAAGTTTCTATTTTATATATTTTTGTAAGATTGACAATAAGATTCAAGGGGTGCATAATGTAAAATGTGTTATTCTTCGCCTATAATGACAAAGGTTTCCTTTTAATAATAATAACTCCATATGGATATATACAAGTTCAATTAGGCTATTGTAAATAATCAACTAAAATTACCCCTACAGGCAGAATTAATATTGTCTTTACAGTGCCACTCAAGGCGCACCAAAGTTACTGAATTGAAATTTGCTCCCTGGTTAGACCCAGTAAAGTTTTCTTGTGTGCTAATGGCTGAACGTCGCATTACCATATAGAATACCATGGTCTCAACGCAGGTACAGCCTCTGCATTATCTGGTGTGAAAATCAGAAACCATGACGTCACAATTCAATTTAAGACGGGATTCAAATTTCTACGCGCTATCCAGCGTCAATCAGAGGTATAGAAAGCTATTTCTGTTGAGGCTAATACCCTATAAACCTACCTTCCTTAATGGAGGTGCTCCGGGAGATAGTAGGTTCGAAACCCACTGTTGGCAGCCGTAGTTTTCCATTTTCACACCAGGCAAATGCTGGGACTGTATCTTAGCGAAGGCCACGGCCTCTTCCTTCCCACTCCTAGGCCTTTCCTATCCGATCGTCGCCATAAGACATACAGTATCTGTGTTGGTGCGACGTAAAGCAAATAGCCAAAAAAATGTTGAAATCGGTGTAGATACGCGCCCCTTCACTAGTTGTAACCAAGAGCCGTGCAAGCAGCTGCTAGGCTGTACCTTCCCTCTGCTCCTTCACCTACCTGGGCTGGAGCGCTACTCATTGAGCCGCATTGTGCCCGCCTTGGCTATAGATAATCATCCTCGCCCTTCTACCTCAACGCTGGACGAGTTTCCCTCTTACCTCCATAATGAAGGACGCTGGTTGCTGATACAACCACTGTTCAGAACTCTCTTGAGCAATCCAAAGACGTGAGTGTCACAAGGGGACAGATCTTGGCTGTAAGGCGGGTGATCCATACCCCAGCGAAAACAGCCCCGACTGTCCATTGTTGCGTTGGCAATGTGCTGGAATGCGTTACCGGAAAGGACAAACGCTACTCCTGATATTTTTCCTTGTCAAAGCATCTTCTTTGTACAAGAATTCTAGCATTACACGTTGTATTCATTTGGAGGTAACCTATAAATATGAATGTTGCTTCAACATTTTTCCTCTACTTAGCAGACTTACTATATCCTAAACTGTAACTACAAACACCAAACCATGTAGTGCTGTCACCTCGTGACTGCCCCGTCAATTACATGCAGTGTTGCTAGTTCTGTCTATGTTTCAACTGAACAACCCTTATACATCATTCACAGATTTTCTGTTAACAAAGAAGTATAATGTAACAAATTCTACCATTTGTTAAGTAAATATTATTATTTCCAAATTAAAGCCACTTATTTACATAACTGTGTTTAAGTCATCAGTCCATAGACTGGTTTGATGCAGCCCTCCATGCCACCCTATCCTGTGCTAACCTTTTCATTTCTACGTAACTATTGCATCCTACATCTGCTCTAATCTGCTTGTCATATTCATACCTTGGTCTACCCCTACCGTTCTTACCACCTACACTTCCTTCAAAAACCAACTGAACAAGTCCTGGGTGTCTTAAGATGTGTCCTATCATTCTATCTCTTCTTCTCGTCAAATTTAGCCAAATCGATCTCCTCTCACCAATTCGATTCAGTATCTCTTCATTCGTGATTCGATCTATCCATCTCACCTTCAGCATTCTTCTGTAACACCACATTTCAAAAGCTTCTATTCTCTTTCTTTCTGAGCTAGTTATCATCCATGTTTCACTTCCATACAATGCCACGCTTCACACGAAAGTCTTCAAAAACATCTTTCTAATTCCGATATCAATGTTTGAAGTGAGCAAATTTCTTTTCTTAAGAAAGTTCTTCCTTGCTTGTGCTAGTCTGCATTTTATGTCCTCCTTACTTCTGCCATCGTTAGTTATTTTACTACCCAAATTTACATAACTATATATATATATATATATATATATATATATATTAGCAATAACGAAAACGCCGAGCTTTCAGGGCAAAGCACACCGCGACGTTCCCTGAGTCCAGTCAGTAGGGGGCCATGAATAATGTGGTCGTGATTCATCACACTTCCAGATTCCGTGAAGCATTCCTCTGCTACTGTCAGCAGCAGTTCTTCATGTGCTTTGATCTGATGAAAGTCAATGAAACTTGGCTGAAAGCTCGGCTTTTTCATGTTGAACACATTTATTAGCAGACAAAGTAGGGGTCTCCATACTAGGAAATAACGTAAATTTAAGCAATTTCCTCAATTGTGCCGAAAGTTGAAGGGATAAAGGACCCGGAAAAGTTTAAAATTGTGAGTCTTGGATAGCTTTATCAAACTAAGAAAACAAATTTCGAAAATCCCTTCCGGCCTAAATGCAGTTCAGGAAAAACTACCTAGCATCGCTTGTTTCTTTACGCGTTTTATCTTTTATTCAAATCCTAGCCAAATTGACTTATTTAGATATTTCTTTCTGCAATGTGTTCCTTGGTTCAACACCCTCAGGCGTTTTCTGATTATTGAAAAATGTCCACACCGAAGTAGTTATAAGGGCTTAAGTGAAACTCTGCACTGACCCACGTTAGCGCTCGTAGTGGTAGGAAAAGGCAAACTGCTAATCTAATCGACCAGATGACGATGATTAAGAAAAGGATACGAATGTTTAGGGATAAATAAAGAATATATTCTCACACTTCATTATATTTTATTTACCTAAAATTCGTAGCTCATATCCCTAGGATGTCTTCAACATTGAGTCGCTTGCCTGAAAGGATAGAACTGTGAATTCTTTTTTAAGACTTGCTAGTATATAGAGGTGCCTTTAATCCAGAAATAATAATATTTATATAATATATGGTTACGAGCCACGAAAACCTACGTTCTTTAAATTCCGTGTTTTCCATACTTTTTCATGTCAAAGGAAAATAATGGTATTATGGAAATCGACAGAAAACTTTTCACTGTCACTCTTTGCTACAGGTATGGTGGCCCACGGCTTATGTTTTGAAAACGCTTAACTGTAACTATGTTTTCCCTGACTGTTATCAGTGTTGTATAGGTGTTCTCCAGAGACAGGGGTGCCAACGTTACAAACAGTAAGAGTGTGTGACTTTAAACTGAACCTGTGCCGTTCCTACCTTATTTTGTGAGTTTAAAGCCGACTAAGAGAGAAGTGTCTTACATGTTACTGTTGAAGAGTGTGTTTAAGAATAAAGAACATTGGAGTTCTTCTGTAAAGCAGCCTCGTGATATTTTAAGGTAGTTCTGTTCAGAATAATGATTATAATAATTATTGAATATTGTAAGACTATTAAAACGTTTTTGTCATATGTTTGTTTGATAATTCATTGGTGTATGGTTGGATTCTTAAGACCTCTCCTTAGGGATACTCCTCATCTGTGATGACCATCATCTCTCAGGATTAATGTAAGTAACTGAACGCCATTCATGCAGGTGTCAGGCACATACCATGAGAATATCTGGAAACCAAAATTCATTCGTTCAGTTTCTCATAACTTGGATGTTATTTTGTGTTTATTTTCTGTAAGAAAAATACTCCAGATTCGCATCTGAAGCAATCATGCTTAAGTTAGTAAGAGGAATTACAACTTTAAAAAATCATCTTAGATTCCTTATGAACTCTGATATAAATCGTATTCCTTAACAGAATATAAAGTTTGCTGGTCCACCTGTTCAATATTTCATTAGGCCATTTATATTTTAAACTGTTATGACATACACTAGAACATATTTCGACTCACTTGAACCATCTTCAGGTAGAAAGTACAATTAAATTTGAAAAGCTTAAAAGATGCTGCCATTAGTTTGGCACGTTAAATTATACAGCACATTAAAAATTACAAAATTTAAAAATATGTGTGAATGAGTAAAATGATGTAAATTCTTTGTGTTCTCCCGTTATTGGATGAATGTTTGAAATTTACACACTTCAGTAGACTACATACATGTACAGTTTTCATAAAATAATACTTAATGGTTAAAAAATTTAAAATATTTCGATGTTGAAAGACGCGAGTTGTAGAATGATCTATGTTGATGTTAGATGTTAATTCACTCATCCCAAGGAATAACAAAATAAGCAAAAGCTCTAAGGGGAAGCATTTCTTGTTTGTTGTGAGTCACCAAATGTTATCAAACTTGCTAATATATAGAAGTGGCTTTAATCCAGGAAGGATAATATTTTTGTGATAAATGGTAATGTGCCGCGAAAACCTACGTTTTTTAATTCTATCGTTTCCATAATTTTTCAAGTAAAAAGAAAATAATGGTATTATGGAAATCGGGAGAAAACTTTTCACTGTCACTCTTTGCCACAGGTATGGTGCTTGTATGAAACAGATTTTTAAATAATGGTTTTGGTTTGATTTTGTTTAATTCAAAGTATCTTTGCTTTGGATCTTGAATGAAAGTGACTTGCCCTGTATTGGCCAAGCATTATTAGACGCCTACAATGAAGCCACTAATATAATATGAATTTCATTTCAGGTTAAATTAGTTGCTTTGTCAATTAAATCCAAGGAAACACGAAAAATATTTTCCTATGTAGTTCTAAAGAATTCCTCAGTAGTTCTGGATAAAAAATGAAACACTGAATTCAGATAAAAGTATTACGTTACCTAATTTCCTTAAATTTATTTGCTGAATACAATTTTGATCTTAATTATGAAAATATCTGGATGGTAGTAGTAGACCCTGAAACTCCGTAGAGAAAAGCAATGTCAAAGAGATGAAAAATCTTAGAAAAGAAATTCAAGAATAACAACTGTAAGAAAAGGAAGGGAACATAGTCAGATACTATGAGAATAAATTGCATAATTAATCTACGGTTATAATGGTACAAAGCAATTTTAGTTGAAATAGTCCTGTTCTGCGTAAAGAAGGGGGCATGTCTAACAAGGAAACCCTTCTAACTGTAAGTCTCCAATCTGAATGAGATCCGGTAAAACGACTTCAGTAGGAATACTTTATCCAGCCAAATCAAAATTAGATGTCCAGTCGTATATTTAGCACCTGTTTTGGGGTGTCAAAGTTAGCTCATTTAAGTACCGCATAGACCGGAGTGAGCGGCGGGAAGCAGGTAGCGTGACACATGAACTGGCCGGCCGCCCCACCTCTACCTACTACCCGCCGCTCACTTCTGTCTGCGCGGTGCTTAAATGAGCAAACTTTCCCACCCCAAAACAGGAGCTAAGTATACGAGTGGGATGATAAGGCTGAATAAAGCATTCTTACTGAAGTCGTTGTACAAAAACTTAATCAGATCGGAGACTGACAGTTGGAAAGGTTTCCTTGTAACTGTAGTAATGCTAGTAACGAATTTAACGGGAATGAAAAGGTCAGAAAGAAATCACTTTTATTTTTTTAGTAGTTTATAATCATACTGATTGCTGTTATACTTAGTATACGCTGTATTCATAAGGTATATACAAGGTGATTTTCAGAATGAATGCGGCAACGCTGGATGTAATGAACGGCAAACTGATCATTTTTTCAATAGTGGATCCATATCCGAAATTGCATAGTTTAGGCTCTGTGGGGCGTCAAAGTTTGACAACACTTCTGATATGGTAAGCGCACTACATTTTATGAAGAAACCTCCACCTAAATAACAAGAGCACCACATAGTGTCTTAAATTACAATAGGGATTAAAGTTGTCGACCTCAACTTTGATTACAGAGCCTTTATCAGTGGTGCATAGATTGATGAACATGGTCAAAGACGAGTGACTGTATGCTCAGTAATATAGTCACCTTGTGTGTTCTTGCGTTAAGTTCCTCCTCTGATGATACAGGAGTCAAACCTTTACAGTACCCCAAACAATAACGTCTTTAAGCTGGAGATCGACAATTAGAAAACCCATTGCGTAATTAAAAATGTCCGTTGTAATGCTCTGGTTCTGTTTGTGGAGGTTTATAGACAAAAGGTGCAACGCAGGCCTATCACCATACCGGAAGCGTTTTCAGAATGTGACGCCCCACAGCGCCCAAACCATGCATTTTTGGACATGGAACCCCCTTTGAAAAATGATCAGTTTGTCGTCCCATACATGCTAAGAGTTGTGGTATTCATTCTGAATCACACTCGTAATGTTCACAAATATTAAATAGGCCTATATACAACATGATTCGCAGGTGATATTGCTGTGCTATCAGAATCAGAAAGGGATATGAATGCCACATCAATACTATGTCATTAATACAAATGAGGCCTCAAAATAAATATTCAGAACATAAAGGCCTTATTTGTGAGAAAGCAAGAAAACAAGCATTGCACCAATTCACATCAAACTCCCAATTATCAAATCAGTGTAGCGTATCAGTTTTGCTATTTGATTAGAAGCGATAGCACAAGTAGCCTACATCAGAAATTGATATGAGGATAATGTTAATAAAGAGAACTTTTTCCACTAGAAGACATTTATTGACTACCAGACATCAAAATATTCTGTTAAGAAGAACTTTTCCAAAATATTCTTTTGGAGGGTATTTTTGTATGGAAGTGAGAGCTGGACCCTAGAAAAATAAGATATTAAACGGACTGAAGCTTTCAAAACATGAATTTGGTTAATACTAAAAATGTAGTAGAAAAAAGATGGTCCCATGAGAAAATTTTGCAGATGATTGCAGAAGGAATTTTGAAAAATACCTCGGGTAGAAAGGAAAATTAAATTTATAGACTGCATCATAAGACATAAGACATTACTGCAGAACTGCTTTCAATATATTTTTCTTAGTTAAAAATACGAAGGTAAAACCTATGGAAAATATGTCTGAAGACATTAACGAAGGTATGAAAACTAATAACTATGAACAGGTCAGCAAAACAAGAATAGGTTGCAGTGACAAGGCAGAACATTTTGTGATTGATGATGGATATCAAATAATTTTATACAATTGTTAGCAATATATTATGAAAGAAGTAGGCTTTATTTTATCTCCGTCAGACGAATGCTGTGTCGCGGGCGCCTTTTGATGGGACGACGAGTTACTACTAGCGCTCCCATCAGGGCACCACGAACTCTAGTTGGGCACGCCAGGTATACCAGCGTTGGAACCATGGTGGATGCCTGCACAGAGAAAAGTTGTATATTATTTACTATAATCATATTACAATATTGAATTATAAATTGAATTCCTCGAATGTCAACGCCTTTCTCGTATTTGTTATTAAAAACTCTTTAATTAGTTTGTCTTCCTATACAGTGTTAACATCACTGTATATTATGATATTATTATTATTATTTATTTTCCGGCTCCAGGCGCCACAGTAATACAATACAACTGATGTGTGATGCACAGGCCTACATGTTTTGGCCATTATATTAAATTGTGGATGTTGTAGTCACTGGTATAAAAAGTAGAAATTACCGGGCGAGTTGGCCGTGCGCGTAGAGGCGCGCGGCTGTGAGCTTGCATCCGGGAGATAGTAGGTTCGAATCCCACTATCGGCAGCCCTGAAGATGGTTTTCCGTGGTTTCCCATTTTCACACCAGGCAAATGCTGGGGCTGTACCTTAATTAAGGCCACGGCCGCTTCCTTCCAACTCCTAGGCCTTTCCTATCCCATCGTCGCCATAAGACCTAACTGTGTCGGTGCGACGTAAAGCCCCTAGCAAAAAAAAAAAGGTAGAAATTAAATTAATGCAGAGGCTATCCATCGGGGATCACAGCAAATGAAGGTATTATAAGTGAAGTTTTACAAAACAACAGTGTGTGTTTTGTCTTGTAGTTTGAGCACTGAAATAACAACCTCACACTGGTCTAGATGGATCAAAATGCTCTAATGATGGGCCACTCATGCTAATAAACATTAAATTAATAAGGCTGTCCGACCCCGTTGATGACCTCAAATTCTTATACTGTATATTAAGTTAATTGCATTAAACCATATCACAAGAAGCACTTGACGCAGGTACCACAATACGAAGCAACTTTTCTAAAATCGAGAATCTGTCTTTTTCACACAACTTTACTCAGAAGCTTGCTTAACTTCAACTCCTTGCCAAGCCCCTTCAGTTCATATCATTCGTGTAGAGTGCTCTGCTTTACTTTATCAAAGACCATGGTAAAACCGACAATTGGTCCACAAAATGCTGCGCCAATATTTCCATTTCCTTTTCTCCAAAATATCTAATTCATTCCCTTCTGGCAAGGTAAAATTATCAAAACCGCTGGGGTACATTTCATTACTTTGGTCGCTCTTGAGAACAATTTTCCCCTGATATTTTCCTCTATCTTGCGCCAAAGGTTCTTTGTCAAGTTGAAGAGAAGAACGATTACTTCTATTCTACCCCTATCGAGCTCGATAACTGCAGTCGCTTAAGTGCGGCCGGTATCCAGTATTCGGGAGATAGTAGGTTCGAACCCCACTGTCGGCAGCCCTGAAAATGGTTTTCCGTGGTTTCCCATTTTCACACCAGACAAATGCTGGGGCTGTACCTTAATTAATGCCACGGCCGCTTCCTTCCCAGTCCTAGCCCTTTCCTGTCCCATCGTCGCCATAAGACATATCTGTGTCGGTGCGACGTTAAGCCAATAGCAAAAAAAAAATATATTCTACCTTTGCAATTGCACACTCGTAACTCAAAGGAATTAAATATATTTTACATTCTCGATAAATCTGTAACTTCGAATTTTATCCGAAACGAATTAATTACAATTTGTTTTTAATTCATCCATATATAAATCAGATCACATGGCAGGTAAAAATAATTGGGAATACGCACGTCGAAAACCATAGGTGCCAAAGTCGTATTTCCAGTCGCCATGGCGACCTGGCACCCGGGATTTTTCGAGCCATTACTACTATATTATTATTATTATTATTATTATTATTATTATTATTATTATTATTATTATTATTATTATTATTATTATTATTATTATTTGTGTATAATTGTATAAAAGCCCGCGGTAAAACCCTCGCCAATATTTTCTCCTTTTTTATTTTTATTATTATCAAACAATAATAATTTTTGGTTTTCATAAACTCTCTTCGTAACAGTTATCGAAACAGGAAAAGCAAATTCTGTTTCCTATGGGAAGAAAGGTTTCGGCTTGAAAAAAGAGAAGGGAAACTGAAGGTAAAAGAACAAGAGTTGATTGTGGGAGGCTGGAAAAACAAAGCTTGAGGAGCTAGGAATTAGTACTATAAGTTAAATTATCACCACAAACGTCTCACAAAGACGTATGTTATGACTAGGGCCCGGATTCATATGCACTAAAAACTCCGAAAATATGCATGCACATATGCACTAAAAATGTTGAAAATATGCACGGAAATATGCAGTTAAAATAAAACAAAATACAATTATCAAACGCATTATTTAATTTAAACTCAGTGTTAAATTGATAAACAAGTTTCATTCCTTAGAAAATGATGCATGGCAGTAGTTTTCAATGTTTTCAGGAGTCAATGGCTTTCTGTTGTCGGACAGAAGTAATTTATATGCTGAAATTGATCGTTCTACGTCGACGGACGTAACTGGGCAATACTTGTACACCGGCACTGACTGCTAGGAACATTCTTCTTGCAAAGACTTTAGGCATTTTTACAGTTTAATGTGGTGAAACACTGCAATAGACGAAGAGCAAGTTAACAGACGAACGCACTTGTTTAAGTAAACCTTGGGAGGCTACTGTAAGGAGAAGGAGAAAGGAATGTCAGAAAGAAGGAAATTGGTGTTGTGAAAAACGTCATTATCCATCTACTTACTTGTACTGCGACACTGAAAGCACTTTCCTTGATGAGGGAAGGTTTCTCATGTTGCCAAGTGACGTGCAACATACAGAGCTCATTAAATTTTCCATTTCGTTCAGAGAGAGATCTTAGATAATCGATCACACATAAGATAAAAATATGTCTGTATATGCACTAACGTTCAAAATATGCACTTACGTTCAAAATATGCATTTGCATATGCGCATATGCATTTTTAAAAAGTCCGGGCCCTAGTTATGACCACCAACTAATATCCAGAGTAACCGCAAATGTAACAGCAGTTAGACGAGGTGGGAGTGATTCGACAAGATGCGGATAGATTGTCACAGGTATTTCGAGCCATGTTGCTTCCTGCAGAACATCCCCACATTTGATGGAGAGTGCGTGGCGGAGAATCCATTGTACAAACACGACAATCAAGATGGTCCCGCAAACATTCAGTTGAATTCAAGTCCGAATAATTAAGGGGCCATGAATGTACTTGGAAGTCTTGCTCGAGCACTTCAACCACTGTCAGACGTATCTCCGATCGTGTGACTGGAAGAGCCCATCCATCCAACGGAGGACAATGGCATACAAATCTGTTTCGGAAATACTGCCACCCTTGGCCCGAAAGCCGATCACCTTCCCACGTTGTAACTCGAATAAGTTGTATCTTTTACCCATGACGGCAACAAAATACGTGTGTGCAGGTGATATTTCGCACATTTCCTTTACCCACCACGTGACGTGACGTACTTCATTGATAACGCTTTGCCGATGTTCAGTGTAGGAAATAGTCATAATAATGTGTATCGACTGTGTATCAGTTGTCCCTTCTCTGGAGTAGAAAGTTATTACAAACCTCTGCACTCAAAGGCGACATAATCGCTAGGGCTTCTGGGAGTGTTCTTCCTTTTCCAGTAAGGATCCATAGCAACTGAAGAGCATGAGGCATCCACACCAGAAGGAACGTCACAATCAAAACCATTGCTGCCTGCAAGAAAAGAAAAGGTTGTTTTGAATAAACTTACATTAAATTTTATCATTTAGGGCAGGGCCTCTCAAACGCCCAAAATCTCACGCGTGCAGATAGAGGCGCAAGAGCTCCGTGCACTGTGCATCGCTGCCGCTCGGCATGGCTCGGATCAACGCTTCGTCTCTGGGCTACTCGGCTAAGCTCGGCTCAACTCGCCTATACTCGGCTCAAGTCAGCCTGGATTTGGAGCGCTACGGCGCAAGTGGGGCAGAGGGAGACAGGCGGAGCGAGCGAGACAGGCGTGAGGAAAGAGAGAGTAAGCGCTATTGCTCCAAATCGAGGAGTGGGGGGTCTGCACTCTGGTCAACCAAGCCAAGTCGTCTCTTGCACCGTGCACAGTGCATGCACCACGCGCCCTGAGAGGCCCTGATTTAGGGTATCACGGCCCATGTGACTATTCATTATGTAATATTTTTGGGATTATGCCGTGTAATTAAAATAAATAAACTCACTCAACACGCGTTTCAAAAGGTACCTTGCCTTTCTTCATCAGGAGAAAACAGAAAACGGAAACACGACGCATGAATGGGTGCTGAGAGAAAACAACAAGAAAATTAAAATGGTGCTCTAAGATGTAATACAACTGTTAATGAAATAGCGTATGGCCCGTGGGCGACCTGTGCGTCGTGATGACGATGAAATGATGATGAAGACGACACATACACCCAGTCCCCGTGCCAGGGGAATTAACCAATTATGGTCGACCGATTCAGCACTAGGGTATCCACGTATCCTCTAAAACAGGGCCTCTTAAACGCCCAAAATCTCACGCGTGCAGAGCGAGGCGCAAGAGCTCCGTGCACTGTGCATCGGTGCCGCTCGGTGCCGCTCGGTATGGCTCGGATCAACGCTTCGTCTCTGGGCTACTCGGCTATGCTCGGCTCTACTCGGCTATACTCGGCTCAACTCAGCCCGGATTTGAAGCGCTACGGCGCAAGTGGGGAGAGGGAGACAGGGGGAGCGAGCGAGACAGGCGTGAGGAAAGAGAGAGTTAGCGCTATTGCTCCAAATCGAGGAGTGGGGGTCTGCACTCTGATCAACCAAGCCAAGTCGTCTTTTGCACCGTGCACAGTGCATGCACCCTGAGAGGCCCTGCTCTAAAAGGTGCGCGTACTATACATTGTAAAGTGGTTGGCGATGTTGCTGAGGGGTCCGCCGTTCAGCGCTTACACCCGACTGCACTCGTCCATATCATCCTTCCAGGCTCCTCCCGCACCCCGCACATCCGCTAAGTCTAGGGACCTACTGAGGGCTCTCCTGCCACCGTCCGAGAGCCTCAAGTCTAACGAGAAAACATTGTGCTTAGTAGACAGCAGCCACGGTGTGAAAGCCCTTACCATTTCCCTGAAAACAGAAAAGCGAAATTTTACAGCCAAAATAATAAAGATAACATTGTATAACTGACCGGTCTAGAAAACCAAGAATAACGGCCGAGAGGATTCGTCGTGCTGACCCCACGACACCTCGTAATCTGCAGGCCTTCGGGCTGAGCAGCGGTCGCTTGGTAGGCCATGGCCCTTCAAGGGCTGTAGTGCCATGGGGTTTGGTTTGGTTTTGTATAACTGAATGTCACATCTCATAAGTTCGACTTCGCTACATTTGTCCATCTCTTTATATAATCAATTACAGCGGGAAATAACGTCAAATATATTTGAAAAGGCGGTGGGACGGCGTCAAAAGCTTTTTCATGCACAAACCACCACTGTATTACACACCAAAGCACATAAGGCTGAAGTTCTGTCTGGCTTTCCATGGCTCCTAAATCAAGCAACAACAACAACAACACTAGCTTATGATCTACTGTTAAATATAAATTGTGCCATCATAAATGATGAAATTATGTCATTTAAAGAAAACAAAGAACTTCCAGTTCAGTGGCTAAGCTGCTGGTTTTTTGCCTGAAAGGCTGAGATATACACGTGGCGTCAGTAAGGGTATCCGGCATTAAACCTCCGGCTATAGGCCCTATCCCATATGGAATTAGGGATTGGAATTATTTATCAAGGGAAATGTTTGATAAATTTTAAAGTTCTTTGACATTATTTAAGAAAAGAGTAGGTAAACAACTGATAGGGAATATTCCACCTGGGCGACAGTCCTATATGCAGATCAATGATTGATTGATTGATTGATTGATTGATTGATTGATTGATTGATTGATTGATTGATTGATTGATTGATTGATTGATTGATTGATTGATTGATTGATTGATTGATTGATTGATTGATTGATTGATTGATTGATTGATTGATTGATTGATTGATTGATTGATTGATTGATTGATTGATTGATTGATTGATTGATTGATTGATTGATTGATTGATTGATTGATTGATTGATTGATTGATTGATCCACGGTAGCTCCAGTGTATCCCGAAATAACTCGGGTAATTACAAATCTAAGAAATTTTCAGAAAATATCAGAATAAGAAAATGCTTTAGTACAGTAGCCCTCTCGGTGGGATTTGCCAACGACGATTCCTCAACCGTAAGCTAAGTAGCCGATTTTTTAAGGATTAGCTAAATTATTAGAACTCTAAAATAGTGTTTCCGTATTGCCTTTAAATGGCTCGTGATACATAAATTAGTAATAACGGAAAATACGCGTATGCTATTTTTTTTTTTTTTTTTTTTTGCTAGTTGCTTTACGTCGCACCGACACAGATAGGTCTTATGGCGATGATGGGACAGGAAAAGGCTAAGAGTGGGAAGGAGGCGGCCTGGCGTGAAAAAGGGAAACCACGGAAAACCATTTTCAGGGCTGCCGACAGTGGGGTTCGAACCTACTATCTCCCGAATACTGGATACTGGCCGCACTTAAGCGACTGCGGCTATCGAGAATAAAACAATATTGTTATTATTAAATCAAGAGTTTCTTTAAACTTTACCATCGGTATTAATACCAAATTTAGGTTTTAAGGTATCCTTATTTCTAACCAGCCTCGTGGTCTAGAAGTAGTGAGTCCGACCCTTACCAGGACTTCTTTGTTTCAATTCCCAGCCAGGTCAGGAATTTTTACGTGTATCTGAGGTCCACTGAGCGTACAAGAGGTCAATTGAGGAGCTATTTGACGAAGAGATAGCGGCCCCGGTCTAGAAAGTCAAAAATAATGGTCGATATGGTTCGTTCCACTGACCACGCATCACTTCGTAATCTGCACGCCTTTGGGCTGAGCAATAGTCGCTTGGTAGGCCGAGGTCCATATGGGCTGTAGCACCATAGGGTATACTTATTTCTGTATTGAGAATAAAGTAAAAATCATTCTGTGATTTAGTGTTTCAAGTTACCTTTTCCTACTCATTACCTCATATGTACTACATTACGACTGAGATGTTGGTTCAGTGCGTTGCCGCACGGCCAGTTATGGCGGCTAGCTCTGTAGTAGGGAGACAGGTCGGTTCGAATCCCCCTTTGGCCATCTTCGAAATAGTTTTCCGTGATTTCCCATTTCAGCTTCAGGTAAATACCGCGATGGTACCTCTCTGAAGGCCTCACCCGCTTCCTTTCCACTCGTAGCCTGTAGGCTACAATTACACCTTCACCCACAGACAACACGCTCACACAGCGGTGCATGTAGCTCACCACCGTGTGCTGTAACGGAAAAAGCAGCTACAGTACAGAACTGACGAGCCAAACATGTCAACGGACACTCCCGGCACACGTTAAAAAACATTTACGTTAAGTCCGGCTCCGCGGCTATATGGTTAGCGTGATAGCCTTTGGTCACAGGGGTCCCAGGTTCGATTCCCGGCAGGGTCAGGAATGTTAAACATCATTGGTTAATTTCGCTGGCACGAGGCTGGGCATCCTCATCACGACACGCAGGTCACCTACGGGTGTCAACTCAAAAGACATGTCCTTGGACACTCCCGGTACTAAAAGCATTTCTTTTTCTTTTTTTCATTTACGTTAAGACAACAAATGAAAAAAAGTATCAGTATCTAAGCAGCTATTTTTAAAAACAAGAGATATAGTTCATAGAAATCGGTTTAAGAGGGGAGCACAAGTGTTAAAAGTTTGGGGAATGCTGCTGTAAAACATCATGACGTCATTAAATTTCCGCTTCACTACAGGATGGTAGTACAATATAGAACATGAAAGTGTTTAAATAATCAGATCGCGTCTTGAAGCAGACACGAACACCCAGTCCCCAAATCAGAGGAATTAACAAATACGATTAAAATACCTGAACTCACCGCGAATCCAACCCGGGGCCCTCTAAACCGAACGGCACAATGCTGATCATTCGGACTGTCTACGTACTATAAGGCTGCTTCTCCCTCATCTACCACTTTTCCCACATCTGTGGGGTTACGGGAGCGAACTGTGTCGCACATGTGGATTTGGTCATGTTTTACGACCGGATGCCCTTCCTGACGCCAATCCTATGAGGAGGTATGTAATCATTATTGCGTGTTTCTGTGGTAGTTCGTAGTGTGGTATGTTGTCTAAATATGAAGAGGAAAGTGTTGGGACAAACACCCAATCACCGAGACAGAAGAATTAATCAGACGCAATTAAAATCCCCTATCCGGCCAGCAATCGAACCAACTCCCTGAACCGAAGGTCTCAACGCTGACCAGTCAGCCAATTAGTCGGACTTTACGAACTATTATGCTAACTACATTATAAATTTTAAATTTGACCCTGTTCAAATCAAATCCCCATTTTATGCATTAAGGAAGGAGAAGTTAGGAATACTGTTGTTTTAAGATTTCTTTGTATTTATTTATTTATTTATTTATTTATTTATTGACCTACCTTGGCCAAGGCATGTTGCTCGACATGACTCAATCCCCGCTCCGTGCGCACGGCTGCCATGTTCTTGGAGTGGACTGCCTGCCAGGCACTCGCCAGTCTGTGGATAGAGAGAGCACTAATTATTACGAAGAGTTCTCCATTTAGCCAACAGATGGAGGAGGCTTAGCAGGCTTATAGGATAGCATGACATCAAATCACAAAACTAAACATAGTTCCTCATAATGACCACTTCCTAGTTCCTAGTTCGACCACGGGATGGAGCAGCTTGTATGATAAATGGTGAGGGGCACAGTTAATCTAACACGTAAAGGCGAATACACTTAAGTGATTTTATAAATCATCGTTCTTACTTTCTTAATCCGTTTACCCTCCAGGGTTGGTTTTTTCCACGGTCTCAATTAGGGATCACACCTCTACCGCCTCAAGGACAGTGTCGTGGAGCGTGAGTCTTTGGATCTGGGGGATACAGCGGAGAGGAGGACCAGTACTTCGCCCAGGCGGCCTCACCTGCTATGCTGAACAGGGGCCTTGTGGGGGCATGGGAAGATTGGAAAGGATAGACAAGGAAGTGGGAAGGAAGCTGCCGTAGCCTTAAGTTAGGTACCATCCCGGTATTTGCCTGGAGAAGTGGGAAACCACGGAAAACCACTTCGAGGATGGCTGAGGAGGGAATCGAACCCATATCTACTCAGTTGACCTCCAGGTGCTCAGAGGACCCCGTTCCAGCCCTTGTACCACTTTTCAAGAATTTCGTGACAGAGCCAGAAATCGAACACGCCGCCCCCTCTCGCCCCCGGGTGTGGCAGCTAATCACGCTAATCACACTAACCACGACACCACAGAGGCGGACATATAAATCGTCGTTGCGCCTTGAAATACCATATGACAATGCTGATGGGAGAAATACTGACCCGCAGCACACGTATCACAGAACGAAAATTCATTGATATAGTTCATGCAATACTAAACCTTAGATGACAGAACCTTTTTGGTCAGAGTTCTAAGCCGAAATATAACATAGCGACTTTTTCTAGGTGGAACGACGGTACGTAGGCCCACTCCTATGTTGTGTACTCAGCCTGAAGGTTGGTTGGATCCTGAACAGGTCCACCATCAGCTGTTATAGGTAGCCTAGGAGTCACTGAAGAAGTGTACTGGGGAAATGAAGAGCGACGTAGTTCCCCGTTGCTTTCTTCACTGATTCACAAGCTGCTGTTCGATATCACACTGCCAAGCCCAGTGGAATGCATACATTAACCGACCCTATGAGCAACATTTTCACACTATTCATTACAGGTATTGGCTGGATAAGGAATTGAATTTCCAGCATCGCTCATACCTCAGTCACTTTCATACTGTAAAAGCTAATGATGAGACTGAATTGGCGTTTAGTCTATTTTTTAAAAAAGCGAAAGTTTTAAATCGATATTTCTTGCAAATTGCGTGCTTGGGTTGGGTTGGGCGTGGGAGTTGCGTCTTAATATTTTATAATTTATAACTAGCAGTTTCCTGCTGGCACCCCCCGCAATGCACAAAGTATGATGTTGTTCGTTACTATCCTCACGGATGTATTTGCAAAGTTTCAAGTTAATGAAATAAAGCACACGATCTGCTGTGGTAATAGAATGTAATATTATGTCAACAAAACACTTGAAAATACATCACACAAAGAAATTGAATTAAACGTTCCTTATAACAATACTAATCGCCGAACTGTTAAAAAGTCCTTCAATGATCTTCGTCATGGAGACAAATGTACTCATAACATTTCTCAGAATTTACCAATTTAAGTAGTTATTACCTCAAAAGAAAGAGCTTGATCCAATGAGTGTTTTTAGACCAAAACGAACTGCGTACCTCAATTAGAGCGAAAGATATGATTGCCCCAATGAGAAAAAAATGTTGAAGAAATGAGACGTCAAATTGAATGTGCACTCATAACTTTCCTCAGAATCAACCAGTTTGAATAGTTAAGAGCTGAAGTGAAAGAGCTTGATCCACTGAGTGTTCTTAAGCCAAAACGAACTCCGTACTTCAGTTAGAACCAACGAAATGATTGCTTCAAAGAGTCAAAAAATTGAAAAAATAAAATAATTTGAGGAAGGCGGAAGTTACGTGATTTATAGTACCTGATGACAAATCTGTGCATGAATACCTTTCAGTTAAGAAAAGAATGAAATCGACCGGATAGAATGGCCAGACTGACTGACTTTAGTTTTCATATTTTTTAATATATACATTTATATATAGATGTATAAGTAACACTGATAAATGTCATTTCTTATGCAGTCGGTGCCTGTGATGAATGGTATGAAGGTGCCACGTGTGTGATCGGCCGTCTTGTGCGTTTGGCAGATAGGAAAGAATGGTTATTCCCCTTAAAACAATAATCTCAGACTGTTCTTTCGATCTGTAAGAAAAGTAGTGAAATATTATACTGAGTTCTCATTTCCCTACCAGCCATTACAGTGACGCATGGGCTTTCTATAATAGTTAATGATAGAACCGTTCAGGCCCAGCGAGCTCTCGAGGTGAGGACGAAATAAGGTTGGGTATTTTTGTTTTGGATTCGTTATGACCAACGAAGGAACGCGATTGAACTTATTAGCACTTTTTGTTTTTTCCTCCTCTTCCCAACATCTGTTCATCCTCTCGCTGTGTTCCTTTCTATGTAGTTCAGTCCATCCTGTATTTAGTCGGGTGGGCTTTACAGATTTTTTCTTTTTTTGCTATTTGATTTACGTCGCACCGACAGAGATATGTCTTATGGCGACGATGGGATAGGAAAGGCCTAGGAAGTGGAAGGAAGCGGCCGTGGCCTTAATTAAGGTACAGCCCCGGCATTTGCCTGGTGTGAAAATGGGAAACCACGGAAAACCATTTTCAGGGCTGCCGACAGTGGGGCTCGAACCCACTATCTCCCGATTACTGGATACTGGCCGCACTTAAGCGACTGCAGCTATCGAGCTCGGTCAGAAAATTTGTGTGTGGGAATTAAGGTTCTGAATTTTATTCTATCTTGAATGGTTTCTTCATTAATTCCATTTAGGTATTCATTGATTTATTTTACCCAATTATTGTGATTGTTCATTGGAATCGTTTTCTTTTTGAAACGACACATGTCAAGATTTTGCTAAAATTGAGTTAAGGCAAGTAATACAGTCTTTAAGTATAGATCTATCGTTTTCTGCAGACACTACACACGTCACTTCATTGCTTTATCCGGTAGCTCTGTCTGGTAATAATAGTTTGTTGGAAAAACAGCACTTGTCACTGACATGTGCACTTTATCCGTAAAATGAACTGGCTTGCTGTATCCAATGGGCAGTTCCACGCATCCAGCTGGCAGACATTGCACCTATTATTGAAATGAGAGGGATTGTGCAATATACAGACATGGAGAAGAGAAATGAGAAATGCTTGGAAGACCATTCAATTGCTGCTATTATATTCGATTTTATGCAAAATTTGCCCCTGCCAGATATCCCTGTGCAGGATATTTTTTACTTCCGCCAGTTAACAGTGAATATATTTAGCGTCACATCACTAGGTCCTAATAAGACGAAGTTTTATACATATCATGAAGGGCAAGGACATAAAGGTCCGAATGAGGTTGTCTCTTTTCTTTTGGACTTCATTAACAATGAAATGCCTAATTCGGTACACCACCTCCATGAGTTTTCAGACTCTTGCCCTGGACAAAATCGTAACCACACGGTCATACGATTTTTCTTAGCTTTGGTAACTACGGGCAGATTTCAGACAATTAATCAGTATTTTCATCAAAGAGGACACTCTTTTTTACCCAATGACAGGCATCTTGCTGCAGTAAAAAGAGTGGTAAGGAAAAATAACAGAATTTACGTTCCCAAAGATTATACAGAGATGATTGTACTGTCCACAAGTCAAAGAAAGTTTACAGTTAAAATGGTTGAATCCAAAGATATTATTGACTTCAAATATTGGTGGCCTTCATTCCTTAAAAGAAATTTGCCTATCTGTGGAATCAATGAATCGCAGACTTCCACGAGACCAAAAATAATCGTTCCAGATATCGTTCATCAGTCACTTCACATACTCAAGTGAAATGCCGAATACTGTTCAAGCTCGAGATTTCATTGACGGTCTAGTGGTACATATGTTCATTCTAGGTATCAGGAATTCAATGAGTGTCATAACGTTCCCTACAAAGTTACCATATCCAGGAGAAAGACTGCCTATTCAGGAGAAGAAAATACAGTATATAAGGAAAACAATGCAGTATATTCCAGAAGAGCATCTTGATTTCTACAATGAGATTATTAATTGGCCAGTTACCAAAGATAATGTGTTCGGTGATGGCTGGAATGAATACTGACCAAACACTTTTGTAAAAGAGCGAAAATAAAGATATTTTGTAATAAATTAATTTTTGCCGCCCATTTTTTGGTAAAACAGCACATGTCAAGGGAATGTAATTTCCGACAAACCCAAACTACTGCAATATTAATTCCTTTTTTTCAATAAAAACATAGATTTCAATGTCCTCTACCTATAAAACATAGTGTTTTTACAACGTGTATATTGTTTACCGTTCCTGTACGTTTTAGGTGGATATCTCCAAACTAAGATTTTTTGACATGTGCTGCTTCAGAAAAAAACAATTCATTGATAAGGCTTAAGTTTAAAATTTTCTTTGTGAGCCTGTTATTATTCATTCTATACAAGTGACCATAAAATTGTAATCGCCATTTCCTGATGATATCTGTGGTTTTTCCTGTAACTTGATAGATTTCATGTGATTTATTTTTCATCCAAATCACATTTTAGCATTTTGGTCCTAAGATTTTTCTGAGGATTCTTGTTTATCGATCATCTGTATTTTAAATTGTCCACAAACTATAATAGTTTCAGATACATAAAGTGCTTGTGTTTTAACTAGTGTTATACAATGTCGTAATGTCATTTTTATGCTCTTTGATATGTTGCAGTTCTGTCTTTGTTAGCTTGCTGATTTAACTCTACTGGTTCCATAATTTCACCTCGTTGGCTGAAAGGTCAGCGTACTGGCCTTCAATTCAGAGGGTCCCGGGTTCGATTCCCGGCCAGGTCGGGGATTTTAACCTTAATTGGTTAATTCCAGTGGCACGGGGGCTGGGTGTATGTGTTGTCTTCATCCTCATCACGACGCGCAGGTCGCCTACGGGAGTCAAATAGAAAGACCTGCACCTGGCGAGCCGAACTCGTCCTGGGATATCCCGGCACTAAAAGCCATACGACATTTCATTTTCCTAGATACTTAAATGTGTCTACTTTAGCGATATTTCCATATTAGATGGTTAACGGTTGACTGTTGAAACCTGATCTAGTCCCTTCCATATACTTTGTCTTTATTCTTTTCATAAGAAATGGAATCCTGTTTTGGCTGCTATTTCATGAAGTTTTTCTACAAACTGGATTGCTTGCTGTCTGTTGTTGGATAGGATAGCAATGTCATCAGCAAGTGCTAGGCAATTAAGCTGAATTATGTTTTAGAGACATCAACCAATATGTATACCTTTAGTTTCATTTTCCCATATCCTCATCACTTTTAGGAGCTGCCTAGCTGAGGTGATGCATGCGTCCTTTATTCACCCGAAAGGACTTGAGATCGACTCCCCGTCAGGAAGCCGAAACATTTAGAAAGATATTTCCACTTCAGGAGAGAGACATGGCGCCGAGGTTCCGTCAGCATACACCAAATACATTAATGTCCAAAATTAAGCATAATCACTAAACGAGGCCATACCACCTGATAGGAATGTCAGGCGGATTTCTGAACATACGGAAGCTGAATCACACACCATATGTCACACAACTTGCCCAAAAAAAGCAGTGTCAGAAAGGTTCTGATAGCTAAGGTACATTTTGACAACAACTAACAAAACTTGGCAATGTCTTCCACAACAAAATATGCTGTTAATAGGGTGTATGGTTATCCCTAACGGCCACATATGCTTCGCAGCGACGTAGCATGCTCTCTATCAGATGCTCCTAGAGCTCCTGTGGCAGTCGATCCCATTCCTCCAAAAGGGCAATGTGAAGGTCTTGGAGGGACTTGGTGGAAGCTGACGGGATGCAATTCGCCTTCCCAATGCAACCCAGGAATGTTCTATAGGATTCAGATCTGCAGACCTCGTTGGCCAGTCCATGCGATGAATGTCTTCCCAGCCAGAAATTCATTTACCAGAGCAGTGCGGTGCGGTCGGGCATTATCGTCCATTAAGAGGAATTTTGGAGCAACCGCACCTCTGAAGAGTCGAGCATGTGGTCTCAGTACCTCATCCCTGTATCTCCGAGTGTTAAGAGTGTTCCTCGGACCACCCATGAAGATGTACAGTTCCGTACGGCCATTCAACATAATGCTCCCCACACCATGACGCCACCACCATCATACTGGCCCCGTTCCACGATGTTTCTGTGGTTGTATCGGCTACCCGGCTCTCTCCAGATTAATGAGCGACAAGAATCGTTCTGCAAACTGAAGCGGGATTCATCTGTGAAGAGCACATGCCTCCATTCATTCATGGTCCAGTTTCGATGTTGACGGCTCCACAGTAAACTGTGCTGGAGTGAGCGGGACACACACCGCTGGTCGTCGGGTAAACAGCCCTGCTGTTCTGAGTCTCCGAAACACAGTTTACCGGGAAACGGCAACCTCTGAGATGGCTGCAAGCTCCGCCGACAATTGTCTTGCTGGTGCCCTCCGATTTCGTCGGGCGATTAAGGCCTGATATCGGTCCTGCTGTCGGGTGGTTACCCTTGGTCGACCTGGTACTGGCCTATGACTAACATCTCCTGTGTCTCGAAATTGTCTCCAAAGCCTGGAAATGACACTTTGTAGCACATTCGAGGATACGGCGACTTCGGTCTGTGTCTAGCCTGCTTCCAGGGGGCCGAGTGTTCTACCCTGCAAAACGGTGACCAAATGGCGTCATTGTGCCATTATGTTGTCACGTTCACCACGAGGCTACACTCCGCACATTATAACAGGTCAAACACGACTGAGGGAATATGGGGCGCAGTCACTGGCTGTGTTTTCCTTTCAGTTACGCCGCTAGTCAAAGCAGGGATCATTCCTTTCCCACACAGAGCGAACACGTAAGGTTGGTAGGTGCATATGTCGTGCGATTTGCGGTCTATTTCCTGTTGCCCTGCTTACTCGTAACTTATGCTTAACTTTTGGACACTAGTGTATTAGTACCTGGGGGCAAAGGCGGCCGGGCGTAGAGCTAACCCCTCTACCCCACCAAGTGCCGAGTGTACGGATAGTGGAAGCCTTTACCTTCCACCCGTCCACGGGCCTTCATGGCCTTTACGGAGATGACTTTGCTTTGCTAGTAGTAGTAGTAGTAGTAGTAACAAATGGGTTAAAGAAGGTAGACGAGTTGTGATTTTGTAGTCTATTGTCTTTGATACACCGATCGCTCTTTTTATGTATAGCGCTTTTACGCTTTCTAGAGCCGACAAGTTGTTTTCTGTGAGGTATGGCCATATGATTTATATCCCATACGTTAGTATAGGCATGATTTTAGTTCTGAGTAGCGCCATTGCTGTCTCAGCTGAGGATTCTGATGTAGCTTATGTCATGCATCGCTCGTACAACTTGTGTTGTTTTCTCTGTCACATGTTTGTGAAGCATTTAGCGCTTGTGTGCAGCGTGATGTCTAGGTATTTACAATCTTTTACGATGTTTATCTTTGTCCTGTTGATGAAGATTTCTGTTCAAGCAGGAGCCTTCCCTCCTTGTCTAAACACCATCATTTCCGGCTTTGAAATATTAATCTGCTATTCTATGAAACTGGGGCCAAGATAGATCGGAAGTGGACAACATCTAACTGTGAGATGAGGCACGTGTTTACAATATTGGCAGTACATGGTTTTCACCATATTATTTGTACGAACATATCTTACCATGAACTAACACAGACGTGTGAACGGTAACACTTAGAACCCTGCAGCAAAATAACAAAATCAATTAAAGATTATGCAAACCAAGGTGCAGGTGCGCAAGATTAGTGTATCCTTCCTTTATATTTATGGCTATTTGGCTGCAATAAAAGTATTATATAATTAAATGGGGTAAAGTGTACTTCAGATTGTTTTGGAATATTTGGCAAAGCAGAACAGATGAAGTAATATACCAGCAGACAGCGAACTTACATCTTGGACTTCTTTGATATTCTCCCGGCACTAAGAGCCATACGCCATTTCTTCTTTTTATTTTTACTGCAAGTACAATTTTGCTTTTATAATTTGGCCAAGAGAATGAAAATATACAATATGAATTGGCCAGGTTTGCAGAGGAAGTACAACTAAGCACCCATCCTCTTAAGCATCCCCCAATGAACTACTTTTACTCCACCCTTGTTTCAGAGTGTACAGCTATCTCCTCCCATAAGATGTAACAAAAATAGGGGGGGAAATTTTAGGGACATAAAATTATTTGAACACACTGAAATCATACTTGATCGTCAGGCGACTCAAAAAGTAAGAGTTTCCGGACAAAGTAGATGTAAAATATCTTTAATCTTTCTCTTCTTCTACCGCTTCTTCCCACACCTTGTAAGGTCGCGGGTACGAATTGTGTCGCACATGTGGATTTTGCCCTGTTTTACACCCGGTTGCCTGTGTCGAGGGATGTAATAACGATTGCGTGTTTTTGTGATGGTTGGTAGTGGGGTGTGTTGTCGAACCAGAACCCTCTGAACTGAAATGCTCAACGCTGACCATTCAGCCAGAGGAGACGGACATAAAATGTTTTTAATCTCTGCGTATAAAGAATCCAGTATTGAAATTCTTCCCTGTATTTCTGCTACCTCTGTATAGCCGTCACTTATCAACTTCAGACCTACCATTCTCTCGAATTTTCTTTCTGTCAAGTCATCCAGAGATCCGGTCTCGCCAGTCAATCGATATGTGAAGAAGTGAAGAGAGGCGTGGAGATCTCTATGTTTTATTCAATGTATTCCATCCGTACGATGGAAGTACATCTACTGGAACACCACGTTTAACTTAGAGCACGACAAAAGAAAAACTGAGTTTGCAAAGTCATACATAAAGGATATACTTGAAATTCAGAATATAGTAGCTATTAGAATAGTCATTTTAAATGTGCCATATTGAAGGAGGATGGCACAATTTGAATCAGGTAGTGGCAAGAATGTTTTGTCCTACTCCGTGGCTGATTGTCAGCATCTCACCCTTCAGTCCTCATGCTCCATTTCCGGTCGATTCATAGGATTCTAATTGCGAACGGTTAATTCCCTTGGCTCTAGGACTGGATGTATGTGTCTTCTCCAACATTTTTGCAATTCGCATATTACCCCTACACTACACTCCACCACACTAACACGCCGTTTTCCATACACGGCAGACGCCGATCCCTCTCATCACAGGGTCTGCCTTTCAACGGCTCCATCAGGCTATAATAACCACACAAATTATTATTATTATTATTATTATTATTATTATTATTATTATTATTATTATTATTATTATTATTATTATTATTATTCCTTTGCTGGCAATACCTGGTGTTTTCAGTGCACTGTGTCTTCTGGTGTGGTCCAGAACAAATTTGTTACTTTCATTGTCCAGTCTCAGTCTCATCCTTGGCTCTGACAGCAGGAAAGTGACAGAGATGTGAGTGATGCTAGTAATGCCATTCCGTATGCAGCCAGTGCCTGTTATGAATGGTGTGAAAACTTCGCTCATAGGATCGGTTGGTGCGAGCTTGGCAGACTGAGATGTAGTAACAACATCTGGCTCCGTGAGGAAAGCAACGGGAAACTGCCTCGCTCCTCATTTCCTTAGTACGCCTGATCAGTGATGCCTGGGCCACCTATGACGGCTTATGGCGAAGCTGTTGAGGTTCAAACCAACCTCTGGGCTGAGCACTCAACATACATATTATTATTATTATTATTATTATTATTATTATTATTATTATTATTATTATTATTATTATTATTTTTAAATCAGTTTACACTCCAGGGTTGGTCTCTCCCACGGACTCGGCGAGGGATCCCACCTCTACCACTCAAAGACAGTGTCCTGGAGCGAGATACATTTTATCGGGAATACGGGAATACACGGGAAGAAGGGACAGCACCTCACACACGTGGGCTCACCTGTATTCTGTACAGGGGCCATGTGGGAGATGGGAAGTCTGGAAGGAATAGGCAAGGAAGAGGGAGGGAAGGAAGTTGACCGTGGCCTTAAGTTACGTACCATCCTGACATTTGTCTGGAGAAGAAGTGGGAAACCACGAAAAACCACTTCGAAGATGGTTGAGGTGGGAATCGAACCCTCTCTACTCACCTGACCTCCCGAGGCTGAGTGGACCTCGTTTCAGTTCTGGTAATGAAAATCCACAGTCGACCGGGTCAGAAATGGAATGAATGAAACTCCACCTAGCAGCGAGGATAGAAACTGTGCCGGTTGCCGAAGCCTGTCGCACTCCTCTGGTCCAGTCCTGCTACTACTTTTCAAATGTTGTGGCAGAGTCGGGAATTGAACCCGGATCTCTGGTGGTGGCAGCTAATCACATTAAACACTACACCATAGAGGTGGATTATTATTATTATTATTATTATTATTATTATTATTATTATTATTATTATTATTATTATTATTATTATTATTATTATTATTATTATTTAAGAGATAGTGGCACAGTGGTCAAGCCATTTGTCTCCCGGATTTAAATCTCGACAACCAGCATGATGTGGCAGGAGTGGCATCTGGCTTTTAGTCCCTAGGCAAATTCTTAACTGAGCCTGGATTATCTGTCAATCCCACATAAACGTGAGTAACTGGCATTGAAAAAAACATTAAAATGTGGAAGGATTAGTAAAACTATGGTTCAATAATGAATACTAACTGAATATACAGGCGTAGATTCCCTATGATTATACATAATATGGACAGCAATTGCCTGATTTTGCTTTTATTCCCCCCCCCCCCTTTTTTTCGCGCTATAGGTTGGGAGACGGCTGTCAGAATGAGTGCGTAGAGCGAGAAAAAATATCACTTATCTTGTAGACTGTAGCTTCCTGTCCTGAACAATCTACTGCTAGTAATTAATGAAATGATAAATAAAGGTGGATGATATTAATAATAATAATCCCTTGGCGCAACAACCTCGAATGACCTTGGCCTACCAAGCGACCGCTGCTCAGCTCGAAGGCCTGCATATTACGAGGTGTCATATGGTCGGTACGACGAATCGTCTCGGCCGTTATTCTTGGCTTTCTAGATCGGGGCCGCTATCTCACCGTCAGATAGCTCCTCAATTGCAATAATATACTCTGAGTAGACCTCGAACCAGCCCTAGATCCAGGTAAAAAAAAATCCCTGATCTGGCCGGGAATCGAACCCGGAAGAGGCAGGCACGCTACCCCCACACTGCGGGGCCGGCAATAATAATAATAATAATAATAATAATAATAATAATAATAATAATAATAATAATAATAATAATAATAAATTCGTGTGCCTGTTACAGCCCTTTCCAGACTTTTCCACGAGGGTGAGTTGAGTCTGCCTTATATGGAGAAAATGCGTGTTATTGTGATGGAGGATAGTGTTTTGTGTGGTATGAGAGTTGCAGGAATGTTGGAAATAAGAAAGCCATCGAGTCAAAGAACTTAACCGCGTACGATTAAAATCCCACGACAAAGCTAGGAATCGAACCGGGAGTCTGGCAGCCCGAAGACCAAGACACAGACCACTCAGCCACGGGGCCGGACAGTTCCTAGATAATTTATCTTAAATATGAGTCTATACTTTTTTAAATGTTGAGCATAAATTACAATACGGAAATGTCAATAATCTGCATTCTGCTAGGACAAGAATTGAAGAACACTACGCAGTTAGCTACCGAGACTGACCAGCTTAAAAGTGATGTGATTCGATAGAAATGAACGTACTGCGGTCAGGCAAATAGAGAAGTGTAGGTAATATAGATGATTAATAGATATTCTACTCCCTGTATGAAAGTATAGCAGTCGTGGCCACACACAGATATTTGGAGAGTATTCAGGGGCGTTTCGTCTTAAGGATCACACGAACACCTGAACACCCTGGTAATCCCAAAACTCTTGAAATTTACACGATATTGCAAGATTTCTGTACGTTGAGAATGTACTGTATTTGCGAAGTTGTAAGTGCCAATTCACTTTCCGTTTCCATTTGAATCACGCGTCACGGCAGCCGATCACAACCCCATTTTGAACTACAAACTTGGGTGTATTGCACGGCTAGAGGTTGAAGGTGTAATACTGTGGTATGGAGAATATGAACGCAGTTTCTCGTGGCTTGACATTGATATGTAGACTACTTAGCAACAAAAATCGAAATTCATGAATCTGTTATCATAGCCAGTATGGTAAAAATGTATAAGACATAAATGATCAGAAATTTAATACTATATAACTTTAGCTATGTAGTGTTTATCGATAGGACCACTAATAACATAATATTTGAGAAATGAATATTAGGCCTTCCCCTACTACCATTTCACTCAGCACGAATAAAATTATTTATACCCTAAATTGTAGAGGCTCATTCCACGACTTTACATACCGATTTTCATTAAATTCTCTTCAGCCATTTTCTCGTGATTCGTGCATACCGTACATACAGGAGAGCGCATTTCCTTGTTACTGTGGACACGACCGATACAGAAAAACGGTTCTTTTTAAATTCTGAGCAAGGTACAGAGAAAACTCTTATTTTATATATTGGCACATGTTCAAATAAAACCAATGCCAGCTGCTGCTTATTATCCATCCTTTTCCAAACTACTTACGGTCGCTAGTATAAGTGGATCAAGCCCAGTTTTACGACCGCATGTCTTTCCTGGCACCAAACTTATCTGGAGGAATATATTCACTACTGCGCGTTTCTGTGGCGGTGTATAATCCTACGGTTAAAATTTCCGGTCCCGCCGGAAATCGAACAAGGGTCCCCCCGAGCGGAAGGGCACTACGCTAACCTTTTTCTCAAGTAGCCGGTCAAAACCAGTAATAACTTATCAGTTTCAAATCATGAGCATTGTAAAATCATCATCATCATCATCTGTTTACCCTCCAGGTTCGGTTTTTCCCTCGGACTCAGCAAGGGATCCCACCTCTACCGCCTCAAGGGCAGTGTCCTGGAGCTTCAGACTCTTGGTCGGGGGATACAACTGGGAAGAATGACCAGTACCTCGCCCAGGCGGCCTCACCTGCTATGCTGAACAGGGGCCTTGTGGAGGGATGGGAATATTGGAAGGTATAGGCAAGGAAGAGGGAAGGAAGCGGCCGTGGCCTTAAGTTAGGTACCATCCCGGCATTCGCCTGGAGGAGAAGTGGGAAACCACGGAAAACCACTTCCAGGATGGCTGAGGAGGGAATCGAACCCACCTCTACTCAGTTGACCTCCCGAGGCTGAGTGGACCCCGTTCCAGCCCTCGTACCACTTTTCAAATTTCGTGGCAGAGCCGGGAATCGAACCCGGGCCTCCGGGGGTGGCAGCTAATCACGCGAACCACTACACCACAGAGGCGGACAACTGGTTTAATCACCGCCTTTATGATCGCTTTTGCTGTTCATCAAGGAGCAAAACTTTTCGAAAGGCCGCGTGGTAGCACGAATAGAATGGAATAGAAAAGAATATAATGTTCAGTCTTTTATTTCCAACCTCCATAACCTCTAAGTGTTCTACTGTATGTCTCCTGTGTTCAAAGTATCATGGGGATCATGAACGTTACTTTCCGTTACTTCAATGTCTGCCTAATGGATAATTCTGATATTATATTTTAACACGATTATGTCCGCCTCCGTAGCGTAATGGTTAGTGTTATTAGCTGCCGTCCTCGGGGGCCCGGGCTCGATTCCCGGTACTGCCAGAAATTTAAGGATGGCAGGAGTGCTGGTATGTGGTTGAAATGGTACATGTAGCTCACCTCCATTGGGGGTGTGCCTGAAAAGAGCTGCACCACCTCGGGATGAGGACACGAGGTTTTTCTTTTCAACACGATTATACTGCAGGCAGTAAATACCTCTAAAATAAACTGATCACTCGTTGTTTCTTTTTCGTCACTCACTGCTATACAACGGGTCCTGGTCTGTATAAGCAATTCAGTGAATAACTACAACAGATGTAAACACAGGAGGCTTATAGACAGTTTACTAACATCAAATTGCACATAAACGCTGCATAAAACTGGTATAAAAGTTAAACAGCATTTATTAGTAAGACTGCTAGGAGTTGGAAGGAAGCGGCCGTGGCCTTAATTAAGGAACAGCCCCAGCATTTGCCTGGTGTGAAAATGGGAAAGCATGGAAAACCATCTTCAGGGCTGCCGACAGTGGGATTCGAACCCACTGTCTCCCGGATGCAAGCTAACAACCGCGTGCCCCTAACCGCACGGCCAACTCGCCCGGTAAGGGAAAGATTAGAAGACTATATATATAAAGTGGATATGCTTCTTTCGTAGTAACGCCGTGTTTCCAGAACCAGCCCAGAAATATGCGACATTTGCTGCACTAGTGTATGTAACTTGTCAGATGTGTCACAGAAGAGAAACAGATGGCCGGAAATATCCCTGCGGCCCACGCCGTGTTAAGTGGAAACATATCCTTTACAACTTATCATAAATTGTGTGCTGGACGAAATTAGATCTGTCCACCCGGGTATGTGTTATAGCCAAGTGTCTCCGCAGAGCAAAGCACATAGGGTGCTGTGAATTTATATGAATTACTGCAATACCTAGCAATAAACAATCCGCACCTCGATTTCTCCTTCAGGATTAAAATACCTATTATTATTATTATTATTAACAACGACGTCCCATTAACGACTCTAACGATTCTCAAAGACGCTGAGGTGCTGGAATTTAGTCCCGTAGGATTTATTTTGACATGTCGGTAAATCTACCGCCACGAGGCTGGCGTAATTCAGCATCTCCAGTCATCACTACACTGAGCCAGGATCGAACCCACCAACTCGGACTAAAAATCAATATTCTCTAGTCCGAACCACTCAGTCAGACAATTAGATTATTATTATTATTATTATTATTATTATTATTATTATTATTATTATCCCACTCGTTGGCTGAACGGCCAGCGTACTGGCCTTCGGTTCAGAGGGTCCCGGGTTCGATTCCCGGCCGGGTCGGGGATTTTAAACTTAATTGGTTAATTCCAGTGGCACGGGGGTTGGGTGTATGTGTTGTCTTCATCATTTCATCCTCACCACGACTCGCAGGTCGCCTACGGGAGTCAAATATAAACACCTGCACCTAGCGAGCTGAACCCGTCCTGGGATATCCCGGCACTAAAAGCCATACGACATTTCATTTTATTATTATTATTATTATTATTATTATTATTATTATTATTATTATTCTGCGCGAATGGGTCACGTAGGACCACGCGGAATCAACATTTATTGAGCTTTCCTCCTTGCCCAATAGTTCTTTATTCATTTTCATCGATTGTTGTAATTTCTGTTCCTTCGACCAAGTACGCCGTGTTAATTTCTTCCCGTCTTCCTCAAATCCTCTTGTGTGAACAATTATCCTGATTACATTCCTATCCTGCAGATTTGACGATACTAATTCAGTGAGGTCTTTCTATACTTGCTTATACCATGTTGATCTCGTGCGTTTGATTTGCTGAAATTTTGGTACTTGATGAGTAAGTCTGTTATTATTCATTCTTTCCAAATGGCTTATTAATTGAATTTTTCTTAGTCTCGTTGTATCAATAAGTTTAGATATTTTGAAATATATTTCCGAGTTGGGTTTGGGATAATGTATTCCATTTTTAATTCTTGGCCCTAAGATTGTCTCATGATTCTCCTTTCTTTAATCACGAAGAGTTCCTTTAATTTTTATGATGTAAAGAGAGAATCTCTGAAGCATATTGTTACTATAGTGTTGGTAGTAGTAGAGACGAATTGCTCGACTAAGCAGAATATTTCGATCTATCAGTGGAGAGATAGCTTGGAATGATGTTAGTAGACGAATAATCTTGAGTGGAGTTATTAAAAGTAGGAAATATCAAAAAACGAAGATGAAATTGGAATTCAAGAGGAAAAATTGAGGCAAATATTCGTTTATAGGAAAAGTAATTAGGGATTAGAAAAATTTATCAACGGAGAAAAGTTAAAATCCACAGCCTGTGTCCAGTCATTCGAGCCGGTCAGGAATGGAATGAATGAAGCCCCATCTATCGGCGAGGATAGGAATTGTGCCGGCTGCCGAAGCCTGTGGCACTCCTCTGGGGCAATGATTAATGACTGATGGATGAAATGAAATTATATTGGAGAGTGTTGCTGAAATGAAAGATGACAGCGAAAACCGGAGAACCCGGAGAAAAACCTAACCCGCCTCCGCTTTGTCCAACACCGGGATTTGAACCACGGACCCCAGCGGTGAGAGGCCGGTGCACTGCTACCTGAGCCACGGAGATGATTGATAAATTCCAACTTCTTTGATATAATTGAAGAGCAGACTTGGTAAAGAACTGATAGAGACTCTCCTACCTGGGTGACAGTCCTAAATGCAGATCAATGGTGATTGATTTATTGATTGTCGCTGTTGTTGTTGTTGTTGTTTTTCTTTAATATAATTCAACTTATCTTCTTTCATAATAATATATAATAAGTAAAAGAATCACCTTACTTCTCAATATGAAGTGGAAGTAACTGAAAGTCTAAACTCAATGAAATAACATAGAGCAGACAGCTTAGGTTGTAATATACTATACAGTATAATGAAGTCCATAAGGGACTATGTGACTAAGTACCTGCACTTACGTTAACATTGCAGGTAGCGCACCTCCAAGTAACAGGAAACACAAGTTGTAACTCAGCTGGGATCCGGAGATCGGTCGCCAGTCCAGATCACAGCTCATGCCTGTTGGGTCACAGTTGTACCTGAAAACAACAGATCTCTACATAAAACAAATTGTAACTGGAACGTGGTGTTAAATGAGGTTGGTGGAGTGAAGATTTAGATTTGCCCTGGCCCTGTTGCATCCTGATAAGGGAAAATGTTGATGATGATGATTTATTTATTTACGTATTTATCCAAGTTCGAAATCACTACAATATATTTACAGCTACCCTATTTACACTTTTATTTTTCCAGTATTCAACTGTCGAGATGGCACATTCATTGGCTTCCACCAAATCCTTCATACTACATGGTTTAGGCAGATTTCTGCAGATGAGAAGGTGACCATGATGTTGTCTTTCACCACACTCACACAAATCTTCATCACCTCTTCAAAATGGTTTTGCATCGTGTCACTCCAGATCTTAATCTGTTGAGCGTCTTCCAATGTCCATATTGAAGATGATGTCCTGCAGCCGGCTTCGCTTTCACTTCCCATAATCCTACAGGTGACTTCCTTCTCCAGAGTTCCTTTCGCCGAGATTCGGCTGATGATGGAATTGATGTTGTTGTTTGTAGGAAGCTCTTCCTCGATTTCAATCTTGATGGGTGGGTGTGAAGTCCAAACATTGGGTGTCTTGGATCTGTTTCTTGCTTCTACACTAACGTAGATGATGATAATGGTTATTATTATTATTATTATTATTATTATTATTATTATTATTATTATTATTATTATTATTATTATTATTATTATTATGATATGGCGATAATCTCAAAAGTGTTGTTTTCCTTTCGTTTTCATTAAACGAAGTCTCTACGAGAGAAATTGGGCCGAGTGTACGCATTATTTGAAGGAGATGAAACTTCCGTAGTTTTGACGTCATAATTTGGGGTCGTCAAGGAATTTGAACGTGACTGTAAAGCAGTAAAAAGTAGTAAAAACTTCCTGTCTTGTAAACCTACCTGCCCCATCCAGTGAGCGGTGGGATGGACCAGGCCACCGAAGACAGCCAGCAGAGCGTTATTCCCGCCACGTAAATACGGACAGACAGTTTATCCCCTGTGAAAAATAAAAACTGACTTTAAGAAGTTAACTGGTTTCACACTATTACTAAAACATCAAACAGTCATTCACTTACCTATCCTTGGATATTTGACGATCAGAGCCCTCTCTACAGCAATTACGGCAAGGTTGATGAGTTGTGCCAAGCTGAAGAACTGACGTAAGAAGGCGAACAGTTGACAGCAATTCGGACCAAACAGCCATCTAAAAGGGAATAAAAAGTTAAATGTATGTAACCTTCGTAGAAAATATCATTCTTGATATTTTTTCGGAATAACTTAACTATATTGTATTTAACTACTGAATCAATTTAGCTTTATTAATGTTTCAGTTCAGTGTGATACAGGCACCTATTTACAAATTTGCTTCGCAGGAGGTGGGTGTGGGGATATATATCGTTATTTCTCATTTAACGAAATACCCATCTCATACTGTTGACCATTCAGTCTTTGACATGAACGCAGACCTTAAACTTCTAAATAGCTGGCTGATGTTAAATAAGTTATCACTAACCACAAGAAAGACGGTATTTATGATATTTCATAAACCTAGAGTGACTCTTTCTATTTTTAACCAGATACTAATTGGAAGCAATATTATTCAGCAAGTAAACAAAGTAAATTTCTTGGGATTGACGGTAGATAATAACATAAGTTGGAAACAGCATATTTCTAGTTTATGCGATAGTATTGCTCCAATTATTGGTGTGCTCAGACGACTCAAAGGAGTTTCTGGACAGAGATCCTTGTATTATTCTTCCGCACATTCTCACGTAACTTATATGATTATCATTTGGGGCCACAGATGTAAAACAGATTTAAACCAGTAAAAGTTATACAGAATCGGGACATTAGAAATTTGTTAGGTGCACCATATTTTACACAATCTAAACTTCATGATCAGACTAGGATACTACGAGGACTGTTTCTTTCAAACTCCGGTGGTCTATAAAAAAGACACATCGACATAACAAAATGATTTTATCACAGAAAGTTTCGTGGTTTCATACTTATATTTCCACATAATCTCCAAAAGAATTTAGGCATTTATCATATCGTGACACCAGGTTTCCGATGCCCCCTACAAAGAAGTCTGCCACTATTGAGCTAATGTTCGTCTGGACAGCCTCCTGCTCCATAAAGTCCACAAACAAGACACCTTTATGGTCTTAAAAAACGGTAGCCATTGTTTTCCTGTTGCTCAGTGTCAGTTTAAACTTTTCTGGCTTGTCTAAAGAAGAAGGATGCATCCACTGCTTAGACTATTCTTTGGTTTCTAGAGTGTCATACAGGACCCAACTTTCATCGCCAGTAACAATAGATTTTAAAGACTCTTTCCCATCAGTATGGTAATGCTTGAGAAACATTAAGCCTGACGTAATTCACTGAGTTTTGTGATCGTTAATCAAAACTGTTGGAACCCAACGTGAACAAAATTTCCGGTATCCTAAACATTGAGACACAATTATGTATAGAAGAGACCTTGAATTGTCTGAGATTGCTGTAGAAAGTTCACTGACCATAAAACTCCATTTGTGGCGGGTAAACGAAGAACTTCAGGAGGCTGTCCAGACGCACATTACCTCACTCGCGGCAGACTTTTTTGCAGAGGGCATCGGAAAGCTGGTATAACGATACGACAAAAATGCCTAAATCGTTTTGGCGGTTATGTAGAAAAATGAGTATAAAACTATTAAACTTTTATTGATAAAATAATTTTGTTATATCAGCGGGCCTTTTTGTATAGCCCACCGGAGGATGAAGAAACAGCCTTCGTACCTTTGGAATTAGAGATTAAGTTCAATGCCGCTGTTTCTATTTTAAAAATGCTAACAATAACATTCATAACAATCTGATCATAAAATATAATAGAGATATACATCAACATGGAACACACAAAAATCGAAATATTTATATCCGTCAATGAGGTACAGTAACTTATGGAACAAAGAGGCTGCAGAATTATTTGTTTAAAATATGCAACGAACTACCTCATGAAATAAAATATGTGTTAACAATTAATAAGTGTTTAATTTAAGGAAATTGTTGTTTAAGTCCAACCTGGTCAAAAAATATGTAAAGACTGTAAATTACTAAGCTAAAACATGTATAATATGTTTTTGTTATCAATTAGGAAATATTTTAGTGTCTTCGCATATGCCCAATGTATACAGCTCCTTAAAGTGAGCTTTCCTCATTGGGGCCTTTCAAGAATAAATAAATAAATAAATAAGTAAATAAATAAATACTTTTTATAGTGTGAGTATTGGTTAAAACGCATGTAGCATTACAAAAGCAAGCCTGATAAATTACATTTCATACATAATATTTCCACCCAATAATGTACGATTAAAAAGAAAATAGGGTTCCTGCTGTAGGATAACTAATACTGGCGTCAGTCCGTTATCAAAAGAGCGCGCACAACAAGACTTCACTGGTAATGTGCGCCTCTTCTTGCTGATCGTAACACGAGAGGCATCCTTGTTGTTCACAACCATCACCGACATGCTCCCTTCAGCCATTGTTCCTGCCCCAAATGCTGAGACATAAGTTACAGCTGTGTACTAAAAACTCGCTTTTGCTCGTTGTGGGCAAACCCCCAGTTCCTCTTCATTGGAAGGGATCGTTTGGAAAATTACCGTGGCGGAGTGGTACGTCGTATCGACTAACGGATTGAGCAATTGGACGCTCCTTTCAGTGGTCTGCATGTTTTTTTCTTAAGACATTTTCTCGTATTTCGACTATTTATACCATATATAGACGTAAACGTTCCGATGTGGGGCTAATTTCGTACATTTTTCGCATGTTAAGAAATTATTTTTCTCACCTAGGGACAGCTACAGTCTTGAAACTTAGAAGGTGTATGGAGGATGAATATAAGATCTATAAGTTTGGTTTTGTTTACGTTTTGTCGTATCTCCACCAGATACACCTGACACTGGTTTAGAAACTTAGGTTAAACTGAAGTTTGAGTACAGTTTCCACACATTCCTTTTATTACACTATACATACTTATACGGCAGCTAGAATCATGCAATTTGTCTTGCTAATGGCCCACGGACTTGCCAATGATCCTGACACATTTGATGTTTCTATCATTCTTGTAAGTGTACCAAACAATAAAATTAATTACCCTATGGAAAACGTATAAATCTGACGTAAAATTGGAAGGGCCATTTTGTTTTGGGGGAGGGGGGAGTAAATATTAAAAATTTGAACTTCTTTGAATTCTTCTTTAGGTTTCAGCCTAATTTCAACTTATTCCCTGATGTTTTGTATGCAAATATGCACCGGAAAAAGCATTAATATCAGCAATATATTCCTTCTTAATCCATTTACCCTCCAAGGTTGGCTTTCCCCCTCGGACTGCAAGGGATCCCACCTCTACCGCCTCAGGGGCAGTGTCCTGGAGCGTGAGACTTTTGGTTGGGTGATACAACTGGGGAGGAGGACTGGTACCTCTCCCAGGCTGCCTCACAGGGGTCTTGTAGCGAGGTGGGCATATTTGAAAGGAGAGACAAGAAAGATGAAGGAAACGGCCGTGGCCTTAAATTAGATACCATCCCGGTATTCGCCTGGAGGAGAAGTGGGAAATCACGGAAAACCACTTCGAGGATAGCTGAGGTGGGAATCGATCCCCCTATACTCAGATGACCTCCCGAAGCTGAGTGCACCCCGTTCCAGCCCTCGTACCACTTTTCAAATTTCGTGGCAGAGCCGGGAATCGAACCTAGCCTCCGGGGGGTGGCAGCTAAACACACTAACCACTACACCACAGAGGCGGTCAGTAATATACGTGTTCTACATTTTCCTCATTATGTTATGAAATATCCCCTCCGGGTAATTTTAATGTGGAGGAATCTTTGAGATAAAATCGTCGGTAGAGGAGGAAACCCTCCTTCACCCCCCCCCCCCCCCCGCGATTTCGCACCCTCATGAAAAGGACATTATATGATCTCTGCCCAGTCTTTTGATTTTGAGCGAATGGGTTTTACCTTTACCGCCAAGGAGTTGAATGAGAGGAAGTGTGGATCTGCGGAGAAATGGTACAGTTAAGCAGGACGTTGAATGACCAACAGCACAGGACTTTGTGAACAATGGATGACGCGAACAAGTAAAATATTTACGATGGGACGGAGAAATGGGAATAATTCTCTCTCAATCAATTGTGAAGGCATCGTATGATGAAATAAATATTGCTGTTGATGCCATTATGACTCAATGGCAAGACGATATCAACATGGGTAAAACAGTATGTTTCAGTGAACTCAAAATGTGGAAAGGAAGTTTTTCTTCTAAAAGCAATCATCCTAAACCAATGGACTTCATTACCACACTGAAAATTGTTTCGACAGTTACATTTTCGCAACAATACATCGAGAACTGAAACTGTTTGCTCTCTTACTAGTAGCCACTGCTACACCACAACGCTCTTTTTTCATCCCTGAAATATTTAGAAGGTTACTTGCAGAATATGACTGCACAGGAATAATTGAATGGGTTAGATCTTTTGTATATACACAAAGAAGAACATACACCGTAGAAATTGGCCACACACAAAAAAGCAGCAGATGACTGCTATTGCAATTATCAACATGAATACAAATGTGTCTTAATTAAATAATTGTGTTATTTTCCAAGTTTTAATTTAGTGTTTATAATTTCACAATATGTACATTTTTTTATAGAAGACCTCAATATTTAATATATCCCTACCGAAATATTAATTTCTGCGTATGTCCCTGTCCCCTGCCTGTAGTAAAGGACGCCTAAAAGAAGACCTATGGGATTTCATCTTGGGAGGATGGATTGGCGACCACGGTCCTTTAACTTTCTTCTTTTTGTTCTTTTTTTTTTTTTTGGCAAGTTGCTTAACGTCGCACCGATACAGATAGGTCTTATGGTGACGATGGGACAGGAAAGGGCTAGGAGTGGGAAGGAAGCGGCCGTGGCCGTAATTAAGGTACATCCCCAGGATTTGAGTAGTGTGAAAAATGGGAAATAATGGAAAACCATCTTCAGGGCTGTCGACAGTAGGGTTCGAACCCACTATCTCCCGGATGCGAGCTCACAGCTGCGCGCTCCTAACCACACGGCCAACTAGCCCGGTGTCCTTTAGTTGAGTCTAGTTTTGCTTCTACTTACTTGTGTCAGGCTCCTCGCCTTCATCGGTCCTGTAAGACCTCCTTTGGTCAAATCTTGTCCTCTTCCGACCGCAACGGTATAAGGATTGCGAGGCCTAGAGTGTCTCTTATCTCCATGCCCTCCGTTGCCCTTCCCTTTCGTTTGCCGATATCTTCATTCTTTGAAGTGTCTGATCTCTTTTTTTCCCCTTCAGAGTAGTGTTAATAGAAGTTGGTTGCCCAGTAGTGGTGATTATTGTTTTAAGAGGAAGTGCTAATGGGCAACCATCCTCTCTTAACACTATATGCATACATACATCATTATAGACCGGTATGCCTTTCAGCGTTCAGTCTGCAAGCCTCTGTGAATTATTAAACGCAGCCACACATTCTCTATTTGTAACTAGTTCTGTGGTCTCGTTTAGTTCTACACCTCTTATCTTTAAATCGTTAGAAACTGAGTCTGCCGGGCTGAGTCGCTCAGACTGTTAAGGCCCTGCCGTTCTGACCCCAACTTGGCAGGTCCAATCCTGACTTAGTCCGGTGATATTTGAAGGTGCTCAAATACGACAGCCTCATGTCGGTAGATTTACTGGCACGTTAAAGAATTCCTGTGGGACTAAATTCCGGCACCTCGGCGTCTCCGAAAATCGTAAAAGTAGTTAGTGGGAAGTAAAGCCAATAATTATTATTATAGAAACTGAGTCTAACCATCGTCGTCTTCGTCTACCTCTACTTATCTTACCCTCCACAACAGAGTCTATTATTCTCCTAGATAACCTATCCTACTCCATTCGCATCATATGACCCCACCACCGAAGTCAGCTTCATCCCGTTGTGGGGCATGTCAATGAATATTGAATTTTCACGACCGCATTGTAATCGAAACAGACTTTCAACGTATTAGGTCATGTTACGTACATGTAGTACGTGTTGAAGAGATGTTAAGTACAGAACAAAAATGGCCAGCCGGACACCAGTGTGATACGAAACCACAACCTCCCGATTTCGCGTCGGTTGCTCTACCAATTGAGCTATGGTGGCCTAGGCCATCTTTGTTCTGTTTGAAAGGATCTGAGCTACAGGTCTGGCACTGCTGCTAGCACACTGTTAGCGTTTAAGTCGCCCGTTGTGGGGCATGTCAATAAATATTGAATTTTCACGACCGCATTGTAATCGAAACAGACTTTCAACGTATTATTCTTTATCTCCTTATTTCGAGTATCCTCCTGCCATTCTTCCCACCTCTTTGTACCAGCAGTCATTCTCGCTACTTTCATGTCTGTTAACTTACATCTAGCTTATGAATAAGATATCGTGAGTGCACCCAACTTTCACTCCCGTAAAGCAAAGTTCGTCTGAAAATCAATCAATCAATCAATCAATCAATCAATCAATCAATCAATCAATCAATCAATCAATCAATCAATCAATCAATCAATCGATCGATAACTACTGATCTGTATTTAGGGCAGTCGGTCAGGTGGCAGATTCCCTATCTGTTATTTTCCTAGTCTTTTCTTAAATTATTGCAAAAAATTGGAAATTAATTGAACAACTCCCTTGGTAAGTTATTCCAATCCTTGACTCCCCTTCCTATAAACGGATATTTGGCCCAATTTGTCCTCTTCAATTCCAGCTTTATCTTCATATTGTGATATTTCCTACTTTTAAAGACACCACTCAAACTTATTCGTCTACCAATGTCATTCCACGCCACCTATCCACTGACAGCTCGGAACATACCACTTAGTCTTCCCAGCCCAAACTTTGCACATTTTTCTAACGCTACTCTTTTGTCGGAAATCATCCAGAACAAATCGAGCTGCTTTTCTTTGTATTTTTTCCAGTTCTTGAACCAAGTAATCCTGATGAGGGTCCCATACACTGGAACCATACTCTAGCTGGTGTCTTACCAGATACCTATATGTCCTCTCATTTACATCCTTACTACTACCCCTAAATACCCTCATAACCATGTGTACCCTTTATTTACAATCATATTTATGTGATCACCCCAGTGAAACTCTTTCCTTATATTAACACCTAGGTACTTAGAATGATCCCCAAAAGGAACTTTCAGCCCATCAACGCAGTGATTAAACCTGAGAGGTTTACCGGGCGAGTTGGCCGTGCGCGCTGAGGCGCGCGGCTGTGAGCTTGCATCCGGGAGATAGTAGGTTCGAATCCCACTATCGGCAGCCCTGAAGATGGTTTTCCGTGGTTTCCCATTTTCACGCCAGGAAAATGCTGGGGCTGAACCTTAATTAAGGCCACGGCCGCTTCCTTCCAACTCCTAGGCCTTTCCTATCCCACCGTCGCCATAAGACCTATCTGTGTCGGTGCGACGTAAAGCCCCTAGCAAAAAAAAAAAAAAAAAAAAAAACTGAGAGGACTTTTCCTATTTGTGAAACTCACAACCTGACTTTTAACAGACCGATGTAAATATAGCTTCATCCGGGAGCTGACTTCCTTCTTACAGAATACTGTTGATCGCAACTGTGAGCTCACTGCATTAGCTTTCAAGCACCTTGATTCCCACTTACTATATTATCATCTGGGAGAACACGCATTCTAAATACTTGAAATTATCCATCTGTTCAAGCTTTGTATCACCAATCCGACATTTAATTCTCTTGGATTTCTTGCCTACTGATATCAATTTAGTCGTGAAAGGCTAATTTTCATACCATACTCATGCACCTATTTTCAAGTTAGAAGATGTTAGACTACGGGTTTTTGGCACAATCTGCCATTAATACCAAGTCATCGGCATAGGCCAGACTGCTTACTATTAATACCAATCATATCGAAAAAACAGAAGAGGCCCGACACTTCAAAAATGAAAGTATTGGTAAAAGAAAGTCAAGGGTCACGAAGGGTGTGAACATGACTGAATCCCTAGGCCTAAACCTAATACTGTCAGGGTCGGAAAAGAACAAGAATTGACCAAGGAAGGTCGGATAAGATGGATGAAAGTAAGGAGTCTGGCACAAGTAAGTGGTAGCAATGCCAGGACTCAGCTGAAGGTCTAGTGGCCGGCATCCTGCGCTCCCAAGTTAAGATCCACTGAGGCCCATTTTCGTTGCCTCTTACGACAGGCAGGGGATACCGTGGATGTTATTCCACCGTCCCCACCCACAAGCGCATCAGACGATGGAATGTGACAGAACTAGGACCGGGAAGGAAGCGACATTGGCCTTAATTATGGTAAAGCCCCAGCATTTGTCTTGCGTGAAAATGGGAAACCACGGAAAACCATCTTCAGGGCTGCTGACAGTGGGATTCGACTCGCACGGTAACCAACACTTGCTTTCGAAAAGTGAGATATTTCTGTTCTATAAAAACTGAAATAACTTCGTACCGTTTTAAATATAGGCCTGCACAGATAACTGAAAATGTTTAGTATAGACAACTGAACTGTAGACTGTGGTATAAATTGTCATTATCAATGCGGTTTTCCTTTGTCACGCAAGTCAATATTTTTATTTCAATGCTCTTTATGTAGACACAGAAAAAGCTACTTTTTCAGCAATGAATTGAATGGACAGAAAGCCATGTCTGAATGTTACTTTTGAATATATGTATTTATTCTTATGCCACTTATTATCTACTTTTTGTAAATATGTCACAACAAGAAATGAAGAATTTCAAACAACTGAAAGTGAAAATTGAAAACACGCTGAGGTTACGGAAACTAGTTCTGATGAAGAACAAATTCTTATAATATAGTCTGGGCATTAGAGGAATAGAAGGATCTGGAAAAATTCCTCATTGAAAGCTAGTGGGGCAGTAGATGGAACAACTCAGTTTTACTATTAAACTACCGATCAAGTTGGCCGTGCGGTTAGGGGCGCGCAGCTGTGAGCTTGCATTCGGAATATAGTGGGTTTGAACCCCACTGTCGGCAACTCTGAATATGGTTTTCTTTGGTTTCCCATTTTCACACCAGGCAAATGCTGGAACTGTTCTTTAATTAAGGCCACGGCCACTTCCTTCCCACTTCTAGCCCTTTTCTATTCCATCTCTGTCATAAGACCTATTTGTGTCGCTGCGACGTAAATGAACTTGTAAAAAAAAGTGTAGGCTACTTCTATACCATTTTTTAAAATTTGTTTTACGTCGCACCGATTCAGATAGGTCTTATGGCGACGATGGGGTGGGAAAGGCCTAGGAGTGGGAAGGAAGTGGCCGTGGTCTTAATAAAAGCACAGCCCCAGCATTTTCCTGGTGTTAAAATGGGAAACCACGGGAAACCATCTTCAGGGCTGCCGACAGTGGGATTCGAGCCCACTATCTCCCGGATTCACAAAATATATTACGAATGATGTTACAGATGACGTTGCATAATACTGCCAGATCATTTGATCAGTTTGAAAAAAGAAAACAGAAGACAATAGGAATCTGATTTGAAATATACTATTACCGTACTTACCGTCCAGCCAGAGTCGATGTTCCTGTGAAGGGAAACCCAGCAAGCACAGCGCGTCCCAGTGACGCCAGGGCCAGATTGAGGGTTAACAGATGAGTCTTGGCGTTCAGCAAAGAACTTAGAAGTAATGTACTGATCAACCAGCCATTGAGCCCAGCTCCAAGCGTACCTACACAACAGAACAAACGTATGTTGAAGTATCACTAAGGGTTTGATATATATATTTTAAAATTTGCTTTACGTCGCACCGACACAGATTACTCTTATGGCGACGATAGGGTCGGAAAAGGGTTAGGAGTGGGAAGGAAGTGTCCGTGGCCTTAGTCAAGGTACAGCCCCAGCATTTTCCTGGTGTGAAAGTAGGAAATCGCGGAAAATAACCTTTAGGTCTGCCGGCACCGGGGTTCGAACCCACTATCTCCCGAAAGGAAATTCACAACTGCGCGACCCTAACCATGCGATCAACTCGCTCGGTGTTATTATTTCTGTAAAAGGTGAGAATACGTATTATAGAGTTATCGTATAATGCATACTTTTAAAAGGAATTTAAAAGTCTGACATATACAACTTTTTGGCGCTGAGACTTTTATCTCAAATATTTGTCTAGAGATCTGTTACCCAGGTGGTCTCTTCTTGAGATGCTGTATGTACTTCATCCAGAGAACCAGAAAATGAATACAAGTAACCTGCAGGACATGCATGATGGTCTGCGTTTTACCACTGTCCGGCTCCATGGTTAAATAGTTAGAGTGCTGGCCATTGGTCCAAGGGGTCCTGGGTTCGAATCCCAATAGGGTCAGGGATTTTAAAATTACTTGGTTAATCCCGATAGCTCACCGGGCGAGTTGGCCGTGCGCGTAGAGGCGCGCGGCTGTGAGCTTGCATTCGGGAGATAGTAGGTTCGAATCCCACTATCGGCAGCCCTGAAAATGGTTTTCCGTGGTTTCCTATTTTCACACCAGGCAAATGCTGGGGCTGTACCTTAATTAAGGCCACGGCCGCTTCCTTCCAACTCCTAGACCTTTCCTATCCCATCGTCGCCATAAGACCTATCTGTGTCGGCGCGACGTAAAGCCCCTAGCAAAAAAAAATCCCGATAGCTCGGGGTCTCGGTATGTGTGTGCTTTTCATTAAAATTCATCACAGCTTAGGCCTTATCTTCAGACACGCAGGTCGCCTATAGGCGTCAACTCGAAAGACCTGCACTAGGCCTCTACGGAGGCCACAACCGAGCTCGATAGCTGCAGTCGCTTAAGTGTGGCCAGTATCCAGTAATCGGGAGATAGTGGGTTCGAGTCCCACTGTCGGCAGCCTTGAAGATTGTCTTCCGTGGTTTCCCATTTTCATACCAGGCAAATGCCGGGGCTGTACCATAATTAAGGCCACGGCCACTTCCTTCCAACTCCTAGGCCTTTCCTATCCCATCGTCGCCATAAGACCTATCTGTGTCAGTGCGACGTAAAGCAAATAGCAAAAAAAAAAACGGAGGCCGCACACCATAAATTTCAGCACTGCAATCACAACAACGGGAGGCTAGCCAATCCCGCTAATATTATCAGACAAAAAAAAAACAAAGTCCGCCGCTGTGGTGTAATGGTTGGTGTGATTAGCTGCCCCCCACCCCCCGCCCCAGAGGCCCGGGTTCGATTCCTGGCTCTGCCACGAAATTCGAAAAGTGGTACGAGGGCTGGAGAAGGGTCCACTCAGCCTCAGGAGGTCAACTGAGTAGAGGTGGGTACGATTTCCACCTCAGCCATTCTGGAAGTGTTTTTCCGTGGTTTCCCACTTCTTCTCCAGCCAAATGCCGGAATGCCACGGTCACTTCCTTCCCTCTTCCTTGTCTATCCCTTCCAATCTTCCGATCCCCCGCAAGGCCCCTGTTCAGCATAGCAGGTGAGGCCGCCTGGGCGAGGTACTGGTCATCCTCCCCAGTTGTGTCCCCCGACCCAGAGTCTGAAGCTCCAGGACACTGCCCTTGAGGCGGTAGAGGTGGGATCCCTGGCTGAGTCCGAGGGAAAAACCAACCCTGGAGGATAAACAGATAAAGAAGAAGAGAAGAAAACAAAACATGTCATTGTGTACGAACATGCACCATACGCATTGAAGGCTTGGTATATAATGCAGCCTGCTTACACTGTACATATACTCCCTAAGGCACCTGTTTCGGAATAATAGAAATCAAGTTCTTGCGTCTGAAGTCAGTACATGACTAATTTAACTTCATCGTCGGATCCTAATCGCGTTGCTTCTTCAACGGACCATAAAGATATTAAACACAGCAGATTAGGACAGAATGGTCCACCCTTCTAGTCCTACCGGTGACTGATTCAGTTCAGCTTGGACCACAGAGCCCGCGACAGTTGGCTTCACACCAGGATCAGAGATGTGGATGAGGCCACAGGGACGGGACGTCGACCATTCTTCTCTCCGAACATCCTAAGGCTGTAATTAGAAGACGCGAGGTCCAAAGTCACTCTCCACACCGATTTCGAGATTTCAGCCTAGTTGTATTGGGCTGTTACGTCCTGGTGTAAAAGGAGAGCCTCATTCTTCATTATCCTTGGCTATAAGCGTGCAAGGCCGTGCTCTTCCCTGATGAAAGGAGGTGCGATGCTGCTAAGTACTGTACTCGGCACAGTATGATGCATAGTTTCAAAAGGTATTTTCACAGTCTGGCATATACAAGATTTTGGCGTTAAGACTTCTATCTCAAATATTTGTCTAGAGGTCTGTTATCTAGGTGGTCTCTTCTAGAGCTGCAGTATGTAGGTCGTTCAGAGAACCAGAAAATGAATATAAGGATCCTGTGCGATGTGCTTGATGGTCTGCATTTCATCACAACAGTCACAAAGTCGCACCGTCACAGACGGATCTTATGACGACGATGGGCTACGACAGGGCTAGGCGTGGGAAAGAGGCAACCGTGGCCATAGTTAAGGTACACTTGTCCAGTGTGAAAATTGGAAACCATGGCAAACCTACATTGGGTTCGAGCCCACTATCTCCCGAATACAAGCTACGTGATCCATACCGCGTAGCCAGCTCGCTTGGTGGTGGGGGGAAAGCAGCGTGCCAGAAATGATAAGCGTTGTCTTTCCGTGTTGAACATTGACCTTTTGGCAATGCGAACTCTTCTACCACACACCTGTGCAGTATTCGGCAGAAAAATGAACCGGAGCCGAGGCAGTCGTCAGCACTCCATGATGCCTAGACCATGATGTATTTTTAATTTTGCTGACGTTTTTCTTTTGTCAATGTGGCTTCGATAATTCAGAGATCTAAGTACATTGGAATGCTATTGAACTTCAAATAATGGTTCCTGAACCGAACCTAGGCTGGTAGTTACCTTGTAAGCAGCTAAGGTGAAACGTGGCAACTTCAGATTAAAATGGACTTGGCTGAAGTCACAATTTTCGGAAGTAGGCATCCATTTTCTGAAGGTCTTCAACTAGTATACCCTCTGCTTCAATGAAAGTGGCATTCTGAACAGTGAGATTTATATCAGAATAGATTAATTTCTGGGATACAGTTTCGGGCAGATCATGGGTATACAAATTCTTAATCTGTTTACCCTCCAGGGTTGGTTTTTCCCTCGGACTCAGCGAGGGATCCCATCTCTACCGCCTCAAGGGCATTAGCCTGGAGCGCGAGTCTTTGGGTCGGGGATACAATTGGAAAGGAGGACCATTACCTCACACAGGCGGCTTCACCTGCTATGCTGAGCAGGGGCCTTGTGGGAGGGATAGTAAGATTGGAAGGGATAAACAAGGAAGAGGGAAGGAAGTCGGCTGTGGCCTTAAGTTAGGTATCACTTGGATTTGCCTGGATGAGAAGTGCGAAAGCACGGAAAACCACTTCGAGGATGGCTGAGGTGATAATCGAACCCCCTCTGCTCAGTTGACTTTCCGAGGCGAAGTGGACCCCGTTCCAGTCCTCGTACCACTTCTTATATTTCGTGGCAAAGCCGGGAATTGAACCCAGGCTCCGGGAGTGGCAGCTAATCACACTAACCATTACACCATAGAGGCGGATTAAAAAATAATAGTAAGGGATAAAAATAAACCTTGCGGTAGTTCCTATCATGGAGGTATCATAGAGATATGGCACACAAAAATGTGACCAAATTTGTTTTTTGAGCAGTGAATCTTTACGGGGACAGTCATATTTTGGTGCGTCATACCTAATGTTTTATACGTTTTGTGTTATCATACATCTAACACTAAAACAACTACACAGTTCTTTGGTAATTACTTGTAATGATCACCGGATTGTTTTCAACAATGAAAATGAAAATACCCTTCTCTGCGGTGGAAACTGTTTTGGGTGTATTACCATCTAGGGTAGAGTCAAGTTACTCCGTGATATCAAGTAACTCCGTGATAAATCGTATTTCCTGTATTGCTACGTTGCTTCAGTTCGAAAGGTTACAAAATTTTGCTAGTAGATGGCAGAAGAATCCAGGAGTCTGGCAAACCCTCGCGCTCCATCTTTGGGCAGCTCAAAGAGATTTTAAGAATGTATTCCTATTATGTTGTTATGTGAGCAGGTCGTGCACAGGCAGTGAAATCAGTAGTGAACATATTAGTTTCTTACAAACAGCTATTCCAGCGTATGTTCCATTTTAACACCAGTCACAGGTAAGATACAGATCATTCATATATAAAATTTGCATGCACATAGTATCACGCGTTGAAGGTGTGTGAGCTTAGCAATGGGTTCGTTTTTCTTAGGTTGGACGCTGAGATGGCGCCAAAGCGGGATAAAGTGGCGCGCTCTTACACATCTGGAACGCTTAAAGAAGCGTTGTGGTTGGTGAAAGAAGAAGGATGGACAGTATACAAGGCCAGTAAACTATTTGGTATCCCGTGGAGTACACTTAAGGATTATTGCAAAAAAATCCAGGAAGCGCAACTCTTTCAAAAATTGGAAAGCCATTTGTTATGCCACCTGAACTTGAAGTGAAGATAGTAAACTGCATTACAACGATGCAGTCGTTAGGCTTCGGGCTTACAGTAAACCAAGTCAGACGCATTGAGTATAGGGTTGCTGAAGCTAAGGGGATCAATCATCCTTTCTCTAGAGATAAGCAGATGGCTGGTTGGTTTTGGTGGGATAAATTGAAACAGAGATATAACCTAACTCTCAGAACACCAGAAAACCTATCTCTTGAGCGTGCTTCTATGGCAAATAGAGCTCAGTTAAATGATTTTTATGAAAATACAAAACAATTAATGGACGATTTGAATTTAGGGGACAAGCCAGCTCGACTTTGGAACTGTGATGAAACAGGGCTTTCTTATGTTCTGAAGTCTGGTAAGGTTGTCAGTAAAGTGGGAAAAAAAGTATATTTATAAGCAAAGCTTCGGAGAAAGGGGCGTTACTACAACTGTCCTTTGTTGTGTAAGTGCTTCTGGAATGAGCATCCCCCGATGGTTATTTTTAAAGGGGTAAGGATGAATGACAGATTGGCTTAGTCACCCATGCCATCACTAATCCGCCTCTCTCCGAAAGGATGGATAAATGCAGACTTATTTCTGGAATGGTTTCAGCATTTCCTGGAATGCATTCCTCCCTTGTTCATGGATTCTCATGCAAGCCATATGACCCCGGAAACTCTGTCTTTGGCAGCTGAGAATGATGTCCACATTGTGACATTTCCGGCCCACACAACTCACCTTCTCCAGCCTCTGGACGTCGGGGTTTATAAACCTCTTAAGGAATCATGGAGGAAAGAGTTGGCTAGATTTTTGGTTGATCATCCTGGGGAGAAACCAGTTCGCTATGATTTCAACAGACTTCTGGCTACAGCTTACCAAGGCGCCTTTCAAGCCACCACTATCTGCAACAGCTTCGCAAGGACTGGGATTTTCCCCTACAACAAAGATGCTGTTTCCGATGATGCTCTTGCTCCTTCCTTTGTTACGCAGGGTCAGAGGCAGGAATCATGTGAAAAGTTGACGGCTACTGTCGAAGACATTTTGAAACTCCCCGCGTGCCAAACAGAGCGTAAAGAAAGAAGAAGTGACCCTTCTACGAAGGTAATTTCGCCAAACCACAACAAGCCAACGACGTCAGGAGTGGGCAAATCCATGAAAACGATAAATCAGTGTAGGCCTAAAATCAGACCACAGAAAAATGATGATGACTGTTGTGGTGCGTGTGGTGGTTCCTATGCGGATGACGCCAAGAAGAAGAACGGAGCCGTGTGGATCGAGTGCCAATTCTGTAATGTCTGGTACCATGTGAAGTGCCAGAAAGTGTTTGATAATGTCTATTTTATGTGTGATGGATTTCAGGAATCAGATAGTGACTAAGAACAGCCAGGCAGACTGAAAACAAGAGCAGGATTTTGTTTGTGCATATTTTTTGTGGAATATATTTTACTTTTTTTTTCTTTATTACTATTTTTGTATGATACAAAATTTCAATATGGCCAATAAAATATAACTGAAACTTATTCATATTAATTGAACACTTCCATTACATGAAAAAACGAGTTTCCATGATTAAAAAGTATTTTAATGGTAAGTAGCATACTATCACGGAGTAACTTGAATATCACGGAGTTACCTACTTCTACTACCAATATTTGTAAGTTAATTCCTAGAAATAACATGTAGATATTTGTAACATATATGTAAGAAATGCTTCGTTGGACATCCCTCTTTCACATGAAACAAATGAAAACAACCGTAGTCTAAAATTTCCGAATCCCTAGCAGAGAAAGCTTAGTATCACGGAGTTACTTGACTTTACATATAAATAAAGTCGTAGGGGGTCCGCTGTCTGTAATTTCGTTAATTTTGCCAATTTTTCAGATATTTATCCGTTTTATGTCAACTCAAGATCGAATCAGTGGTTTTTATTTATCGTGTCTGTCTGTTTGTTTGTTTGTCTGTTTGTCTGTTTGTTCCACCATCACGGCGAAACGGATGGATAGATCTCAACCAAACTTCATATTTAGATTATACTCATCCCAACGAAGGTATCGATATGCATATCATTTTAAATCTTTGAATAGGAAAACCAGAACAGTTTTCCTCCATTTTCTCTCATACTATTGATTTTCTGTAAACTCCATGGACCGTATGTGAAACGCAACTTCATTATAAACAACTTTCGTTATGTTCATAATTTACCTTACTCTTCAAATGACGGATAAATTTACTATTTTCTGCGGGTATCATGCTCTGCATTGAGTGACCGACAGACCGACAACGAACTTACAGGTTACCATGGCAACGTCTCTGACTGCATGGCAGCAGGGAAGTAACGTATTGCCATTTTCCTCATCATGCCTTGAAATTCGTGGTTGTTCCTTGGGTAGAAGGCAAGAGAGGCGTCAATCGGCCATTCTGCGGGATATTGGCGGAATATCGTTGGAGTTTATAACCGTCCTCGAATAGCTTAAGTAATAACACCATTAGTCATCTTATCTGTTTACCTAAGAATCCCGGCGTCTAAATTTCTCCTCTGTTACCGCTTTCTTATATCCATAACTCACACCAGCATAATTTATTGAGGGGCATTTGATTTTCTAATACATTCACATGGAATTTACATATTTGTACACATCCCACTGTCCTCAGTTATAATCCTATTTTCTTTTAATTTCAACTTTCTCAGCTGTATTACTTTCTTCCTTAATTACTCTGTATGTATGCGAGTGCTAATCCCGAAACCTGGACAATCTTTTCGTGGAGGAAATGCATCTTCCAGGCCATGCAAATGTATAACTTTTGGCCCCGGAAAATATCGAAATATGGATTCAATTTTAACGACGGTGCAGACTTTCCTTTCGGAATAATTGGTGGCTAAACCGTAAGTCGTATCACAAAAGATCGCGTTTCAATTTGGAGAGATCTACAACTTTGGGCCTATGAGATTTTGTCGTATCTCTATCCCTTATTCGTTAAATAGTACTGCATTTCTTGAGTTCAAGTTAATGTTGTACTTTTTACACGCGTCTGTTATTGTTTGACACACTTAGAGGAAAGATGCAATCATGACATTGGGCAGGCACATTGACGTAACCAGTGGCCATATGTTCACAAAATTTTATGATTCCAGGGTCACATGAGTATCAAAAAATAAAGTAGTATGTGAAAACTATACCAAATTTCAACCCATTCAATGAATAACTGAATCTAACCCATAAATATAAGAGATACCGGGAAAATGTCATAGGACCTACCATGTAGAAAACTGAACGAGTCGTCTGATGGCGAAGTCCGTTTGTAGGTGCAATTTAATATAGTCTTACCCACTGCATTTACAGTAATTCACGGATAAATCCGTATACAATGTAGAATACCGTAGCGAAGCGCGGGTACATTTGCTAGTTAGATACAGTACCGGTCAGAAGTACCACGTAAAGAAATCACGAAATGTCATCTAGAACCTAAAATTGTGCCACGAGATATCTGTAATTTTCTTTCTGAGCTCTCACATCTAATAGGATATATGTCGCCTGATTTCATTGAGTTAGTCCAAATAATGTGGAAGTTATAAATTTTTAACTCTTGGACGGTCACAACAAAAGATCAAAAATTTTGGTTATATAATGTACTGTACACTCTAATTGGTTGCAAGTATCGCCGCCAAGATTTTTTTTTTTGTAGACTTAGAGATAGGTGGGGGCCATTTTAGTATAAATATAAAACTTCCGAAAATATGCGGCACCTTTTTTCTTTTTTTGTTTTTGAACCAGGGCCAAAATGGTTGATTTTTCTTTGCCTTTGTGATGTATGGCCCAAGGTCTCAGGACGAGCTATCGGCATGAAACTTATCTGCCTTGATAGTTCCATTTGCACTTTGTGGATGGCAAGCAAGAACACATTTCTGATGATGATAGCTCACACTGAGACCTATGACAAGAACAAGGAAAAATTGACCATTTTAGAGCTGATTTGAAACAAAAAATAAAAGCACAAAAGTCGGTGCCGCATTTTTGCGGAATTTTTCTATTTATACTAAAATGACCCCCAACTATTGCTAAGTCTATTAAAGAATCTTGTTGGTGATACTTGAAGCCGATTAGAGTATATAGTACATAATATTTCCAAAAATGTTGACTTTCTGACGTGACCTTCCAACAGTTTAAAATGTATAACATATACACTACTTGGCGTAAATCACTGAAATCAGGCGACGTATATCATATTAGATGCGAGAGCTCAGGAATAAAATACAGAGGTCTAGTAGAAAAATGTTAGGTTGTAGATGGAACTTCATGATTTTTTTAATGTGGTCCTAAACTTTTGACCGGTACTTTATATTGGTGGAACTCGAGCGGTTGAATCGTGTTTGTCACCGCAGTGAGTCTGAGCGTATAATCATTACCCCTTTGTCGTTATTTATATAGCAGGGCAATGACTGGATTGAAATAATACCATAGCACTGCATACGGCTTGTGAGCGATTAAATAACACACATACATGTTCAATAGCGTATGACAGGAGGGAGGATTAACATGGAAATCACAGAGGAAACAAATTCGAACAAAGTATAGACCATACGGTCATTGCGCCGTAGGTATCGCACTACTCTGTACGTATTTAATTTCAATGAGGTGGATTCAAGAAATCAAATCAAATACCGACAGAGTTGTACGTTTCGCGTCACGCAGTTGTGAGCTTGCATTCGGGAGATGATGGGTTCGACTCTTACCGTAGGCAGTCCTGAAGATGTATTCCGTGGTTTCACATGTTCACAGCAGGCAAATGTTGGTGCTGTTCATGAATTAAGCCCACCTTCCCATTTTTTTGCGTCGCCGAAAACCTTCTGTGTTACTGCACCACTAAATGACTAGCAAAATTGAAGCAAATCAAGCAGTGAAATTGTGATTCCCTGCAGTAAGCCTGAATCAAAGTGAAACAGATGGTTTGAGCAAGGTGCAAGGCTATTTCTCGAGAAATTCTTCTGGAGATATATCCTCACAGGTTGGCGAACCTTATAGTGTGTTTCCGTATCAGAGCTGCCGTGTCGTGAATTTAAACCACCGTCGGAGTTTCAGCGTCCAGGATAAATTTGTCTGCTTACGTCTCCATTTCCCTTCTTCTCACCTTCTGTAATCACATGTATCAGGCGGTGTTTGTCATTTCGAAAGTTGTTACCAAAATATACTACTCTCGTGCCGTTTGCTGTGACTTGGCATCATTTTCCGGCACTTGGTGACGTGGTCTAATTATGGTATCTTGAAAATTCTGCGGTATATCCACCTTGCAAAGGTGTCCAGTCGGTTCTTTGACGAAGCTTATCGTGTCCATTCTTCCACACCTTAACCGTGTGATGCATAAATATATCGGAATCGTTTAATTGTACTTTCTTTTAAAATAAATTTGGATAGACACGCTACACAGAGTGCTCGGAAACAACGTTAACCGGGTATATGAGTGTTAGAGGGTTGGTCATACTGACAAATAATTGGGGGAAATTAATGTATTTATAAAATTTAATCTCTTGGATAGAATTTATCATTAGAAAATATATTTTTGATGTAGTAATGAAACACTGAAAGACGATATAACTCTTTAAGCCTAGCCTGTTATCAATAAGCATATCCTCTCAGTTGTAAAGATAGCAATTTCCGGGACGAACATGCTAAAATTGCGTTTTTACGTTAATTTCAACTGTTGTCAGACTGAAGCCAACGCCAGAATTCCTGAATTTTGCCCTGAAGTTTGATTCTTAAAAGAGTCAGTAATTTTAGTATGTAAGACATCTTAATTACCAACCAACTTCACTGGAATTCGATCCAACAATCTTGAACGTTGAAAGCGAGTGGCTATCTAAGGACGATTATTATTATTATTATTAGTAGTAGTATTGTTACGGAGATATCCGTGGTAGTTAGAGGTGAAAAAAGGTGCGGGCTGGAATAGGTCTCAACTACAGAATTAAAGTTAATTTAAAACTTTAATAAAGGTTATATTTTCTTTTCAAAATCAACAATTAACAGAGTATAACAGGTACCAAGTAGCAGATCAACAGATTAACAAATTACAGTTTGTTACAAGATTTGGGCTTCGAGCCCCAAGTCTAATTCCTGAGCTCTCAGCTCACAACCACAATTGCTGAAGGGCAGAAAACCCGTAAGTACGAGGAGCACTTGCTCCTAATTATCAATGTTAAGAAACGGAGCAGACCCGCTCTCAATTTTACAAGCCTATCAAAGGCTACAACAAACTTCATTTCTATCTGCCCTTAAGGCACACAAGGAAACAGGGGTATCTAATACCCAATCTACTGGGCCTTCGCAAGAAGGAAAACAAAACGGGTTAAGTAAATGGCCCAAAATACAAAATGAATGGAGGCGATAGCTTGCACTCCTACACCAAGTTTTTGTCTAAAACCTATGTGGCGCTAGGCCGATCATACAGGGGCTAATCCCAAGCTAGGGAAGTGACACGTATGAGAAAAATTTACTACATTAAAGAAGAGAAGAACGGTTATGAAAACGTAGTCACCTCCATTTCGAAAATGAAGGGGAGTTCGAGAGGGTGAAGCACTCTCTATCCCCGCTTTACAGTAATTTATAGATTTATAATTTATAGATTTTACATAGACAGAAAAGAATTTACATTTTAAAAAGGTAGGTTACATACTAAAGGTTTCGAACCCTCCCCGAGAGTTAAACTGCTGAGCTAGCAAGAAATGAGGATGTTAACAGGCCATTACCTTGTAGATGAACTGCTGCTTGAAGAAAGAGGCGCTTCCCGCCCCCTGCTACATATTCACACACTAAGAGAGATGTTACTGAAGTGGCACCGAGACAAGAAAATCAGCAGTTTATATACCCTCGTGGAACATTCGAGACCTTTCAGGAATGAGAAGACACACCCTTTCGCTTTTATTGGATAGCTGAAAGTTACACATCAACATCGAGAAAGAAAGACACTATTGGTCAGAAATTAATTACAAAAATTACTTATTGGTTAAATTCAAAACAGGCGGCAAGAAAGGATAAATGTTGCCAACCCCCAAACTACAGAACGAAATTTAGTAAAAACAAAACTTATGAATGCTAAATTTCTTCAAGAAAGTTCATTCCTTTACACCAGAGTGCGTTATCAAAGTTTTGGTAGAGACATCTGTTAGAGAATGTCCAAACTTCTTGATACGGAGCAAACAAACACAAATCAAAATAGACACAGTTCAGAACACTTCAAAATTACCAAATTTACAGTAGTGACATCTTACGAGAAACCGTAGAGTTAATACAGTTTGTTAAAGTTCAGGCTTTCTCCTGTAGAGAAGTTTCAACTGGCGCAATATTTGAATAAGCGGCGTGGAGGTGTACCGCCCGGTACAATTATTATTAGTCAGACCCGTGGTGTAAGGATGGCGTGCTTACCTCTTACTATTCGATGCCGCGGATTCGATTCCCAGCACTCGAACAGAGTTTTTCTCAGCCTCGTAAGACAGAACGGAGGAGATGTCTGATGTGAGATGTGGTAGAACTGGTAACGAAAGTCAAACAACACGGCTGAGGAAGTCATGTTCCTGACTTCCCGAAGAACCGCTGCTAGTTTTCTATCATTAATATTGTGCCCGTTCGCACGTCCACGACAGATTACAAAATGGCGCCGACTGAAGGTATGGGCCATGTAATATATAGCAAGCAAGGAACAGACACCTGTTATGATGACTCAGAGGGCCATATACGTCATGGAATAGTCAAGTATTCGAGTAAAACGGACAGTATTGTTTTCAAAAAAAATAGAAAAAACATTATTATTAAAAAACTTCATCTTGAATTTTCACGACAACGAGAGCGGACGCAATCACCGACAGCGGAATAATTCTTTAGTAGAAGCAAAGGAATCGCGCATAAGAAAAGAAATATTTCAACGATTGATAAGAATTAAGAATAAGTTTTCGTCTAGATTCAAAAGCAGTTCAGACGAAAATAGACATACTGAAGTCGTTACATACGAAATTGCAGATACATCGAAGAGCTACGGAGAAGAATAAAAATAAATAAAATTAAGGATTAAAGACGTCAGAGAAGAATAGCATAAATGGCTGTATACTGCAATATAATCTTCAACTTTGAGACTGACAAGAAGATGATCAAGATGATGTGATGGACCGACCTGGGAACAATTCATCTTACCATACGACCAGACAATGACAAGGAAGGCAGTGGGTAACCATCCAACCGAGCCATGACGGAGGAAGGCAACGGGAATCCTGATAGTACTTCCAGAACGAAGGAGCGGGTGACGTGCCAGATGTCTGACCCGTGACCGAACGGAAGACCCAATTACATCCATTAGGAACGGAACAGCTGGACCAGGGACAACCACGAGCGAGCTAAGTCATTCATAATATTTTATTGCATAATTTTTGGTTTGCCTACACATGTACCTTAGGTATGTGCCGATGGGCTAATTGTAGACCGATAAATATGGCAATGCAAGTGAGGATTACCAACGATGTGTGAGATAATTAAGTTCGTAGTTACGATTTAGTAATATAGCAATAGTTTATGCTATATCGACCAGAATACTTGTAGGAAGCGTGAGGTTTGAAGAGAAATGTGAAACAGCTGATTGAAATGACATACTGGGAGATTATAGAGATTTCATTGAAGTAATGCTTAAAGTTGACGTCACGAGTGGTTGTGCGCGGTGTAGAAAGAAACAAATGGAATTACGCATTGTTTGGTTCATAAAAAGGGCATTGAACCAACACCTCCTAGATAATAAGGCCTAACAACAGCGTAGTGACGTCACGCTACGGAGGCGATGGCAATGCAGGGAAACGCGGAACATGGTTAAACACAGACTTGATTTTAATATTTTTTGCCAATGGAATAATTTATTTACTAACAAATAGCGTTTAAATTTGAAGGATATTGAATTATACTGTCGTTATTACCGTATTTTAGTGACTCTGCCATTAAAGATAAACAGCAAACAGTTGTAAAACACGACAGAATCTTGCAACGTTAACTCACTTAGGCCGAATTGCTAACATCACAACAGAATGTTACAAACATATTTCAATTTAAATAGGCATTACGTGATCTTAAAAGAAAACTAGCACGTATAATATTAGCATAGGCCTAACATCTAAGCTGATGTAGCATCACTGGCAGTATTTGCACATGAGCCTACAATGTTTCCTCCCTTGAAGTTCATGTATGGTTTAATGAGAATTTCACCTATCATCGATGTTACCAATTTGCCATTCTTTTCAAAAACCTTTATGTATACCAGAAAGTATGTAAGTTTCTAACCTAATATTGGACTACCATTCAGACTGGAGCCTACTCTTTTAAAAGTATTGACATATTGTGGCAAGATTAAATTGCTACTGTCTCATAAATTTGTAAAAATCGCACGGCGCAACAGCCCTGAAGGGCTTGGCCTTGATCCTGCTCAGCCCGAAGGCCTGCAGATTACGAGGTGTCTTGGGTTCCGCAGGACGGATCCTTTCAGCCGTTATTCTTGGCTTTCTAGACCTGGGCCGCTATCTCACCGTCAGATAGCTCGCAAATGTAAACACGCAGGCTGAGTGGACCTCAAACCAGCCCTCAGATCTAGGTAAAAATCCCTGACTTGGCCTGGAATCGAACCGGGGCCTCCGGGTAAGAGGCAGGCATTATATCCCCTCACCACGGGGTCGGGAATAAATTTGTAAACATGAGGAGATATCAGACAGAAGGTTGAACAAATAACAAGAAAATCATACACATATTCCTTTATGAACTAAGAAATGTTTTAACTATGGCTATTAAATTAACTGTGGGGACATCATCCTCGGTGTCCAATTCACCAACTAGGACTAGAATTAACTTATTTATTGAATCTTTCTACACATTGTTACACTCATTCCTTGTGATGCAGTTATGATGTTTTGTAACTAAAGAATATACCGCATTTGTATTAGTAATTTTGTCCACATATACATTAGAAATATTTTTTACTTTAATAAAACCCGTTTAGAATAAAGGCCATGTCTTATAAGATGATTACATATGCCATGCAGTATGGTTGCCTTGATGTATCGACGTACAGAAAAATTACTTACGTTCCCTTCATCACAGTACAACAACCATAAGGTAACAACGTGTTTATTGTACTTTTCAGCTGTGTTGAAATTCTGTGTATGAGATATGTACTATCTTCAATGGCCCTGTTTATTGCTCCTTTCTATTCTACATTTTTGCCTGGTTCTTTTAACTACTCCTCTTCCAAGACCATGATTGTCAGAGACAGCAGTGGCTTATATCTTTTCCAACTGCCCATCTTATTTATAGTCACATTCTGGCAGGATCAATACCAGTTACTTCCCATAAAATATCACCGACTTTGAAATGTCTGTGGCATACCTGTAAAATAATGTATCACCGTGAGCGAAATTCGTGCATTTACAGAGTGAATCGGCCTACACCAGCAGCTCCTATAGGTGGTATGTTTTAATGCGTATAATAATAATAATAATAATAATAATAATAATAATAATAATAATAATAATAATAATAATAATACCGTTGAAATAATGTATCCCATGACTGTGATCTAACATAACCTTATATCATTGAAGAGTAAATATGCCTACATATCACCAGCTGTTGCGTGTAGTTTAATACGTCATAGGCCTATACTCATTATGATTGTGTGAGAATATAATAATAATAGTTACTCACCATTGAGTTATTAGTAAATCTGTAGTCTTGTCTTGGAATTGCACGTAAACATATCTGCCGCATAACCTCGTCTTGCGTAAACTTAATGCATGCACTTCGTTATCACTGCCGGAATTCTCCTTAAAGTTGAGTACGCAACACATCAGTACCATTACGTACAACGGTATTAACAATTGGCACCATTAAGCGAATTAAAACTCTTCTAATTTCAGCGTTACATGGCCAAACGCATTGCTGTGTTATTACTGAAAAGGTTCAAGCTTGCCTCCCGATTTTGACGTCACAGTATATTCCCAGAACAGTTGTGAGGCCTTATATATCTAGGAGGTGTTGATTGAACCAGCACCTCCTAGATAATAAGGCCTAACAACAGCGTAGTGACGTCACGCTACGGAGGCGATGGCAATGCAGAGAAACGCGGAACATGGTTAAACACAGACTTGATTTTAATATTTTTTACCAATGGAATAATTTATTTACTAACAAATAGCGTTTAAATTTGAAGGATATTGAATTATACTGTCGTTATTACCGTATTTTAGTGACTCTACCATTAAAGATAAACGGCAAACAGTTGTAAAACACGACAGAATCTTGCAATGTTAACTTACTTAGGCCGAATTGCTAACATCACAACAGAATGTTACAAACATATTTCAATTTAAATAGGCATTACGTGATCTTAAAAGAAAACTAGCACGTATAATATTAGCATAGGCCTAACATCTATGCTGATGTAGCATCACTGGCAGTATTTGCACATGAGCCTACAATGTTTCCTCCCTTGAAGTTCATGTATGGTTTAATGAGAATTTCACCTATCATCGATGTTACCAATTTGCCATTCTTTTCAAAAACCTTTATGTATACCAGAAAGTATGTAAGTTTCTAACCTAATATTGGACTACCATTCGGACTGGAGCCTACTCTTTTAAAAGTATTGACATATTGTGGCAAGATTAAATTGCTACTGTCTCATAAATTTGTAAAAATCGCACGGCGCAACAGCCCTGAAGGGCTTGGCCTTGATCCTGCTCAGCCCGAAGGCCTGCAGATTACGAGGTGTCTTGGGTTCCGCAGGACGGATCCTTTCAGCCGTTATTCTTGGCTTTCTAGACCTGGGCCGCTATCTCACCGTCAGATAGCTCGCAAATGTAAACACGCAGGCTGAGTGGACCTCAAACCAGCCCTCAGATCTAGGTAAAAATCCCTGACTTGGCCTGGAATCGAACCGGGGCCTCCGGGTAAGAGGCAGGCATTATATCCCCTCACCACGGGGTCGGGAATAAATTTGTAAACATGAGGAGATATCAGACAGAAGGTTGAACAAATAACAAGAAAATCATACACATATTCCTTTATGAACTAAGAAATGTTTTAACTATGGCTATTAAATTAACTGTGGGGACATCATCCTCGGTGTCCAATTCACCAACTAGGACTAGAATTAACTTATTTATTGAATCTTTCTACACATTGTTACACTCATTCCTTGTGATGCAGTTATGATGTTTTGTAACTAAAGAATATACCGCATTTGTATTAGTAATTTTGTCCACATATACATTAGAAATATTTTTTACTTTAATAAAACCCGTTTAGAATAAAGGCCATGTCTTATAAGATGATTACATATGCCATGCAGTATGGTTGCCTTGATGTATCGACGTACAGAAAAATTACTTACGTTCCCTTCATCACAGTACAACAACCATAAGGTAACAACGTGTTTATTGTACTTTTCAGCTGTGTTGAAATTCTGTGTATGAGATATGTACTATCTTCAATGGCCCTGTTTATTGCTCCTTTCTATTCTACATTTTTGCCTGGTTCTTTTAACTACTCCTCTTCCAAGACCATGATTGTCAGAGACAGCAGTGGCTTATATCTTTTCCAACTGCCCATCTTATTTATAGTCACATTCTGGCAGGATCAATACCAGTTACTTCCCATAAAATATCACCGACTTTGAAATGTCTGTGGCATACCTGTAAAATAATGTATCACCGTGAGCGAAATTCGTGCATTTACAGAGTGAATCGGCCTACACCAGCAGCTCCTATAGGTGGTATGTTTTAATGCGTATAATAATAATAATAATAATAATAATAATAATAATAATAATAATAATAATAATAATAATAATAATAATAATACCGTTGAAATAATGTATCCCATGACTGTGATCTAACATAACCTTATATCATTGAAGAGTAAATATGCCTACATATCACCAGCTGTTGCGTGTAGTTTAATACGTCATAGGCCTATACTCATTATGATTGTGTGAGAATATAATAATAATAGTTACTCACCATTGAGTTATTAGTAAATCTGTAGTCTTGTCTTGGAATTGCACGTAAACATATCTGCCGCATAACCTCGTCTTGCGTAAACTTAATGCATGCACTTCGTTATCACTGCCGGAATTCTCCTTAAAGTTGAGTACGCAACACATCAGTACCATTACGTACAACGGTATTAACAATTGGCACCATTAAGCGAATTAAAACTCTTCTAATTTCAGCGTTACATGGCCAAACGCATTGCTGTGTTATTACTGAAAAGGTTCAAGCTTGCCTCCCGATTTTGACGTCACAGTATATTCCCAGAACAGTTGTGAGGCCTTATATATCTAGGAGGTGTTGATTGAACCAGCACCTCCTAGATAATAAGGCCTAACAACAGCGTAGTGACGTCACGCTACGGAGGCGATGGCAATGCAGAGAAACGCGGAACATGGTTAAACACAGACTTGATTTTAATATTTTTTACCAATGGAATAATTTATTTACTAACAAATAGCGTTTAAATTTGAAGGATATTGAATTATACTGTCGTTATTACCGTATTTTAGTGACTCTACCATTAAAGATAAACGGCAAACAGTTGTAAAACACGACAGAATCTTGCAATGTTAACTTACTTAGGCCGAATTGCTAACATCACAACAGAATGTTACAAACATATTTCAATTTAAATAGGCATTACGTGATCTTAAAAGAAAACTAGCACGTATAATATTAGCATAGGCCTAACATCTATGCTGATGTAGCATCACTGGCAGTATTTGCACATGAGCCTACAATGTTTCCTCCCTTGAAGTTCATGTATGGTTTAATGAGAATTTCACCTATCATCGATGTTACCAATTTGTCATTCTTTTCGAAACCTTTATGTATTCCAGAAAGTATGTAAGTTTCTAACCTAATATTGGACTACCATTCGGACTGGAGCCTACTCTTTTAAAAGTATTGACATATTGTGGCAACATTAAATTGCTACTGTCTCATAAATTTGTAAAAATCGCACGGTGCAACAGCCCTGAAGGGCTTGGCCTTGATCCTGCTCAGCCCGAAGGCCTGCAGATTACGAGGTGTCTTGGGTTCCACAGGACGAATCCTTTCAGCCGTTATTCTTGGCTTTCTAGACCTGGGCCGCTATCTCACCGTCAGATAGCTCGCAAATGTAAACACGCAGGCTGAGTGGACCTCAAACCAGCCCTCAGATCTAGGTAAAAATCCCTGACTTGGCCTGGAATCGAACCGGGGCCTCCGGGTAAGAGGCAGGCATTATATCCCCTCACTACGGGGTCGGCCATAAATTTGTAAACATGAGGAGATATCAGACAGAAGGTTGAACAAATAACAAGAAAATCATACACATACTCCTTTATGAACTAACTATGACTATTAAATTAACTGTGGAGACATCATCCTCGGTGTTCAATTCACCAACTACGACTAGAATTAACTTATTTCTTGAATCTTTCTACACATTGTTACACTCATTCCTTGTGATGCAGCTATGATGTTTTGTAACTAAAGAATATACCGCATTTGTATTAGTAATTTTGTCCACATATACATTAGAAATATTTTTTACTTTAATAAAACCCGTTTAGAATAAAGGCCATGTCTTATAAGATGATTACATATGCCATAGAGTATGGTTGCCTTGATGTATCGACGTACAGAAAAATTACTTACGTTCCCTTCATCACAGTACAACAACCATCAGGTAACAACGTGTTTATTGTACTTTTCAGCTGTGTTGAAATTCTGTGTATGAGATATGTACTATCTTCAATGGCCCTGTTTATTGCTCCTTTCTATTCTACATTTTTGCCTGGTTCTTTTAACTACTCCTCTTCCAAGACCATGATTGTCAGAGACAACAGTGGCTTATATCTTTTCCAACTGCCCATCTTATTTATAGTCACATTCTGGCAGGACCAGTACCAGTTACTTCCCATAAAATATCACCGACTTTGAAATGTCTGTGGCATACCTGTAAAATAATGTATCACCGTGAGCGAAATTCGTGCATTTACAGAGTGAATCGGCTTACACCAGCAGCTCCTGTAGGTGGTATGTTTTAATGCGTATAATAGTAATAATAATAATAATAATAATAATAATAATAATAATAATAATAATAATAATAATAATAATAATAATAATAATAATACCGTTGAAATAATGTATCCCATGATTGTGATCTAACATAACCTTATATCATTGAAGAGTAAATATGCCTACATATCACCAGCTGTTGCGTGTAGTTAAATACGTCATAGGCCTATACTCATTATGATTGTGTGAGAATGTAAAAATAATAGTTACTCACCATTGAGTTATTAGTAAATCTGTAGTCTTGTCTTGGAATTGCACGTAAACATATCTGCCGCATAACCTCGTCTTGCGTAAACTTAATGCATGCACTTCGTTATCACTGCCGGAATTCTCCTTAAAGTTGAGTACGCAACACATCAGTACCATTACGTACAACGGTATTAACAATTGGCACCATTAAACGAATTAAAACTCTTCTAATTTCAGCGTTACATGGCCAAACTCATTGCTGTGTTATTACTGAAAAGGTTCAAGCTTGCCTCCCGATTTTGACGTCACAGTATATTCCCAGAACAGTTGTGAGGCCTTATATATCTAGGAGGTGTTGATTGAACTCGTCCGTAGGTTATGAGGAGCTCTGACTTGTAAATATTATTAAGTAACTGTGTGGTATTTTAACGTAGTCGTGAAGTTGGGAACGCGATATATTATTATGGAGGCTACGGTGTTAATATTAAATGGATGTTGTAATAAGAATATGATTATGGTAATTGGATGAAAGTTTCGAGTTATATACATATATAGTGATATGAGATGGTTTTACGCGATGCAGGACCATCGTGTACCTGCAAGTTAAGTCATGCCACACTACAAGTTTATTTTATGATTACCGAGCTCGATAGCTGCAGTCGCTTAAGTGCGGCCAGTATCCAGTATTCGGGAGATAGTAGGTTCGAACCCCACTGTCGGCAGCCCTGAAAATGGTTTTCCGTGGTTTCCCATTTTCACACCAGGCAAATGCTGGGGCTGTACCTTAATTAAGGCCACGGCCGCTTCCTTCCCACTCCTAGCCCTTTCCTGTCCCATCGTCGCCGTAAGACCTATCTGTGTCGGTGCGACGTAAAACAACTAGCAAAAAAAAAATATATTTTATGATTTATTTGCGTAAGAGTGCCCACACCGCTGGAGCTACACAAGCCAAGGTACGAACTGGATTTTCTATTATAGATGTATGATCGTGACGTAATCGTATGTCAGTGTAGATGATTTATAATGAACATTAGAATACTACGATACTTTGAATAGCTGTAGTTAACCAGATACATTACGACACCGACGTATATGAGATTATGTTTCTAAACCTCGCGGCATAGCGCTTCATAGTAACTGCATAAGAGAAAAGTAGCTTGCATTGTAGTTGAATGTTATTGGAAGATAACTATAGAAAGGGACATTGAACCTAAAAGGACATGTGTAAGACAGCCAAAGATTATGTTGAAATTAGATAGATAGCTAGATCGATTAATATTTCTCCGTTTGATCGTACATTTTTTTAACGAACTTCAGCTAGGGAAAGGCTAGAGTAGGAGCCGTATTTAACTGGCATTAGGAAGGAATGCCTTAGTTCGTAAGTAGTTTCCATGCACAACGAGATCGATGCAACAAAATCATGACTTCGGATTTTACTCAAAAATAGCTTAATTTACTTAGATCTATTTTCGATTTCTTTTAATATATTCAGATCTACTTAAATGTTTTCCAATTTATTCAGACTTAACTTGTTAGTGTATTTGAGATGCATTTCGGCTGGATATTGTATCCAAGTGAGACTGGTTTAATCAGACTAAAAAAGAGTGAACTATCGGAACAAGTTAATTGTGTCGATGTTATACTTACATTCCAATTGCGAGGTGGACCTCAAATGTGTCCAGTGATCTATTGTAAATGTGTAAATATTTAACTTCTACTTCACAAAGGAACTGATCATTTTAATAATTTAAAATACTGAATATTATTTTTCATTTTATTTTGCGAGCCAGCGCTGACTCATTTTCACACTTATTTTCAGTCGATTTTTTTAAATAACGCGTCACTTTATATGGTAATTTAATGATTTAATATTTTATTAATAAATATCTTGTTATTTTTCTATAATGGCTGGTGTCATGAATTCTTTAATTACTGTCTAGTTTGTAAGTTAACTAATGGCTAAGAAAGGAACCGTGTAATTAAGTGTTCATTTAACCATGGTAAGTTTTCTCGAAGTCAATACTCTGATAAGGTTGTCGGCAATGATTATTATTATATCGTGAGTAACGATAGGTGTCACCCGTGAGTTGGAATTCTCTTGAACTCACGTAAAGCGAATTCTACAGTAAGATTACATGTCTTACTTGCAACAAGAAAACCCTGAGGTATCCGCTGAGCGACTCCATTTCGTCAAACTAGGCTGCCCAACGACGAGTAAAAAAATGGAGGTATCGGGTAAAGAATGTTAATCCGTCTGCGGTTACAATATTCAATAATTAACTTCAGATATCACATAACAGAACGAAGGCAAGTGGAATGTTTTCATCATAGAAATCTAATGCTAGATCCTGTACTGAGCGACATTCTTCATCAAACAGAAATGATTAACATTCTAGTGTATTCATCCATATTTTCTTTCTAAATGAAGTTCATTTTCAAAATAGTTTCAGGCTGTTACGATATATAATTTATATTAATTCAGTGATTGAGCTTTTGTGTTGTATCTAAAGGAACACAATATCTTGAACACCGAGCAAGTGATCACGCGGTTACGGTCAAGCTGTTATCAGTTTACATTCAGGAGATAGCGGGTTTGAACCCCACTGTCGGCAGCCCTGAAGATGGTATTCCGCAGTTTCCCATTTTTACACCAGGCAAAAGCTGGGTTGTACCTTAATTAAGGATATGGTCGCTTCTTTCCCATCGTCTCCATAAGACCTATCTGTGTCGGTACGACGTAACGCAAATTCTAAAAAAAAGGAAAAACTTTAAAGTAATGAAAGTAATGAACAGTCGTTCATTTTCAATAAATATATTTATCCTATGCCGCACGATGCGTTCCATGTGCAATCAGACACACGAAAAGAGTATTTTTAATTTCTTAGTCTTAGAAAAATAAAGTGGTTGGAAATATTCATTTCAGTGCAATATCAGCTTTCTCTGTCAACAGTCTTCATTATATTACATACATACATCTTCATTATAGACCACAGATGCTCACGCTGGGAATTTCGTCCCGCGGGAACACAACGCTGTAAGCGGGAGGGCAGGAAGACGATATGCTACTCAGACACAGTGACGTTGTTGTTACGTCACAGGCCGTGAAGGTTGAGCGAAGTTCGCCCAGTCACTCTCGATCACTGAAGCAATACCAGACTTTGAAGTGGAGGCAGAAAATAATGAAACAAAGAGGGCAAATATCTACGTTAATTTCAATTTACGTTGTGAGAAATAAGTTATTTACATTCATTGCAGTTTATGTATTATGACCGGGTACAACAAAGAGTCAGGCAAACAACCTCAAATATTTTTGTAATGTACGTAATGAATGACAATTTTCAGTATTATGTTGAAAAGGTCACTTTTCTTGCGATTATAGTGTTTTTTTTTAAATTGTACCCCAATAAACATTTCACTGAGTAGTGAAGGAGTGGTTCATAATCACAATCGATCGACACTGCTTCACTTCCCTGATAAGTGCGTTCGCTCTCTCGCTTCACTGTGACGTATGCTTGCTACGTAAGCTGCCGGGATTTACGTCAGGCCAGCCCGGCCGCACGGGGCTAGCCGCAACGAGCGCCCAGCTCTTTTATAGACCGTTATGCCTTTCAGCGTTCAGTCTGCAAGTCTCTGTGAATTAACTAAATGCCTCCGCAATCCTATATTTGTAACCAGCTCTGTAGTCCTGATCAGTTCCAAAGCTCTTATTTTTAAATCGTTAGAAACTGAGTCCAACCATCGTCGTCTTGGTCTCCCTCTACTTCTCTGACCCTCCATGACCGAATGCTTTATTCTCCTAAGTAACCTATCCTCCTCTATTCACCCCTCATGAAACCCACCACCGAAACCGGTTTTTACGTACAGCTCTATCCATCGAGTTCATCCCTAACTTAGCCTTTATCTCCTCATTCCGATTGCCCTCCTGCCGTTGTTCCCGCCTGATTTTACCATGCGATCATTCACGCTACTTTCATGTCAGTTACTTCCGACTTATGAACAAGATATCCTGAGCCCACCTAGCTTTCACTCCCGTAAAGCAAAGTTGATGTCAAAACAGACCAATGTAAAAGTTTCGTCCTAAAGCTGACTTCTTTCTTACAGAATATTTGAGGGTGACAGAATAACACACACGGTATTCCCTCTCTGTCATAAGGGGCGAATAAAAGGGGCCTCAGGGGCTCTTAATTTGGGAGCGTGGGCTGGCAACCTCGGGGTCCTTAGCCTTCAGTTATTTGTGCCAGGCTCCTCACTTTCATCTATACTATCCGACCACCCTTGGTCAACACTCTTGTTCTTTTCCGACCCCGACGGTTTCAGAGCATTCGAGGCCTCGGAAGTCTTCCATTTTCACGCCCTGCGTGGCCCTTGTCCTACTTTGGTCGATATCTTCATTTTTCGAAGTGTCGGACCCCTTCCATTGTTATCTCTCATTAGTGTTTTACAGAGGATTGTTGCCCAGTTGTACTTCCTCTTAAAACAAAAATCACCGCCGCCACCACCACTTACAGAATACTGTTGATCATAATTCGAGCTCACTGCATTAGCTTTACTGCACCGTGGTTCAATCTCATTTACTGTAGATCCTGGGAGAATACACATTCTTAATACTTGAAGTAATCTACCTGTTCCAGTTTTGTGTTCCCAACTTGACATTTAATACTCTTAGGTTTCTTCCTACTGACGTCACTTTATTCTTGGAAATGTTCATTTACACCTAGTTACAAGTTCCACGATATTAGTTTACAGGCTTTCAGCACAGTATGCCATTAAGACAAAGTCGTCGACATAGGCCAAAACTACTTACTACATTTCCACCTACCTGAATCTCTCCCTGCTACTTTAGTAGGTGATCCATATAAGTTATAAACAACAAAGACGAAAGATCGCAACCTTGTCTAACCTCTGTAAGTACCTTAAACCAATAATTCATTCCACCATCAATTCTCACTGCAGCCCAATTGTCAACATAAATACTTTTGATTGCTTTTAATAATCTACTCTCAATCCTACATTTCGTAGATCTAGACAAGGCGTATAACAGAGAACCGAGGGAAAAAAGATTTTTACTGTATTTCATCCAACTTAATCTCAACCACTGATCGCACCCTCCTTTGCAGAATGCATGAACACCTTAGTTCGTATAGTGAACAAAGAAATGCCTCTATATTTAATGCAATCCTTCCTGTTCCCTTTCTTATGTGTAGATGCAGTTACTACATTCGTCCAACTAGAAGGAACCTTACTAACATTCCATGCTGATCCTATTACTCTGCGAAGCCATTTCGTATCTACCTTCCCACTATGTTCCACTATTGTTATAAAGCAGCAGGAATATTGATGAAATGAGAAATTACACCATTCTTTCCACTTCTCCAATTTCAATGCCATCGTTGTTTTCTTCCCGGGGACTCGATTATTTGCGACTTAACGGCAATATTTATTTTTCACCTACATTGAGAGGATTTTTCAAAATAGACCTTCTATCTGTCCTGTGATTCTATGAGCTCACCTGGATTTTCCTAGAGAACATTAATTTCCTTTCCCCTCTCTTTCGAAGATTCTTTATTGAAAATGAAAATCCTCAGTCATTCGACCGGGAGAGGAATGTAATGAATGAAGCCGCATCTAGGGGCGAGGATAGAAATTATGCCGGCTGCCAAAGCCTGTCACACTTCTCAGGATTGATGATTAATGACTGACAGATGAACTGAAATTAAATTAAATTAAATAATACTGGAGAGTGTTGCGGGAATGAAAGATAACACCGGAGTACCCGGTGAAAAACCTGTCCCGCTTCCGCTTTGTCCAACACAAATCTCACATTGAGTAACCGAGATTTGAACCACGGAACCCAGCGGTGAGAGACCAACGTGCTTCCGCCTGAGCCACGGAGGCTCCAGTTCAAAGGTTCTTCATTATTGGCCAGAAAGTTTTCCCTAGTATTTTATCTAGCCTTTCCAGGTTATTACCAAATTCTTCCCATCACTACCTCTTGGATTCAACAATTCTTTCTTTTTCGCTCTCTTTCTTTCATCTATGTCTGTATCAGTCCTTGTTTGGGGCCATTTCTGATACGCCTTCTTTTTTACGTGTACTTGCTGCCCTCAGTTCATCATTCCACCTAGATGTTCGCTTTTCCCATCCGTACACACAATTGTCCAAAGGCATTCCGTTGCTGTTTTTACTACAGCATCCCTGTTTGACATCCATTCTCTTTCTGTACCCTGAACTGCTTACTGTCCATTGTTTGGAACATTTTATTAATCATATCCATGTACTTTTCCTGCCTCGTCCTGGAGGTACCCTACCATTATTCGTCTGCAAATAGATTTAACTTTATTCCACAACAGAAATACTTAATTCACTACGGATCAGATAGTGGTCTGCATGATAAAATAATCCCCGCATTACCCACACATTACCCTAACTGATTTCCTGAATTCAAATTCGGTTATGATATAGTGTATTATGGATTTTGTGCCCCTATCCTCCCATGTGTAGCCGTGAACAGGCTTATGCTTGGAGTATGTTCGTAACTGCTAATCCCACACTAGCACAGAAGTAAAGTACAGTAAACGCTTCCCATTCCTATTATCTCCCATGTCTTCCCCACATTTAGCCATCACCCTGTCATATCCTTCAGTTCTATTACCTACTCTCATATTGATATCACCCTTTAGCACTACCCCACTATATTTCGATTTTTACTTAGGGATGAACCGTGTTATTGTTATGTGTACCTTCCGGACAGTTTGTCGACGTTTCGAAAACACAAAACGGTTCAACCCGGATAACTCAACAGACCACGTAAACTTCATGTTCTACCCTTGCTGTTGACCCTGACTGCGATGTCACCAAATACAGTAGAGACAATACGCGACACTTCCGGATTTAGCTTGTTAAAATGGAAGACAATTCGCAAGTGGCGCTCCTAGTGGCGTGACCTGAAAGTTCGCGCTAAATTCAAATATCATTGGAAATGTATGTACGGAAATGGATAAATAAATTACGTCTAGAAAGAAAGTGTTGCTAAAATATTAACTTCAAAGTTGCTAAAGTAATTCTGGATACATGAATGAAGAATTATTTAACAGGTTATTATTTAAAGACTGAAATTAGACACATAATCAAGATGTGAATTGGACTGTTGCGAAAGGGCTTGATCTTTCATTTATGCATTACTTTTTTAGCTTTAGCATACCTGCCTGAACTCTCACCGCTAGATTTGTCTTTTTCCTCATTTAAAAGCAGTACATCACATTAGGACACTTGTCAATAAAAATATAGGCACATTCCTTACACAAATGATTCAATGAATTTACATTTGCTATTTGCTTTACGTCGCACCGACACAGATAGGTCTTATGGCGACGATGGGACAGGAAAGGGCTAGAAGTGGGAAGGAAGCAGCCATGGCCTAAATTAAGGTACAACCCCAGCATTTTCCTGGTGTGAAAATGGGAAACCACGGAAAGCCATTTTCAGGGCTGCCGACAGTGGAGTTCGAACCTACTATCTCCCGAATACTGCATACTGGCCGCACTTAAGCGACTGCAGCTATCGATCTCGGTGAATTTACATTTAAGAGCTGGACAATTTTCCTGTTTAAGTTGAAGCGTACTAACAGAATCTATAAATTTAGCCGCAAAAACATTCAACATTTCCCTATAAGTAATACTTGCCATTACATTAGGGTAAAGCAAATTTGCATCATCATCACATTTCCTAAATCACTCATATTTTCTTCAGTGCTTGACAACGCATTACGGCATTCCAAATGGGGTAACTTGGAACACAACCAGCGACACGCATATGGATATGAATTTTCCTGAATTAAATCAAAACCCACAGATCACACCTACAACAACACATCGGTATTGAAGGTTAACTGCTGCACTAATACAGTAGAGTTAAAATATGGGTCGCGCAGGTCAGAAGTTTAGGAAGTAGGTCTTCTATAAAAATATCTTTGTAACTGGAAGAATATATATGCAAACACAGTATTTACTTACATTTTCTTGTCACGAGGGAAACGGAAGACCGCGAATCCTTCTGCACTTCATAGTTATTGTAGCCAAACGCAGCACACATCTTTCCACTCATACTGTCAGGAGATATAAAGGAATGACACACGCTACCATTTACTCATGTCAACTTAATGCAGACGCATAAATAACCCCAAAACCTTCACAAACAAATACACGTGCTCTTATGACAGAATCAGTAACTCTCAGGTCACTCCGCTAGACAGAGCTCTAATCGCTGTCGCTGGATCTCTCGCAGAGTGTCGCGTATTGTCTCTATTGTATTTGATGTCACTCAGGGCTTCATAAAACTTGTTGACGTCTTCTTCATCTGCGCTCTCACGAGGTAAATACACTGAGGAAGAATCGTAAACGCTGATTAGGGTAAACAAGGTTCGTGCACTTGGCCATGAGACAGTAGTCGTCCTAATTCCTCCAACTGTTGAATCTACCCAGATCATTAGCTCATTAACGTGCCTAATAGAAACTATGTTGGATGCAATTGTATTCCTGATGAGCAGTCCTGCCCCACACTTCCTTTTTTTAATACACATTATGAACAATTTTTAATGGCCTATCTCTTCCTCGCTATCTCCCCTTACCTGAATACCATTAACTCCTAGAACATCCAGACGCATTCTGTTTGCTGACTCAGTCAGTTATTCTTTCCTTCTTTCTTTCATAACCCCTATTAATATTGATAGCAAGCTGTGAGCTTGCATTCTGGAGATGGTGGGTTTAAATCCCACCGAGGCAGCCCTGAAGATGGCTTTCCGTTGTTTCAAATGTCCACACCAGGCAAATGCTGAGGCTGTACCTTAATTAAGGCCACGTCAGCTACCTTTCCAATCTTTCCCATCCTTGCGTCACCGAAAACATTTGATGTGTTAATGGAACGTTAAACTACTATAAAATAAAATTGATAGCTCACCTCCTTCCCTCGCCTGTCAAATGGAAGTCGGACTCCATTATTCCCATAGGTCCGAAGCTTGCTTGAAATATTCTGAGCTCAGCAAAATTTTGAGAAGCAGAATGCTACCGTACTTTTCATATAGTTCCAATGAGAATATTTCCTTTGAAGGGTTCCTGACCACTGATGGGTTTGGCCGCTTGAGCACGAGGTTGGCCATGACTCAGAATACGTCTGAGATGCCCACTACTGTTCCATAGCAACTGGCATCCCGACTCTCAGAAGTTAACCTTTTACGGAAATATTAGGAACAAAATATTAAATATAGGATTTTCATTTATTTGCAGTTGAAAACAAATACTATATGTAGAATACATTAATAACTGTATTTATTAAATTTTACTTACTTCCCCACATTTATAAATATTTTGGAAGTCATGACGGCTCCTTCTTCAAATGGGAGACAGACAGCATTACAAAACTTGGAGATAACTTACTCCTATTGTGTGGAAGTGAATTTATTTCGTTCCGTTTTCGAAGCTCACGCCTGAACTTTACGTAACCCTTCACGAAGAGCAATCTGTGCACTTCTGTGGACACGCGCTGCATTGCTGTCCGGTTGTTGAGTACGAACGTGCTGCATGTGGGAGATCAATCTCACCAAAGTAATACTTTATTACTTTTTTATTGTTATATTTTCACGGCTCCATAAATTTGACAACACAGTTATTTTCGACTGCTGAAACTACACGCGTTGATGTATTCAGATTATTTTTCGTTTGTGAAATAAAAGTAAAATGCACATGAAATTTGATATATTAATGATACTGTGAACAACCATATGACTTACATACCATTAATAAGCCTGTATTACAGTATATTTGTGAAAATAAAACTTATTCCATCCCTAAGGATAACTGAGATATGGGCCTCGGAAGACACGACAAATATTATTATAATCGGAGTAGTTGGCCGTGCGGTTAGGGGCGCGCAGCTGTGAGCTTGCATCCGGGAGATAGTGGGCCGATTGCAGAAACGGTATTTAGACTATGTTTACGGTTAGACAATGTCTAAGTATGGCTTTCGTATTGCAAAGACGTTATTTATTACTTAGACACTGTCTAAAACCGATGTTCAACCGGCCATGTTTAAACACTGTCGAGAACACTGTTTAACTTCAACTTGTAGGAGTGTATCACAATCAGAGGATATGTACCATGAAACATATGACACAGGGGACAGTCCGGTAACTGTCAACTTGACTACAATTCCTAGCAATCGATACATTTTATTATATTTGGATAATTTCCCTGGAAGTATAGGTCACTTCGACTACATCCATATCAGAATAACTTGTCCCGATCGTCAGAGGGCTGTCTCATACATCAGTCGGGAGGGATTCGGTTATTACATTTACTGCCAAGTAAATTGACACTAAGAAGTAAGTTGTGTGTGTGTATGTTTTTTTATTGCGCATAATCGTCGCGCTAATTCAGGTAGGTTTTTGGCAACTATGACATAGGAAAAGGCAAGGACTGGTCCATAATAACAGAAAATGGGCAAATGCTGTGGCCATAATAACAGCCCCAGTGTTTGCCTCATGTAAACATGGTGAACTTAAGGAAAACAATCTTCAGGGCTGCCGATGGTGCGTTTCGAACATACGATCTCTAGAATGCAAGCTACATCTATATGGTCCGTACAACTCTTTCGGTTACACAGTAATACAATTTCATCTACCCTTCGCAGAAGCGATTTAGTTTACACTCACCGTAACAACACTATAATTAAAGCTACACTTCCTCGTACGGTGGTGTGTCGCTTTAGGATTGATAATATTATGGGATTTTACTTCCATCGAAAACGATATTCTTATCCATGGGCAAGTCGTGCTCATGCTTAGGAAGACAATAGGTGACTAACAATGTGTGCACTCACCGACAAAATTTTTTTGGTTGCGACAAGCAAAGAGTTGCATGGAAGTTACTTCTATTTCCATTTTCGAACCAATATTGAAACTTTAAACGACGTCCAGCTAAACACAGGAGGAGCATTGTTTATGCAATGGAAGATCGTGCTCTACTTAAACGTTGGTTAGGTAGACGTTGTCTAAAGCTTAAAACTACGTCATCGTTTCTGTAATAGGTCCAGTGGGTTCGAACCCCACTGTTGGTAGCTCTGAAGATAGTTTTCTGTAGTTTCCGATTATCACACCAGGCAAATGCTGGGGCTGTACTTTAATCAGGGCCAAGACCACTTCCTTCCCACTCTTAGGCCTTTCCCATCCATTCGTCACCATAAGACCTATCAGTGTCGGTGTGACGTAAAACAAATTGTAAAAAAACTATTATACGATAAGTTTAACTTTTTTTTTCTCTGAGTTAATAAACTAATCTTTACATTATCTTGATTTTCAAGCTTTGACCTGGAATGTTTCATATGTGAGTCAGTGTAGTACGGCTGCTTCCGTAAAAGAGAATAGTCGTATATGCAGCGGAATGTTAAAATAGTCACTCGTCAGCCCTAAATACGATGTTTCGAGTTTTCCCACTTTCCACGCCATATTATTGCTAGGACTGTATCTCAGATGCGGCTAAGATCTATCTGTGCCGCCTCAACCCTAGCTCTTCCTCACCCTACCGGTGCTGAAAATTTGTAGGCATAAATGTGACGTTAGACCGCCTTTGTGGTGTAGTGGTTAGTGTGATTAGCTGCCACCCCCTGAGGTCCGGATTCGATTCCCGGCTCTGCCACGAAATTTAAAAAGTGGTACGAGGGCTGGAACGAGGTCCACTCAGCCTTGAGAGATCAAATGAGTAGAGGTGGGTTCGATTCCCACCTCAGTCATCCTGAAAGTGGTTTTCCGCGGTTTCCCACTTCTCGTCCAGACAAATGCCGGGATGGTACCTAACTTAAGGCCATGACCACTTCCTTCCCTCTTCCTTGTCTATCCCTTCCAATCACCCATCCTCCCACAAGACCCCTGTTCAACATAGCAGGTGAGGCCGCCTTGGCGAGATACTGACCATTCTCCCGAGTAGTATCCCCAGACCCAATGTCTCACGCTCCAGGACACTGCCCTTGAGGCGATAGAGGTGGGATCCCTCACTGAGTCCGAGGGAAAAACCAACCCTGGAGGGTAAACAGGTTAAGAAAGAAAGAAACAGAAATGTGACGTTAAATTACTACCAAATAAAATAATAAGAAACTACGTATGTTGATTAAGTTCAGCTCCTTAACTGAATGGTCAGCTTTCAGCTCAAAAATTTCTATTCCCAGACAGATTAGGTTTTCTGCCCGCATCTGGTTAATTCTTCCGAGCCGAGGACTGGATATTTGTAGGCTATTTGTCTTAATACACAACTTCAGTTATATACGAAACTCCACTCTACCAACCACCACAAAAATATGCAATAGTGAATACATCCTTCTGCATAGGGTTGGTGTCGGGAAGGACATCCGACCGTAAAACAGGACTTATTCCACATGTAGTGCCAATTTCAAATAATTGTGAAAAATTAATAATAATAATAATAATAATAATAATAATAATAATAATAATAATAATAATAATAATAATAATAATAATAATAATAATAGCTTAATAATAATAGCTTGTATTTATGGCTAACCCTTAGTCCTGTTTCCAATATTATTAATAATAATAATAATCCCAATAACTAAGATCTGGAGAAACTGCTGAATGGTATGGACATACTGTTGTCTTGGAGAAGGATTACAAGACGAAAATAAATAAAAACAAAACCAAGATAATGGAGTGCATTCGAATAAAATCGGGTGTTGAAGGAAATGTTAGGTAAGGAAATGAAGACTTCTTAAAAGGAAGTAGATGAATATTGCTAAATAACTAATGATGGCGAAAGTAAGCAGGACGTAAAATGCAGACTAGCACAAGCAAGAAAGACCGTTCTTAAGAAGAGAAATTTGCCCACTTCGGCATTGATATGGGAATTAGAAGGGCGTTTCCGAAGACTTTCGTCTGTAGCATGGCATTGTATGGAAGTGAACAAAATGGACAATAACTAGTTCAGAAAGTTGTAGAATAGAAGATTTTGAAATGTGGTGTTACAGAAGAATGCTGAATGTGAGAGGATATATCGAATCACGAATGAATAGACACTAAATAGAATTATTGAGAGAAGAACTATTTGGCTAAATTTGACCAGAAGAAGAGTTGCAATGATGGTACACATCATAGGACACCCAGGACTTCGTTCAGTTTTTGAGGGAAGTGTTGGTGGTAAAAAAGGTAGGGTTGTACAAAGGTATGAATATGACAAACAGATCAGAGCAGATTATGGATACAGCAAATAAGTAGAAATGAAAAGGTTAGCACATGATAGAGTAGCATGGAGCAAAAGGCAAAGCAAAGTCATCTCCGTACAGGCCATGAAGGCCCCTGGAGGAGGCTTCCATCATCCGTAACCTCGGCACTTGGTGGGGTAGAGTGGTTAGCTCTACGGCCGGCCGCCTTTGCCCCCGGGAATTAATCTGGTACCCGTTTTTGATGTAGGCTGAGTGAGTAGGCCATGCGCACCTCCAGAAGTGGAAATCTCGTTTCTTAAATTGTACGACTTCCTGACGGGGAATCGAACCCACATCCTTCCGGGTGAACCGAACACGCCTTTACAGCCTCGGCCAGGCAGCCCCTAGAGTAGCATGGAGAGCTGCATCGAACTAATCAACAAAAACAACAACAATCATTTTTACGGTTTTCAATGGCGTTGACGTGCAGGGATTTTTCCGCAGGATTCTTTTTTATGCCGGGAAATCTACCGACAAGAGGCAGGTGTATTTAAACACCTTCGAATTCGATCGTACTGAACCGGTAACGAAACCACGAACTTATACTCAAAAGACCAGCACTCTTATTATCCGAGCCACTCATGTTTAAGTGAGGTAGAGTGATGTCGTCAACAATCCAACCACTATCCTCACCGCCAAGTGTCTCAAAACACACTTTCTCATTATTGTAAATATAAACTAGTGCACTTACCCAGGACAATAAGGCCCGCTCCCAGACCCTTGCAGTACTCTGACTCCAGAGGCAACCAAGGACAGTCCCCTTGCATGTGATCCATGTTGTTACTTCAGGAGAATGGTACTGTACAGAGGAACGTCTTGTTGGGGGTATACTTGATACTCTCAGATCAAGTGCACGTGCACCAGCGCGAGACGGTGCGGTGTCTCCTTACACTAGGTGGAGAACATCTCTCTTCTCCTTGTTTTCAGTTTAGAGAATGTAATAACGCAGTTATAGAGGAAGGAATCCTCGCCACATAATAATAGCAGCCTGAAACCAATATATCATTGGCGATCATGTTGCAGTCAATTTAGCTTTTCGTCGCACCGACACAGCAAGGTCTTATGGCGAAGATGGGATGGGAAAGGGACAGGTGAAATGGGTTGACTATTACATTATTTTATTTACGAAAGATAAAGAGATCGCGGTAGCGACATATTCAAGTGCTGGACAACGAGAGGTATACCGTGGATGGCACAAAGGGAAGATATAGTATATATAGCAATGTACAAGCAGTCAGGAAAATACAAGGATACTAGGGGATGAACAAGAATTGGCAACTTCGGATGCATAAATTTGATGTATTGAAACAGTCTTTCTTTCTTTCTTAATCTGTTTACCCTCCAGGGTTGAATTTTCCCTCGGACTTAGGGAGGGATCCCACCTCTGCCGCCTCAAGGGCAGTGTTCTGGAGCGTGACACATTGGATCGGGGGATACAGCCGTGGAGAAGGACCAGTACCTCGCCCAGACTGCCTCACCTGCTATGCTGAACAGGGTCCTTGTTGCTGGGTGGAAATATTGTTCTTTTTTTTGCTAGTTGCTTTACGTTGCACCGACATAGAGAGGTCCTATGGCGACGGTGGGATAGAAAAGTGAGATAGGAAAGGACTAGGAGTGGGAAGGAAGCGACCGTGGCCTTAATTAAGGTACAGATACAGCATTTGCCTGGTGTGAAAATGGAAAACCACGGTAAACCATCTTCAGGGCTGCCGACAGTTGAGCTCGAACCCACTATCTCCCGGATGCAAACTCACAGCTGCGCGCTCCTAACCGCACGGCCAACTCGCCCGGTAAGAGAATATTGGAAGGGATAGGCAAGAAAGAGGGAAGGAAGCGACCGTGGCCTTAAGTTGTGTACCATCCCAGTATTTGGCTGAAGAGAAAGTGGGAAACCAAGGTAAAACACTTCGAGGATGGCTGAGGAGTGTATGAGTAAAACACTCGAGAGCATAGTCATGCGAAGTTTACAATACCTCATGGTCGAAGAATAAGTCCGATACTGGTGTGAATATGCTGTCCTTTCTCCAACAGCCGAAGAACGCCTCGAAGTGGCAGGCAAAGAGAGCTAGATATATAGGCAGTTGGAGAGGGGATGTAAAGGAGAAGTCACAACACACTGCACTAGAACAGCCATGAATGTAAAGTGTAGAATCTAGAACCGATGACGTCATCCAAGTTTGCCGCAGGTAATCGACTGACAGTAGTCCTGTAGCTATGGCAGTGTGCGGACGTCGAACGCCGGGAAGAAAGCAGCGGAACATGACGAATGTGGCGGAGGGGAGTTGACAATGTTACATAGGACTGGGAAGGAAGTGACCGTGGCCTTAATTAACTGCAAAATATTACACAAATTTGATAACATTTTCCTAAGTATTTGATATGTTTTCCTAAACCTGAAATTTCATAGATTGTTACGAATGTATGTTAAGCACATAAAACTTTGTTTAAATATCTTGAGTAGCTGTTAAGTCAAACTCCTTGGCGGAATGGTTAGCGTACTGGCTTACGGTTCAGAGAACGCCCAGTTCGATTCATGATGGGGCCGAAGATGTTCATTATGCATACTTAATTCCTCTGGCTCGCGGACTGGGTGTTGGTGAATATCTCAATGCATATATTCGTTTACATACAACACATCACACTACTAACCACCACAGAAAATGCAATATAGATTACATCACTGAACGTAGGTTTGGCGTCAAGAAGGGCATCCGACCGTAAAACTGAGCTTAATTCACATTAATGCTTACCCTAGGTGATTTTTTAAAGTCCAAGTAAAAGAGAGAAAGATTTGGTAGTTGTTGACGTAAACATTTGAAGTTTATTATATTTAAGTAAGCGAAAAAAGCCCTCTTTTCCTTAACGAATCTGTTTAGAATTGACTTTCATGATTGATTGTACAATAGATTTAAAATAGTATTATTGGGTTCTACAGACATGTCGTTGCCTTGCATGTAACAAAAATATGATCTGATTTTACAGGGAAATATTCTGCTATGTGGTTAAAAATTCAAAACATAAGCCAATTACAAATTATGAATCAAATTTGATAATAATCATATTGGTAAGAGCAACAAATTAAAGTTGTCCTTTTAATATTTGGATTTTGCACTGACGAGTTATGTGTAGACAGTCCGATTCGGCTGAATGGTCAGCGTGCTGGCCTTCGGTTCAGAGAGTCCCGGGTTCGATTTCAGGCCGGATCGGGGATTTCAATCGCTTCTGATTAATTCTTCTGTCTCGGGGATTGGGTGTTTGTGTTCGTCCCAACACTCTCCTCTTCATATTCACACAACACACTATACTACCAACCACCACAGAAACACGCAATAGTGATTACATCCCTCTATATAGGGTTGGCGTCAGAACGGGCATCCGGCCGTAAAACAGGGCCAAATCCACATGTGCTACGCAGTTCGCACCCACGACCCCACAAGTGTGAGAAAAGCGGTAGGAAAAGAAGAAGAAGAAGAGAGATATGTAGACAAGTGTAATTATATACGGCATGGCAGTGTTGGTTCAGTTTAAGCAACTCTATTGGATATTTTATTACGGAGTCTCCACTGAAAACCTTCCGGAGAATTCGTACAGCCACAACAAAATAATACACAATATTTCGGAAAAATTGCAGATACAAGGTCTTCATTCTTTAGCAATTCTACGTTACGCATTCAACATTTTGTTGTAATAGCATATGTATTTGCTGAGGAAAAAAGTATACTCTACTACATATATTATACCTAGCGTCCTTAATGAACAGCAGCAGACCTGTTTAGAAATTACTTTCCAGACTGATACTACAGTATAAGGGTCCACCAAAAAAGGGAGACCTCATTAGAAATGTCAAAGAAGAATTGTCTCAGACTGGTCATGAAACGGCAGCGAAACTTGTAGGTTCCATGCCAAGAAGGCTTCAGACCATAGTGGACGCAAAGAGAATGTTTACAAAGTACTGATGTAAAATCGGCGGAGACAGTCGTAAACTTTAAAGAACTGGAACATTCATCTTCTTCTTCTTCTTCTTCTTCTTCTTCTTCTTCTTCTTCTTCTTCTTCTTCTTCTTCTTCTTCTTCTTCTTCTACTCATACTACTACCACCGCCAATCCACCCATGTGGGGCGCAGGTGCCCTACCTGACGCCAAACTTATTTGGAGAGTTATATTTATTATTGCCTGTTTCTGTAGGGTTGATAATATGGTGTTTTGTCTCAATTTGAAGAGGAGAGTGTTAGAACGAACACAAACACCCAGTCCCCGAGCCACAAGAATTAACCAGTCGCGATTAAATTCCTCTACCCGGCCGGGAATGGAACCTGGAACCCTCTGAACCGAAGGCCTGAACGCTGACCATTCAGCCAAGGAGTCGGACAAAGGAGTGAAAATGTATAAAATAAAATATTTTTATTTCTTCATTTCTTTTATAATGCCATCATACATTTATATTTTCTTCACTTCTATACAGGTGGTCGGAAACAACGTGAACCTGGTGTACGAGCGTTAGAGTGTTGGTCACACTGATAAATAATTTGAAAAAAAGTAATTGCATATCTGGCGCCATTGTCATTTTTTCAGCTGCTGAAGTTAGCCAATCAGATCGCTTCGCGGGTGAATTCAAATGAGCTTTGTTAGTCGGTGTTGCTAAATCTGCACAGCTTGAGAGCCATGCCGCGAAATCAGCTTTAAATACAAAAGCACGGTAGGTTTCAGCCTGTGTCACCGTAGCATACGTGCTATGGAGCGGTTCTGTCAACTCGCAGCTCCGTGTTTAAATCCCGCCCATGACAAAGGCTTTGTTTCTTCGATTGGTGCCTCCAAGCCGGACTACAGTCACGTGCAAAAAAACTGCCTGTCTTTTGCGGCAAACCATTCATCGAGCCATTTTACAACTTCCTCGGAATGGCTTAAGTGCTGCTCTGTGTGCGCGTGCCCCATTGATGCGAAGAGGTGATAGTCAGATGGCGCCAGGTTGGGACAGTACGGCGGGTGTGGAAGGATGTCCCATCCAAGCGATTTCAAGATGTTTTTCACTGGTTTCGCTGTGTGAGATGGTGCATTGTCGTGTAACAAAATGACTTTGCCGTGTCTTCTGGACCATTCCGGTCGTCTTTCGATCAATGCGTGATTTAAATTAATCATTTTTTAGCGATAGTGTTAAGCATTAATGGTTTCGCCGAGCTTCAAGAGTCTTCGCACTTTTGTGGTCTACCAGAGCGCGCACTGTCTTTTACCTTGAAATCACCACGTTTAAACTGTCGAAATCATGTGTCACATGTTCTAATCCATGGAGCGTGTTTACCATACGTTTCTACCAGCAAACGATGACTTTCCACAGCCTTTTGATTAAATAAGAAAAGCAATGCGTTCCACAAATGTTCTTTTTCAGGCACATACGTCGACATGATCACTGAACGATACAACACAGGCGCTAGTGTTTGGCGGATTCAACTTGTGTGTGTCTGTAGGTTAATGTCAGACGAACAAACTGACGTATGTGTCAAATTCACATGCTGCGTACTGTTCACTGGCACCATCTCTTAGTGAAACCGGAAAAGACTTATGCATACACCTGGTATATCTAGACATGATATGTGCTTTTGGGCTTATGCCGTGTCAAGGAAACAGGATGAAACTCTTTACGTTTCGCAGAGAACTTTGCTCCTAGTCTTCAGAAGAAAATCTCGACTGTTCACGAGGAAATCTTCTACAATAATGAGGGTTTGAATTTAAAATTGTTTTATTGTTGGGCTGTAGTGGTTCGCTCGTTCGTCACCAGGTGGTTCGCTGTATGCTGGTACAACGCTCCAAGCGGGAGCTGATGACAACATTAAGCTCAAACTAAGATGTTCTATCACACTGTGTGTGTGTGAGGAGTAACAAAGAGGCATCAGACGAATCAGGGACGAAAGTGGTAGAAGAAATAAATAGAAACTGTTACGAAAATTCATTGGTTTACAGAGGTGTAAGAAGCTGCCGGGGTGAATGGGTGGACGAGGAATTGACCAGAGCATAAGTTAATTCACTAAATTTTGAAATGTTATTTCCTTCCTTCCTTCCTTCCTTCCTTCCTTCCTTCCTTCCTTCCTTCCTTCCTTCCTTCTTTTTTAATTTGATAGATATAACATTTGGAACAAGTAACAATCAAGAAATTCTAAATGATCTCGTCAGCGCCCACAACAACAGTGGACTAGAAGTTCGAACATCAGGTACAAAAACTTGATAGAATTATTAACACGATAACACGCAAGAAATGAGCATTATAGTTCTGAGACAGGTGCACTATTTTATAAGAGCATGTTTGCTCCACTAACTTACATAGCCTAGGAGTCTGAGCTCCAAAATTAATGAAGTCCAACCTCTCAGAGGCATAAGTTTTTATTAGCGCACTGACGACCTAAAGCTTGTTCTTAACTTAAGTATTTACACATCTTTGCCCTGATGTGGGCTTATTTATCGCTCGACAGTTTTTTACACACTGGTCTATACACAATTAAAAAATAAACAGGGGCAATGAATGTCTTTTTTTTTTTGCTAGGGGCTTTACGTCGCACCGACACAGATAGGTCTTATGGCGACGATGGGACAGGAAAGGCCTAGGAGTTGGAAGGAAACGGCCGTGGCCTTAATTAAGGTACAGCCCCAGCATTTGCCTGGTGTGAAAATGGGAAACCACGGAAAACCATCTTCAGGGCTGCCGATAGTGGGATTCGAACCTACTATCTCCCGGATGCAAGCTCACAGCCGCGCGCCTCTACGCAATGAATGTCCATTCTAAATGGCCTTAATGTAAAGAGAAAATGTTTAATATGATTGGCCATGAACAAAAGGTTAGAAGGTGAGACAGTTGCACTCCTTCTAGAATATTTTGAAAGCCTAAGTGGGCTTATGGCCCAAAGATACAGAGGCTAAGCCTATTCTACGCCGGGGCTACTAAATGAGAAACCTTAAATTCCAAAAGAGTGTTAAGAATTTTAGATGACTAGAAACTTTAGTCAGCCCACACCAATTTGAATGGGAATCAACAGAGGGTAATCACTCTTTGTTCCCTTAGTTTACATGTTTCCCTGTTGGTGTTTGAACAGAGTCCTTAGACTTTCCTTAAAAATGCATTTAAAACATTAAATTAGAACTTTACATGAATAAAATAAATTTTAAACCTTCCTCTCAAGGTATCTGTCGGAGCTGTCACATGTGTTAAGAAAATTCTGCCAATACCTTGAGTTGCTGGGCTTCTCAACGCGGATCTGCGGCCCCTGCCCCCGAAGAACACGCCGCACTCACTAAACTGGAGCAAAGATGATGACGACACAGTCCTAAGGTGCCCCTCTTTTATAGCATTTCGAGGGGAAGTTGCCGGAAAACTTTACAGATAGGCTGGATGCTTGCACATACCTCCAACTTTGCTTGTGCTTGTTGTTTTAAGGGGCCTAACGTCGAAGGTCATTGGCCCACCCCCAACTTTAATTGGCTAGAGAAAATATTCCCGAAATTCCTGATTGGTTGGTAATTATAAAAGAAGGAAGCAGTAGGAGTACTGACAACTTTGATACATGAACAACACAATCTTCAAAAAGTAAGCTTTAAAAATTCGACTTTCCCCTTAAAAGTCAATTGTCCCAACACCCTGTGTGTGAGGAACGCAGACGAAGATTACGCCCACGGTATCCCCTGCCTGTCGTAAGAGGCGACTAAAAGGGGCGACCAAGGGATGATCATGAGACTACTTGTAATTAGTACCACCCCGCGGGGAACACCATGGGTCGCTCTTACTTGCGCGTAGTACCACTAGGTTAGGTACAAAATAGGTTTGTGATTAGTAGCAACAGAGTGCGCTGTCGCCTTTTACAATACCTGTGATTAGTACTCACTATATGAGGAACACTACGGGATAGTACGAATCCCTGTAGTTAATACACTTATGTGATGAACACCATGGTTTGTGTTACCTGTAAATGGCGCCGCAATGTGCGAAACACCATAGGTATGGGTTACATGTGCGCATTTCATTACCTATGAGGTCCGACTCGTTGACTGAATGGTCAGCGTACTGGCCTTCGGTTCAGAGGGTCCCGGGTTCGATTCCCGGCCGGGTCGGGGATTTTAACCTTCATTGGTTAATTCCAATGGCCCGGGGGCTGGGTGTTTGTGCTGTCCCCAACATCCCTGCAACTCACACACCACACATAACACTATCCTCCACCACAATAACACGCAGCTACCTACACATGGCAGATGCCGCCCACCCTCATCGGAGGGTCTGCCTTACAAGGGCTGCACTCGGCTAGAAATAGCCATACGAAATTATTATATTATTACCTATGAGTAGTACCATAATGTGTGGAATACCACGAGTCTTTTTCTTTAATGCTATTTGTTCGGGGGCGTCGACGCATGTGGATCTCTTGCCCCTCACCGCGAGTATACGCTACTTTTGATTAGTACCGCAACATAACAAATGCCATAGTTCTACTTTCCTAGCGATAACTACCATTATGAGGGGCCGATAACACGGATTTTGGACCTCCTTTAGACTGCAAGCATCATCGATTCAGCATTGTGCTATAGAAACAGTCCCTTGGTCAGTAATACTATTGTTTTACGCCAGTTTGTGTGAATGTGAGGCATTGCGGGTCGGATCCACTGATTGTTTTAAATTCATATCCATCCATTCATTCTTCGTCCTCATGTTTTGAATTCTGATCAGTGGAGGATTTTGGACTTTTAATTTGTCATTACATTTCGTCTCATTTCGTACCATTAGGGGCCGATGACCTAGATGTTAGGTCCCTTTAAACAACAAGAATCGCCGTCATCATAATCCCACCAGAGGGGGCACTTAGACCGATGGTAGAGACATCTAACAGTTGCAAACCCAAGTATCTTGCATAACATTAGTTCAAGTTCAATTATATAGATGGCCTTATAGAAGGCGGGCAGTTTATGTGGACGGAAAAGGTGTACTCCCGGTACAGAATCTAATAAAATAAAATGTAACGAAAGACGCCAGGATATAATAGAACAGAGTTGAAGAATGAAAGGAAAGTATTTGGAGAAAGCCAGAGGTTGATGTATGTCATAACGTGTGTACACTTGTTATGCCCCCTCACCCGCCCCCCCCCCCTCACACCGTCTCTCATCTTCCTCTGGTTTTCTCCATATACTTCCTTTTCATTCACCAGCTCTGTTCTATTGTACCCTGGTATCTTTCGTTGCTTTTTATTTTATTAGTTTCTATTTATTTCTTCTACCACTTTCGTCCCCGATTCGTCGGATGTCCTCTCTGTTACTCCTCACACACACACGGTGTGATCACCGCCGTCTCAATCTCTATATACTGCCTGCTCTGTGCCGCGTGAATTGCGTTTACAGCGACATTGCAGATGGCAGCACTTACCGCACCCACAACACATGTTGGTTAAATGAGAGTTCGTATATAAAATAAAATATAAAAGTATATAAAATGAAAAATAATCTTTAACATGTTACTAATTTGGAAGATAATGCACATAGAGGAACTCTCATTTCACATTTGAGCTTAGCTTAAGATATAGAAACGTAAAATATATAAAATCTTTCCAGTACTGTAGATATATTAGGATTATTTCACTGCTGCATGATATATTAAAAAATTCGGAATTTTCTCGACACGAGTAACGGAGCACCTTTTCAGTCCTTTACTTACTGTTATTTACCAGCAGTGGACGCAAAAAATTTCTATCACTTTTTCGTTGACCCTTTGTTCGTGACCAGATTTCAGGTTACGTTTTATAGCACATATTGCAGTGCGTGCGTCCGCCATATCATTACATCCATCACCCAATCTCACTGACCTAAATAGAGCTTCAATTGCGTCTCCAGAAAATCATCAAGTGAGAACATAAAATAATCGATTATGTAACAGATAAGACACACATTCCACCATAGATTTCACAGTTAGCGAGACAGCATCTGCCGTCTCTTTAGTCAGACATTTCAGGTCTTTACGTTTTGACCCCAAATGAATTATTTTAACGTACTCGATGAAATCATCATTCAACCATTGTAAGCATTTTATCTGCTGGTGAATAGAAATGCACAAAGCTGGATTGTTTTGCCGAATGTGCTGAGTTATGTCAAAGACGTCGTGGAATGTGAAATATTTGTAAATTCATCCCATGAAGCGCACCGTCGATTCCGCGTATGAAAAGTCTAACATGTGTTTATAAACGGGCATGGTTTTCTTTCATGAAGCGAATAGTAGCAGTGACCGCTGGGGAGATATTTGTACAGCAGAACATTCATATTTTCCAAATTCCTCTATTTATTCGTAATACCGAACAGGCTTGGGTGTCAAGTCTCTCTGGAGGCGATAAACTTCCTTCACATATTTGGAGGTGATGATGCAATTGCTGTGATTTCACTGTCTAGGAACTGCGACCTCACATTTATCAAATGGTAATAGTGAAAACTGAAAAGAAGTTTACGACTAGGATAACATGGATGAGTCACACAGGTTCTCACATTTCCCTCTCCAAAATGTTTTAACATTGGTTCTATGATTGTCAGCCAACGACATTAATCATTTCTGAACTAAAAGGGATAGATCGGAGACTTCTAAGCCTTTAACGAGGAAGTAGGCAGCAGGAATAGAGAACTACTTTAAAAGTCCGTTTACAAGAAAACACAACAGTTTATTCGCGAGAGCAGGAGATTTTCCAATATTTGTGCCTCATACACCTTCAACATTGACCACGCAAACGAACTTGTCACTGGTTCGGTCGTAGAGGAGCCGTAGGCCCTACCTAATTAGCCATTTAATCGGCAATCACTGTTAAACTCCTCTCTGTTGGTTTGAGAGTTTTACATTCATCTCTAACTATTTCCTTCACTAACTGAGAAATCCCGACAAACACTATCAACATTTTTCATTTAGGCTAATTATCCAGAGTATTTTGTGACGGAGCTGACACTAGACCACCGAGCTCGATAGCTGCAGTCGCTTAAGTGCGGCCAGAATCCAGTATTCGGGAGATAGTAGGTTCGAACCCCACTGTCGACAGCCCTGAAAATGGTTTTCCGTGGTTTCCCATTTTCACACCAGGTAAATGCTGGGGCTGTACCTTAATTAAGGCCACGGCCGCTTCCTTCCCACTCCTAGTCCTTTCACGTCCCATCGTCGCCATAAAACCTATCTGTGTCGGTGCGACGTAAAGCAACTAGCAAAAAAAAAAAACCACTAGACCAGGACTCCTGCCATATTCGTAACCGTTTGGAATACAATTCCCCACGCCACATAGTGCCGTATGATTTGTTCTGACCGCATGGATTTTGTCTTGCGAAAATTATGAATTTGATTTTAAAGATAAACGGTCTTCTTTTAATTTTTTAGTTGCTTCCTTTAATTTATTCAGGCGATCAATTTCTGGGTTGTCTTCGAATTTCCTCTGTAATTTCTTAACTTCATTATGGCTAGTCATCAGCTGTTATCGTAGTCTCAGAATTCTTGATCGGAGCCTCTAATGTCTGATTTTCTGATCACTCGTTGGAATATTGACTTGGATTGAGACATCGTTGTTCACATGAATTTCGTAGATGTCAACCAATGTATTTCCTGCGGTTGAAGAGCTTGTTTCATCATAGATTTCTGCCGAAGAAATATCTTGTCGTTGTCTGGTCTTTCGTGGAGCTATTTTTCTGGTTTGAAGGTAATGGGGATAATTCGAAGACCGACTAGGTTCTCACTGGCTTCAATATATTTTTCTTTTAGTTTTACCTTTTATCTCCATCTCTAAAATTCAGGCTACAAACACGAGAATAATCGGGTGGAATAGATTGACTACCCTTGGTTGATCCTTGCCTTGATATAGCGTTAAGCCAATTTTCCCAGGGGAATTCAGGAATCCTCACACCTGAAGTATTTGGATTTCTTGCTAAGATATACAGAGAGGAACACAACAATCCATCATTTTACAACCAGAGACACACACATAATTGCTCGATGCAAACGTACTGGAACATGACGACGTGGGTATGGAGATAATTTGGGTGCGTTAGCTGGCGTCCCTACCGGAGGTTTGTGACACTAAGAGCTCACGGTGAGAAACATGTTAACCGCGTAGCATAGAGCAGGCAGTATATAGGATTGAGATGGCGGTGGGTGTGATAGAACATCTTAATTGGAGCTTAATGTTGTCGTCAGCTCCCGCTTGGAGCGCTGTGCCAGCACACAGCGAACCATCTGGTGATGAATGAGCGTACCAGAAAACAGCCCAACGGTAAAACAATCTTAAATTCAAAACCTCATTATTGTAGAAGACTTCTTCGGAAAAAGTTGAGATTTTCTTCTGAAGACGCGGAGCAAAGTTCTCTGTGAAACGTAAAGAGTTTTACCTTGTTTTCTCGACACGGCCTAAGCCCAAAAGCCCATATCATGTCTACAAGCATGGGCCGTGAAAGCATCAATGTTAATATTAGAAACGTCTATGCATATATATCTAGTTGAACTTCCCCTTAAAATAATGATCACCATGTCAAATCGTACTCCATATAAAACAAAGGTACTCAATACACCAAGAGAGAAAAATGTTATTCTTTATTGTGTTGTTTATCATCAACCTAGGTTACCACAATATGAGAAGATGTTGAGCTTTTATTAACAGTGATACATAATCATCAGCTAAAACACTACTGGAATGTGAAGGGTGGATACTCTATAAAGTTACTTAACAATCTTCTGGTTATCATTTATTAGTGGCATCTTGTAAGCGACGCCAAACGTCTGTGGGAGCAACGACGTCATCTTGAAAAATGCGAGCTGCTTCTTGGATGGCAGTGATCGCTTCCTGTGGAGCAAATAAAAAGTTATTAAAAAACGTAGGCTACAGTGTGAACAACATGGGCCTTATGAAGCTGAATTTGAATAATTACCTGAGAAATATCTTGCCCGTCCCGACGTGCTTTTTCGGCCAGAGTGCAGTGTAGCTCGTATAAATAGAGACCTGAAATAAGAAGCGACAGAGTCAGTGCTTCAGCCTATCATTTTATTGTATGAACTGACTCGTTCGTCATTTCAGACTTATTAGAGAGAGAGAGACTTGACTACGAGAGAAGAGAGTTTATCCATTCACTCTGGCATGAAATTCAGTCTGGGAATTGTCCATTCATCAATTCATAATGCATGAAAATCTCTCCGCAGACAGTGGCTATTCACGACTGGGAGAGAGGACTTGGAATCCAGTCCATTCATTCGTGCATTCATTCATTCATTCATTTGGGCAGTCATGATCTCATAATGGAATGCTCAATGCAGTCCATTACGGTTCAAATATGAAATCCAGTCCATTCATTCGTGCATTCATTCATTCATTCATTCATTTGGGCAGTCATGATCTCATAATGGAATGCTCAATGCAGTCCATTACAGTTCAAATATGAAACTATCCGTTTACCAATTCATGCAGTCACCCACTTATTCAATTCAGTCATAAAGTACAGTATGTTCTAATGGTAGGATACTCCATAAGACTTGTGACACATAGCCTAATTAAGCACTAAATAAGCTAAGGAAGGGGAAGATACATGTCCTAGATTATGTAGCATTGTTAACGTCTAGGACAAAATAAATTATATTTAGTGTAGTAATAGTCAAATAATTGTAAGAGTAAAATGTAATGCATGTATTGAATTTAATGAATTGCAATAAAAGAATGCTCTCTCCCGAGTTTTAGGTGATCCAGAATTAGAGGATGGAAGTATTCTATTATATATAAGGCCTATACACTACATCTTAGTTATACAGAAAAGTCTCTTTATATAGGAAAAATGTGTTTCTCTTCTAATACATTAATTTTTCATATTAAATGGCAATACTAAATAATACAACTTTACAGACCGTTTCCAATATATTTTTCATTAGACAGAAACAAACATCAACACATTTACGCCAGTTTCGCCTAATATCTCCCAGGATATCTGGTGTCACATGGCTGCAGGCTTCAATGATCCAAACTTTCAGCAGGTATGTTATTAACTTTTACCTAGTAGACAACCGACTTCAAATGCCCTCACAGATAAAAATCAATGGGCGTGAGGTCCGGAGATTTTGGTGGCCATTTAACTGGTCCTCTCCTTCCGATCCAGTGGTTTGGAAACTGCGCATTTAGACAGCCACGCACATGGTACGCATAATGGGTAGGCGTCCCTTCCTGTTGCAAATATTCTGGGAATTATCTATCTCCATTGAGTACTAGTGGCATTACTTGGTCCTACACCATTCCCAGATACATGTCTCCATCCATATAGCCTTCAATGAACACAGGGACAATAAGTCTGCCTCCCCATAAGCCACTCTACACCATCACCCTTTCAGCTCCTTGCACCTTCATGTTATCCATCCGATAAGGATTTGTTGGACTGAAATGTCGTATATTCTGTCTGCTTGCCTCTCCATTGGCGTAAAACTTGACCGCATCCGAGTACAGAATATTGCACTCAAAGAAAATTCACGATTATTGAAAAGAAACATTTTTTCCAATACATGGAGACTTTTGGGACACCCTATAGACTGTTATGTATTTCAAGGTTCAATCTCCAATCCTCCGTGAATTAACTTTGCGCCTCCACAATCCTTTATTTACAACCATCTCTATGGCCTCGCGTGTTTCCACTTGTCTTTAAGTCACTAAAATCTTACTCAAACCATCGTCGTCTCGGTCTCCCTCTACTTCCCCTACCCTCTCTGCTCAAGTCCTGGGAATTAACCTACCCTCCACTATCCGTATTACATGACACCACCGCCCAAATCGATTTTTACGCACAACTTCATACATCGAGTTAATTCCTAAATTAGCCTTTATCTAACCATTCCGATTACCCTCCATCCAGTGTTCCCACCTATATGTACCAGCACTCATTGTCGCTACCACTGTGCCAATACAGGAAAAATGACATGATTCATTTGTATGAAAAGTGTGTTATTTCGAATGCTGAATTTCCAAGATGTCTCACCCCTATGTATTGAAGTGACGTTTCTCCCTTGGAGATGGAATATACTCCGGGTATTCCGTCTTATATGGTACTGATATTACGGGAATTAATTTTATTATGTTGAGAATTTCTGTAGATTAGCCATCCTTGTACATTTTGTCACGTTTTTCCACAATTTGCTTTATGTCGCACCGACACAGATAAGTCATGTATGGCAAGGATGACATAGGAAAGGCATAAGAGTGAGAAAGGAAGCGGCCGTGGCCTTAATTAAGGTACAGCCCCAAAAATTTGCCTGGTGTCTCTCTCATTCTCCTCAACCTGATGGTTGGTGGGTAGCATGACTGTCCTCGTCCAACGACCTTCTATCCTGAGCCAGCTGCTTGATTAGTTGATATGGACGTCGCCCTTTAATGCCATCGAGGAACCCTGCTCTAGGTCGTCCTCTTCTAGTCTTTCCTTCCAGTTTCCCTTCAAGCAGTGTGGTGCACCATGATGAATGCCGGAGTAAATGACCTGTCCAACTACATCTTCTTTTCGCGATCATTTTCTCTAGACTGATGGTTTCTTCAGCTCTCTTGAGAACTTCTTCATTTGTTAGCCTGTGAGTCCAGGGAATTCGTAACATTCGACGCCAGCACCACATTTCAAATGAATTTTTTTCTTATCAGCCTGTAATAGAGTCCAGGTTTCAGAGCCATAGGTCGCAATGCTCCAAATGAAGCTCTTAATGAAATGCTTTCTTACTGGTAGTGATATTGCCTTGGAGGTCAATATGCTTCTTTTTTTTTATTGAAAGCTTCTTTAGCCTGGGCTATTCGAGAACGGACGTCCTTTTCACACCTCCCATCAGATGTAATGATGCTTCCCAAATAACTGAACTGATTTACTTGAGTCAATTTTTCTCCTTCCAACCAAACATTAACATCCTGTTTACCATCCGGAGTACATTTCATTATCTTGGTTTTTGTTTTTTTAACCTTCATATTACATTTTAGTTTTAGTAGATCATTCAGTTTCTTTAGTGAGGTCTCTATCTCTTTCTCAGTTTCAGCTATGAGGGCAATATCATCCGCGAAACGTATTGTTTGGTATAGTTGGCCATTTATTTTTATTCCATGGGTGGAGGTGGCTGAAAACTCTTTCATTGCTTCTTCTAAATACACATTGAATAATAGGGGCGACAGACCACATCCTTGCCTTACTCCTTTTCTTATTTTCGCGTTGATTTGCTCTCCTTTCCTATAAGAGCTGTCTGGTTCTTGTACAGCTGATAGATGATTTTCCGATCTCTGTAGTTCACTTTCAGACTTCTAAGGGCTTTAAACATAATATTCCAGTTAACATTATCAAACGCTTTCTCTATATAAATGAAAGCAATTAGGATGTTCTTATTGATTCTTAGGGTTTGTTCAATAATTGTTCTAAGGCACCGGGCTGGTGTATTTTGTCATAATGAAAACTTAAAAGTGGGTATATGGAGCTTTTACAATCTGATATGTTGGCACTACGGTGTTCGTTATATTACTTAGCGACTGCTATCTTCAATATTCAGCCATTCTGGATTAGGAGGTGTATATTTCTGTCTCCTTGAATAGCACACAATTCCATGGTTTCCCATTTTCTCACCAGTAAAGGCTGGGTTTTTAACTTAATTAAGGCCACGGCCGCTTTCCTCCCACGCTTCGCCATTTCCTATCCCACCGTCGCCGTAAGACCTGTATGTGTCAGTGCGACGTAAGATCAACTTAAAAGAAATGCAAGAAAAACTTAAATAGCATACAAGAAAGGTTATGATCCCTTACCTCGCAGTCTGCATTGGCCTGCTCTCAGAGTCTCAACTAGCTGCAGCATTTCTCGGCAGAGGGCCTCTTTGTACGCCAAGATGGTGTCAGAAAGCTCTGTGAAAACATAAGACGTACAGGACAAGGATTACCAATGAGTCTCTAATTTAGCAATGGTTTTTAGGGAAACTTAAATCTCACTTTAGATTATTCTGAATAATATTCTATGAACTGTGATATCGCTCCACATTTTTGGGACGGTAAAAATTAGAGTGCCAGCTTTGTTCCTGTCTGTTTATGTCAGGAAATAGAGATGGAAGTTATACATACATACATACATGCATACATACATACATAGATACATACATACATACATACATACATATCGCTTCATAATGGACTGTTATATTTTGAAGAACTTATAAAGTGTATTTTGGTACAATTTAAAGTAAACAATGTTGTCCCCGTGAAATATACTTGTGTTGGATTGCATAAGCTTCTTTCATGAAAACTCATCGGCGAGGTCTTCAGTTCAGAGAATCTCGGGTTCGATTCCCCGCAGGTATTTTTTAAATGTATGTGCCTGGTTGATGGCTGATTCACGAATACCTTTTGACTCTCATTTCAGAGTATAAAGCCCCTCAATTTGAAATTCAGTCAAATCAAATCAGTCACTACTGATGTGCGTTTAGGGCAGTCGCCCAGGTGGCAGATTCCCTATCTGTTGTTTTCCTAGCCTTTTCTTAAATGATTGCAAAGAAATTGAAAATTTATTGAACATCTCCCTCGGTAAGTTATTCCAGTCCCTAACTCCCCTTCCTATAAACGAATATTTGCCCCAATTTGTCCTCTTGAATTCCAAATTTATCTTCATATTGTGATCTTTCCTACTTTTTAAGACACCACTCAAACTTATTCGTCTACTGATGTCCTCCTACGCCATCTCTCCACTGACAGCTCGGAACATACCACTCAGTCAAGCAGCTCGTCTCCTTTCTCCCAAGTCTTCCCAGCCCAAACTTTGCAAAATTTTTGTAACGCTACTCTTTTGGCTCTTAACTGCATCTGGTTAATTTCTCTGATTCGGCGACAGGATGTTTGTGCTTATCCCAATACACTCCTCTTCATGTTCACGCAGCACATCACAATAACAACCATCACGTTGAGGGGTTTGCGTTAGAAAGGGCATCAGGCCGTAATACATGGCCATGTACACATGTGTGATACCGTTCCTACCCACGACCGAACCAGGGTGAGGGATAAGTAGTAGCAGCAGCAGAAGGAGAATAGATTATATATTGTAAGTATTCATATAATAATGTCACTTGCTTTACGTGCCACTAACTACGTTTGACGGTTTTCAAAAATGCCGAGGTACCGGAATTTAGTCCCGCAGGTGTTCTTATATGGGCCAGTAAATCTACCGACACGAGGCTGATGTATTTGAGCACCTTCAAATACCACCGGACTGAGCCAGGATCGAACCTGCCCAGTTGCGGTCAGAATGCCAGCGTGTCAACCGTCTGAGCCACTCAGCCCGGCTATAAGTATTCAGTATAATAGCATGTAAATTATTATGTTGCCATGTCTCAACACTAATTCCATTGTGTGATTGGTTAGCAAGTCGCTCCCTGAGCTGGAGAAAGCGGGATTGAATCCCAGTAGTCAGGCTGTTGGTACGTAAGAATGTTTAAATGTGGAACTCGTGTCAGTAGACGAATGACTATTCAGCAGAAGGAGTGTTAAACATTTAGTAGTAGTAGTAGTAGTAGTAGTAGTAGTAGTAGTAGTAGTAGTAGTAGTAGTAGTAGTAGTAGTAGTAGTAGTATTCAGTTCGTGAAACGGACTCATCCATTAATCACGCAGTGTCAACCTCCAACTCACTACAGTCTCGCAACTAGCGTGGCGTGGCGTGGCGAGAACTGGCCTTTGAGTTCTGGGCACGAAGAGCCGACATGCGTGACACAATTCGCACCCGCGACCAAACCAGGTGAGGGGAAAGCGTCAAGAGAAGAAGACCACAATACCAGAATAGTTTCTTGTGCCTTCTGAGCCGGACTGGGTGGCTCAGACGGTTGAGGCACTGGTCTTATGACGCCAAATTGGCAGGTGTTCTTTTTCTTACAAGTTGCTTTACGTCACACCGACACAGATAGGTCTTAATTACGACGATAGGGCAGAAAAAGGCTAGAAGTGGGAAGAAAGCGGCCGTGGCTTTAATTAAGGCACAGCTCCAGCATTTGCCTGGTGTAAAAATGGGAAAGCACGGAAAGCCATCTTCAGGGTTGCAGGACAGTGACGTTCCAACCCACTATCTCCCGAATACTGGATACTGACCGCACTAAAGCGACTGCAGCCATCGAGGTCGGTACTTGGTAGGTTCGATCGTACCTCAGTCCGGTGGTATTTGAAGGTACTTAAATATTTCAGCATCGCAGGGGCGTAGGCAAGGTTGGGGGGGGGGGTTACTGCCCTCGGTTCAGAGGATCTCGGGTTCGATTCCCGGCCGTTTCGGGAATTTTAATCGCCTCCGATTAATTCTTCTGGATCGGGGACTGTGTGTTTGTGTTTGTCCCAACACATATTCATGCAACGCGCTGCACTGCAAACCACCACAGAAACACGCAATAGTGAGTCTGTACATCCCTCCATATAGGATTAGCGTCAGGACGGGCGTCCGGCCGTGAAACAGTGCCAAACCCACCTGTGCGACACAGTTCGCACGTGCAACCCCACAGATGTGGGAGAAGTGGTAGAATGAGAAGAAGAAGAAGATACGGAATTGTAAAACCAGTTTCTAAGAAGCCTTCAAAAGTTGGATTAGAATGTAATCTGAACATACCATTCACCGTAAAACTATCCACCTTGATCATATTGTTATTGTTCTGCATTTTAATGTATGATTTTGTAGTGTACCGGTACTACAATCTGAATATCAACATAATTCACTTGAATAGTGTCCTTATAATGCAGGGCCTCTCAAACGCCGAAGATCTCACGCGTGTAAATCGAGGCACAAGAGCTCCGTGCACTGTTCATCGGTTCCACTCGGATCGCCTCGGACCAACGCTTCGTCTCTGGGCTACTCGGCTAAGCTCGGCTCAATTCGGCTCGGATTTGGAGCGTTACGGAGCAAGTGAGGAAGAGGGAGACATAGGGAGGGAGCGAGACAGGCGTGGGGAAAGAGAGAGACAGCGCTATTGCTCCAAATCGAGGAGTGGGGGTCTGCACTCTGGGCAACCAAACGAAGTCGTCTTTTGCACCGTGCACAGTGCATGCACCCTGAGAGGCCCTGTATATAATGACACTCATTCATGCGCGTTCCACACACGCACAAGCACTTTCATTGTGTTCTATCATCATTGTGAAACTATAACCCCTCCTATCGGTCGATCCTGGCTACGACACTCCAGCCTCGTGTCGGTACATTTACTGGCACGTAAACGAACTCGTGCGGGACAAAATTCCGGTAAGTCGGCGTCTCCAGAAACCGTCAAAAGTAGTTAGTGTGACGTAAAAAGCAATAATATTATTATGTGTCTTCTGCTTTAACGGGCAATGAAGTTGATGACATACAGACATTTAATGGCCTGTAGTCGGACAATACTGTCAAGAAACCCTTGTTCTTTTCGACCTAGACGGTATTAGGTTGCGAATCTTATGGAGTCTTTCATTTTCACGCCCTTCGTGGCCTTTGTCTTAATTTGGCCGATACCTTCATTTTTCGAAGTGTCCGATTTCTGCCATATTTTCCCCTCTGATTAGTGTTAATGGAGGATGGTTGCCTAGTTCTTCCTCTTAAAGCAATAATCACCACTTTAACTTTGTGAGAGCACTGCATGATTTTTTTTTAATTCAGAGGCATTTCCTGTTCTCTCAAGTCGGTTGTAATAATTGTTAGAATCACTTTTAAGACACAGCTTTAAAACAAGATCCTGTTCTTTAAATAGCAGCTTGTCATCTTTTCCAGTAGCTTATAACTAATTCGTCCTGTAAACACGTGGCAAATGTTGGTGTGATGAACTGCGTTCGTTGGGCCGGTTGACATGGCTAACTTTAGCTTGGCGGAGAAATATGAGCCTGCAAATAGCTTCCTGTCGTGAACTAGGGGAATATTTATTTAATCAGACATGAATATATAAGTCATACTCTCGCGTCCACATGATCACAAGAAAAGCTACACAGTGAACGAGTCCGTAAGTGATGACGTCTTAACCGAATTACATTGACAGCTCATGTTTAATGGACCGAGCGAGCTGGCTGTGTGGTTAGAGGTGCCCATCTGTGAGCTTGCATTCGACAGATAGTGAGTTCGAACTTCACTGTTGGCAGCCCTGAAGATGGTGTTCAGTAGTTCCCCATTTTCACACCAGGCAGGCATTACCTTAAATAGGGCAACGGACGCTTCCTTCCCACCCCTAGTCTATCGTCGCCGTAAGACCTACCATTGTTGGTGCGACGTAAAGCAAATTGTAAAAAAAAAAAAATAATAATAATAATAATAATAAATAAATAAATAAATACTGGTAAAAAAACCTTATACTTCAATATGCAAGCTTCGAAATTATTTAATACTAGCAAATGTACCCGTGCTTCGCTACGGTACTCTACATTGTATACGGATTCCTCCGTAAATTACTGTAAAGGCAGTGAGTAGGCCCGTAACTTGGCAGGGTGGGCTCGCGACCACGGACCCTTAGGTGAGTATCCAAAGCGACTTCAATTTATTAATATATATATTATATTTCACCCCCCTACCGAGGGGTTCTAGGGGCGTCTTGCTCCCACAGTACTTTTTCCACATAGTAGGTTATATTTGTACGCCCCCACCGCAAAGGGGGCTGAAGTTGAACTTTAAAAAATCCGAAGTGTCAGTATTCATGTCAGCGACCCCGAAATCTATGGATTCGACACTATTTTCGATTATTTGTATATATCACTCCCCCCCTCGCCACAAAGGGCGTGAAAATGAAAGGCCTCCACACGTAATACCGTGCGAGTTGAAATAGAACGAAAGTTGACCAAGGGAGGTCGAAAAGGATAGATGAAAGTGAGAAGCCTAGCACAAGGAAACAGAAGCAATGTCAGGACTCAGCTAAGGCCCCGCGATCGCCAACCCATACTCCCTACTTAACAGCCCCTGAGGTTGCTTGTAGTCGCCTCTTATGACACGGCATCATGATAGCACTCGAATTCGACTGCGACTGACAGTAGTAAAGGGAACGTGCCATTATAATGAAAATACCTTCCCTATTTCCAGTCATAGTGTAGTTGGGGAAGTATCATGAAATCGCAGGTGGCCTTGGGTGTTAGCAATCAAAAACGTGATGGAGTTTTTCCGTTTTAATGCCAGGCCACCGTGTGTACTTCCAGTCGCTGTCGAGTTGGAGAGTTCCCATTACAATGGGATATCTTGTTTCCTTTTTCCAATGATAATCAGTTGGGGAGTTTTAACTATAATGGCAAGCGGACTTGTCTACCGACAGTATTAGTCCAATTGGGGAGTTCGAGTAGAAGTCAGAGTCGAGTTGGGAGTTTTAATTATAATGACAGTTCTGCTTACTTATTTTTTTGCTATTTGCTTTAGGTCGCACCGACACAGATATGTCTTATGGCGATGAAGGGATAGGAAAGGCCTAGGAAGTGAAAGGAAGCGGCCGTGGCCTTAATTAAGGTACAGCCCCGGCTTTTGCCTGGTGTGAAAATGGGAAACCACGGAAAACCATCTTCAGGGCTGCCGACAGTGAGGCTCGAACCCACTATCCCCCGATTACTGGATACTGGCCGCACCTAAGCGACTGCAGCTATCGAGCTCGGTTGCTTACTTAGTGCCGGTCACAGTCGAGGTGGAGGGTTTCCGTTATTACGGTAGATCATTTTTGCTATTCCCAGTCAGATGAGTTGGAAAGTTTCGGTTAGAAAAGAAGGCCCATTTGTCTACTGTTAGCGAAATGTATTTAGGGTTCTTCAATATAATGGCAGGCCCACTGGTGGGCAGGCGGTCACAATCGAATTTCAAGGTTCCCATTATCATTATAGGTCGTCTTTGCTATCCCCAGTCACTGTTGATTTGCGAAGTTTTCATTGAAATGGCATTTCTGCTTGCCTATGGCCAGTTAGTATCAAGTTGGCGACTTTTCATGACAATGTCAAGCCTTCTTGCCTATTACCAATCAAAAATGTGTTCGGGCGTGTGGGTTATAAAAGTAGGTCCCCTTGCTACTGCCAAACCCAGTCAATTTGGGGGTTCCCATGATAACGGCAGATCTTCTTTCCTATTTCCGGTTATCGTGTTTTGATTATATTGCCAGGCCCCCTTGCGTATTGGCAGTCACAACGAAGTTGGACAGTTTTCATTGTAATATTATTCCAGTTTGTCTACTGCGAAAAACATTGAGTTGAGGAGTTAAAATTATATTTGCAGGCCCCCTTACCTTCTGCCAGTCACAACCGACGTGGGGTATTTTCATTACAGTGGCAGATCCTCTTGCCTATTGCCAGTCACAGTCGAGGTGGAAGGTTCCCTACCGCTACAGACAGTAGATTTGAGCAGCTTTGGTTATGATGACAGCCAACGGCCGTAGCCGTGTTGAAGCACCGGATCCTGTGAGATCTCCGAAGTTAAGCAACACTGGACGTGGTCAAGATTTGGATGGGTTGCCACGCGCTGTTGGGTGGGGTTAAGGGAATGGAGGAGCGGAAAGGGACTGGCCACCCTACCGTACGTAAACTCCGGCTCAGGCACACCTCTACGGAGGTTCGGACCTGCCTTCGGGCAGAATACACCCTTTAGTTATGATGTCAGGCATACTTTCTCTTATTGCCTGTCACAATGGACTTGCGCAGGTTTCATTATAATGGCCGGCCCACTTGCCTATCGATAGCCACAGCCCTCTTTCCTATATTCAGTCATAGTGTAATTGGCGAGGTTTGGTTATAATGGTAGTCCCGCTTGCCTACTGCGAGTCAGAATCGAGTTGAGGAGTTTTAATTATAGTAGCAGTTCCCCTTGCCTACTACCAGTCACATTCAAAATGGGGAGTTTTCATCATCAATGCTGGTAGAGTTTACCAGTGCTAGTCACAGTCGAGTTTGAAGTTGCTATTATAACGGCCGATCTCCTTTCCTATTTCCAGTCATAGTCGAATTGGGAAGGATTTTTATAATAGCAAGCCCCTTACCTACTGCAATTCACAATCGAGTTGAGGAGTTTTAATTATAATAGCACTCCCCCTTGCCTACCACCAGTGTCAATCAAGCTCGAGAGTTTTCATTTTAAGGGCAGACCCCCTTACCTAGGGCCAATCGCAGTCAATTCGGAGAATTCCCATTTTAACGTAGGTCTTCTTCCCTATTCCCAGTCAGTGTCGATTTGGCCAGTTTTCATTATGTTGGCATGCCCCCATTTCTACTTCCAGATAATCAACAGTGTGCTTGGAAAAATTAAGTAACACTGATGATCTTCCCATAATTAGGAGTCTATTCGTTTATGGGATCAATTTCATTTAATTTGTCACCAGTACACGTACTGAAGCGAAGGAAGAACAGAGTCATTGAAGAACCTCTTGATAAACAATGTTTCGTGTTTTATTTTCTGGTGCACATATAAACAGGGACTTGCTGCTGCTGACTCGGGAACATGCGACGTACAGTTGCCCGTGGGAAAAGCAGGGTGATCTGAGGTCAAGTCCAGCAATACTCAACGTCTGGCCCTGGGATTTATTAATAGTCATCGCAAAGCAGAGGCTGACTGGAAACTGCAGACGCTTGAACTCAAACGGGTAGTTGGTTGGGATTAGTGGTATCCGCGGGATAAGAACTGACTCTCCTTCACCGCATCCAGTCATGATAGTTGCCTCTATCACATGTTTGTGGAGGGCGTTTACCTGAAGTCTTGTCCCATTGCACAAATTAGGTGGGCTGAGATTGCGCATGAGTATGATTGGTGCGCCGATCTTTAAGGTAATTTTGTGCGATGGAAGCCCCGGAGCCGTTATAGAATTCAGGAACTCAGGAGGATAGTGAACTGCGTCGTCAGAGTTGATTACTTCATTGACAGACGTATAAACTGTCTCCTCGCCGTGGAACATTGTGAGGATAGTCGAATTAATGTACGCCGCTTGTTCATTAGTTGGAGTTAAGATCGCTCTGCAGCAGAGCCATGAGATGGGTTTGCTCCTAATATTTTCTACGTCCGGGTACACCGATGAAATGAGAGCTTCAAGGTTAGAAAGCGACAAACAAAATTCATCAGAAAGAGTAATGATCCCGTTACTGTCTCCCAGTGAGCCGTTCCCAATCGACAACAATATTTCAGTGAATGTATGTATGTTTTCATCACCACCTAGATGTACCCTCATATTCTGTGTCAGAGACAGTTTTTTGATATTTGGCCAAAGTGATGATCTCCTTAATGAAGCGTTCACTTCATCTGCTCTGCTCCCTCTTGGAACAACCGGTAACGTTTGACGAAAATCACCAGAAAAGAGGATAGGGACACCTCCAAAGAAGTTATCACTGTTTCGGATGTCCCGCAGCGTTCGGTCAACTGCTTCAATCGCCTTTCTGTGAGCCATAGTGCATTCATCCCAAATTATAAGACTGCAGTCTTGCAGAACCTTGGATATGTTACTTTGTTTTGTGATGTTACATATTGGTGACTCTGTGCAGTCAAGATCTATAGGCACTTTAAACATCGAGTGAGCAGTTTTGCCACCGGGTAAAAGAGTGGCTGCGATCCCCGAAGAGGCTACTGCTACAGCAATCTTACTATCCTGTCTGATCTTAGACAACAGTAAGTTAATCAGGAATGTTTTTCCAGTTCCGCCCGGAGCGTCTAAGAAAAACATTCTACTTTCCTTATTTCTAACACAGTTTAATATTTCCCGATATACTACAGTCTGTTCATCTGTAAGTTTTGGTTCATTTAATAGAACAAAAGACCTTAACGCTTCTTTATTGTAATTTGTTTCCCTGAGATAGTCAGCATTTAACGTTTGTAAGATCTGAGGGGAAGGAAGGCCGTAAATGTTCAAAGGCTGACCGCCAATCGATAGAACGTATTCTTCGAGGTCTTGAAGACATCTGTCTTCCACATGGGCGATCATTTCATGAGCAGTACCGTCGTTACAGGGGGAAAGTTGTCGTAAGAAATCTTCTGCTAGGCTCTCCTTATATTTGTTCCACAGATCCAACGGATCAGACTGCAAAAGACTAACAATATGCCAAAAAGCCGGCGAAGTTTTGCTGGGCTTTGTGAAACTATCGCCTCCTTCAGTGTCTCTTCCCATTGAGAGTCATCCAGGAGTAATCCATGGGCTTTGCATGCACTCCGATATGTAGGGTGAAGTATGCCATTGACGGTGCGAAGGTCAGTGAAGGATGTTGGTCCCCTGACAGTGAACAGAAGCATGCGTAAATAGAAGCACTCGGAATTATTAGGATGGACTGCATACACTCGGCTAATTACGTGCTGCTTTCTAACGCCCGAAAATGCTACCACAGGTACTCCTTTCTTTCTTCTTACAAATGTACCTTGCTGTTTGTTATACGTATAGTAAGAGGGAACGTCTTCATACAACAGTGTCTTAGCAAAATCATCTGTCTGACATAAGTTAAAGAATGCCATTAAGGTGGTGTTACGTGGATTTTCTACTATGTCATGAGCCGTTTCTGCAGTAAAGACAATTCTTTGAAAATTTTGTAGATGAACATCTAAATGCATTACTGGAGGATACCTTTCATGGATAGGAAATGAAAGAATTCGCCAAACTGCTTCTGAGCTGGATATGTACCTTCCGCTCTGATACTTGCACACTTCATCATTTTTGTCTTGCAAACCTAAGACTGCCTGATCGCTTCCTTTGTTGATGTACTTACAGATGTATTTGATGGACTTAACACTGCTACAGTATTCAACATTGATGTGTGTTTTGAATACCCTAGACAAAACAGGACAGTATGGCACTATCCATCTATTATCCACTTCCATATCCTGTCCATTTATCATAAGGCGTGCAGTGAAGCCACCCATAGAAGGAATCCTGCGCTTGTAGGATGGGTACCCATCGTTCCCTGTGACAGTTTCATTGACGAATGCTCGTGGGTATCGTTTTGAGCATCGTCCACCTTTCATACATGGTGAGCCTACGTTGAAAGATCCGCATGGTCCATGGACCATGTGACATTTAACTATGTTAAAAAGCTGTGGATCTTTATCAGGATCTGGAAATTCAGCACTAATAACCTTATCAATATCGACGGGTCGTATCTTGTCCTCAAGCCATAATAATATGTGGGCGTGAGGCAAGCCACGCTTTTGCCATTCAACAGAGTACATAAAACAAAGAGTTGGCCCAAATATTTGTTCTCTGGTTAGTAAGTCCATGAGAGATTTTAATTTCATGTGAAATACACGTGTAATAATGTCGTGACGATCATTCGCTGACTGACCATTATATACGGCATTACCAATTTCTTCCCATTTTGGATTAGTTGTAGCTGTAATAAAAAGATCTGGACATGAGTATTTTCGCACATAACAGAGTGCATCTTGAGATCGCTCGTGCATATATCGGGGTCCTCCAGTGAAAGTGGACGGTAAAATGACTAACCGTCCCAAATCTGCCATGTTACCCTCGTCCTTCCTCAGGGCGTCTTTAAGGTGAATGTAGCTCTCAGCCCTTAATTCCCTTTGGTGTGTTCTGATATAGACTAACCTTTCAGTCTCTATTTTAGCATACATGTCTACCCAGAACTGATTGGACAGTTGACGGTAACAATGTAAGTAGTTTACCTCGCCTTGTCTTATCATTATACGATAAGAATAAAACTGAAGAGAAGATGTTTTCTTGAGAGGGGTCTTTAGTTCTCCGGTTCGTGGGTCTACGTGGTACAGTAGGAAGTGGTAGCCATCATCTCCACGAGGGAACATCAGGGGATATTGAAGAGCGTCGTATGATCGGTGGGTTTCAGATATTCGTCTCAGGCCCTGGTCTCTTGTCCGAAGCACGATGTCTCGCTTATCACATTCGTGTCCAACCAATATGACAGCTATCTCGTTTGTTGTCGGCTGATTATAACAGCCTCTGTGCTCACCAGCAGGAACTCGGTCGGCGTGGATCACAATCTTGTGGGTGTCACCGTCCGGCATTGTCTCTAGAGTTGTCTTCAGTTCCTTGACATATGGGTTCACATCATGTAACATGCCCTGCAAATCATTAACTAAATGGGTTTTTAAATTTGGTATTATTGCTGTTCTTTGATCTACCTGTGCTTTGTGGTCTGCAATGAAATATATTTGAAGATATTTAGAATTTTCATTGTTTGCAGGGAGAAGTGAACCTATTAAGTGGTATACTTGTCCTTGAATTTTGAATGTTGGCATAAAATTTCCTTCCACTACTTTAGTAGCTCCGAAGCTTGTCATTTGGAATGCGCTGTTGTAGGCTCGCACAAATTGAAGAAAATGGCGAGAGTCAGTATGCGTCCCATTTAACAGAGAAATAAGAAGTTCCGGTAGAGGAGTTAGATGATTTAATTTAATTTTTCCGGAAGAGCAGCACATTCCCTCTGGCTCTTGCTTCCATTTGAGAGCCCTACAGAAAGGGCACACTTTACTCAAAGACCCTATATGGGCTCTTGGATGGTAGTCGATAAGAGGGTTATAAGCAAATGCACTTCGCTGCTTTTCATGCCATGGAATCATATTAGGACACCTAGATTCAATTGACGTTGAATGTAATTCTCTAACATTGGCATGTCTCACTCTATCTTCATCTAACCGTCTGAGATATTCATCAGTGGTCTCTGATGAACGTCTTTCTGCTGCACGTTGTCTTTTCTCTTCCTGCTGGACATTTTGCATTTCGTTTAACGATGCGTAGGTACTTCGTCGTTGTGTTAACGCCTGAGAATATTCCTCCGCAGCTAGGTTTTCGCGTGTGAGGGAATGGTGCTCTCTGTCATGCTCCATTCGAGCCATCCGCTGATCCTCTGATTCTGTTTCTCTTAAACGCATCTGTCTAAATCTTTGCGATCTGAGTATTGCCTCGCGGTCTGAAGCAGTCTCAGAAGCCCTAGATGTGGACTGGCGTGCTCTCTGTGAGCGAAGCCTGGCCTCGCGCTCAGAAGCAGTCTCCGAATCACGGTCAGTGCTCTTCCTCAGTCTGTCTGCATTGAGTCTGGCTTCGCGGTCTGAAGCAGTCTCAGACGCCCTAGATGTGGATTGGCGTGTTCTCTGTGAGCTAAGCCTGGCCTCGCGCTCAGAAGCACTCTCCGAATCACGGTGAGTGCTCTTCCTCAGTCTGTCTGCACTGAGTCTGGCCTCGCGGTCTGAAGCACTCTCAGACGCCCTAGATGTGGACTGGCGTGTTCTCTGTGAGCTAAGCCTGGCCTCGCGCTCAGAAGCACTCTCCGAATCACGGTGAGTGCTCTTCCTCAGTCTGTCTGCACTGAGTCTGGCCTCGCGGTCTGAAGCACTCTCAGACGCCCTAGATGTGGACTGGCGTGTTCTCTGTGAGCTAAGCCTGGCCTCGCGCTCAGAAGCAGTCTCCGAATCACGGTGAGTGATCTTCCTCAGTCTGTCTGCATTGAGTCTGGCCTCGCGCTCAGAAGCACTCTCCGAATCACGGTGAGTGCTCTTCCTCAGTCTGTCTGCACTGAGTCTGGCCTCGCGGTCTGAAGCAGTCTCAGACGCCCTAGATGTGGACTGGCGTGCTCTCTGTGAGCTAAGCCTGGCCTCGCGCTCAGAAGCACTCTCCGAATCACGGTGAGTGCTCTTCCTCAGTCTGTCTGCATTGAGTCTGGCCTCGCGGTCTGAAGCAGTCTCGGAAGCCCTCAATATCTTAACTTTTTTAGCTTTTGATATGGACCGTCCAATGTTAATTCGCTTCCTAGCAGGCATGGTCAAAGGAACAGTCACAAAAGTGTCGAAACCCAATCAGTAACTCTGTAATGGGCAGCAAAGTGCATGTGGTGGTGATTATTTTCTGTTGGTGACGGTGGTGTTGGTGATTATTGTTTTAACAGGACGTACAACGGGGCAACTATCCTCTATTAACACTAATCAGAAGAAAACTGAAAGAGATCCGATACTTCGAAGAATGAAGTTATCGGCAAAATAAAGGGAAGGGCCGCAATGAGCTCGAAAATATCAAAAACAGAAACCCCTCCCAGAGCAGAAACTGGGAAGGCAGGAAGTACTAAGGGGTAATAGTCAACAAAATAGAGGTAGTTGTGATTATTGTTTCGAGAGGTAGTACAAATGCGCAACAATCTTCTGTTAACACTAATCAGAACGAAATATGAAGAGATGCGATACTTCGAAGAATGAAGATATCGGAAAAGGAAGATAAAGTCCACAAAGGGGTTAAAAATCGCAATCAGCAACAGAATTGAAATGGCCGTATTGGTGATTGTTTCAAAAGGAAGGACAACTCCTCAACAATCCTGCCTTATCACTAATTAGAACGAAATTGAAAGAGATCCGATACTTCGAAGAATGAAGATATCGGCAAAAGAAAGGGAAAGGCCGCAAAATGCTTCCAAATAACAACCACAAACCCCGCCCAGAAAAGAATTTCAGATGCAGTGGTTCCCAATGAAATTAGAGTATCCGAAAATTTCTAAAGTGGAAATAAATTAACGTACCGTCGCAACACTTCTGAAACAGGAAACAATATTTCAGATATTTTTAAACGCAATAACTGACATGAACACTCACATAGATATGTTAACAATCTCAGAAAGTAACAATGTAATACAGAGAAGAACTAAGCGCCACCAGTGTGAATACCATTAAGCAGTCAAGTTCCTTTTGCTCAGAGCAATATTGATTTCGGTTACGCTTATCGACATGGATGATATAGACTGCTGAAGCTGACCGAAGTAGCTGTTGCCTGTGACTCACGGGTGGCCCAGATTGGTTGCGCAGTAGTGTCGTAGGACAGGTATCCTAATTAGGATAAAACCTTCAATACTGGTATTTTGAAGGTTTATGATGAGCCGAAATTATTATGTTATTATATTTATGTTTCGTGTCCATGGACGTATAACGTGCGGACGTACGGCACACAGATTTCCAATATGGCGTCAAGGAACAGCACCATTAGATCTCTGATGTAAAACATGTATAAATTCTATGTAGATTGTTTTAGAGAGCGATTGTTTTCTTTTTTGTATTCCGAGAGAGGCACTGAATGTTTTCTTCTATCTGACAGGATAAGTTCGTAGCGATAATAAAGTTGCTTTTAGAATACGTAAAAGTGTTCTCGTGTGATATTTTTATTGCGTAAAATAGAAAATCGCATATAGAGAACGACAGTAGATGTTGGTTTTCCCCACAGGAGCACCGTGACTGTGTAGCACACAACCGCACGTGTATCTTATTTCTTTGTTTATAGCTGTCTCTCTTATAAAGGAAAGATTTCCATGTAACATCTGTACGTAATTTCTTTCCTTATATTGCTGTTGGTGTATATAGTGACCTACTGTATTTTGCGTAGCGTGTGCATCGTAGTTCGTTTCTGTGAACCGCCTGTTGCGTGGTGAAGGTGGGAGGGGGGGGGGAGGAATACATCCGGGTTATTCCCTGCCTGTCGTAACAGGTGACTGAAATCGCCCCAGGGGGTCCTTAACTTGGCAGGGTGGGCTCGCGACCACGGACCCTTTTAGGTGCACTTACTTATGCCACGCTCCTCACTTTAGCTATATTATCCGAACTTCCGTGGTCTATTCTTGTTTTTTGCAGACTCCGACGGCATAAGAACATTCGAGGCCTCATTTCCACGCCCTTCGCGGATAACTTAATTTCGGAAGAGTCGGATTCCTCCATTTTTGTCACTGATTACTGTTAATATAGGATGGTTGCCCCGTTGTAGTTCCTCTTGAAACAAAAATCAGCACCATCACCACTCTCTTCTCTCATCCGACTTGTGTTCTTATGTTTGAGAGATCTCGGGAGTTGGCCCAATTTTAAGATCGTATGCCGTTCCTGAGGCCAACCGAATGTGGAGGATTGTATTGAACAATTACGCCTTTCTGCTGGGATTCAATCAATCAATCAATCGATCAATCAATCAATCAATCAATCAATCAATCAACATACATACGGAGTAATTAAGGAAGAAAATAATAGTTAAGAAATCTGACATTAATGGAAAATAGATTATAATAACTGAGGAGAGCCGGATGACGACAAATATGTAAATACCAAGTGAATGTATTGCTCTTACTTATGCCCCTCAATAAATTATGCTGGTGTGAGTTATGGATATAAGAAAGCCGTAACAGAGGAGCAAATTAGGCGCAGGGATTCTTAGGTAAACATATAAGATGACTAATGGTGTTATTACTGAAGCTGTTCGAGAACGGTTATAGGCCTAACCTCCAACGATATTCCGCCATTATCCCGCAGAATGGCCGATTGACACCTCTCTTGTTATTCTACCGCCCCCACCCACAGGGGGACGTTGTCGGTCTGTCGGTCACTCAATGCAGAGCATGGTACCAGCAGAAAATTGTAAATTTCTCCGTCATGTGAAGAGTAAGGTAAATTATGAACATAACGAAAGTTGTTTATAATGAAGAGACGTTTCACGTACGGTAAACGAAGTTTACAGAAAATCAATAGTATAAGAGAAAAAGGAGGAAAACCATTCTGGTTTTCCTATAAACCCCCCATCTATTGTAATATTTTAAAATGATATGCACATAGAAACCTTCCCCGGGATGAGCATACTCTAAATATGAAGTTTGGTTGAGATCTATTTAGCCGTTTCGACGTGATGGCTTTCGTATAAACACCCCGTGTATTGAAAGATTTTAAAATGATATGCATATCGAAACCTTCCCCGGGATAAGTATACTGTAAATATGAAGTTTGGTTGAACAGACAAACAGACAGACAAACAGACAAACAGACAAACAAACAAACAGACACGAAACGTAAAAACCACCGATTCGGTCTTGAGTTGACCTAAAACGGATAAATATCTGAAAAATTGGCAAAACAAAAGAAATTACAGACAGCGGACCCCCTACAATTTTATTTATATAGATAATTTCGCTGCTGTAGAATCCTGGAGCTGACGTTGCCATGGTACGGTATTCTACATTGTATTCGAATATCGAAGTAAATAGTGTACATGCAGTAAATAAGATAGTTTTAAAATTGCATGTCTCTTAGCGTTATCCGAGAAAGAGCATGGGGAGGTCCCCGTACGTTTCCAATGTAAAGTGTTTGTTACGGATTTGTGATATAACGGCAGGCTCACTTGCCTACTGGCATTCACAATCAGGTTGGGAAGTTTACATTATAATTGCAGGCCCCATTGCCTACTATGCGGACAGAATCGATTTGGGGAGTTTTCGTTAAAATGGCAGCCCCCCTTTCCTACCTCCAGACAGATTACAGTTTTTATTATAATGGCAGGCAATTACCCTACTATCACTCGAAATTGAGTTGTGCAGTTATCATTATAATGACAGGCCCCTTTTCCTACTGCCAGCCAGCGTACTGCCAGTCACACCAAGTTGGTGAGTTTCCATCAAAATAGCAGGCCACTATGCCTAATGCCAGTCACATTTTAGATGAGTACATTTCTTTATAATGGCGGGCACCCTTGCCTACTGCCAAACACAATCGGGTAGGGGAGTTTTAAACAAAACTGCATGCTCACTTACCTTCTGCAAGTCAAATCGAGAAGGGAACTATTCATTACAATTGTAGGCCTTCCTTACTAATGACAGTTACACAGGAGTTGGAGAAGGAACCCTTTCCTACTGCCAGTCAAAGTCGGTGTGGGGAGTACTGATTACAATAGCAGACCGACCCTTTCTCGATCGCTAAATCGACATCAGTGAATATATATAGATCGACATACGAAAGTATATGCGTGTTTACAATATTGAAGACCTTCATTTACAGATTAACTGCTACTAAACGTACGTCATATCGACAAAGGATTATACCATAAGACACGCGGGATTTAGTGGCCTAAATGGCTGGTCCAATGATATGTCATCTATTCTTGGGTCAGATTTAGAAACGTGGAACAGGGTAAAGGTTTTGTAAGATCATCTCACATTACATTACTTTTCGGATAATAATGTGACAGCTACATACGTAGCATTTGGCTCACATATGGCTACTGAGTGGGCCAATTTTCGTGAAGAGTTTGATGATTCTGTATTTCATATAAGTAATTGAAAGTATGAATAATGCATGTGAAAATTCCAAATTGACTTAACATCGATTAATAGAGAAAAATCAAACGTAAAAGGGATACAGATACGGCATAAAGTCATAAGACCAAGGTTGTAGATCATTCCAAATTGAACGGAGATTGTGCAATCCGTTACGTGATAGGAATTTCCGAAGGTCTGCACCATCATTAAAATTGCCTGCATATTTCGATATTCTTCGGGGATAAAAAATGAAAAATTTAATGATATAGGATTTTTCATTCGTTACAGGCTAAAACGTATAATTTTGTCAAATTTCAATTATCTTCTTATTCTTCTGGCAGATTATGCCACAATGTGGATTTTGGGCGAGGCGGGTAAAAATTAGGACTTTCAGGAAATCAAAAATTATGGAGATTGTTATTATTACCCCTTAAACGGAAAGCTGTACGAAAATTTCGCCAAAATAGTCAGTGTAGAGGTACACAGTCGTTACGATTTGATTTATATAGATAAGGAATCTGCTCCATGTAAAACACCTTTTGGGCTATGTCCGCTGGACTTAACCTGCAAAAGTGACCATTCATGATATCTCCCTTATTAATCCTCCTGACGAAAAAATGCACATGAAAAAAAAGGTTTAGAGGTGGAATTCCATCAGGTTTGGTCGATTTCCAGTCAGGTTGGTCTTGTTCTGTATATATTGTGGAAGAGTAAAATCACCATTTCGGTTCCTTATAAACCGCCAGTCCATTCCGGAACATGAAATGTTATTTACGTTTAAAACCTACCTTTGGACAGGTGGATGCTAAATATAAATTTTGTTTCGAATGTCTTCAGTAGTTTTCAAGTTGTAAGGAATACGCTTTACACGCACCCGCTCGTGAGTTAAGTCCGATGGGACTTGTACAGAAAAACGGTCCTTTAATGATATCTCCCTTATTGATCCTCGTATCGAAATGATGCACATGAGAAAAAAAGGTTTAGACATTAATTTCTACCAAGGTAGGTAGACTTCCATAAACTTTTGTTGTGTATATTTTTTGGAAGTGCAAAATCACTGTTTCGGTTTCGTATAAACCCCCAGTTAGTTCAGGGATTTAGAAACAATATTTGCCCTGAAACCCATCAAGGACAGGTGTATTCTAAATACGAATCTTGGTGGAAATTCATCCAGTAGTTTCTAGCATTCACGTACATACGGCGTAATTAAGGAAGAAAATAATACAGTTAAGAATGTTGAAACTAATAGAAAATGGATTATAACTGAGGACAGCCGGATAACGACAAATAAATAAATGCCGTGAGTTATGGATATAATAAAGCGCTAACAGAGGAGAAATTTAGGTTCAGTGATTCTTAGGTAAACAAATATGAAGATGACTAATGGTGTTATTACTTAATCTATTCGAGGGCGGTTATAACCTCCAACGATATTCCGCCAATATCCCGCAGATGAGCCGATTGATGCCTCTCTTGCCATCTACCCAAGGAACAACCACGAATTTAAAAGCATGATGAGGAAAATGGCAATACGTTACTTCCCTACTGGCATGCAGTCAGAGACGTTGCCATGGTAACCTGTAGGTTCGTTGTCGGTCTGTCGGTCACTAAATGCAGAGCATGATACCAGCAGAAAATTGTAAATTTCTCCGTCATGTGAAGAGTAAGGTAAATTATGAACATAACGAAAGTTGTTTATAATGAAGAGACGTTTCACGTACGGTAAACGAAGTTTACAGAAAATCAATAGTATAAGAGAAAATAGAGGAAAACCACTGTGGTTTTCCTATAAACACCCCGTCTATTCAAAGATTTTAAAATTATATGCATATCGGAACCTTTCCTGGGATGAGTATACTCTAAATATGAAGTTTGGCTGAGATCTATCCAGCCGTTTCGACGTGATGGTGGGAAAACCACTCTGGTTTTCCTATAAACCCCCCGTCTATTCAAGGATTTTAAAATGATATGCATATCTAAACCTTCCCCGGGATTAGTATACTCTAAATACAATGTTTGGTTGAGATCCATCCAGCCGTTTCGACGTGATGGTGGAAAAACCATTCTGATTTTCCTATAAACCCCCCATATATTCAAATATTTTAAAATGATATGCATATGGAAAACTTCCCCGCGATGAGTATCCTCTAAATATGAAGTTTGGTTGAGATCTATCCAGCCGTTTCGACGTGATGGTGGAAAAACCATTCTGGTTTTCCTATAAACCCCCTGTCTATTCAAGGATTTTAAAATGATATGCATATCAAAACCTTCTCCGGGATGAGTATACCCTAAATATGAAGTTTGGTTGAGATCTATCCAGCCGTTTCGACGTGATGGTGGAACAGACAAACAGACAGACAAACAGAAACAATTTTATTTATATAGATTTTTACACTCGTTCTTCACCCCCTTTCCATCCCCGCCCAAAGGAGTCCTATGAGTGCCTTACACAACAGTATATTTTTTTCCCAGATATTAAGTCTTATTTGTACCTATTTTGGTTGACAGCTATGCCCAAACGTACATGCATAATCTCACTGCTCTAGAATCCTGGAGCTGACGTTGCCATGGTTACGGCAGTTCATTTCTTTATCCGATTCCTAGAGCAGGGGTAGTGTGGTGCCAATATCTCCGTAACGGTTGGTTTTAGGGCCTTAAAACATGGTTTTCGGGCCCGTAGGGCTTACCGAGTTTTGTTCTTTGCGTCAAGAGGATTAAATTGAGCTTTGTCTCGTCCTTATACGACAAATTCGATATTTTGCCTATAATAGTATAAGAGAAAATGGAGGAAAACCGTTTTTCCTATAAAACCCCCGTCTTTTCAAAGATTTTAAAATGATATGCATATCGAAACCTTCCCCGGGGTCAGTATACTCTAAATATGAAGTTTGGTTGAGATCTATCCAGCCGTTTCGACGTGATGGTGGAACAGACAAACAGACAGACAAACAGACAAACAGAAACAATTTTATTTATATAGATTAGGACCTTGGACAGCAAATGTAGCAGAAATATCACGATTCTAAAGTATCTGCGGGACAAAATTCAGGCACCCCGGCGTCTCCGAAAACCGTCGAAAGTAGTAAGTGGGACGTAAAAGCAATAAAATTATTTTATGCCTTCGGCTTTAATAGGGTAATAAATTTGATGGAACACATCAATTTAACAGCCTGTTCCCAGTCATTCAACCGGAATGAAATGAATGAATGAATCCCACATCTAGCGGCGAGGATAGCAATTGTGCCAGCTGCCGAAGCCTGTCGCACTCATCTAGGGCAATGATCAATGACTGAAAGATGATATGAAATTAAATTGGAGAGTGTTGCTGGAATGAAATGTGACAAGGAAAACCGGAGTACCTGAAGAAAAACCTGTCCCACCTCCACTTTGTCCAGCACAAATCTCACATGAAGTGACCGGGATTTGAACTACGGAACCGAGCACTGAGAGGCCGACGCGCACGGAGGCTCTAGTCGGAGAATATTGTCGAGAAATGTGACTTCGTAAGAGCACTACATGTATTTTTCATTCCTTTCCTACCAAGACGGTCGTAATAATTATCAGGATCACTTTTAAGACATAACTTTAAAACGGGATCTTTGCGATCTAGTTGATCCCGTTGAAACACTCTGGGCTATGTCCTCAGTCACTCCCTGCACTAAAAGCCATACGACATTTCATTTCACTCTGGGCTTATTTTCCCTCAGATGAGTCTCTGTTCGTACGTAGCGGAGGGCCTTGGAATTAGGTCAGTTGCAGCCGTATACCACAGTAGCTAGCCGAAGACCTTATCACTACTTGAAGAAAACAAAAATGTATAAAAATCATGTAGGAAAATCAGCATTATTGTTTAAATTTACGAAGACCAGCGGATTGAACTCCATAAAATAAGGGGTTGCTCATTGAACTGTATAGAGCAGTTTTGTCACAGTTTCCATTTCCGTAAACGGCTAGTCAAATTGTGATCAATTATAAGCTTTTATTTGGGTTTACCTTGACAAGTGATAAATGAAAAAGGGATTATACACGTGAGAAATTGTAAGTGAAACTTTCAGAAGGATGAGTGCTCGTTTTAAAATCACTTACAACTTTTTATGTGGCTCTCATTTATTAAAAACCAAACCAAGCGCCCCACGCAACAACCCCGGAGTGCCATGACCTACCAAGCGACCACTGCTCAGCCCGAAGGCCTGCAGATTATGAGGTGTCGTGTGCTCAGCACGACGAATCCTCTCGGCAGTCATTCTTAGCTTCCTAGACCGGCGCCGCCATTTCACCGCCAGTTGCTCAATAGCTTCTCAATTGTAATCACGAAGGCTAAGTGGACCTCGAACCAACCCTCAGATCCAGTCCTTGACCTGGCGGGGTATCGAACCCGGGGCACGCTACCCCTAATCCACGGGCCCGGCTCCCATGTTTTAATTTTATTATCACTATCATAATTACTGAGCTCGGAAGCTGCAGTCGCTTAAGTGCGGCCAGTATCCAGTATTCGGGAGATAGTGGGTTCGAACCCCACTGTCGGCAGCCTTAAAAATGGTTTTCCGTGGCTTCCCATTTTCACACCAGACAAATGCTGGGGCTGTACCTTAGTTAAGGCCACGGCCACTCCCTTCCCACTCTTAGCCCTTTCCTGCACCATCGTCGCCAAAAGACCTATCTGCAACGTAAAGCAAGTTATAAGAAAGATATTATTATTATTATTATTATTATTATTATTATTATTATTATTATTGTTGTTGTACCGGCTGGTACACCTTTACGCCGCAATTTTAAATCTTCAGCCAATAAGTACTCCTCTACAGGAGAAACTCTGAACTTTATCAACTGTATCAACTCATAAGTTTCTCAGAAGATGTCACTACCATAAATTTTGTGATTACAAAGTTGTCTAGACTGTGTGGATTTCAACTTGTTTTGTTTTCCATTAATCAAGAAGTGTGGACATTCTCTCATAGATGGCACCGCCTAAATACTATGATCATGCACCCTGGTGCGAAGTGAAGGAACTTTCACGAAGAAATTTTGTATTCATAAGTTTTTGTTTTTACTAAATTTCGTTCTTTCATGCGTGGGTTGGCAATATTAATCTTTTCTTTCCGCCAGTTTTGAACTTAGCCAATCCAGAATTTCTGTAATTAATTTTTGACCAATCGTGTCTTTCTTCTTCAATTTTGATGTGTAACTTTTAGCCAGCCAATAAACGACTGGGGGTGTGTCTTAATTATTCACGAAAGGTCTCGAATCTTCCCTGAGAGTATAAAAACTGCTGATTTTCCTGTCTCTCGGCCAGATCATCAACATTTAGCTTAGTGTATGGACGTGAAGCAGGGGGCGGGTAGCGCCTCTTCCTTCGGGCAGCAGCTCTTCAAAAAGGTAATGGCCGTTTAACCTTTATTTCTTGCTAGCTCAGCAGTTTAACCCTCGGGAAAGGTCCGAAACCTTTTTATTATGTAACCTATCTCTTAAACATGTAAAATTTTGTAAAACTTCACATAACTTTAACTGTAAATCGGGGACAGAGAGTGCTTTACCCTCTCGAGCTCCCCTTCATTTTCGATTTGAGGTGACTACGTTTTCGTAACCGTTCTTCTAATCTTCCTTAATGTGTTAAATTTATTCTGTATACGAGTCACCTCCATAGTTTGGGAACAGCCCCTGCTTCATCGGCCTAGTGCCTCTTAGGTTTTAAAAAAAATCATGTAGGAGTGCAAGTTCACACCTCCATTCTACTTGGTGTTGCGGGCCATTAACGTAACCTATTATTTTTTTCTACTAGGGCCCATTAGGTTGGGTACAAGATACCCCTGTTTCATTGTAAGTGTGCCTTGAGGGCAGTTAATAGTAAAGTCTGGTGTGGCCTTTGATAGGCTTGAAAAATTGAGAGCGGGTCAGCTCTTTCTTGTATTTGGATATGTGCCTCTAGGAGGCTTGACATTGCCAGGTGGGAGCAAGTGCTCCTTGCAATAAGGGGATTTCTGCCCTTTGGTAATAATTGGTTATGAGCTGAGAGCTCAAGAATTGTAAAAGGTGGGGCTCGAGGCCCAGATCGTTAATGTATCTCTAAATCTTGGCTTTCCTGGTCTTGTACCTGATTTGTTAACTTGTTGTTATTTGTTGAATGTTCAAATTCTATGTCAAAATTGTTTAGTTTTGCTAATTTTGAAAATATAACCTTTAATTCAATTTTAATCAATATCTCAGCTTTGTAGTTAGACCCATTCCAGCCCGCACCTTCTTTAACCTCTGCTGTTACACGGGTATCACCGTAACAATTATTATTATTATTATTATTATTATTATTATTATTTATGAACGTTTGAATTCCAATTTCGGAAATTGATTCGGTGGTGGTGATTGTTAAATTCAAGGACAAAATGACGGTATTATAAACTACTCTAAACATTAATCACAGAAGAACGAAGAAGAGTCACGATCATTCGAAGGAAGAGGGTATCGGCTAAAGGAGGAAACAGGTCATGAAAGCTGTAAAGTGAGACTCCATTAAGTTATCTAATACCGTCCGGGTTGAAAGAGCACAATAGTTGGACAAGGGAACTCGAATGGAAAATATTAAAGAGAGGAACGATATCAGACTTGGATGGCACTGTAGCCAGTTATTTCAACATTATACGCGAACCATTGCCTCCTTCGCAGATCTAGCACTTACCTGCCATGTCGACGCCGGAAACCTCTATGAGTTAGTGCGGCTTTAAGGATAGATTTTACATCTTTAATAAGCTTAAAATTAACAAATTCAATTTTTAAATATCTAGACAACTACAAATGCTATTTAAACAAAATTGTCATACCTAACATTAATCGCCTTTTCAAAGCAAAACCGTCTCCGTACACCCATGAAGGCGTTGGGAGGGGCTGAAGGTAAAGGCTTCCACTATCCGTAACCTCGGCACTTAGTGGGGGTAAAGTGGTTAGCTCTACGCCCGGACGCCTTTGCCCCCATCAATTGACCTGATACTCATTTTCTGAGTAGGCTGAGTGAACCTCAGGGCCATATGCATCTCCGGAAGTGGAAATATCGTTTCTTAAATGTTTCGACTTCCTGACGGGCAATCGAACCCGCGTCCTTCCGGGTGAACTGAGCACGCCTATACTGCCTCAACCAGGCACCCCTATTCATGATTATTTATGTTTTTTTTTTTTTTTTTCAATTTGCTATTTGCTTTACGTTGCACCGACACAGATAGGTCTTATGGCGGCGATGGGATAAGAAAATCCAAGGATTGGGAAGGAAGTAGCCGTGGCCTTCATTAAGGTACAGCCCCATCATTTGCCTGGTGTGAAAATGGGAAACCACGGAAAACTATGTTCAGGGCTGCCGACAGTGGGGTTCGAACCCACTGTCTCCCGGATGAAAGCTCACAGCCACGCGCCCGGTGAAATAATAATATTAGCCGGCCCCGCGGTCTAGGAGTAGTAAGCCTGCCCCTTACGGGGAGACCCCGGGTTCGACTCACGGCCAGGTCAGGGTCTTTTACCTCGATCTGAGGGCTGGTTCGAGGTCCAGTCAGCCTACGTGAGAATAATTGATGTGCTCTCTGTGGGCTTCGACAATCCCAAGCCCGCGTGCTTACGGGCACCCGTAATACAAACTGAGCCATGACAGAGTATTTTGTACAGTGTATCGAACCAACACGCTCTACTGAACAATTCATCAGGCATTAACTATAATCCTTGCAGATGCTGTTGTATATTTATCTTCCATGCACCCCTGAAAATATGTACACGTGACTGTGAACTCTTCACTATCTTTATCCTGATCTGCTGGCAGCCAATCCCCTTGTGCAAATATTCAGGCCAATGATCACCTGTTGAGAAGACACAAGTGAAAATTAGACGAGACCCGGACGGACACCACGTCACCAGATAATAAATTCAACCTCGATCCTCCTCTTGATGTTACATTTAACTCAGCTTCTCGCTGGACTGTCTCGACGATAATCACTCATCTGTATCTTTAGACCATCCGCACGACACACTATATTTACTTCTAGAGAAGGACGGGATTAGTGGCTGGGACGGTTAAGGCGCTGGCTTTCTGATCCCACGTAGATAGGTTCGATCCTAGCTCAGTCCGGTGGTATTCGAAGGTGCTCAAATACGTCAGCCCTTTGTCGGTACATTTACCGACACGTAAAAGGACGCAAAATTCCGGCACCTCGGCGTCTCCGAATACCGTAAAAGTAGTTAGTGGGACGTTAAAACCAATAAAATTATGATTTATATTATTATTATTAATATCATTAATATTATTTTATTCTACAGAAGGGCGGGATGAATGGATGAGACGGTCAGGCGCTGACTTTCTGTGCCCAAGTAGATAGGTTCGATCCTAGTTCAATCCGCTGGTATTTGAAGGTGCTCAAATACGTCAGCCCTTTGTCGGTAGATTTACAGGCTCGTAAAATAACTCATGCGGGACAAACTTCAGGCACCTCGGCATCGCGAAAACCGTAAACGTAGTTAGTGGGACGTTAAAACCAATAAAATTATCTTCTACAGAACTCGATATTAGCTATTTGAATGCATGCCTAGTCAACGTGATAACTGATAAGTGTTGATTCATATCCATAGGAGACTAACTGACCCCAGACTTCAAGATCCTTGGTTCAAACCCATAGTCGGATTTTGGAAGGGTTTAAAAACGTCCATTCAACACAGCATGTCGTACGATGCCTACATGTGAAAGATCTCTGGTGACAAATTTGGTGTTTCCTTTTTCTTCAGCTTGCCCCAGTTATTTCTAGGGGCGCTGTAAACCCAAGCTCTTTTTTTTTTTTTTTTTTTTTTTGGTAGGGATTTGACCGGATGCCGTTCCTGACGTCACGTGATTCTTGAGATGAAAATCTTGCCGAAGATCGATCGAGATTCGAACCTGGGCCTTCTGGTTGGGGAGCCAGCAGCTAAGGCACTAAACTAAATCATGCCACACACTCGATGTTTAGCCAACAAAATTAGTTAAAACTCAATCATAGATCGCCCAACAGGGATCCATTTTATGCCATCTGGTAGAGTAAAACGGAACGTCGAAATTGGCAGGCAGGCAGCCTAGATGGTGTTGTCAAAAGAAAATGCCCACACATGATATCTTAGACCGTGAGATTATTATTATTATTATTATTATTATTATTATTATTATTATTATTATTATTATAGTTCGTTATTCTCAGAAATATTATTTGTGATGTTCCTTTATCGACCCGACACCGATAGGGCTTATGGCGACAATGGTATAGGAAAGGGCTAGGAGTGGGAAGGAAGCGGGCGGCCCTTATTGTGAAAATGGGAAACCACGGAATACCATCTTTAGCGCTGCCGACAGTGGGAGTTCCAAAAGTTGTATACCAGTCTTAATGCTTATAAACTGCAATTAACTTATGCTGTCAATTTCCTTAGCCTCATCTTCTGAAATCAATGCCTCTACTTTTCTCGCCCTATTTTCCGACTTAGTAAAAAGTTCTACCTTGGCAGAGATGAGTGACGACACTTCTTAGTTTATAGAACTACGTTGCATAATCTTGGCATCTTGCAACACATGTTGCCGAAACTAGAGAGTATGAATAGAAAAACAACCATTTTCTCCATATCCGGTTCGGTCTCTGCTATAATACACGTCTAATCTCCGAAAGTACTGTATCACTTCTTTAGAAACCTCGCGAATTGGCCGTGCGGTTAGGGGTGCGAAGCGATGAGTTTGCATTTGGAAGATAGTGGGTTCGAACCCCACTGTCGGCAGCCCTGAATATGATTTTCCGTGGTTTCCCATTTACACACCAGGCAAACGCTGGGACTGTGCCGTAATTAAGGCTACGGCCACTTGCTCCCATCTCCTAGCCCTTTCCTATCCCATCGTCTCCATAAGACTTATCTGTGTCGGTGAGACGTAAAGCAACTTGTAAAAAAAATTCAGACGCCCCATCATACCCTCCTTATTTGTCCCTAGTAACACCGCAATACTCAGTTTTCCGTATTATCATGACAACCTGTCGAGAAAGCCGAGCAATACGGCTGAAGAAATGGTCATGGGCTGACCACGTACATCTCAATATCCGCAGGTCATCTGTTTGATCAGCGGTAGTCTTGATAGGACTGCAACAGGCAAGCCGAACATATCCTCGGACACTCCCGGCTGTAAAAGCCATACGATAAAATAAAAAATAAAAAATAGTGCTAGACTCCCCGTCCCATACAGCGTAGATTGTGCTGTAGATCTGCAAATTTGTTTTGATGCTTATCTGTCTTCACCGCTGTTATTACTCATTTGGCCTCGAACCAAGAAAAATCACGATGGATCGATGTCGTCTTCAAGCTTTTCCACCCACAAAAATTTCATAGACCTGCTTAGCTTTCCTTTACTCTCCCATTTTCCTGACATCCGTAGGTACTACTTCAGCGGATGTTCCTCGCTTGTTCAGTACCTTCTCGGACTTCTTCGTTTCGGACTCTCTCTTCTAGTCTTTCCCTTTGCTCTCCTTAAAAACTTATATTTACCGTGGTATTATCTTACTCCAATGTATCCGGCTCCTTGGATGAATGGTCAGTGTAGTCACCTTCGTTTAAGAGGGCCCCGGGTTCGATTCCCGGCCATCTCGGAGATTTTAACCTTATTTCCTCTGGCTCGCGAACTGGATGTTTGTACTGTCCCCAACATTCCTGCAACTCTCACACCACACAACACTACCATCCACTGCAGAATCACGCGGTTCCATTCACGGCAGATGCCGCCCACCCTCGTTGGAGGGTCTACCTTACAAGGGCTGCAACAGGCGAGCCGAGCATATCCCTGGACACTCCCGGCTCAAAAAGCCATACGACAAAATAATTACTTAAAAATAGTGCTAGACTCCCCGTCCCATACAGCGTAATCGGGACCTTGATTGTGCTGTAGATCTGCAAATCTGTTTTGATGCTTATCTGTCTTCTCCGCTGTTATTACCCTTTTGGTAGTAAGATGATGCCACTTTCATTGTTCTAATTTTTCACGTTTTGTTCAACTTGTTCTGTATATATTTATATTTATGTTATGTTTATATACTATTTAATGTAGCATAGAGGGTATCTCATATAAACCCAGACAGAACGCATGGTGTTTGTATTCTACGCAATGGCAGCTCCAGTATGAGGGGCGCGTGCACAGTTCTTGACCTTGCAAGCAGCCTGCACTTGTTCGACCTGGCAAGCATCAGACTCTCAGCTGTTAACATGGTGAGACAGTTAACATTGCAACACCGTATTTTTGTATGTAAAACTTCTTGTTTCATCTTAATGGTCGTGTGAACATTCATAACTCTCGCTGTTTGTGTGCAGAAAATCCTAATGGTGTTTATGAAGTCCCTTATTATGATAGGAAGATTGGTGTTTGGTGCGCTGTAAGTGCAAGACGAATAATTCCGCCTATTCATCTTTCGAGACGACAGTAAATGCAGAGAGGTACCAAGACGCAGTTCTTCCATCACTTAACGGAAGAAGAAAATTCGCGTGGGAGGTTTCATCAAGATTTATGCCCTGCTCAAACAGCAGAAGATTCCCTTCTTACAATCACGGAAGGGTTTGCAGACAGAGTGATCAGTGCTGGTCTATTCCCCCCTCGTTCTCCAGATCTAACAGTGTGTGATTTTTACTTGTCGGGTAAACTGAAAGAAGAAGTATATCGAACAAATCCTTACACATTGGAGAAATTGAAAGAAAACATTTCGAATGAAATCGAACAAATCCTTACACATTGGAGAAATTGAAAGAAAACATTTCGAATGAAATCGAACAAATCCTTACACATTGGAGAAATTGAAAGAAAACATTTCGAATGAAATCGAAGAAATCCTTACACATTGGAGGAATTGAAAGAAAACATTTCGAATGAAATCGAAGAAATCCTTACACATTGGAGGAATTGAAAGAAAACATTTCGAATGAAATCGAACAAATCCTTACACATTGGAGAAATTGAAAGAAAACATTTCGAATGAAATCGAACAAATCCTTACACATTGGAGAAATTGAAAGAAAACATTTCGAATGAAATCGAACAAATCCTTACACATTGGAGGAATTGAAAGAAAACATTTCGAATGAAATCGAACAAATCCTTACACATTGGAGGAATTGAAAGAAAACATTTCGAATGAAATCGAACAAATCCTTACACATTAGAGAAATTGAAAGAAAATATTTCGAATGAAATCGAACAAATCCTTACATATTGGAGGAATTGAAAGAAAACATATCGAATGAAATCAGAAACATTACAGTGTCAGAACTCACTCGCGACAGCCAGAATGTGGTTACCAGGTACGGTGCCTGTATAACACAGGAAGGACGACACTTCCAGCTTCTTTTATAAGGTAAGATTTCAAATGAGATTGTAAGCACGCCAGCCACGCGCTACAGAGGTTTCACATACGTGCAGAGTACAAACACTCGATCTTATTTTATATGAGAGACTCTGTATTTATACTTCGAAGTTCCAGCGCTTTACCTGAACGGTTAGAGTGTTGGTCTTCGGTTCAGAGAGTCTCGGGTTCGATTTTAAGCTGGGCTTGGGAGTTTAACCGCATCTTGTTAATTCTTTTTTTCTTTGCTAGTTTGTTTTACGTCGCACCGACACAGATAGGTCTTATGGCGACGATGGGACAGGAAAGGGCTAGGAGTGGGAAGGAAGCGGCCGTGGCCTTAATTAAAGTACAACCCCAGCATTTGTCTGATGTGAAAATGGGAAACCTCGAAAAACCCTCTTCAGGGCTGCTGACAGTGAGGTTCGAACCTACTATCTTTCGAATACTGGATACTGGTCGCACTTAAGCGACTGCAGCTATCGAGCTCGGTATTAATTCTTCTAGCTCGCGGGCTATTTGTTAATGTTCATCATAATACACATCTTCAAATACATACAACATCACACAGCAAACCATTGGCCCAGCTGGTGACCATGATCGTTAAGGCGTGTGAAGTCTATATGGTCTGACACCGTGGTTAGCCGACTCGAGTCCCATTGGTCGAAAAAGTATCACTATCAGAATGTTGGCCGGCAGGGTGGGAGAGTGGTATACAATGTCTAATCACTAAATTGCGTGCCAAAAGACTGGATTCAATTCCAAACCTTTCGGAAGTGCTCGTATGGTGTGAGGGGATACGACGCTGTTGATGGCGATTCGTCCTTCGGATGGGGACGTTAAGCCTTGAGCAGACCCCTTGGTTCTACGCGATAGGAGTAGGCTACGTACCGGCAACAGGTTTCACCCTCTCCTTTCCTACTATCATATATCACGGCGTTCATTTCATTTGACTTCAGGAAGGGCATCCGGTCCTAGAATCTCGCGACGATGATTCATCTCACCTCATACACGACCCCGTAGAGAAAATGGGCAAGGGTTTGACATACATACACAGCAAATCACCAAAGATTCACAATAGCGAATACATCCCTCCAATTAGGGTTGGTGTCAGGAAAGGCATCCGACCGTCAAACTAGGCTAAATCAATTCAAACTGCCAACCTCAGGTAATTGGACAAAACGTCAAGAGGAAACACAAGAAAAGGAAGATGTATTTACTTTAAAGCTAATTCCCTAATTTCCGTTCTTGTGTTACGACCTTATCCGCATCCGACACTTAGATTGTATTATGACCACACTTTGATTCTGAGTTCAAAATATTTGATGTAACTTACCTGGCCAAATATATCCCTCACAGTGACCGTATAGCCACAACATACTACTCTTCATCTCTACAGCGATTTGATTACAAGCTGGAAGTACCTCGCTGTTCTTCTGAAGAACCATCCGTATCTTCTCTGGGTCCTTACTCCCCAGAATACTTAGTAGACCACTCAAGGTGTTATGTATCCTCACAACTTGCCGAGCAGGCATCAGGAGACCACACACCTCACAGCGCCATTTTGATGTGGCTCGCAATGGATCTGTACTGAGAAGAAAGCCGGAACAACTTTCCCGAGCGCATTTCAGAGCATCAAGACGTGCCCCCATTTCCTGTGGAGAAATTTTACAAGTTAAAGTAGTAGTATAATATTTTACCTTTTTCTTTTTTTGTAAATTGCTTTACGTCGCACCAACACAGACAGGTCTTATGGCAACGATGGGGCAGGAAGGAGTTAGGAGTAGGAAGGAAGAGGCCTTGGCTTTAATTAAGGTACAGCCCCAGCATTTTCCTGGTGTGAAAATGGCAAACCACAGAAAACCATCTTCAAGGCTGCCAACAGTGGGGTTCGAACCCACTATATCCCGAATACTGGATACTTGCAGCAATTAAGCGACTGCAGCTATCGAGCTCGGCAGTATCAAAAATAGACGTCGTATTTTATGTTATTAAACTTGCTGCTTTCCTGTAAATGGATTTGCCAATTAACAACAATAAATCCATAGCACTTTAAGAATACTTGTGCCCCTATATAGGGTGTATCATGACTATATAGACAAAATACTCAGGGTTGCTCTTCATGTTATGTAGCCTACAAGAACGATGGCGCAATCGGACTGGCGGAGAAAAGTTTTCTTTTCGAGAAAATGAGGTTACTATGTTACGTCCGAGCGAGAGATTCAAACTGAAGAACTCGCCGAATTTGCTTTTCCAGAGAGCCAGCCGCTATCTGTTGTTGTGCGTCAGAGAGGGAAGGGAAGGGATGGGAAGTGGGAAGTGGGAGACAGAGGTAATGCGCCACACACCACACATCCCGAGCAGAGTCCAAAGGTCACTACTACACCGTTGTGAACTGTGCATCGAATATTGAACATCTACTATAATCAAACCATTGGGCGTATTGTTTCCTTCGTTCAGTACTTCATTCCATTAACAATGCTGTGTGTAAAAGAAAACAAAAACCTGGGGCGGCAGCGTGCATCTTCGAGCTTGTTAAATAATAAAGAACGTTACTGAGACCAACAGATGAGAGGTGAATTGATCTTGTGCAATCCTTGACTGACAAGTGTGTCTTAATTACAGTGTGTTCGCGTACTGTGTGCATTTACGGCTGTTTAATAAACGAACTGTGGATATTGCGTGTAAGAGGTAAGGACAATCCTGTGCGAGTTGCAGGAAGAAACTTGTGAATATGCGTGGAGCATTATCTCTGTCTCCATCACACACCCCACTTCCCCACCCTCCCCTTCTCTTCCATGAAGCACAGAAGCGGCTTGCGCTATGGCATAGCAAATACGCCGAGTTCTCAATTTGAATCCCGCGCCCGGCAGTAACAGAGTAACTTCATTTTCTCGAAAAGAACTTTTTTTTTTTCGCCAATCCGATTGCACCATCGTTCTTAACATAACGCGAAGAGTATCCCTGGCTTTTTTGTCGGTATAAATGTGATACACTCTTTATAAATAAGAGTGAAGAGGTAGATTCAGAGAAGGGACTCATACATGAGCCAATGGTAGACTATTACAAAGAGGAACACTATTTGAAAAAGAAATTACAATACTCTCTTTGTCTGGGAGTCAACAAATAGCACATTTCTTGGACATCTTCTGCAAACAGATTGGATTGTCGAAGGTGTTCATGGAGATATTGTAACATTTATACTAAGGGACTCTGTTGTAATTAGTGAGACACCACTCCTTACTCTCAATCCAGATTACAAAAATCTGTCCAAGTTTCAGCGTTAACCTGTGACAGCTGAATTTAATGCATGATCATCATCTCTCGTCGCTGTACTCTTTGTCTCCATGGCAACCGGCATATTTGTAGGAAAAATTCAAATTAAGGAATATCTATTGTTTACGAAGAGTTTATTAATAGTGTTTTAATGTTGAAAACTTTTCTTAGCAGACTAAGTAGGGGTCCCCATACTAAGAAAAGCATAAAATTGAGCTATTTCCTCAATTGTGCAGAAAGTTGAAGGGATAAAGGGCCCGTAAACGTTTTACCATACCCAAAGCAGAGACTCCTGGAGGAACACCAAAAGGATTGTCGCGTGATGCCACTACCCTCTTACGAAGGGTTGGACTAAGAGAGAGAAAGGTTTTACATTGTGAGTCTTGGATAGCTCTATCAAACCCCCCCCCCACAAAAAAACAAATTTCGAAAATCACTTCCAGCTTAAATTCAGTTCCCGAAAAAATAGCCTAAAATCGCTTGTTTCTTTACTCGTTTTCTTTTCTATTTAAATCCTAGCCAAATTAACGTATTTATTCGATGACAACACAGAAAAATATAAAAAAAAACTTAAATCAAAAACTGATCACATAAAGTTTGAAAAATATCACAGCGCACAACTGATTAGCCTATTATTACCTTCTCGCAAAGAGAGCTCATTCGAATCCGAACTGACTGATTGTCGTTATTACACACTCTTTTTATTAGCATTATACAGCCTGGGACAATAAAGTTCGGTGAATAGTCCTGTACTATCAACATAGATGAACAATGCACTACAGTGACCTTACTGTCCTTCGAAATAGTCCCCTCGCATAATTATGCACTGCTGAGATCGGCGATACATGTCCTGGAAACTTTTCAGGAAGGCTTCCTTTGGGATGGTGTTCAAAAGCCTCGTCACGTTTCGTTGGATGTCAGGAATATCGTCAAATCTCTTTCCTTTCAAAGCGAGTTTGATGCATGACTTTTCGGCTCTGACCTTTTTCCGACGAGGGTATCCCGGAGAACGCCATTCCATGCTTTGCCGTTTCGTTTTAGGGTCGTACCTGAGACACCAGGTTTCATCCTCAGTGACAATACAGTTCAAGAAATTTGGTGTCGTATCCGCCGTTTCGACAAAATCCTGTGAAGCCTCTAAACGTGCCTGCTTCTGATCGTCAGTCAAGTTATGTGGCACAAGACGAGAACACGTTTTCCTCTTCCCTAACTTCTGGGTAACGATTTGTCGCACGGATTCACGGTTAATCTGCAGTTCATCCGCTATCATACGCACAGTTAATCGCCGATAGTTCGTGATTAATGTCCTCACCTTCTCAATGTTTTCGTCACTGTCGGCGGTCGCTGGTCTTCCGCTACGGGGGTTGTCAGAAACACTTTCCCGGCCTCCTCGAAAACGGGCGAACGACTCGTACACACACTACAAGGACAGTGCTTGATCTTCATAAACACGTACCAGCATCGCATGCGTTTCTTTCGGTGTCTTGCCAAGCTTAAAACATAACTGTACATTGATCTTTTGGTCGTTCATGTTCATGTTCGCAGTTCAGAACCAACGCACTAAACACGCACTGTGTCAAACAGGTCTTACACGACACACACAAGATCCTCAACTGAACAACGTTGGGAGCAGGTGGCCAAAACCTGCTGCTACGCAGGTGCAGCGTTGTGTGTCGCCAGTGTTCCCGGATCGACCGTACTGACTTCATTCACCGACATTGTCACAGGTTGTTATCGAATAATGTGTGAATAAAGTTAAATGTTCAGCAATTTTGTGTATAATACGATCTAAAATGCACTACACATCAAATAAGTATCATTTTTAAATAGTATATGATATTTTGGTATCAATTTTCATTGCTGTGATTGTTTTTAAATAATTTGGTGCAGGTCTTTTGAGAGGAGCCTGTTGGGGTGTTGCGAGAGACGAAAACGCAAACATTGTTTACAGCTGTGCTGTGTCGTACTCAACACAATTGTAATAAATGCTGCTAGATGCAACAAAGTGGCAATTATTCCTCTACAGACAAATTGTAAAACAATGTTTTTGGACTGATACAACAAACCGCCCTGACATTTCCATCCAAAGTGGCATTAGGCTATTTATTTATTTATTTATTTATTTATTTATTTATTTATTTATTTATTTATTTATTTATTTATTTATTTATTTATTTATTTATTTATTTATTTATTTATTTATTTATTTATTTATTTATTTATTTATTTATTTTGCGAGGAGTATGTGGGGCCCGTCTGCAGTGCAGGCCCTGCAGACCCTAATATTACGCCCCTGAAGGACGGGGTAGGAAAGGGTTAGAAGTGGGAAGAAAGCGATCGTGGCCTTAATTAAGGTACAGCTGAACATTTACCTGGTGTACAAATAGGAAACAGCGGAAAACCACCTTCAGGGCTGCTGACAGTGGGGGGTTCGAATCCACTATCTCTCGGATGTAAGCTGATAGCTGCGTGACCCAAAGAGTACAGTCACTTGCTCGGTACAGTACCGGTATATCATTAGTATTTCTTTGTTTATAATGGAGACACAATCTCCTGCTGAACTCTTTTACCCACATGATCTCACTGAGAAACGAACAGTGATAAATCCCAGCAATCAGCAGCGTAAATGGCCGGCCCTATCTCTCTTTTTATGTAGGCCGATACTAAATACGTATGAGTAAACAATCTGAGTTAACGAAGTAACAGCACTTCTATTCATTTTCATCACGATTCCATAGTTTTTTGGTCATGATTTGGTGTCAGGAACAGCATTATGATACCGCAAAGGTAAAATAAAAACGCAGATAAGTATACATCACTCGAGAAGAATTAACTAATGCCAAAGCATTATAGTGGAGAAGACAGCACTCCTGTTGCTTAACTTAGACCTCACAGAACATTTATTCTTTCAGCAACACAGTAGCTCTCCTGATTGCATACGTGTGTAAAGAAATACGTTGTTCCTGGCAAGCTGTATGTGACTGTCTACACACAGTCCAACCAAAGTCAGATAAATATCAGTCCCTTCCCTTTCTCTATTCTAAATGGGCGGCTAAGGTGAATTTAGTTACGCGAAGCAGGACTGTTAATGTCCACTAGGAGAGATGAAGTCCAGTATGTGTCTTAATATTTGTCAAATAAGAGCCCTACATAAAGGAGGCGTATTTGTATCAGGTAAACAATAATGAATTTTTAAAAAATAATGAATTAATTTGTAATTTCACGATAAAAAAGTTTAAAGACTTAAAGAGCTTAAATGTTTTTAACATTATTTTGAATCGATGAAATTAAATTATTGTTTCCTTGTAGGAAGGTTATTTTTTGATATAGGCCAAGGCAGGCATTTATACAAGTGGAGCCACATGCTTCCCCTAGTGCACTGTCACTGCATTGTCCTAAATAGGAGACTTGTAGTGGTGTCTCAGCGTCTCGGAAAGGTGTAGCAATCCAACTGATGAGCACACTGCTACACTGGGGTGAAACGCTGGTAATTTCACGATTGAAAAAGCCTAAAGAATTAAAGAGCTTAAATGTTTTTAATAATGGATTACAAAAAATGGCAATTACGTTTTTATTTACACTTACATAATGAACAATTATGACACACGTTCATTATTATTATTATTATTATTATTATTATTATTATTATTATTATTATTAGTATTGGCCGAACTTCATGGAAAGTTGTCCTCCTTATGGTCACATTTTCATTATCACGTTTGCTTTGAACAGTTTAACATTTCTAAATCTATGGCGCACACTTCCCCAGTGTACGGAGATAAGGCAGCAAAGGTAATATTTAAGAAAGGAAAATATTCAACCAAACGTTAAGAGCTAGCGCCAGATAATGAAGGTTTGAAAAACTGTTATGTTAGTTGAAAGACCATTTCACTTCAATTATTGGTTTAAAAAGCTTTAGTGATGCTACACCTGTAACTGCAGTATTTATTGTCCTGGGATGCGACGCGGCTACTTCATACCAACGAATAGTTTAACTGTAAACATGCATTCCAGAGGTAATGGGTTCGAGACCCATGGCACAAGGCATGAGCATCTTTAAATACCACTGGCTTGAGCTGAAATCGAACCCATCAACTTGGACTCGGAAACTGGCACTCAATCGTCTGAGCCCGGCAACCCAGCTTTCTCACATTTACACAGGACAAATATGGGATTGTGCCTCTATTAACGCGACGACTTCCCGAACATAGTCCTAATAATAACAATGTTGTTGTTTTTACATCCCAATAACTAATTTGACGGTTTTCGGAGACGCCGAGGTGCCGGTAAATCTACCGAAATGAAGCTGACCTATTTGAACACCTTCAAATACCACCGGACTGAGCCAGTATTGAACCTGCCAAGTTGGAGGTCGAAAATTCAGAGCCTCAGCCGTTTGAGACACTCAGCCCGGCTGATCGTAGTCCTTTCCTATCCCAGTGTTACCGTAACCATTTCTCTGTTAGGATGATATAAAATAGGCTATAAAAATATTAAATAATATTATGAAATGATGCTTTACTTTTACCCTGCAGAACATCCTAAAAGTAACCATACTACCTGCGTCTCGCGAGAAATCGCGGCAGCTTGTAGGTACGGCACGAGTAACATACTGCACTAAGCTACAAACATTAGTCGTGATAAACAGTGCGAGTTTTCTGAAAAAGACGCGTGTTCATTATTAAACTGTTCATTATACAGTACTTACAGTAAAGCGCAATTGAACTACCAGTTTGAAAAATCACAGCACCATCGGAACCGATGTTTATTGTCAGGCTTTGAGACTTGAGATTGGCGCATGCGCAGCAGCGGTGCTTACCCTCCGCACCCCTCACCCCACATGCACGCGACTTCTCGTCAGACGATCATAGTATATTGAACAGCATCGTTAGGTATTTAAGGTGGGTGGGCGGACCCTAAGTGTCACATGCACAAATTACTTTTTAATTGCAAGTTAATTAATTTTGTAGAAAGAAATGTAAGGAACTGATATAACTTAACGTGCTGGAAAACGCTGTATTGTTCATAAGCATAATAGTACATTATATAGGTCTACCATACCGGTTCTACAAACTCGGCTGTTCAAGTTGAAAAGATACAATATGTCAACGTAATAATTTGATTTAAAAGCAATAAACTAACTACCCGGGAGATAAACCGTACATTACGGCAGCTGACAGTAACCTAATTACCGGGCGAGTTGGCCGTGCGGTTAGGCCCGAGCAGCAGTGAGCTTGCATCCGGAAGATAACGGGTCCGAACCCCACTGTAGACAGCCCTGAAGATGGTTTTCCGTAGTTCCTCATTTTCATACCAGGCAAATGCTGGGGCTGTACCTTAATTAAGGTCACGGTCGCTTCCTTCCCACTCCTAGGCCTTTCCTAACCCATCGTCGCCATAAGACCTATCTGTGTCGGTGAGACGTATGGTAAAAAAAAAAAAATGTAGCTGCCCTCAGGCAACAGTCCATAAAATGTATTAAATTACTGCTCTGTGAAGTCTAGACTGCTTAGAGTTGCTCTCAGGCAACATTGTAGACCGGTTCCATTGAATAAATAGCTTTAGGAAATCTGAAGTTGGCAGAACTGTCTGGGAAACAAGAAAGCAATATGGAGGACAATGTTTACATCTACTCTTGCCTGAGTTGATTTTGTGAAACACTTTTCTCTTATACTAGACCTCTGCCTGCATAATAAAAACTACAGTTCAATTGGTAAGTATTTCTAATAACATTTGTATTACAGACATGATAATGGAATCGGTTAGATGGCCAGTTATAATGTATCATGTTTGTGTCTTCAAAGCAACAGTATGCAGTGAGAGTTCAAATATCCTCGGACATTTGAAGAATGACTTTGTGAAGTGATTTGTTATTTCAGAGATACGGAGTCATGGAGAAAACACCATCGCAGTCTCGCTCTTCAGAGTGAGCTGGCAAAGTTGAAGATATGGAGCTTAGGAACTGTTCGGCAAAATCGTTTGAAGGAATGTAAAAATGTTCCTTGGATTTCCACACATACTTGTAAGGGACACAAAGTGACAATGAGTTGTATTCGTTCATATTTGTTGCCACCATTGCATGTTCTTAATTTGAGGCAACATAAAATATTTTTCTCAGTTTTGTACGTCATTTTCCAAAAAGGACAACATTCGAAAGCAATTAACTAATGTATTTATCCATGTATAATTTTTATATTCATTTGCACATAAATTAATTCATGCAATAAAGGGCTAAGACCAGTCTCGCGCAAGTTGGGCGTGCGGTTAGGGTCACGTAGCTGTGAGCTTGCATTCGGGAGGTGGTGGGTTTGAATCCCATTGGCAGATGCCCTGAAGGTGTTTTTCAGTAGTTTCCTATTTTCACATCACGCAAATGTTAGGGGTTGTACCTTAATTTCACTGCCTCCCCACTCCTAGCCCTTTATTTTCCCATCGTTGTCATAAGACCTATCTGTATCGGTGTGACGTAAAACAAATTGTAAAAAAAATAAGTTAATGACCACGTTTCTTCAATCATTCTTCGAAACAAACATCGTGACCAATCATTTTGTTGTCCAAACTGTCTAAGTGGTATAACCCATAATGTCTATATCGAGCAAGGAAGTAAGACTTGCTCATTCTCTAGTTTCTGATGATTTCTTTCCAGTAACTGATGATTAATAGAGAGTAATTTTGAGAGGGAAGTAGAAACAATACTGAGCTGGCACTATGCACCTGCACTCTTACACTAACCACTGCGTTGGAAAAGAAAATTTGTTGTGTTACCGAGCGAGTTGGCCTTGCGGTTAGGTGTGCGCGCGCAGCTGTGAGCTTGCATTCGGGAGACGGCGGCATCCCATCGTCGTCATAAGACCATCTGTGTCGGTGCGACGTAAAGCAAATTGTAGAAAAAAGAAAAGAAAATTACGAATAGTGTTACCAACCGGAAAAAAATACAAATAGTGTTACCAACAGGAAAAAAAAATACAAATAGTGTGACCAACAGGGATAAATCCCAGGTTAGGTTATATCCACAGATTGATACATCACATAAAGCTGAAACTGAAGTCATTATTTGTGTTCATATATAGTACTTTTCTTTTTTTCTACAATCTGCTTCACGTCGCACCGACACAGATAGGTCTTATCGCGACGATGGGATAGGAAAGGCCTAGGAGTGGGAAGAAAGCAACCGTGGCCTTAATTAAGATACATCCTCAGCATTTGCTTGGTGTGAAAATGGGAAACTATCTTCATGGCAGCCGACAGTGGGGTTCGAACCCATTAACTCCCGGATGCAAGCTCACAGCTGCGCACCTCCCAATCGCACAGCAAACTCGTCCGATATAGTAAAAGTTATGATAGGTCTGTTTCATTTAGGCCTACGGTAACTCATCCAAACTACACTATGTATTGCAGAAGAAATAACACATTGACATGAGATATAGCACAGAAAAGTATAAGTAGGACACGTCCTACTTGTCTACCCCCTCCCAACCCTCCAGCGATGATTTGTAAGTTGTTTTCCTTAAATAATGGAACGGAGCAAGCAAACAAACAAATAACAAGCCAAATCATACGCAAAAATGTAGGGATCTGAAAAGGAACATATAATAGAATAAATATCAGCTTCGGAAATGGGAGGTAGGCAATAGAAAAGAGGACATCTTCTTACACTATCATCTTAAAATAGATTGGCTCTCTCATCAAACCCAGTTCTTCTAGATCCATTTATTTTCAGTCACCGACAAGCTCGTTTCTGCTATAGTTCTTGCAATTTCCTCGTTAACGACCGGCACGCTTTTGAAGCCTAGCTGGCTGGCTGTGTTTACATTCGTTGTCCGTGGGGTGTCACCTCAAGACACTGCGTTGTCAAATCTCTCTTTTAACTACTTAGCTTCTGAGAGCGAGCAGCTGTGCAACGCTTGAGACCTGGTAAGCAAGCTGGCATCAGGACTGCCATATTGACGCATCTAGTTCTGATGTTGGAAGGGTGGGATAAGAAGAAACCGGATTAAGACAGTAAAAGGAAATAGACAAGGTTAAAGGACGATCTTTCATGACTTAATACGTTTTTCTTAAGTAACCCACTCACTTTGCCAACAGAGTAGGTTCCTTCTTACCTGTGGATCCTCGCAGCGAGGACAGCTGCAGAGGAAATGTTTAGTTGCCTCCAGACGTGTCCTGCGAGCAAGTGTGGCCCACAGCAGTGGTGTATAGGAGTCGGTGATCTCCGTACCAGCTGGGATATGAACCGCAGCCCTCACTACCATCCTGAACACGAAGCATGTCAATTACCTTCAGATCACCTAATGAAGACTAATAATAATGGTAACAATAAATATTTAACACATATTTAACTTAAAATTCATAATTCACCATAGGAAATAGAATTCAAAGGACATTGTTGTGACTTTTTGTAAATTTTAAAAAGGCCTTTGATTCGGTTGATAGAGAAACCATAGATAAAACAATTCGTGAATTTGGAGTGAAAAATAAACTGGCAAACCTAATACGTGAAACACTTACTGACACAATTTCAAAGGTGAAATTTGTGGGTGAGATATCAAAACCTATTAAGATAAATAAAGGGGTACGGCAAGGTGACGGTTTGTCATCCCTTCTATTCAACTGTGTTCTAGAGAAAGTTGTGAGAATTTGAAATGTAAAGCTTAAAGAATATAACATTTTGCCGGGAATTTTGGAGAGAAAAACCAAAGGCATTGATATAAATTGCTTAGCATTTTGCTATATTGTCAGAAAACCTAACAAGTGCAACAACACAAATCAATCTCTTGGAAGAAATAGCCATCAAGACAGGTTTGAGAATCTACGTAGAAAAAACAAAATTTATTACAAACATCAAGAACGCTCCAAAAATTTTGACAACAGATATTGGTCCAGTGGAAAGAGTAACGAAATTCAAATATCTGGGAGAAAAAAATTCAAGAAAATGGTTTATCTGCAGTAAAAGAAAGAGTACACAAGATGGAAAAAGCATATGGTGTCACAAAGATTTTTATAATAAAAAATGTATATCTAAAAGTCTTAAAATAAGGCACTACAGTACGGTGGTGAAACAGGAATGCCTATATGCAAGTGAATGCCTGGTACTGAACTATAGATCAGAAAAACTTGAGATACTAGAAAGGAAAATCATGAGAATAATCTTAGGCCCTGTGAAAACAACAGAAGCATGGAAATTCAGATCAAATGATGAAATACATATGAACACAGAAAACATAACAGAAACCATAAGGAAAAGGAGATTGCAATTTTTGGACATATTTACAGATGGATGATTCCATACTTAAAAAAAAGGATTGTCAAGTACCTTTGGGACAAAAAAGCAACGACTAGCTGGATTCGAGAAGTAAATAAAGATTTAGGAAGAAATAATATAAGAGAAGAAGAAACTATGGACAAAGAGATTTTTAGAAAGAGGGTAGTAAGTATGGAAGGATTCCAAGGAAGATTGAACAAGAAACTTGGTGCGAAGTGGTCCGAGAATAGAAAGAAACAGCATAGTGCAAGGATGAAAGAATATTGGAAGGAACGGAAGAGAAAACAACAAAGTATAAAGAATTGAATTGAAATTGACACGTGATCCTTAACAGGCCTCATCAGAAATAATAATAATAATAATAATAATAATAATAATAATAATAATAATAATAATCATCATCATCATAAATGCCGTGTGGCCTCCGAAGAGGACTGGTGCAGGTTTTCGAACTGACTCCATGTAGGCGACCTACGCGTCTAGGAGGATGGGTCCCTACCTACGATGAATTCTAATGAAGAAGATGGCACACGCTTCCAGTCCCCGAGCCCTCGTAATTAATCAATGTAGGTTAAAATCCTCGATCCAGCTGGAAATCAAACCCGGAACCCCCTGAACCAAAGGCCAGTACGCCAAACATTTAACAACTGAGCCGGAACTAATAATAATAATAGTCAAATAATTTCAACAACCATCATTTTGCGGTACTAGGACCAATAAATCATGGACTGAAGAAAGGAAAATTTTCAGTGCCCAGATGAAGAAATTTGGGAGAAGTAAAATTCGACATTAGGTAAATAAATTCTATCGTGTTCCACAGGTGGGTATAACGCTGTAAAAAAAAGAGAGAGAGAGAGAACAAGAATAAATCTACTGATAGGAAACATTCAAAAAGCTGTGGAGATTACGAGGTTCGATATAGTTTTGCTACAGTTAGAACGATGGATAAGCCTAGGTATGTTTTGACATTTTGTCTTTTAATTTTTATATTTGCATACGCAAATAAGTGTGTGTAGTTTAGCCCTCTGTTATCCGGATCTGTATTTAGGCCATAACACGACCATCCTGTATGGAATGAAACTACATGAGTCGCCACTGATTATTAAGTAACGTGGCAAACAATTAAAAGGAAATGAAATGGCGTATGGCTTTTAGTGCCGGGAGTGTCCGAGGACAAGTTCGGTTCGTCAGATGCAGGTCTTTCGATTTGACGCCCATAGATGATCTCCGCGTCGTGATGAGAATAAAATGATGATGAAGACAACACATACATCCAGTCCCCGTGCCAACAGATTTAACCAATTATGGTTAAAATTCCCAACCCTGCCGAGAATCGAACCCAGGACCCCTGGTGGCAAACGATGAAGAGAGACATTAAAGAACGGTCTTCTTGATTACAGGCCGATGGTATGAGACGTAAGGCATAACTTCGATCGACATGTTCCGAGCGAGAGTCTGCAGACCTCAGACTGTCGTCGAGCACCTCGGCTGGAAGCATATCCCCATTATATCCTCTATTATACGTTTTTGGAGTGGAATGTCATCAGCCATTGTGGTGCTCAGCCACGTCGGACTTCTTACCTTGTACAGTACGTAGGCTCTGTCAGGCTCAGCCCCCGATAATTTAGGCTTGTTCGATTCCTTTCGACTCATGTTCTCGTTACCGTTTGCAGCAATTCGAGCCTTGTTTGAGTTATAACATTGAGACATTTCGGAAATTTTTCACAAGGTTGATAAACATTTAAAATACCTATATAATTGGTCCAGTATTGGACATTATGCATTTTCCAGCTAACTCATTTCTGTTGCCATCGTTTTCGCCCCAGCGTGCCAATTTGGGCTCATCAGTTGGTAACTAGCACACCTACCAAGACGCATGGCACACTGGAGCGAAACGCTGGCAACAGGAATGAGTCAGCTAGAAAATGTATAATGTCCAATAACGGAAAAATTATATTGGTATTGTAAATTTACTCATTCGAGACAAATACTTCAGGTTCCCTATGGAAATCTATTTCTATAACATCATAAATATTTCACACTCTTCCACGCACCTAATCAACTTTCCTCACAAATATTAACCTTTTACGGATATCGATAGATCTTGCTTATATGAAACGAACGACACCATGCGGTATAGGCTATCAATGCAATCAGGTCACGGTCCCGAGTTATACTAATTTCAACACTCGCTTCGAGCTCCGATTTCACCACAAAATGGCGGATTTTGCTCCATCTGACCTTGAAACCTACTTGACCGAGCTCGATAGCTGCAGTCGCTAAGTGTGGCCAGTATCCAGTAATCGGGAGATAGTGGGTTCGAACCCCACTGTCGGCAGCCCTGAAAATGGTTTTCCGTGGTTTCCCATTTTCACACCAGGCAAATGCTGGGGCTGTACCTTAATTAAGGCCACGGCCGCTTCCTTCCCACTCCTAGGCCTTTCCCATCCAATCGTCGCCAAAAGACCTATCTGTGTCGGTGCGACGTAAAGCAAATAGAAAAAAAAAGAAACCTACTTGAGTGAACTCTTAGTACCTTTCTTTTTTCAAGCCAGTTTTATATGTTTTTTCTAGCTTTTATAGTTTTAAAATTATTTAAGGAAGTCTCGTAAACACTATTTTTGGGACACACATACTTTTACCGACAAACCCAGTTCTGGAATGATATCATAGACATATTCTACGTCGGAAAAGGTTATATTAACGAAGTCATCACTGAATAGCATAACTTCAACCTTAACAATTTTTTGAAGTTATGTGAAGTCGAAGAAGTAAGCAGAAGAATTTTATTTATTTTATTTATTTATTTATTTATTTATTTATTTAAAGTGTATTAAAAGTACTGCGTAGACTTATAAGGACATTCGTAAAGGCTATTGGGAACATTGCTTGACATACTGATCTACTGCTATAAAACATTAATTATTTAATAGTTTTCTACACAGCCTACCTGTTTTTCTCATCATAGACATAATTGGTGTTCGGAGTACACTGATGATTCATAAGAGCAGCCAGTGGAAACAATCCCCTGATGCTGGAGCCATTGGGAGTTACGGTTTCAAAGGCATTAGCATCCAACACACAACAGGCTTGGACCAGGAAGCGTTCATCTGCTGGACTAAATGCTGCCTGTCCACGTAGGAACTCCACCTGCTTACAGAACAATACATACATAGGTCTAGTTATGAACAACTGTTCTCAACATTAATATCAGATCTTGGCACAGAGATATACTATGTCTGTTTCTGGAGCTCTTGGCTAAAATGCAGCCAGGACTTTTGTATGGCAACACTATCTCGCGTGACAGGCTCTTAAAATAAACATACAGAAATAAGTACGGTATATATGCAGAGAATATGATTGTTAGGAGAAACTCTGTACACATAAGTAGGGGCTGCCTGGCCGAGGCAGTAAAGGCGTGCTCGGTTCGCCCGGAAGGACGTGGGTTGTATCCTCGTCAGGAAGTCGTAAAATTTAAGAAATGACATTTCCACTTCCGGAGGTGCATTTGGCCCTGAGGTTCACTCAGCCTACACCAAAAAGGAATACCAGGTTAATTCCTGCGGGCAAAGACGACCGGGCGTAGAGCTACCCACTCTACCTAGGACTCGATCCAAGAATTACTTCTTGTACATAAGAATGAATAACACATAAATATTTACAAAAGTTGTAGGATACCATCTAAAGAATACGGCATGCAGAATCCGATCAGATTTTCATTCTGTACACCTCGGATCGTCCGCTTCTGTGGTGTAGTGGTTATTGTGATTAGCTGCCACCCCCGGAGGCCCGGGTTCGATTCCCGGCTCTGCCACGAAATTTAAAAAGTGGTACGAGGGCTGGAGCGGGGTCCACTCAGCCTCGGGAGGTCAACTGAGTAGAGGTGGGTTCGATTCCCACCTCAACCATCCTCGAAGTGGTTTTCCGTGGTTTCCCACTTCTCCTCCAGGCAAATGCCGGGATGGTACCTAACTTAAGACCACGGCCGCTTCCTTCCCACTTCCTTGTCTATCGCTTCCAATCTTCCCATCCCCCCCCCCACAAGGCCCCTGTTCAGCATAGCAGGTGAGGTACTGGTCATCCTCCCAAGTTTTATCCCCGAACCAGAGTCTGAAGCTCCAGGACACTGCCCTTGAGGCGGTAGAGGTGCGATCCCTCGCTCAGTCCGAGGGAAAACCGACCCTGGAGGGTAACTAGATTAGGAAGAAGAAGAAGAAGAAGAAGACACCTCGGATCAGTTGAATATCACTGGTCAAAAGAAAGTTGTCGTTCCTTTACCAAAAATAGTGAAGTCCAAACAAAAATTGGTCGAAGAACCAGAGTATAACATCGGAACTCTTTTATTAGTGTTTGGTTTCAAGATATATATATACCAGGGGTCCACCTTCCCCGGCTAGTGAAACTGCGTGCCTTCTCTAAGGCCATCTATGCCAATGGACTTGACCTTGTAAACTTCGAAAGAGTTTGTCGCCTGGCGTTAGATGGCTAGACCATCGATTTGTAATTCTTTGGCAGAGTAATGCTTATTTTGAAGTTTGTAAACCTGGTTCTGAGAATTGCTTTTTTAATGTACCGAAGTTGCCAACACTTGAGCTGGTTCCTCCTCAATTGTAATCAACTTATCAGATACTGGGAAATATGTTCTCTAGCCAATTAAAACCGGGGGTGCGTACCGGAATCCAGCCTATCAGTAAAAGTTCTTGAAGCTTCCCCTTAGAGTTCTATAAAGCAGGGCACTTTTGAGCCGTCTTGTCTGAATTGCTCCAGTGCTTGGGAGTGCGTCGTATCCGTAGCGAGGCAGGGGCGAGGCCTGCGTGAAGAAGATCCAGCGGCACAAGGTAATGGCAGAATTTACCTAGACATGTGATAGCTCCTGCGGATAGTTTTGAGGGGAAGGTTTCAACCTCTTTTCTTTTAATGTAATTGCGTAAACTAGGAGAATTTTCGGCAAGTCTGAGGACTTCGGTTTTATTCCTTACTGGGAAATACGCCATGTAAGGGAACAAAGAGTGACGACCCTCTGTCGTTTCCCATTCAACCTTGCATTTGGTGACTAAATCTTTCAAAAGTCTACATTTCTTAAATCTTGTGTTGATATTAATGTTTCTCCTTTATTCACCCTCATGTAGTATAGGATTGGCCTTTGCATCTTCGGGCCGTAATCCCACTTAGGGTTTTAAAAATTTCTATAAGGAATACAGGTGTTTCACCGCCTTGCATTTTGTTTATGGTCGGATATGTGCAACCATTTTCTTTTTCCATTAAGGCGATGTAGTATGGGCAACTACGCCTCTGTGATTCCTGTTTTATTGTTAGAGTAACTGTTTCTTCGATTTGGGTTCTCTTCTGGAACAGTGATCAATGCTGCTGTGGATCAATTGATGAAAGTGAGGTCACCGGTTGAGGCCTAGTGTAATTTCAGTGCATCAAAGAAAACTGACTGACTCTGCGAGGCTAGACTAGGGTATTTCGGAGCTCAGACTCCTGAGTAGTGTACTTTCTGGGAGCAAATCATACTCTTGTAAATACTGTACCTGTCAAGAGTAATACGGCTCTTTTCTACGCAAAGTAACTGCCTGGTAATTATTACAAGTTTTTGTACCTGATGTTCGGACTTCTAAGTCCCTTATCTTGTTAGATCTGACGAACTCATCAATAACCTGTCATATTTATCTGATAACCCTTCAGATGTTCTATCTATAAATTTTAAACTAGAAAAAAAAAGGAAAGGAGGGAATAAAATTTCCAAATTTGTTAAGTTCTGTTCTAGTTAATTCCTGGTCCGGCCATTCAACCCAGGCGATTATTATCCCTCTGCGAACCACGGAAACTCTTAAACAACATATATCGTCATTGCACCTGCAAAAAACACTGTGTGAAATATTTTAGCCGGTAAGTTTCTGTCATCTGAGGTTCAATATTGTGCAAATATTGTCAATGAATTCTCACTCTTCATAGTATATACATGCTGCGGGTCAGGATTTCTCCAAAAATATTCATAGCAGTTTTGGCAGGCACAACAACGATATGTATATAGAGTGTATAAGAACTATACCGACCAAAAAGTCTGGGATGCTCTTCGTGTTATGTTAAGAACGATGGTGCAATCGGATTAGAGGAAAAAAAATTGTTTTCGAGAAAATGAGCTTACTTTGTTACTTTCGGGTGCGCGATTCAAATTGACGAATATGCTGAATTTGCCTTGCCAGAGAGTCAGCCGGTGCATGTTACTGTGCGTCAGAGGGGGGAAGGTAAGGGAGGGGAAGTGGGAAGTGGGAGACAGAGGTAATGCTCGGTGCGAATGCACAAGTTACGCCTTCGTTCCGCATAGTTGCTTCCCAGCCCCAGTAGGCAGTATACAGTTTGTTCTGCATAAATTGACTACTATGCGAACCCCGTAGAAAGAGAAGATGAACTTGTACCAAGAATACTGGCAGCTTTCCAGGTCGTTCGCGACACATCACACATCCTAAACAGAGTCCAAAGGTCACTACCACACTGTTGTGAGCTGTTCGTCGAAGAAGGAGGAGGCATATTGAACATCTACTGTAATCAAAGCATTGGGCGTATTGTTTCCATCGTTCAGTATTTCATTCCATTTACAATGTTGTGAGTGAAGGGATACACAATCGTTGTGGATCTTCGAGTATGTTAAATAATGAAGAACGTTACTGCGACCAAGAGACAAGAGGAGAAACGATCTGGTGCATTCTTTGACTGACAAGTGTGTCATAATTACAGTGTGTTTTTGTACTGTGGGTGCAGTTACGGCGGTTTAATAAACGAACTGTAAATATTGCCTGTAAGAGACAAGGGCAATCCTGTGCGAGTTGAACAAGGAAACTTGTGCACACGTGTCTGTCATTCACCTCACTTCCCCTCCCTCCCCTTCTCTTCTCTGAAGCACAGCAGCGGCTTGTGCTCTGACATAGCAAATACGCCGAGTTCTCAATTTGAATCACACTCCCGGAAGTAATAAAGTAACTTCATTTTCTCGAAAAGAAAAATTTTCCCCGCCAATTCGATTGCACCAACGTCCTTAACATAACACGAAGAGCATCCCCGATTTTGTTTTGTCGGTATAGCTCTGATACGCCCCTGTATATGACTAGCAACACTTCCCAGCTTCGCACAGGAACAACTTTGAATAATTTATGGTGATATACTTTATACAATTTCCCTGTAGACCACATTTTACAGTTGTTTTCCTTCTGTTGTATGTACACTATCTGCTCAAAGGTATTCGGACACCTACCTCAAACTGAAGACAGAGTTTGCTAGTACTATGCTCTCTAATAGCCGACATTAATGTGAAATTTGCCCGCCTTTTGCCTTTATCACAGCCCTGACTCTGTTCGGGAGACTTCCTCCAGGAGTCGGAACGTTTTCGTGGCAATGGCATCCCATTCTTCCCAAAGAGCCGTAGCTAGAGAACATGTTGATGAAGTACGGTGGAGCCTGGAACGAATTGTCGTTTTGACTCATCTCACCAGTGTTCTATTGGGTTTAGTTGGGGACTGTGGGCGGGCCAGTCTAGTTATATAATATTATTATCCTTAAACCATTGTCTTACAGAGCCCGCTTTACGATTCAGAGAGTTATCATGTTATAACGAAGAATGGTCACCACCAAACTAATTTTCCACGATAGGCAGTAGGAAAGCATTCAGAATGTGTTCATATCCGTCTTCATTTACGGTGTCATTCAGTCCTACAAGTGGGCCGAGCCCATGCCATAAGAAACATCCCCATACACAAAGCCATCTCCTCCAAACTTCACTGTTGGTACTCATCATCCAGGTAAATAGCGTTCTCCGGGCATTCTCCATACCCAAATCCTCTCATCAGATTGCCACAATTTATAGTGTGATTCACAACTCCAAGTTACCGGTCTTCACTGTCTCAGTGTCCTTTGACGTAGTTCTTTACACCACGACAGATGGCGCTTGTTATTTCTTTCTTTCTTAATCCGTTTATCCCTCCAGGTTGGTTTTCCCTCGGACTACGTGAGGGATCCTACCTCTACCGCCTCAAGGAGCGTGAGATTCTAGGTTAGGGTGATACAACTGACGAGGAGAACCAATACTTCGCCCAGGCGGCCTCATCTGTTATGTTGAACAGGGGCCTTGTGGGGAGATGGGAAAATTGAAAGGGATAAACAAAGAAAAGGGAAGGAGGCGGCCGTGGCCTTAAGTTAGGTACCATCCCTTCAATTGCCTGGAAAGTGGGAAACCGCGGAAAACTACCTCGAGGACAGCTGAGGTGAGAATCGAACCTCCCTCCACTCTATTGACCTCCCGACGCTGAGTGGACCCCGTTCCAGCCCTCGTACCACTCTTCAAATTTCGTGGCAGAGCCCTGAATCGAATCCGGGTCTCCAGGGGTGGGAGCTAATCACACTAACCACTACACCACAGGGGCGGACGGTGCTTGTCATTAAGAGAAGAAATATTTGATTTGTGGGCAGCTGCTCGGCCATGAAACCATATTCTGTTTAATTCCCGAAGCACAGTCATGGGACTAGCTGTAGGCTACTTTGCAATTGCCTAGTGATTCCTTCTACGGAAAACCGATGATTATCTTGGACGACGCTCATTAATGTCCGTTGGTCCCTGGGTGTCAGTGTATGTGGCCAATCAGATCGTGGTTGTATTGTGGTTGTACCTTCATGTTTCAACTTTAAAATTATGACAGTCAATTTGGGCACATTCGTAAGATTATAAAATCCTCTTACATATTTATTGCTTACTAGCTGTAGTACCCGGCGTTGCCCGGATAGGTTTTGAATGTTTACCTTTTTTTAATATTTGTATTACCAGTTAAGTGTGAGGTGAATGCTTATAGAATTATTTTTGAGATGTTGATTTTACGACCTATTATGTAGTTTTGGAGTTATTTAGATATATCTGATTTCAAGTTTTAGATTATTTAATTATCGAGTAAACACTGATCTCGGTCATTGTATACTATTTCTTTTTAAGCCCTTCTCAGCTCCTGCCTCAATGCAGGCCGAACGTGGACTTAAACGGTATCTAGAGCGTCACAGTTCGTATCAGCGACACATAAACAATGGATTTCGACATTAATATCGGTTAATTTCCTTATTTTTGCACGTCAGCCCCTCTCATTCCCCAACACCAGCGGGAGCTAGGTGTATCCGACCCCCACAATAATGTTTTCTATATAGTAAGTCATGTGTATACCAAGTTTGATCGAGAGGTATGCTAGAACATACACACATACGTCCTTAAACTCAGTCCCTTTCGACATTTTCTTTTCTTTGCCAGTTCTCACCCACCTGCCGATTAGGACTGAAAAACGGCATCCAGAGTGTCACAGTTCATCTCAGCGACCCCGAAAACTATGGATTAGGCACAAATATCGGTCGTTTTCGGTTAATTTTTACATTTCGCCCCTACTTCATGGGCTAGGAGTCTCTTACCCCTAAGGTATTTTTTTTTTTTCAGACAGTAGGTCCAATATGCACACATACGTCCATTATCTCGGTCATTTTCGAAATTTTGTTTTTCACTTATTCTCACCGCTATGCGAAAGGGGGCAGAAATTGGACTTCTAAAAAATGGAGCGTTACTATTCATCTCAGCGATCCAGAAAATGGAGTCGACACTATTTTCGATTATTTCTACATCTCACCCCTCATAGGTGTGCTAGGGCTGTCAATACCTCCACGCAGTTTTTCTCCTGATAATAAGTCATAAGTGACCAAGTTTGTTTGAAATCGCTCCCGTAGCCCCGAAACGTATGGATTCAACACTAATATCGGTCATTTTTAGTCATTATACTTCGTCCCCTTGTCTAAGGCTTCTAGGGGTGTCTTTCCCCCACAGTATTTTTTCAGGTAGTAGGTAATATTTGTACCAAGTTCCGCTGACAGTTATACTGGCACATACAAAAAACATCCTTAATCTCGGTCATTTGGATATTTTCTGATCTTGACTCCTCACCCGCCTGGCAATTGGGGATCAACTTGGACTTAAACGACAACCGGAGTGTCACTATTCATTTCAGCGACTCCGAAAACTTTGGATGTGACCCTATTTTCGATTATTTTTATATCTCACCCTCTCTAATACCTACACCTAGGGGTGCTAATTTGTCATAGCCCCACGCAGTTTATCTCCTTACTGTAAGTCATAAGTGTACCAGGTTTAGGGTGAATCGCTCCAGTAGTCCCGAATACTATTATTGTTCGATTTTAGTTACGTACAGTATATAAATCAACCTTCCTCTAGAGGTTTCAGCGGTGTCTTATCCTAAACAGTACTTTCTCCACATAGTAAGTCATACTTGTATCAATTTTGGTTGAAAGCTACCCTGGAACATACATAGGCTACGTCCGTTATATCGGTCATTTTTTTTAATTTCTCCGTATTCCTCTATTCCAAAAGATGATGAAATTGGACTTATAAAAATTCCGGAGTGTCACTATTATTCTCAGCGACCCCGAAAATTATGGATTCGACACTATTTTCGATTATTTTTATTTATCACACTCCCCGCTCCCCCACACCAAAGGTGGTGATCTCGTGCTTATAAAATATTCGGATTGAAACTAATTATCTCAGTGTCCCCGAAAACTACCGATACGACACTATTTTCGATTACTTTTATATATCACTCTCCCCCCGCCCCCACCTCGAATGGGGCTGAACTTGGACTTTAAAAATCTGGACCGGGCGAGTTGGCGGTTTGGGGCGCGGCTGTGATCTTGCATCCGGGAGATAGTGGGTTCGAATCCCACTGTCGGCAGCCCTGAAGATGGTTTTCCGTGGTTTTCCGTTTTCGCACCAGGCAAATACTGGGGCTGTACCTTAATTAAGGCCACGACCGCTTCCTTCCAACTCCTAGGCCTTTCCTATCCCATCGTCGCCATAAGACCTGTGTCCGTGCGACGTAAAGCTACTAGCAAAAAAAAAATCCAGAGTGTCACTATTCACCCCAGTGACCACGAAAAGTATGGATTCGACAGTATTTTCGATTAATTTTTACATCTTACCGACCCCCCTTCATCCCTCACCACAAAGAGGGGCTGGACTTGGACTTTAAAAATTCGGAGTATTACTATTCATCTCAACAACCCCGAAAACTATGGATTCTACACTATATTCGATTATTTTAATATCTAACTCCCCCTAAAACACAAAGGGGGATGAACTTGGTCTTATAAAAATTCCGGAGTGTCACGATTCACCTCAACGACCCCGAAAACTATGGATTCGTCACTACTTTCGATTAATTTTTATATCTCAAACCCCCCTTACCCCCCACCACGAAGGGGCCTGAATTTGGACTTAAAAAATCCGGAGTGCCGCTATTCATCTCAGCGACCCCGAAAACTGTGGATTCGACACTATTTTCCATTATTTTTATATATTACTCACCCCTCGTCCCAAAGGGAGTTGAACGTGGACTTTAAAAGAATCCGGAGTGTCACTATTCATCTCAGCGACCGCGAAAACTACGGATTCCACACTATCTTCGTTAATTTTATATATCTCACCCCCTACCCGGAAGGGGACTGAACTTGGTTTAAAAAATTCCGGAGTGTCACTGTTCACCTCAGTGACCCCGAAAAGTATGGATTACACAATACTTTCGATGATTTTTATATTTCAGTCCCATTGCCCTCCCACCGCCCCTAAGGGTGCCTGGGGTGTCTAACCCCCACGTGGTTTGTCTCATGATACTAAAATTTCGGACTGCCGCTATACAGCTCAGCAACCCCGAAAATTATGGATTCGACACTATTTTCGATTAATTTTATATATCAGTCTCCCCTCGCCCCCCACCCCCTAAAGGTGGCTGAACTTGGACTTTAAATAATACCGGAGTCTCACTATTCATCTCAGCGACTCCGAAAGGTATGGATTCGACATTACTTTCGATGATTCTATATCTCACCCCCTCACCCCACACCACTAAGGATTCCTGGGGTGTCCTACCCCCACGTGATTTGTCTCCTGATAGTAAAAATCCGGAGTGTCACTATTCATCTCAGCGACCACGAAGAGTACTCGACACTCTTTTCGATTATTGTTATATATCACTCCCCCCTTGCTCCCCACCCCAACGGGGGATGAACTTGGACTTTAAAAATTCCCAGAGTGTCACTATTCATTTAAGCGACCCCGAAAGTATGAATTCGACACTACTTTCGATGATTTTTGTATATGATCTCCCTCAACTCCTCTCCTAAGGATTCCTGGGGTGTCCTACCCCCACGTGGTTTGTCTCCTGGTAGTAAAAATCCGGAGTGTCACTATTCATATATCACTCCCCCTCGTCCCCCACCCCAAAGGGGGTTGAACGTGGACTTTAAAAAAATCTCGAGTGTCACTATTCATCTGAGCGACCCCGAAAACTATGGATTCGACACTAATTACGATTATTTTTATATCTCACCCCCTTCCCCCACCCCAAAGGTGGCCGAACTTGGACTTTAAAAAATCCCGGGGTGTCACTATTCATCTAAGGGATCCCGAAAGTATGGATCCGACACTACTTTCGATCATTTTTATACATGACACCCCTCACCCCCCACCGCCCCTAAGGGTTCCTGGGGTGTCCTACCCCCACGTGGTTTGTCTCCTGATAGTAAAAATCCGGAGTGTCACTATTCATCTCAGCGACCCCGAAGAGTATGGATTCGACACTATTTTCAATTATTTTTTTATCTCAATCCCCCTTGCTCCCTCATCCCAAAGGGGGCTGAACTTGGACTTTAAAAAATTCGGAGTGTCACTATTCATCTCAGCGACCCTGAAAAGTATGGATTCGACACTATTTTCGTTTTTTATATATGACCCCCCTTGTCCCCCACCCCTAAGGGTGTTTGGGGTGTCTTACCTCCACGCGTTCTGTCTGCTGATACTAAGTCATAATTGTACCAAATTTGGTTGAAATCGCTCCAATAGTTTAGGAGGAGATGTGGTACAAACCCACCCACCCACATACATACAATGACTTTTATATATACTGTATATAGATATGACAACCAATGATCACCCCTTATTGAAAGTCGCTAAACTCTCCTGACCTACGCATATTGCTGTTATGGAGCAAGTTGACCGTGAAGTTAGAGTCGCGTAGCTGTGAGCTTTCAGCAATGCTGACTATTTAGCCAGTGAGTCGGACTACTGTACAAGGTGGTAGACTGTCCAGAGTTGAATATGGAGGATGAGCGACAAGCATTTCAGCAATTTGGGAGATGAAGATACAAAAATTTACAACGAGAAAGAACACAAGACATATCAAAATAGCCCGAAGCAGTTATTTTGTAGGTCTAAAAGATTTTATGAAGTTTTTTCATAAAATGTGCCAAAGGATCTATTACAGAGTACTGTGAAATAATATAGGCGTCAACCTGGTGGTAGGAGCTTATTTTACTTATGCAAATGAAATTGTTCGTGTCCGCCTCTGTGGTGTAGTGGTTATTGTGATTAGCTGCCACCCCCAGAGGCCCGGATTCGATTCCCCGCTCTCCCACGAAATTTGAAAAGTGGTACGTGGGCTGGAACGGGCTCCACTCAGCCTCGGGAGGCCAACTGAGTAGAGGGGGGTTCGATTCCCTCCTCAACCATCCTCGAAGTGATTTTCCATGGTTTTCCAGTTCTCCTCCATGCAAATGCCAGGTTGGTACCTAACTTAAGGCCACGGCCGCTTCCTTCCCTCTTCGTTGTCTATCCCTTCCACTCTTCCCATCCCCCGACAAGGCCCCTGTTCAGCAATGCAGGTGAGGCCGCCTGTGCGAGGTACTGTTCATTCTTCCCAGTTGTATCCCCCGACCCAAAGTCTCATGCTCCAGGACACTGCCCTTGAGATGGTAGAGGTGGGATCCTTCGCTGAGTCTGAGGGAAAAACCAACCCTGGAGGATAAACAGATTAAGAAGAAGAAGAAGAAGAAGAAGAAGAAGAAGAAGAAGAAGAAATTGTTCGTATTTAATTTAACTTCGAGTGACTATTGTTTGATGTGAACATGACAGTGAACACGACTCCCCAGTGTGGCACAAACAGTGTCTCGAAAGTATTTTGAGGAAATGTTATAATACGTTCATGCACCTTAAAATATCGAACAAAAGATAAGTGATAGTTTATCAAGATATACACGCTTTTTGTCATTGCTCAATAGAAAATGTCTAGCAGCTTTATCGTATTCATTTATTCTATATTAGGTGCAGAGTACAAAGCGTACAAAGTATCTCGACTGGGAGCTTCACTTTACTTGCAAGGGCGACAAGCACTGTGCTCATTAGGTGGGAAGCGTTTGAATACATTTATTTACACACCGACACAGATAGGTGTTGTGGTGACAATGAGATAGGAAAGGTCTAGGAGTGGGAGGGAAGCGACCGTGTCCTTAATTCAGGTACAGACCCAGCATGTACCAGTCATTATTACTATTTATTTATTTATTTATTTATTTATTTATTTATTTATTTATTTATTTATTTATTTATTTATTTATACGTTTACCCTCCAGGGTTGGTTTTTCCCTCTGACTCAGTGAGGGATCCTACTTCTACCGCCTCAAGGGCAGTGTCCTGGAGCGTGAGATTTTGGGTCGGCGATACAACTGGGACGGAGGACCAGTAACACGCCCAGGTGGCCTCACATGTTATGCTGAACAGGGGATGGTAAGATCGGAAGGGAAAGACAAGGAAGAGGGAAGGAAGCGGCCGTGGCCTAAAGTTAGGTGCTATCGTGGCATTTGTCCGAAGGAGAAGTGGGAAACCACAGAAAACCACTTCGAGGATGGCTGAGGTGGGAATAGAGCTCACCTCTACTCAGTTGACCTGCCGAGGCTGAGTGGACACAGTTCAGCCCTCGTATCACTTTTCAAATTTGGTGGCACAAGCGGGAATCGAACCCGAGCCTCTGGGGATGGCAGCTAATCACACTAATCTCTACACCACTGACGCGGACATTATTATTATTATTATTATTATTATTATTATTATTATTATTATTATTTCGGAATGTGAAACGTGCCCATATATATCACACATTTCGTTTATCTATTTGTTTACTTTAAACACTGTTAGGTCAAATAATATTTGTCTATTGGAATAAAATCGTAATAGAGTAATTGTAAATACATTGTAAGAAATTACGCAGTATTAATAAAATAATAACGTCCGAGCTTAATACGTTGATAATTGATACTTGGGATAGATACAAGTTCCTCTAAACTATTATAACTAATATTTTTCATTTACATGTTTGTGCCGTTTCATAGTTATAAAAATTGTAAATTCTCGATATTCTAACCTCGAATCCATGTTGCGGATGGTAGTGAGCTTGTAGACACAGCAGTAGTTGCTTCTCCCGTGCGGGCAGTAGAAGACAGCGAAGAGGTGTGACAGTCTTCAGCAGATGCATAGACCATTCCGTTCTTCCCAGCCGCTGTAACAATTGGCACTCTGCTAGATGGTGCGGAGCGGTCTCACACGCAGTTGAACATACAGGTAGACCACATCCATGAGAACATGCTTCAAGTGTTGAAGTTCCCATCGTGTGGCATCCCACACATATAGGGGGAGAAGAAGACCCCGATCGGGGACCTAGCACCAGGGGGACATCGCGAAACACAACATCCCCCGGGTTCAGATCTCGAGAAGCAAACACACCTCGTCCACTTAGAGGGGACATCCTGATGGTCCACGGGGAATTCCCAGCATTGTCTCCTAAATATTCACGGAGCATGCGCTCTAGAACATCTTCTGTTACTTGAGAACCAAATTCAAAATCATCAGTGGGCGACGAACTGTCTATAGAATTCTGGTTTCCGTGAAAACTGTCCGGCTTTATCCTTTGCTTTTGACCCTCTCCCAAGTCTCTGTCATTTATTTGTAAGTTAAACTGCTTTGACAGTTCTTCACCAACTATTCTCGGCACCGAAGTATCCTTCTTAAAGTCTTCTGGCATTTTAGATATTCTATTATTATTTATAGAATTTAAAGTAAAATGTCATTTAAAACCTCTCGAAAATATGAGGGACTTCCTCCCTACAATTGGCCTGTCTGTTCAGGTACTAGCTTCTGTCCGAAAAAACTCACAATTTATTCCCTACAGCGATGGCCTTCCTGTATTCCTATCATAATTATTAATAGGTAAAACGAAATACCTTCAACACGATCGTTCTACAATGCTTGTACTATAGAGTTACAAAAACCATGTAAATGTTTCTGTTATAATAATTAACATGTTCATAATACAAACAGGAAAAATCAATCATGGCCACGTACCCATAAAATGAATCACTAGTAAGTACAATTCATTAACAAGATACTGTATGTAAGATATGCATTTTCAAATTCAGTTAATGGTGGTCTAATGATGAATAAAATGGAATTCGTTTGTCACGTATGGTAGTATCTCAACATTTAAGACAAAATACTTGGTATGCATTACAAGTTTCAACTTCCTCAAAGCAGTTCATTTTTAAATTCCGCTCACTCTTAATATATATTTTAAGTTCAGAGATAAATGCCATATGATTTTTAATAATTATTATACGGAGTAAATGTTCGCTCACTATTGAAAGAATGAATATAAGAAGGAAATATATTGTATTCGTATTTTTGCACTTTTCGTTATAATCCGTTTTTTTTTTTTTTTATGTAATGAAAGTCGTTCTTACGTTACGCTAGACGAATTTGAAATTATTTTCTTTAATCGGATATTTGACTTCCAGCGTTCTGAGAAGTCTAAACTGAGGGTAAGACCAACTGAACATTTGTCCCCGGAGTGATTATGAGGCACATCACACGCTTGCTGCTCACTGAGCGACGGCGGCACACGAGTGGTCACTTCCACTATCCCAGACACGATGATCTGGCTTCTTGGCAGTGTAGCACACCGCTCAAGTTTATTATAAATATCGAGCCCCCTAAATCTAACCAATGTTAAAGCACCCGTCAGACTCAGCCGAAGGTACTTTTATATAAGGCCCTCGCCTGTTTATGTCATTAATTGTGGCTGACATCACACTAAGGGCCCGAGGCCGTAGGTCCTACGTAGAAGAAATGGACGCTATTTTTGCTGCAAGAAGTAAACATATTCAGTCTTCGTGTAAATATGTACCTGATATAAGGGAAGTGTCTCTCAACGTTTAAACTCATCACACGTCCCACGACCACCAAACACACAGAATGTGACTTTCGGGAGCAACGTGACATTCAGGGACTACATAAACATATTTCCACAGAGACTGGGGTGAACATACAATAATAATAATAATAATAATAATAATAATAATAATAATAATAATAATAATAATAATAATAATAATAATAATAGAAATAGAGAACGTATTGCAGTAATACAGCTTTCTTCTCCCCGACCACTTTCCAGTTACGATCGGCACTACATGGGGATTCATCCCCGTTTTACACTCGGATGCCTTCGCTTAAATCAACCCTGTAAGGGAATGTACTCGCTATTTATTGTATGTTTCTGTGGTAATTTCTGGTGTGATGTGTTGTGTAAATATGTAGAGAAGTATGTTCACACACACACACACACACACACACACACGCACAGAGAGAGAGTCCCCAGAATCAGAGAAATTAAAGAGAAGTAGTTAAAATTCTCTACCCGGCCGGGAATCGAATCCGGGACCCTATAAGCCTAAGGCCTCGATGTTTGTAATTGAGCTAACAAGCCAGATTATTATTATTATTATTATTATTATTATTATTATTATTATTATTATTATTGTCCACCTCCGTGGCTGACTGGTTAGCCTTGGAGCCTTCGGTCTGAGGGATTCCGGGTTCGATTCCCGGCTAGTTTGGGAATTTTATCCTTTAATGATTACTTCATTTGGCTCGGGGACTGGGAATTTTTGCCATTTTCAATATATTTCATTGAAATATGCGTCCTGAGAGACGCCCACGGGCGTCCACTCAAAAGACCTGGAATTATTATTATTTCATCGACTGTTATGCCTTTCGGATTTCGATTTGCAAGCCTCTGTAAGCGAATTACGCGCTGCCACAACCATACAACCCTCTATTGACAGTTATTTCCGTGGCTGAGACCCGTTCCACACCTATTACCGTAAGATTAATAATAATCGAGTTTAATAATCATAGATCTTCCCTCAGCTATCTCTCTCTCTCTCTCTCACTCACACACACACACAATCTCCCCCCCCCCCTCCCCTCCCTCTAACTCTCTCTAAATCCGTACTGACATCCTCAAACGTGCTGTAAACCATATCGGTCTATGAATGGTATAATAATGGTGCGCGCTGGTGATATGAAACATCGAGTGAAGACGCAACATGGCTTCGAGGAAATCAAAAAGCGGCACTCGGCTTCATTGAAAAGGTATGCGGCAGGTTAATGGAATTCCTGTGCATCGACCGATTACTGGTACTTAGGACGAGATGTAGAGAAATTTTAGTGAAGCTAATAACTCGAAGTTAATCACAATTTGCTTGACGTCCCACTGACACAGATAGGTCTTATGGCGACGATGGGTTAGGAAAGGCCTTGGAGTGGAAAGAAGCTGCCGTGGCCTTAATTAAGGTACAGCCCCAGCATTTTCCTGATGTGAAAATGGGAAACCACGGAAAACCATCTTAAGGGCTACCGACAGTGGAATTCGAACCCACAGTCTCCCGGTTGAAAGTAGGTTCGAACCCCACTGCCAGCAGCCCTGAAAAAGTTTTTTCCTTGTTTCCCATTTTCACACCAGGCAAATGCTGGGGTTGTGCCTTAATTAAGGCCACGACCGCTTCCTTCCCACTCCTAGCAATTCCCTCTAGTAATCGTCGCCATAAGACCTATCTGAGTCGGTGACTCGTTAAGCAGCTTAAACAAAAAAGAAAAAACGACGTTACCCTAGAAACGCGACGGGGAAGTCACCAAACGTCTTTTCTCATATGATGACTGGCTCAGAAAAGTTTCATTGTAATGCTAGGCCCGCTTGCTTACCATCAGTCACAATCAGGTTGGGGAATTTTCATTATAATGGCAGACACTCACTCTCCACCTGCCTTTTTACATCCTCTGAAAGACTGTCTTAGTGGTTTTCCAAACTGAAATGAACATAGGTCATTACATTGACGCCAGTAGGAATGGCGCGATTAAAAGCAATGCTTTCATATGAAATACTCGATCAAATGAACAACCACACATTTTCTCTCTTTTGATAAACTGTATTACGCTGCCGATCTAACAGTCCAAAGTTCCAGAGCTGGAATGACCAAGCCACAGACAGCTGTGATCAGTGAGCACTCTGCGTACATTTCGGCGGGTGGGGGTCGAATAGAGGAGAGTCCCAGGGCAAAAACTATGTCCTTTTACTAATCTGTTTCCCAGGAGAACCCGATGAGTCGGAAAATCTCAATTCACTACAAATCTATCTGACTTGGAGGCAAATTTTTCCGCAAAGCCAGATGGGAAACCCTCTCTTTACTGCTAATTTGGAATAAAATGAATATAAAATTTAATAAAAGTGAAGAGGAAGACACTTTTCTTAAGAAACGGCTTTTTTCAGGGTTGAATTTTGAGTTATTTAGTGCATTGTGGTGCTATTTGGAATAGGCCAAAATTTTAATCCTAGACTAGGGCATATTACTACTTCCCTCGTTATTACATCATTGTTACCTATACGTGACTACCCATCTCCGGAAAGATAGGTGGTGTGTTAGGTACCGATACCGGTGCGCCTTATCGCGCTCCTCTGTCGGTCTGTAATGTGTGTATTATTAATAAGTGAGCCTCTGCCGTAAGTGTCCTCACTGCACATTCAAAACAGCGCGTCAGATTAGGGATCGAATAGCTGGAATACTATGATGAACTCGTGTGTTATGTACCAACAGTATCAGAAAACGTATGAAGCAGAGGAACGACATGCTAAAGAATAAAGTTTTCTAACTCCCCAACTATTTCCCGCCAATGTTCAGTCAGGCTGTTGTACTCGGTGCGCAGCAGTAATCGCATCTATCGGAGGTGAGTGTCAGCGTAAGAGACAAACAGCATCACAACAAACAATGGTCAATGGAATGTTATGCGCTTCCGATAGTGTAGGCCTTCACATTGAATTTTCTTCCGACTCTGAAATACCACTTTTATCATATTCGGTACGGTAAAACTGAATAAAACATAAATGATCGGAAATTTATTGTCTATAACATTTGTTTTGTAGTACTTTTCGACAGGACCAATAAAATAGGTATTTAAAAATTAAATTTTAGGCGCCTTCCCCTAAACTAAAATTTCATCCAGGGTGAATAAAATTGTTTATAGCTTAGGCTGTAGTTTCTTATTCTCCAATTCTATATACCGATTCTCACTAAGTTCTTTTGACCCATTTTCTCGTGACTCGGCGTTGATATGGACTTGGCAAAAAATACAAATTCATGAATATATGTATTATCATAAAAATGTACTGTATAGACATAAATGATCGAAAATTTAATTCTATAGTTATGTAGTATTTATCGATAGGACCACTAATAATATAAATATTTGAGAATTACATTTTAGGCCTTCCCCTAAACTACCATTTCACTCAGCGTGAAAAAAAGATTTATAGCCTAGATTGTAGTGGCCCATCCCCCGACTTTACATACCGGTTTTCATTAAATTCTTTTCAGCCGTTTTCTCGTGATGCATGTACAGACAGACAGACAGACATAGACAGACAGAAATTACTAAAACGTAAAAAGTGCATTTCCTTGTTACTGTGAACATGACCGATACAGAAATATCATTCTTTTCAAATTCTGAGCAATGTACAGACGAAACTCTTATTTTATATTTATAGATTGGAGTTTTTATTTCTGTTTGTGTTTAGTAATAATAACCTATTGTAATTAGGATACGTTTGAACGTAGTTTAAGAATAATTGTAGTGTATTGTAGTATATGAACGTAGTCTGAACGTAGTTTGAAATTATTGTAGTGTATTATAGTATCTTATTAGCAATTAGCGTGTTTAAACTATTACTGTGAAATATTCGTGTAGTATAGTATCTGTAGTACCTGTAGTAACTCTCTTACAAGAATTATGTTGTAGTAAATAGGGTAGACTTAACTGCAGTTTAGAATTTTGTAATTCTTGTGTATTATTTTCTGTTTTCAGGCATTAGCAGCAATATTCACCCTGATAGGGTGTTGTAGGAAAAACGTACAACTACGTAGTATTGTAGTGTAGTAGTAACGAAGCAAAGCAAAGTCGCCTCCGTACAGGCCATGAAGGCCCTTGGAGGAGTGGAAGGTAAAGGCTTCCACCATTGTTAACCTCGGCACGTGAGGGGGTAGAGTGGTTAGCTCTACGCCCGGCCGCCTTTGCCCCCAGGAATTAACCTGGTACTCATTTTTGATGTAGGCTGAGTGAACCTCAGAGCCATATGCACCTCCGGAAGTAGAAATCTCGTTTTTTAAATTTTACGACTTCCTGACGGGGATTCGAACCCACGTCCTTCCGGGCGAAACGAGCACGCCTTTACCGCCTCGACCAGGCAGCCCCTAGTGTAGTAGTAGCCTATATTAATTACCTTATTGTCGTGTGATCTTTGTGAACTATCCTAGACAACATTTATTTCCTTTCATTTTTATTTTGCACATAATAAGTTATCTTATTTTCCCTTTTCTTTTCATTATTCAGTAAATAGTGGCTAAGGAGTGCAAGTGTAAGAATTTTGGTGTGACCAGGCGTTAAGGAGTATGAGGGAGGAGTTGGAGAGTTTGAGGGAGATAAGTAGGATTCTCTCAGAGGACACGAAAGAAAGTAGGCCTCCCTAAAACAATACACAGGATACAGTAGGTGTAAAAGAGGGATGGGAAGGAAAGGGGGGAAATTGTAGAAGACAGGTGGTCTAATATTTTAAGGGGAAGAAGATTGCAGGCTAAGGGTTCCATTCAGGATCAGAATTCAGGACAGGTGTCTGTGAGAAATCGGTACGAATCACTGCAGGTAGAACAACCCAGGGAAAATGAGGAACAGGGAACTGTTGCTGAGAAGTATGGAAGTACGAGGAAGGGAAAAGGTAGGAAATGGAAATGTGGATTAGTGGATAGGAAAAGACAGGTGGAACAGGGTCATAGGATGCAGAAAAGGGAGGAGGAAGTAGCTTCTGCAGCTGTCAGAAAAGGTAGCACTGACAAGGAGGGGAGGGGATCAAATGAGGTGGTTAGGGTTGAGGCTCTAGTCATGGGAGAGTCCATTGTTAGACATGTGGGAAAAGTGTGTGAAGGAAAGGGAACCAAGGTGGAGTGTTATCCAGGAATTAGGTTAAGGAAGGTGTTGAGGAAAGTAGAAGAGAAGGAGGAGGGAAAGGAGAAGGTGGTAGTGTTTCACGTTGGTACTAACAACGTAAGACAAGCAGGTATAAGTACCAACAGAGTTGGGGAAGTATGGGATCTGGTAAATGCAGCACGGGTAAAGTTTAAGGAAGCGGAGATTGTTATCAAGTTGAATACTTGTAGGAGGGATACTGACTGGAAAGTGATTGGGGATTTAAATGAGACTATGGAGTGGGTATGTGGGAAACTGGGAGTGAGATTTCTAGATCCTAATTGGTGGATAGGAGATGGGTATCTGCACTCAGATGGCCTTCACTTAAACCGCAGTGGTACATGTAAGGCAGAAAATTTGTTTAGAAGGGTTCTAGGAGGTACATTCAGGGAAACGGAGTGGCCTAGGGAGCGGTGATAAGAAAACAGGGAACTGGAAGTCAAGTAGGGACATAAAAATGTCAGTGCTGAACTGTAGAAGTATTGTAAAGAAAGAAATAGAAGTAATTTAATAGAAATATATTTACCAGATATTGTAATAGGAGTTGAATCATGGCTGAGAAATTATATAATGGATGCAGAAATTTTCTCACGGAACTGGAGGATGTATCCTAGAAAAAATGAAATGAAATGAAATGGCGTATGGCTTTTAGTGCCGGGAGTGTCCGAGCACATGTTCGGCTCGCCAGGTGCAGGTCTTTTGATCTGACTCCTGTAGGCGACCTGCGCGTCGTGATGAGGATGAAATGATTATGAAGTCGACACATACACCCAGCTCCCGTGCCAGCGAAATTAACTAATTATGGTTAAAATCTCCGGACTGTATCGTAGAGATAGGATAGGAATGGTAGGAAGGGGATTATTCATTCTGGTGAAAGAAGAATTTGTAAGCTAAGAAAAAGTTAAAGATGACAAACATGAAATTCTAGGTGTAAGGCTCATCTCAAAAAATAATAGGCAACTTGATATCTTCGGAGTGTACAGACCGGGAAAGGGTAGTGCTGGCGGTGATTCAGAAGTATTTGATAAGATAATCAGTTATGTGGGAAACGACATGAAAAGGAATGTGATTATAGCGGGAGATCTGAATTTAGCAGATGTCAATTAGGAAAGAAATGCGAACGACAGGAAGCATGACCAACAAATGGCAAATAAGTTAATATGGGAAGGATAGCTGTTTCAGAAAGTGATGGAACCAACTAGAGGGAAAAATATCCTGGACGTGATGCTGGCAAAACCAGATGAGTTCTATAGAGAAACCGAAGTAATAGATGGTATTAGTGATCAAAAAGCTGTTTTTGTGGTAGTCAAATATAAATTTGAAAGAAAAGAAGTTTTAAAAATTAGAACTATTAGGCAGTACCATATGGCTGATAAAACAGGCATGAGGGAGTTTTTAATAAGCAACTATGGTCGGTGGAAAATGGTAAATAAAAATGTAAACAGACTCTGGGATGGTTTTAAAGCAATTGTTGAGGAATGTGAAAATAGGTTTGTACCTTTAAAGGTGGTGAAGAATGGTAAAGATCCACCATATTATAACAGAGAAGTAATGAGACTAAGAAGAAGGTGCAGATTGGAAATAAATAGAGTTAGAAATGGCTGTGGATGTAAGGAGAAATTGAAGGAACTTACTAGGAAATTGTATCTAGCAAAGAAGTCAGCTAAGGATAATATGATGGCAAGCAGAATTGGCGGTCATACAAACTTTTGTGAAAAATGGAATTGTATGTATATGTTCTTTAAAGCAGAAACAGATTTCACGGAGGACATTCCAGAAATAATGAATGAACAAGGGGAGTGTGTATGTGAGGATATTCAAAAGGCAGAAGTATTCAGTCAGCAGTATGTAACCAGGATTACTGTTGGTTACAAGGATAATGTCCAGATAGAGGAAGTGACTAATAATAAAGAAGTATTAAAATTCACCCATGACAACAATGATATTTACAGTAAGATACAAAGTTGAAAGCTAGAAATGAAGCTGGAATTTATAAGGTTTCGGGGGATATAACAAAGACAATGGGTTGGGATATAGTACCATACTCAAGTACTTATTTAATTATTGTTTGCATGAACGAGCTATACCAAATGAATGGAGAGTTGCTGTAGTAGCATCTGTGTATAAAGGAAATGGTGATCGACATTAAGCTGAAAATTGCAGACCAGTCAGTTTGACATGCATTGCATTTAAGCTTTGAGAAAGCATTCTTTGAGATTATATTAGACATGTTTGTGAAATTAATAACTGGTTTGATAGTAGGCAGTTTGGGCTTAGGAAAGGTTATTCCACTGAAGCTCAACCTGTAGGATTCCAGCAAGATATAGCAGATATCCTGCATTCAGGAGGTCAAATGGACTGTATCGCGATTGACGTATCTAAAGCATTTGACAGGGTGGGTCATGGGAGACTACTGGTAAAAGTGAGTGCAATTGGACTCGACAAAAGGGTGACTGAATGGGTGCCTATGTTTCTAGAAAACAGAACTCAGAGAATTAAGAGTAGGCGAAGCTTTATTTGTCCCTGTAATTATTAAGAGGGTAATTCATCAAGGCAGTATTACTGGATCTTTATGTTTTCTTATATACGAGTATATATCGATGATATGTTTAAAGAAGTGGAATCAGAGATAGGCCTTTTTGCAGATGATGTTATTCTGTACAGAGCAACTGCAAAATGACCTCGATAATATTGTGAGATGAACAGTAGGTAATGGTATGATGATAAACGGGATTAAAAGTCAGGTTGTGAGTTTTACAAATAGAAAACGTCCTCTCAGATTTAATTACTGCGTTGGTGGGATGAAAGTTCCTTTTGGGGATCATTGTAAGTGCCTAGGTGTTAATATAAGGAAAGATCTTAATTGGGGTAATCACATAAATATGATTGTAAATAAAGGGTACAGATCTCTACACATAGTTGTAGGGGTATTTAGGGGTTATAGTAAGGATGTAAAGAAGAGGACATACAAGTCTCTGGTAAGACCCCAACTAGAGTATGGTTCCAGTGTATGGGACCACCAGGATTACTTGATTCAAGAACTAGAAAAATTCAAAGAAAAGCAGCTCGATTTGTTCTGGGTGATTTCCGACAAAGAGTAGCGTTAGAAAAATGTTGCAAAGTTTGGGCTGGAAAGACTTGGGGAAAGGAGACGAGCTGATCGACTGAGTGGTATGTTCCGAAGTGTCAGTGGAGAGATGGCGTGGAATGACATCAGTAGACGAATAAGTTTGAGTGATGTCTTCAAAAGTAGGAAAGATCACAATATGAAGATAAAGTTGAAATTCAAGAGGACAAGTTGGGGCAAATATTTGTTTATAGGAAGGGGAGTTAGGGATTGGAATAACTTACCAAGGGAAATGTTCAATAAATTTCCAATTTCTGTGCAATCATTTTGGAAAAGGCTAGGAAAACATGATACAGGGAATTTGCCACCTGGGCGACTGCCCTAAATGTAGGTCAGTATTGATTGATTGATTGATTGATTGATTGATTGATTGATTGATTGATTGATTGATTGATTGATTGATTGATTGATTGATTGATTGATTGATTGATTGATTGATTGATTGATTGATTGATTGATTGATTGATTGATTGATTGATTGATTGATTGATTGATTGATTGATTGATTGATTGGAAATACCAGTATGTGTCAAATACCTCCAGTGGGATGCAAGTTACGTTCTCCCAACTAACATACACTGATACAGATAGTGCCTCAAAATTGTTACTTGCTCGAAAACGGCTTTCTTTCGCTTGTGATCAAGTCTGAAATAGGTCAAGGTTAATCACCTATTGTGTGCACGTGATATCTAGGGAGTTGTACATGTTCTGATCTCTTGTAATGACATTCTTGGCTCGACAATCGGCGTGTGTCGAATTTGCTGGCATCGGGATACATTGACATTGTCGGAGAAGCTCCTCGCAAACGTCAGAGAGTGAACCTGGCTAGAAGAATAATGTTGAATGGCATGGCGTGAGCTTCTCTGGTTTCTTTGTGGAAATTACACGCAACTCAGCGGATGCGATAATATGCGGGAATTGACGAGTACTTACACCTTCATCAAATTCGTTCAACACTAAGATAGCACTACTTGATCAACAGAGGGCAGTAAACATTGTAACAGAGTTTCATGATATTCGAACAAGATATTGTAATCACGTATAACATTTATTTATTTATTTATTTATTTATTTATTTATTTATTTATTTATTTATTTATTTATTTATTTATTTATTTATTTATCAAATGAATTGAAAATATTACGACAGGAATAGACTCTTATGCTTATGTTTCCTATATCTAGATAGTGCATATAACAGGGTACCAAGAAAAACCTCCTGGTCATACTAAGGGATTATGGGATCAGATGTAGGTTATTACTAGGGCCCGGCCAACCCCACCACCACCACCACCACCACCACCACCACCACCTTTACTTGCAAAGTACTGAAAATGGAAAATGTCGACAATTTGTGGTTCTGATATGGCTGTACTTGTTTTTTTCATAGTATTAGTAATAGTTCATATTTTTTATCTATCTAAATAATGTAACATTTTGTACATATCTAAGCAATCATTCAACATTTTAAAAATATTTTTGTCAGTTTTAATTTTTAGAGACTGGTAAAATAATGGACGAATTTCCTTTCATGCCGAAAATATTTCCATTGCTAAAGTTAGTTTAAGAAAACTGTTATTTTAAAATAGAGAATCCAATCTTTGTCTGTAGAATACAGCAGTTCCGAGTGCTTTAATTCTGTACATAAGCACTAATCCTTTCCTAGATACGCTGGTCATTTAACTTTGTTACAAATTAAAAGCAGGCTGTTAGCAAGGGGTCGTCCGGGTCCATGGCTAAGTGGTTAGCGTGCTGGCCTTTGCTCACAGGGGTCCCGGTTTCGATTCCCTGCAGGGTTGGGAATTTTAACCATAATTGGTTTGTTCCCCTGGTACGGGGCCTGGGTGTATGTGCCGTCTTCATCATCATGCCATCCTCATAACGACGCGCAGGTCGCCTACGGATGTCAAATCAAAAGACCTGCACCAGGCCTCTCCGGAGACCACACGGTATTTCGTTTCAGCGAGGGGTTGTGTGTCAGCTAAGTAAAAATACAGAAATACAGTATCTTTCGAAGAAATCTTAAGTCACCATAGAAAGCAAATAATGTGCCCGAGAGTTGTATTCGCATGCTATACAGTGGGGTAAAAATGGCACGTCAACTTTCCAAGCTGCATCCTCGCACTTCAAGCGACCAGTTAAGTTGTTACAGTGATGAGTATGCGCTAGTGGTGTTTTGTTTACTCTGGTATTTGAAGTGGACGTGTTCGACAATTTCTCCAATTGCATCCAATCTTGCGTCAAAATTAAGATCGGGGTCGAATATTGACTAATGTTTTACAATGACGGTAAAGTGGTTATGTGCAAAATGTGTAACAACCGCCGTGTTAATGACATTGCAAACAACGTCAAAAATTAACTTTTGGAAAGAGTTCGTAATGGTGCTTTTTATTCGTTTAAACGAATCTACTGATGTGCCAACTTAACTGTATTACTATTTTTCGTCCGTCGGTATTTAGGGATGTTCGAATAAGTCACAGCTTGATCAACCCTGACGCAGTACATTGCAAACAAATGATAAACACCGTGTATCTTCTAAGCAGGTAGACAGAGTAGCGTAGGTATCGTCTTTGGTTAGCCTTGTAGCACTACATTCAGGGGGCTGAGGGGCTGGTCCCCACCGTCGGCTCTCCTGAGAATGGTTTCCCGTGGTTCTTCATTCTCCTGCACTAAGGCGAATACCGTGACAGTTTCTAGTATACGCCACGGCCGCCAACCCTCTCATATTCTTCCCACTTCTTCTCCGTTACAAAACTCCTGGCCTGAGAGACAGCGTGACTTTCTAAGAGGCCCGCCTCCCCCTTCAGGGAAAGACTGAAAATATTTAGTAGTAGTATACATGGAATTTTCAATTCAGGAATTTCAATTTGCTCAACATGAAGTCCCTGCTTTTCTGTGAGAGAAAGTTCTTCTAATCTCTTAATATTATTTATCTTCGTCTTTTCTCTATTGATCTTTCCTCGCGTTGGAGATACGAGGTCGAGATCACTCACAACGCAGGTAAGTCCACGAAGTGATACGTTGTGAGTTAACTGCAAAAGTAAGCGATGCAATGTGTTTACTTTCTTCTGGCGATCTACCAGGGTACTCACAGGAAAAATTAATCGCCCCTCTAGCACCATTAACCTACGATAACATGATGCCGTGTTAGAAATAGGCATAACATACAGTAGTTCTCTAAAGTTAGCATTGTTTAATGTATAAATGAACATTAATCTCGCAATCATTACATAAATCATTACGTTACCGCACTTCTGTTGTGTAATACTAGGGTTTACTACTACGAAGTGTCTTCATTCCTCCTATGAAGGGGGAGGTTGGCCTCCTAGATGGTGACACCATCTCTCAGGCCAGAAGATTTGTATCAGAGAAGGAGATGTGCGGAGAAGGCAAGAGGGTTGGCGGCCGTGGCCTACACTAGAAACTGTCCCGCCATTCGCCTTAGTGCAGGAGAATGGAAAAACACGAAAAACGATTTTCAGGACAGCCGACGGTGGGATCCAGCCCCTCTCCGTCGCTCTAGCTAGTTCCTTTGAAAACGGGTCCCCGCACTGTTATCAGAGTAGTTTCATAGGTCGACAAGTGGCGCTGAGCTCCAATGGTTGTGCTGTAGAAATGAATACTCCTCTCTGCAAAAGGTATTGACTTCGATAATTTAACTTAATTTAGAATTATCGAAATTGTTACATATGTTAATATTGTTAAAATTATTCACCCTAAAGGCTACTTTCATTGATATTTGTCAAAAATAGTGTCGTTTTAAATTGATAAGAGATGGAACAGTCCAACTGACATTCCTTATCTGTGAGTAATAATAGCATCACTTTTATTACCCATAGTATTTAGATACATAGTAGAAATGCAATGCGTTTGTGTTCTGATGTTAGAAGTCACGATCTTGAGATTAAGTGTCATTGTTCAATTAGAGTTCTAAATGCCTTTAAGTGTTGCAGTCAGGAAGTGGGCGTTTTCAAAATATTAAATTCTTATATTTCTATTAAATTATTCAGTGGAGCTTCCTGGACAAAAATGTGTGTGGATAACGAAAAACATCAACTGGAACTTTTCAAATTGTAATTTTATTATGTACGGTAGTTTCATTCATAATTTGCAGTTCAGTTTTACATTAAAATTTACTGAGAGTAAAGTACTTCAAGAACCATGCTTGCGGAACTCAAATAAATGTTTGACGTTCCTCACTCTTTTGCCTACACTTAACCTCATACGATCTCATGTATCTATATCCATTATTGTTGTCAAGGTACTCTTTGTCTTTGGGCAACCTGCAGGTGTTGCAGGAAGATTGTATAATAATAACAAAATAACTGTTCATTGTACAGATAACAGTTTCATACCTTGGTCAGCAGCATCTTTCTTCACAACCTCGAATTCTCTGTAGAAAGTGTCGTTTTCGACATCATTACGTTTTATTTGTACCTTGGTAAATTCTTCTTGCTTCTTCAGTCAATCAATATCACTTTATTTGCAAATGAGGCGTCTACCTCGGCGGCAAATGGCACACAAAAGTACATTATTATCAAGCACTAATTTTAAATTTACAAGAGACGAAGACCTCCTTCTAAAATACAGTATTATACAATTTACTCTAACAATTTTTCTGTTAAACACACAGCTCATACTTAATAAATTTACATTTTTTACAAAATTCTATTCATAATATCTTCTGTACTTACAAACATAATCATATATAGTATGTAGAATTACTTCAAATAATACTATACAACTGCTATAAGATTAAAATTTACGTTACCGAGCTCGATAGCTGCAGTCGCTTAAGTGCGGCCAGTGTCCAGTATTCGGGGGATAGTAGGTCCGAACCCCACTGTCGGCAGCCCTGAAAATGGTTTTCCATGGTTTCCCATTTTCACACCAAGCAAATGCTGGGGCTGTACCTTAATTAAGGCTACGGCCGCTTCCTTCCCACTCCTAGCCCTTTCCTGTCCCATCGTCGCCGTAAGACATATCTGTGTCGGTGCGACGTAAAACAACTAGCAAAAAAAATTTACGTTGCCTTTCTAAAACCCATTTTGGTACCTAACAAGCATAACGACCAGCTGCGTCTTAACCAGAGCCCCTTTTATCACTGCTTTTCAGAGTTCCTAAAGGGCCTTCACAGCTTCTGTAGCGGTCGCAGGGCCCTCGAAGTCCCCACTGTACTTCACCCCTGCAGGCAGTTCCCTACTTCGGCTGGCCAATCTCCACAGACCAGGGGATGGAATTAATTTATTCACAACCTGCTTAGGTCGAATGCACTCTAACATTTCTTTTCTTTGTTGCTGTTTATTCTTTTCTTGAATATCTGTACAGAATTTGTAAAAGGATCGAACACTTCCCCTGGCAAACTGCTCCACTCTTTTTGTAAATTACTGTCCATTCAAGTTCCTTTCACAAGCAAACTGTTCATAGCTATTCTCATTTCCTCAATATTTCAGGCATCAGTCTGGGTGGATGTACGTTTTACCTCCCTATCAATTTTAGACTTAAAATTCTCTGTTTCTACATTATTGGATGTTGAACGGCTTGTATCAGGATTTTGAAAATCATAAACAGCTTCAACATTTTGGCTTGTCTTGGGTGAGGGTATAGTGGTTTTAGTAATTTTCTTTCGGGGAACCTTGATTCTAGTCACCTTATAACTAGAATAATTAGGGAAAACTGATGGTACAGAACTTTCTTTTTAGTCTCCTACATTTTCCTACAAATTTCTTTGAAATGAAGACTATAGACAACAGAAGAAGGAGAATTACTCTTTAGATTTATCCTGGTCTATAGAAAATTCGTGAAATGTTAGTGCCCCATTTCTATTTTTCCTGCTAAAATACACACAAGAATATAACATGTTCAACTATTTGCCACACTGCACAGTTTTTAAAAACCGAATTAGCGCATAAAGGAGAGTTATTGTGTAGGACAAGGTTATCACGAGAAATCGCTTTGAGTCGCTCATTGTATTTGTCGTTGTCTCTAGGAAATTACTGAAATCATAGTGTCCCTTTTTCCTGACCCGGTCGAATGACTGGAAACAGGTGGTGGATTTTCATTCATTTCATAGTGTCCCTTTGATTTTTTCTGTTTGAAGTACTAAAAGGCATCCAACAGTATCACATATTCGAAGAATTGTAAACACAATGTTTAAAACCAAATCACTACATAATTTAAGAAAGTGAAATAACGCTTAACTATCAACTCTCAATAACAAACGTCTTATTATGAACCCAGCAATACTAGAAACAACAAAACAATATAACTGAAACTGAAAATACGATAACTGCGGTACACACCTTCCTGTCAGTACCAGGAGCGTTACAAAGGAACTTCCCAGTTTCAACTTTATATTAGGTTTAGGCAGTGCAGCGTAGATCTAGCTGGCTGTGGCGAGAGCTTACACTTTTCGCCACTAGGAGCCCAGCGGTGCATTTCTACCATAAAAGCATCCACAGCCACCTTGATGAAGAAGCCTGCTACCAACAGCTATGACGTCACTAGAGTGGTGTTATGTCCACTATCTCAGCTATCATTCACATCGTGTAATTCCTGTACTATTGGTACATTTTTTATCATAATGTGACAAGTGGATGCAATAATAGGATTAGAGGTACATAAAATTGAAAAAAAAACTTTATGAAAATTACTTACATACAAATAATAGTTGAACTCAAGATAAATTGTACATTATGGAAAATTGTCGAATTTAGGCTACACGCCTGGATTGTATGATGATCAGTGAGTTAATTACTATACCTTAAATGTCATTATTTTACACTTGTTTGAGCACTCGGAGTTGTCGATTATTTCTGAATAATAATAATAATAATAATAATAATAATAATAATAATAATAATAATAATAATAATAATAATAATAATTACAAAAATATTTCACAAAATATGACAGATCTTAGAGATAACAGTATTTTTTAATGACTGACAGTGTGTAATCACAATCAGGGTTTAGTAACTCACTAATACAATCATCTAAAGTTGAGCTCATTTTCTTAACTTGTTTGCTTTATCTAGTGATGTAGAAGAGTACTGAAGCCATTCAAATGGCTTGCTAAACACTCTAGAGATAAACAGATGTTACATAGCAAACTATCTCCTAAAATCCAGCTACATTTTTAGAAGGTACCGTGCAACCATCTAGAAACACCTTAAATTGTTACGGATATGTTGACAGAATGTCTTTGGTTTGAAATTTTTAATTGAAAACGTAAATCCAAATATAAAAACATCAATTTTCCGTGAAAATTCAAGTTTGTTTATATCTCTAAACAATCTGCAGAATATGGGTGTATTGGTAATCTTGTTGGTAGCCGCAGTAATAGCAAACTTATTGGAAATTGGTGGAGTGGAGCTGAACTCGGGGCCTGGACCAGTTGGTGCAATCGGATGGGAAGAATTCGAAATGATTAATGAACTGATCAAAGAAGCATGTCAGGATGAGCAAACAAGAGACCTAATTAGAGAACAAGCTAAGGAAATAAATAAGGAAATACAAGAGTTAAAGCTATTTGAATGTGATAAAAGAGAGTGTGGCTCATAACACGGAGGAAGAAGAACGGCTGAAGACCAAAGTCAGGGATTTAGAGAAGGAACTGAGTCAAGTAAAGTGGTCTGAAAACAGGACTAACCAAGAGCTCAGGAGGAAAAACCTTTTCTATTTATGGTGTGCCGGAAGGAGACAACGAAAGCAAGGTGGAAATAGTATTTAAAGTGGTAGAAGTAATACAAAGTAAAATGAAGAAAAACTTTAGTGAGGTGGACATAGACGATGCATATAGAGTGGGGAACGTGAAGGGTAGGAGACCGATCAAGGTAAAGTTAATATCAACCCTGATGGCGGAAATAGTGCTGAGGAATGCCAGCAACTTAAAAGGTGAGAAAATTTGGATGACAAGGGACATAGACAATGGCGTCATCAAGGAACAAAACATTTTACGCAGGCACCTAGGCAAAGCAAGATTTCAAGGCCTAAGGGCCTACATTAAAGGCAGCGTTTGATCGTTGGAGACGGTCGCTGGTGGCGCACGTGCACACCAGCTCAGCTACAGGAAATAGACGAAAAAAAACCAACGTCAGCAGAGTGTAACGTGTGAGGAAGTAGCAGAAGTCAGCAAGGTAACGCTTACGGAAGTCAGTGATGACGTAGGTGGGAGCGATACGGCAGAAGGAAGAGGAGTGGATACAGGAGTCGAGCAGTCAGCGGCGCACGAGGGAGCGGAGGGCAGTGCACTGGAAGACATCCTATCAAGCAACGCCCAGGGGTCAGCAAGGAGATTGAAGAAAGAAGACGAGAGACTATGGTAAAGGGTAAAAACATGTCTAAAAGATTTATGGGCAAAGAGAAATAAGTTTCAGGCTGATAACGGGGGGGGGGGGGAGGGAGAAAATGGCAAAACGACTAAAACTCCAGAGGAGGATACGGTAGAAATAGAACAAATGGAAATATCTAGAATGACCAGAAGTAAGTCAGGCAATTTAGACTATAAAAGTATTAAAATAACTAGAGTTAAAGGTATTGTGTGTTAATATCGAAGGAATATGGAACAAAATAGGTAACGAAAACTTTGAAGGGCTACTGGAAGAAATGGATATTCTTGGACTTGTAGAAACTTAGGCTGATTACAAGAAAGACTTAAAGATAGAAGGGTGTATTGTATGGAGTCAATATGGATCAAGGAGATACAATAGAGGAAGAATATCGGGAGGAATTTCGGTGGTAATCAAAAACAGCTTAAAAGATAGGATGCAGCTCTTACAATCTGAGTTTAAGGGATTAATCTGGATATTAGATAGAGTCAATAGGAGGAAGGAAATATGTATAGCTTTTATATATAATCCGCCTTCGAGCTCCCCATTTTCACAGAATGAGTTTTTTTGAGAATTTAGCAACATAAATTAGACGAATGAGAAGTACGTATGATCAGGTAAGCAGTATTATTATGGGTGATCTTAACGCGAGGATAGGGGACAAGAAGCCAGTTTATAGTCAACATGAGGACGAGATATTAGTAGTTAATAGAAATAGCCAAGATAAAGAATGTAACAGAAATGGAGAAAAACTACTAGAATTATGCGCGGCAGAGGAGTTTTATATATTGAATGGATGTTGGTTCGGTGATGAGAGGGGAAAACTAACCTATATAGTAGAAAATTGGTGCAGTACAATTGACCTAGTTGTAGGCTGTAGGGATAGTTTGCAAGTTATCAAAGAGATATGCGTTAGGGATTGGCTGGAGGCAAATCATATGCCAGTCTATCTAATTAATGATTCAAGATATAAGAGTGCAGGAGAGAGTTTACGATAGCGTAAAAGAGAGGAAAATACCCAGGTATCGTTGGAGAGAAGAATTAGGGAATGAATTTAGAGAGTACTTCAATGGAGAGAATTTTGATATCTGAAAAATAGGTACCGGTATTGTAAAACTGATAGAAGAGAATAGAGTTGAAGAAGCTCTAACCAGGATAGAAAATGTAATTGGAATGGCAGGAAAATGTACGAGGCAAAATCCAGGTAAAACGCAGATAAAATGTGGGTGGTATAATACAGAATGTGCAAATAAAAAGTCACAGGTTATGAAGGCACTTAGGAGATACAGGGAGGATGGTGGTCAAGTAGCTAGAAACGAATTTTGTAGAAACAGGAAAGAATACAGAGAATTCTTAAGAAAGACGAAGTCGGAATGGCAACAAAAGATGGCTGCAGACATAAATAAAAAGTATAAGGAAAATGACAGTAGGAAATAAATGGGATAAAGTAAATCAGATGACCAAGAAGAAATCAGCTTCAGGGGGGACCAATATAAGTCATAGTACATGGGTCCAGTATTTCGAGAAATTATTGAATAAAGAAGACAAATGGAGAGCGCATCATGAGGGGATTATTGTGCCGGGGGTCTTGAGTGTCATTCTGCCTGAATTAGATGAGGATATTTCGACTCAGGAAATAATGAACCAGTTGCAAGGAGCTAAAAAGGGAAAATCAGGAGCTATTTCTGGTATCACATATGAATTCTGGAAAGAGGTGGGAGAGCGAAACGGCATGTGGGAAATTTTGACAAGGATATTCAATAAAATCTTCGAGAAAGGGGTATTCCCGAAATCTTGGAAAGAGGGGATAATATGCTCTATATACAAAAATAAAGGGGACAGATTAAATCCTGGAAACTATAAGGGAATTACATTATTGGATACATTGGGGAAAGTATATACTGGTATACTGGGCCGAAAGACATTCAATCCTGTCGAGATTTCAAAGTGGATTCCGAAAAGGAAGAAGAACCCTTGATAATGTTTTTATAGTGAGAACGCTTCTTGACAAATATGTAAAGAAAAAAGGAGGTAAGATCTAAATAACATCAATAGATTTAGAAAAAGCATTTGATACTGTGAACAGGAGGCAGTCGTTACTAGATTGAGACAGGTTGGAGTGTCATGAAAAAAGATAAGAGCTATAGAAAAGATGTATGCTGAAGTAAAGTGTACTGTGAGAGTGGAAGGAGGTGTAGTAGTAGGAGAGATTATCTCCAAAATGGGTTTGAAACAAGGGTGTAAATTGTTACCGATTTTTTTCCTATTGTTCATTAACGATATACTAGAATTTGAAGTTGAGGAAAAATTTGCACTGCCATGTTTAGAAAATCAGGATATTCCTGGTCTTGTCTTTGCTGACGACATGCTCCTGTTCACACTAACGCCAGTTGCAATGCAAAAAAGTATTGATGGTATCGAGAAGTACTGTAAAGAATGGAATATGAAAATTAACGCACAGAAAACTAGAGTAATGGTGTCCAAAAAGGGAACAAATTAGCAAAAAAGGAAAAATGGTAACTGGAAGTAGTTAACAAGTTAGAATATTTAGGAATTATAATATCAGGAAATAGAAATTCGTCTGAACTCATCAAGAGAACAAAAATGATTGGTGCAACAACCCTAGCTAGTATTCGAATATTAGATAACAGGATGCCTAATATTGATTTTAGAGTACAAAGAAATGTGTTCAATGCTGTGATTACATCTAAAATGTTATACGGTGCTGAAGTATGGGGCACAGAAAAGGAAACTGCAATGCTTGATTCCGTTACTAGTAGATTTATTAAAATAATTACATGTTTACCAATATGTACAGCGAATAGTGGAGCTAGATATAAAGATGGATATAATAAAGAGAGTAATAAAATATTGGTAGGCCTTTGCTGGCAAGATGTAGTGTTTACAGTGCACTATGTCTTCTGGTATGGGCTAGAATAAAATTGTTACTTTCATTGACCTGTCTCAGTCATATACTTGTCTTTGACAATATGAAAGTGGCTGAGATATGAGTGACGCTAGTAATGCCATTTCTTATGCAGCCAGTCCCTGCTATGAATGATGTGAAAATGTCGCTCATGGGGTCGGTTGGTGCACGCATTTCAGTGGGCTTGGCAGACTGATGTACAATAGCAACTTCTGGCTCAGTGAGGAAAGCAACGGGAAACTACCTCACTCCTCATTTCCCTAGTACGCCTCTTCAGTGACACCTATGCCATCTATGGCAGCTAATGGTGAACCTGTTGAGGATCCAACCAGCCTTCGGGCTGAATACCCAACATATACAAAATATTGGTTTAGGTTAAAAAGGGGAGGAGGGCGCGAAATTCTAGATTTAGTTTACCTGCACCAAATGAGGTATCGGAATGGGTACTGGGCTGGCAACTTAAAGAAAGTACTAGAAGAAATTGGGATGGGGAACTATTGGGACAAAGATTTAGAAGAAAGAAAAGTCTGTAGGAAAGTGGCACAGAGGGTAGCAGATATAGAAATACAAATGCTAAGAGTTGAGGGTAATAATAGGAAAACTCTGGAGGAATTCATGAATATATATCCAGGTATGAAAATAATACATGATAAATTAACCAAAAGACAATACAGGGGATTGATATGGTGACTGATGGGAGTTTATAAAAATAAGGCTTTTATAGTAGTGGCAAATACATATTTATTGTATGAGAAGGAGTTAGAAAATGCACATTTCTTGAGACAGTGTGAAAGTATAAGAGCATTGCGGGTTAAATACTTGAAAGCGGAAGAGATAAATAAGATGGAAAGAGAATCTGTCAAATTAATTAACAGGGAATGAAGAAGGCCAGGGAAACTATCGAAATTATTGACAATTGTAAAAAGCTTGTGGGAGAAGAAAATAACAGTGGTGAGTGAGGGAAGGGTAAATGATGATGAAAGTGATGAAAGAGGGATACACAGATATGGAATATTATAGAGTGCAAGTCAGTAATAGTAAGAGCGACAATTAATTACAAATTTAGTATTATGTCCCGTTTATATATATGTTCAGTTCTGTTCCTTTGCTCCTTACGTATTGTATATTTTGTAATTAATAGTATTTCATTGAGAAGTAAGTAGTATTGTATTCCTTCTAATTTGTGTTATTGGTAAATCGTTTGTCTGACTTTTGGCTTTTTTGTTTGATAGCGTTTCGCTGGTGATGTAGAGTTAGAAGAGGGGGAGATAGGCCTGACCTATCTCAAGCTAAATGCTGATTCAGTACGTCTGCACGTGTAGAGTAGAGTAAGGTAATGAGTAGTATTAGGTTAGAGGAAGTAAGTTGTCAATGAGACAGCGAAAGATGAGCTGAGACATAACACCTTCTCGGCAGAAGAATACAGACCTGACGGCCTACATGCAGAGCTGGCATCCACACACATGTGGGCTGTTACATGAAGAAGTGGTGAGGAATAACATTGACAACTTAGGTGGTCGGTGAGGTTTCGGTTTCCGAGCCTCATGAGACATGTCTGGTCGTGACATCCCAGGAAAGGGTGGTTACAGTTCCTCACCAGGGGGGTGTCGCGGCCAGACAGATGTAGGACATAATTAGTATAGATTTAATGCAGTAAGAAGTTAGGTATAGGCTAATTTAGATGTAGGAGGTGCCCTAGCATGTGAGCTGGTCATCCGTCTATGTTAGAGGCAGCTTATTAGATTTAGTTAGGGGTGGCGCCTTGCATAGTGTCTGGTAATCCGCCCGTGTCGGGGGGTCACCAAGTTAGTTGTAACATTAGAGGGTTGTAGGGTTGGCCCTTACATGTGGATTGGTCATCCGCCTGTGTAAGGGGCCACTTAGTAATTTAATTGGTGTATTTTAGTTATGTCTATAATTGTTCAGTTTCACTGGGTTTAAGGGTTCTTTGTTATGTAATTTAATTGTGAACATATATCTGGGCTAAATGCCTCCAATATTCAATAAATTATATCTCTAAACTTATCCAACAAATAATCAAATTTTAATATTTTCTTCTTTACACCATGTTTTGAAGTTCAATTCATCCTTCTGCATCCTTTCTTGCAATTTTGATTTGGCAGTGGTTGGCTGTGGCATGTTTGAGGGCCACCCGAGATATATTGTTGGAAGGGGTGGGAGGCATCATCAGCTAATTTTGATGTTCATCTTGGCACAATTAAAACAGCACTGTTTAGTCACTGTATACATAACTTAATCTGACACTAATTTGTGCTTGCCATTTGACACAGAATAATTCACGAGTGATTTACATGTGTGAATAGGGTACTTTAAAAAATTTCGAGACATAGGATTTTTCAGAAGAATGTCTGATATAGCACGTTTATCGCGTTCAAAATCATCCCACTGAATAACACAAATTCATTTATCTCACTTCTCTTTATCACTAGGAAACGCAAATGTTGAAACGGCCCCTTCCTGATTTATACGGTAAATGAACGTACAACCAGGCATACTACACATTCACCGTATTATACAAAGAGGGTTTACACAAATCATAACTCAATACAAAATTTAAACCCTGTTGTTAGACAAGTCGTGAAAGTTCATGATTTACATAAGCTAGCAATGCTTGATTTCTTGACAGCAACAAAACACCAACGAACACCTTTACTATTGTTGAAATTACAACAACATTCTATCAGTCTACCTTATAAGACCTGCCAACAGTAAAAACCCGGAACTGTCGAGTTAGCCATCAATCAATCAACCAATCAACAATGATCTGCATATAGGGCTGTCACCCAGGTGGCAGATTCCCTAATTGTTGTTTACCCAGCTTTTTAAATATGTTCGAAGAACTTGGAAATTTATCGAAAATTTCCCTTGATAATTTATTCCAATCCCTTACTCTTCGTCCTATAAATGAATAGTTGCCCCAATCTGTTCTCTTGAACTCCAGCTTTATCTTTATATTATGATCTTTCCTACTTATAAAAGATTTTCTCAAGCTTTTTCGTCAACTTGTGTCATTCCACGCCAACTCTCCACTCACAGCTCGAAACATACCACATAGTCGAGCATCTCATCTCCTTACTCGCAGCCCATAGCTCCCTCTAGTTTCCTTAGGGTGTATCAAATTCAGAGCCATGTCCTTTTCTTTTTTAAATTCTACTGTAACTGGCCCCTGATTTGCATTATACCACGGGTCTTCATTGGAAACAGTATTTGGTCATCATATATCTATCTATCTATCTATGTATCTATCTATCTATCTATCTATCTATCTATCTATCTATCTATATTTATATGATCTGCATAAAATCGTAACGACCGTGTGTCTGTGCATTGACTGTTTTGGCGAAATTCCCTACAGTTATCAGTTTCAGGTGTAATAATGACCATTTGCATATTTTTAAGCTTTGGTGTCTGTCTGTCTGTTTGTTTGTTTATTTGTTTGTTTGTTTGTTTGTTTGTTTGTTTGTTTGTTTGTTTGTTTGTTTGTTTGTTTGTTTGTTTATCTGTTTGTCTATAACTTGAAAACTACTGAATATATTTCCACCAAACTTCATATTTAGAATCCACCTGTCCTTGGGTAGGTCTTAGGGCCAATTTTCAAGGTTGCGTACGACTGTACGCTACGCGTGTCGAAACTCGCTGTGAGCTCAGTGATTTCTAGAAGGATTACAGCCTATCACAGAACATCAAGACGACCAATTACGTGTTAGGAAAGCGCCACACCTCCACAGCTGAGGACATATAAGCTCGTGAGCACAATGAATAAATACCTTTTTTCTTACGTTATCGTATCGCTGGAGATTTTCGTGAGCTTCAAGTTAAGTGTCTTCGTCAAAATATTTATTCAACGTGTTCGTATTTGAACAAATTCTAAAACTGTTTGTGTTAGTTTCAGCCATCATCGAAGAAGGAAGAGGACCTCTACAGTTCAGGATAACCATCTACACCAGGATGATTCGCCTATCTTCAAGAGGAGCTGATAATTCATCGATGGAAATGGACTTAGCCGTCAGCAAGCCCTGCTATATTTAGGCATCTTCTAACGTGGGGGAGAAAGTGATCCGGACGACCTGCAACATGTGAGTAGATTCAACCACCATGGAGAGATCGAGTTACATCGCAAATTTAAGTGCACTTTTGTAATATTATTACCGTCCATCTATGTAGAAAGAGTACGAATCTCTTCATTTGCATTCATATTTCTATTAGATTAGTGCAATTTTGCAATATTTTCAGTTTCCTATTCTGGTGTCATGGTAGTGTTGGTACATTGAGAATGAATGTAATTTGGAGACTATTAGTGTAGTTTGCTCTAGAATGTCTTCCGAGATTATCTCTAATTTCCAAGCAAATACTTAAATATTTAAAAGCAATGGACCTCTCGGATAAAATATAATTTAATTAAAATAACTCTAGATTTATGAAGTCGTGTGGGACAGAATTGCGTTGTGTCTTACATGATAAATTTCAGTGTGCATTTCATCTCGTGCATTTCTATGGATTTATGCAGGATAGTGTCATCGAATTCAGAGTTAGATTCAGATTTATGGTAGAACTAAAAATCACCACTAATAATAACAATAAATGTTAAGACCAGGTTAAATAAAATATTAACGGTCATGGGTGGTAAATAATATTTGTTGTTCTTATGAAATATTTAATGAGTGCTCTGATAATGAAGTATGAGCCTGAAATACGGTGATCCTGCGGGATTAATTTGTGGATTATTTTGGAGAAGCATGTGTCTTGGGTTACCATGCGTTCTGTGAATTTTGAGCACGTGTTAAGTGATATTTATGAGATTTACGGAATATAATAATTTATCGTGACTCATTGACCACGTGTCCGGTGACATTGATGTCTAACCCTGTTGATGTGCATGATGATTGTTGAGCAGTTCTTCTGATCATAAAACTGTTGGATTTCTATTGATCAACGTTGTAATACTCCTATTTTCTTTAAAGTGATTGCCAATATTCGATCACATGTCACTGATTGTCGAATGTAATGACTTACCAGATGAGGCATCTGACTATTCCATTGATAGGATATTAGGATAAAAATCAGAATGTAAAATTAAGTTCTAGAATTCGTCTGTAAATAGTATAAATAAAATGCGTGTATCATATGCGTGAATGTGGAATGAATGATGTAGTTAGAAATATTTTTCTCGTGTGATTTATTGAAATGTGGTTTTGACCTGACCGCGTGTTCACCACGGTGGGCTCAGGTTATTTCGGCGTTGTTTGGATAATTTATCTTGTGGAAATAATTGTGTTTAGTAAATTTTATAGCACATTTAAGTAAAATTCTACATTGTCTTGATCTTAAAAATTAATAATGGGCCCGTACTATTTCAACCTCGCACAACAAGGTTTTGTAAAATCCAATTTAATCACTGTAAAATGTATAAGGTGTTTGTAACGTTAACTTGTAAATGTCATAAATTATTTCCAAACACATTTTGAATGATTTTTCAAGGAAAAATCGCTTCTTTAAGGTCGTGATATACTTGTAAAGTCTTAAATCGACATTGTTATTTGAGATTACATTAATTAAAATATTCTCGAGAATGTGAATTATTCAAAGTTTCTAAGAAATTATTTCAACAGTATCAGTGAAATTTATCAGCGATTAAGAGGAGATGACAATGTAAATGCTTTCAATATTATTTGTGAGAATTTCTACGACGCTATTATAATTTTTTAATTACAATTAGGATAGAATAACCATTTTTCTTGAGTTGTAAACGTTCTACAGCGATAGCCAGTTTCTGTTAATTTTATGGTTCAAAGAAGTAAAGACGAGGTTCAGCCTCTACAATTTTTTTTCCTCAGTGTAGATGAAGGCTAATTTCTGTTTTTATTTATATTTCAGTGTAATTCAAGATTGGATGTGGAAGAACCAGAATGTCAGAATTTTAAAAATCAATCTCATGAGAAGAAATGCGAAATGATATCAAGAATCTTTGTCAAATGTTGTTTAATTTGTGTTTTAAAATGTGCTATTAGCAATAAATAGCAAGCCTTTGTTTTAGAATTGTTTGTTTTTCCATTGCCGTCATTCCTTGACCCATTAGCTGTCTCTAAAACCTAAGCGACGCCAGTTAACGAACAGTCCACCTCTGGTACTCTCGTTCACCGGCTGAGCCTGCCCGGGAATAGGGGGGGAAATATATACACAACAAAACTTAATGGAAATCTACCTACCTTAATGGAAATCAATATCTAAACCTTTTTCTCATGTGCATCGTTTTGATACGAGAATTAATATGGGAGATCATTAACGAACCGTCTTTCGGTACAAATTCCACCGGACTTAACTCAAGAGCGGGTGCGTGTAAAGCGTATTTCTTATAAATTGAAAACTACTGAAGATATTTCAACCAAACTGTATATTTAGCATCCACATGTCAAAAAGTATGTTTTAAGGCCCATACCATTACAAATTCACGGAATGAACTGGGGGTTTGTAGGAAACCGAAACTTTGATTTTTCTCTCCCATAATATATACAACCAACCCTGACTGAAAATCGACCAACCTTGATGGAAATCCATTTATAAAACGTTTTTCCTCATGTTTATTTTTTCAACAGGAGGATTAATTAGGGATACATCATGAATGGTCTGTTTTGCGGGCTAAGTCCAGCTGACATACCGGTAGCCTAGAAATTGTTGTACGTGGAGCAGATTCATTATCTATCTACTGTATATAAATAAAATCGTAACGACCGTGTGTCTGTGCATTGACTGTTTTGATGAAATTTTCGTACAGCTTTCCGTTAAAGGGGTAATAATGACCATTTGCAATCTTTAGCTATAGTTTCCTGAAAGTTCCAAACATTCCCCCTCGCACTAAATCAAGTTTGCGGCACAATCTGCCAGACGAGCTAGAAAATTGAAATTAGGCAAAATTATACGTTTTAGCCAGTAACCGATAGAAAATTTCCAAGATCTTTGAATTTTTCACTTTTTATCCCCGAAGAATATCGACATATGCAGGCAATTTTAATGCCGGTGCAGACCTTCGTTTTGAGGCATTTCGCGGCTAAACGGTAAATTTCATAAAAAGAAACACATGGCACAATCTCAGTTCAATTTGGGGTGATCTACAACTTTGGTCCTATGACATTTTGTCGTCACTCTCACCCTTATATATTACATTTGGCTGCATTACACGATTGTTCGTTAATTTTGTGCTTTTTACATGTATGTTACATAGTCCGACACACTTGTAGGAAAGACAGATTCATCGAATTTGGCACGCACATTGACACAACCAATGCCTATATGCGAACCAAATTTTATGATTCTAGCTTCCACGTAAGTATATGAAAAATAATGTAATATGTTCAAAATGTACCCAAATTTTACCCCCATTCAAGTATCGTAACTCAATCGAACCCATAATAGTGGGAGATACGAGAAAATGTTTTAAGACCAAACATGTAGAGCGATAAAAAGCAGTGGCGGCGCGTGACTTTTACAGTAAGGGAAGCACACATCATAAGCTAAGAAGATACAGTATATACAGCAAAATAAATATAATAACTCGCATTGTCTTGTGCTATTTGAATGTTAATTCCATCCGCCTCTCCTTCTTGACGAATTCTTCTATGACAAGGCTGTGGAATTCTTCTTCATTCTTTGATGACTTCAATTTTAGTAACGTCTTCTCAATCGACAGTAGAGACAAGTTCGAGAGTCTTTGTTGTCCCTGTGTGTTTCTGCAGTAGGTGTGCATTCTCCAAAGTGCCGAAAATGAACGTTCGGTACTAGCATTGGACACTGGGATCGTTGAAATCGACAAATATAACTTAAACATTTCAGAAAAGGCAGAAGATGACAATCCACTACTTTTAAATAAAACAAAATTTTTAGAACTCCCATCGTAAGATAATCATCGGAGGAATAAGCTATGCTGAGCTCTCTTCTGAGACGGGCGAAGTCAAAATGCTGACCGTAACTTTGTTTCAAAGAACAGAATGTTGCTTCAGGAAAACTTTTCTTCGTGTTCTTTTGATCAACAAACTGTAAAAATGTTAATTTATCGAGTGCTTGGAACCGAACTTCTAGTTGAGTATGCATATTGTCATATATATCGCAATATATGTAACGGTAGTGTGAATTTATGTCGCAGGTTTCATTTTGACGTAGCCTCTTCTTTGGCAGCTCGTAGCTCTCTTGACATTTGTTCCATACTCTTTCAAATTAATTTCTTTTTCCTTGAATGATACTTTTTGCTTCCTCTACTTTGGCAATCCAGTGCTTTCGTTTGAAGAATTTCAAAGAGAGAATCGGTTGAGCAAAATATCTCGCTGAAAACTAATAAAATGAAATTGAACTGGAATTCTGAGAGAACACTGTTAAAACCTCGAGCTTCGTGTTTCTTTTGACTAGTCCATTGCTCTTGATTATCAAGGATATTCTCGAACAACTGAACTAATTCTTCTTTTTGTTCATGAACTGGTTCAACAAGTCTTCCGCTGTAATTCCATCGTGTTGGACACACTTTAGGAAATCGTCTCTTGACTTCTTTATCTAATGCATCAGTTCTCTTCGCCAAATCAGAAAAGAAAGTGACCAAATTACTCAGTCATGAAGAATATTTTACATTCCTTTACATTAGAAATTATCTGTATAAGGACAAAGTTCAGTCTGTGAGTAAAACAATGTACGAATATAGCGTCGGGATATGTGTATTTCACTCTTTTCTGTAAACGACTGAAGTCTGCTGACATCACTGCGGCTCCATCGTAACATTGAGCGACTAGTTTAGAACCATAGTTGAACTCGTCCATTATGTGAAACACGTGATCTGCAAGAGCTGGAGCATTGCGATCGGCGCTTACGTCGGTAAATCCAAGAAATCGCTCCTGTACTTCTCCATCAGCAGACGTGAACCTAGCAACAGTTGAAAGTTTGGAATGGGCAGAAAATCAGTAGTTTCATCAATAATAATCGCCACGAATGGTGACTGTGATATTTCTTTATTTCGGTCAATAACACACTGGCTACTCCGTCAATTAAATAATTTTGTATTTTATGTGAAAGACCTGTGAACACCGTTGCTTTCTGCACATGATTTGCCAGTGTGTCATCATACTTGCTTAGCAGCGTTATGAGCTCTATGTAATTTCCACGATTTAAGGAACTTTTATCTTCTGCATGCGCTCTGAAAGCAAGTGCTTGTCTTACAAGATACATTACAACATCAATCAGTCGTTGGATCACCTTTCTTTTCTGTTTTACCAACTCGTTATGTTTTATTGTCTCTAGTTTACGCTGCTGATCGAGTTCCAAATCTATTCTGGTCATTCCGAAAGTCGTTAACAGAATTTCAGATCGGATATGTGTTTTTGATTACTGATGACGCTGGAATGCTTGAAGCAAGTTATTCATGTCGTCGAAGCCTACACTGTTCCACAGCCCCTTTTCATTTGAAAATAGAACGCAAGGCCAACAGTAGAGTTTTGATGTACATACTTTGACAACCACATAGGCCTAACCAGTCTATTTTTCCATACTGCTCTGTATTAAAGTGTCGAACACAACGTTTCGTTTTAGTTTTTACACCCGGTAAATCAGGAATTGGTCTACCAATGGAAATTGTATTACTCTTCTCTTGAAAAGCCCTCGAACTCATGACCTGGATTAAGAGAGATTCTAATACGCATCCACACTCCCCTCCGCTCTCCTCACTCGCGCCGACAGTTGCCATGCTTTAGAGCAGGGACTCTCAAACGCCCAAAATCTCACGCGTGCAGACAGCGGCGCAGAGTTCCTGTGCACAGTGTATCGGTCCCGCGCGACTCGGCTTGCACTACGCTTCGTCTCTGGGCTACTCGGCTAAGCTCGGCTCAACTCGGCTCAACTCGGCTCGGATTTGGAGCGCTACGGAGCAAGTGAGGAAGAGGGAGACAGGGGGAGCGAGCGGGACAGGCGTGGGGAAGGAGAGAGACAGCGCTATTGCTCCAAATCGAGTAGTGGGGGTCTGCACTCTGGTCAATCAAGCGAAGTCATCTTTTGCACCGTGCACAGTGCATGCACCCTGAGAGGCCCTGCTTTAGAGACTCACAGCAGGGAATGAGCACAGTCAATTCATTCCCTTCTAAGCCAGCAGATTCGCAGTCGTTCCTTTAGTTTATATGTGGGCACGTAAATTTGGTGTAATTTTCACAAATAACACAAAGTAAATTAAATGGTACAACTCACTCTACGTTATTTCACTTCAGTTGAAAACACAAGCACAATTAAACATTTTTCTCACAAGTTTTATCACATACAAACAATCTCGAACGGAATGAGTAGTCAGATGCATTCCCTATGGGCGGAGCTTCCCGAATCCAAGCGAATAATTACGAAGGGACCAGAGTGAAACCACGGTCGAGTCTGGCAAGCCATTTGCCTGACGAACGGCTTTGATAGCATATCCTTGCATATCTCTTGAAGACAGACGTATGTTTGCAACCCTCAACTGCCCATGCATCACTGTCACGTTAAAATAAAGTTAATTATACATTATATAAAACGACACAAAATTTTAAATAAATACTGGCTGCAATAACATGCTTAAATGTATTGTTTTTCTTTGTGTAATAATGTTTAAGGGGGTAACTCATTCCCTTCATTCCGTGGAATAACCGCCCCTGATAAAAAGCGCGGCTTATGGTGCAAAACGTTTGTTGATATGATGTACCGTTTAGGAGCAGTAAATCTCGAAATGAAGCTCTACGCTTGCAAACGTGCCCATGTTTATCTTTCATCTATATAAATAAAATCGTAACGACCGTGTGTCTGTACATTGACTATTTTGGCGAAATTTTCATACAGTTGTCCCCTTCAGATTTAATTAATAATGACCATCTGCATATTTTTAGCTTTGGTGCCTGTTTGTTTGTTTGTTCGTCTTTCTGTCTATAACTTGAAAACTACTGGATATATTTCCACCAAACTTCATATTTAGAATTCACCTGTCCTTGTGTAAGTTTTAGGGCCAATATTGTTTCTAAATCGCTGAAATGACTTAGGGGTTTATACGAAACCGAAACCATGATATTGCACTCCCACAAAATATACAAAATCAAACTTAATGGAAATCCACCTGCCTTAATGGAATCAATTTCTAAACCTTTTTACTCATGTGGATCATTTCTATACGAGAATTAATAAAGGAGATATCATTAACGGGCAGTTTTTCGGTAAAAGTCCCACCGGACTTAACTCAAGAGCGGGTGCGTTTAAAGTGTACTTCTTATAACTTGAAAACTGCTAGAGATATTTCAATCAAAATTCATATTTGGCATCCACCTGTCCAAAGGTTTCTTTTTGGACCCATGCCATGTCAAATTCGAGGAATGTGCTGGGGGTTTATAGGGAACCGAAACAGTGATTTTACTCACCTACAATATACTGCATACAAGACAAGCCTGACTGGAAATCGACCAACCATGATAGAAATCCATTTCTAAAACTTTTCCTCGTGTGCATTTTTTCGATAGGAGGATTAATAGGGGAGGTATCATTAATGGATGGTTTCTCCGTACAAGTCACACCGGGCTTAACTCAAAAGCGGGAGCGTGTAAAGCGTATTTCTCATAACTTGAAAACTACTGGACATATGTCAACCAAACTTCATATTAAGCATCCACCTGCCCAAAGATAGGTTTTTAGGTCCATACCATTTCAAATTCCCGAAATGGACTGGGGGTTTATAGGGAACCGAAATAGTGAATTTACTCTTCCTCAATATGTACACCAACCTGACAGGAAATCGACCAACCTTGTTGAAAATCAACTTAATACTTATTTTGGCGAAATTTTCGTACAGTTGTCCGTTTCAAGTGTAATAATTACCATCTGCATATTTGTTAGCTTTAGTTTCCTAAAGACCTCATCTACCCCCCCCCCCAAAAAAAAAACAAGATTGAGGCACAATCTGCCAGACGAGCTAGAAAATTGAAATTTGGCAGAATTATATGTCTTAGCATGTAATCGACGGAATGCTTCCAAGATCTTTAAATATTTCATGTTTTACCCCCGAAAGAAATCGGAATATTGAGACAATTTTTAATGTCGGTGCAGACCTTCGTTTCGAGGTATTTCACAGATAAACGGTAAGTCGTATCACAAAACGGATGACACAATCCCAGTTCAATTTGGAGTGATCTACAACTTTGGTCTTATGACGTTTCGTCGTATCTCTATTCCTTATAAGTTAAATTTGTCTCTATTTCTCGGTTATACCTACATTTTGCTCTTTGTACACATATAATTCGTAGTTCGAATCACTTATACGAAGGGTAGAATCACGAACAGTGGTCCACCCAATATCCATACTTGAGCCAAATTCTATGTTTGTAGTTGTGATATTAGTACCCAAAAGTAATGAACTGTGAGAAAACCTTACCCAAATTTCACCCTATTCAACGTTTCTAACTCAGTTTTACCCATAAATAGATGAGACGTCTTATGGTACAATCCGTTTGTCGATATGATGTATCGTTTAGCAGCAGTTAATCCGTAAATGAAGGTTTGCAATATTGTAAACATGCACATACTTCGTATGTCGATCTATATATATTCATTGAAGTCGATTTATAGCGATGTAGAAAGGGTGTGTTTGCCATTATAATTAATATTTTACATGGTAGCCTCCGTGGCTCAGGCGGCAGCGCGCCGGCCTCTCACCGCTGGATACCGTGGTTTAAATCCTGGTCACTCCATGTGAGATTTGTGCTGGACAAAGCGGAGGCGGGATAGGTTTTTCTCCGGGTACTCCGGTTTTCCCTGTCATCTTTCATTCCAGCAACACTCTCCATTAACATTTCGTTGCATCTATCAGTCAGTTGTCATTGCCCCAGAGGAGTGCGACAGGCTTCGGCAGCCGGCACATTTCCTATCCTCGCCGCTAGATGGGGCTTCATTCATTCCATTCCTGACCAGGTCGAATGACTGGATACAGGGTGAGGATTTTCAATTATTATTTTACATCGATAGTGACTCTCAGCAAGAGGGCGCCTGCTATTGTATTATATAATTCCCTTCTCGATTTGACTGGCAGAAGTCAAGGGAGCATGCAATTTTGTTCAAATCTCCCCTAACCGATTGTGTTTCGGAGTAGGCAAGTGTGCCCGCCATTATAAACAAATTTACCCATCTTAAATGTGACTGTCATTAGGCGTAGTGGCCTTACTATTATAATGGAAACTCACCAACTCGGTGTGACTATCGTTAAAAAAAGGGGCCTGCCATTATAATGATAACAGCACAACTGAATTTTGACAGGCAGTAGGGAAGGTACCCGCTATTTTAATAAAAACTCCACAACTGTAATATGTCTGGAAGTAGGAAAGGGCGCTTGCCATTGTAACGAAAACTCACCAAAATAGATTGTGACCGCGCAGTAAGAAATGGGGCCTCTTATTATAATGAAAACTTACCTACTCGATTGTGAATAGTATTAGGCAAGTGGGCCTGCCGTTATCATCACAACTCCGCAAATCGCACTTTACATTGGAAACAACGTTTGGGAACCTCCCCCTGCTGTTTCTGGATAACGGCTAAGAACATGCAATTTAAAAAAATCTTACTCACTGCATGTACAGTAATTTACTTCGATATTCGTATATAATGTAGAATACCGTAGCACATTTGCTAGTCTATATAAATAAAATCGCAACGACCGTGTGTCTGTACATTGACTATTTTGGCTAATTGTTCGTGCAGTTATCCTTTTCAAGTGTAATAATTACCATCTGCATATTTGTTAGCTTTAGTTTTCCGAGAGTCCTCATCTAACGCCCCCCCCCCCCCCAAAGAAAGACTGAGGCACAATCAGCGAGACGAGCTTGAAAATTGAAATTTGGCAAAATTATATGTCTTAACATGTAATCGACGGAATGCTTCCAAGATCTTTAAATATTTCATTTTTACACCCGAAAAATATGGGAATATTAGGGCAATTTTAATGTCGGTGCAGACCTCCGTTTCGAAGTATTTCGCGGCTAAACGGTAAGTCGTATCACAAAATGGATGACACAATCTCAGTTCAATTTGGAGTGATCTACAACTTTGGTCTTATGACGTTTCGTCGTATCTTAATTTCTTATAGGTTAGATGTGTCTCTATTTCTCGATTATACCTACATTTTTCTCTTTGTGCGCGTATAATTCGTAGTTCGAATCACTTATACGAAAAGTAGAATCATCCAATTCTACACGAACATCGGCCCACCCAGTATACATACGTGAGCCAAATTATATGTTAGTAGCTGTCGTATTAGTATCCAAAAGTACTGTAATGCACTGTGAGAAATCCTTACCCAAATTTCACCCTATTCAACATTTCTAACTCAATTTTACCTATAAATAGATCAGACAGGATAAAATATCCTCAGACCAGCTATTTAGACCGCTAAATGAGGCATCTTATGGTACAATCCGTTTGTCGATATGATGTATTGTTTAGCAGCAGTTAATCTGTAAATGAAGGTTTGCAATATTGTAAACATGCATATACTTCGTATGTCGATCTATATATATTAATTGAAGTTGATTTGTAGCGATGTAGAAAGGGTGTGTTTGCCATTATAATTAATATTTGACATCGACAGTGACTCTCAGTAGGAGGGCGTCTGCTATTGTAATCATCATTCTCTACATCGACTTTGACTGGCAGGAGGAACGGTATCCCTCTCTAACTCCTTTGTAACTAGTATTAGTAAGGATGGACTACCATTGTAATTAACTGTTTCCTTCCCTATTTGACAGACAGAAGTCAAGGGAGCCTGCTATTTTGTTCAAAACTCCCTTAACCAATTGTGTTTGGCAGTAGGCAAGTGAGCCCGCCATTATAAACACATTTACCCATCTAAAATGTGACTGGTATTAGGCATAGTTGCCTCGCTATTATAATGGAAACTCACCAACTCGGTGTGACTGTCATTAAGAAAAGGAGCCTGTCATTATAATGATAACAGCACAACTCAGTTTTGACTGGCAGTAGGGAAGGCGCCAGCTATTATAATAAAAACTCCTCGATTGTAATCTGTCTGGAAGTAGAACGAAAACTCCCCTAATTGATTGTGACCATGCAGTAGGTAATGGGCCCTCCCATTATAATGAAAACTTACCTACTCGATTGTGAATGACAGTAGGCAAGTGAGCCTGCCGTTATCATCACAACTCCGCAACTCGCACTTTACGTAGGAAACAACGTATGGGAACCTCCCCCTGCTGTTTATGGACAACGCTAAGAGACATGCAATTTTTAAAAAATATTATTCACTGCATGTACAGTAATTTACTTCGATATCCGTATACAATGCACATTTGCTAGGATATATATAATATATATGGGTATACTATATATATAAAGCAGAATGTCTGTCTGTCTGTCTGTCTGTCTGTCTGTCTGTCTGTCTGTCTGTCTGTCTGTCTGTCTGTCTGTCTGTCTGTCTGTCTGTCTGTCTGTCTGTCTGTCTGTCTGTCTGTCTGTCTGTCTGTCTGTCTGTCTGTTCCTCATAAAAATCCGTACCGTTCCACCAATCTGAACCAGATTTTGTATATTTACCTTTTAGGACCCTGCGGGTAACCCCATCCGCAAGAAATTTTAACATCTCTCCCCATTGCCCAGATATAGGCGAAGTATTCAATTTGTCTTACAAGGATAAGACAAAGCTCATTTTAAACCTCACGACGCGTAGGACAAAGCTATGTTTTAAGGGCCTAAAACCAGCCGTTTTGGAGATATTGGCATCACACTACCCCGCTCTAGGAATTGGATGAAGAAATGACCAGCAGTAACCATGGCCAAAAAAAAAAAAAAAAACATGGCAACGTCAGCTCAAGGACTCTGCAGTAGAATGAAGGCCTGGTGTTCGAAGTGGGCACGTGCGTAAATGTAGGCTAGGCCAAGGAGACATTCTGCTACACATATGACTGTCCCGAAAAAAGCACTGTCAGGGTAAACCACCCCCTACGGGTTGTGGTCGGGAGGGGTGGCATATATATAAAAATAATCGAAAATAGTGTCGAAACCATAGGTTTCGGGGTCGCTGAGATGAACAGTGACACTCCGCATGTCGTTTAAGTCCAAATTCAGTTCCCATCAGCATGGAGGTGAGAAGGGCTGAAAAAAGTCCAAAATAGCCCAGTTTATGGATTCATATGTGTGCACCCTTCTGAGCGGGTGTGGAAAGGGGATGAAGTATAAAAGTAATAGGAAACAAACAATATTGAAGTAGAATCCATAGTTTTCGGCATCTCTGTGATGAATATTGACACTCCAGATGTCGTTTAAGACCAAGTTCACCCGCATCGGCACGGGGGTGAGAAGGTGTGAAGAAGAAAATATCCAAAATAACCTAGATTATGGATGAATGTATGTTCCAGCATAGCTTTGAAACAAACAAACAAACAAACAAACAAACAAACAACTGTGGGGCATGACTCCCCTAACTTCGTGACTCTTTGGATGCCGTTTAACTCATGCCTTAGACCCAGTAAGAATGGAGGTTGAGAAGGGATGAAAAAATAAGGATGTCCGAAATGACCGAGATTATGAATGTATGTGTTATTTTCCAGCACAGCTTTTAACTAAATCTGGTGCACACATGACTTTCTATACTATCTAGAAATAAAATTACGTGTGGTTAGACACCCCTAACCCCTGTCGGAGGGGATGATACTAAAAGAATAATCGAATACGGCAAATATTGCTGTCGAATCCATAGTTTTCGGGGTCGCTTAGATTAATACTGACACTCCGGACGACTTTAAGTTGAAGGTCATACTCCATCAGAGCTCTCAACCAAATTCGGTACGGATATGTGTTACTATCTCGAAAAGATACTGTAAGGATAGGACACCCCTGGGGGAGGAGATGATATGTAGAATAATCGAAAGCAGCCGATATTAGTGTCGAATCCATAGTTTCCGGGGTCACTGAGATGAATAGTGACATTCCGGATGTCGTTTTAGTCCAAGTTCAGCACCCATCGGCATGGTGATTCAGAAGGGGTGATAAATAAAATGTCCAAATTCACCGAGATTAATGATGTTTACACAGTTTTCGGTGTCACTCGTCTGATTGGTGACAGTCACAGTGACAGTTGGAATCGTGTACATCATATCTATAATGCGACGCGTAAATACGTTATTTATTTATTTATTTATTTATTTATTTATTTATTTATTTATTTATTTATTTATTTATTTATTTATTTATTTATTTATTTATTTATTTATTTATTTATTTATTGCTATTTGCTTTACATCGCACCGACACAGATATGTCTTATGGTGACGATGGGATAGGAAAGGCCTAGGAAGTGGAAGGAAGCGGTCGTGGCCTTAATCAAGGTACAGCCCCAGCATTTGCCTGGTGTGAAAATGGGAAACCACGGGAAACCATCTTCAGGGCTGCCGACAGTGGGGCTCGAACCCACGATCTACCGATTACTGGATACTGGCCGGACTTAAGCGACTGCAGCTATCGAGCTCGGTATGTTATTTTCATTACTGTTTGAAAGGATCAACACTTCCCAGACAATCGGGGCTGCCTCAAGGAAACACTTTAAGACAAAACAAAATAATTTGAAGCAAAAACGTAAAATTATAGGCCTACACATAACAATATTTCAATTTAAAAATTTGCAAAAGAGTTCATAAACAATCAATCAATGTCACGATTGTGAAAACGTAAAAAAAAAACACTTGAAATAAGTAATACAAATCCTAAAAGTAAAAGTTCTGAAAGAGAAAATTGCCAAAATTGTAGATGTACGTGTGTACAATATCTTCCAGAACAGCTCTCAACCAAACTTCATACAAATACGAATTACTATCTCGAAAAGATACTGGAGGAGTGGAACACCATCTAGCAGACCTAAGGGAGGGAATAACGAACAAGAATCGAAAACGACCAATATTAGCGTCGAATCCATAGTTTCCGCGGTCGCTGAGTTTTACTGAGGCACACTGGATGCCGTTTAAGTACCAGTTCAGCTGCACTGGCATGGCAAAAAGTGGTGATGAAGAAAATGCCCAAACTTACCGAATTTAGTTTGATTAACGAGAAAGAAAATAATCTGTAAGACTTGAAATTAAACACAACAGTAACTTCTAAACTACAAAATACTTCTTAATCAGTCAACGTCACAATAACGAAATCTACAAAAATTCTCATCACACATAATTAACAGATGCCTTTGCTGGCGGGACCTAGTGTTTACAGTGCTCTATGTTTTCTGGTATAGACTAGAGCAATTTTGTTACGTTCATTGATCTGTCTCAGTCTTAACCTTGGCTTTGACAATATGAAAGTGACTGTGGTATGAGCAATGCTAGTAATGACATTCTTATGCAGCCAGTCCCCGCTATGAATGGTGTGAAATTTTGCTCATAGGGTCGGATGATGCATTCATTTCAGTGGGCTTGGCAGACTGATATGTAATAGCAACTTCTGGCTCGGTGAGGAAAGCAACGGGAAACTACCTCATTCCTCATTTCCCTAATACACCTCTTCAGTGATGCCTAGGCCATCTATGGCAGCTGATGGCGGAGCTGTTGAGGATCCAACCAGCCATAGGGCTGAGCACCGAACATACATAATTAACAGGTAATAAAATACCTAAAGGAAACAATAAAATGCCCGGGCAGCACCGGGTAATATAGCTAGTTCAAGATAGAGCACAAGCAAAAGTTCACGAAAACTAGTATTCGTTTTCTTTTTTTTTTTCTTTTTTGCTCCTAAAAAACACAGTCTAATGATGATGACACAACAACAATACAGTAGTTTAACTCATTGTTCAAGTATGATACTTTATTGAGTAGGTATAACTAGAGCTCCATCTTATAAAATTACAAATTTTCTTCTGATGATCGAGACTAATTCAAAACAGCCTTTCAAAAAATTGTTACAAAAGTTTTTCTCAAGTTTCTTAGAGTTATGCAGGAACAGCTGACCAACTTGATTTCAAAGCATCTTCCAACCGACGGCGAGCGTCACTGGGAGCTGTGCTGTCATCTTTGAAAATATCTACTGCCTCTTGAATTGCAGCGAGAGCCTCCTGAAATACGTCCTAGAAGAATGTACAAAACAGAGTTGAAATGTTAAACTGGTGATAAATATCAAGGAATTATGCCGGCATTGTGACAGACAAGTACTATGGACACGCGAATGGATGGCCGGGCAACCACATGTGCGGGGAGAGGGACATGCGGAGTGGCAGAGTTGAGCATGCGCACATCCGACTTTGCTCCTAACTCGACCCAGGTGTTCTGTAGCTCTTGCGGGTGACGTGTGAGTGGGAACAAATACAGTGGAGACAATACGCGACACTTCCGGATTTTGCCTTGTTAAAATGGGGGACAATTCGCAAGTGGCGCTCCTAGTGGTGTGACCTAGAAATTCGCGTTAAATTAAAATATCAATGGAAAAGCATATACGGAAATGGATAAATAAATTACATCTAGAAAGAAAGTGTTATTAAGATATTAATTTCAAAGTTGGTAAAGCAATTCTGGATAAACGAATGAAGAATTATTTAACAGGTTATTATTTAAAGACTGAAATTAGACATATAATCAAGATGTGAAATGGACTGCTGTGAAAGGGCTTGGTCTTTATGCATTACTTTTTTTAGCTTTAGTATTCCTGTCTGAACTTTTACGGCTAGATTTGTCTTTTTTCTCATTTAAAAACATTGTATCATCACATTAAGACATTCGTCAATACCAATATCGGCACATTCCTTACACACATGATTCAATGAATTAACATTTAAGAGCTGGACAATTTTCCTCTTAACTTGAAGCCTACTGAAAGAAAAAATCTATAAATTTAGCCTCAAAAACATTCAAAATTCCCCTATAAGCAATACTTGCCATTACATTAGGATAAAGCAAATTCGCATCATCATCTTTTTTCAACAAAATATGGATTTTTCTTAAGTCACCCATATTTTCTTCAGTGCCTGACAACGCATTTCGGCATTCCAAGTGGGGTAACTTGGAACACAAGCAGCCACACATATATGCACATGCATTTTCCTGAATTAAATCAAAACCCACAGATCGCACCTACAACAACACATCGGATTTGAAAGTTAACTGCTGCACTATACAATAAAACTTATTCTATTCTAAGCCAGTTAAAATATGGGTCGCGAAGGTCATAAGTTTAGGAAGTACTATAAAATTCTCGTGTCACTTGAAGAATGTGTAGGCAAACACAATATTTGCTTACATTTACTTGTCACGAAGGAAACGGAAGAAAGACCGCGAATCCTTCTGCACTTCATAGTTATTTGCAGCCAAACACAGCACATATCTTTCCACTCATGTTGGGAGGAGATATAATGGAATAACACACGCTACTATTTACTAATGTCAACTTACTGCAAACGCATAAATATCGCCAAAAACTCCACAAACAAATACACGTGCTCTTATGACAGAATCATTAACTCCAGGTCACTCCGCTAGACAGAGCTGTAATCGCTGTCCCTCGATATCTCGCAGAGTGTCGCGTAATCAGTGCGTTGTAGGAAGTAATATGCCGTCATTCATTGCTGCTTTTTGTATCATTCATAGTTTTTAGTTCTTATTATAGACCATAGCAAACTAGGTCTAATATACCCGTAATATAGTGGCAAAGAGATCGAGGGGTAAAACAATTCACAGTCAGGCTAGAAACTTACTTGAAGGAATTATAAAGTCATATGAGGATGAAGCTGAGAATAAACGTCTCTCTGTGCCTATAAGTAACCCTACACTTAGAGCGGCGAAGTACTGCAATGCTTCAGAGTGAACAATACGGCGTATAAGAAATGAGCTTAGTAATAGTGACGAGGGCGTTATCTTGTCCAGGCTGGGCAAGAAACGGCCACAACCCGAGTCCTTGAAAGCAGAAATAGATTATTTTGATCGTCGGATGGTAAAAGATACAATTGAAAACTCTTATTTGCGGCAGAAGGTGAAATGATCAATGTTTTCAATACTGATTACCAGTACACTACTGGCTGGAGCTCCTCTCTCCCCGCCTATAGTGCTCGCCCGGCGATCTCACCGCACGCCCATAGTAGGTACTACATGATTCGGTTTTCCAGCTGGTGAGCATGTGATATACGAGAGTAAGTTAAAGAGTAAGTTCCCGATGTTATTGCTCAGAAACAAACCAATAGAGCTCACTGCAACTTATGTATTCATTAGTTTGTAGGTCCATTGATAGTTAAGCGCAGATGTACACTCAACCACACTAATATTGTCCGCCAAAGAAATACTTAATTTAATACATTCTCAGAACGCAAGGATATTCATAAACTGTGGGTAGCCGGTGGTCGAAGGGATTATACTTAGAAACATACCACCTGCACATTATGTTAATTATAGTTTATACAAGAGGATTTTGAAAGAAAGTCATCTTCTGCAAAAGCGAATTTTTATGCGGTCGAGTGTACATGCCAATGAAATAGAAAGTTGGCGCGGCAAAAATTAGAAATTGGTGGAGGTACTGAAAGAGTGATCACAGAAGGAGGTTTACAAAATGATTCCCTTTCTGTGAGCAAAGAGCTGGAACTTGCTAGTATTCACTGTATAGACCTACGGGAGAGAAAGTGATGTCTGTCCAGCAAGTGGGAAAATGGTACTTGGCCCAAGGACTATAAAAAACGAAGCGCAGATAGACATGTCCAGTATGAGGGAACAGGTGCGGTGGTAGTGGTGGTGTTGATTTTGTTTTAAACAATTTGCTATACGTCGCTCCGACATAGATATGTCTTGTGGCGACGATGGGATAGGAAAGGCCTAGGAATGGAAAGGAACCAGCCGTAGCCTTAATTAAGGTACATCCCAAACATTTGCCCGGCGTGAAAATGGGAAACCATCTTCATGGCTGCCATCAGTGGGGTTCGAACCCACTATCCCCCGATTATTGTTTTAAAAGGAAGCACGACTGGGAAGCCATCCTCCCTTAACTCTAAACAGAGGAAGAATGTAAGAGTTCCAAACTTTCGAAAAATGAGGGTATCGGCAAAATAAACCTAAGGTCCATGAATGCCGTGAAAAAGAAATACACCTTTAGTCTCACAAACTTAATACTTTTGGGATACGGAAAAGACACAAGTTGACCAAGAGAAGTCGGTTAGGAGAATTGGAAGTGAGGAACCTGGCGCAAGTAAGTGGAAGTAATGTCAGACTGATCTAGGGGTCCTCGCATCACCAGTCCACACTCCCAAGTAGGGAGCCCCTGGGGTTTCCCCTTCGTGACAAGCGAGAGATATCGTGATGTAGACCACCACACCCACCCACAGGGGAGAGAACAGGTGTATGATGCAGAATCAATTGAAGATCTACTATAGTTTCGTTTTTATGAGTTTCGACTTGACAGTTAACCGGAAGTTAGACCGTGGTACCAAACTGGTACGAATACAAACAGTTGATTCACGACACATAGCACGAACGTAAATGTATACGAGTATTCCCGAATATAAGTCCAGAATCAATTACTCTTTATAGCAACGTACATAACTCACATAAGATGAAAAATAACACATTTAGGATAATGCTATAAGATAACAATAGATCAATGCTCGAACAGATAAAACGCGAGAAAATGAAATGAAATTTCTACATACCACCTAGAAGAGCTCGTGTTGCTGGTAGGTTCAATATCTCCTAAGGAAGGAAAAAATCCTACAAGGGGAATATCACTCATTTCTGAATCACTGCCGGCATTGTTATCGTCTGTTGAAGTTTCACTCTCGTTTGACCCTAACGAGATAATAAAATCTTCAACATAATTGTCTATGATACTTTCCTTCTCCCAAGCTTCACTTATCGCGGACTTTGTGTGTCTCGCAACCTTACCCCAGTCTTCCGCACTTACACGGCCTACTGCTTCCAAAAGATGTGAGCACAATACCACACACAGCTGATAGCAAATGGCTCCAGTAAGCGACAGGTCGACAACACTGGTAACGGGAACTAGTCTAACGCGCTATTTATTAAGCTATTTATTAATTCACTTAAGTCCTGTATACTCAATCTCAGCTAAAAGAAAACTAACGCAGTACTTGTTAACATAGCGTTAAAAATTTAGCAGCATGTTAAGATTCTTGCGTTTATCCAAACATTTCCTGTGAACTGTTAACTAACGCGGTGCTAACTCACACAAGAATCACGATCAGTGAGAATCCAGAAGGCAGTGGCAGAACCATGCAGTTTTTGAACGCGCTTCGGTGCTCTTTTATTTGAATACAGCTGTAAACCGAGGCCCGTGTAGCCAACATTGCCTTGGCCGTGAATTTTCTGTGCTTTGTAGACCAATATGAAAAAGCCGAGAAGAGAATGCGTGGTTCAAATTTCTCTTCTTTTGGAAATGATTTCCAAGTCTATACCTATTATAGACAGTAGGCAAACTAACGGATTCGTTCTCAAAGCTAAAAGTGACGCTTGGCAGAAAATTTGTAGTGAATTCAATATGCACACTGACGTTAGCCAACGTACGATCAAGCAACTCAGACAACTGTATGAAAATCATCTCTTCTGTTTCTAATTATTTCTCAAAAAGGCCTGTCATATTCCAAATATTCAAGATACAGAAGTTCTGCATCTAATGCACCTGCCATATTTTGAGATAACAGAGAATTTAACTGCTTGAATCTGGACAGTTAAGTTAACTGAGAGTTTAAAAGATTGTTGATTAAATGCTAATTTGGTTAAGTTCACTGTTAAATTATTTTAACATGCAGTTAAATGTTATGCATATGGCCATGAGGTTCACTCAGCCTACACCAAAAATGAGTCCCAGGTTAATTCCTGGGGGCAAAGGTGGCCGGGCGTAGAGCTAACCACTCTACCCCATCACGTGCCGCGGTTAACAATGGTGGAAGCCTTTACCTTCCACTCCTCCAAGGGCCTTCATGGCCTGTACGGAGGTGTCTTTGTCTTTAGCTAAATGTTAACTGAGGTTGAATAAACCGAGCATTAGCCTCCACCAAAAGGCAGCGGTCAAATGTGAAGTTGAAACTCATAAGAACTGAACTATAGAGATGAAATGGCTCAACGAGCAGGGTACTACTGCACTTTGCATTGTCAGAGAATAGAAAAACTTACTTTACACTTTGACGAATGCTTAAAACACCTCGGGAATTGTACATAAGTAAATAAATAAATAAATGAAATCAGTGAGCTTCACCTTGAACTGTCCTTACCCATTTTACTACCAAAAGAACTTACATGTTGACTTGCCTTCGTATTATCACATTAATTAGGCGGGCGGTGTTTTAAAATGAAAGTACAAGTACACGTTAAGTAGAAGCAAAACATAACATTAATTATATCAATTGTTTAGTTCCGATGTGAAAAATATGGTGAGAGATTAAATAAATAACACACAAATTGTAAGCACCTAGAAAAGAAAGACATTCAGGATGAGTGAATACGAACGTACACCTCAAATATCTCCTGGTTAGTTTGATTTGACAAATTTAGGTTCCTGCTTTAATAAATATTTTAGCTAAAAGAACGAACAGATGGAAAGAAGGAAAAAAAATATTTTCCTTTTAATCTACACCACTTTTCGGGGACCATGCCCGAATCTGATTTTTACCGAAATAGGTACAGGAACAAGAAGAGGCTGTTGATGCTGATGAAATGGGAGACCCAATTTTGAGGTCAGAGTTTGACAGCGCTGTGATAGACCTAAATAGGAACAAGGCACCTGGAATTGATGACATTCCCTCTGAATTACTGACTGCCTTAGGAGAAACCAGCATGGCAAGGCTATTCCATTTAGTGTGTAAAATGTATGAGACAGGAGAAGTCCCATCCGATTTTCGGCAGAATGTTATTATACCTATTCCCAAGAAAGCCGGTGCTGACAGGTGTGAAAACTATCGCACCATTAGTTTAGTATCTCATGCCTGCAAAATTTTAACACGTATTATTTACAGAAGAATGGAAAAACAAGTTGAAGCTGAGTTGGGAGAAGATCAGTTTGGCTTCAGAAGAAATGTAGGAACATGTGAAGCAATCCTGACTTTACGTCTGATCTTAGAGGATCGAATCAAGAAGGACAAGCCCACGTACATGGCATTCGTAGATCTAGAAAAGGCATTCGATAATGTGGATTGGACCAAGGTATTTAAGATTCTGAAGGTGATTGGGATCAGATACCGAGAACGAAGAATTATCTACAATCTGTATAAAAATCAGTCTGCAGTGATAAGAATCGAGGGCTTTGAAAAAGAAGCAGCAATCCAGAAAGGAGTAAGGCAAGGCTACAGTTTGTCCCCCCTCCTTTTCAATGTTTACATAGAATAGACAGTAAAGGAAATTAAAGAAAAATTTGGAAAGGGAATCACAATCCAAGGAGAGGAAATCAAAACCTTGATATTTGCCGATGATATTGTTATTCTATCTGAGACTGCAGAAGATCTCGAGAAGCTGCGGAATGGTATGGACGAAGTCTTGGGTAAGGAGTACAAGATGAAAATAAATAAGTCCAAAACAAAAGTAATGGAGTGCAGTCGAACGAAGGCAGGTGATGCAGGAAATATTAAATTAGGAGATGAAGAAGTCTTAAAGGAAGTAGATGAATATTGTTACTTGGGTAGTAAAATAACTAACGATGGCAGAACTAAGGGGGGGGGGGCATAAAATGCAGATGAGCACAAGCAAGGAAGAGCTTTCTTAAGAAAAGAAATTTGCTCACTTCAAAGATTGATATAGAAATTAGAAAGATGTTTCTGAAGTCTTTCGTGTGGAGCGTGGCATTGTATGGAAGTGAAACATGGACGATAACAAACTCAGAAAGAAAGAGAATAGAAGCTTTTGAAATGTGGTGTTACAGAAGACTGTTGAAGGTGAGATGGATAGATCGAATCACAAATGAAGAGATACTGAATCGAATTGGCGAGAATTTTGAATCCAAATCCTAGGTTGTGACTTTTACCTTCCGGGAGTATGACAGGTTTTTTTTTTTTTTTTTTTTTTTTTTTTAACGGCTCAAATTCGCCATTCCACTATTCTTTCATAGTTGAAACACGAATCCGGTGTTAGTTTCCCTAAAAAGAAATTCTTCTAATTACCCCTAGAGTCCGGCCGCGCGGTGTAGGTGGCAACGCTTCCGGCGGCCCCGGGTTCGATTCCCGGCCGGGTCAGGGTTTTTTTATCGTAAATGATTAATATCCCTGGCCTGGGGACTGGGTTTTTGTGTCGTCCTTAACGTCCCTTTCCTCACATTCAGCACTTTATACTTCCGCAATTTACAAAATACACGCAGTTTCCTAACATATGGTGCAAGTAGGGGCAAAAGATCTTCCTAGGTCGACGCCTCATACAAATAGCATGTAAAAAAATTACCCCTAGAACACACCCTCTATCACTGTATCTTTATATTCTGGCTTTATCAAATATCAAAAGCAAAACCCCTAGAGATGCCCGGTGTAGTGTGACAGGCTGCCGCAATGTGAGCACGGAGAGTTGGCTCATCAACAGCAGTCGAATATACGATATTCATTAAGTGTCCAGGGGCTTTAAGTCAGGAGAGTGTGACGGCCAAGCAAAGCTTGTATAACTCTGCGATTATGAATTTTCGGATCCACTTCTCATAAACATGTTTTTATTCTCTATTTGAGGGATCCATTCTTGAAGTTCTTCCATTTAGTTTTGAAACACCCTGTATGAAATCTGAAAATGTCCAGAGCACTTGAAATTTGAAAAATGGTATACTTACTTCTGACAATGTATATAAAGAAGTTTTTTAAACATTACCGGGTTAGTTGGCCGTGCGCTTAGGGGCACGCAAATGTGAACTTGCATGCGGAAGATAGTGGGTTCGAACCCCACTGTCGGCAGCCCTGAAGATAGTTTCCCATTTTCACGCCAGACAAATGCTGGGGCTGTACCTTAATTAAGGCCACGGCCGCTTCCTTCCCACTCCTAGGTGTTTGCTGTTCCATCGTCGCCGTAAGACCTACTTGTGTCGGTGCGACGTAAAGCACATTGTTGTTTTGTAAACGTTTAGGGCTTCATAGGTATATTTGCACATTTTTAAGCTCAAGAGTGTGCTTAAGAGTGTATTTAATTGCTTAGCTAAATGTCCAATTTTCCTGGGCACGAGTCTTTTTCCTTCTTTTTATCTGCTATGCACATTTCGTCGGATGAGAGGATTCGTTGTGCTGACCATACGATACCTCGTAATCTGCAGGCCTTCGGGCTGAGCAGTGGTCGCTTGGTAGGCCATGGCCCTTCGAGGCTTTTACGCCATGAGGTTTGGTTTGGTTTATGTACATTTTGTGACTGTATACTCCAGACGCACTTCTCTTTCGATTTTTTAAACTGATGTGCTTTCCGATTCAGTGCATTGACTTATTAGAAATCAGTTATTCCTTACCTTGAAGTGGCATTTCAATAACTTAAAGGTATCATGCCTAAAAGTAGTTATTAAAGCAATGCAAAATGCGAAGTGCGAAAGCTTTGCACGGGATTACTAGTCTGGAGATATTTGGAGTGCGCGTTCTTATTGACGCATCAAGTATATCAGATTATAAACGGTATAATAATTTTGTGTGGCTATTTCTAGCCGAGTGCAGCCCTTGTAAGGCAGATCCTCCGATGAGGGTGGGTGGCATCTGCCATATGTAGGTAACTTCGTGTTATTGTGGTGGAGGATAGTGTTATGTGTGGTGTGTGAGTTGCAGGGATGTTGGGGACAGCGCAAACACCCAGCCCCGTGCCATTGGAATTATGAATTATGAACAGTGTCATCCTACGTTAAGGGGAGAAAAAACAAGTAAAATGTGTCAGCACTTCTTCTCTGGTTCTGAAAGTAATTACTTGCCTTACTTATAAACAGTCTACAACTGTCACTAAGTAAGTGAACAATGGATCAGAATGTCAGAGATTCGCGCGTCTTAAATCTAAGAAAATATTATTTGAAGGTACTTACCCGAGTCTCATTCTTAAGACCATCATCCGTTAAGGACATTCTCCGCAATTTTTCCATTAGAGTGCAGTGAAGCTCGTACAAGAAGATGCCTGAAATATATTGACAATATACATCTTTCATATCGGGAAAGTAGCTGCTACATTATAGTATATTACATATTCATATCAGCCTTTCGAAACAAAAAGATCTCTTTTAATAGTACAAAATGAAAATCCGCATCCTGTTTCCAGTCATTCGACCGGATCAGGAATGAATGAATGAATGAATGAATGAATGAATGAATGAATGAATGAACCTCTCACCTAGCGGCGAGGATAGGAATTGTGCCGGCTGCCGAAGCCTGTCGCACTCCTCTGGGGACATGATTAATGACTGACAGATGAAATGAAATGATATTGGAGAGTGTTGCTTGAATTAAATATAACCCGGAGTGCGCGGGTTGAACTACGTAGCCCAGATGTGAGAGTCCGGTGCGCTGACACCTGAGCAACAGAGGCGTTTTCTAACAGTACCCTAAGTTATATTTATTCATTGAACAGTTAGTATACTCCATTCTAACATTCATAACGTGATTCAAATTCTCCATGGCAGAGCTGAAAATCGAACCCGTACCAACAGGTCGGGGGCCAGCCCTTTCTTGTAAGGGCACTGTGCCCGCTTCTTACCTGTATGTTCCAGGTTCGATTCCCGGCCACTACAACAAGGATTTTAATTCTGGTCTGATGGCTGAAAGGAGTTTATGTAGCCTCGTGACACCAAACAGTATGAGAAGCAGCGGACCCGGTCACGAAAACCAGGCAATACGACTGAAGATGTCACCACACTGAGCACGTGGCAGTCTGTTGTCTGCAGGCCATCTAGCTGGGCAGCAGTCGTCTTGGTAGGCCTAGGCTATTAATGAACTGTTGCGCAACAGTTTGTTTGCTACCTGGTTGGGGAATATCATCTAAAGTTCTGCATTAAGTCCACAGTTCTTTCTAGTCTAAGATATGATAGCCGAATGATATGGTCAGTTGCAACTCACCCGAAGAGACCACGTTTCGAATCCCGGCCAATGCACGTGGAATTTTTCAAATGAGAATGTTTATCCCTGTGGATGGGATTCCACGTGTTATTATATGTCCTGTGGCAATAATTACGTTATGAACGGTCACGTCAAACTACAAGTGACTTTTCTTTTCTAATCTTCGTATACCTATCATTCATCAGAGACTATACATGCAAATGATTTTGCTGAATACTTACAAGTTGCTTTACGTCGCATTGACACGGATAGGTCTTACGGCGACAATGGGATAGGAAAGGGCTGAGAGTGGGAAGGAGGTGGCCGTGGACTTAATTAAAGTACAGCCCCAGCATTTGTCTGGTGTGAACATGTGAAACCGCGGAAAACCATCTTCAGGGCTGCCGACATCGGGGTTGGAACCTACTATCTCCCGAATGCAAGCTCAAAGCTGTGCGCCCCTAACCGCGGGCCCGTCTCGCTCGGTTTGCTGGATACTAACACCAGGAGTCCTCGCTTCACCGGGGTAATTCCTGGGGGTAAAGGTGGCCGGTTTACTACCCAGCTTAGTTCTGAGGTTACGAATACTGGAATCCTTTACCTTTCACTCTTACAACAGCCTTCACAGCCTAAGCGGACGTTGCTTTGTTTACCTCTGTCAGAAGTCAATGATTTAATGGCCAGAAGTGGCGTTCAGTTTGACGGAGACGGGCAGGTGAATATATATAGCGTTTGACAACATCTTACTCTTATTCTTATTCTTTTTTTGTATTTGCTTTACGTCACACCGACACTGATATGTCTTATGGCGACGATGGGAGAGGAAAGGCCTAGGAAGTGGAAGGAAGCGGCCGTGGCCTTAATTAAGGCACAGCCCAAGCATTTGCCTGGTGCGAAAATGGGAAACCACGGAAAACAATTATTCTTGTTCTTGCTGGCCTCTTCCCAATTACCTGCGGTCGTCACTTTGTATTGATTTTTTTTTAAATGCTATTTGCTATTTGCTTTTCGTCGCACCGATACAGATAGGTCTTATGGCGACGATGGGACAGGAAAGGCCTAGGAATGGGAAGGAAGCGGCCGTGGCCTCAATTAAGACACAAACTCCAGCATTTGCCTGGTGTGAAAATGGGAAACCACGGAAAACCATCTTCAGGGCTGCCGACAGTGGGGTTCGAACCCACTGTCTCCCGGATGCGAGGTCACAGCTGCGCTCCCCTAATTGCACGCCTAACTCGCCCGGTTTGTATTGATTTAGCCCAGTTTTACGGCCCTATGCCTTTTCCGACGCCAACACTATTTGAATGGATATATTCACTACTGCGTGTTTTTACCGAGCAAGTGGCTGTGTGGTTTGGGTAACGTAGCTGTCAGCTTGCATTCGGAACATAGTGGGTTCGAACCCCATTGTCGGCAGTACTGAAGATAGTTTTCCGTGGTTTCTCACTTTCAGGCAAATACTGCGTGTTTCTGTGGTAGTTTGTAGTGTGATGTATGTAAATAGAAATGCGTATTAAAACAATCACAAAAACCCAGCCACCGAGCAGGAGTATTAACAGGCACAGTTAAAATCCCCACAGATGTGAGAAAAGCAGTAGCAAAATAAGAATAAGAAGAATTGTTATTTGATAAATTATATACATTTTCAGAACAGTGTGTGTCTAAATATGGCATCTTCACTACATTACGGAAAATAGTAATAAAGTAGTGCGAAATTTGTTGCAAGATGAAAGTGATGGACCTGACATTGAGGTTACTGACAATGAGCCGACAGATTCAAAGTCAGATTTGGAATGTTTAACAGCTATTTCTTCCCATAAAATATCGGAAAGTGAAAGTGATGATGAACTTCCCATAAAGCAACTTATCATAACAATGTGGTCTAGGATCACGCCTCCAAATGATTGCATAACTAACCCCATGGCACTACAGCCCTGAAGGGCCTTGGCTTATCAAGCGACCGCTGCTCAGCCCGAAGGCCTGCAGATTACAAGGTGTCGTGTGGTCAGCACGACGAATCCTCTCGGCCGTTATTCTTGGCTTTCTAGACCGGGCCAAATGATTGCATGCCAATACATTTTCCCTTAATCTTTCAAGAATATACCTCTCAGAGTGATGAAACTTTTATTAGTGCATTACAGATACAGGATTGACAATCTGATCTCTTTTTTGTGTGTGACATGTTCTACACTTCTAAACAGACTGTACATTTTTCTAGTCAAAATATTTATGCAATTTCGTGTCACCACGACAATCCTCAGTGCATTAGCTTTACGTAGGTATATAAAACTTCGTAGATTTATTTCATATCTCGCGAATATTTTATATTTGATTTAGACAAGTAAACGCTGCCGAATGTAGCTGCCACCACAAGATTTAACATTGACAGTTCTAAGGCTGATATTGAATGGAACATGAAAATTTTAATTACGATTTCAATAGCATTAACTCATTCCTTCCATAGTTGACTGGCATAGGCCTATTGGTGCAATAGCCTGTGAATTATTGTCGAGTTGTTTTAGCCTGAGAATTAGAAAACACATTGTGAAACTTACGTGAAAACCAGCATGTTGGGAATATTAAGATCCACATTCTAAATCAAAATAGTCTTCTCTTAATTTACAAGTGAATTACTCAACAAATTATTGACTCACACACACACAACACAACGAATCTTGTCTTCTTCATATACCGTAACATATCCTTCTATATCTGGAACCTTTGAGAATTTTCTAGCTCGGCCTAGTGGAAGTTTCGGATGCTCGAAAGATCACTTGAGGCGACGCGAGCTCACAGTCAACAAGCGGTGAAGGAATGTAAACTTTCCTTTAGACCGAGCTCGATAACTCGCTTAAGTGCGGCCAGTATCCAGTAATCGGGAGATGGTGGGTTCGAGCCCCACTGTCGGCAGCCCTGAAGATGGTTTTCCGTGGTTTCCCATTTTTACACCAGGCAAATGCTGGGGCTGTGCCTTAATTAAGGCCACGGCCGCTTCCTTCCACTTCCTAGGCCTTTCCTCTCCCACCGTCGCCATAAGACATATCAGTGTCGGTGCGACGTAAAGCAAATAGCAAAAAAAATCTTTCCTTTGAGGGGGTTACGTATAAACTCAAAGCCAAGTAGCAGTAAACGAAAAATCGCAAATGAACGTCGTATTTTTCAAAATAGTTGGAAATTGGTTTCTTTTTACTGCGAAGTAAAGACAAAGTTGTTTGGTTAGTGTGGTTATTGTGCTTATCGTGTCATCAAAGTGCCGAAGTTACATTATATCAAATGTTACTATGCGCAACAAAAATCCAAATACGACCAGTGCGATGCATTAATGAGAAAATACAAGTTGAAAAAGTTAAAGATAAGAATTTAAAAAATACACAGTATTCACCAATGTAACACAAGAAAGCGAAGCTGTAGTTCAAACTTTCCAGAAAGGTGCTTTTACGAGGTTGTCAGAATTAAACTATCCCAGAAAATATTCATAAGACTGACGCGTAATTGACCCTTGTTAATGAACAGGAGAAGTGTCCATCATAGGAAGTGCTGGAAACCCTTATTTCAATGCACCAATGGGCTGCTGTCACATGTCTGCGCATGTGCATCTCCCGCATCTCCCGAGTAGGTCGCTTTGTTATTACTTGTGACTAAGTAAGAGGAGCAGAAGTCTTTAGTGACCAGTTGAATGTAACACAAAATACCGCTCACGATAAAACAGCGCGTGTTCGTCGAGTATTATGGGAAGCACGATTAGTGGAAAACTTGTGCAGAACTGTTTGCGCAAGAGTTTAAGACTAGAAGTGTTTGGCAAAACCCCCAGCAAAGTTTGCAATGCAAAACTTAGTGGCAGAATGGTGTGAAACGGGCTCTGTAGCGAATAAAAACCGTAACTATCCGAAAAGATTTCGAACTCCAGAAAACATTGCTCGAGTGGAGGAAAGCCTGGAACGAATTCCAACGAAATATCAACATCGTTTATCTTTGCAAGTGGAAATTAAGAGATCGTCGTGTCGAAATTATATCAAAAAGGACCTGCATCTGTGTCCTTACAAATGTACGGTTGTGCATGCGTTAAAGCGTTCAGACGAACCTTCGCGTGTTGAGTTCTGCTGGTGGTTTCTGAGCAAAGTGGAGTCAGGAATGTTGGTTCCTCAGTTTTTCATTTCTTCAAATCAGACCATTTCCAGCATCTTCTTGTGACGCACATTAACAAGGGCCAATCCCGCGTCAGTCCTATTCTAAATATTTTCCGGACCAGATTTATTTTGCCCACCATGTATAAAATCATTCTTATGAAATGAAAACTTTCTTTAGACCTTTTCAGTCATGAAATTCCACCGTTTACTGACGAGACGGGTATTACGCTGAATAGAAACGCTGGTAATTTCACGAGTGAAAATGCCTAAAAATCTTTTAATGCTTTAATATTCACAAGCGGTGGAATTAAATAATGTTTCCCTTCAGGGAATTTATTTTGATATGAATACTTCGTTTTCTTCCGGTCCACACAATCTTGCATCCACACTATTCGGTCCAGTCGGATTATGATTTTGACACGCCTGCTGTAATGCGTCAGATCATGTACAGTACTTACCTCGCAGTTTGCACTGCCCCGCGCCCAGAAGGCGCACGAGTTCTAACAGTTCGCGACATAGCGACTCCTTATGCGTTAGCATGCAGTCAGTCAATTCTGAAAGAAAAGAAAAGAAAAGAAAAGAAAAGAAAAGAAAAGAAAAGAAAATAAAAGAAAAGAAAAGAAAGATAAATAGATAGATCGACAGATACTGTGAGTATACACAAAATAATTGCTGGACAGTTAAATATAAATTCAGAATGCAATTAAAATGGTCACCATTGAAGTTAACATTTCTTAGGCCTTACCTATATTAACAGTTCACTGAACAAGTAAATACAAAATATCTAACTACTCTTTATACAAAAATAGGGCATTAAATAAAATGCAATATTCACTGGAGGGCATTAACTAGCGGTTTGATAGTAACATTTACAAAACAATCACAGTAAATGAAATGAGTTATTTAATGTGGCCTGGTTATCTCACATTAGTGTCCTGCTCCATGGCTAAATGGTTAGCTTGCTGGCCTTTGGTCACAGGGGTCCCGGGTTCGATCCCCTGAAGGCCTCATCACGACGCGCAGTTCACCTACGGTCGTCAGTTCAAAAGACCTGCACGTGGCAAGCCTAACTTGTCCTCGGAGACTTCTGGCACTAAAAGCCATACGCCATTTTATCTCGCACTAGTAGGCGATCTCCCGATGAATTATTGAAGATGATGCAAGATATGCAAAGCAAAAGCAAAGCTGTCCCCTTACAGGCCATTAACACCCTCGGAGGAGTAGACGGTAAATGTAACCTTGGCACTGAGTGGTGGTGGTGGTGATTATTGTTTTAAGAGGAAGTACAACTAGGCAACCATCCTCTATATAACACTAATCAGAGGGAAATATGGAAGGGATCCGACACTTCGAAAAATGAAGATATCGGCCAAAGGAAGACAAGGGCCACGAAGGGCGTGAAAACGAAAGACTCCCTAGCCCTCGCAAACCTAATAGCGTCGGGGTCGGAAAAGAACCCCACTATCGGCAGTCCTGAAGATGGTTTTCCGTGGTTTCCCATTTTCACACCAGGCAAATGCTGAGGCTGTAACTTAATTAAGGCCACGGTCGCCTCCATTCCACTCCCAGTCCTATCCTATCCTATCCCATCGTCGCCTTAAGACATCTGTGTCGGTGCGACCTAAAGCAACTTGTAAAAAAATTAGCGGTATTATGAACAAGTGTGACAAACTCTATGAATACTAGAAGTCCGTTGTCCACACTTCAATAATATAACATTTCAATGGATTCCGGATCGAAGATGAAGGAACCCTTGAAGGTTATGATAGTAAATAAGTTAACGGAAATCATGTGAAAGCATACGTCCGGTCGGTTTACGTCCAGACACATGGATAACTCGAAATAACACGCTCAACTGAGTGATAAGTTTAATAAAAACGGAATATATAGGAACTCATAAGCTCAGAACCCCGTGGTATCTAAGTAATGTACGTCCAGAAATGTGATAACGAAGTACAAGCAATTAATGTTAAATCACGAGTCACGAGCGAGACATCGGGAAGTGCGGAGCTGAGGTGCGCAATATGGGAATAACGATACAGCAATACAGGCTAAGAATTGGAAGATGGCATGGTGCAAGGCAGTGTTGGAAGGAAGGTGGAGTTGAGAGAGGAAGAGAAAATAGTGGTTATAAAGGACTGTTGGAGATTATGTTGTGTGCGACGGTTATTGCGACGCTGCTGGTGGTAGGAGGTATAGAAAAAAATCCGGGTCCAAACCAGGGACCGTTCGGCTGGGAGGAGCTTGAAGAGATCAAGAGAGTGGTGAAGGAAGCAAGCAAAGGAGAAGAAATTAAGGAAATGATGCAGGAACACCAGGCAACCCAAATGAAGGAGATGAAGGACTTAAAAAGTTTTATAAAAGAAGAAATTGGAGGTGTAAATGAGCGGAGATAGAAGATGAGGTAGGGAGCTTGAAAAAGAAGGTGGTGGTACTGGAAGAGGAATTAACAGCAATGAAGAGAGAAGTGAGGTTAGCGAGGAACGAATCAGCAAGAAAAATGTGTTTGTGTATGGTGTACCTGAGGAAGGAACAGAATCAAAAGTGGAATTAGTATTGAAAGTGGTGGACATAGTTTCGAACAAAATGAAGATAAACTTTTCTGAAGTTGATATAGATGATATATATAGAGTGGGAAGGAACAAGGGACATAGGCCGGTGAAGTTAAGATTAATATCAACCCTGATGGCTGATATACTTCTGAGGAATGCGGGAAATTCGAAAGGATCGAACATTTATTTGAAGGCTGAGATAGAGAAAGAAGACAGGATGCGGTCGGATGTCTATAAGCGGCATATGTGGCGTGCTAGAGCGCAGGGATTGCGAGTCAAGATAGTGGGGAGGTGTCTGGTTACTTCAGGCAGAAATTGGTCGCGATCGTGGACACAGGAGGAACTGCTGAGGATGGAAAATTGTGAGGAGGAAATGAGTTGCAGAAATCGAGAGCAGGGCGACATCAGTACGGAGAAGGAAGAGAGAAGAGGGGACTGCGGTGTCAGCGGGCAGGTAGCGAAGACAGCAGAGTCCTTGGTGAGTCAGAACAGCCCAGGAAGGGGTGAATCAACAAGTAGGACACTAGACCGAAGTGAAGTGGATACAGGTAGTGAAGAGGTGACGGGAAGGGAAAGGAGTCAGGGTAGTGACTCAACCTCCCCGAATAGGAATAATGCAGAAATAAACCTGGAGAGAAAGCAGGCGTTAAATAAGGCGAGATCCTTAAGCTTAAAAGATCTATGGGGTGGGAAAAAAGGCTCTGGCACGGAAAAGGGGAAGGATGGGGGTGAGAAGAAAGAGAGGGGTGGGGTGGAGCCAAAAGGAAGAATTACGAGAAGTAAGGGGGGAAGTGGTGAAATGCAGAAGTATAGGGAGGGAGGGGGAGGAAATAAATAACTAGATATGGTGATAGGGATGCTGAATATTGAGGGGTTGATGGGGAAGTTAGGGAATAAGGAAATTGTGGATTTAGTGAAAGATTTTGAGATTATTGCTCTAGTAGAGACGTGGTTAGGGAAGGGGGTTGAAATTACATGGGACGGTTATAGAGTAGTTAACGTGTTAAGGAAAAAAATAGGGAAGAGGGGCCGAAACCCAGGGGGCATAGTAGTTTTAATAAGAAATGAGATAGCTGAATGGGTGGAGACGTTACAGACTAGGGTAGAAGGGGTAGTGTGGTTGAGAGTAAAAATGGGGAAGGGGGCAGCGGAAGCAATTTGTCTGGCACTGCTTTATAACCATCCGAGCGATTCAGTGTATGCAAATAAACCTTTTTTTGACGAACTGATTGAAGAAATAAACACAATTAAAGGAATGTATGTAGAAGATGGGATGATTTTATTGGGGGATTGGAATGCGAGAGTGAGCAATAGAGTACCGGTATACGAGAAAGAAGTAAAAGTAGACGGGGTACTGCAAAGGAAGAGTAAGGATAATGTTGTAAATAGTTATGGAGAAAGGTTATTAGAGTTATGTGCTCTAGAACATTTATTTATTTTAAATGGGTGGATGAAGGGGGATAGTGTGGGAGATTTGACGTATATTACAACAAATGGAGGGAGTGTGGTGGACATAGGAATAAGCTCAGAGATAGCGTTAAGGAGAATAATAAGTTTTGAGGTGTTAGAATATGGGTTGACAGAACATATCCCTATCAAAATAAAATTGAGAACGTTGGTCGCTGATGAGAAGGGAAAGATGGAGGAAAGTAAGGAGAGGTATAGGAATGGAGGATGGAATTATGTATGGGATGATAATACTAAAGAGAAATTAAGACGGCATTTGAAAGAGGAGGGAGATATATTAAGGGTAGGAATTGAAAGGGCGGTAGAAGGGAATGATATGGATAACGTGCTAAAATTAATTGAACTCCCTGTATGAAGGGTGGGGAAGAAAGTGAGGAGAAGGGTAGAGGGAAAAAAGAATAAAATGAATGGATGGTTTGATGAAGACTGTACGAGAAAACGTGAGGTTGTAATGAGAGCCCTAGCGGAGTTTAGGAAGGAGGGTGTGCAAGAAAAAAGGAAGGAATATTGTAAATTGAGAAGGGAATATAAGGAGGTATTGAATGAGAAGAAAAGAGGATGGAAGGAGGCGGAAACTGAAAAAATAAATATATATTGTAGAGAGAAGAAATTTGAGAGAATTTGGGAGTCAATAAACAAGATTAGAAGAACGAAACCGGAGGGGAAGGGAGATAAAATAGGAGAAAACGAGTGGGTTAGGCATTTTAAAAGGCTTTTAGAAGGGGAGAGGAAATTGGGTAGAGAAATAGACAAGTCACAAATTGGAAGGGAACTGGAAGTAGGCATTACAATATTGGATGGGGAGATAACAAGGCAGGAGGTAATTACAGTATTAAAAAATGCTAGACCCAAGGCTGCAGGAGGTGTGAATGGTATTTCCAATAGTGTATGGAAAGAGGTAGGGGCAAATGAACCGATGTTGAGAGGATTGTGAAATTCTTTAATAGGTTGCTGGAAACGGGGAAATTTCCTAGAGAATGGAGGAAGGGGGTATTATGCCCTATTTATAAAAATAAAGGAGCTAGTAGTGATCCAAACAACTATAGAGGAATTACACTCCTAGACTCGCTATCAAAGGTGTACACAGGGGTTTTGGCGAATAGGATAACAAATTGGGCGGAACAGTACGGTAGGATATCTGAGTTCCAAAATGGATTTAGGAAAGGATGTAATACAGTTGATAATGTTTGGATTCTGGACACTTTGATTACAAAGTATGTGAGGATAGCAGGGCGTAAATTATTTATAGCAGCGATTGATTTAGAAAAAGCCTTTGATACGGTCAGTAGGGAGGCGCTATTTTTGAGATTAGGGGAGGTTGGAATGTCGAAAAAAATGAGGGTGGCAATTGAAACTATTTATGAGGAAGTGTTTGTGATGATTAAATTGCAGGATGGAAGGTTGAGTAAGTGTTTTGAGTCAAAAAGCGGGGTGAGACAGGGTTGTAAGCTATCCCCGATATTATTTATATTATTTATAAATAATATTTTAGAGGGTCATGGTGGAGACGCATGGCAATGCCCTTGGGTAGGGAAAATGGAGGTTCCGGGGTTGCTATTCGCGGATGACCTATTGATTTTGGCTTTGACGGCAAATGGCTTGCAAAAAGGGTTGGACAAGGTAGTTGAGTATACTAGGAAATGGTCTCTCAGAGTAAATATAAGAAAGACTCAGATAATGGTATGTAGGAAAAGGGGTGGGAGAAAGAATAAGGAAGTCTGGAGGCTTGAGCAGGAAGAAATTAAACCAGGGGGGAAAATTGAGTACCTAGGTGTAATAATTAGTAAGAATGCTTCTTGGAAAAATCAGTGTAAGAAGGCAAAACTTAAAGGAAGAGGAGCGCTTGCTGTAGTAGGAGTATTAGAAAAGAAATTTCCAGACGTTAAATACAAAATTCAGAAAACGGTGTTTAAATCACTGGTAATGGGCAAAATGCTATTTGGGGTTGAAGTATGGGGAATTGAGGAAGGCAGGAGTGAACTAAACCAGGTGGTGGCAAAATTTAGCAAGATCATGATGGACCTACCGAATTGTACAGCCAATGCCGGGGCCAGATTAGTCTGTAAAGAATCGATAGAGGTTGAAATTGCTAAGAGGGTGTTCAAGTACTGGATGAGATTGGAGGAAGGGAAGGGTGGGGCGTTAGTACAAGAAACGTTTAATTTTCAGAAAGGTATGACGAATGAAGGTTACTGGGTGAATAAGTGCAAAAAATGGTTACAAAAGATTGGATTGGGGGTATATGGAGAGGTCTGGGGGGATGGTAGGAATAAATGGGTATGGGAAAGGATAAAGGGAAGACTACTAGATATTGAAAGACAGAGCTTAATAGAGGAATGTAGAGAGAGAGTCTCTTTATCAGTATTAAATAAATTGGTGGAAGTAATAAACCCGAAAACGGAGTTTGAGGGTAGAAGGGATAAGAGAGGTTTGTATTGGTGGGTATTGGGTCTTCCGAGGAATAGGGGGTGGGTTGGTAGTGAGAATAGGGATAGATGTGTGTTATGTGGAGAGAAGTGGGAGGACCTGCATATTTTTAATCAATGCCGACCTTTGGCGGAGATAAAGATCAAACTACTAAGTAAGAAGGAGCTGCATATGGTAGGGGAAAGCTATAAGATAACATCTTGGTTATGTAGAGAGTGGGAGAAAGGAACGAATATAGTGAAATTCTTAAATGTGGCCAGAGCTATATTTATAAAGAAATTGAGGGAGTAACAGGGGTTGTGCAGATAATGTGGTTCGTGCTGAGGGAGAAAGGGGGAAGGCATTCTGCTCAGAGGAATGGATATCCGCCCTGAGCAAATGCGGGAAGGGTATCATGGTAATAATGATATCAGAAGAGGGGGCTGTAGTGTTAGGGGAAAGGGGGAGAACACCTTGCCCTGTGGAAAGGTGATCCGCCTGGGGCAAAGGGAAAGCCTGAGAAAATTAGGTAAGCGTTGAGAAAAAGGGAGGTTGAGTAGGTTTGAGGGTAGTGTAAAGCTTAGGTGGAAGTAAAAAAAGAAAAGAAAAAAAGCGAGTTGACTGAGTGAACTAATGGACTTGGAATGGAGTACTGTCTGTTGGTGTGTAAATGAGGAGTGAAAACAAAAATGGATTGTTTAAGTGTATTTGTGTGAGGAGGGAGTATAAAGAAGGTATATGTGATAGAATTGTGATAGAATAAGTGGGAATGTAGTTAAGGAGAAAATGTTGGCAGTATGGAAATTATGAAAGTAGGTCAAAAAAAATTCTTTTAAAAAGAATTTAAATGGTGTAGATGCCTTGATGAGGGGTGTAAAAATTGAGGGATTCTTGATGTTTATGTATTAAGTTTAATAGGATGGAAGAAATGGGATCTAACAGTTTGATGTAATTGAGGTGTTGTAGACTGAGAAGTCGGAGTGAACTAATGGATTTGGAATGGAAACTGTTTGTTTGTGTGTAAGTGAAATGTTTAAAAAAAAAGTCAAATTGTTTTAAGTGCGATATAAAATGATTGTTAGTTGATGTTTAAGTCTGAAGCTTAATAAGGTGAGTCGGTTTGATATATGAAGTGTGGTGCGGTAGGTGGAGAAGACTGAGTGAACTAATGGACTTCGAATGAAAAAAGTTTGTCTGTGTAAAAAAAAAAGTGTTAATTGTTTTAGGTGCGTTGATGAGGGATTTTAAATGGTTGTTAGCTGATGTTTAAGTCTTAAGTTTTTATAAGGTGAGATGTAAATAGCGGGAGTAGTGCGTGAGAGGTGAGGGTGACGTATCAAGGGAAGAGGGAGGGGTGGGGGACTTGACCCCACTCCAAAGAAGATAGACTTGAGCATGTCCGCACGGAAATGAAAAGGATAGGGAAGGTAGTGTGCTGACAAGGGACAAGAGTATGTGTGACGTACATAGCGGAAGTGTGTTGCAGGCCACCTGTTGGGTCTGGTTTCAGCCAGGGTGGCTTGTAACACATGATAAGGAAAGGAACACAGTGTTTGTCAGCGAGGGTCGGTGAGATACGATACCAGTTCTCACGTGGCAAGGCTGGTGGCTGCTGTAGACGGGTTGGTGGGCGTGTGTTCCATGCCAGGGCTGTTGCAGCGACCAGTCTAATTATTTTTTTTTTAGGTGGTAGTCAGGGGTTGGGCTTTGGGTAGTTAGTAGTGCGGTATCGTCCTGCATGTGTGCTGGCTATCCGCGTACGTGTGGGATGATACTGAGTAGATGTAGAGGTAGTAAATGTAGTTAAGTAGTTTTAAGAGATATGTAGTTGTTATTATTGCTTGTTTTCCTTTGTTTCGCTCTGTCTGTCTTTATTGCCTGTAAGCCGATGGTGTACACTAGGGTGGGCAATAAAGATATGTATGTATGTATGTAATTAATGTTAAATGAAAATGTTATATTCGACAGGAGAGTAAAATGATTCTTTATATGTGACGTTTAGTTCCAATAACGGTATATACTACGGAAGCCATGGAATGGATTAAATGATACATGTCAAGTTCAATTTCATCTGCGCTGGTTGTGCATTATCTAACTATTATAAACTTCTACGAGTGATCGAGAATTCGCTTATGAAACAATCTATTGGAACATAGTTGAAGCAAGACTACTCAAATCCTCAGACCTTAATGCTGCTCTCGATCGTTCAAAGATGGCGAATCGAGTAGCCGGAAATGTTGGAAATGAGGGTTTATTTTGGTTTGTTGTTTTCGTATATAGTCGGTGTAATTTCATGAAAATTGGCGTTAAATGTTAGTTTCTTTGTAGAATATTAGTGTGCGAGTGAATTTATTTGAGTCAGTGGACGCTTAGGATCTGTAATTATTTATACGTAGTAATGTGACAATCTGTTTGTTTTGATCGTGTTGTGAACAAGGTTTAAGTCGAACTATGGGAATGCCTCTCACACAACTATTCTGAAGTTTTCTACGAAATAAAACATTGAGAGAGAAATGGATTAGGAATATACATCGTGATTATTTTGAAATCGATGACAAAACTGTAGAGTGCATACATAATTTTGAGAATAAGTCTGAGGTTAGGGAAGACTTTTCTCTAATTCCTAACGGTGAACCCATTCGTGTTCCTCGAATAATATTAATTTAGATAGAATATAATTGATATTGTGATATTCCGTCAGTGTCTATGTGCTTCAAAGTGACGAGTTATTTAGATGCAACTGTATTTTACAATAATCTGTGCTTGTCAGCGGAAATGTTTGGCTGGATGTTGGAGTATAACAAAACTTATAAGTGTGACAGACAGCAATCTATATACTGTTACACAGAGGAAATAGTGACTTGAAGGGCTTAGCTGTGTTTGTAACACAGGGTTTTACACTACCAACACCTTCCGATTCATGCTGTGGTTATCTGTTATCAAGCAGACTACACCGAACTGAGCCTCGTCCATGTGGTTAAATATCTATGTTTAGATTCAATAAAGTTTTTGCACTCATGTTCTCCAATGGGTAAAAACCTATTATAATTTTTTGTGTCTGAACGTTTTTTCTAAGGTTACCATCATTATGCGGAGTGCTGCTATGCCATATGTCAACATTATGCTAGCATTACCAGGGCCGTTCATTGGGTTAACATCATTTCGGGGGTACTTAGGCTGAGTGGCTCAGACGGTTAAGCCGCTCGCCTTCTGACCCCAAGTTGGCAGGTTCGATCCTGGCTCAGTCCGTGGTATTTGAAAGTGCTCAAATACGTCAGCCTCGTGCCGGTATATTTACTGGCACGTAAAAGAACTATTGCAGGACTAAATTCCGGCACTTCGGTGTCTCCGAAAACCGTCAATAACTAGTTAGTGGGACGTAAATCCAATAACATTATTAGTTCGGGTGTACTTCCCTTTCATGCGGTGCTGAATATAAGAAAGTGTCCACCACTTCAAAACTAAGGCAACAAATCATGTTTCATAGTTCTCATGAGAGCGAATAAATTGAGGAATTTAGCACCTTAATTTGATTGGAAACATTCAAAATGATATTATAAATATCATTTTAACAGTTTTATCATGTACTTTTATCTATCCAGCGAAGTGAATTCTAAGAGAAAAGTTTATTCGGCTAATTGAAATGTCTAAATAATCAGCTTGTTGCTCTCTTTTTTAGTAGAATATATGTGATTCTAACTGATAATAAGTGGTGCGTAATTGTTGGCGAAGCGTTACCATATGTGAAAATGATTTTCTCTATGATGTTACATTTATCATGTTAAATTACCGCCATTTGTATAATATGTATGCGATATTTTCGTGTTAGCCAATACCAGCAGTCCGGCTACTTCGGCCGCCATGTTTTTTTTAATATTACGGTCTGAGGATTGGAGTCGGTCTTGGGTGAAGAAGACGGCGTGAAATTGTTAAGCATGTTCCTTTATCAGATTTCCCGATTTTGAGTGACTTATGTCAAAGAGAATGTTCCTCAAACGTCAAAAATATATAAAAGGAGGTTATATGGCAGTGATTTGTTATTAATTATAAAAACGCGTGCCAGCATATTATTGTTATTGTAGAATAGGGTTTTGTTGTATTAAAAACAATGTTATTAAAATAAAAGAAGAGAATGAGCATCGATTAAGACACACATACACGTTAAGGAAGAAGTTAGTCACAGTACTTTGTCGTATGCTTTTTCACCATATTAATATAAGGCTCTTTAGTTGTTAGAAAAATAATTTGATATATTATAGGAGATTAAGTTGGATAAAACTAGAATATATTTCAGATATAAGTACCGCCATGTTCACTGTAAATATATAACTTAGTTTCCATTGTAATTGGGACACTAAGTCCTGTAGTGTGAAATAAATAAATAAATAAATAAATAAATAAATAAATAAATAAATAAGCGAGTTGCATCACTTTTTGTTTTAACCGTAACGCTTTATCTGAAGACTGTGATACCCGATATAAGACTTCATTTTTATGCGTGAATTATTAATTGTTCGACTGTACCTTTCCAGAAGTGGAAATATCCTCTGCTCTTGGTTTTCAACTTGATAGGGAATCTAACCCATGTCTTCTAACTGAACTGGGCACACCCTACAACGTCGGCCTCATTAATTTCATAGGATTCCTTCGTGAAATGTAACTCTGCTCCTTACTTATAACACTCATGTTGAAGGAAATGTAATTGCTTACGTAAGCATGTAGCCTGTCACAGGCAACAGAATACCGAAACACAAAATCTTTGTAGTAAAGGCTTTCGAGTCACGGACGCACTCTTGCCTTTGTTCGTTTAATAGGCCATCTTCACAGCGCTGTTGAGAGTCATAATGCTATTGTCTGCTTCTGGCTAGACAAAAAGCTCTCTGTCGCGTCTTTTGAAACCCTCTCCCAGGCACCATTGACCTTTCTCCTGTCCTCTACCTAATATTACTCTGCTTACAACCGCACAGAACATGTAGGCCTAGTTCACACTCTTCCAAAATACTTAATAGCAGTGATGCACCAGTGGGGTCGCGGGTGCGAACTGTGTGGCAAATGTTGATTTGACCCTGTTTTACGGCTGGATGCCCTTCCTGGCGCCAACTCCATGTCTAAGGATGTAATTACTATTTCGCGTTCCTGTTGTGGTTGGTAAAGTGGTGTGTTGAGTGAATATGAAGAAGAGAGTGTTGGGACAAACACAAACAACCTGTCCCGGAGCGAGAAGAATTAATCACACGCGATTTAATTCCCCGATTCAGCCCGAAATCGAACCCGGAACCCTGTGGACCGAAGGCCTCAACGCTGACCACTCAGCCAATGAGTATATATACGGTATACCTCATAAACTTAACATATTACAGATATAAAAATTGGTATTTGTAATCTCCTTTAAAAATAAAGAAAGACGTACTTTTTTCCGGAAAATCAACTTAAGCTAGAGATCGAAAATAAGTGAAGAAGAAGCTGAATTCTTATGAGGATACTTACATCTCAAAAACTAAAATGTTACAGACTTGACAACTGGTATTTGGAATCTCCTTTAGAAATAAAGAAACCCTTACTTTTTTCGGCGTAAAAGAGGACTGTTTCTCACATGTAGAGTTCCAAGTCGCATGTTCTAGATTTAGCTCTGCCAGTAGCCCGGTCATCTTAGCCCCAAAAGGCAATGCCAAAAACGTGGTTTACAAAGAAGTTCTGGGGTAAATGAAATGCAATTTTTCGGCGAGTTTTTATACTTTAGGGATTTTCAGATAATGTCTTAGTGCAGTACCGAGGAACAATTAATTTTTATCGACTTACGAAATCATCGCGAGCAAAGCCGTGGGTAAGAGAATCTCGTTCAAGTTGACGCTACCTGCATGACTTGCGAGTCAAACTCGTTATTCTATTTTCGCTGACAGATTGCCCCCATTTATTTATTTAAGTACAGCCAGTGCCCCTAGTGGCGGAACCAACAATTCTATATGGTCAGATAAGAAGGCTGAGAGAATTTTACATATTGAGCACTATTCACCAAGGTTTACTTAATGCCAATATAAATGACACAGTGTGTGGTGTGGTGTGGTGTGGTGTGGTGGATTTCCTTGCCTTAAATTCTCCAAAGACTTTGGTCGGGACATTGTACAGTAGTAACATTGATCTGAAAAGAGAACAGTGTCAGAAAATATGTTGACAGGAGTACCTCATATTTAAATATTCTCAACACTAGAACGCCCGATGGAGCCATTTTGACTCCTAGAGAGATATGAATACCAATCATACCCTTTCTCATGTTACTTCGACATACATTAGTAGGCAATCAAGGTGTAGAACGTAACAATTAGTAGGCAATCAGGGTGTAGAACGTAACACTGTAATGGCTTAGTTCATTATTGACCTCGCTCGATAGCTGCAGTATCCAGTAATCGGGAGATAGTGGCTTCGAGCCCCACTGTCGGCAGCTCTGAAGATGGTTTTCTGTGGTTTCCCATTTTCACACCAGGCAAATGCCGGGGCTGTACCTTAATTAAGGCCAAGGATGCTTCCTTCCACTTCCTAGGCCTTTCCTATCCCATCGTCGCCATAAGACCTATTTGTGTCGGTGCGACGTAAGCCAAATAGAAAAAAAAGAGTTCATTATTGTTTAGGATGACGTTACACTGTTGTGTTTTAAAACCATGAAACATTAACTCTACTCAACAAAAATCTACAAGAATGATGATATGACCCTTACTGTGTATCAAGGTAACCCAAGTAAGAATGTTGTGCTTCTGAGCACACTCCACCCAGACGCAGACATCTCTGACAGTGAGCAGAGAACACTCTCGACAGTGACATGTTATAACGAGACAAAGTATGGTGTCGATGTAGTGGATCAGATGGCCCGAAAATACTCTACCAGAACAAGGACAAGGTGGTGGCCAGTTCACTCCTTTTCAGAACATGATAGATCTGGCTAAAATTAATAATTGGATTCCATACAATGAAATAACATTAGATAAAATAGCAAGATCACAATTTCTGCAAAAGCTAGCTGAAAAATTGATAAATCCTTACATGAACATCAGAGCAGCTGCCCATATCAAGTGAACAATCCGACGGTGGGTCATTGACAAACTACTGTCAAGTCAAGGAAAGTTGCAAGAAGAACAGGACAGTAGGAAAATGTAACGCAAGCAATAAAGCAGTCTCTGGGTCTTTCACTGCCATCTGTACTAGGAAGTGCAAAACTTCAATGGCCTTTAGTTGTATGTTGAGCTGTTCATACATATTTTATTCCTTTTACAGGACAATACAAAGTACAATCCATGTAACAATGTTTACAACTAGATTTCTATACCAAGTTACTGATGTAACTCATATTTTTAACACTTACATAAAATGGTTGTTCATTATTCGATTTCTTGCACTTATCACTTCCAAAACCATACTTGTCTTGACAAACTTCGCTAAAACTACAAAAAATATAATTACACGACTTATAATTCAAGTTATTGCCTCAAAATTGTTTTAGAGACTGTATTCAAAGAATGTTGAAATTATGAAGAAAAAAAACAGAAAACAGAAAAAACAAAAAATCCTATTCATACATGTAAACTGGGTTAAAATCAAGTATGGAGTCAAAATGACTCCCTCTGAGCGTTATAGGAAGGCACTAGTATTAAAGGCCAAAGGATTGTAACGAGTTCTATCCGAGAAGTTTAACACAAGACGTACTGAACCTAACCAACTGTACAACATAGCCACTATCGGGTAAACTCAGATTCTATAATACTAGTAATAATAATAAAGAACGAATTACAAAATTACAAAAAGCATACAAAATTGTCTGGAGCAGATACAACAAAAAACCTATATCCCAAAACGCAAAATTATGACACTACAATACAGTTTTCAAACTAGAAGCCCTTTATGTATCAGAAACTCTGATAATTGGTGGCAGATTACAAATAAACAACATCGAAAAACAAGAGAGGAAAATTCTCAGGAAAATTCAAGGACGTAAATGCGAAAATGGTATTTGGACGAAAAGGAAATTACAGGAAACCTATCAAGTAACAGAAAAATCACAGACACCATTAGAAAAAGAATATTAAAATTCTATGCTCACCTGATCAGGATAGATAACAATAGCCTAACAAAGAAAATACTAAATCTCGCAGTATCTCTAAAAAATCACAACTGGCTTACAGAAATAAGACATTTGTTAAGGAAATTGGCATAAACAAAGAAATATTGAAAGACAGAAAAAAATCAGAAATCTCATAAACAAACACAAATTTGCTGATCAACCTAAAAGACAAGCTACAGGATGGATGGAAGGATGCAAAAAGAAGCACAGCAAAAGGATGAAGAGATTTTGGGACGACAAGAAGAAACATTGTGCTAAATAAGTTCACACACATTCCTTAGTTGGGAATAATGAATCAAATAATAATAATAATAATAATAATAATAATACATAATACATAACCATAGCTTTACGTCCCAATAAATACTATTTTAAGGTTTTAGGGGACACCAAGGTGCCAGAATTTAGTTCTACAGTTCTTTTACGTCTCAGTAAATCTACCGACACGAGGCTGACGTATTTGAGTACCTTCAAATACCACCGAACTGAGCCAGGATCGAACCTGAGCCATTTAGCTCAGCCGATTCAATTGCTGGCCTTTTTGAAGATTTAAATATGAACAGTGTATTAGAAGAAATGACGTTTCTGACGAACATGGCTGAGAAGATTAAAAGTCCGGTTTCTTCGCTGAATGGTCAGCACACTTGCTTTCCTTTCAGAGGGACAGGGTTCGATTTCCGACCGGCTGAGGATTTTAACTGCGTTTGGTTCATTCCTCTGGCTTGGGGACTGGGTGTTTGTCTTCATCTTAGTACATTTTTCTTCATCTGCACACAATACAACACACTACCAACCACCAACAAAAACACGCAATAGTGAACACATCCTTCCACGTAAGGTTGGTGTCAGCAAGGGCATCTGGTCTTAAAACTGAGCCAAATTCACCTCAATTCCCGACCCCAATAAATTAGCAAAAAAGGGTAGGAAGAAAAAATAAGATTCAGAAGACAAAAGAGGGACAGGGATGAAAATGAAGACATAAGGAAAACAACTCATGTGAAGTTGAATGATAAGGTAACGAGACATACCAAACGGGTAAACAATGAAAGGATGACAATACATATTTTGTAACTGCAGCTGGAAGGGAAGAGAGATCGAGGAATACCAAGAATAGGACGAACGGGCGGATCAATCTTCAACAGCCTTAGCAAACGCAACATGGACTGGACCACGGTATAGAATGAGGAGTGGTAAATCGACTGAGAAAAGTGGAGAGGGACCATATTAGCTCAAACTTGGAATGAACTGGACAGGGGTAAATGATGATGATGAGGAGGAGGAGGAGGAGGAGGAGAAGGTATAGTCCAACAGGGCAGAAACAATCTTACAGTAGAGTCTCATGAAATCGGTAAACTACTTTCAGAAGTAGCTCAATATTTCTGTCTCAAAGGAGTTCATTGCTTTGAATTAAAACTTACAATAAATATAACTGCACACTGTAAACAACAAAAGTCTACAAGAATGATGATATGACCCTTACTGTCTATCAAGGAAACCGAAGGAAGAATGTGGTGCTTCTGAGCACGAAGTCAACTATTCCTTATTTATCTTTTCAAGAAATAATTCATAACATACTAAGTATTTTCTTCAATTTCTACTTTATTTTTAAATAAATATTATATTGTAAAACTTAATTCCTCTTCTAATGACTTCTTAGGATAAGGATCTAGTTGTAAGTGATGATTATTTGAATATTATTGTAGTTGTAAGTGATGATTACTTGCATATCCTTGTGAGTCGAATGCGAAAACAAACCGAATTACGGGTAGGAGACGTCCACTACGTAGATTAGGGTTTTCTGCTAGTATAATCCGGTGATATTTTCTCGAATGCGGGACCCATAGCCCATAAATTTGAAGTATCTAGAAGTTAATAGAATATTCGAGCTAATCTGGATCTCATGCGGCTCGACCTGGACGCGGGAACGGCGCACATTACAAAACAGTTGTCCTACCGGAAGCTCTATATCCATCAGAAATCTTAACTTTAGGAGGTCATTCTAAAATTGTAGATACTGAAAAACAAGATTCATAGGAAACTTTTCGACCCCACACAAGAAAATGGAATTTGGATCAAAAGGCGAACTGCAGACCTCTATTATCACACAGATAGTTTGATCAATACTGCACGGAGGAGACGTTAAAAAATTTTTGGACACATTTATAGGATGGAAAATAATAGACTAATACTAATAATGTTAGTTGCTTTACGTCCGACTAACTACTTTTACGGTTTTCAGAGATGCCGAGGTGCCCGAATTTAGTCCCGCATGTATTCTTTTACGTGCCAGTAAATCTACCGACAGGAGGGTGACGTATTTAAGCACCTTCAAATATAACCGGACTGAGCCAGGATCGAACCTGTCGAGTTGGGGTCAGATGGCCAGCGCCTCAACCGTCTGAGCCACTCAGCCAGACAAAATAATAGACTCACAAGAAGATTATTCAATGTAATAAATTCCCAAAACAGGAGACTAAATTGGCTGGAGGAAACAAGAGGAACCTGAAATAATTGAACGTCAGGGAAGACGTCATGGAAAATCAGTAAATAAACACACATTAGTTTGTGGTGAAAACTAGCAGCAGGACTGGTAAAATGTCGTCAGAAGAACGGAAGAGGAAACACACTGAGTTCATGAAGAGATTTTGGAAGAATAGGAAGGCGAAAGTCATCAAGACACTGAACAAGTTCCAACGCGCTCTATGAATGGGCATGGGCATTTATCACAGCTTGGCACCTACGTAACATGCTCCGTGTAAGTCGACGGAGGTCACGTTGCGGTATCAGGTACCATTCTTCAATGAGAGCCTGTTCGAGGACTTAGAGAGTCTGTGGAGGAACAGGACGCCCATGAACACTTCTGTCAAGCCTATCCCACACATGCTCGATGAGATTAAGGTCGGGACTCACTGCTGGCCATTCCATCACTTGAATGTCCAGTTCTCGCAAGACAGCTCTGGTGATGCGCGTTACCTGAGCCCTGGCATTGTCGTGCATGAGTACGAATTCAGGGCCAACACCGTATGCAGCAACCAACACATGCTGTAGCAGTATCTGCTCGATGTTACCCGCCGCGGTAAGATTACCACGGACGACGACAAGATCCGTACGGCCATCAATACTGATCCCACCCCACACCATCACAGAACCTTGTCCGAATCCGTCGCCTTCCTGGACAACATTTGGCATGTACTGCTCACCACGGCGGCGTCTCCATACCAGTTGACATCCATCACCATGTTACAGGGGAAATCTGGACTCGTCTGTGAATAACACAGGTCTCCATTGGCGAAGTTGCCAGTTGACGTGGATACGGGCAAACAGATGGCGAGCTGCGCCATGTTGCTGCGTTAAACGGGGCACTCGAACAGGACGTCTGGGTCCTAAGGACGCTTGTCTTAACCTGTTCCTTTCTGTCTGGTCAGACACCGTGACTGCAGTGACCCTCCCGGGGACTTGTTGCAGTTCTCTGGCATTTGCTGAACGACGCCGCAACGCACAGATGGTCAGATATCGGTCATTCTGTGGGGTTGTCATACGTCCACGACCTTATCCAACACTTCTTGTGAACTGGCCTGTCTCGTTGTTGCGACTCCACAAGCGCTGAATAACTGACAGAGATATTGAGATCCACAGCAACACAAAGTCCATCCTTCCTGGAACAAAGTGACGGCCCTTGCGACTTGAACCTCGTTAAGATGTCTCATGGGATGTGCTGGTTGACGAGCAATGTGGTCAAATTACCGCAGTAGTCTGTGTACCTCACAACGACACACGGGCGCACCGCTATTCACTTTGTTTTGAGGGGTCACCTGACAGTTTAATGCATGGCTACTCCTACATATGGAGTATAACTTCGACTTGACATACCCTGAGTAGCTAACGTCTCAAGGTGTGCTGTACGACCAATGGAACCCTATCTACCAAATTAACGTTCACAAACCAGACGTTACAAAACATGTTCCTACAATTTTTTGAACTCTGTATATAGATTATTATTATTATTATTATTATTATTATTATTATTATTATTATTATTATTATTATTATTATTATTATTAAAGAAATGTTTGCTTAGTTCTACAGCAAGTAGCGAAACCAGGAAGCAAACTGAAATCATTCCACGGCAGCCATCGTGGTCTTGGGATTACCATATTAGATTTCTACTTTAATGACCAGGTTTTTATCCCCCCTTACCGATGAAAGTTGTGTTAGAGTAGGAGAGGATGCGTTCAGACTTGTGAATATAATTGAGCTAAACTTTAACTCAGCCATCCCAGATGTGGGTTTCTGTGGTTTTCTTTTTCAAACTTCTGCGTCACCTCATGTTCTCCTCGGTAGATGGCGTTGTCTTTTTAAGATACCGGGTGAAGTCGATGACATTTAAAGGTACTGAAATTCGTTAACCCTAAGTCGTAGGCGTCCAGAACATTACAGTACTCCTAAGGGACAAAATTCGGACGATGCTTCTGAAGTGACTTTTAACCAAGTATTGTTAAACTGACCGCAACAATGTTCATTTTGCGAAGCCTATCGGCTGTTTCATGCTTCTTCCTTTTCTTTTAACGATACGTATGGGGGGTTAAAACACTTCCGCTTTTAAATAATATGATCTCGTTACACTTCCACTTAAATTAATAACCACCACCACAATATGGACAAGAATTGCGGATGAAGGTCAAGAAGTATCAGTATCGTGGAATATAGTAGCAATGTACTGTATATACAGGGTGGTCGGAAACAGCGTAAAGCGAGTATATTAGCGTTAGAGGCTTGGTCATTCTGATAAATAAAGTTGGTAAGAAATAATTAGATATCTAGCGCCGTTGTAATTTTATGAGCTGCTGACGTTAGCCAACTTCGCGGGTGACTTCAGATGGGCTTTGCGAATCGGTGTTGCTAAATCTGCACGTGCCTTATCGCCCACTTGTGAGCGCCAACAGAAGAAATAAACTTGCCTAGGGGAAGGACTTGAACTAGGACCTCCCTGCTGATAGGTTCGCCCCATAGCAAGCACGCTACGGTGGTACTGGCTGAAACCTACGCTGTGTTAGTGTGTGATGCTCATTTCTCGGCATGGCTCTCAGGCCCGACCAAGTCACGTGCAGATTCAGCAACATCGCCTCGCGAAGCGATCTGATTGGTTAACTTCAGCAGCTGATAAAATGACAACGGCGCCAGATATGGACGTAATTTTTTCAAAGTACTTATCAGTAATACCAACGCTCTAACGCTCATATACTCGATGCACGTTCTTTTCGACCTCCCTATATATGTTTTAACACATTGGAGGTTTTCGGTGACGCAAGGATGGTGCTGGGCTAGGATTGGGAAGGTAGTGACCATGGCCTTTGCCTGGTGTGAAAATAGGAAACGACGGAAAAACATCGTCAGGGCTGTCGACAAAGGGGATCGAACCCACCATCTCCGGAATACAAGCTCACAGCTACACCACCTGAACCACGTGGCCAACTCGCTTGGTGACAGCAAATTTCTAAGAGCTAATAACCATGATATAAGTCCCTGAAATACGAAGCAACCATCAATCCATTGCTGTTGGAACATTTCGCCTAATTTAAGAAACCCCTCCCCTTCCCCAACGGTGATCCATTTGGGATTAAGCCAATGCCGCTCATCCCACTGACCTTGGCGGGCGGCCGAGACGGTAGAAGACTATTCCAGGTTTTCAAAACAAAGAATGTCACTCTGACTAAAAGAGAATAACAGTAGTTATTCTTAGAAGACAGTGCATTGCACTTCGATGACTCAAACACACCGCAGACAAACTACCCAAGTTTATCCATCGCAAGACAGTTTTAGTACAGATGCGCTATTCGATGTATGAAATTGTCGATAAATATTGCTTTTATTCATAATATTCCCAACCATCAGCACTGTGTATGTTTCGTCATTCTGGGCCGGTGGGTGACAGGCGGACTCGCTGCCCCCTAACCGCAGGGTGCACGGTGGTTAGGCTGATATTACACCATCAGAGGAATTTCGCAAAGATCTTTGTAAAATGTTTGCGCAAGTTAAATTTTATAAAAGTCATTTCCGTTATTCTACATAAAATATTTGATCGAAGTTCAGCAAAAAATGGATGAAAAGCAGTTTGTGTACATGTTTGGCTATTATTAGACAATGTTTTTATTGTTAATGACAAAAATTCTCATAAAAATACCGGTGTGTTTTAAATTAAACCATCACGGGAGATTAAATCGTAAGTTCTACATCTGTTTGCTTGTTCATACTACACATGGTTTTAGGTTATCTCACGTGGCTTATCAGAAAAATAAAAGGAGATGCTTACAATATTCGAAAATAAATGTCAGGAAGAAATATAATTTATAATGTAAAGATTATAATCGATTTCAGTTTTTCAGACAAATACTAACTACGTAATCCATTTTTTCTTTTACACATCCGAAACTGTACATCCTTTCTGCACAGTGCCCTGTATGTGTCGCCTGTGCTGTGTTTGAATACATTTTCTGTCTTTATATATTTATATTCCTCCTATCTTGTGCTGTACATTTCATACTCAGAAATATGCAGTTTTGTTGTAGCAACATTCCAATTGAACTTACGACCCGTCCTTTTGTATTTAACAAGTCAAATGTTTTGCAAATAATAGCACGATGCTCATACATTTTATCAAAGAAATGTTATAAAAGGACACTTTATCATTCCTCCATTACACATTCGTATAAGCTTTGTTCGTAGTACAGTCAGAAACTGTTGTCAACTATCAGACGAATGCGCACATTTACATTCGCGTTCGTAGTAGCGATCATCAGAGTTGCTGACTACTAATGTGTTGTTAGTAGTATAATACAGAGATTCGGCCGCCACCTCCACCTCGGGCTCTCGGGAGAGGCCTCCACCTCCCGAGGGAAATTAGAATTTTGGCGGGAAATTATAATTTTGGCGCGAGATTTGAATTTGTAAACAAAGCCACGTGCTTTTCGACAGCTGTCATCGACAACAACGCATCGCTAACCTCACTGCTGGCATCTTGACGGGCCTAAACCTCAGTGGTACCAACTTAACCTAACTAGCGCGAGATTTGAATCGGTAAACAAAGCCACGTGCTTTTTGACAGCCACGTGCTTTTTGACAGACAACAACGCATCGCTAACCTCAGTACTGCCATCTTGACGAGCATAAACCTCAGTGCTACCAACTTAAACTCACTAGCACGAGATTTGAATTTGTAAACAAATCCACGTGCTTTTTGACAGCTGTCACCCGCCATCTTTAAACTACAGAGCGCTGTGCTGCCCTCTTTATCGCAGTAGCTGCAAATTCGTCACCTGTCATCCGCAGTGCTGCCATCTTGGCGGGCCTAAATTTTAGTGCTACCAACTTAACCTCACTAGCGCGAGATTTGAATCGGTAAACAAATCCACGTGCTTTTTTGACAGCTGTCATCCGCCTTAATCCATAGAGCACAGTGCTGCCCTCTTTAGCTACTTACCTTTGAAATGTGGTGGCGGATAATTTGAAAAATGCTTTTTGACAGCAGCCATCTTTAATCCAGAGAGCACCGTGCTGCCCTCTTTAGCTAGATACCTTTGAAATGTGGTGGCGGCAAATTGAAAAATTCCAAGTGCTCTTGTTTAGTAAACAAACTCACGCACTCTTTGTCAGCTGTCATCCCCATCTTACATCGCAAACCTCAGTGCTACACTCTTTCGGTACATACCTTTGAAATATGGTGGCAGATAATTTAAAAAGAAAAATTCTACATCAGCCATCTCTCGACGCTAATTGCACAAGATGGCGGCTATACATGACTCCTTAAAGGTGCTTATGCAAGATGGCCGCTGTACATAGGTTCTTATGAGATGCCCTTGGGATGCTTGCGCAAGATGACGGTTATACAAGGCTCCTTATGAGACGCTCTAGGGATGCTTGCGCAAGATGGCGGTTGCTATTATGAGGCGGCTTAAGGGTAAACAAAGCCACGTGCTTTTTTGATAGCTGTCGTCTTGACGGACGCTAACCTCACTTTGAAGGATAATAGAGCGTCGCTAACCTCACTGCTGCCATCTTGACGGCTGTAAACCTCAAGGCTGCCACCTTATGCATGTTATAGTGCGGAATTTAAAATCCAACAACAGAACATTGCTAACCTTACTCTTGCCATCTTGATGAGCTTAAACCTTACTGTTGCTACCTTGGTTATACGCTTTTGTGTTAGTTTACTGTTAATCGCTAAGCTGTTCGCATCATCGAAGTAGAGAGTAACAAATGTCAAGTAGATTTAAAGAAGAATCTGTTAGCAGAAGATAAAAGTCCGTCATGGAAACCCTATTTCTAGGTATATTTGCGAACAGTGTGGAAAAGCATTTTCCCGAAGCTATCACAAGAGACGTCATGAGATATCATGTAGGACAATTTTTCAATGCAAACATTGTAGAAGAGAGTTCAAGAACGCATACAACGCTCAACGTCATGAAGCCGCGTGTAATGTAGCTTCATCGGGAACAAAATACAAAGAGCTCAACCATATTGAAGCGAACACTGATTTATGTTTAAAAAGTACACCTCTGCGAGAGTTTTTTAATTCTCCCTTGTTGTCCAGGCCTGCTAGAAGTTATGTTACTAAGCACAAACTTCAAGATAAAGAGAAGCAAGATCATGATTATGATAAGGATAATGATGTTGATCAAAACAGTAGTAAAGGGAAAGTAGAAGAAGAAGAAAATCTTATTCATTGCCATTACAGCTTGATGATTTTACTTCATTTCCTAAGCCTACTACACGTTCTGTCGCAGTGCAAACATCTCAAGAAGAGATGCAAGGTAAAGAAGAGGAAAATTTCAAAGCTTCATCGCTATCGAAACAAGTTAAGTTTGTACCTAGAAACGCTACTGCTGAAGCACGTATTACATCAAAACAAGTCTCTACACATCAACTGTCTGCATATAGACTCAAAGTTCACAACAAGCCTCTGTTACCCTATGTAGATATAAGATACTGTAAAGACCCCAACGTACTATTAAAACGTTTACAACTGCTAAGAGCCTATCATGATGCTGGTTACACACAGTACAAGGAAAATATTTTTGAAATAGAGCATGAATTACGTCGTGTAGGTATTATTAAGTAAGCGCTTACCCTCACCTAAGTCATCCATCTGTAGTATATAGCCGATCGAGTAGCTATATTCGTATAGATTATTTCCCAACATTCTCCCTTCCTTAGGGTGTTAACTGCGCCTCTAGTTGTAGAGCCGGTCTCAAGCCCGGATAAAGAGAGGAGAGGCACCCTAGCCCTTTAGCCCTTTTGCCCATTAGCACTTTAGCCCTTTTGCCCTTTTGCCCATTAGCCCTTTTGCCCATTAGCCCTTTAGCCTATTAGCCCTACAAGGAATGTACGGTAATCTAATCTTCTTAGAACAAAGGTATCCCCTGACATGTTCTAAACACATGTTGTATCGAGTACAGTGTTCTATTTTAGTCTTGATTACTTATTTAGTGTTCTAAACACTCCAATCAATGTTCCGATCACATGATAAAGTTCACGGCATAGAGTGCAGTGTTCGATTCTAGTCTTGTTACGTTTCTTTTGTGATTTGCAAGTCTAAACATGCTTAATGACGTCATCACTGCAGCACGTGCTTACTCTAGCTATTCCGATGCAGGTTTAAACTTGTTCGATAGAGCTATGCCTTGACATAAAAGGAGGCCTTAACAGCTTATGTATAGCCGCTATTGTCTAAAGATAGCTGCTGTGAAGAAAAAGCACGTCGAATTTTTTAAATTGCCCGCCCCCATATTTCAAAGGTATGAGGTTTAGTGCTGTAAAAATACCTGCACGATGCAAAGCTAGCTTTCTTCATCAGAGCAGCCACCATCTTGTGTGAGCACCTCTAGGCCGTATCATAAGGAGCTGTGTATAGTCATCGTCTTATCGCTGCTACCTCCCGCAAGCACCCCTAGGGCGTCTCATAAGAGCAGCAGCCATCTTGTGCAAGCGCTCTTAAGCTGTCTCATAAGAAGCTATGTATAGCCGCCATCTTGTAGAAATAGATAGCTGCCAATGCCAAAGGGCCTAAGTAGGAATCGAACCGTCGATCTCATCATTAGACTATGTTTTTCTTATGTTATCATGTTCCTGATACTGCAAACCTGGGTATTAGGTGGAGAAATTTTGTCCGTTTTGGTCTACGATGCACCGTTTTCGAGATATTTAACATTTTGCATTTAAGCCCCAAATTTAATGAATCGAACCTGCACGGCACGTTATACTCTCTACCATAGCTAGGCTTGATCATGTTACGAAGACTTGCTTCATTACAAGCTGAAACAGAGCTAATGCCAAAGGGCCTAAGTTAGAACCGAACCGTTGATCTCATCATTAGACTATGTTTTTCTTATGCTATCATGTTCCTCATTCTGCGAACCGAGGAATTGGGCAGAAAAATTTTGTCCGTTTTGCTCTACGATGTACCGTTTTCGAGATATTTATCATTTTGCATTTAAGCCCCAAATTTAATGAATCGAACTAGCATGACACGTTAGCCTCTAAGCTAGCTTTCTTCATAAGAGCAGCAGCCATCTTGCGCAAGCACCCTTAAGGCGTCTCATAAGGAGTCGTGTATAGCCGCCATCTTGCGTCCGCCATCTTGCGCAAGCATCCTTTGGGCATCTCTAGCCATCTTGTGCAAAGGACCCTTAAGCCGCCTCATAAGAGCAACCGCCATCTTGCGCAAGCATCTCTAGGGCGTCTCATAAGGAGCCTTGTATAACCGCCATCTTGCGCAAGCATCCCAAGGGCATCTCATAAGAACCTATGTATAGCGGCCATCTTGCATAAGCACCTTTAAGGAGTCATGTATAGCCACCATCTTGTGCAATTAGCGTCGAGAGATGGCTGATGTAGAATTTTTCTTTTTAAATTATCCGCCACCATATTTCAAAGGTATGTACCGAAAGAGTGTAGCACTGAGGTTTGCGATGTAAGATGGAGGATGACAGCTGACAAAGAGCGCGTGAGTTTGTTTACTAAACAAGAGCACTTGGAATTTTTCAATTTGCCGCCACCACATTTCAAAGGTATCTTGCTAAAGATGGCAGCACGGTGCTCTCTTGATTAAAGATGGCGGATGACAGCTAACAGAACTTTTCAAATTGCCCGCTACTACATGTCATAAAGAGGGCAGCACGGTGCTCTGTGGATTAAAGATGGGGGATGACAGCTGACGAAATTGCCCGCATGATAGCAGCACAGTGCTCTATTGATTAAAGATGGCGGATAACAGCTGTGAAAAAAGCACGTGGCTTTGTTTCCAAACAAGAGCACATAGAATTTTTCAAATTGCCGCCACCACATTTCAAAGGTTTCTAGCTAAAGAGTGCAGCACTGAGGTTTGTGATGAAAGATGGCGGATGACAGCTATCAGAAAAAAAGCACGTGAGTTTGTTTCCAAACAAGAGCACGTGGAATTTGCCACCGCCACAAAGAGGGCAGCACGGTGCTCTCTTGATTAAAGATGGCTGCTGTCACGTGGAATTGCCTGCCACCACATTTCAAAGGTATCTAGCTAAAGAGGGCAGCACGGTGCTCTCTGCATTAAAGATGGCTGCTGTCAAAAAGCATTTTTCAAATTATCCGTCACCACATTTCAAAGGTAAGTAGCTAAAGAGGGCAGCACTGTGCTCTATGGATTAAAGATGGCGGATGACAGCTGTCAAAAAAGCACGTGGATTTGTTTACCGATTCAAATCTCGCGCTAGTGAGGTTTATTTGGTAACACTAAGGTTTAGGCCCGCCAAGATGGCAGCACTGCGGATGACAGGTGACGAATTTGCAGCTACTGCGATAAAGAGGGCAGCACAGCGCTCTGTAGTTTAAAGATGGCGGATGACAGCTGTCAAAAAGCACGTGGATTTGTTTACAAATTCAAATCTCGCGCTAGTGAGGTTAAGTTGGTAGCACTGAGGTTTAGACCCGTCAAGATGGCAGTACTGAGGTTAGCGATGCGTTGTTGTCTGTCAAAAAGCACGTGGCTGTCAAAAAGCACGTGGCTTTGTTTACCGATTCAAATCTCGCGCTAGTTAGGTTAAGTTGGTACCACTGAGGTTTAGGCCCGTCAAGATGCCAGCAGTGAGGTTAGCGATGCGTTGTTGTCGATGACAGCTGTCAAAAAGCGCGTGGCTTTGTTTATAAATTCAAATCTCGCGCCAAAATTAAAATTTCCCGCCAAAATTCTAATTTCCCTCGGGAGGTGGAGGCCTCTCCCGAGAGCCCGAGGTGGAGGTGGCGGCCGAATCCCTGTATTATACTACTGTTGTTCGTACAAGGTTTTTAAACTGTTGGAAACCATCAGCAAACCGTTGAAGCAGTTTCTGATCCTGGACGAAAACTCTTTCAGTCAGCGAGTCAGATTATGCGCGCACATACCCAGTGCCATCTATTTTCATTTCATAACTGACCTGAGAATTATTTCACGGCCATGATAGTTGCTCAAGTGACCTACAAAATTCGTACAATTTACCAAATATAGAAATATAACCCCACTTCTGTAGTTATGTCTAGGCCTAAGTACATTGCACCCGTCCCTACCCATGGAGTCTCCGGCTATATATCTACAGGGTCGTTGTCTGGGTTAAAATCGAATGGGAATCAAAAATATATAGAACTTAGTGGTATAAAGGGTAGGAGAATACGGGTGTCATAACTACGATCGAATGAGAACAATATTTTAAATTTTAAAATCAAAGGGGTATTTCATACTCCTGATGATGATGATGAAAATTGACGCAAATATACATGGCGAATACATAATAGAATTTCACAAAATTAAACTTTGGATACGTTGAGCATTGTTCAAGCTTTGGGAATAAGACCGAGTATAACCATTCAAGAAGAATCTATTTCATGATTTCACGTGTACGGAATATTAAGTAATAATCACTGAAGCTACTCCCAATTTTACTGGGCAAACAAAACTACGATACTCAAATATAAAAAAATCTGAGTGACACCTAATCTATCATTAAATTTTCCACTGGATTAACCTTAAATAATATAACATAAACAAACAAAAAATTCAGGTGCTTTGGGTCCAAATCGAAAACCCACCCGTATATACACGAACCCGTCGCACCATTGGTATACACCAGTGTTGACGCTGACTGACATCACAACACAATTAAACACATAACACTCGAGACATACAGAAATATATACACAACACAGCGGAACACTGACCACCAGTCCCAACATTAGCGAGACTGCCAGTTGCACACCCAGAGCCAAACCCAGGATCTTCGACGTTTGCAGAGGACCTGAAATCCCTACTATAAATTTAGATGGATGAAAACAATTTAAAAAAGGAACAGGGTCATTGATTTCTGACATTTATCTCAGTCGGCTGAGAAAATGAATCAATTAGCACTCCACGCAGGAACAAAACTAGAAACCTTTTACGTGTCACAATACGGACCACGATTTCACGGTATGGGGACGAAGGCACAAAAAATACAAAAGACACACTCTTAGATAGAAGCCCCCGGTCGCTCATACTCTCAGCCGTAAGCGTGGCAACGGGACATCGCAGTCAGGGGAAGAACAATCGTCTCTTTACAGTAAATATCACTTTCAACCATCAATTCGCTTCATAAATAAACACCCTCATTTCAGCGAGGTGATTCATTATTCATTTCTCAATTCAAGAGTCTTCACATGTGTCCACCCCCAATCTGACTTGGAAAATTCACACCATGAGTCCTGACTTCAAATCCATTGTAACATCGTCGCCTGGCGCATTTTTCAGCACCTTATTTCCTTTTCCTCCACACACTCATTCACACAGCTGGACCAATAGTAACCCAGCAGACACGAAAATCTTAATAACGAAACACCGGCTTCCATTATTATTATTATTATTATTATTATTATTATTATTATTATTATTATTATTATTATTATTATTATTATTATTATTATTATTATTATTATTATTATTAATCTCTTAAAATGGGCCTAATCTCTACCTGGTGAGCCACGTTAATTACAAACAAGCACAATATTGTAACTCAACATAATTCAAAGTGTAATTAGGGTCCTACTGTTATCGAAAACACACGTTATAGTCGTTCACAATAAAAAATGGGACCTAACTATATACTGTATTTCATTGGAGGTCGCCGCTTTGGCTCTCTGGGTGAATCACTGCAACATTTCTTCTTTCACACAGGATAATCTACACTAACATTACTTGGCATTCATGACAGGTCAGCCGGTTGAGTACCAGCCCTGGCTGCGACTGCTACGGCAAAACTCCATAGTCCTAGGCACTGGAAATCTTCAGTATCTATGGCATAGATACACACACAGTTAATACCCGTTCTGTTCGTCTGCGTCACCACGCACTAATCGACCCGATCTTTGATTCAATGTCCCGAAATCAAATATATTAATACAGTGTATTTTTAATCTATCCCCCAACTTATTGATTGAAAAATCGTCAAAATAATTCCACCGCGCACTTAATTATATCCCTCTTCTTTGTTCTATTCATACACCGCTCGAATTAAGTCGTTTAGACTATTATCTGCATTAAAAAGTTCGGACATAAAGGAAACTTTGGTCCGATACCGACACACATCTGTCCCTCCGAGATAAAAACACAGACTGCCCTGGGGTGACGCTTCCCGAGCCTTATATTAGCTGAGAACTTCCCCCTCTCATATTTCCTATTCGCCGCATTCTTGGTGTATTTGAGGCGCAATAGTGCGATAATCTGGTGACCAGTGATCTTATAGTATGGTTAAGATTCACCTGGACGAAATCTGATCGCAGAATCCCCTGTAATGACTAAATAATTGTCTTCAAATTTCGGCTCGCTCACGGGGTTCCCCCTGTCAAATGGGCGTCAAGACATTTAACACATCGCCTCTATAACTTTCCATGTTATGTAATCACATGTTCTTTCTTTTAACAGAAGATTATCACCATAAAGGACGTACACACACTAAATAAATTCACAAATCACGAACAGGTCTTTGAGTCGTTGTACAGTGCAGTATTATTAAAATTTAATGTAGAAAACGAAGTTGGTCATGCTGTTTTAAAGATGGTTTCCAGATTACGATGCAAAAAAGTGTACCTCTCCCACTCACCAACGACTAATGGTGGGGGCAACTTTTCCCTCCTTTCCACCCAGGGATTCCCTAGCTCTGCTTGGAGAAATACATTCTAGCCACGCCCGTGGCGTTCCGAGCTTTGAGACACAGACAAAGAAATGTGCGTCCACTTGATCACTAGTCTTTGGTTCATGTCCCTGTCGGGTACAATATATATATTTCAGACTTTCAACTAATACTATTTAGTCATTCACGTTGTTGTCTTACAGTGTTCATCATTTTTAAAATTGAAATTACGAATAAAATCCTAATTAATGTCTGAAGCTCACAGAGTACACAACATGTTGGTTCAAAACAGCTGACGTCTCTAGCCACTTTCGTTCGTAGTGGAAACTAGCTCATCACGTTTCAAAGTAGTTGCCAACAGCGCATGTGCATATGGACGATAATAATAATAATAATAATAATAATAATAATAATAATAATAATAATAATAATAATAATAATAATAATAACGGCGTGTGGCCACCGGATATGCTTGGTGAAGGTCTTTTGTTTTGACAACCGTAGGCGACTTGCGCGTCGTGATGATGAGGATGAAACGATGATGAAGACGACACATACACCCAGTCCCCGTGTCAATGGAATTAACCAATTATGGTTAAAATTCCCGACACTGCCCGGGATCGAACCCGGAACCCCTGTGACCAAAGGCCAGCACACTAACCATTTAGCCATGGAGCTGGACATATGGACGATAAATCGAACGATCACGGATTTGTCCTGCGAACAAACTTCATAAGATATTCCCCCATTACACTGTCACATATTTTACGAGAGATCTTTGACCAATTTGTTTGACAGTGTAATACCAGCCTTAGCAATAGTAACTGCATAAAAACTGTCTGTTCTTGCATGGTGATCGGCGTCGGTGTCCACATCCATCAAGCGGTCATTGTTACAGTACTAATTACCCACTTTTGTTGATTTAAACTAACGTGGGAACTCAGAACAAAGTATTTTAAACTCAATTACACATTTATCTTATAAGGCACAAATTGTGATATGTAACTAAGAAACAAAAATGTTAACTTACTCTATAGACGAGAAGTCACAATACATGGACATTTTACGAGGTTCAGAGGAGTGGTGGCTGGGGATATCTGAATCTGGGTGTTGCACCAAAATTTTCAATGCCACATTTTTATACGAGAAGCTTCCAGAAATAACAATAAACTCTGCTATAGTTGAGTATTGATCTGCATTTCTATTAAAACTGAAATATATCCGGCAATTAAAACGCAGGAAATAAGAGGTTAATTATATAGTATAACTACAGTCATTCTTGTCTCACTTGAATTGAAAATTTGCCCTCCTGTTTTTCACTGATACAAAATGTTGATAATATTGTGTGGATGGTCCGGTATGGCGTACCCTAGTGGCGTGGAAAATAAATTACTGTTGTGTGAGGAGAGAAAGCAGTAATGAAGTCATCTCCACAGAGTGGTGAAATTTAAAGAGGAATTGTTTCTCGATAGGGAGCTTGCTGGTGCTCTGCAACACCGAAGGACCGATACTGGCGAGCGTGCTACCTGATGTTATACAGGCTTAAGCTCGTCCCCCTAGACACGGGAGTTACATATCGTAACATGATACTGTATCCTGTTCCAACAGTGTAAGGAAACCAAGGAAGGAAACCAAGGGGAGGGTAGAGGTTTCTGATTGGCTAACGGGTATTAGGAAGTATAGCAGCTTGCTTTAAGGGCGCACTCCTGCACAGGCGCGAGCGATAAGTTTGTAACAGTTTAGAGGCAGTACTGATATTCCTATCCTGTTACTTGCTGGCCGGTTACAGATATCCTTTAGTTATTCGAAGTGCTTTGTATTAGGCTTACTGGTGGTAATATACACTGACTGACAGAGCAAATGCAACACCAAGAAGGAGTGGTCAGAACTTTATGCCAATTGCAGGGTAGACTGACGTCACTGAGGTATGCTCATGATGTGAAATGCGCCGCTGTGCTGCGCACGTAGCGAACGATAAATGGGACACGGCGTTGGCGAATGGCCCACTTCGTACCGCGATTTCTCAGCCGACAGTCATTGTAGAACGTGTTGTCGTGTGCCACAGGACACGTGTATAGCTAAGAATGCCAGGCCGCCGTCAACGGAGGCATTTCCAGCAGACAGACGACTTTACGAGGGGTATGGTGATCGGGCTGAGAAGGGCAGGTTGGTCGCTTCGTCAAATCGCAGCCGATACCCATAGGGATGTGTCCACGGTGCAGCGCCTGTGGCGAAGATGGTTGGCGCAGGGACATGTGGCACGTGCGAGGGGTCCAGGCGCAGCCCGAGTGACGTCAGCACGCGAGGATCGGCGCATCCGCCCCCAAGCGGTGGCAGCCCCGCACGCCACGTCAACCGCCATTCTTCAGCATGTGCAAGACACCCTGGCTGTTCCAATATCGACCAGAACAATTTCCCGTCGATTGGTTGAAGGAGGCCTGCACTCCCGGCGTCCGCTCAGAAGACTACCATTGACTCCACAGCATAGACGTGCACGCCTGGCATGGTGCCGGGCTAGAGCGACTTGGATGAGGGAATGGCGGAACGTCGTGTTCTCCGATGAGTCACGCTTCTGTTCTGTCAGTGATAGTCACCGCAGACGCGTGTGGCGTCGGCGTGGAGAAAGGTCAAATCCGGCCGTAACTGTGGAGCGCCCCACTGCTAGACAACGCGGCATCATGGTTTGGGGCGCTACTGCGTATGATTCCACGTCACTTCTAGTGCGTATTCAAGGCACGTTAAATGCCCACCACTACGTGCAGCATGTGCTGCGGCCGACCTTCAGGGGCTGCCCAATGCTCTGTTTCAGCAGGATAATGCCCGCCCACACACTGCTCGCATCTCCCAACAGGCTCTACGAGGTGTACAGATGCTTCCGTGGCCAGCGTACTCTCCGGATCTCTCACCAATCGAACACGTGTGGGATCTCATTGGACGCCGTTCGCAAACTCTGCCCCAGCCTCGTACGGACGACCAACTGTGGCAAATGGTTGACAGAGAATGGAGAACCATCCCTCAGGACACCATCCGCACTCTTATTGACTCTGTACCTCGACGTGTTTCTGCGTGCATCGCCGCTCGCGGTGGTCCTACATCCTACTGAGTCGATGCCGTGCGCATTGTGTAACCTGTATATCGATTTGAAATAAACATAAATTATTCGTCCGTGCCGTCTCTGTTTTTTCCCCAACTTTCATCCCTTTCGAACCACTCCTCCTTGGTGTTGCATTTGCTCTGTCAGTCAGTGTATATAGAAGCGTAGTTCCTCGAAACTCCCACGCGTGGTCTTCCCACTTTGCATCTCGTGTTGCACGCCGTGTTGTGGACAAGGAGCAAAGCATCCGATGCGATTTATGTGGACCAAAACTCAATTACAAGAAATGGCTTCTTAGAAGCGCGTTGTAAGAAGGTGCAAAATAATAATAATAATAATAATAATAATAATAATAATAATAATAATAATAATAATAATAATAATAATAATAATACTAATAATAATAATAATAATAACCCGTGTGGGGATTTACCGGTTACCTCCATCGGGCGCGTCCCATTGGAATTGGGGAAGCTCGCTGGCTCTGCCGCCAGCAGAGTCAGAGGGTAGTAGGGAAATAAAATACCACCGTGAAAAAAAAACTGGTCCCTTGCCAGGGTTACGGCGAAGACTGGTAAATGACCAGAAGCCAGAAAACATCTTGAGGCAACCTCCAGGGCTAACAACCCTAGTTGTAAAAGGATGGGTACCCGTCCAAAGCAAAGTCAAGTCAAAAAGCATGATGGCACAACATTTCAAGAAACATACCCCAGGGGGTAAATCTTCGGATAAAACCCTCATCGTGAACGCCACGGCGCACGAGTCTCGTTCGGATTCTGGGGGCGACTCGACATCATGCAAGAGACGAGTCGGAGCGTCTCGGTGTACCCCGAAGAGTCAAAAACTCAGGTCAAAATCTAAAACCTTTCTAGCAACTTTCAACATAAATTCACTTACACAAACTGGCAAGCTGAAAACCCTCACCAAAGCTCTTCACGAAAATCAGATATCCATAGTGGCCCTAAAGGAAACAAGGTACCCAGATGAAGAGATTTTTGAATCTGAAGACTACCGATTTTTCAAGAGCAAAGCGCAAAGAGGAATCCTCAATGGAGCTGTGATACTTGGAACCGCGTTTGCTGTTAGAACCAAGATCCTTAAATCGGTTGCAAATTTCGAACCTGTGAATGACAGATTGTCTATACTCACAATTAAATGCGCGAACAAAACCTACGCCCTAGTTAACGCACATGCTCCTACAAACGATAAGAACAAGTCTGATCCAGACGAAGTTGATAATTTCTGGGACCTACTCGATGAAAAATTAAACAAAATCCCCAAACACCATGTCAAGCTTCTTTTGGGTGATTTCAATGCCCAACTAGGTCGTGAGCAGAAGTACAAGAAAGTTATAGGAAATTACCCTGCTCACAAAAGAACCAATCCCAACGGCAAAAGACTGGTGACCATTTGCGAAATTCACAACCTGCAGGTCATGTCGACCCACTTTCGCCATCTACCCAGAAAGCAAATGACTTGGCGTTCTCCCGTCCAAGCTCTCAGAGAGTTCCAAATTGATCATGTTGCGATCTCCAGGAGAAACAGCCCTGAGATTATGAATGTCAAGGTAAAGAAAGGCATCAATGTGGCCTCAGATCATTATATGTCTCTTATCAAATTCAAACCAATGCCTGCAAACACAAGGAAGACAACCAAACAGATCACACGCTTCGACAATGATAAACTTCGGCAAAGGGTCGAGGAGTTCCAGGAGAAGGCTAGACCAAATGACTGTGACTTTAACAACACCAAAAGTCTCCTTGTTGAGGCCGCCAAAGACGTTGCAGAAATCAAGAGAAGCAAAAAGCATGCCTGGTGGAATAGTACCTGCGAATCAGTCCTCCAAGAAAGACTCAATGCGTGGAAACAGTACAACTCTACGAAATCAGAAAATGATTGGGAAACCTACAAAACCCAACGTGCCCAAGCAGCTAGGGTGTTCAGAACTGAGAAACGTAAATACGAAAAATCTCTCATTTAAAAGATAGAACAAAACTTTAGGAAGAATGAAAGCAGAGAGTACTACAGAGCCTACAAACGCAAACTCGCTGGCTATAAACCACCATCTCTATGCTTTGAGCGAACGGACGGCACACTGGCGACGTCAAATGAAGAAAATTGCAGCATTCTGGCAGATTACTTCAAGAATTTACTTGTATGTATGTATGTTGGGTATTCAGCCCGAAGGCTGGTTGGATCCTCAACAGGTTCACCATTAGCTGTCATAGATGGCCTAGGTGTCACTGAAGAGGCGTACTAGGGAAATGAGAAGTGAGGTAGTTTCCCGTTGCTTTCCTCACCGAGCCATAAGTTGCTATTGCACATCAGTCTGCCAAGCCCACTGAAATGCCTGCACCAACCGACCCTATGAGTGACATTTTCACACCATTCATAGGAGGGACTGGCTGCATAAGGAATGGCATTACTAACATTACTCATACCTCAGCCACTTTCATATTGTCAAAGCCAAGGAAGAGACTGAGACAGGTCAATGAAAGTAACAATTTTATTCTAGCCCATACCAGAAGACACAACGCACTGTAAACACTACATCTTGCCAGCAAAGGCATAGAATTTACTTAATTGCTCTAAACCGCAAAGCACCATTGAGACCAAGGAACCCTTACTCAGGTACCCAGATTCCAGACCACCCGACAGAGATGAAATCAAGCGCCACATTGCCCGTCTCAAAAATAACAAAGCGCCGGGCGAAGACTCAGTAGTAGCAGAACTATGGAAATATACCCCAGAGGAATCACTTGATATCTTGCAAAAGCAAATAGAAGAAATTTGGAACAAGGAGACCCTACCCGAAGATTGGAAAATAGCTTTGATCCATCTACTACACAAAAAAGGCAGCATGAAGAACATCAACAACTACAGAGTAATCTCTTTGCTACCCGTGACTTACAAAATTCTATCACTTGCCATCCTGGAGCGTTTGGAAGCACAAGTCGAACATCAAATAGGTGAATACCAAGGAGGGTTCAGAAAAGGTCGCTCAACAGCTGAACAGATCCAAAACCTCAAAACTATCATCAGATATTGTACACTAAGGTCCAAGTAGTATGTGTCTGTCTTTGTGGACTTTAAGAAAGCGTACGACTCCATTGACCGGGAAGTCCTGCTAAACATCTTAAATGAATTTGGAGTTGATTTGAAACTGCTGGCATTAATTAGAGCCACCCTGACCGATACAAAATCCAAGGTGAAGTTCCACGGATATCTCTCGCATTCCTTTGACATCAAAACAGGAGTCCGACAAGGTGATGGGCTATCCCCGATACTCTTCAACTGTGTTTTTGAAAAGATCATCAGAACCTGGCGGGTGAGATTACAGGAAACCAACTACAGTCCACTGAGAATAGGAACCAAATCCAAGGGGATCACAACAGACTGCTTAGCATTTGCCGATGATATTGCTGTTCTCTCAAACGACATAGAAACCACTAGAGCTCAAGTTGAAATTTTAAAGGAAATTGCCGAACAAACTGGTTTGCAGATATCGTTTGAGAAAACACAAGTAATGACTAACATCAAAGAGGCTCCACCAAAACTCCATACAAAACACGGGGACATCACCCGAGTAGACAAATTCAAATACCTGGGTGAGATCATCATGAAAAATGGACTGGACAAAGAAGCACTTCAGGAGCGAGTACGCAAACTGGAAATAGCCTACCATACATCCCGCACAATCTACAACAAAAAATGCCTTTCCCAAAACACCAAAATACATCACTATGAAACAGTTCTGAAGCCAGTAGTTCTATATGCAGCCGAAACCCTGTCTCTAAATGCCAACAAAGGACTCCTTGAAGAATTGGAGAAAAGAGAACGCAAAATTGTGAGAGGAATCTTGGGATCAAAGTACAGAAATGGAATCCATCAAAAGAGATCCAACAAGGAAGTCTACAGCAAAATAGAGAAAATTACCGACACAATCAGAAAAAGACGGGCACGATTTTACGGTCATCTGAAAAGAATGGACAGAAGAAAGTTAACTAAAGAAATCTTTCACTTTTTTTATTCAAACCCCAAAACCACAATTCCCTGGTTTAGAAATACCAAAGAAGACCTGCAAATGCTACATATCTCAGCTGAAGACGCCTTTAACAGAGATCTCTTCCGTAAGAAAATATTGACGAACGGGCTAAACCGAGACGAGCAACCGAAGAGAAGACACGGTGCCCCTTGGACAGAGGAGCGTAAGCAGGCCCACTCACAAAGAATGAGGGAAATTTGGGCTCTAAAGAAGGCCAAGTTCAGTGTCAAATGCAACAAGACTTAACGTGGTCCTTGATGGCCCCAGCGAATTAGATATATATATATAAAATAATAATAATAATAATAATAATAATAGTTTAAAAAATCAACTGGTTAATGCAGCTCTCATTAATGTACATGGTAATCAAGTATCAGGTCCTGAAGAGCCATCGTAAGTGCCATCACGTGTATCTGTCTCTCCTGAAATTTCGACATCGACTGCAACCTGCAAGGCAGTGCAGCAACAGCTGTTATCATAATCTTTTACCAGTACAAAGGAAAAAGAGTGATATTTGTCGTATATTCCCAACCTTCATCCTATGGCGGAAGACAAAGATTTTGGAGACACTTATACTGAATTTCCAGAGCGAGTTGGCAACACAGTTTGCGTCACGTAGCTGTTAGCTTGTGTTCGGGAGAGTGGTGGTGGTGATTATTGCTTTAGAAGAAGTACTAGGCAACCATCCTCTATATAACACTAATCGAAGAGAATAAATGAAAGGGATCTGACACTTCGAAAAATGAAGGTATCGGGCAAAGAATGACAAGGGCCACGAAGGGCATGAAAATGAAATATTCCCTAGGCCTCGAGTGCTCTAATACCGTCGGGGTCGGAAAAGAACAAGCGTTGACCAAGGGAGGTCGGAAAGTTTAGATTAAAGTGAGGAGCCTGGCACAAGTAAGTGGAAGCAATGCCAGGAGTCAGCTAAGGGCCCCGTGCTCGCCAACCCGCGCTTCAAAGTTCAGAGCCCCTGGGGATCCTTTAGTCGCCTTTTACGACGGGCAGGTGATACTGCGGGTGTTATTCTACCAGCGCCACCCACAGAGGGATGTGTTCGGGAGATTGTGGGTTCTAACCAGACTGTCGGCAGCCCTAAAGATGGTTTTAGGTGGTTTTCCATGTACACACCAAGAAAATGCTGGGACTGTTCCTCAGTTGAGGGCATGGTCGCTTCCGTCCTAGCCCTGTCCTATCCTATTCCATCGTCTGTGTCGGTGTGACGTAAAAAGACAAAGGAAATCTGGATTAAACTCTGCTTACATTTTGCCTGATAGAAGGACTGTTTCCTCGCCTCTCATTCTGGCAGCATATGTAGTGTATATGACACTCGTTCATCAACATATTTTATAATGTCGGGTCCGAGTGTCTGTTTAAATACAAATCCTTGGACATCTAGGAATACACAGAACTACCTAGCAATCACGGCGATTTTTACAAATAAAGGTTTCGAAGTATTAGTTCTCGGAGTGTATACGGGGACTGCAAACATTTTCTAGAAATAGGACAGTGGGAGAGAAGAAAGCGAGATGAAGATATAGTATTGCTATTTATAAGTACTTACTAAGGTGCGGTTAGAGGCTACAAGAGGCAGCAGGTATAGTGGATGTTCCTCCCAAAAGTTGACCTGCAACTTGTATTATGTTACTTTTATATCCTAATACTACAACCTAATACTACACTCTAACGGATACACAGGAACATGATACTGGAAAGTAACCATTTGTCCCATCCCTCACGCTGCTGAAACTGCATTGCGCAGCACTGTGTGCTTGGGAGTTGCCGCAGGAAAGCAAACCTCCTGAATTTGATACGAAGCCGGCAGCATTTATTGGTCCATTACGAAGGATTAATACATCGAAAGTCTAAAGATGGTTGATTGTAATACGCTTTAGAATATATGTTAGCTTTATTAATCTTTTAAAAAATAGAAGAAAAGACGACAAATGAAGTGTAAAATTATTGGAAGTTACGTACTGACTAAGAGTTAATTATGAATCAAATATGCTTTGTCAGAAATGGCTCTCAAGAAAATAATATAAACTCCATGGACTAGTGTGATTACATAATGAAGCTATATAATGAGACTGAAAGGAGAAAATATAATATAATAGTCTTACAGCTTTGAATGTTCATCTCCTAGGCTGAATGGTCAGTGTTGAAGCTTTCCATTTAGAGGGCTCCGGGTTCGCTTCCCGGCCAGGCTCGCGATTTTGATATCATCTAATTAATTCCTCTAATTTGGAGACTGGGTTTTTGTGTTTGTTCCAAGACACACCTCTTCACATACACAAAACAAACTTCACTACTAACCACCAGAGGAACACTCAGTAATGAACACATCCTTCCAACTAGGGATGGCCGGGCTGAGTGCCTCATACGGTTGAAGCGCTGACCTCCTGACCCCAGCCTGGGAGGTTTGATTCTGGCTCAGTCCGGTAGTATTTGAAGGTATTCAAATACGTCAGCCTCGTGTCGTCGGTGGACTTAATGGCACGTAAAAAACTTCTGCAGGGATAATTTCCGGCACCTCTGCGTCCCCGAAAACCCTCAAAAGTAGTTAGTGAGATGTAAAATATTATTATTATTATTATTATTATTATTATTATTATTATTATTATTATTATTATTATTATTATTATTATTATTATTATTATTTAGTGTTGGCGTCAGGAAGGATATCCGGCCGTTAAACAGAGCTAAGTCCACATGATAGACGAAGTTCGCACCCGCAACCCCACTAAGAAATGCGAAAAGAAAAGGAAGAAGAAGAATAATTGACATTTTTAACGTCGAATTTTTATATATTTTTTTTATTTTTACAATTTGCTGTACGTTGCGCGGACACAGATAGGTCTTATTGCGACGAAGGGATAGAAAGGGGCTTGGAGTGGGTAGGAAGCGGCCATGGTCTTAATTAAGGTACAGCCCCAAAAATTTTCTGGTGTGGAAATGGGAAACCACGGAAAACTATCTTCAGGGTCGCCGACAGTGGGGTTCGGACCCACTATCTCCATAATACGAACTGATAGCTCAGTGATCCAAACCGCGCAGCCACTTGCTCGCTCCCGAATAGTTTAATATTCCATTACCAAGCTATAAAAACGAGGCTAACCGCGAACAGTCCAGTATTGGAGTTGGACAGTTGAACTGGGACCACAGTACTGTGTAGAGATGAGAAGAATGCAAGAATGAGGAATGTGGCCTGCAAGCACGAACTTCCCGTTCTGTCCATACAGATCGGCTCTTATCTGCTCTTATCTGCTACACGAAAACATTGACTCACACTTTGCAGTTTGCTGGATTACAACTGACAACAGCGAAGAGCTGCCAGTAGAAAATAATGTTAAGTCACCTGGGTAGTAGCGGAGTTGCTGTAGTAACTAAGGCTCTATAAGATGGGTATACTTAGCGGCCATTTTGGTTCATACATGCGCAATGGGCCATGTGATCAAACTCTAGTTTCTCCTATTGTACGAGCGTTCGCTTCGTCACATTGAACGTATTGCTTTAATCACCGCGTGCAGGGACAGAATAGTGCTATATTTGTGTCGATATTTATTACATAATGATGGGTTGTTCTGCACCTAATTGTAGTTATGTCTCTACTGCGGGATAAAGGTTGTTTAGAATCCCTTCTGGTCTGCATTATGCCTCCACTGCCTCTGCTACACCTTCAACTTCAACTACTGACTTAAACCTACATCCAGCTCTCACTGACATTACTACACCCCTTAATTCAGTCACATTGCTCATTCAATATTCAGTTCTGCCCCCAAAGTCCGGCAAAAGGAGTTCAGCATCCAAACACCATAGTTACAATAATTTGTTTAACGTTGGTGGTAGTACAACAAATGCATTATTGAAAACCACGATCTGTGATAGGCCTATATGCAGACAGGTTTTAAACTATGAGCTTTCTGACTCAAGCTCTGAAACGTCCGTATTTCTTTTTAAATTTGAGTGGTCTGAAGAAACCAAATTATGGAGATATGAAATTAATTTGTAACTTCTTCTGTAGGAGCTATAAGCATTATATAATGCAAAATGGTGCAAATCTTGTAACGGAGAAAATCTGGAATGACAAATGTACCAGTACATGTTCTCCAACCTGCTCTAATTTAAAAGAAAAACACTGTTAGACACTTCTTCAAAATTCGAACCTATGCTGTTGTGGACTTTTAACAAGAATGTACGTAAACGGGGTAAAATGTATGGGACTGCTTCGGAAAAGAAGAGAAAAATGTAAACAAGGAATGGAATATTATTCTTTTCTAAATACTGTAATAAAAGGAGATAGTACATTACTTAAATATCATGGGATTTTTTTAATGTGCTGCCTGGGCAGCAGGTGAAGCGTATTGAGAAATAATACTACTACTCCTCAAACCAGAGAAACCTCTGTCCAAACAAAAGTACTGTTAACTTTGCCAAAGTCAAACATTTTCAATATTTTCCACAGTTCGTGGGTCACTCCCCTTACAAGTCACTGGTAACTGATTATCAGTGGAATACTTCAGGTTGGGAGAGAAGACTCAGCTATAGAAGTAGTTACTCTATTCCTATTTTCTACTTGAATGTAATTTATAATAACAATAACATAACATTTGTTTCATGAATGTTCGGTTGAATAAACTAAAATTCTCTGCTCATTACAACTGCATAAGCAGATGAGATTCATAACACTCACCAAAAATTTTTATTTTGCACATAGAATGTCCTTTTTTAAATAACGGTAAATAAGGGAAAGGACTAAATTTTAGAAGAAATAAATAAACTTAAAGAATCCCAGTTACTTGGGTGTGTTGGTCTTCGTACATCACATTTTTCTTATTATTTCGACGACATTTAAAATAGCGCTGAATCAATTTCACGCAAGCATGAAATACCGACTGAGGTCATTATGGTATAAAAATCTTCTCTCACAGTTTACATATTTTTCGACACTGACCGATTACCACGTCAAATTCCACGATTTAAGAATGACAGTAGCCTATATCAATACCTTGGAGTCCCTCATTTCATTTGACGGTATCGCGGCCCATATCTTACGAACAACCTATTCTACTTATCAATAATAATAATAATAATAATAATAATAATAATAATAATAATAATAAACCGATTTATTAGTAAGCTATTTTTTCTAATATTTCTCTAGTGAAAGTACGTGCCTAGTTTGTTTATTAAAAGGCAAAGTATCAACGACCTTGCTTTTACAATCACTGTCTCGATTAAAAATTACAGAATAATGTACGAAACATACTAATAATTTTGTTGAGTAACCGTTTGAGTAATGCTGAGAATGAGCATTTTTACAGTATGTTAGTTTAGCATTATTTTCTAGCGTGGAAAACAGTAAAAAAAGAGGGATATACAAGGCTGGGGCGGCCAACTGCCTTACCATATCTTTCAATACGCTATGGCCTTACCAACGTAGTGCAGGAATGAACCAAAATGTCGGGCGAGCATACGTAGTCTTTAGAGAGCCCTAATAGTAACCATTGCGTCACTGACTCTGCCGGTGAAAACCCCATCGCCCCGTACCTCACCTGGTTTGCGCATTCTTCTTATCTCCCAACAGTAGTGTTAACTGCCGTCAATGTCCCACCGTGTCAGAGTATCGCTGTATCGGTATACGGGTACTGTGTGTGTGTGTGTACTGCCTTGGAGTGCTGACTGGAGTTCTGTCTATGTACCGACGTGGAATGAGTGATTGGAGCTTGACGGCAGTAGTGCTGGTTGTCGTTGTTGTGAGAAACATCGTGGTGCGGGTTAGCACTGTTCATCTGTTTAGTTGTCAATATTGAGTGTACCTTAATTAAGGCACGGTCGATTCCTTCCCATTCCTTGCCCTTTCCTACTCTATCGTTGCTATAAGGCCTACCTGTGTCGGTGCGACATAAAGCAAATTGTAAAAAAAAAAAAAAAAAAAAAAAAGAAAAGAAAAAAAGGATTCGTGTTCCAGAAGGTGCACGCAGAAATTAAAAGCAAAAAGAGGTGAGAGGCTGTAACTATGCCCTCAGGCTCGGAGCTCCCAGTTGCTCACTAGTTCCTTCCAGTACATACCGAAGGGGGCTACAACAAGGCTGGCACGTAACATTACACCATGATAAGATAGGTTTTATAGCGACGATGGAATAGGAAAGGGCTAGCAGTTGGAAGGAACGAACTGTGGTCTTAGTTAATGTATAGCCCCAGCATTTGCCTGGTGCGGAAATGGGAAACCAAGGAAAAAACCGTCTTCAGGGCTGCCGACAGTGGGGCTCGAACTCACCATCTCCCAAATGCAAGCTCACAACTGTGCGCCCCTAACCGCCCGCCCAACTCGCTCGGTTTTGGAACTTTTTTTTTACAAGCTGCTTTACGTCGCACCGACACAGACAGGTCTTATGGCGACGATGAGATAGGAAAGGGCTAGGAGTGGAAAGGAATCAGCCGTGGCCTTAATTAAGGTACAGCCCCAGCATTTGCCTTGGAACCTCTAATATTACCAGAAATAACAGGCTAAGGCTGGCTTTTAAGAGGGAATATTATTTCGAACAGCGCTGTTGCGGCTGGCGAACGAACCCCTTTTGAAAACATTCCGTTTTCTGGGGAAGTTATCGGATTTTGAAAACCTATGTGTGTCGGTGCGATGTAAAATACTACTCTTTCTTGGGCGCCCTCTCCTACGGATACTCGTTTCACATTTTACAAAAGAAAATCTAAAACCGTAAGTATGCCCTAAAAATGACGAACAGGAAAAGAATAAGATTAATGCTGGGTTGCGAATATGCAGTCATTTAAAAAATCCAGATCGTATAGAATACAAACATAGAACACCCTTTTGATGCAAAATCTCTAATCTTATGTGTACAAAACAATGTGGTTCCGTTTAAATAAACAAAGTTAGTACCATTATTTAGGCTGATGTTGACTCCCTCAATAATTTCTATTTTGAAACCCTTAGTAATATTACTGAAAGTAAAAACAGATTTTCGATATTAACTCTTATCGAGTTATCTGAGGTGAAAATTTTAGTTAATTCACCTTGTGTATGTTACAAATGACAAAAAAAAAAGTATAAAACCTTCAAAAATAACGTGAAAAACGTGAAATTATTAATGATTCTATTCAGCAATAATGATAAAATATTCAGAGGAACCGGCTTGTATGTCTTAACTGCTCCGCGAATTAGGATCACTTAAAGTATATTTTTGAAGAAATATTCGGGCAGTTTTCATTCAGTTAACCTCTAATAACTAACTGATGTGTCAGTTCAATACCTGCCCAGTTCCATCCTTCGCGGTGTCCGTAGAGTTCAACTAAGATACGCTTCATCTCAACAACCACCTGGTTGGTCTGTGGTAGAACTCCTTGTTGTCTCAGCAGGAAATTCGCCACTTGTTGTGGATCATCCTGGTTAACAGATTCCAGCAGGTTGCCTAAAGTATTCTGCACAAGAGCTGCTTGGCGCCCGGGCACAATGATGCCACAGACATCGCATCGCCACTTAGTAGTAGCAAGAAGTGGGTCCACACTTAGTACGGCACCAGGACAACCGTCGCGTGCACACGGTAGAGCACCCAGACGCGCGCCCATTTCCTGTAAAAGTAAATTGATTTAGTATTGCCTATAAGATAGCGTCATAAGAAATTACTTGCAAAATGTCTAAATACTGCCAGTGCAGGGTAATTAGTGAAAGTTTAATAATTATAAACTTAATTAAATTATTATTATTATTATTATTATTATTATTATTATTATTATTATTATTATTATTATTATTATTATTATTATTATTATTATTATTGTAAGCCTCCATGGCTCAGACGGCAACAAGTCGGCCTCTCACCGCTGGATACCGTGGTTCAAATTCCGGTCACTCCACGTGAGATTTGTGCTGGACACAGCGGAGGCGGGACAGGTTTTTCTCCGGGTACTCCGGTTTTCCCTGTCATCTTTCATTCCAGCAACCCTCTCCGTTATCATTTCATAGCGTCTATCAGCCATTAATAAATCACTTTCGGAATGGCGACCCCATCATACTAATAGCCTAGGCTATATATGGTACAGTCATTTCATCCCTGACCCGGTCAAAGACTGGACAACAGGTTGTAGGTTTCCATTTTCATTATTATTATTATTATTAGTAGTAGTAGTAGTAGTAGTAGTAGTAGTACATTTGTCGACTTCGAAAAGGTGTACGACAGCATAGACCGAAAATCCTATCTTTGGACACTAGCAGAATTTCGACTAGATCAAAACACAACAAACATCATTAAGGAAACACTCACAGAGACCAAATCTAAAGTAACATTTACGGGAGAACGCAATTGCGCCCATGATGAAATCGTAAAAAAGAGAGTAAAGCAGATGCACCAACACACTAACTAGGACCAAAGCTCAAAGGTGTAGAACTAAACTGTCTAACCTTTTTGCTGAAGACATAGAACCAAAGACATCCCAGATGCACAAACAATAAAACTTAAAATTCTACTAGAAAAAGCGGTGAAAATCGGACTAGTGTTCCGAGCCAACTGACTTCTTTCCCTATTGCAGAAATGATTAACTCGATGCCTAATTTGATCTCTGAAATCTGCAGTGCTTCGTAAAACACCACTCTTTCTTGGGGGTCCTCTCCTAGGGATACTTGTTTTACATTTAACAAAAGAAAATCTAAAACCGCAAGTATGCTTTCTAGCCCTAAAAATGACGAACAGAGCAATAATTAGGTTTATGCTGGGTAGCGAATATGCAGTCAAGGAACCATTAAAAAAATCCAGATCGTGTAGAATACAAACATAGAACATCCAATTGTCGATAATATTTCATTTTGTTACTGCTCACAGCTAAAACGACGAACAGGAGCAATAAGTAAGTTTCTGTTAAGTGCGCACTAAGAGATGAGCAAGAGTGGTTAGTAGTGTCCAGTCAAGTAATCGCAAACAAAATTATTTACATTCAAATTAACAACCACTTGCTCATTCACATCTTTCTTTTTTTTTTCACTAAAGAAGTAATAGCCGCATTTTCTCTATGGAGATATTCGATGCTTTCAGTGTACCTCAAAAACTGCGCTTTCTTTTCCGGGGAATATAAAAACAACGCCCGTTTGAAACCTGGTAGGCTATCGAATGATCAGCGGTATAAAGCATTCAGAGCCATCTGCCGGGGAACACAAATACAAAGCCCGGAGCATCGTATTTAACGAACAGATAACTATGTTAGACAAGTAGTAAAGTCGATCTATGACACATAAGGGTTAGTGTTGCGGTTTTCTCAAAATGTTGCATTACGTGTTGTAGTAAAAATGTAAAGGAGAGGGCATATAAGTTTCTGGAAAGACCCCAAATAGAGTATGGTTCCAGTGTATGGGACCCTCACCAGGACTACTTGATTCAAGAACTGGAAAAAATCCAAAGAAAAGCAGCTCGATTTGCTCTGGGTGATTTCCGACAAAAAAAAAAGTAGCCTTACAAAAATGTTGGAAAGTTTGGGCTGGGAAGACTTGGGAGAAAGAAGACGAGTTGCTCGTCTAAGTGGCATGTTCCGAGTTGTCAGTGGAGAGATGACGTGGAATGATATTAGTGGACGAATAAGTGTTTGAGTGGTGTCTTTAAAAGTAGGAAAGATCACAATATTGAACCCTTGAACTTACCATTCCATCGTTGGTCGGCCACAGCTGCTACAGTAGAGCAATATAGAACTCTTAAATCATGGGTCGTTGCGGGAAGAAATTCGGTCACGATCTTAACCAAACGATGGGGTTCAGAAGAGAGCCTAACTACTTGAAATGAGGAGCAAATATGTGCTTACTAACTTTTATTAAATTCGAAATGGCACGACAACATTATTATTTTATATAAATCCTAAAAAAATAAAAAAATTATAAATTATTTATTATTGAATGTTTCAAACGCAGTCACATTGCATAGCGTTGCTTTATTTCTCACAATATCGAAGAGTTGCTTCGGAGAAAGTAATAAAGTAGTGGACAGCGAAACTGAAAAACTGAAAAAGGAAAGACCTGAAAACCGGGCACCTATTACTCCAAACGAGAACTGAGAATTAATCCACACGATCCGTGGAAAATCTGACTTTCAACAAGTAGAACGCCTGATTTCCTCTCAATTACAAGAACGTGAACTCGAAAAATAGATATTACGTGACGAACAATCCCCCAACTCAAACACGATCTCAGCATGCGCAATGAAGTTTTAGGGAAGAATATAATAATTCCCAACGCACGTCTACCCTTTTAGTGGATGTTGTCCAAAAATAATAATCATCATTACCGCATTGGAAACCCTCAAATCGCCTACCGTCAATTTCAAATATTTATATCTATGACTATACAGTGAAACGAAATTCAATAAATTTACACGGTCAAACAACACCAACCGTGTATTCTAGATGCTCTTTTATCCTTGAGGTCACATTAGACTATCTTAATATTCATACTGACTTTACGTAACTAGTCACTTGACTTTTACTATCAAGGTTCTTAATCTTTACTAGAATCGTTTTTCACTTGGGATCTTACTAGAAATCTACGGTGCCTCACACAGTAGTCGTCTCAATTTTCGGATTGTTAGCGGAATACACTACAGCCTGCCACAATACAGCCTGTCTCACAAATCCTTCCTCGGCAAACATAGCCTGTCTCAAAACTCATTCTCCTCGCCTTATCCCAGCGGTATTACTTAAAATCCAGGCTCCCTTTCACCTTCAGTATTCCTATCACTCTCATCTCCACATATAAAAATTCCTCGCTCTCAATCCATTTTTCTTATATTTCCAAGACCCTTTTTACATTTCGATCCTCTTATGAAAAACAATAACCATTATAAAATACACCTCTTTATTTTACTGTTACTACAACTTTCGGACCTCGAGAATACAAGAACACATCGCGATTTTCCGCATCATCGACATACACGATGTCACAAAATTTTACTTCCCATGAATAAAACATAACTCTATCGAATTTCACTGGAATTTACTAAATGCCTGCGATCCTTGTAAAACATACTGGTTAAATGCACTTTTAACATAGGAAAATTTTATCCCGCGGTAGACATTATTATTATTATTATTATTATTATTATTATTATTATTATTATTATTATTATTATTATTATTAATTTCGACAAAAACTTCTGAATTCAAATTATATTTGAAATTAAGACGTTCGCCACGACTACTTTACCATTATCGCTTTCCTAATTTTCCTCACTTTGGACAATATCTCATAGAACATTAACACCAGATTTAAACGTCGCATTTTACAGTTTCTTGACGTGAAATTTTTCAAAACTAAAATTTTCACACGCTGACCAAAATTATAACACTTCTCGCCTGATAATTACAAATATCAACCCGACACACGTCTTGAAAAAAATTGGTTGGGACAAACAAAAAAGTCTAACTACAACATAATACAAAATATAGACAGACCTGCATTGACGTCATCTCCAGTATTCTGGTTACATTTTCGCCAGCTGACCTCGTGCTTAGCCGCACATTGGTACAAAGGACATCATCTTCTCAAACATATCAATCTTACAAATACTGTCTTTTCACACGTTATTAAATGACAACACAAATCACGCACTTTCTTCGTTATAATTTGTACAGCAAACCTCCTTCGTTCTGCAGTCGACTGCGACTGTTTACCTTCTCCCCAGATTCGGCTCTCAGTCACCCTAATACAACAGGTGTTCAACAGATAACGAAATCAGAACTACTCTGGCTAGCTTCCCAACTCCCTTAACACTTTCCAACACACCCGAGGTGATACAATAAAATCTGCTATGTACTTTAACAGACGCCTATGCTTTCACAGTTTGTCGGCGAAAGTTCAGAAAATTTCTATCATTTTCCCTTTCTAACAGAAGATGTGGACCACAGCCACGAGCATGTACTAAGTTATTTGTAGATCAATCTTATACAGTTTTCTGCTGACGACGGGCGTAAGCTTCCGCTGCTTCAGAACCCAGACCGACACTGAGAAATATGCAGAGGGGGGTTTCTTTTATAGTCTTAGGAGTGACACTACTCACACCACTAAGCTTGATTACGTAATCTGCTAATTTCGCGTCCAATAGACCGATTTTCATGAAACTTGTTCCAGAATTCCGGACAGACTTGCGATTTATTTAGATGTTAATCTCATAATTTTACCACACTCGCAACAGGTGAAATAAATTATTTCTGCACGGGCGTTTCGCGGGTTTTCTTCATCCATTGACCTTGGCACGTGGAGCTAGTCCACTGATCTGACCCTGATTTGTACTTAGGCTTAACTGCATTTATATTTAACCTGGGGGTTCTGTCTTCACGTAGGGTTTAAGAATAATTTAGATTATTTATTTCTGTATTTACTGTGTTGCCAAAATCTCTCGTTACGCAGAATTCCGTGAATATAAAATATTGTTGGATACTCGAAGTCCACCGAGGTGTCACGGTATTTCACGAGCTTACCGCGGGTGAGTTCGTTCCCACGCGACAGCGAGGCTCTGGAAGTGCAACATGGCTACTCTCAAAAATCAAAGTAGCTTGTTATTTCAAATAAATATTCAGAAAAATAAAAAATATTTTTCTCATCGTAGAATTATGGGTTCAATATGAAGATAAAGTTTTCAAGAGGACAAACTGGGGCAAATACTCGTTTATAGGAAGGGGAGTTATGGATTGGAACAGCTTACCAAGGGTTATGTTTTTTTTTTTTTGCTATGGGCTTTACGTCGCACCAACACAGAAAGGTCTTATGGCGACGATGGGATAGGAAAGGCCTAGGAGTTGGAAGGAAGCGGCCGTGGCCTTAATTAAGGTACAGCCCCAGCATTTGCCTGGTGTGAAAATGGGAAACCACGGAAAACCATTTTCAGGGCTGCCGATAGTGGGATTCGAACCTACTATCTTCCGGATGCAAGCTCACAGCCGCACGCCTCTACGCGCACGGCCAACTCGCCCGGTAAGGGGATATGTTAAATAAATATCCAATTTCTTTGAAATCATTTAAGAAAAGGCTAGGAAAGCAACAGATCACCTGGGCAACTGTCCTAAATGCAGATCAGGATTGATTGATTGATTGATTGATTGATTGAATTATACACATAGTGAAAGGTAACTGGTGGACCAAATTAACACAAGGAATAAATTTTGGGAACAGGATCACAATGTCGCAAGATCCAAGTCTGTAGCTTGTACCGTTACGCTATAACATCACAATGAATTCAGTTATGTAAAGGGTCAATGATTCGAAACGCAAGACGATGGACTGTACAAACACCTAAGAATAAATGTCAGAACAAATACTTACTGGTTACTTGTCTTGTGTCTCAATGCGTTTATCGGTAAATAATAATAATAATAATAATAATAATAATAATAATAATAATAACAAAAAGTTATGACTCGAATGGTACCGTAGCAAAGAACGTGTGGCAAAGCAGCTACCATGCAACAAACTGTGCACAAGCCTCGTTGGGAGGGGATAAGCTACTTGGGACGTAATGTTTACAACCCGGACATAACTATTGTGCAGCTGATGAAAACATACTGCTTAGCCATGACACATTTCACACCGAGAGGGTATTTGGACATGATTTAAATTTACAGCAAACTAGGACAGAATGCTCGTGCAGCTGCAGAGATGTATGCTGAACGATTTCCACAAAGAAGGGCTCCATATCCCATATAGTTGTACGATTATAGCAGCTATGCAGAGAATAGCTGACACGGGATATGTCCTATCCAGGCGTGAAGCTGATGAGCCTAGACGTGATCTTCGTGCAGAGAACCGCATATTAGAACGTATTGCAGAGAACCTCGGCAGGTGTACACGCCAAATTGTGGCAGTAGTAGGAATGTCCCATTGGACCGTCCTACAAGCATTACGGTAAGACTGGTAAAATTTGTACCAGCTGCAACAATGTGCACCATTTCCTACGACCAATCTGGTTTAAACGTACACAGATGCTTTGTCGTTGTGTTCCCAGTTTTTATTAAAAAGTCTAGAGTTTTATGTGGCCTTAACTTTTGTGATTATAAGCCACGGGACCTCAATTTTTTTTTTTTTTTTTTTTTTTTTTTTTTTTGTGGAATACGACCTATAGGACGTGGCCGGGAATCAAACCCGGGTTGCCTTGGTGAGAAGCGACCAGCAATGCCTCTAGAATGGTTTCTATTACACCCCTTTCTATCCCGTTCTTACTGCAGGGTAAAGGGTTGTAGATGTGCTACAATTTTACGGTCGGATGCCCTTTTTGACACCAAGCATGAGAGGAGAAATGCTGCGTTTTCATGTGGTGGTGGCGAGCGTCGTGTCTTGCTGTGTGCTGTGTACAAGTGATGAAGTCGACAGAAATACCCAGTCCCCGAGCCAAAGAAAGGAATGCACTTATTAATGTAATAATTTCTGGCTCGGGCGTGAATCGAAACCGGAGTCTGAAGGACAGAAGGCTAGTGCGCTAGCCATTCAGTTATGCAGCCGGACAGTTGAGTTCGGATTATGGTATTAATTACTACCGGGCTGGCCAACCCAAAACGCATGGCGCAATTGTTAGCGGCACACTATTCCGGCAAATTTGCGGCAATCGGATGATGAATGTACCCGGGCAGCCTCGTCAGTACCTACCACCAGCCGCTGCTTTGCAATTCTTGTAATTCCAAAAACACGACTTTCCTCCAGAACGGCGCAAGGTACAGACACTTCCGACTTGTGATCCTTTCCCCAAGATCTATTACTTGTGTTAATCTTCCAGCCTATAGATAGATAGATTTTTTTTGCTAATGGCATTACGTCACACCGACACAGATAGGCCTTATGGCGACGGTGGGATAGGAAAGGCGTAGGAGTTGGAAGGAAGCGGTATAGCGGTGGCCTTTGGTCGCAGGTGTCTCGGGTTCGATTCCCGGCAGGATCGGGAATTTTAGCCATCATTGGTTTATTTCCCCAGGCACGGGGGCTGGGTATGTGTGTTGTCTTCATCCTCATTTCATCCTCATCACGACGCGCAGGTCACCTACGGGAGTCAAATCGAAAGACCTGCACCTGGCGAGCCGAACCCGTCCTGGGATCTCCCGGCACTAAAAGCCATACGCCATTTCACTACCAAAATCTACACCAAGCTGGATGAGGCACTCGGATGGGTCGTAGAGGTAGTTATATTGTTAAATTCAAATTTGAACCCCATGTTCTAAAGGGAGCACAAAACCAACGTATATATAAAAGAGGCAAAATATAGAATTTGTCGCAGAAGGGTCGGATGCAGCTCACTTTATCCCCTTCACTGAGAGAAACATTTTAAGGCACTAAAATCAACCGTTTGCTAGATATTTCCAAACACTCTCCGTTCTTCGAAACTGATCATGGAATGACCAGCCGTGACCATGGTAACGCTAGTTCAAGATGCCCCATTCAACTTCTCCCCTAGCTCTGTAAGAGGTTAAAACTACTCGTCAGGGCCAGTTTAACCATCCACTGTTAAAAATCCGATAACGGATTGTTCGTAAACACCTTGCTGAGATTTTAACGTGACGTTATAGAAATCGCGTTTCACAGAACACTATACCAAGCTCGTTAACTAACGTGGCCTTAACGTTAACAATCAAGTCAGCAGTGTGTGGCAGTAATATTATTTCGCTCTTCTGAACGGTGCGGGGCATAATGTTATTCACTTGGCACCTTTCTCCTGTACCCTTTTTGCGCGGAATAAGAGGTTCCATTTGAAATACCTGTATGGCAATCTATGAATGAAGGGCAAAAAAATAAAAGAAGATTATTCAAAAAACGAGTTGGAGCGGTTCGAGACCGGTGGTGGTATATTTATTCCAGCATGTATATAGATGACTTCGAAGATTATTGCATTAATCGGCGACGAAGTTGAGCCTCATCGTAATGACGACTTTTGATGCAGAACATCACAATATCAGAATTGTATTAACTGGACAGAAGGACAGATCATTAAAAACTACAGTAGCACAATCATATTAGAAATTAGGTCTATCAGATTATACATGGTGTAGCCTACATGTGATTATGATCTCCCTTCTTTGAATTTATATTTCAATGCAAAATGGAATGTTTTGTTACATGATAATAAGTTAATGGAATTTCAGTACAGTATAATACCTATCTCTGTTCTATGAAATATTGCTTTGGTTTTAAAGCATTCCTGTTATTGTGTGAGATATTTTTTCTTTCATATTACCATTCAGAGGTTCCTAAGCTGAATGTTATTAACTGGACATACCATTAATAACTACAGTGGCACAAGCATATTAGAAGTTAGGCCCACCAGGTTATACATGGTGTAGGTTACATGTGATTATGACCCTTCCGTTGAATTTATATTTCAGTACTGTAATGTTTGTTACATGTTAATAAGTTAATGGAATATTAGTACCTAATAATACCTATCTCTCCTCGGTTTTAAAGCATTCTTGTTATTGTGTGATATCTCTCTTTAGTATTACAATTCAGAAGTTTTTAAGCTTAATGTTATTAAGTGGACAGATCATTAATAACTACAGTAGCACAATTATATTTGAAATTAGGCCTACCATGTTACACATGGTGTAGGCTGCATTTCCGTATGCTCTCCTTCCTCTGAACTTATATTCAACTCATTGTTTCTTACATATGAATAAGATAATGGAATACTAGTTTAAGTACGCCTGTCTATCCCTCCTTTACAAGTTACAACACTGATATTGTAACTTTTTTGATGAATTACTAATAAATAAAATCATGAATAAAAATATATAAATAAAATTACTCAAAAACTTAATACAATTAATAAGCATAATTAACCGAAATGCCCGTAGTATGGGCGCCAGAGTTCACCAGAATGGATCCCTCGAATTTAGATAAGAGCATGATAAACTGTATATCCCAGGGCGTGTAGATAATGCTGCGTACTGGTACATCTGCTGCAGGCCTTACCTAACCTCCTGAAAACGACTAATTAGGTAGGAACTGCACCTAGGTTCATCAATAATACTGATGCTAAAATAGCTAACTATATTCTTAACAAATTCCGTGCATGAGCACCTCATCAACATACAACATTATACATATAATACACACATAAAATATTGCTGGAAGACTCCATATTTACAACAACAACAATAATAATGAAAATCGTGGGAAAACGAAAGCGAGAAATAAGGTATCATTTGTAGATAGTCCGATGAACAATGTACATGTATGAAGATAAATACCGTTCACTCTCTCTATATCAATTCGACTTACCGATTCTCATAATCGGCAGTTATCGCATCACACAGATACTGTACCTTGTACTACTATGTTCACATATTTTAACACTTGTTGTAAAGATATATACACACGTCTGTCGATCCTCAACAAAAATTATGGAAAGTCTGAGATAGCTTTCACCAACATATAATGCTAGGCCGCCACAAGTGCTACAATACTTAATGCACAAGCACTCTCCACAATCAGCCACTTTCCACGAACATAACAAGACTACGCTCCACGAACGTTTGAAGTACAGTCCATTGCTGCCGTGTCACTCCAGTACCGTGTATCAGCACTACTTCCTTCTCGTACAGTGCGTCAGTTGTAGTTCTCTTATACAGTGTCACTGGTTGTAGTTATCTTCCTTCTCGTTCCTTTACAATCACCTCGGTTGCCGCCGTATGATCAACCTTTATAGACATCAACATCCCCCTCCTCTCAGATGATACGTCTGGATTGGTGCTTGCCAGCCAATCATGAGTGAACCTCTCGTCAAGACCCAGCCCTGAACTCATACTTGGTCTCAAGACAACAACAAACGCTCGGGTATATCATATGAGTCATACGAACTTCCCTAATACAACAACAAGCTCATCTCATCAGGCTGGGATATATACATGACTCACGGAATATCCCGACACAAGTACATCACAACAAACACTGGGGTAGCCACATGACTCAACCAAATTACCAGAGTTATTAAAGCAATGTTTTCCCACTCGTGCAAACAAATTACTCATACCTACATATGTGGATATATTCCAGCTTACCAATATAAATGGCAAAATATACAAATGAAATACTGATAATAATAATAATAATAATAATAATAATAATAATAATAATAATAATAATAATAATAATAATAATAATAATAATAATAATAATAATAAATCGAATACTGACAATAATATCTCTAACTTCTACATATAATTCGGGGGTGTGATATATGTACTATCACAATATCTCCCGTAACGATCTGAATGACCCCGTTGCATAACGTCTCATTGTAATCAGCAAATGTTTTATTGGAAACAGGGGTGATTTCGTCCTGTAGGCCTACCTCTCTTCTATATCTTCGCGTACATTTCTCGCGACAGGTTTAGATAACCTATATCGCTCCAAAACTGCATTTCTGTTAGTTCAAGTTATATGTCATTTCTTCTCCGTGATATTTGCTGTCTCTCAGCATTCTGAAGGTAGGCCTAATCTATAGAGCACCTGAGCACCAAACACAAAATCTCTTCCAGCCATTTTTATTTTAACACGACGTTAAGCAGCTTAACGGGACGAGAATGCTACGTTAAATTAATAGAGAATTTAACGGCGTGTTAACGTTAACGAAGATTGATGAAACAGTCATTCTGTTAACTATCCCGTTAAAGCACTTTCACGTGACGTTAAATCCTTAACGGAGTTTTATGAAACCGGTTCTTATGAAAACAAGCAAAGGTTCAGAGAGAAAAAAAAATCTGAGCATAATCCCAAGAAATGATGGACATAATTTTCCTAGCATACTCATTTTAGTTATTTTTGTTTTCTCCTCCGGAAGAGTCGTATTTGCAGTAAATAAATCTGTATAGGCCTATTTAAAACACTGGATTGATTTTTGTAACTGCGAATTTGAGAGAACGGCTGAACCGATTGACAACGTAAAGCATTCTGACGAAAGATTTTGACCGGTAGATTTTGTGTCTTTAAAAGTATAGAAATTTCTTGTCGTATATTTTTAAATTATTAAAAAATGTAGTATTCTGATTGGCAAATGCGCTCGCCAGTACATCAAGGCCGTTTGAACCGCGAGAGCGTTGAGCAGGTGGCACGATACGGCATATGGAAGGGGACAGGCACGCATGCGCAGTCTTGCTTGTCAGCTATAGGCGTATACTTGGTGGACAGAAATAGCCGCTGTTTTGCTGCCCATCAGTTGAACAGTGCACATTACATTCAAAATTCCTCTAAATTTAAATGAGAGTTCGATGTCTGGATTAAAATTAAATTCCAAAGCAGCGGATGACATTCGATTAGCACGGTTCAATGTGGGAGAAAGCCCCAATGGCATATAATCTGTTATTAATGTGTGATCATAGGTAACGACATTCCATTTCTTCTGGTGGAAAAAATATTGTTCTTGGGGTAGATTTCATACAGGTTTTGCCTGTTTTGCCACATGTTTATCGCCATACAATTATTTATTTATAATAGTATTAAGTACTCTCCTCTTTGCCTCTTCTTCAAAGCACGCCGCTTACGTAAAATGTAAGGGCAAAACCACAAAAATGGAATTTGCTGATTTTTGCAAGAAATTGGTAATCAGAATTTTAGCACATGATGATATCGTGATTGAAATTTATAGCAAAACGTCCACTTCTGCTAAACATGTCATTATTTTCTCGAAAGTTGCCATTCCATTAACTTGAAAGTCATTGGGCTTATACCCAGTAGTTCAAAACCATACACTAGCGTCAACAAATTAATACTGTAATTGAAAGCTAGTTACTTCAATTTCGTATATATATGTTTTTGAATTCCTTGAAATTAATCGTTTGCGTCTACATATTCCTATTCTAAAAATTGGAGCCATAGTTATGCTCCTTTGAAATCCGAACATTTCCCAACGGCTCTTAAACGGAACCAGATCAGGGCCTAATTGTAAGAAGTATGTACAAAAATTGTTTAGATATGGAATTAAAAAGTGGAGATAAAGCTGGATGTAGAGCTCTAATTCCTCGAATAGACTTAGCAACATCCGATAAAACACTTCCATTTTCTCCCAAGAGGCATATATTTCCAATTCGCTTGGCATTTTGTATCACGATCAATAAACCCCAAGGGACCTGAAAGTATTTACTTACCTCAGCCAGTTTTCAGCGGTGGCCGTTAAATGTTGCAATGTCAAGAGAGCTATATTTTAACGTTGCAATAGTGCCAAAAGGTAATTTTACAAGGAATGCAGCGAGCAAGTGGCTGCACGGTTTATGTCACGTAGCTATCAGCTTGCATTCTGGAGATAGTGGGTTCGAACCCCACTGTCGGCAGCCCTAAAGATGGTTTTTCGTGATTTCCCATTTTCACACGGTCTCTTCCTTCCCGCTTGTAGACATTTCCTAATCTGTCGTCGCCGTAAGACCTACCTGTGTCAGTGCGTCATGTCTTGACGGATTTCAGCTATTAGATATACTGTATATTGGATTAATGTAACAAAGCTAGCCGGTCTAAAATCGTACTTGGTCTTCCCAAGTCTCACTATCTCCTCGTTCTGACTGCCAATTAACTTGTTAATTGCTAATAGTGGTACCGGTAGTTTATCTCACGAATTATTTATTCTAACTTCACAACGTACCCTTAAGTTTTATGAAAATTATATTGTAGGCCCTACTTTAGGAGTACCGGTACTAAATGAAAGATCTCTTGGCTATAAGCAACTTTGCAAATATTATAAGAAATATAATCAACTATCTGAGAGAGTTAATAACCTGCAATTGGCCTATCGACTGACTCAAAATCACAGGCATAAATAGTAAAAATAGTAATCTATATGTCTGTGTTCAGAACACATACACAAAGCGATGCCTGTCACTAAATCTAATGCTGGAGCACTACACAGCAGTTATCTACCCGGAAACTCAGTATGCCACGGAGTGTCTGTCACTAAATAGAAAAGGCTTGATAGAGAAACTGGAAATCAGAGAGAGAAGAATTCTTAGAACGATCCTAGGTACGGTACTAGAAGATAAGGAATACCAGAGACCTTTCTGCTATTTGCTTTACGTCGCACCGACACAGATATGTCATACGACGACGATGGGATAGGAAAGGCCTAGGAAGTGGAAGGAAGCGGCCGTGGCCTTAATTAAGGTACAGGCCCGGCATTTGCCTGGTGTGAAAATGGGAAACCACAGAAAACCATCTTAAGGGCTGCCGACAGTGGGGCTCGAGCCCACTATCTCCCGATTATTGGTCACTGGCCGCACTTAAGCGACTGCAGCTATCGAGCTCGGTCAGAGACCTCTCAACTTAATCCTTTGAGTTGTAAAAGGTACATGCTAGAAGGCTACTGTTCTAAAACTACTTCATTTTAAAAAAACATTTCCTATCTAAAATGTATTTCAAAATATAATTTTTGTTTTTTGGAAGTTCCTCCCCCCTCCTCTGTTCACAAATCCTGGACTCGAATGTTTGAATAGCTTTTGCTGTCCGTTTTTTTTTTTTTTTTTTTTAATTTTAAAATCCATTCTCTGGCTCCCTTACTCTGGTTCGACTGAACAGTGCAACAGCTGCGACTGTATCTCTGATTTAAGGCGGGCTGAGGCGCTGGCTTTTTGACACCAACTTCGCAGTTTCAATCCTGGCTCAGTCCTGTGCTCAAATACGTCACCCTCGTATCGGTAAATTTACTGGCACGTAAAAGAATTCCCGAGAGACTAAATTCCGGCACCTCGGCGTCCCCGAAAAACCGTAAAAGTACTTAGTGGATGTAAAGCCAATAACATTGTTATTCTCTGATTCAAACTAGCAGGACTTTAAATCACCGCCATTGAGATCTCTGACCATCGCTTACATAACACTTTTATTTTTGAGGGTGAAAGGTTTCGTTGGCATCCCTAATCAGAAGTTGTAACAATTGAAACTAATGTTCTCTTTGCGTATTTGTCTTGTACTCTTCGGTATTTGTTTACAAGGTGTAAGAAGAAGAGGAGAACTGTTAGCCGGCATGTTATTGAGAGTCTGAGAGTAAAAGTGTGTTAAACTGGGTGTCATGAAACCATATTCCAACATGCAAGTTATATCGTGTGAATTACTGTTCTGTTAAGAAGATTCCATTATTTGTCTCTCCTCTTGAGTCTATCTTATCCCCGTAAGGTGTGAAGTTGACGCAATGGCTGTGTGGACGAAGAACGTACACAAACTGATCCCATCATTCGGAATTCGATTCAGGTAATTTGTTTATTATTTTTACGTCAAGGTCATGCTCCTTGAGAATAGAAGCTTGTTTTTTTCTTCTCTCTCTCTCTCTCTCTCTCTCTTTCATGAGACTCATCTCTTTTTGCTGTCAACGTGGTTTAAGTTTTGAAGTTAAACTCGTGTTCAGGTTAGGCCTACAGTATGTTAAAGTCCTAAATTGAGTTATTATTTGCGTATATACAGATAGCGTTTTGAGGTGTAACTCTTAACATTTAAAAAAATTGACTTTCCTAATCACTTGGTCAGTACATTAAATCGATCATTCGGGAAATTTGTTTTTCTCTTCTGTCTTAAGGTGTGCCTTTTTCCATAATCAAACCATGGGTACAGGAGATACAGGATTTTAGTTAAGAGGCATTGAAAAACTTTTAAATAGTACTTATCGTAGGAGGACCCACCAACACTTTTCACATTTTGTCGCATATAGGGCCTGGTTTTTGGCCAGCTTACACAACAATAATCATTATGTCACATAGAAGAGTTATAACCAAATTAAGTATCTTATCCCTACAGATTTTTTAATGTACTTTATATGGCTCGGAATGTCTGACTCGTTGGCTTAATGGTCAGCGTACTGGCCTTCGGTTCAGAGGGTCCCGGGTTCGATTCCCGGCCGGGTCGGGGATTTTTTTTAATTCCAATGGCTCGGGGGCTGGGTGTGTGTGGCGTATTCAACATTAGAAATCATTCTAGGTAGGGCACTCATCTTCACAGACATGCAGGTCGCCTAATAGGCCGTCTACTAGAAAAAGACCTGCACCAGGCCTCTCCGGAGGCCATACGCCATTTCATGGCTCAGAATTGCAGCTCTGTCTCAGCATTCTGATATCACATACATTAGGCTAGTAAACTGTAAAAGTAACTTAGATGGTAGAAATGAAAAGGTTAGCACAGGATAGGGTGGCATGGAAGCTGCATCAGACCAGTCTATGAACTGAAGACTCAAACACACACACAACTTAGATGGTAGGTTGTAAGACCAGTAGCATTATTATAGATTTTTTGTTAGTAGGCCTACTGTTACTACAATACTTAACTTGAATTGTAACTAGTGTTTGTTTGCCAACACAAATCAGTGCTTGAACCCTTAACTTTGATTTTATGTACTAATTTATGCTTTGTTTATTGGGTGAAACTTCCCCAACCGAGCCGGGCATGGCGCACCCTACACTCGCCTCGCTGTACACATGGAGGCTTGGCGGCGGGTGATGCTGTCACAACTGTTGAGAAAATGTGACGATATATTGTATGTATGTTCAGTCCGTCAGCGATGCCGCTGGTGGGATCCTCAACAGCTCTGCCATCAGCTGTCATAGATAGCCTAGCCATCACTGAAGAGGCGTACTAGGCAAATGAGGAGTGAGGTAGTTTCCCGTTGGTTTCCTCACCGGGCCATAGTTGCTATTACATATCAGTCTGCCAAGCCCACTGAAATGCATACACCAACCGACCCTATGAGCAACATTTTCACACCATTCATAGCAGGGACTGGCTGCATAAGGATTGGCATTACTGGCATCGCTCATACCTCAGTCACTTTCATATTGTCAAAGCCAAGGATAAGACAGAGACAGATCTACGAAAGTAACAAAATTGCTCTAGCCTATACCAGAAGACATAGTGCACTGTAAACACTAGGTCCTGCCAGCAAAGGCGGGACGATATGTTACAACCACTAAATTAACTTTTTTATTGCCGTGCGGGCAGTATGCTCTGCAGCGATAGTGAAGAGCCTCTCGAAGGGAATGTGGCCGGGGGCCACTGTTCTCATGATAGAGCTTGGCCTGGATTTACAAAGATAGGTTAGAGCTACTAAATTACATTTTTTTCTTGACGAGCGAGTGTTTTTATTTTGCGCAGGTTGGTGTGGCGCGCATGCGACCTCTAGCCGGAAAGAAGTTACATAGACCAATGGGAGTAAAGATAATGGTGGCAATTTCTTCTTTCATGATGTCTTGCTTTCAATTTTCCTATGTAAGAAAGAATACTTTTTGGGGTCGGAACACAGGACACACAGGGTCATCACAGACGGAGCAACACGGTTTTTGCCGTCTGTTACAACAGTTGACCGTGTACACCCTTATCTCTTCATTTTTGATTCGGCCGGGTGACGCCGCAACTCTACCATCGCACCCAGATGACCCAAAAAAGCATATAGGCCAGACACCAAGTCGGAAGTCGGCCTCCCAACATGTACACCTGTATTGTCCTGGACATCCAACAGTCCATCACTGAAGACATCATCCTATCTGAACTCCGCAAGTCTGGAGTATACTGCGCCACAAGGCTTTATGAAGGTTCCGTACCATCAAATGACGTCCAAATGACAACTGACAAATGATAAACAAGCTCCTAGTGATCTCAGTAGTGCCAACTTGTATCCAAACACTACGGACTTACTCATCATCTTCCAAAATGTTGACTATTTCATAATTGCATGGGTGACTAAACCGGTTTGTAGGTGGCCCGATTGGTTGATGCACACAGTCTGTAGTTCTTAACCTTTTTTTTTTTTTTTAAATCCATGCATCTTGTATCATATTTACAGTTATTACAATTAAAACCAATTCAGACATCCCAAATCTTTGAACATTATTAAGAATTATTGTATTGTTTTTTGTATGATTAATGTATAATATGAGCCTAATTACTACTTTTATTTTTTACTTTCTTTCAAACTTTTCATGAAGCTTATTTTATGAATTTATGAATTAACTGTTTAAAAATTGTTTTGTGTTTTAGTCAGAGAAGCTCTGTGGATGAAATAGATGTGCAGCGACTCAATAGACTGGCAGACGTTTGGTGGAACGAAGATGGAGAAATGCGTTTGTTGCATAGTATGAATAAATTAAGGTAAAGTTCTTGATATGCTCTTTGGATCAGACTAGTTACTATTACGTAAATTGGAAGATATCCAGTGATATTCTTAACGTCTTAGAATTTAACAAATAGCACATACTTACTATGAATAAGGAAATGTTTGTGCCTGGACCAAAAATTGAGGCTTTAACTAAAGCTCCTTGTGGAATCGAGAAATGATCATTCATCTGTCAGCTCACACCATGTTGCCTAACAGACCATGCAAACAGTTTAATGATCGGTCTTGTGATTTCCAGTTGAACAGCACACATTGTCATTATGAACACTATCCTGTGCTATATTTTAAAAATTCATCTGTTCTACATACAGCAATGCAAAAACCTTCAAAACTTTCTACTGTATAAGATTAACCAAAGATATACTCAACTTCCCACACCAAAATAATTGTTATTTTTGTGCTGGGTACGTTAAGGTTGAATTTGTGGTTCAAGAAGCCTGGCTAAGAAGGTAGAGTGCTGGCTTTCTGAGCCCAGATCGGCAGGTTCAATCCTGGGTAGTCTGGTAGTATTTGAAGGTGCTCAGATACGTTGGCGTTGTGCCGGTAGATTTGTACGAAGCATGTTTTTTAAGTAAGTACCATTTTTAAATATGACCGCTGCATAACTTTGGCCATCGTTCAGAGCATGCGTGCTCAGTACATATATCTGTGACTAGCTAGCCATAAACACCATTACGGAAGCATTTGCCCATATTTACATTTGTTTGTGCGTATTGAAAATGCCTCTGACAATTAACAGTCCCACCAAGTGTGAAGTACGCGCTGTGATTCCTTTTCTAAATAGACTTGGTGCAAAAATTCTATGCAACGGTTCCCGAGAAAACAGACGCTTCACAGTTTCGTCATTAATTATGAGTTGCCTGAAATTTCAAGGACCAAGCTCGATAGCTGCAGTCGCGTAAGTGCGGCCAGTATCCAGTAATCGGGAGATAGTGGGTTCGAGCCCCACTGTCGGCAGCCCTGAAGATGGTTTTCCGTGGTTTCCCATTTTCACACCAGGCAAATGCTGGGGCTGTACCTTAATTAAGGCCACGGCCGCTTCCTTCCACTTCCTAGGCCTTTCCTATCCCATCGTCGCCAAAAGACCTATCTGTGTCGGTGTGACGTAAAACAAATAACAACAACAAAAAAATTCAAGGAGTGTTCTTTATGAAATTGTGTCAGGCTGCTTAGATTATCAGAAATTGTGCTCACGCAATCCTAAACAAACGACATGCATGTTCACAAGGGGGATTCTTTTGCTTCATGAGAGCGTGCGACCTCACACGGCGAATTGAACCCGAGCCCTTATCACTTTATTTGGTTGGGGACAATTTGATCATCCTCTGTATAGTCGTGACCTGGTGTCTAGTGACTACCACATGTCGTGCACTAGAAAAAAGCATTTAGGAGGTCAGTGCCACGACGATGATAATGATCTAAAAACCGCACGTCAGATATCTATGAGGATGGAATTCAGAAGCTGGTTTCATGATACAATTGTTTTAATATGCTTGGAACTTATGTTGAGAAGTAGTTTAAGGTAACAGGGCGAGTTGGACATGTGGTTAGGGGCGCACAGCTGTGAGCTTTCATCCGGGGGATAGTGGGTTCGAGCATCACTGTTGGCAGTCCTGAAGATGGTTTTCTGTGGTTTCCCATTTTCACATGAGGCAAATGTTGGGGCTGTACCTTAATTACGGCCCGGCTGATTCCTTCCCACTCCTAGACCTTTCCTATCCCATCATCGCCATAAGACCTATCTGTGTCGCTTTAAGGTACAGGCTTATATGTAAAAAAGAATTGTTAAAAAAATTAAATTACTTTGTTTTTTATATCAAAATGGTACTTACTTAAAAAACATGCCTTGTAGTTTTTAAAAGAACCTCATGCAGAACCTCAGAGCCTCCGAAAACTAAAAATAGCTTGTGAGACATAAAATCAGTAGCATTATGATTGATCCAGGTAAAACGTTCCCATTTAGGTGTTCTTACAGACCTAAATATTAATTTTATATTGGATAAAACTAGTAGAAAACCGCCCGGTGGGTATGATCATTGCGGTGTCAAGTCCAAATGGTCTGTCGCTGTGGTTAGCCGGTTCAAGTCCTGTTGGTAGAAAAAATGTCACCATCAGAATGTTGACTAGCTGGGTAGGAGAGGTGGTGGTATACAATTTCTGGCAATGTTTCCTCCTGCTTGTTAAAAGTAGGGCAGTGGGTAAGCTACTGTGACCAGCATAGTGAACAAATTATTGTTGTCAAGATAGGTGTATATGCCTATTACTTTAGCCAATTATGAAGAAATTGAAAGAGTACAGTACTGTATATGAAGAAGGAGAAGATTTAATACAACATGTAAAAGGAGATGAGAATCTGCAATGGGAGATTGTAATGCAGTGGTAGACGAATACATCCACGGTGTCCCCTGTCTGTCATAAGAGGCGACTAAAAGGGGCAACCAAGGGATGATTGTACTAGAACCATGAAACTACTTGCGATTAGTACCAGCACGCGTGGAACACCATGGGTCGCTTTTACTTGCGCATAGTACCACTATGTTAGGTACCAAATAGGTTTGTGATTAGTAGCTCGCAGAAGCACCGTGCGGTCAGCCCTCCACTTAGAGTGCACTTGTCGGCTTTTACAGTATCTGTGATTAGTACCACTATATGAGTAACACCATGGTTCTGGCTTGCCTATGATTAGTACCCACTGTCGGCAGCCCTGAAGTTGGTTTTCCGTGGTTTTGCATTTTTACACCAGGCAAATGCTGGGGTTGTACCTTAACTAAGGCCACACCCACTTCCTTCCAACTCCTAGGCCTTTCCTATCCCATCGTCGCCATAAGACCTGTCTGTGTCGGAAGGACGTAAAGCCACTAGCAAAAAAAAAAAAAAAAAAAAAAAAACGTATGAGAGGGAATGGGTGATGTTGTATGTGGTGGTGTTGTTTGAGTCTTCAGTCCATAGAGTGGTTTGATGCAGATCTCCATACCATCATGTCCTGTGCTAACCATTTAATTTCTGTGTAATTCGTACATCTACTCTAATCTGTTTTTCATATTCATACCTTCATCAGCCCTTGCCCTTTTTACTGCCTGTCTTTCCCTCAAATACCAGCTGAACAAGACCTGAGAGACTTACGATGTGGCCTATCATTCCATCTCTTCTTCTGAATAAATTTTGCCACATCGTTCTCCTCTCGGCAGTTTGGTTTAGTATCTCTTCATTTGTGATTTGATCTACCCATCTCACCTTCAGCATTCTTCTGTAATACCACATTTCAAAAGCTTCTATTCTCTTTCTTTCTGAGCCCGTTATCATCCATGTTTCACTTCCATGCAATGCCCTGCTCCAGCCGAAAGTCTTCAAAAACGTCTTTCCCATTCCTATATCAATTTTCGAAGTGAGCAAATTTCTTTTCTTAAGAAAGCCCTTCCTTGCTTATGCTAGTCTGCATTTTATGCCCTTACTTCTGCCATCGTTAGTTATTCTACTACCCAGGTAACAATATTAATCTACTTCCTTTAACCTTTCAAGTGGTACATTTCTTTTTTTTTTTTTTTTTTTGCTAGTTGCTTTACGTCGCGCTGACACAGATAGGTCTTATGGCGACGATGGGACAGGGAAGGGTTAGGAGTGGGAAGGAAGCGGCCATGGCCTTAATTAAGGTACAGCCCCAGCATTTGCCTGGTATGAAAATTGGAAACCACGGAAAACCATCTTCAGGGCTGCCGACAGTGGGGTTCGAACCTACTATCTCCCAAATACTGGATACTGACCACACTTAGCCGACTGCAGCTATCGAGCTCGGTACATTTCTTTTGAGTAGCTAGTAACACTGTGGCACATTTTCCATAAGGTACTGGGAAGTAACATATAGAGCGATACTCTTGTGTAGTATAGAATTTTTATCAGATTCAAAAAGTACAGAATATGTATCAAGCTGTCAAAAACGATCATAGTACGAAGGGCAAGGCGTTTGGCTCACTGAGGAAAGTAACAGGAACTTACGGTGAGATACTTTTAATTGGTCAGATATTTTCATAAGGTTTAAAAAAACAAAGTCTCACTTTCAAGCAGTGGCGGTGAGCTCTCAGGAGCACATGAGCATGTGAGCACCCAGTTTTAATACATCTTTACGCATTCATGGATAATTTGAAACATTCCTTTCTTTTGACCTGGTTTTGATCCGTTACACCGATAGTTGTTCGTTTTGACCAACAGTGCAGTGAGCACACTGCATAATGCGCTATTGTGCTGAAGACTATATGCATTCGCAAAGCAGATGACGTCATGGTTTATGCACTGATATTCCCATTAGCGAGGAGCACGGTAAGGTATGTGCCTTGCCATCCAGAGCCACCCTCAAACCAGTCGCAGTATTACAGTTGACCACAAGGGTCCGCCACCTCCCCTATTATGGTTAGCCACAGCCTCCCAGGAGCTACTGTTGTATTACATTACTGGCAGATTTCGCTAGTAATTCTGAATAGGCATTTTCTAGCTCGTTGTGAACAGGTGTTTGTAATCGCAGGAAGAAGTTTGCTTTATCTTGGGACTGGAAAATCTTTTCAAGTGAAATTTATTTGAGTGTTATGTTTTGTTTCTCTTTTTGTATGATTTGTAACCATGGTATTCTTTGTGTAAGAGGAAATGAATTCAGTTCAGGTAATTTTCTTTTCTTTCTTCTCTCTTAATCTGCTTACCTTCCAGGGTTGGGTTTTCCCTCGGACGCAGTGAGGGATCCGACCTCTACCGCCTCAAGGACAGTGTCCTGGAGCTTCAGACTCTGGGTCGAGGGATACAACGGGGAGGATGACCAGTACCTCGCCCAGGCGGCCTCACCTCTATGCTGAACAAGGGCCTTGCGGGGGTATGGGAAGATTGGATGGGATAGACAAGAAAGAGGGAAGGAAGCTGCTGTGTCCTTAAGTTAGGTACCATCCCGGCATTTGCTTGGAGGAGAAGTGAGAAACCACGGAAAACCACTTCCAGGATGGCTGAGGTGGGAATCGAATCCACCTCTACTCAGTTGACCTCCCGAGGCTGAGTGGACCCCGTTCCAGCCCTCGTACCACTTTTCAAATTTCGTGGCAGAGCCGGGAATCGAACTCGGGCCTCCGGGGGTGGCAGCTAATCACACTAACCACTACACCACAGAGGCGGACTCAGGTAATTTTAACCAGCAAAATATTAATCTCAGCATAAGTTAGAAATTAAAAGGCTTGGACCGGACAGACCAGATTTGATTATCGAAAAAGTTACAAAAATTGGCAAACGCGAGTATAGGCGTAAGTTTAAGGGAGAAGTGTACGAAACACACAAGTGGCTCTGTGGATGTAGATCTAGGAATGCGCTTTTTTGTTTGCGCTGTTTATTGTTCAACAAAGAAAGAAGTGTATGGAATTCAGCTGGGTGCACAGACCTTGCTCATTTGAGTGAAAAAATAAATAAACATGAAAATTCTCATGCACACAAAAACACGAGTATTGAATTCCGTATGCTAGTGTTGTCTATAATTTCCAAGACGAGAATAATTAACATGTGATATAGTAGAACCCTGATTAACCGAGATAATGTGGAGACTATTGGAGTCAATTCGGAAACAGTTATTTTTAAAAAATGGATCAGTAAATGTGGTACACATTATTTCTATGCTTCTCGTCATACCTAGGTGAACTTTGTGCTATTTAAAAACGAAGAATAGTGCTCGCATCCTTCAATGTTTGCAGTGCAGTAAAGTTATTACGAATTTTACTTTTTTTGTACACTAACACAGCTGGCCCCGTAGTGTAGGAGTAGTGTGTCTGCTTCTTACCCGGATGCACCGGGTTCGATTCCCAACCAGGTAAGGGATTTTTGCCTGGATTTGAGGGCTGATTCAAGGTCCACTCAGCCTACGTGATTACAACTGAGGAGCTATCTGACGGTAAGATGGCGGCCCTGGTCTAGAAAGCCAAGAATAACAGTCGAGAGTATTCATTGTGCTGACCACACGACACCTCATTATGCGGTAGGCCATGGGATTTGGTTTTGTTCTACACTAACACCCAGGTAAAATTTATTCTCGGTTACAGGGGATCTATCATATTTCATTTCATAGTCCTTTTACCCTGCAGGGTTGGTTTTTCCCTCGGACTCAGTGAGGGATCCCACCTCTACTGCCTCAAGGTTAGTGTCCTGGAGCTTGAGACTTTGGGTCAGGGATACAACTGTGGAGGAGGACCAGTACCTCGCCCAGGCGGCCTCACCTGCGATACTGAACAGTGGCCTTGTGAGGGGATGGGAAGACGGGAAGGGATAGACAAGGGAGAGGGAAGGAAGCGGCCGTGGCCTTAAGTTAGGTATCATCCCAGCATTTGCTTGGAGGAGAAGTGGGAAACCACGGAAAACCACTTCCAGGTTGGCTGAGAAGGGAATCGAACCCCCCCTCTACTCAGTTGACCTTCCAAGGCTGAGTGAACCCAGTTCCAGCCCTTATGCCACTTTTCAAATTTCGTGGCAGAGCCGGGAATCGCACCCGGGTCTCCAGGGGTGGCAGATAATCACACTAACCACTACACCGTAGAGGTGGACTCTATCATATTATTTGTGAAAAAGGAACCGTACAAGGAACTTTTAGTGAAGCGATTTATGTACCTATGTTACTTTTTTGCTGATCTGAGACATGAACAAAAATGTGTTGTGAATCCCCTAAAAATTTTGTCATGAGCCGCCACTGCTTTCAAGCTATTAAAATATTACAGTGCCAAGGGCAAGGAAAAAGAATCTGGCTCAGTGAGGAAAGCAATGGGAAACCTACAATAACATAAGAGACTCATCTGCAGACACATAGCTTTCGGGTGTGTACAGAGTTCGGAATCTGCTATTCACGTGGTCTAGAATGGGTTCAATTTGTAGAGTTTCTTCGGACACATGTTGCTTCATCGTATGCTTCGTTATCGACAGAGTGTAAGAATTTGAGAACGAGATGAAATCTTCTTTCAGAGAACAGCTCCAAAAATATTGGAATCTCGGATATCTATATACGAGAAAAGTAGTTCTTGTTGTCAGGTAGCCGATGAATGCCTTTCAAGAGAAAGAATTCAAGTAAAGTCATAATTTCATCTTTATTTGTGTCAGTCCACTGATTCACTCTCGAATATAGTTTCAAGGTTGATGTGCTTTCTAAAAACTGTTGAGTATACCGTTTGGTTTCCCTACTTATTAGTTCCGCTAATTCAGGAGTGAAAAACGATTGAAAATATTCTAGTGGATTATTTACGTCTTCAGTTTGTACGTTTAGTCCAGGTTGTGCCGTAAATGTAAATCTCGGCTGTTCAGATCCTATCCTACCCTTGTCCATACACTATCAGATGACACATCACTCTCTGAATAGTCACAGTGTAATAAATCAAACCGTTCTTTTTCTCGCAGACGTTTTCGAGTCCGCTTGCACCTGCCATAATGCACTATCTACCTCTCTCAGCAGCCTGGCAGCCGGTCACATGGTTTTAGGAGAGTGCTGCTGTAGGCAAAGTCGAAACTAACATACATGCACACACAAAAAAGATCTTGGATCCTACGACGGAATAAGTCATCATACCAATCGCTGAAGGACATTTACAATGTGATGACAAAATATTCCGTCATTACCGCTTGAAAGGTTAAGATTTCGTTTCCTAATCTAATGTTTCCTGCATCGCCAGACTTCATTTGACAGCACTCCATTACTTTTGTTTCGGATTTGTTTATTTTCATCTTGTACTCCTCAACCGAGACTGTCCATACCATTCAGCAATTTCTCCAGATCTTACGTGTCTATAAACTACAGACATAGAATATGTTTTTTCTGGAGGATCTACTTAGTCAAAAGCAACACACATGTAGTATAATCAGCAGACATATAGTACATGTGTGTAATCCGCATACCATTAACCATTGTTAAAAAATCCTTCCGAGTGTGAAAAAAAAAGCTTATTTATTAATGCCTTTCTGTACATGGCAGGGCTCAGGCTTTGAAGCCTGCTATTGTGCCAAACCATATACGGTAATTATACACCTGCATAACCAGAACATATTGAGCACTATAGTTCCTGTATTTAGAAGTAAAAGTAAATTTAATATAATTTAAAATTAATGTAAAACATAATTTAATTGTAATTTAAATCATCATAAAAACTAATTTTAAAATTATTAAATGAATAGGGCCTATACAGTATTTTCACTGTGATTAAAAACTGAATCCTGAAAAATTTAAACTCTAATGTTATTAATCTTACATTTACATAATATTATTTTAGTACTCTTTTTTGGGGGACACTTCTTAGTTTCATTAATCTCAGTGTAGGTTCAACTACCAGCACTTTCTTCTGAATAGCTTCGGGTTATTTATGTCTCTAATTTCAGCTGGGATATAATTCCAGAAATGTATAGTCCCCCATACAAATGCGTTGTTGTATATACTGCTGTGATGAGTGGCGATTAGATATATTATATGTTTCATTTATATCTACTTGTACATTTTAAACACTGTTTGGGTAGATAATAATTACCTGTTACGGTAGATAGTAGTAGTAGGTATTTATAAAGACGTAAATACAGTATTTATGTAATATGATGAATAAAATAAAAACATATGAGCTTAAATCCTTGGTAGTTGATACTTGGGATTTATTATTATTATTATTATTATTATTATTATTATTATTATTATTATTATTATTATTATTATATATTTATTTATTACAAATCATACAATTTTATGGATGGTCTAGTGAAAAAGGCAAAACCCATATAGATTAGCTGCTTCACAGGCCACTAAAGTTAAATTCACAATAATTAAATTATTCACATATTTACACTTGTACAGTAATTCATTCAATCGAAAACACTTGCACTCCTTTTCACTCCTGTTCATGCACACACCGTTCCTCTGAAAAGGAGTGAGTAAAGTAAATAATTAAATATAATAAAAAACATTTTTTTATTTATATGCTTGTGTCGTTTCATTATTGTAAATTAAAAAGTGTATCCTATGCATGATGTTTTCGTGAAAACTAAAATTTTTAATATATAATTCATTGTCACTTCATGTCTTGTAAGAGCAAAGATGATGGACAGTTGATTTGATATATGATTTCCCATCAGTATAGTGCCCCCCTCTCCTTTTTTTAAAAAATATCTACATCTCCCTTGATCATGAGATGATCAGATTTCAGAGCTGTGATGTGTAGGGTATTGCTGTGCTGAAGATTTTCATTCCAGAGTTAATAAAAATGTGTTGAACGTCTGCTGTACTTGTGTAAAGTTTTGTTAAAAAGATGATAATGTCAACATCTTCTCAGGCAAATATCCCTTTCTTGTTGGCATATTTGGTTACATCTACTTATGAATGTTTTATTCCCTTTGATATAATGTCGCTACATTTAGAATATTATTTGTCCAGTCATTTACGGGCACCGACCTCAGTGTCAGAGGGTGTAATATTTAAATGTGGCACCTCCAAGTCATTGCTCCCAGCACATTAAGGAACTCCTGTGAGACAAAATTCAGACGCTCCAGCATTTTCAGTATTTTCAGAGATCTTAAAAATCTAATCATTTTTTTAGTAGTTTCCTTCTATCATTTCTCTGCATATATATATATATTTTTTCATTCTGCGTTAGAACATACTCCTCTTAGAAATTACTTAAAGTACGATAAGGTACTTCTGGAGTTTACTTCGGAATCACCCCGGCTCATTTCAGGTTCTGGTTGTGGTTTTAAAGCTACATGCCCTTTCTGACACCACATCATTTTTTCAGGTGAATATTCCAATGCAAGTTTTTCTGGGATTCGAACCTCAGCCGATTGGGCAGAAGGCCAGCAGCTTCTCCACTGCACTAACCATGCCCCGAAAGCACAATATGGTATGCCTCCTTCAAATACACCCTTGAACAACAAAATTTGATACTGAAGAAAGCTTATTCTTGTGCATCACCTTCAACAGCTATTGTCAGCATTAAAACTATACGTACTGTATTTCAGTGTATAATTGAGATATTGTCCAGCTTTTTCCCAAGTTGTGTTGGGCTTCTTGAGGATCATGTGGTGATGTAAATACTAACCTTATGGAGATACAGTATGATGTCTTTTAAGGGAGAAGATTTTAGTTCAGAATGATCATGCAGTTATTTAACCCTTAAACCAAAACATCTCCAACCTTAATAATACGTCATTAACAGGGAATGGATTTCTGTGTAAATACATATCTATTTAGAAAACTAAAATTAATTATATTTCATATTATCTTTACGACTCATGACGTGTGTGGAGTTGAATAATGCTGTTTTTATTTTCCATATTTTCAGTTTGAGGATTAAAGATATGGTATTATAAATTAACTGAAAAGCTCAGATTTGTGGACATTATTGGGAAATATAATTTTAAACCATCATTTTGGAAATTAGACTTGCTGATTATTATTTCTTGAATATATGCAGAGAAAAGGAAGTTGAATTTATGATGGACATACTCTCTTGTTGGACAGCAAGATGCAGAGATGTAATGTTAGAAATGTTACTATAATATTGGAAAACAGGATGATGTACTATTCACAAAGTCCAAAGGCCTGTATGGAGCTATCTGTCAAATAAGAATAAATCAGAGATACTTGAACATGTTCCTTCATTTAGGGTCTGTACTACGACTGTCAGGTAAACAGCCAGATACGTAGGCTGCAGTTTTGCAAATTAGAAGTTAAATATTTTCTTGCGTACTACCAACAAATTTTAATGACGGTACTGTAATGCGGAAGATGTAGTAACATTTTTATTGGGTTAGTAATAAGGTTACTGAAAATATAGTGAAATTTAGCACGGTGGTATATGTGTTCTCGTTTGTTTAGCTCTATTCCTTTTGAAATTGTATTACTAGAATCCATTATCAGGCTCTTATTAAGCTATAATGTGCAAGTTCAGATCAAAAACAGAATTAGGACTGAAATCTACACATACGAAGAAAAGTTAAAATTAATTAACTATATAACGAAATTGAAACTGTTATAGAAAATAAAAAAGACTTAAAATGTAATCTGGACGCAAAAGTTAAGATTCAGGTTATGTATCTTTCTTTGTCTAGTACTATTTGCGAGGATGCGCGTTACGGCGAAAGTAAGGTTAAGGTTTATATTCGTAATTAATGCCACTGATGCAGCGTAGGATCATTAATTTTATTATTAATTCAATTTATTGTTTGCTCATTGAATAAGTAGTTGGTTTCTTTCTTTTCAATACAATGTGGGAATAGTAACTGGCAAGCATTTATCTCACTTTAGTGTAAATACTTAGTAGCAAGTTGTTATGAAGTCAACATCCTCATTCGACGGACGAATCGCCATGAACAACGTTGTATACCTTTACTCCATATGTGCGTCGTGGATAGATTTGGAATAGAACGCTTTTGACACGCATTCTAATAATTAGGAAATGTGTACTATCACCTCTAGTACCCTACCGACTAACATTTAGAAGGTTAAAAAAAATGTTAGACTATTGGGACTCGAACCCACAAAAAACTGCATAGCATGTTGCCCTAACGACCACGGCTACCCATGAAGCTTGCTGTTGACTTGCTTGTGTGCAACTCATATAGTCAGTAGCAACAACTTGCTAGCTTGGGAAATTTTTAAGAATTCTGTGATAGCTGAACAGGAAACATGACATACTTTATAAATATTTACATAGATTACATTCAATCAGTCAATATTCTAAAGGCTAATGCCTTGTCGGTGCAACCACTCATTTCTTTCATTGGCTGTTCATTTCAGTTCTATGTAATTGACACAACCTAACCTCTTCTTGATGTCATCCAAATACTTCACCCTAGGTCTTCCTCTCCCTTTCTTTCCCAGCAATTTCCCTTCAAGTATGTTAGTGATGAAAGTATTGTGTCTGATGACATGTCCGGTAAATTTTAATTTCCTGTTTTCCATTTCGTTTAAAAATCTTCTCTCTTCTATAACTTCCCTTAAGGCTTCCAGGTTGGTTTTTCTTTCCATCCAGCTCATTCTGGTCATTTTCCGCCATATCCACATATCAGCAGCTTCAAGTCAATTTCTTTCTAATTCACCCAGAGTCCAACTCTCACTTCCATACTGAAGTGTACTCCATACAAATGATTTTGCAAAGGATTTTCTGACATCTGTATTCATGTATGTGCTGGTTAAAATGTTTTTCTTGCTCATAAATGCCTGTTTTGCCAATGCAATTCTTCTCTTTATTTCCAGGAAGCACCTATTATTCTCTGTTATCATACTACCAAAATAACAGAATTGTTTCACCTGATCAATTCTGACGTCATCAATTTTTATATTGGTTTTAATTTCTTCCATATTTTTTCGTACTGCCATTACTTTCGTTTTCTGTTTGTTTATTTTTTATTTCCATAGTTTAAGAAGACTTTCGGCATTCTATTCATTTCTTTTTCTGAATCTGCAATTAATATGATATCATCTGCAAATCTGATACAATGTATCCTTTCACCATTGACTTTTATTCCCTTTGTCTTCTCCTTCATGATCTGAATAGCTTCCTCAATTAACATATTAAATAAATACGGTGATAGGGGACAACCTTGTCTAACTCCTTTGCTAATATTGGCCTTTTCTTCTACCTGATTGATGCTATTTTTGTGCTTTGGTTCAGATACAGTTGATTAATCATTCTTCTGTCCTTCCAGTCCAGTCCTATTTTCCTCATAGTTCTAACCAGTAGTTCCCAGTTCACATTGTCAAAAGCTTTTTCTAAGTCAATGAAGGTAAGACAAGTCGTTCTATTCATTTCCATCCTTCTCTCCAATAACATGGCGTAAGGCCAGAATTGCTTCTCTTGTTCCTCTGCCTTCTCTACATCCAAATTGGTCTTCTCCAACATACTTATCTACTTTTCCTTTTATTCTGTTCTTAACTATGTTAATGAGTATCGTGGAGGCATGTGTTAATATTGATAGTGTTCTATAATTGGTGCAGTCAACTGCCCTTCCTATTTTAGGTATGGTAATGGTTCTGCATTGTGTGAAGTCTTCTGGCACGATTCCTCTTTCGTAGCATTCATTTATTACTCTGAATAATTGGTCTTTCATGTTGATACCTAAATTTTTCAGTAATTCTGCTGGGATATCATCTACACCGGTTGCTTTTCCTTCTTTCAGACTGAAGGGCATGTTCAAATTCACATCTCATGATTGGAGGACCTTGCATTTCTCTTCCACACTCATTGATGTCTTCAATTAGCTTATTGTCATTCTTGAAGTCCTTATCATCGTACAGTTCTTCTATGTATTCTTTCCATCGAGCACATCTTATCGTTGTCTATCAGTAACATTCCTTCTTTGTTTTTTACTACTGCAGATTTGGTTCTATTTTTGTACTGGAGGGCACTGATTTTCTTATAAACTTGATCCTGTTTTCCCTTTCTTATATCTTCTTCTATCTCTTCAGCAATGTTTTTGGTCCATTTCTCTTTTTCTTCTCTGCATTTGGTTGTGATCTGATTTTTAATCCTTTTGTAGTCATCTACATTGTTTTCCTTCCTGAGTTTATTCCTTTCTTGAATTAGGTGTAGTATTTCTTCTGTCATCCAAGGTTTTCTGGGCTCCAATTTCCTTTTTCCTAAAGCTCATTTGTTGCTTCAATTATCCTTATCTTGATGTTATTCCACTGCATTGGCTCATCATTTCCATTATCTACTTCATTAGTTCGTTCTTCAAAAGCCGCCTTTGTTGCTGCTTCCTTCAGTCCTTCTAGTCTCCACTTCTTTTTGATAGATCTTTTGGTTCTTTTAAATCTAATGTTGCACTTTGCTAACACAAGTGTATGGTCACTATCCTATCTATATCAGGACCTGGGTAGCTGTGGCATGATTTTATCTGATTCCTGTATCTTTGCTTCATTAGTATATAATCTAACTGAAATTGTCTTTTGTCTGGCACCTCCCACATGTACCTTCTTCTAAGAGGAACTTCAAATAATGTGTTTGTAATAACCATATCATTTTGACTGCAGAAATCTACCAAAGTTTCACCTCTTTCATTTGTTTCCCCCAGACCAAAATTTCCTACTGTCTTATTGCCTGTATGGGATCCCACTATTGCATTAAAATCGCCCATTATTGCGACATATTTTTCTTTAGTTAGTTTTAATAGTTCTTCAATATCTTCATACCTAGTCTCCACTTCTTCCAAGTCATGAGCCGATGTTGGGAAATATGTCTGAATTATTACTAAGTCCACAGGTGCACTATTAATTTTTACCATCAACTGGTCGCTGACATGGTAGATACTGCAAACATTATTTGACCATTTTCCTGTTATTATAACTGCCACTCCATGCTTTCCTCTTTTCTCTCCACCGCTATAAATTTTATTACTCTAAACTCATCACTGTAGAAGTCTCCATTTCCTTCCCATCTTGTCTCACATATATTTAATACTAGCTGATGTACCCATGCTTTGCTACGGGATTCTCAGAAAGACTGTCTTTGTGGTTTTCCTACCTAAAGTCGTCAGAAGGAATGTAGTGATTAAAAGCAATGTTATATAAAATACTCGATCAAATTAATAAACCGCACATTTTCTCACTTTTAACGAACAGTGCTACGGTGCCGATCTAACAGTCCAAAGTTCCAGTGCTGCAGTGACCAGACCGCAGACAGCCGTGAACACTTCTCTGCCATTATCCCGTTAAATATGCACACTTCTCGTTCCAAACGTATCAGTAGTTTCAGAAATGTATCTAACTCCCCAGCTACTTCCCGCCAAATTTCAGGCAGGCTGTTATACTCGGTATGACTGGGTGAGTTGACTGTGCAGTTAGGGGCGCATAGCTGTGAGCTTGGATCCAGGAGGTAGTGGGTTCGAACTCCACTGTCAACAGCCCTGAAGATAGTTTTCCGTGGTCTCCAATTTTCACACCAGGAAAATGCCGGGGCTGTAGCGTAATTAACGTAGGGGCTACTTCCTTCCCACTCCTAGCACTTTCGTATCCCATCGTCGCCATGTGTCCTATCTGTGTTGGCGCGATGTAGAGCAAATTTTAAAAAAACTCGGTATACAGCAGTAATCCCATCTATCGGAGATTAATGGCAGCAGAGACACAAAGCAAATCACAACAAACAATGGTCAATGTAATGTTATTGTTGATCAATGTTATGAGCTTTCTGTATTGTAGGCCTTCACATTCAGTTTTCTTTCAACTTTGTTATATAAGGCCGTCTTATAAAATTAATTATAGCGTAGACTGTAGTTCCTTATTTCCCGACTCTACATACCGATTTTCATTAAATTATGTTTACCCACTTTCTCGTGATGGCGCTGATATGATCTTAGCAACAAAAATTCATATTCATGAATATATCCGTTATCATAGCCGGTACGGTCAAAATGTATAACACATAAATGATCGGAAATTTAATACTATGTAACTTTAATTATATAGTAATTGTCAATAAGACCACTAATAACACAAATATTCGAGAATTAAATTTTGGGCCTTCCCCTAAACTACCATTTTTCTCAGCGCAAATAAGATTATTTATGGCGTAGATTGTAACGACTTATTCGCTGACTTTGCATACCTATTTTAATTAAGATAGAACCACTAATAACAAATATTTGAGAATTAAATTTTAGGCCTTCCCCTAAACTACCATTTCTCTCAGCGTGAAAAAGATTATTTATGGCCTAGATTGTAGTGACTTATTCCCGGACTTTACATACCGATTTTCATTAAATTCTCTTCAGCCCTTTTCTCGTGATGCGTGTACAGACAGACAGATATTACGAAAAGTTAAAAAATGCATTTCCTTGTTACTATGGACATGACTGATACAGAAATACCATCCTTTTCAAATTTTGAGCAATGTACAGACAAAACTCTTATTTTATATATATAGATTACATTTTAGGCCATCCACCAAAGTACCATTTCACTCAGCGTGAATAAAATGACGTATAGCCTATATTGTAGCGACTTATTTCCCATCTTTGTCTACCGATTTCAAATAAGATACGACCACTAATAATATAAATATTTGAAAATTAAATTTTAATAATGTTATTTGTTTTATGTCTCACTAAATAACTACTCTTTTACGGTTTTCAGAGACGCCGAGGTGCCGGAATTTAGTCCTGCAGGAGTTCTTTTACATGCCAGTAAATCTACCGACACAAGGCTGACGTATTTGAGCACCTTCAAATACCACCAGACTGAGGCAGGATCGAACCTGCCAAGTTGGGGTCAGAAGGTCAGCGCCTTAACCGTCTGAGCCACACAGCCCGGCAAAAATGAAATTTTAGGCATTCCCCTAAACTGCCATTTCACTCAGTGTGAATACAATTATTTATGGCCTAGATTATATCGACTTATTACCCCAACTTTGCATACCGATTTTCATTAAGACACGACCACTAATAACATAAATATTTGAGAATTAAATTTCAGGCCTTTCCCTAAACTACCATTTCACTCAGTGTGAATAAAATAATTTATAGCCTAGATTTTAGTGGTTCATCACCCGACTTTACATTCCGATTTTCTTTAAATTCTCTTCAGCTGTTTTCTCATGGTGCGTGTACATACATACAGACAGAAATTACGGAAAATAAAAAAGCATTTCCTTGTTACTGTGGACATGACCGATACAGAAATACCATTCTTTTCAAATTCTGAGCAATGTACAGACAAAACTTATTTTATATTTATATAGATTACACATTTCAGACCTTCCCCTAAACTACCATTTCACTCAGTGTGAATAAAATTATTGATGGCCTAGATTATAGCGACTTATTCCCCGACTTTGCATACCAATTTTCGTGAAGATACGACCACTAATATAATAAATATTTAAAAATTAAATTTTAGGCCTTCCCCTAAACTGCCATTTTTCTCAGCCTGAATACAATTATTTATGGCGTAGATTATATCAACTTATTACCCCGACTTTGCATACTGATTTTCATTAAGACACAACCACTAATAATATAAATATTTGAGAATTAAACTTCAGGCCCTCCCCTAAACTACCATTTCACTCAGCGTGAATAAAATAATTTATAGCCTAGATTGTAGTGGTTCATCACCCGACTTTACATTCCGATTTTCATTAAATTCTCTTCAGCCGTTTTCTCGTGATGCGTGTACATACAGACAGACAGACAGACAGAAATTACGGAAAAGTAAAAAATGCATTTCTTTGTTACTGTGGACATGACCGATACAGAAATACCATCCTTTTCAAATTCTGAGCAATGTACAGACAAAACTCTTACTTTATATATATAGATATCTATCTCATTCTTCCTCATCTGGTCTTTCACTTCATCCAGTTTACCCGCTTTCAATAGCATTTGTACATTCCATGTTCCCATCTTCATGGCGGTTCAGAGTCATGCAGAAGTAGATTCATCTTGATGCGTAGACAGCTTGATTCTTACAATAGCGTCCCCGATATGAGCGAAGTCCCAGATAAGATCGTTAACTGCCTCTACAACTTCGGCATAGCTAACCTCGAGAATATTCTCCCAGATTGCACATAAACGAAAGTCGTAGTACGCATTTCCAACCAAACTTCCGGATAAATGTGCAAATTGCCACATAAATTTAAACCACACTTTTATCTGGCTGTCGTAGTACAGGCCCTTAGTTGTGTCATAACGAGTAGAAGAGAAAGTGTGAGCTCTTAAGTTGTTCCCTGTTGGCTAGTATAGGGACTGTGATGAATCATCCGCTAGGGGCAGCACCATTACTATCTGAGGGTTGGTATCTGTAGTTGTAATATGGTTGTGTTCGTAGTGTTGTTCTGTGAAGGCAAAAACTTAATTGTCGTGCATTATTGTTAAGTGAAAGTGAAGAGCATGTGATTTGGTGATGGTATTCTTTTATTTAGTGTAAATATAGCGCTGAGTTTATAAAACTTACAAAAATACCGACGAGGAAAAAATGCCTACTTGCTTCGTTCCAGGATGTAAGTCTAGCTACAAAACTACAAAAGATAAACACTTCTTCAAACCACCTAAAAATGAAGCAGAATTTTCAAAATGGGAAAAGGCGATTCCCAGAAAGGACAAAAAGCTTTCTGATAAGTGTTATGTGTGTGATTCACATTTTTCGGATGAATTTATTATTAAATCAGTTTTATTTGTAATACAGGGCAAACAGGTAGAAATTCCTAGAGATAGATGGAAACTGAAAACTGGCGCTGTCCCTCATATATTCCCCAATTTGCCACAGTATCTCATGAAACAATTAAGCAAACAAAAATCACCCCGTAAAAGACAGCCTCCGCGAAGACAGAGGAAAGTTCAAGAACCAAATCACACAGGCCTCACCGCAAATTAAATTTCGATGCTTTTTCTGAGAGTGATAAAAGAAATGAAATAGATTCATACACAGCTAAAAAGACAATAATTTCACTTAGAAACATACTAAAGAGACAGGGATGTAATATAATGACTATCCGTTATAAATTGAAAATAGCTAATGCTAAGATTTTGTTGCTAGAAAAACAACTAAGAGATTCCAAATTACAGCCAAATTATTCAAGTGAGCCGATATTAAGCAGAAATCAAAAGGTGATTATTGACACCATGCTAAAAAAATGTCAGCTAAGAAATAAGGAATGAGATATGATAATGAATTCCTTTTAGATAGTCTCTTATTTAAAATTACATCACCTAAGGGCTATAGACACTGTTTAATGCATAACATGCTTCCCCTTCCTTCGGAGGCTCACCTGCGAAAATTAGTTAAAGGTCTTAAGTGCCCTTACGGGGTGAACACCCATGCCATTAGTGCTATTGAGAACTATTTCTGCGATGAGAAGAGTGAAAACAATCGCACGGGAATTCTCATATGTGACGAATAAAACCTAAGAGAAGAGGTTCAGTTTAACACCAACTCATTAAAAGTTGATAGATTCGTAAATTTAGGAGAACACACCCAAGAACACGGGAAAAATAAACTTTCAAATCATGCGTTAGTGTTCATGTTTGTGCCCGTATTGCATAATTGGGTTCAACCGGTTGCTGTGTATGCAAGCCGAAATTCCACACCTGGTGATATTTTGTCACAAATTTTAATCTAGGTGGTCTTACAACTGGAGCAAATTGGTGCCAGAATTATAGGTTTCACCTCAGACAGAAGTCAGTCTAATAAAAAAAGTGTGGAAATGTTTAGGAATAAATGGAAAAGAAGGGAAGGTTGTGTGCTCTATTTCTAATCCCTTTGATTCTAGTAGGAGACTTTGGGCCTTTTCAGATGCTGTACATATAATTAAGTGCATCAGAAATAATTTTCGCGACAAAAGGCTAGTCTATTCAATAATGAAGTTGTGGACTTTAAATTCTATCGACAAGTGTTTGAAATGGATAACTGATATAAATTTGCAGGTTTGAAAGTTTGCCACAAGCTAACGTCTGCACATATAGACTCCACTTCATTTCAGCGCATGAACGTGAGACTTGCTTTTCAGTTATTTAGTAATTATGTTGCAAATGGCATAAAGTTCTTTAGACTGATAAACTCGGTGGGATTTGAAGACAGCGAACCGACAGAAACGTTCACAAGGGAATTGACATCCTAATAGATGTATTAAATACTTCTACACCGGCAGGGGCTCTTTATAAAGATTCAGTAGAGCATCAAACCTTAATAAAATGGAGAGATAACCTCAATGGGAATACTTTTGCTTCAGAAAGAACTCTTGAATCCCTAAGAGTAACGATTGAGAGCACCATACAGGTGTCTGAGTATTTATGGAATAATGGATTCCAATATATGCTCACAGCCAAATTTAATCAAGATCCACTAGAACAGCACTTTGGTATACTATGCTCATTAAGTTGTGACGACCACCCTTCGACAATAGATTTTCTGAATTTACACATGTTGCAATCTATTTATATCCCAACCAAACTTGCCCTCTCATCGGGTAGTAATTGTGAGCCCATCTTTGAACTGACATTGACATCATTCGTCAATCAAATGAGAACACTGGCTAAGAAGACAGGAGAGACAAATAAGGCTGTAGTAGAAAATGCACAAAAGAAAATAAGACAAGCACTAGACTTCACCGAGAACATGGATGACCTCTTACCGGACTGGGAGAACAATTTAGGTCTAATTAACAGTGATAGCCGCAGTCTTGCAAAGGAGTGTTTGATTTATTATCTAGGAGGATATATAGTACGCAATGTATCCAAGGTCACAAAATGTCGTAAATGTGTCAGCCTGCTTCACGGAAAGCCTACAGAAGAAATGCTTGCCGCAGCCCTCACATTTATTATGGACTATAGCAATAAATACAGCACTAACAGCAGTTTCCTCATCCATCCCTCAAGAGCACTTTATAATGTGTTCGTGCAAGTTGAAAGTGTAGTGGAACAAAAACTCTCCTGTGAACATAGTCTATGGGGCGATGTATTTTACGAGTGTTTGGACAGTTTGCACAGTGTCACAATTAATTAGAAAGAATTAGGATGCTGCGATGACCATGTTGCGGACATTATCCCTAAACTTGTGTTACATTATATGAAATGTCGATTTTATTTTGTAACAAGACAGATTGAGAAAGGAACTGAAATCTTCTAAGACCACAAAGTCTTTCCGGAAGCTATCTAAACTATCTGACAACTGACTTCTGGAATGGTAAGCAAAAGCATAATATTTTGCATGCAATAATTGTCTTTTATTCGTATGCTAACTTCTAAGCTCAAGCTCAAATACTGCTGGGAGAGTGGCCTAGCGGAGGAACCGATGAACTAAGCGAGTGATCACACTTCTTCCTTCTACTCGCTATGGTTGTGTTATGAATGTTGAAATTTGCATAGCCGTATCTTAAGGCCATAATGCATTAGGTGAAATATAAAGAGTATCCCAGCTCATCAAATAGTGTGTGTTTTATTGAAATGAATTGTGATTGGTAAAAGTGAAATACATGCTATTCTGCCAAAAGCTACTTGAGATAGGGTTGGAAAGGAGGAGTCAGAGAGAAGTGTGGAGGTGTGGATGGCTAATGATGTGATTGGTTACTTACAACATTAATATTACACTAAGTTTACTGCTTTATTATTTGGAGTACAGGAATGTGCAGTTTGTGCAGTAGAAAAATCATGTTGTCAGTCTTAGCACGGAAGTAAAGTTATCTGTTGTGTTTTTGTCGCCTAGCAACCGTCATGGAGATTCCTTGCCCTTCCTTAGTGCTGACACCCGATGCACTTTTTGTCTGTGGGAGTCTAGCGCTGTTGTGATTCCATGTCACATTCGGTGCTCAGCAGTCAACACACACAGCTTACCTGGCCATGGTTTCATCTTTCCATTTCCACTTCACAATCACACCCCAACAGTCTACTTGGGCAACTCTAGAAGGGTCGAAATGGCCCTTATCGATTGCTTACTGATGTCTGATGTGGCAACCAATAACCATTGTACATTTGAAGTCAATATGCTCCCTTGCTCCACCCATTCTGTAGGTATCTTTTAGCACTAAATAACATTGAGTACTCACCCGCCTTTTATAGCATCAGCGGTAGTCTTCTAGGCTCAGATTTACATGTACAGAGGGATGCCTGAATAATTTCAGTTAGGTAGTGTAAATCATAATTAAAGTGAATTTGGTTGAACAATAAGTTAGGGATTATATTGGTGTAGGCTTTCACAACAGATGTTAACTGACGAGTCTTGACAAGACAATATCACCTCAGCCTAATGTCCCAAAAGATCAAATTTGTCAGTTTAGGGATTCTTAAAATACTGGTCTTGACAATCTGTTTCCAAACTTGTGGCTGGTAACAAATGATATTATTTCATGAAGAATTAATTCAGTAACGGACAAAACCTTCTTTAAAAAATAGTTATTGATTAGAACGGATGAGTAGGTGGGGGGCAGTAGAATAAAATCCATGGTATCCCCTGCCTGTCATAAGAAGCGAGTGAAAGAGGGTCTCTGAACTTGAAAGCATGGATTGACGTCCATGTTCTCCTACTTGAGTCTAGCCTTGCTTCCACTTATTTGTGTCAAGCTCCTTGCTTTCATCTTTCCTATCTGATCGTCCTTGGTCAGCTCTTGTTCTCTTCCAACCCCGATGGTGTTAGGTTTACGAGGCCTAGAAAGTCTTTCATTTTCACACCATTCATAGTCCTTACCTTTCTTTTGCTGATAGCCTATTTCTTCAAAGGGTCGGACTTTGTCCATTCTTTCCTGTGATTAGTGTTAAGAGTACTTGTACTTCCTCTTAAGGGGGCAACCTACACCTTTAAACATAGAAAAATGGGGTGCATTAAACGTTTTGTCCGCAGCAATGGAAATTAATACTAAAAGGAAACTTTGTATGACAAACACATTATTCCTTAATAATATGCCTACTTCTTTAGAAATCATATAAACCTATGCCATTATATATAATTAATTATTCAAAATGGCAGTGTATTATGGCCACTTTTGCCGTTTCCCTGATAATTTGCAAACACATGAATATTTTTCTATGATTCATTTTTTTATGATTATAGCTATAACATTTACTAGAATTAGTGAAGTCCATCTCGTATAAATATATTTTTCATTAAGTTATTTTCAAGTAGTCCATTTTTCGTTAAATTTCATTTGAAAGTTCTTTTTTTAACTAACCAAGGAAGGTAGCTCACTATTATATCTTCTTATTCTTTATGAAATATACATGCATACAAAATTTCATCTTATTATCTTAAAAACTTTCAGAGTTATGAGGGAAACGGTTCTGAAAAACAAAAGTTACGGGAAACGAGTAACAAACTTACCCATAAAGAGCTTGCTTGGGGTACAGGGCTTCGTATCTATGGTCATAACTCCAAAATTATTGGAAATATTAACAAAAATTTTTCACTGTTATAAGGAGAAATGTTCAGTTTTAAATGAAAAGTAAATTGAAAAATCGCATTTTTGGTTGTTCAGAGGTGTCGGTCACCCCTTAAAAGAATATTTACCACCACCACCAGACAAGGAAATAAATTTTCTTTTCCTTTGTTTTCAGGATAAAGTTCATAGTTAATGGTTTAGTGAATACTGGTCGTATTACTCAAAAAGATTACAATAAACCTGAACCTTTAGAAGGCATGAAACTTTTGGATGTTGGCTGTGGTGGCGGAATTCTGGCAGAGGTAAGCAGGCTTCAAAATATGAAGGTATGAAGTGGCAAGTGATGCATCAATGTAAAGTGAAGCTCAAAAATCTCATTTAACAAAACTAGTTATTACCGTTAATTTGGTTTAGATTTGATCCACAAGTCATTCAGTGTATCCAAGGATGAAGAAGGTGATTGACTGCTTCGAAGAAATTTGTTAGGTGAGATTCCAGTTGGAATGTGGATATTTATAGTTCAGTTCAAGAAAATAAAATGTTTGTGTAGTGCATAAAGAATTTTTAAAGACTTGCAAGAACTGCTATTTCACTTTACATCATGGCATCATCCATCATGCCAGTGTTGAAAACTTGAAATGTGTAGCCATTTGAAAACAGAGAAATGGTTTTGAAAGACCATCTGTAAGGAGTTAAGAAATTACTAAGCAGAATTTTATAGAAATTGTTGACCTTGAAGGAGCAGTTACGTGGTTAAGAATGAATTAGTTTGAATTAGGAATATTACAAGTGATTATAAAACAAATAACATATTTTCTTTATTGTTCAGTTTCACTGTCAGACTGATGTCATGCAACACCTCTGTCTATGTTCTGTATAATGTTTGCAGAAAGGATTGCTACATAGCCCAGGTAGAGAAACTTGGTTTTTTTTTTTTAAAGTGAAAATTCTTGTTCCCTTAGTTGAGCTTAGCATGCCAGGTGGCAGCTAGAATATGATTCCAGTTTTCTTTAATTAGCATGGTGGTTTAGCCCAGTGGCAGTACATGATCCTTGCTAAAGTGTTAGTGTACTAGTTTGTAGAAACATGCATAATACACAATTCATGAGTATTAGTACATGTGCTTTTAAACTTGCATAAACCAATACGTTCCATACCATACATCTTCAAGTCCTACATCTTGAGAGACAGCTCCATTTATGGTAAAAGAAATGTTTATAATAGAATGGCAGGACCCCAGATTCTTCTTGCAGCTATTCAGGAGGTTCTTCATTTAAATTAATGGTGGTTTTGATCATCTTTCTTGCATCTGTGTACTTCTTAAATGAGCTTTTATCCGTCTCATTGCTGAAGGAGATCATCTGACAGAGGCCTTTGGAAGGTTCTGTAATTTTTCATCATAACTGGCTCTGTATTGAGCAATTCAACAAAATGTCCCCTGTTAATTTAGTTGTGGTTTTCAGTATGGCCCTTAAGAGGCAGCTCTTGCTCTGCCAAGAAATAAACAGCATCTATTAGACAACTAACTATACAGTATACCTGTTTGCTTTACCTTTCTCATTGTTTGTTCCAATTAGTTTTGAAGGCTAGGCTTAGGGATTCATCTATTTTAGTGCTAACAAAGTTCAGTGAAGTTATTTTGGAATGGCCTTCACACTGTTTATATTGTTTCTTCAGTATATAATAACAGTCAGCATCACAAACTCCTGTTTTTATCCAAACATTTTTGTCTGTTGAAAATAAAAGGCAAGATCAACAAATACAAGAAACATGTCTTTCTACATTCACAGAGCCATGTATCATTTGTTTACTGTATATCATTAAAACAATGCACTTTGTCCCTTTCTTCTGTTACCATAGCTGCTATGATAGGTGTGGATCTAGAAACTATGGAGTAGATATTTGGGAACTGAATGAGATTTCTAGATCCCAGTGGGTGGATAGTGGGTAAGGATCTGCCCTCAGATAGCCTTTACCTGAAACTGCATGGTTACTTGTAAGTTAGAAGGTGTATCTAGAAGAGTTATAGGGAAGTACATTCAGGAAAATTAGGTGAACTAGAGAGCGGTGATGAGAGTATATGGAACTCAAAGTCAAGTAAGGATGACATGAAGTTGTTAGTGGTAAACTGTATCAGTATTGGAAGGAAAGGAATATAATTAATTTAATTTATATACACTGCCTGACAAAAAAAGTTAAGCACCCAGAAGGAGTGGTTGAAAGTGAATGAAACTACTTTTGCTGAAAGATCATGTGCGTTTATTGAACTGATTACAATATGGGTTGAAAGAGACAAGGCTGTAGGTAGTTACAGGTGGAATGTTGGCACCAGGTCATGCATGCCCTTATGCAGTTTGCAATGGTGTCAAACAACCTTTGGATGCTTTCCTGAGGCAAGTTCATCCATAGTTGTTACAGCTGTCCCTCCAGATCCCACAAGTTCTGGGACGGAGTCCCCTTCCAGTGTCATCCCACACGTGTTCAATGATGGAGAGGTCCGGGGATCTTGCTGGCCACAGGAGTATCTCAACATGCTCTAGGCAGTCCATAGACACACGTGCTGTGTTTGGACATGCATTATCTTGTTGGAACACGGTCCCAGGGTGCTGTGCCATAAGGGGTAGGATGTGCGGACGCAGAATGTCTGTGACGTATCCCTGTGCCATCAAAGTCTGCCAAAGCACTATTAGAGTTGACTTGAACGCATATTCTGTGGCTCCCCGCACCATGATGCCAGGAATTACGCCTGTGTGTCTTTCCACAATATGGGCAGGTTCTGCCCTCTGCCTTCGACGCCGCCATACCCGCACACGATCGTCATCGGAGGTCATTGAGAAGCGGGACTCATCACTGAACATGATGCGATGCTGGTCTTCCTCTGTCCATGCCTCCTGGGCAAGGCACCACTTTATACACAGGTGTTGGCACTCTGGTGTCAATGGCAACTGACGCATGGGGCGGTAAGACCCCACTCCAGCGGATGCGAGTTGTCGAGACACTGTACGGGAACTCGCAGGATATTGTAGAGTCTCCAGTACATGTTCGCGGATGGCGGGTGCTGAAGTTATGGGATCCCGCAATGCTTGGCACACCATACGACGGTCCTCTCTCGGGTTGGGGTTTCTTGGTCGACCCGACCTGCATGACGTGATTGAGTGCTCTCATGTACCCACTGAGTCCAACATTGAGCCACTGTGACATCTGAATGGTCCACATGCCTGGCAATTGCACGATACGACCATCCACCCTCATGCAGTCCCACAATGCGGCCTCTATCAAATGCTGTCAGTTGGTGGATAGGCTGTCTTAACGCATCTGCAAGGCATCGCGGGTGCTTCGTACTGTACGTAGTCTTCTCTGTACGTCTTGCTTAAACTGTCTGACTCACAGCAGTTGACTGGTAACAACTTATCAACAGCAGGGCGGTGCCATCACGAATGCACCCTGGTGGGCGTTCTACACATTACAGATCTAATAATTTTCTTACATATCAGGGGTATGCATGTATACCGAAATGGGATAATATTGGACTGCTCCTTCTGGGTGCTTAACTTTTTTTGTCAGGCATTGTATATTTGATGATGATGCTTGTTGTTTAAAGAGGTCTAACATCTAGGTCAATGGCCCAGATATATATTTACGAGATACACTATTGTAATGGGAGTTAAATCATGGCTGCTGAGAAGTAATATTATGGATGCAGAAACTTTCTCTTGGAACTTGAGTGATTATCACAGAGACAGGATAGAATCGAAAGGAGGGGGAGGATTCATACTGGTGAAAGAAGAATTTGTGTTATGAAAAAGTTAAGGATGACAAACATGAAATTCTAGGTGTAAGGCATCTTGATGTTTTTGATGTTGATGTTTTTAGGGTGCACAGATCCAGAAAGAATGACACTGATGCAGAATTATTTGATATCATAATCAGCTGTGTGGGTAACTATGAACAAAGGAAACAAAGGAGCGTTATGTAGCAAGTTGTATCAGTTTATCAACTCTTTACTGGGAAGGTAATGCAAATGGCGGAAAGCATGATCACGGCGAGCTTAGGAATTGTGCTGGCTGCCAAAGCCTGTCGCACTCCTTTGGGGCATGAATTAATGAACGACAGATGGAATGAAATTATATTGGAGAGTGTTGCTGGAATGAAAGATCACAGGGGAAAACCGGAGTACCCGGAGAAAAACCTATCCCACCTCCCCTTTGTCCAGCACAAATTCACATGGAGTGACCAGGATTTGAACCACGGAGTCCAGTGGTGAGAGGCCAGCGCGCTGCCGCCTGAGCCACAGAGGCTCTTCCCAAATCTTTAGTACCAGACATAAATTTGTGGTTGAGATGGGTATTAAATCCTAGACCTCTCTTCCAGCAGCTGACTATTCTTACATTTAGACCAGAGAGATGGTCACTGTGTGTAACTGCTAGAATATTTTTGTAATGTTGGTACATACAGTATATTATATGGTCATGTAGCAACCATTTTGCAATGAAATATTGATAAATAAACATCAAAATAGTTGAAAGTGATGTTTCAAACAAACCACCTGGTTACTGGTCGGGTTAATTATCTGACTCCAAAGGAGTGTCAGTGTAGCTGACGTTTAAGTTCATAATGTACTGTAACTCGAATTTGTAAGAAGAGAGCAAATTGCATGCAACATTGCGTTTTCATTAGCCTTTTATCTAGAATACCTCCTTCATACCACAGCGGTAGTACACATGACTAGTGGTTGCTGCTTCAAGTGTCAAGCAAGTCAAGGAACTTGATGAAATTGTAAATGAAATACTGTATCTGTTTCTATGTGATGTCCTAGTATTATGCTTGTAGTTTTATCACTCACTTGCTTTGATAAATTATCCTTTTTTATATATTTCCTTCTCTTCTGTTGATGGTGTTGGACAAGTTTGATGCATAAATTTCTTGTCTGCTGTGTGTATGTTGTGTAAGATTGTAAACCTGAACATCTCTCTTCACTCTTGACAGAGGTATGGTGATACCATTTTTTGTCATGATTCCCTGTCATTGATTTGCTTGATTAGATAATACAGTGTTCTTAAAAACTTAAAAATGCATGTTAACTTTTCACAGAGCAGGTAGGTTGTACTTTAATCAAATTGATGGATTTTACAGCCCTTAGCAAGACTAGGAGCTAACACTACTGGTTTGGATGCAGGCAAGGATCTGATAGATGTAGCGAAGGTACATGCTGCCAAAGACCCAGCATTAGCTGCTCGCTTATGTTACATGCATAACACCATTGAGGAGCATGCAGACCATAATAAAGAAACGTATGATGCTGTTGTAGCCTCTGAAGTGATAGAGCATGTTGCTGATAAGAAGATTTTTGTTGATCGTTGTGTAGCAACTTTGAAGGTATGGATCAGCATTTGCTACTTTTATACTGTGTAGTCTGTTAACCTTTTCACTCCAGTGGACTGCTGTAGCAGTCATGTGAGAGCGATGCCATATGGCCGGCGGACTGCTATAGCAGGTGCGTGTTGTTTTGCATTTCTGTGCTTAACTGTGGTAGACTGCTGGAGAAGTTCTTTGTGATATCTGACAGTTGTCTTGTGAGTAGAGTCACCAGATATCAGGGGCAATCAGTTTGAAGGTAAGGGTTCGAGTGACATTCCTAAATGTAATAGCTGTTCACTGCCAACGTATTACCACTTCTATACGTAGCTTCAGTGCATTGTGGTACCATATTTCATAATGTATGAGAAACTATATACCGCGGATGAAGTGATTATCCTCGTATCGGGTAGTGATTTTGAAGAAAATTAAGGCAGGAAATGTTAAACTCTGCCAATGCTGTGTTCAAAGCCTTGGATCTAAAAGAAGGATAGGAAGCTTTGCTTGAATGAAAATGACTAAAATAAATGCAAAGATATTTGACTGAACTATATCTATTGTTTAAAAGTCAACTTGTCGTGTGTTAGGAATGTGAACAAATGCAAGCAAGAAAGCAGAAACTATACAATACAGCAGGCACAGCCCTCTGCTGTAGGCAATCATCCTCAAGCCCATGCATCCGCTCTCACTTTGCCAGAGTGAAAAGGTTAAAGCATTGTCTGTGTTCTCATGATGGCATTGCATATTGTGATTGGGTACCATATTGACATGCATTATCAGAGCAGTTGATCACAGTAAATATTTATTCCTTCATATTAACCTCCTTAGCATTGCCTTTTGTATTGTATATTTAGCTTTTCTTTTTGTTCCCTGTTGGCATGAAGATTTTCTCCTTTCATGTTTTTTATTTTCCTGAGTTATTGGCCACATACTCAAGCACAACACACTTATTCAAATAATTATGAGGTAAAGTTCTGGAGAAGAGAACATGGGAACAACTAAGAAAGTCCTATATTAACAACACTTTCTTTGTACTAGGATGCAATTCGTATGCCAATGTGAAGAAGATTGCAGTGGAGCTTCAGATATGTTACAGTGACAAGGCCTTACCTTTAGATGATGATACTTATACTGCTTCTGGGTTTGTATGTGCTATTTCTAACAAAGGCAGAATATACCGTATGATTTAATATTTTTTGTCTTTATTAGATTGGATAATGTAAACAAAGAAGGATTTGACTTTTGCAAGGAGTACAAATGGGTTGTAAAGAAAGAGTTGATAATCTTGTTGATTTGCCCCTTAAAACAACACTCACCATACCGAATCGTCCAAATATTGAATAACTGGGAAATTGCAGTGCGGCCAGTATTCAGTATGAACATTAAAACAAGAATAATAGTTAACACCACCTTTCCAATACTTATCTTTCCTATATTTAGGAAATAGTAGGTTCAAACCCCACTGTCCTGAAAATTGTTTTCCGTGGTTTCCCATTTTCACACCAGGCAGATGCTGGAGCTGTACCTTAATTAAGGCCATGGCTGCTTCCTTCCCACTCCTAGCCCTTCCTGTCCCATCGTCGCCATAAGACCTATTTGTGTCGGTGCGACGTAAAGCAACTAGCAAAAAAAAAAACAGATGCAGGTCTTTTGATTTGGCGCCCATAGGGGACCTGCGTGTCGTAATGAGGATGAAATGATGATGAAGATGACACATACACCCAGCCCCCGCGCCAGCTAAATTAACCAATTATGGTTAAAATTCCTGACCCTGCCGGGAATTGAACCCGGGGCCCCTGTGACCAAAGGCCAGCATGCTAACCATTTAGCCATGGAGCTGGACACTACATGATAGTCAAGCTAAAGATTTAAACTCCGATGTAATTGATGCAATTGTGTTAGTAATAATGAAAATTTATCGTTTAAATAAACACTTTTACATTTTAATTTGGAGCACCCACTGACTCAGTCCGGTGGTATTTGAAGGTGCTCAAATACATCATCCTCGTGTCAGTAGATTTACTGGCACGTAAAAGAACTGCTGCGGGACTAAATTTCGGCACCTCAGCGTCTCCGAAAACCGTAAAAGAGTAGTTAGTGGGACGTAAAGCAAATAACATTATTATTATTATTTTTATTAGACTCTGACCAATGGCTAATCGGCTGACAGTTTCTGCAATTAACATTTTGATGTTGCTCTTCTATCAGTTAACGAAAGAAGAAAAATTGCGTGGGTGGTTTCAACAAGATTCAGCCCCTGCTCTTACAATCTTGGAAGTGTTTGCAGACAGAGTGATCAGTGCTGGTCTATTTCCCCCTTGTTCTTCAGATCTAACAATGTGTGATTTTTACTTGCGGGGTAAACTGAAAGGAAAAAGTGTATCGAACAAATCCTCACACATTAGAGGAATTGAAAGGAAACATTGCGAAGGAAATCAGAAACATTATGGTGGCAGAACTCACTTGTGTCAGCCAGAATGTAGTTACAAGATACTATGCCTGTATAACCCTGGAAGGACAACACTTCCAGCACTTTTTATAAGGTAAGATTTTATATAAGATTTTATACAAGCTTAAAGCAGAGTGGCCGCATGCGACATAAGTTCGGCTGAGGCAGCTGCCGTAGCGCAGTGTACAAACATTTGCATTCGGTGTGAGTTTGTATGAAAGACCCTGTCCTCAGACTATATTGAAGTTGAATTTTATTTCAAAAAGTACTTCAGTGATTTTATAAAGTAGTGCCAACAAGTGTTTTCTTTGTTTTTATTGTAATTTTAAAATGTAGATATACACAAATTACCTGTTTCCTGAATACTATCCCGTAATCACTTTTATGACTCTTCCCTTTCTCACTCCCAGTTTTCCATATGTTATTCCCTATTTTTTTAGTATGTTTCAGCATTTTCCCTCTGACTTACCCTTCCGTACTATGCTCTTCTTGTTCATTGTCGGCTGGAATGTGAACTTGTATATTAGCTTCATTTGGTGCCTGCATTGATTGTTAAAGGTGAATATCTTCATAGTTTTTATTGATATTTGATATTCCTATATATAGCACTACAAACTCATTATGACTTCATGCACACTGTAAAGTGTCTGATACTAGTTAATTCAAATATAATGGTAAATTGCTTAATTCCTTCATTGTCTTTTTATAGCCTGGAGGTTCCTTCTTCTTGACAACTCCTTGCAAATCATTTGTGTCATGGTTTGGTGGCATAATACTTGCTGAAAAGATTTTACGTTTGGTACCTGATGGAGTTCATGATTGGGAGAAGTTTATAGCGCCAAAAGAATTGGAATCATTACTGGACACGTGTAAGCTACACACTTGTTATACATTGCTTTTAGTACAATATATTAATATGGAGTTAATGAAAATTGTAGATTCTAATATTTGTGCTGGGCAAGTTTTGACTGTGTGGTTTGAGTTACATAGCTGTGAGCTTGCATTCAAGAAGATGGTTGGTTTGATCTCCACCATCGGCAGCACTGAAGGTGGTTTTCCATGGTTTCCCTTTTTCACACTAAGTAAATACTGGGAGATAAGTTTCCCATCCTTACATCACCGAAAATCTCCCATTTGTTAATGCAACATTACACTACTAGTGTTATAAAGAAAACTAAGATCTGTCCCATTTCAGTACAGGTTTAATGAAGAGAAAATCATGAGATAGTATTTTATTTTATATGAGGTAGTATTTCATTTTGTATTTATGACTATGGGATCTTTCTGATGAACACTTTCTGGTTTGGAAGCATAACATTATATTGAATTTTTTTTAACGTTGTTATTGTAGGAAACACTTTTTTTTTTATTTGGTAGCTGTAGTGTGCAAGCACTTGTCAAGGTAGCTTGCATACCTTCCATGTTGCAAGAGTGGTCATTGGTGTTTGTTTTTATCTTCTGAAAAATCAAGCAGAAAAGTCAAATTTATACTTCAAATGTAAAATCTTAATTCATTCCTTATCAGTAGCCGTAGTTCATGAAAAAAGCAATGGCGAACTACCTCACTCCTCGTCTTGCCTAGTGCGCCTAATTTTGGCGCCGCAATCGGTTTTTGCAGTTTCCCTATAACCACATAACCTTTGGCGGTACTCTTTGAGGATCCAACCAGCCTCTAGGCTGATGACCTAACAGACAGACTGCCATAGATCAGCAAATGTGTTGTCATAGAGCACAACTCTTGAGATGAGCTTTTTATTTCAAATTTTCATTTCTATTTACTTTTGTTCATATTCATTAACAATGAATTTAAGGAGGTGGCCTCAGAGACATGTGACAGCCTGACAAGGACTTTGTTAATATGAAGCAAAGGGAGATTTTGGCAAAAACTCTTATCTGTGAGACAGGCATGTAAAATATTTAAGTGATGAAAACAAATGAGGTCAACCCAATGGTTTTAATTCTGTTATGTATAAATCTATTTTATTTCAAAGCTCTTTATATAGCTTGTCTGGATTAGTCATGTAATTTCTGTAACTTCCATCAAAAATATAATTTATACATTTCCAGTGCACAGTGAAGACATTTTTATAAGTACAACAATTTACTGGACATATTTTATTTCATGATGTTTTTTCTATATTGAGATGAGATTAATGAAAATGGTATTTGTTATATTTTGATTAAATTTTTAACTTAGTGCTGATACCTGCTAACTAACTGTTTGTGTACATACTTCAGTTGGCCAATTGTGTAATGCCATTGCTATACACCCTTTATTTTTGTAAATGGATTTTTCACAAATTCTTTTAAATTGTAAGTTAGATGCAATGTAAGTGTTCTTAATTGCACAACTTGAGAGCATTTTACAGGTGCGACTGCCAATTTTGTACTTTTGTACTTGTACAATTTTTCTCTTAGTTTTAAGTGATTCCCCATTATTTTTTTTTGCAAATTTCTGTCATTCACCATTCTTTTTGCAATTTTGTACAAGACCGCAATATATTGCAAGACATTATACATCAATTGATTGTTTCAGTATCAATGTATCAAATGCGATCCATTGCAGGACATCATCCACCATTCGATCTGGTAGAAACAGTCAATATATTTCAATACCGATTAGTGATAGCTTGCATTTCAAGATGTAGAAATTGACTCCTACACTATCTAGCAATTTTACTACATTTATGTACATGTTCCATCACTCAGTATGTTATTGAAACCTTTTAGGGCCAGGAGTGTATATTAGATATTCAGGCTTTTTCTGATTTCTTTAACCATTCATTCATTTTATTTATTTTTTCATGTGTAAATATATTTGGGTGTAATGTATCAAATGATGCCCAGGATTGAAGCCTAATATTTTGAATATTTTCAGTGAATTTTTTGTATAATTGTTCTTATTGGAACAGTTTTCCTTATTGCATGTAGTAATTAATCAAAAATAATTAGACATTTTGTATATTATTTCTTTTATGTTGTGCTGGTACTCATCATTGTCATCATCACCATCATCGGTTCTCCACTTCAGCAGGCCGGGTTTGAGAATGAACAATATCTCCTCCATAATTTTCTCTCCTGCCACCACTTGTCTCCCATTCCAGACTCCTTTTTTTTTTTTTTGCGCTTGCTTCATTCCATCCATCTCTTGGCCTGCATCTAGGTCTTTTTTTGTTTTTTTTTGTTTTTTTGTTAGGGGCTTTACGTCGCACCGACACAGAGAAGTCTTATGGCGACGATGGGATAGAAAAGGCCTAGGAGTTGGAAGGAAGCGGCCGTGGCCTTAATTAAGATACAGCCCCAGCATTTGCCTGGTGTGAAAATGGGAAACCACGGAAAACCATTCTCAGGGCTGCCGATAGTGGGATTCGAACCTACTATCTCCCGGATGCAAGCTCACAGCCGCGCGCCTCTACACGCACGGCCAACTCGCCCGGTCTAGGTCTTTTTATAGATATGGAAAATATGCTTTGGGTTTTCAGATTGATACCATCCTCATAAGGTGGCATAACCATTTTAACCTTGACTCCTTTCCAGAATGTCAAGTACACTTCGTTACAGCCCTAGTTGGAGGTGGACTGATCCATTTCTAATTCTGTCCCATCCGCAGTGTTGCCAACTTAGCGGATTTTCCGCTAAATTTGGCGGAATTAGAAGACTGTCGGCGGAGAAATATACCATTTAGCGGACAGCGGATTTTTTTTGGCGGAATTCTAGATTTATTATAGCAGAATTTAGCGTTTTATCCATTTTACTTTTTTAAAATTTGTACTCCAGTCTGTCTCTGAGCGATTCCGTGTTTCTTGTCAGGAGCTAGCAGTCACATGAGGAAAACATGTTATTTGATTTGATGTTATGAGATCGTGGTATCATAAATTTGTAATGCGTGGGGAAAGGGTACTTATCTCTTAGTTGACGAATGACGACAGATAATTAAACTGTGAGAGAGTAGTTATATTTATGCTATGAAGGAAGACCGTATAATGAACTGGCCTGTTCTGTGTGTGGCCCTTGAGGTAGGGGATTCACCTAGTTTGTACCCGGCACTAAAACGCCTACAAGTTTTAGCTCGCCGACTCTCAGGCAGGGGGTTAATCCCAGTGAAACTCACAGATCAGATGAGTGCAGACATTTACTTTTATTATCATTATTATCATTATTATTATTATTATTATTATTATTATTATTATTTTATCGATTTTGGCCAGCTGTGGACCACGTAAATAACTCCTCTTGATTTAAATTTTCTTTGGCGCCAGTACTCCTTCATCCTCCTGCTTGTTGCTTATTTCCTCTCAGCCGTCCATTGTTGTTTCTTCTTGGTCGCTGTTTCTGGCTCTAGGAAGACTTTAAATGTGTATAACTTTTTTCTGAAGGTGGTTCTATTGTGGATGTCTTGATGTTTGATGTTCATATCTTGCAAATCTTTCTTCGTGTTAACAAACTATTTTTCATAAGAGTTGCCTTTCCTATTGGGCTTATTGAAGTGGTTAAAGATTTTCTTAGCAAGTCTGTCATCAGGCATTCATGAAATATGTCCAAAAAATTTAACTCTTCGCTTTCGAATGACATCTGAAATTATTATTATTATTATTATTATTATTATTATTATTATTATTATTATTATTATTATTATTGCTCATTATTTGAGATCGGATTTCTTGGCGGAATTTTAGCGGATTTTTAGTAGTATTTAGCGGATCTTGAAAATATAAGTTGGCAACACTGCCCATCCGGTCTTTTGTATGCAGTGCTTGAAGAACTTCATGTCTGTTGCTTGTATCTGTATGTTATCCCTTCTTGTCAGGGTAGCAGCTTCTAGTCCATAAGTTAGGTTGAGAAGCAGGTAGGGTTTATACAATAAAACTTTAGCAACCTGGGGAAAGCTTTTGTCTCTTAGATGCTATGTTTTCTACAATTTTACCTCTTCAGAAGAGCCTGTCTATGGAAAATTCTAGGCATATCCCATTAAACTCAAAACAGCTTACTGTCTGAATATAAAGGCATTATTCATATTATAAAGCATTACTTTCTCCAAGTACTAAATTTTACCGTGAATTTCTGAACTATACCCCTCCATGACTCAAGCAGTTAGTTGTCACCCTTTCACTACTGTGTCTCAGATTTATTTGTGCTTGTCAAAGTGGAAGTTTGTCAGCTTTTCTACAGTATATCCAGTTCCGCCATTACTTTCATGTTAATAGAACATAATCATTCACCATCACCTGAGAGGTTTATATCAGGATCACCATTTAGCGTGGGCATTGGTCAGAGTAATTGTGTTGTTGTTTTCTTAAACCATCTATTCTGTGATACTGTGTAGTTTAATGTTTTATAAATAATTCTATTTCGTATATAAAGAAAATATTTTCCATATACTAGAGCTCAATATTTATTCGTACTTTAAACTAAAATTTTGCAAGCAAATAAATATATATAATTTTTCTTTTTTTTTTTTAGATGACTGCAGAACTATACTAGTTCATGGGATGAGATGCAATCCTTTAACTGGTCAGTGGTCATGGACAAAATATGCACCATTAACTTACGCATTACATGCAGTGAAGAAAGCATCTACACAGGCCCAATCTTAATATGTTTTTGCTTGCCCCTTCATTTCCTCAATAAAGTATTTTAAAAATTGTTTTTAGGATAATCGTTGTGTGCAGTGTTTACATTCCTCACCCCTGAAGTATTACGAGGGACATGTTTATACTAAGATGCAAGGAAAAGTAAGTTGTGGTACATCCACCTTATCAGCTTTTAGTACCCAGAAAATGTTGCCTTCCATATTCTTGATGAATTACTTACAATATTTCTAAAATGTTGTTCATATACTTACATGAACTCTTGTTATTGTGGGGTTGCCTCTGTGCTTCAACTTTACTATTGTGAATAGTTCTAGAGAGGACTACATTGTACCAGGATCTTGTGCTTTTTACAATGCTTAAGATACAACACGAGTCTGTTCTCTATGATCATAGTTTGTGATCTTCATTCAGTTGAGCACATTATACGTGGTGAAGAAGTTAGTTACTCCTTTCCTCAGAGGCAGAGATCATTACATGAATGTATAGGTTTCTGTGTCCAGTGATGACTGCATATTATGACTTTACAATAGAAAAGCTTTTGTTACGTCCTCCTGTTCAGTACATGTATCCATCTTTTGATGGAATGATTTTTAATGGGCCTTTCTATGGGGTCACCAGCTTCAGGGATCCTTGCATATATTTACATCGATCATTTAGAACATTCTTACACTATTGGTAAGATCACCGGTATTAAACATTGCTACGTGGATGACACTTTTGCTATTTTAGACTCTCATATCACTAATAGAAACACAGTACTTGAACTTCTCGGCTCCATTGACCCACACATAAAATTCACCATAGAGTCAGAAAACAGTAATGCCCTTAATTACCTTGATTTGACGATTATGAGCAACCACAACAATGCTTTGTCTTTTAACCCTTATAGGACCAGCTGACGATATATCGTCAGTGACAGTCCTTGCAAGGAAGACCAGTGGAATAAAAGGATATCTGTAGGCCAAATATTTTAACACATGAATAATATAATGCTATATTAAGTGTCTTGAAGATCTTTTGGGACTGTTGAATTAAAGTTTGATTGAGTATGAGAATCAAAGCACGAAATTAACACCAATAAGTACAGTGCAGCACATCTAATGAAGAGCGCCACCTTGCGCTTGCCAGCTCACGCTAACCTTAACGTGCGCCACCTCGCGCTTGCCAGCCCGCGCTAATCTTATCGCCAAGCTGTGCAGTCTGCTGTTGCCGTTTCAACATAAGCCACATGTGGCGGCAAGTAACGTAGTGCACTCTTCTCAATTTTATCGTTCGTTTGTTTGTTTGGTTCCTTATTTACGGTATCTCCTTTCCAGAAATCTGATAAATCTAACAAGTCATCATCAAAGTTCTTGTCGAGCTCTGTCTACAATTCAAAACTTGTCATACGTTTACGAGAAACACTCATTATTTACAAAGGAAAGGAGATACCATAAATTAGCAAACAAACAAATGATAATACTGAGAAGAGTGCACTAGGCGTATGGCTTTTAGTGCCGGGAGTGTTCGAGGACATGTTCGGCTCGCCAGGTGCAGGTCTTTCAATTTGACTCCCTTAGGCGACCTGCGTATCATGATGGGGATGAGATGATGATGATGATGAAGACGACACATACACCCAGCCCCCGTGCCAGAGAAATTAACCAGTGATGGTTAAAATTCCCAACCCTGCTGGGAATCGAACCTGGGTCCCCTGCAACCAAAGGCCAGCATGCTAACCGTTTAGCCATGGAGCCATGCACTACGTTATTTGCCGCCTCACGTCATAAGATTATTATTATTATTATTATTATTATTATTATTATTATTATTATTATTATTATTATTATTATTATTATTATTAATCTTTATCTAGCTGAAGAACTGTGTGTACCAAATGCCAAGAAGGATGCCATGGTGTATGCATTGTGAAACATATTTGTAAATAAGTTTTTGTAACTGTGGAAAACAATTGGAAACGTTTTAAAACATTGTTGGGTCAGTGTCAGTGTGTTATATTGTAGGAGTGTATTGGTGTTATTCGGGGTTCTGGCTTTGTATCTACGAAGTGTTGGCAAACAATTTGTGCTTACTGCTGTGTTAGACTGCAGATCAAGTTGACAATAACGATATTTTGTTAATTAATTTCAATCCGAACTCCAAAAAAAATTGTGATAATACGGAAAATGAAGTATGGAACATAAATAATACATTTGCCATGTATAAATTTTGCTTAGACTAGAAGCTACAGATACTTCATTTCAACATTTTAAAAATAATTTTAGTGTATATAAAATATTCTTTATTTTAAAATATTAAATTGGTTCAAACTGCCTCCGGTTACATCTCATAAGAAAAAGGGTTGTTTTCTCAAGATTTTGAAAAAAGAATCATGAAGAAACGTGTATTACAGACTAAGTTATAGGTTTCTGAAAGGAAATGTAAAAATATGCCTCAAACGCCTTGGTCTTTTTTGCCATACCATGTGCTAAACAGCTGGTCTTCTTAGGCGCGCCCTCCTTGAATATACCCGGTCCTACAGGAAATCCACCCATACTATCAACATCATTCAACAAACTTCTCTGCACCTAGACACACATAAGAAAGCAGCCTACAATAGTACGGTATTAAAACCCCATGGTGCAACAGCCCCAAAGGGCTATGGCCTACCAAGCGACCGCTGCTCAGCCCGAAGGCCTGCAGATTACAAGGTGGTGTGTGGTCAGCACAACGAATCCTCTCGCCACCTCACCGTCGGATAGCTCCTCAATTGTAATCATGTAGGCTGAGTGGACCTTGAACCAGCCCAGGTAAAAATCCCTGACCTGGCCAGGAATTGAACCCGGGGCCTCTGGGTAAGAGGCAGGAATGCTACCCCTACACCACAGGGCCAGCTCTCAGATCATTAAATATTCCATTATCTCACAAAAATTACAAGAAATAAACAAACACCATTTGCATTAAAGCAGAATGCAACGGTTTCAGCAGAGCCTTTGTCAGTAGAATCATTAATAGATACAAAAGTACCAGGCAAATGCAGGGGCTGTACCTTAATTAAGGCCACTGCTGCTTCCTTCCACTTACAGGCTTTTCGTATTCCATTGTCGCCATAAGACTTATCTGTGTTGGTGCGATGTAAAACAAATTGTAAAAAACAAAAAATTATACATGAGCAGACCCAAGACCACCCTAGTAAAAAAAAAACATAAGATTAAAATAGCATTTAGAACCTCCTGTACTAACTCCAGACTAATTTTCAGTTCACATACTATCAACGATAATAATAGATTCATGACCTCTAGAGTTTACAAATTAGAATGCCAATCCTGCAGATCGACTTATGTTGGACAAACAGGCCGCAATTTTGAATAAGGTGCACTGAACATCGCAATGCTCTTAGATATAATCACTTTTTAGCTATGAGTGAGCATCATAAAGAATCTAGTCACGAATACACAACAGTTGATCAAGATCCGAAGATCCTACATTATAAGCAAAAAGGCCCGTTGCTTGATATTCTCGAGATCATCCACGTCAACATAGACCAATTTAGGAACCCTTCCCACAATTTGAGTGAGGTTAACAAAAAAATGAATACATTTCTCGAAATGCTCATTCCATTTATTTGCCACCAATTTTATAATAAGAATGAACACCACTTCCAGCTCTTCAACTCAACATCGTCCCTCCCCCTCCTCTTTCCCACCCGCATAGCGCCTCCCTCCCTTACTCCCTCCACTCTTTCCTCCAACCATACAAACATAGCTGAGCCAGCCACATACATGACTAGTTGAAACAAGACCTCCAAACCAACAAGGTTAGGCCGTTCGAGAGGGCAAATATTTAATATGTGTGTCACGCATTTCATTTCATTTCATTTCTTGCTTCTTAATGCCACTATTTTCCACTATTTGAGTCACACAATGCTCTACCTGGCCTTTGTTTCACTTATCTCATGTTCACTAGCTTCTGTTGCCCTCCAGACTGTATGAGCATGTGGTCTGTCCCCACGGTGTATGGAGGCAACATGTCTGCCTGTCCCCCAGCAGCCCTGGGTTCAATTCCCGGCCAGGTCAGGGGTTTTTAATTGTAATGATTAATATCCCTGGCCTGGGGACTGGGTGTTTGTGTCATCCTTAATGTTCCTTTCCTCACATACAACACTCTACACTTCCGCCATTCCACTTTACACGCAGGTTCATATCATATGGTGCCAGTAGGGTCAAAAGATCCACAAGGGTTGATGCCCCGGACAAATAGCATTAAAAAAAAAAAAAAAAAAAAGATGAGCATGTGACATATTGAAGATGGACTGTTCCAACTTTATCATTAGAATTCGCCATAGGTAGGGCTACATCCTCACACACGCGCAGATAGCCTATAGGATGTCAACTCGAAAGACCTGCACCAGGCTTCTTCGAAGGCCGCACACTGTTCTTCTTGGTTCATTGAGGCTCCTTGGACCACATGGTTCCTAACTCTGATGAGCTTTCTTCTTAGCCCAGTATTCCTTCATCTTTGCACTGTGGGTTGCTTTCCTTTCCTGAGTCCACTTCAATCCCACTCCGGGATGCAGTGTTTTAGCCGTCAGCGACTGGAGAGTATCGGATGTTCTGATCAGCATTCTAAATTTATCACTATTGAATATACGTTTGGGATCAATTTTTAAAAATTCTAGGTCTTTTTTGAACCATTATTATTTGTGATTTTATCCTCATTTTAGAGTGACATAAAACACTTTTAGACATAGAGGTTTCCAACCTTGTCACAACCTTGTTTGTTTTAGATTTATCATCATGTCTCAGTTGGATTTTATATACTCTTTCCCATTGGTTTTAATGATACTCCTTCAGCATCAATTCATGTAGCTTTTAATAAATTTTTTCAATGAAGATGGCTCAAAATGAGACGAAACATGTTTGATTAGAAATCACTGCATCAAAAGATGAATACATGTATTGAACAGGAGGATATAACAAAAGCTTTTCTATTATAAAGTAAACATTGTCAATACAGAATGGTACTAGTATCTTGTATTGCAAATTATGAGTTCCATAGTGTGTGATGATGAGGTAAGGTGTCGGCTAATAGTCTGTTCCTGTCAAATAACACCAAGGCTTATCACTCCCATCCAACGGACAAATTACATATGAGACCTGCGCCTCTGGTATGGACAAATTTCCATTTAAATCTTTCAAGTGGCTGTTTCACGAGTTATAATCAATTGGATCGCCAACCTTTGTAGGGAGACGACATCCTAAGAAGAACTGGCTAAATGCTTATGATATATTAATGGTTTGTTTGAATTTCCTTGACTGTCCTGTTCTCAGTAGCATATTGTGTTGCACATAATAATGGGTTGTTCGAAGATGGTATCGACGTTCACAAACTTTGAAATGAATTGACTCATAAATTCTTAACATTCAATATTTTTGATTGCCCTGTTAACAAAGTATAATTTTACTTTCCTTAATTTTTTCCAGTTATTCTGAAAAAGAAATTAATTAATGATTATTGGCTAAATGATAGTTACCTGTGGATCTTGGCAACGAAGACAGTTACATGCAAAGTGCTTGATGAAGGCAAGATTGTGTCGACGAGCCTGGGTACTCCAGAGCAGTGGAGTGTAACTGTTGGTGAGCTCTACTCCTGCTGGCACAAATACTGCAGTTCGTACCACTAGCCTGTTGTCCTCATCATAACCATGTTGTGTATTGGGAGTGCACTGATGATTGAGCAGCGACCCTAAAGGGTAGAGTCCTCTTAAACTGGTGCTCGCACGGAATGCATTAGAGTCCAAAGTGCAGCAGGCTCGTTTCAAGAAGCATTCTTCTGTAGGGGATAGGGTTACTTCGTTCTTGATGTACTCTACCTACACAGTAAGAAAAAGATTATTGATTTCTTACAGCATTTTGCAGTTTTTCATGCACTCATTCAACGTGAGAAGTAGAGATGAGTGCTTATTCATAGTAAAAATAGAGTTAAAGAATTATTCTCAAGCTCTATTAGCGTCAATATTCCATATGGTAAAATACATTTTTTATTTTCTTTTTTTGAAAACGTGAGTTTTACATCTAACCCATAAACCTTGTACATAAATAATTTTGAAAGAAATATCTGCATTAAATAAATAGAATTGCTACATTGATTACTGTTCTGGAAATTAATAAATAATTATAGATTTTGACAGCATATGGATTATAGAAGAAGCAATGGTATTCTCATTGGCAGTGAAGGCAGAGGCAGAGACTGTTGATATGGACCTGATGAAAGAGCCAACCTACCAACAGAGGTTGCTACAGCTGCAACCTGCTGGCTTCTGGGAAGGGCAGGGATCCTCACAGGATAAGAACCCACTCTGACATATACAGGCAGTCATCTAAGAAGCTCTAAGCATGAGCTTATGGAGGAAATGGTTGAGGACATGGCAATGTAGAGGACAAATATTCACATTAGCAATCCCGCTTGTTTTTGTATAAGGTTAACAGCCCAAATATATAAAAAAGCATTTGTTACAAAAATGTGAAATACTGGAGGAAACTGGACAGATTTGATTATGACGGCCAAGCAACGACTGAGGACCCTAGCAACATGTAGAAAAGAGTGGCTAACTCTGGTGGTCAACCAAGATTGGGGCTCTCCACGGCCTGAACGTTGAGAAAGTGAAGAAATGAATTCTTTATGAAGACCAAAAATACACATTCCACCCACTTAATGTGCCAAAATTTGGATAATACAATAAAAAATATAAATGTTACATAGGTTAAATTGTGTCTTAATTTCAGCCAGTTTAATAACTAAGCGTCATGATTGTTATAATACACTAATGGGCTTGGAAATTGATATACCCGTAAGAAGTCATCCTTTTGCAACAGAATCAAAATACTGAGCGAGTGCGGTTATAGTTACACGTCTATGAGCTTACATTTTCGAGAGATAGTGGGTTCGAACCCCACTGTTGGCAATCCTGAGGATGGTTTTCCATAGTTTCCCATTTTCACACAAGGGTTGAACCGTAATTAAGGCTACAGATGCTTCTTTCCCACTCCTAGCCCTTTCCTATCCCATCATCGCCATAAGACCTATCTGTCGGTGAGACATAAAGCAAATTGTAAACAAAATCAAAGTTACATAGTTAGTACCAGTGATAAAGTGTAATTGATTAAAGTGAAGCTGCAGAAACTTCACTCCAACACATGGTATATAGGGCAGTAGTTGTCATTATCCAGTGCATAAAAGAACCGTTAAAAAAAATTATAAACTCAGAATTGTATGTGTTAAAAGATAGAAAACTATATCACGGCATAGATTCAAGTCAAATATCACCACCTGGATCCATTTGAACTGGGTCAGAATGCAGGAATCCAGATGTTGAGTTCATCATATTGCTAGGCATGCTAATAGTGCATCTTTACTGTTACATGCAGTGTGCAAACATGGATATGCACGTTGTTGGTCACGTAGATCAGGCAGTGGTCCCACCAGACAGATAAGATCATCATATACGCTGGTGTGAAGTGGCAGATATTGGAACCTGGTCCAGAGAAATCCTGCAGTCTGCATTTGCTGATTATGAATGTACCTGCTAAGGATATTTATTCTCAGCTACATTGAACCATCTTGGCATACCAGGAGTCGGAGTGGCTAGTTACCCATACTCCCAACAATCTGAGGGTTATTAAGAAGACAACTGCCATGTGGTGGTCCTCTTTACGGTCTTCACAGAGAGAGTCTGTAGTTTTTTGTAGGCTGAGGTTAGGTCATGGAAGATCTACGTACTCTTACCTCCTTAAGAGGGAAGTCCGTTCAGTGTGTTCTTGTGATGCTGAATTCACCATGACTCACATCTTTACAGAATGTGCCAAACTTTCTGGCCTAATACGGAACCTCAGCCTGCAGGAAACTCTCAAACTCATACTAGCCTTCTGTAGTGTTAGGAACTTAATTTCAACTTTTAGTCTTCAGCCTTCTTTAGTCTTAACGTTCTCACTTCAGAAGGCTGAAGATGACTTTAAATAATGTTGAAACTCAAGTTCCAAAAATGGAGTAATTCGTGGTAAAAACTACATCTGAAACCCATCATTATGAGTAAATACCACAACATCTGTGTTACAACCATTAAAAGTTGTATTTCATTTTCACTTAATTTGTTCAGAGAGAATGTTTAACTAGTTTTACTTCCTATAAAATAAAAAAAATAAAAAAAATATCACCACCATCACATCTCGGCAAGAACATCACCATTTGAGACTGGGAGTTAAAGATAAAGCATTCTCTGTGAGTTTGTGTTTGATCCCTGTGTATTGTGCTGTCCACCTTCAATGGTACAGTGAACATCGTAATTGGACACAGAAATGGTGACGCATTGTTTTCTCTGATGAGTCCCGCTTCAATCTTAATGCAGATGATGGTTGGATAAGGTTTGATGTCACGGAGGCCAACACGATAATCTAGTGCTGATTTTCTTCAACATACATCCCAGACATGAGATGTTATGGTTTGGGGTGCCATCAGTTGCTTCTCCTGATCATATCTTGTGTTTGTTGAAAGCACGAAGACAGCATGGTGAAATGTCAGTGAGGTTCTGCGGCCCATTTCGTGCCCTTTTTGCATACCATAAAACACCAGATTATATTAAGTAGCAAGATAATATTCATGCCCATACAGTACCACACTATCGGCTCTACGAGGTGCTGATATCATTCCTTAACCTTCAAGATCACACCTGCGATGGCCATCCAAACTCCTGCACCACGATCTACTTGTACAGTTGCAGGAAGAATGTTGAATGTGCCTCAAGACACTGTCGGGAAGCTGTATGAGTGAATGCCTCAGTGCATTGCTGCCTGTATGGTACCCCATATTGAATGGTGCTTTGCAGATGTTAAATAAGGCATACTCTTTGCATGAAGGACGTAACAGTGATAAGTAGGGCTCGGAAGTTGAGGAAAATTCCTTTTTTTCTCAAGTGTCTGGGTCATTGTAGGCTAGAAAATGGTGCGTTTAATTTGTCTTTTTTTTTTTTGGCATTTTATGGCTTATTGATCCTTTTATGGTCTTTTTTAGGTCTTACTGGCAGGTTTTTTTTTTTTTTTTGCAACTTCACCCTTTCTTGACTATATTTTTACTGCCCATTCTCAGTTCGAGTTATCATTAGTTCATTTATCACCTCTTAAAAATCTTTTCTCTTGTAAAGGCATATATTTGAACCATATCTGAAAAGAGACGAAATGAACTGAAAAATGAAACTACTACTTGAAAAAGCCAGGGGTATCAAATTATGTGCAATATAAGTGAAATATTGAAAGGAGAAAATTTTGATATGAATGTTTTTGAAGAGGAAGATCATACCTGCTTCAAGAATGAACCCTTAACATTCGTTACTGAAGAGAGAAGTTTCTCGATGTTTTGCAACGTGCTATCTGAAAACCAATGATCCTTTACATCGTAGAACCTGGAGATGACTATTGTGATATACTGCAAAGCCAACTGAGGTAAGGTTTCTGAATTCCAATTTCTGTAACCCTAGTGTGGTTAAACCAAATATGATTCCAGCTACACTAATTTAAATTTCCAGGATATCCATTCTAGGTAGAAAAGTATTTCATTCTAAATTCTGCAAGTACTTTTTTTTTTAACTAACACGGAATTGCTTTTTTTAAATTATGTTAATCTAAAAATATATCCTGTCTAAAAGAAGTGTTCCACTCATATATTTTAGCAGTGTATGTTGCATATACCACCAGAATATTGCATTTGGCTGGGCTGAGTGGCTCAGACGGTTAAGGCGCTGGCCTTCTAACCCCAACTTGGCAGGTTCGATCCTGGCTCAGTCCGGTGGTATTTGAAGGTGCTCAAATACAACAGCCCCGTGTCGGTAGATTTATTGGCACGTTAAAGAACTCCTGCGGGACTAAATTCCGGCACCTCGGCGTCTCCGAAGACCTTAAAAGTAGTTAGTGGAAAGTAAAGCAAATAACATTATTATTATTAATATTGCATTTTCAAACATAATATTTCTTCATTAAATATTTAATTAAAACTAAAATTATGAATTAATTTGGATCGCATTTTTATGCCCATTTTGCCAGTTTATATGCCATTTATTTTATATTTTTGATCTTTTTTTAGGCAATTTATAAGTCTTCAACTTCCAAGCCCTACTGTCGGATTTTTTATTATGGACACTCGAGTTTAGGCTTTAATTACAAACGAACCAATAGGCCTATTGAAATTCGAGTTATACCAATATTTTCCTTGTTTAATTCTACATTAGCGTATATAAGACGCATTGTTTTCAACGTTCATTAAATATTTTTTATTTGTGGTTGTAATAAATATTGCCCGGGTTTTTGGCTTCTTCTCTACGAAGCGCTCACTTAGGAATATATACAAGGAGAAGGACTTGTCTGATTCTAATTAAATTTGTATATGTTATAACCACATGTATTTGTAGTGTAATACTCAAGTTACAATTTTTTTCAACCACCCTGAAAAAAGTTCTTATCATTTTTCTAACGCAACTCTTTCTCAGCCCAGGATAAACGTACAGCAGCAAACTTGGGCTTGTTTTGACGCACTCAGTCATGGTTATCAGAAACTACAACAACTGTAACCGTACAGTGTGGTATCGAATTTATGAAGAGTAATATTGAAAGGAGGTTTTGTGTACGCCGGACCGTGCGATTAACAGCAGGCCGGGTGGTGAAAACGGGCGCAGTGTTGTCGCGTTCAGTAGTAATCACGCGCGCAACGAACACAGCTCTTCGTTTACTTTCAACCTTTAATTTTATTTCCTCTTATAAATTCCACTTCCCATCACCTTTTCTCATAAGGACTTTGGACCTTCAACGGCAGGTTTAAAAATGGTTAACTTCCTAATTTAGAAATATCACACTGTACAATTTTCACAAGAGTTATTTTTATTATTATTTACATATATTTACGGTATTTAATTCTATCAATTTTCTTCGTCTGAAAAATCACTTTGCTCCGAAGAATCGGTGCTGCTCTCATTCATGTTGCTTATGACTGGCTCGAAATAAGGGACATTTGCACACAGTCCATCTTTTTTTTTTTTTTTTTTCCCAGTAGTGGTCTTCAATTTTCTTCGCGTGTTTAATACATTGTTTCCAGAGTTCAGGGGTCACGGTACGTAAGGCTTCTCGGCATAAAGCGTAAATTGCTTCCATACCTCTACCATTTTCTAATGTGTTAGCGATATTTGTTTTTGCTTATTTTCCCTTTTACGTAAGCACAAATGAGCTCGATTGGATTAAGCTCGCAATGGGCCACTGGTAACCAAATAATCTCTACGTCTGGTCGAAGTCGTTTAGTCAGTTGTTCCAGCTTCTTTACCGGCGTTTGAAACTAAGGCCTGGCAAGGACAATCAGCTCTGATTTAGTTAATTTGTTATAATCGTCAACTCCAGGTTGTAGTGAAATATTCTTTGACGTTATCCAATGTATAATTTCACGTTTCAGCCATGACATGTTCGGGTTTTTAGATTAAGGATCGATCCTCGTATGATATGGAGCTTGATCTATAACGACGGCCGAACTTTGAGGAAATAAACTCAGGACTTTCTTGAACCATTCTTCATAATGAGTCGAGTTCATCTCATTCTGGTAATCACCACTACTTTTCTTGCCATTAAAACAAAGTTCTGCACCGTCAAGAAATCGTTCTTCACTTCCGATACGTAAAATTATGACCTGGATGACGTATTTCCATCATTCTCCTTTGAAGCGGCTCCTACTCTCTTCACTGACGACAGCGATAATCCAAGACAATCTGCCACCTTCTGGTACACAGGGAACCTCTTGTCCCCTACTTTTTCCCCTCACATTGAAAGAAAAAATAGCACTCGAAATCATTGCAAACCGGGCGAGTTGGCCATACGGTTACGAACGCGCAGCTGTGAGCTCGCATCCGGGAGATAGTGGGTTCGAACCTCACTGAGGGCAGCCCTGAAGATGGTTTTCCGTGGTTTCCCATTTTCACACCAGGAAAATGCTGGGGCTGTACCTTAATTAAGGCCACGGCCGCTTTCTTCCCATTCCTCGGCCTTTCCTCTCCCATCGCCGCCATAAGACTTATCTATGTTGGTGCGACGTAAAGCAAATTAAAAAAAATCATTGCAAGTTCACCCTCTGATAACGGCGGTCTCGGAGGCATCTTGAAGTGACGTGGTCAACATGCAGAACATAGGAAAACTGAAAATAGCTTCCGGACAAACCAAGGTCACGGGCATTCCGTTTCACAACTGCCCGGGGCGAGTGTACTTTGTTCGTTGCGCGCGTGATTACTACTGAACGCGGCAACACTGCGCCCAATTTCACCACCCGGCCTGCTGTTAATCGCACTGTCCGGCGTGGACAAAACCTCCCTTCAATATTACTCTTCATAAATTCGGTACCACTCTGTACGGTTACAGTTGTTGTAGTTTCTGATAACCATGACTGCGTGCTTCATAATAAGCCCAAGTTTTCTGCCGTACGTTTATCCTGGGCTGAGAAAAAGTTGCTTTAGAAAAATGATAAGAACTTTTTTCAGGGTGGTTGAAAAAAATTGTAACTTGAGTATTATACTATAAATGCATGTGGTTATAATATATACAAATTTCATTAGAATCAGACAAGTCGTTTTCCTCGTATATATTCCTAAGTGAGCGCTTCGTAGAGAAGAAGCCAAAAATCCGGGCAATATTCACTACAACCACAAATAAAAAATATTTAATGAACGTCGAAAACAATGCGTCTTATATACGCTAATGTAGAATTAAACAAGGAAAATATTGGTATAACTCAAATTTCCATAGGCCTATTGGTTCGTTTGTAATTAAAGCCTAAACTCGAGTGTCCATAATAAAAAATCCGACAGTAGTGATGAGCAATTGAATTAGAGACAGCTGCTGGTTTGGCAAAAAGATGCTGTGGTCAGCCTGATGAATGTAATAGTTTGGTATGGCACTTGATTGCGATGTTGTACTAGCTTTGTGAGTAACGTTTAAAAACAAGTAAAACGAGATCTTGGTGCATTTGATCGCAATCAGATTTTCTATACCAGAAATATTGGCATTTTGATTTCCAAAGTGGTCGTTCAGGCACTGGGCTTTCTACATCACACATGTTGAGTACACTATGAGTATGTGCATTCAGGCATAACCTCAACTGCCATGAATAACAACATGTTAATTACAGGGGTCACCATCACCTAGCTTGGATGATAAGAGCTGGTAGACAGGCCACAGTACAGCAGATCACTTGTGAATTGTGTGCTGGACAGCAAGAGAATATGAGCAGCAGTACCATGCAGAACCATCTCCTCACTATGGGGTACAGTATCTTCCAATCACCTGGGTATCTCTGCTCACTACACATGACAAGGCATGAAGATTGATATGGGCGAAGGAACAATGCCATTGGACTCTTGAAGCATGACAAAAGGTTGCATGGACAGATGAATTGAGGTACCAGTTGGTACAAGCTGATTGCAAGATACAAATGCATTGCAGGGCGCATAAGGAAATAGATCTTTCTTGCCAGCAGGTACAGTTCAGGCCAGTGGTGGTGGTATTCTTGTATGGTGACTGTGTACGTAGGATGAAATGGTAGTGATGGGCATCGCTCTCACTCGAGACTGACGTCACAGATCTCGAGACCTATTCTCCTGTGCTGTGATCTGTGTGTCGTTCCGGTAACTACGAGTGTAAGCTTGATAGTATATCACCAGTTATTGCATGAAATAACATTCTCATATGAAAACGTGTGTACTGATAAATTTTGTCAAAAGCCTCGAGAAGTATTGCATGTTCAACTACGAACCTCTTAATACTGTTAAGAAAAGTGGAAATAGAATGTCAGTATCTTAAACTGTTCACGAATTATTTGAGGTGAACATCTTAGCTGAATAATCCTGCATAATTTGTGAATAACTGTAGGCAGAATGTACACCTACACGAATACTAGAAGCGTGCCTTATTAGAACGTGAGACGGGGAAAGATGCGCCTCGCTGCATATACAACCACCATTACGCATGAGTGGAACGTGTAATCTAAAATGCCTGAGTTTGCTCCAATTCTTTGGGCAGGGTAGTGATGAACAATGCTCAAGAGACCGATTCTCTAGTGATGCGATCTGTGGACGTCCCAGTAACTAAGAGCGTAAGCTACGTGTGTGCCGATAAATTGTGTCAAAAGCCTAGAAAAGTACTGCACGTTCGACTATGAGCCCGTCAATGCCATTAACGAAAGTGAAAATACAATGTCAGTATCTTAAAGAACACCTTGAAAGACTAGAGACGGGAGGTTAATATTCACAGGACGTGTGCATTAGTATGTTCTGAAGAAATGATTAGTGTTTGAACCATGTCGGTCCTCAGGTTCAAGGTCCACATCGATATCGGCGCACCACCACCGATTAGTAAAATGTGCCTGCGGCTCTCGTCACTATAAACCGAAGATAATGGATCGGTGTGACTTGAGCAGACGTGCAGGATGCCTCGCAGACGTATGCGAGAACCGTGCCGTCAAATGAGTGAGTTTGAAAGAGGGCGGATTATTGGCACGAGAGAACGTGATGCATCCATCCGGGAAATTGCTACTCGTGTAGGACGAAGTGTGTCGGCAGTGCAACCGATATGTACAGAATGGTTCACAGAAGGCCGTAGAACGCGATGAGATGGGTCTGGTCGCACTCCCCAAGAAGATCGACACCTCATCCGAATGTCATCGCAGGACAGATCTGCGTCCTCCTCGACTTTGGCGGAACAGTGAAACACATCGTACACTATCAGGAGTGTCAGTCCGTCGCCGTTTATTACGGTCTGGGTTACCGGCGCGTCGTCCACTTCTCCGCCTACTTTTGATTAATATGCATAAATATGCTAGACTGCAGTGGTGTATGGAACGACGTCACTGGGGACAGGAATGGCAGCAGATAGTGTTTTCGGACGAATCCGGGTTCTGTTTCTTTGTAAATGATGGCAACATTTTGGTTCGCCGCAGACAGGGGGAGAGGCATCACATTGACTGAATTCGCACAAGACATACAGCGCCAACTCCAGGCCTTATGGTGTGGGGTGCTATTGGATACAAGCACAAATCACAGTTGGTGCGTGTCCAGGGCACTGTGACCAGTTTAACCTACGTGAATGACTTCCTGCGACCCGTAGCCATGCCCTTTCTGCACATCCCAGACGCCATATTTCATCAGGGCAATGCGCGACCACATGTTGCTGCACGAACACGCCATATTTCAGCAGAACAATGCGCGAACACATGTTGCTGCACGAACACGTGCCTTCTTGTTGTCACAGGATGCCAGAGTGTTGCCCTGGCCCGCCCGATCACCGGACCTGTCACCAATCGAAAATGTGTGGGATATGGTGAAACGAAGGGTGCGGCGAGTTGACCCAATGCCAACCACCAAAGATGAATTGTGGAACCAGGTGAATGCGGCATGGATGGCTATACCCCAGGACGCCATTTACGCGTCGATGCCATCACACATGGAGCAAGTTATCAGTGCCCATGGAGGATCCAGTGCCTACTAGGCAATAGGACATGCTGAACCTAGGTGAGTAAAATGCTAATAATTCCTGCAGAACATACTAATGAACATGTCCTGTTAATGTGAACTTCCTATCTCTAGTCTTTCAAAGTGTTCTGGTTTTTTATGAACATGAGTGTATTTGAGATGGACTTCTTAGCTGAATAACCCTGCATTAACTGTAGATAGGATGTACACCTACCTGGATACCTCGCAATTGTTGTCGACAGGATAGCTTCTTGTGATGCAGGCCGGCCCGAGGTGTTCTCTGTGAAGATTCCCCTTCAGCGATATTATGTGTTTCTAAGTGCCGGATCATCCCAGAAGTATTTTGCTGACGTATTTTACTTCTTTTGACTAAACAACACAGTGGCCTGTGCTATGTAGCTTCCTTTCAAAATAACCAACATCCACGACTTACGTTGCGTTTCGGACATCGTCTTAAAAGTTGTCGCGTACAATTAGACACATTTACACATTGCACCGTCATATACCGAAGTACCTAATTATGACGCGAATACATTGTAAGGAATTATTTCGTACGTCACCAAAATATAGGTAAACACGAGCAGTGGCCATATGATATTGAATGTGGGGTCTGATAACGATGTACAACTACCTGTACATTTTAGATTACACGTTCTACTCCTGCGTAATGGTGGTTGCATAAGCAACTAGGCGCGTCTTGGCCCGTCTCGAGTTCGAATAATGCACGTCTAGTATCCAGGTAGGTGTACCTACAGTAGCCATCAGTTTGTGTTCTTGCCACTGCATACAATGCCTGTCCTATACAATTATGTTATACCGCGTCAAAATAGACGTCGGTAGAAATGAACGCCCTAGTCGCTTGTTGACACGTACTTACGGAATGGAAAAGGCCCGTGGTTGGCTATTCGCATACTCGGCATACGACACGCTGTTCGCCACACAAATGTGAGGACAACTCTCTCGAGATCTCTCGAAATTTCTCGTGAGAAACAGTGCCTGCGCTAATCTAGAGAAATCTCGAGACCCCGTCCCAAACTGCCCATCACTACGTGAAAGAACCAAACATGGGACTTTCTTTCTAAATCTCGTTATAATGTAATTGCCGACTCGGGACTCCGAAGACTACCGAACTCCACGTTTAAGAGTAAGGGAACTTCATCTAGAAGGAAAATTCTTTATCTTCTTAATCCGTTTAGCATCCAGGATTGGTTTTTCTCCCAGACTCAGCTAGGGATCCCATCTCAACAGCCTCAAGGGCAGTGTCCTGGAGCGTGAGACGTTGGGTCGGGGATACAACTGGGAAGGAGGACCAGTACCTCACCCAGGCTGCCTCACCTGCTATGCTGAACAGGGGCCTTGTGTGGGGAAGGGATAGACATGGAAGAGGAAAGCAACCGGCCGAGGCCGTATGTTAGGTACCATCCGGGCATTTGACTGGCGGAGAAGTGAGAAACCAGGGAAAACTACTTCGAGGATGAATGGGGTGGGAATCGAACCCCCATATACTCAGTTGACCCCCAAAGGCTGAGTGGAACCCGTTCCAGCCCTCGTACCACATTTCAAATTTCATAGCAGAGCCGGGAATCGAACCCGGGCCTCCGGAGGTAGTGATTAATCACACTAACCACTACACCACAGAATCGGACCAGATAAGCTGCTACGTGACAAATTATGTGTGAATGTATTCTGATTTAGCAGCAATAAACATTATCATATTTTGTGTAACTGCTTCCGCTTCCGAGCGCCTCCAGTAGTAAAACCCTTGTAAGCTAGTTCCTGCTTTTAAAACTACGGACAACACGGAAATTGCTGGTTCATTGACTGTTTTGCTAATCATGTGTTCTTCGAACTTAACTGCAGTCTGAAAATTGTGCTTCCTTTGAAGTCTGCTCTACTCTCGATGAAATATAGGCAGGTACATTTAAAATAGTGCTTTGATATAAGGTAAGTTGTCTTAACGCTGAACAGTCGATTCTTCAGTGTCTCGCTTTCGTGCTGCCTTCATCTCTAGCGTAGGAGTTGTTCCCTATACATAAATCCCCTCCTCCCCCTTACTTCAAGGAAACACGCTCTAGGAAATGATACGTCATACTCATCACTATGTAAGAGGAGAAGTTTCTTACTGGCTGAAAGAATAGAATGCTTACGCTTGCGTATCTTTGCTACTTTGCTTTTGAACCCCTCGGGAGGTTTGGAAAATACCGAGCGATTGGCTGCGCCGTTTGGGTCACGGTAGCTAGAAGAGAGACGGTAGGTGTCACGATACGGATGCGCAGTAGACTGCCGTGGTCGTGATGTCACTGGACCGTCCCACCCATTACACTACGCATTGTTTTGCGCGTTAATATCAGTCTATTATACTCTTTGGTGTCGGTGTTTTCATTCTAAGCGGCGAAGTTCGGTGCATTGCTGTTCGTCTGTGGTCTGCACATTGTTTCTTTATTTTTTAATTACTTTCGAGGTTTCCGATTGTTTTTAAAGTCGTGAACTTTTGCGTATCATTCGTGAGTGAAGTGAATTCCAGTGTATATGTCGTATTTGTGCTGTTAAAATGCCGTGCTGTGTGATTGCAGGCTGTACAAGCGATCCCAAGAACGCAAAGAATCGTAAGTTGTGCTTTTACAAATTCCCAAAAGACCCAACTCTGCACAAACAATGGGTACATTTTTGTAAAAGAGATGCTCTTAACTCTAAAATCGCACGCATATGCTCCGAATATATTCTGTCCTCTGATTTTGAAAAAGATTTACAATTTGAACTGTTGGGCCTTTCCCCTAAGCGCTTGTTGAAGAAAGGAACAGTGCCTTCCCAAAACATTCCCACTTTCTCTGCATCCATAGACATTTTACACGCGCCGAAAGGCGGGATTATAAAAATGTTCCAGAATCGCTAATAAGCAAATCTGTAGAGAAATCAAGTGAGCTTTATGACCTTTCTCAGGAAGGACAAATTAATGAACAGTTACGCCAAAATAAGGACAACTTGACTTTGAAGTGTGAACTAGCTGGTGCGATGATCGAAAATGAAGAATTAGAAGAAAGAATCAAATTACTGAAGACCTAAAAAAAAGCCCATCCCAAAATACCGAAATTGGAGGAATTTTTTAATGAGGATTTTTTTCAAAATGTCAAAAACAATGTTTACTAAAGGGAAAGTGTACAAACTGGTTACCTGAAGATGTGGCCAAAGCAGTTACAATTCGGTGTATCTCCAAAAAAAAAAAAAAGCTTTGTCTTATGTTAGGGAAACTCTAAAATATCACCTTCCTAGTGAAACAACAATAACACGGCGGTTGTCACAATTTTTTATTCCACCTGGGTTTTTGGATCAGTTTTAACCCACCAAAGGGTCAAGCAAATATTGTGAATGATAGCCTAATTTTAAAAGAGGTGTAGTGATGAGCTTTGACGAGATGAGAATTTATGCTATGATAGTGTCGAAGATGTATTTAGAGAGCCCCATGTAAATGTGCAGGTTATAATAAGTCTAACTGGTAAATGGAAACGGCCTGTTGACTATCAGTTCGACCAGACCGTCACTACTGATTTATTTTATGAAACGGTAAAACTTGTTGAGGTAACGGGATTTCGCCTAATGGCTTTTGTGAGTGGCTTCAACCGAAAGTTAAGCATCGACCTGGAAATAAGAGCAGAGAAGTCTTCCACAAAAAATCTATGTAGGCCTACTGATGACCGTGTGATTTGGGCGTTTTGCGACGTTCATGAGAAACCATCTGTTAGACCAAGGACACACGCTTGCATCTGAAAAAAACTGTTGTAAAAGACATCTTTGTAGACTTAGTACAGTACCAGAAAATTGGGGACTTAGAATTCACTCACAAAATAACCGAACCACATTTGCTAGTAACTGGTAGTGAACGACAAAACGTAAGATAAGCTGCTGAACTACTCTCTGGCACTGTGGCTAAGGCTATATCGTACATTTTTCCTGAGAATGTGTAGTACAGTTTGTTGAAACTGTTAATGATGGATTTGATGTTCATAATAACAGAATCCCTCATCACCCAAAAATACAAGTTCGAAAGTGCTTACGGAACAAGTTTAGAGGAACAGGGTGTTATCCTGAATAAAATGTTCGACCTGTTTTCTTCAGCAAATAGACTGTATGGTTTCCATCCGTAGTATGCAGGGACTATTTCGAAACCTAAAATCTGAAGGATATCAATATCTACTTGCATTGACATGTAATCAAGATGTTTTAGAGTCATATTTTTCTATGATCAGGGGCTTAGGTCGGTTTTATGACTACCCCCTGCCCACAACAGTTACCCAGAGAAGAAAGTCCCTATTACTGAGCAAAAGTGCATATGACACAATTATAACTGGAAACTGCAACAGGGAAGAGTGTGAAACATTAACTGTAGATGTCTTCGACCGGGTAAACTGTGCTCTTACTAATGACACCATAGAATCAGTGGAAACTAACTTTGAAATTTTTGATTCGGAGTATGAAGACTTTAATTGTATAGTTGACTAGTAGATCAGTTTACTGAGCAGCACAATCCGAAGAGTGCTTACATAATAAAAATAAGGACTTCTTGAGAATATTGGCGGGGTGTTGCATACCGAATTACGACAAAAGGAATCACCACCACTAAAATCTGGAAAATGCGTTAGTATTAGGAACTCTGATTGGATCTCGGTTTGTCTAGAGGAGGCCTACGAGTTGGCCGTGCGGTTAGGAGCGCGCAGCTGTGAGCTCGCATCCGGGAGATAGTGGGTTCGAACCCCACTGTCGGCAGCCCTGATGATGATTTTCCGTGGTTTTCCATTTCCACACCATGCAAATGCTGGGGCTGTACATTAATTAAGGCCACGGCCGCTTCCTTTCCATTCATAGGCCTTTCCTCTCCCTTCGTCGCCATAAGACCTATCTGTGTCGGTGCGACGTAAAGCAAGTAGCAAAAAAAAAAAAAAAAAAAAAGAGGAGGCCTAATGAATCCATCTCCCCAGTGTTTCGACACTGTTTGCGAACTAGGAAAATATTTTTGAAGGTTCCACGGAAATGGTCTAAGGAAGTGCCCAACAGTGATGGAAACGAAAGATATCATCAGACCTAAGAATAGTGTAGTCGACGACTTCGCTGTTACGTGTTTTGTGAGAACTCTTTCATTTATTAGAATGAAGGAACTGAATAAAAAGAGAGCACTCAAGAGATGAACGAATGAAATGCGGATTGCGGTTGCGCATGCTGACGCTGCACGGAAAAAATCGAAGAAAATGAAAAAAATTAAGTCCTGAAAGGTAGGCCTAAGTTAATAGTAATGTTATTTTTGTTATGTAGATGTATTATGTATTCATTCATTCATTCAACTTCTAATCAGCCAACTAGGGACCACAATAAGCCTCACTTTACATTCTGGCATTTGTTGATTTTTCGCTTGATCCACATAGTCTTCATTAGCTCACTGTGTTTAGCACGACGTTCTTCTGTCGATTTAGCACCAGTTGCCCGTTCTTCGTACCGGAAAGTCCCAAAAGTCTTGATGGCTGCTCTGAAAAGATTTCGGTCTTGTGCATCTTCTGCTTGTAGGCCCAATTCTTTAACATCTTTCTTGACATTAATGTACCATGGCATTGCCTTTTTTTTGAGTCAAATAGATATATGCATTATTATCATTAACAAATTGAACTCTTAATCTTTTGTTTTGAAATATTTTGTGATTAAAAACTACAGCCCTAACATACTTTTGTGAAACAGGGCTGCATGCTGTACTGGATATTTAATATTAGCCTCTGTGGGTCAGTGGTAGAGTGTTGGCCTCCGGATCCCAAGATAGCAGATTCAAACCTGGCAGAGGTAGTCGGATTTTTGAAGGGCGGAAAAAAGTCCATTCGACACTCCATGTCGTACGATGTCGGCATATAAAAGATGTCTGGTGACACATTTGGTGTTTACCCGAAAAAATTAATTAAATCTCAGCCACAGACACCCAAGAGAGTTTCGGTTTACTCAGTCTGCCATCTAGTGGGCCTAGAGTAACACGGAACGTCGAGATTGACGAGCAGACAGCCAGATGGCGTCAAATTGAAATGTCTGCACACGGTAGGTGAGGCCATAAGATTATTATTACTACTATAGATTTTTGTTACTAATAAAGAAAAGCAATCATGTTAGTACAGTACTTACTGTTTTTAGGAAAAGTAACAACATGCAGTATTTAATCTTGTGTATTTTATTTATAATTGATCGGTTAATATTATTTCTTGATTGTTAAGCTTTGATGTATTTAATCTGTACGTGTATAAGGTACATACAGTATTTTAAAATCTTTCAAGTAATTGGGAACTGTAAATACTAAAATTTTCGGTATTTTGGAACATTTAAAAATGATTTTTAAACATATTAGGAGAAGGTCTTACTTACTATTCTGGCTTTCAAAGTAGGTTGCAATATTTACGAAAGTACACAAACAAAATAATAATAAAAAGAATAGTTTTATGTAATATCTTAGTGGTTTTTATGTGAAGGTATCATAATAACAACGTAAACGTGTTTGTGATAGGGAAGATAAGCGGGGTGCTCGGCACACTGATTTGCAGAATGTTACAGCGCCTGGCAGACTTTTTTTTTTTTTTGCTAATTGCTTTACGTCGTACCGACACAGATAGGTCTTATGGCGACGATGGGACGGGAAAGGGCTAGGAGTGGGAATGAAGCGACCGTGGCCTTAATTAAGGTACCGCTCCAGCATTTGCCTGGTGTGAAAATGGGAAACCACGGAAAACCATTTTCAGAGCTGCCGACAGTGGGGTTCGAACCTACTGTCTCCCGAATATTGGATACTGGCCGTACTTAAGCGACTGCAGCTATCGAGCTCGGCGCCTGACAGACTAGAGTCTGCTGACGTCACATGCTCCTGGCCGGTTGCGCGTGACACCTACCGTCTATATTTTGCTACCGTGGTTTGGGTCACGTAGCTGTCAGCTTGCATTCGGGAGAGTGTGGGTTCGAACCCCACTATTGATAGCCTTGAAGATGGTTTTCCGTGGTTTCCCATTTTCACACTAGGCTAACCGTTAAGTAAGGCCACAGTCGCTTTCTTCCCACTGCTAGCCCTTTACTATCCCATCGGCGCCATAATACCTATTTGTGTCGGTACGACGTAAAGCATATTGTAAAAAAGAGAAAGTTTGGGAAAATTTATATTTTTCTACGCAATTGGGTGTGTTAGGTTCTAGTAGGCCTGCACCTGGAAGTTAATTAGTTCATGTCTGTTTTCATTTGTGCCGAGCTGAATGGCTCAGACCGTTGAGGCACTAGCCTTCTGACCCCAACTTGGCAGTTTCGATCCTGGCTCAGTCCGGTAGTATTTGATGGTACTCACATACGTCAGCCTCGTGTCGGTAGATTTACTGGCACGTGAAAGAACTCATGCGGGACAAAATTCCGGCACCTCGGCGTCTCCGAAAGCCGTCAAAAAGTAGTTAGTGGGAGGTGAAAACAGTAGCATTATTATTATTATTATTGTTTGCATATGGATCTCTACACTTCTACATTCATTTACTAGTATGGATTTGAGGGACTCGTTTACTGAACAACTCTGCCTTGCTGTTGTGATTGACTGTACCCCTAGCCCAGGGACATTGCCATTGGCTTCTTGCCAAGGAACCTCTGGTTCAAATCCAGGCTAATACATGTGGGATTTCTGAAATGGAAAGTTGCGTAACCGTGGTTCGGATTCCACGTAAAATTGAAGGTCTCGTAGCTATGATCACATTATCAGCAATCACGTTCGTTTGAAAATTGAACTGTTGATGAAATGTTGAACATTAATACATTCATTTCAATAAAGTGTTCTGGATATAAGTACTTGCGAACTCTGACCGCTTGAGAGGTCGACGGCGGCAACTTAAAAGGAGGTAATCTCAGCCAGGCATGTGGCCCGGGGGGGAGCTAAATTAGGAGCTAGGAATGGCCGCGAGTTTATGCTCCTTTCGCCAAGGTGTCTGTCATTCAAACGACGTGAATGACGCACTTGCTACCAATGCGTCTGTGTGTCGTAGAGAAACCGAGAGCTAAAACGAAATGATAATACGTAGGGTCTAATGACTTGTGAACTGTACGTGGCAAACAAGATTCTAGCATTGCATCCTTCTTCTTGTGCCCGTCTCCACTCGTTTTGCCTTCCTGACGGACCTGTCTCGGTCTACAACGGATTTTTTCATCTCATTAGTATTAGAGTATCCGAGGATTAAAATGAATTTAACTTTTCTGCCTCTTTTTACCTTTCCTTCCGCAACATTGTTTTTGTGTGTGTGTGTGTGTGTGTGTGTGTGTGTGTGTGTGTGTGTGTGTCAGAGAGATCAAAACTTCCCTTTTCAACTATGGAGCTGATGAACCTGGTATCAGTATTGTTAAATTCAAATAATAATAATAATAATAATACAGGTACCGGAAATGTCCCACATAAGTTCTTTTACGTGCCAGTAAATCTACCGAGATGAGGCTTGCGTATTTGAGCACCGGGCTGAATTACCGAAAAGGTCAACGCTCTACTGTATCTTCGGTTGCGATAGGTCCACTACTCTTAAGATAACCTTGATCATATTTAAACCCAAATCTACGAGGAGTTGCTACCACTGGTTCTTTCTTTTAGGGAAGAAAAGGTTCAGGAAATGAGGAGTTGTATCTCCATACCCACTTGAGCAGTTAGGCCTAATGTCACGTTTAATATTGCATTATGGTAATTATTATATTAATGGTGGTGGGGATTATTGTTTTCAAGGTAAGCCCATCCAGATAACCATCAGAAGAGAGACAGGCAAAAGTCCGTCACTTTGAAGATATTGACCACCAGCGTGGTGTGAAAATAAAAGACTCCCTAGATCTCCCAAATCTAATACTCGGGGTGAAAGGCGAAGACATGTTCATACCCGCCAATCCTTCCGATTTACCCGGAAACTTTCCGTTTTTTAACTCATCTTCCGATTTTCCGATTTATTTTTACTTCTTTTTTTTGTGACCAATATGACCTCCAGTACGGAGGATAAATTCTTATATACTTGTGTAATTTACGCAACCTCATTTTCAAGCGTATTTATTTGGCGAGTGTATCATGTTTCCCGCTCAACTACAGCAGTTTGTGTGCCTAACAGCTGGGAATTCGGGACGGCTAGCGACTCCGTTAATCGGGACGAAAGAATGAGTTGTTATTGTGTGGTTCGCGCGCTGTTAAAGTCGTTTTTGTGCGTATTTTCGTCGGAGTTGCAGACCACGTGTCTTTTCTTGCGGTTCTATTATGCTTTTCCCCCTGTCGAAGTCGTATGTCAATAATGTATGAGACATATTGATCTGTTTTGTATGTGGTAGTTTCGCGTATTTCAGTGCGTTTGTATTCACTGTAAGTTCATAATTTTAATAGATTTGAATGTATTTCAGAGAGTTGTGTCGGTGACAGTTTCTGGTATTTTCTCTTCACGTTATGGCCACAAAAGGTAATAAATGTTATCTCCAAGTGTTCACAGATAGCTATAAAATTGAATTTCCGCTCATTTTACAGTCTAGTAAAGAAAACTATTATGCATTTTGTTCCGTGTTTGTTACATTTTTTTGTAACCATTTTTATGTTAGTTTAAGATTTTAAATTTAATGGGCAATTCGCATTGAAACGCTAGATATGTATGTCTTTTATATCGTCACTTTTCACAGAGACCGTGGCACAATATACGTGATGAAATCCAAGCATAAAAAGTCTTCCTATTTTTTATTTCTAAAAGTTGGCAGGTATGCAGGTGACCAGGGGAGGTTAGATAGGAAAGATGAGGGTGAGGAGCCTGGAACAAGAAGTGGAATCAGTGCCACGGTTCATGATATCGACAGTCACGTAAAAATACAAGTTTGCTTGTTGTATATATTTTCCCCAGTAAGATCCATTTGGATTAATCGGATATATTATCGCCAAATCTGATGGGCTAATGTGCAATCATTTGCAGGTTCATTCTGTTAACGTGTTGGCTGACAGGGGGTTTAGTTAGTTGTTTTGCATTATTTTCCTTGTTAGATACTAGCCGGTCTGCTTTGGCCTGGTGATATTGCCAAAGGCCTCCGCATAGTTGACGAACAGCATGAGAAGGATCGTATGTAATTTTGGCGAAGTGTCAGCTATTGCCATAATGCATCAGTCCCATTAGCCACAAGCAGCGCTTATGGAATTGTATCCATTCTCATTTCAATGTTCCATGCACAAGAATCTTTATTCTGTTGAAAACCAGTTGCTCGGGACTACGGGGCACGTGTATCTCGCATTTTATTTATTTATTTATTTATTTATTTATTTATTTATTTATTTATTTATTTATTTATTTATTTATTTATTTATTTATTTATTTATTTATTTATTTATTTATTTATTTATTTATTTTGCAAGTTGCTTTACGTCGCACCGACACAGATAGGTATTATGGCGACGAATGGATAGGAAAGGGCTAGAAGTGGGAAAGAAACGCCCGTGGCCTTATTTAAGGTACAACCCCAGCATTTTCCTGGTGTGAAAATGGGAAACCATGGAAAACCATCTTCAGGGCTGCCCACAGTGGGACTCGAACCCACTACCTTCCGAATACAAGATACTGGCCGCACTTAAGCGACTGCAGCTATCGAGCTCGGTCTCGCATTTTAAGCAAGGGTTTTAAGACGGATGCCCTTCCTGACGCCAAGTGATTCCTGAGGTGAAAATCTCGACCCACGATTGTCCGGGATTCGAGCCTCAGCCTTACGGGTGGGAAAAGTCAGCAGCTAAGCCACTGTAGTTATGTAGTATCTATGGTATAAATACTCATGGGGCGTGATTAGCTCATAAATGTATTATAGCTGAATGGCACAGTCACTGGCTTCTCACCAAGATGGCAGCGGTTTGAATCCCAGTCAGTGCAAGTGCACTTTTTAAATGAGAATGCATGTCCCTGTGATTTTGTTGTCGTAGAATTGGAGTTCCCGTGACTCCTTGCTTGGGTGCTTGTTTTTTACTACATTACCACAAAAGAGGTTAAGCCTTCAAAAGAAATGTCCGTTGTTTGTAAAATAACAATATTTCACACTGCGCGTTCATGTTTGAATATTTGAGAAGGATGAAAGATGGTGACTGTGATCGATACAACAAATCCATCTAAAGGAAAATCGCCGGCTCAGTCCGATGGTATTTGAAGGTACTCAAATACGTCAGTCCCATGTCGGTAGGTTTACTGGCACCTTAAAAGACTCCTGCGGGACAAAATTTCGGCATCGTAAAAATTTCGTAATTCCGTAAAAATAGTTAGTCGGACGTAAAATCAATATTATTATTAAAGTGAAATAAAATTAATATAATTAATGCAGGAAGTTGCCAGGCTCCTCAGCTGAATGGTCAGCGTAGCGAACTTCGATTCAGATGATCCTGGGGTCGGTTCCCGGCCGGTTTAGGGATTTTAATAGCGTTTATGCAATTCCTCTGACACTGCGACTTCTGTTTGTGTTTGTCCCAATACACTGCTCTTCATATGCACATAACACCACAGAAGCACGCATACTGAATACATCCCTCCACATACGGGTGGTATGGGCAAGTGCATCCGGCCGCAAAACTGGACCACATTCACACAATGTGTCGACTCCAAGAAAGTGGGAAAAGGCCAGGAGGGAGAATACAACTAATGTAGGAACTTATGACCCTTCAGTACAGGTTATTTACCCCTGTAGAACTTGAATAAACTGCTCAGAATGTTTTTTTTTTTAACGTCGCGCCAACGCATCGAAGGTTTTCGATGACAAAAGGATAGGAAAAGGCTGGGACTGGGAAGGTAGCAACCGTAGCCTTTATAAAGGTATTTGCCTGGCGTGGAGATGGAAAGCCACGGAAAACAATTTTCAGGGCTGCCGACGGTGGGATTCGAGTCCACTATCTCCGGAATGCAAGCTCATAGATGCGCAACCGTACCGCGTGGCCAACTCGCTCGGTAGTGATCAGAATGAATGAAATGTTTGGACGTTAATGATGTTCTTTTTAACACCGGGAATAATGAGCTACAAAGACGTTAAATGAATGAAAGGTACTAAATCCAATTAAATGCGCTTGTTTCCTGTACGGCCATCAGAAACAGAGCAGGATAACTATAGATCTGAACATATATTGAAGATACGGAAACAGAAACTCAACACTGTCATCTTTTATTTATTGTTTAGATTATATTATTCTTACTTGTTACCAGGCGAGGAATTACGTAATCAGTAAAATTTTGTGCTGGGTATAACGAATGAATTTCGAACTACGACGATGAAATTCTTAACAACCGAATGTATTGACTGCGTGGGTCGGATCGTGCAGCTGTCATCTTGCATTCAGTAGATGCTGGGTTCGAACCCTGCTATCTGCAGCCCTGCAGTTCGTTTTCATTGGTTGCTCATTTTCATACCAGGCCTTAGGCCTAATTAAGACACGGTCACTTCCTTCTCAAAACTAAACCCTTTCCTGTTCCATCATCGCCAAGAAAAACTGAGTCTGTGCGATGTAAAACCACCAACACAATAATAATAATAATAATAATAATAATAATAATAATAATAATAATAATAAAGTGGCGGTGGTGATTATTGTTTCAAGAGGAAGTACAACTAGGCAACCATCCTCTATAGGCTATAACACTAATCAGAGAAAAAATGGAGGGGATCCGACACTTCGAAAAATGAAGGTATCGGCCGAAGAAAGACAAGGACAACGAAGGGCGTGAAAATGAAAGACTCCGTAGGCCTCGATACCTAATACCGTCGGGGTCGGAAAGTAACAACAGTTGACCAAGGGAGGTCAGATAGGATGGATGAAAGTGAGGAGCCTGGCACAAGTAAATGGAGGCAGTGCCAGAACTAAGCTAAGGGCCCCGTGGTCGCCAACCCACGCTCCCAAGTTCAGAGTCCGTGGGGCCCCTTTTAGTCGCCTCTTACGACAGACTGGGGATACCGTGAGTATTATTCTACCGCCCCCATCCAAAGGGGGGAAATAATAATAAAGACGTATGCCGAGAATTTCGGCTAACAGTTGTTCTGTCTATCAAAGGTATCGTTTTAAGGGGAAATATCCCACACTACAGTAAGCTGTGGATGTGTTATGGATGAAAATTAAATTAAAACAGTCGAGATAATTTAAATCATAGTGTTCCTTTCCAACCGATCTGGGGATATTAGGATTGCGTCTGTACTTTTTAGCCAGAGGCCCGGGGTTCTATTCCCAGCTCGTTCAAGATCCTATTGTGAGGCTTGGATCGGTATCCACTCGTGAAGTCAGCTGATGAACTACCTGATAGGAGAGGCAAAACATTCGGTCATGAAGTCATTACGCTGACCACGTGGCACTCAATAGGCTATCTGCCGGACAGCAGTCGTCTTGGCAGGCTCTATGCCCTTCATAAGCTGTATGAGGCAATGTTTTAGTGGTGAGATATTCCTTTCTAAATATATTGTACTTCGCAATCATTGAGAACACGCCGGAACGAAGAGGATTATCCCTCACCTGAAGATGTTCACCACTGTAATTATTAATAAGTGTCGGATTGTTATTTGCATTTAATGTGCATAGTTTTATTAATCATTTCCTATTCCTGTATACTCCAAATACCATATTAATACTAGCTCCTCGACTGAACGGTCAGCGTCATACCATCGGTTTAGTTCCTGCGTCTAGTTGATTCCATTGGCTTAAGGACTGGGTGTTTGTGTTACTCGTCTGCTGATATACACTCATACACCAGTTCCAACCACTATGGAGACACTTAATAATGAATATATCCCACCACAAATTGTTGGCATCAGGAAGGACATCCGGTCATAAAAACAGAGCCAAGTTTACATGTGCAATACAGTTCGCATCCGCAACCCCACCAGTGTGTGGAGGAATAATAATAATAATAATAATAATAATAATAATAATAATAATAATAATAATAATAATAATAATAATAATAATAATAATAATCTGCAGCTTATCCCGATTGCTCAGGGTCTCTGCACGCATTGGGACATGAAAGATTTGTGGCCGGGGATTTAAGGTCGCATGCCCCTATTGACACCACCGGATTTCGAAAATCCCACCCCAGCAACAACCAGGGATGAAACCACTGTCACCGGAGTGACAGGCAAGCAGCTAAGCAGCTACACCACCAGCCTGTTCTCCAATAATAATAATAATAATAATAATAATAATAATAATAATAATAATAATAATAATAATAATAATAATAATAATAATAATAATAATAATAATAAATTGTATATATTATATATCGTCGGTGGGAAAGAAAACCTCATAAATCCTTCGGAGTAAAGTTTAGAGAAAAAGCCCAAAACTAAGAGGTCAGCAATGGCCGGAGTACTGTTCTTAGCGTTTTCATTGTTTGATGATAGCCCAATTATTCGATCATTGGAGTCTTCTGTTTCCTTCTTAGGCAACGTGGGAAACCTTCACAAGACAGATGGAGAAACGTTGTTTTCTGGTGAGTGGAATAACGAAAAATTCATAAAATTGCAATGCTGCATAAGCAAGTATTTTTACATACTTAGTCAATGGGAGGTACAAACTAACATATATTTTAGAATGCACAGTGGTAGACAAAAACACTAAATCGAAACAAGATTTAATTGAAGATGAGCAGGCTTAAATTTGCTATAAATCTGCGTACCCCTTGAGACGACCCCGCGTACTCCTAGTAGTACACGCACCATACTTTGAATACCACTGCACTAGACAAATACCACGTCATTAGACTCTAAATGAAGCAGCAACAATAATAATGGAACTTGAGATTTTTCGACAAATATATATACACATCAATGAGAAACAGAACTAGGTAATCTTTTCAGTGCCCTGAGGGAGGAAGGGACGGTAGGGAGGTTGAACATTCTGCTCCTCTCCGATAACAATCTTCAGTTCTGAAGACCACTCAGAAATTACTTCCGGTACCAGATTACTCCTGGGTCGTAAGCTTACCTCGAATGCATGCTGAGAATGTTGGTGTGCCTGAAGACACAGTAGAATCTTCTTCTTGTCTGGTGGTAACAAGAGACAGCGTAGAGGGGTGAGACCCCTCAGGAGACGAGCTGACCACTGAGTCCTCCCCGGTTGGTGTAAGAGTTGACACTCAGCTCGATGACGAGGCGCCGTCTCACAGGCAGCCGAACACACAGGTAGACCACATCCTCGTGTACATCCAGTAAAAGTAAAGCTGTCCGTCTTGTGGCATCCTACACATATCAAAGGACAAGAAGATCCTGCTCGGGGACCTAGTGCCAGTGGAACGTCACAGAACACAAGATCTCCTGGGTTCAGATCTCGAGTAGCAAACACACCACGCCCGCTAATCGGAGATTTCTTGATAGTCCATGGGGAATTTCTATCATTGTCTCCTAAATATTCTCGAAGCATACGTTCCAAAACATCTTCTGTCACAGCGACTTCATCAAAATCTTCTGGTATGTTGAAATCATTCAGATGTAATCCGCAACTAGTCAGAGGCTCGTTTGCGATAGAATTCTGCTTTTGAAAGTCTTTACTCTCTGTGTTGTTTCCGTCATTGTCTGGTGCTTTATCTTCTTCCTGAAAATTTGTCTTTTCCGCGCCGTGTGATATATTTTTCTGTTTGTCCTCCTCGCTGTTGATGCATATACAGACATCTGTTACTGAACTTTTAACGCTCTCCAGTTGTGGCATGTCGGGAAATATGCCTTCTCTAATTGAGGGTTTCGATTTTTAGGGGAAATTTTATTTCCAAGGCTGATAGAAATCACCAGTAAATGGACCGTATGAAGTTAGATGTCGTAGCGTACCACTAGGCATGTGGTTACGCAGTGCCTTACTGACAGGACGGGGAAGTCGGGCCAGCACGAATCTCTCCACTGGTAGGCTACACACGCGGTACATAAATACCGAGCCCCCACCGCCAACCAATAAGAGGACAGCCGCATTTCACCGGCGTTCTTTGCTGGCGAGCAAGAAGCCTATTACTCTACTATTCGTGCTTTGTTATTCCAAAATAGCTTTGTTTAGAAGAAAAGATTAAGTACCTTGAACTCTCTCTTAATTTGCAGAACTAAAAATAGCGAATTCAAAACAAACAAGCACTATTGCGTTCTAATATATATATATATATATATATACCACCATTATAAAATTATTATTATTATTATTATTATTATTATTATTATTATTATTATTATTTCTAAGAAATCATTACAGAAATATATCCTCTTTTAACAAAATAATTACTCCATACGAACAAGTTTTATCTTCGGTACTGTTAATCGAACAAAAGTAAGTGACTTGTTCAATCCGAAAGAGAAATTAAACGAATTGTAGAGGCTAATCATGAAAAAATTATTAAATGTTGAAAGATAATGGAATGTCTACATCAGTTGTATATTAAACAGGATATTTACGAATATTTAAGGGGTTGGCTCCTTGGTTCAATGGTTAGCACTGAGATATTCGGTTCAGAGGGTCTTGGGTTCGTTATCCGGCTGGGTCGAGTATTTTAGCCGCGTCTGGTTAATTCCTCCACTTCGGGGACAGGGTGTTTATGTTCGTCTTAATTGCACACCTCCTCAATCATGGAGAACCCGCCAAAACACACAACCAACCACCACAGAAACACACAATCTTACAAATAAAATTCAGGGGAGTCCTTTGTCTGTGATGTCATTTATGTCACCAAATTTTGATATATTTATCTGTTTTAGGTCAATTCAAGATCGTATCATTAGTTTTTAGCTTTCGTGGTCGGTCGGTCGGTCGGTCGGTCGGTCGGTCCATCATCACGGGTAAATGGCTGAATAGATCTCGACCAAACTTCATATTTAGAGACTATTAATCCAGGAGCAGGTTTCGATATGCATACCATTTAAAATCACTGAATAGACTGGGGGTTCATAAGGAGATCATAAGACGTTTTTTCTATTTTTCTCTTACACCATTAATTATATCTCGACCATACTTCATATTTAGAGTCTACTCATCCAAGAGCGAGTTTCGATATGCATATCATTTAAAAATCATTGAACAGATCTGGAGATTTTATACGAAGACCAGAAGAGCGCTTTCAATTTTCTCTTTCACTATTGATTATATCTCCACCAAACTTCATATTTAGAGTGTACTCATCCAGGAGCAGGATTCAGTATGCGCACCAGTTAAAAATCACTAAATAGACTGGGGGTTTACAGGAAGACAAGATTTTTCAATTTTCTCTTGCACTATTGGTTATATCTCGACCAAATTTCATATCTATTGCACCAACCCGCGTCCAGGTGGGTTACACGAGTTTCCAGACTAGCTCTTAATAATAATTTCATCTGCCAAATATTCCTGGGTTGTGAGTTCCGCGTGAGAAAGAACACCGATGGCCTACGGTAAATCCCAACCTACGTAGATGAACGTCTTCAACACGCTATTAGTCGGTTACCGTATATGTATGATTCCGCATTTTATCGTAAAAATCAGATTTTCGTGGCTTGTCAAGAACTCCATACATGTCATCATCATGATCGTAATGAGAATTAGTCATTACAAGCTTATATCTAGTACTTATTCTAAGTAGACATTGAAAGAATTTAATGTTTTCACTACTCAGCTTTTATTCATAAATTGGTTTAAGTATGAGTTGAAATAAACGTAGATTATCTTGAAAAATCATTTATACATTATGGCAGGTTTCCTACGCAATCAGCATCTAAACAATGTAATGATGTTGCCTTGAAGAAAATAGGTTTAGGAAAACCTCTAATAAATAAATAAATAAATGAACTTAGGTCTCATTCATCTGAATCATAGTCCTGGCCTGTCAAAGAATTGTATTATAATTAAGTAGTATCCAAGGGATTCAAATGAAAAGAAAAATAAATAAATTATATAACCAAGTAAAATCACTCAACATAATTGTAAAAGTTGGATAATTGTAATAATTATAATTATTATAATGATTGTAATGATTGGATGCATCCCAAAGATTCAAGTAAAATAAGCTATATCCCTACTATATACAATGTTCAAATTGGGTTTCAATTGAAAATGTGAAAAACGCAAAGAAAATGGTCAATAATTATTCAATCAATTAATTAATTAATTAATTAAGATCTGGAATCTCTCAATATTAAGCTAAGTTGCTTCTCAAAATTATCAAAATTCAATCGTCTGAACCTAAATTCACATGCAATTACAGAAATGCATATCACTCGGTTGAAACACTTCACATCAATGTCCACGCACAGTAGAAAAATCGTGTGAGAAGATTAATGTCTGACCATTAGGGATTTTCTCTATTTGAGGTTCCAAATTATCTAACGTTTCATATTTCATGCTAGTTGGCCTCCATATAAGCAAATCTAAGTCCACTTTAAGTCGTAAGCATTCTCAAATTAATTCCATCGTAAGGCTTATATGGCTAAATCATTCAATTATTATTTTAATTCATGGTTAAAATTCAGTTAAAGTGCGTATATGACTTAACATAACATTACCAAGTGTATTCAATTAATATTCCAACGAATAATACCATGGGTGGAAAAATTGACACATAGGAAGACTCTATCTTCATCTAAAATCCACATATGAAAGACTAAGTTACCAGTGATGTCTTATACTGCTCCCATAAAATCATAAGTTGAATTGCCGTAAGTGAGAATACATGAAAACAATCGTTGATATGTCAGTGAAGGCCTAAATATTGACGTAAGTGGCCTCTCGGCTCTTCTGATGATCCTACTTACTTAATTAATTCTATAGTGATGGCATTAAGATCGTATCCTAATCTGTATCATATATATATTAGGGAATAAAATAGCAATCAGAAACAGTACGTTTCAATACCTATACCTTAGCATGTGCAACCTACACATACTACCATCTCTCGAAGAAATACTATGACCAACTTCCTAAATAACAGTAACTATCACCATCAAAATATATTAGCAACTCATATGCTAATTACATTCACCATTTAACACTACCATTATCGCGTAGCATTTATAATCGAAGCACTCGTTTCATCAAAATGCGCAACATATGTGCCATAACCTACACATATATAAATCATTATCATTACTGTCATAGTATCAAAGATCAGCACATCGTAACCTTAAAATTGTGCCACTATATCTTATTGTAACACTCCCTAAATACGATCTTTACGCACGCTATTTGTTAAAGCCATCACGCATATAAATATTAGCTTCCTCTTAATATTCTAACACTTCACTGACAACGAATTATGAAAAATATCAATCACTTCTCCACTATCATATTGACAAACTTACGAACGGCATTCACTGGTATTTTAACGCCTATGTCAGGAATTTACGGTAACTTTGGATGAATACCTATTTCCTTGTAAGCACACTCGTATATTAACTACGCACACACAATGCCATAATGCACATTATATATTAACCAAAAGAATAAGGTTTTCTACTTACGACACGACTCAAATGGGGACTTATCTTTGCTTATTGGATTTTGACTTCCATCTCGCTGTTGATCGTCATGGGATGGTAGGCCTCGCTCCATGTTTCGGCTTAAGTAATAGGGTTCCTCTCGTCATCACAGCTGACTACTGTCCTCCTGGATCATCCATCTCGTCAAGCGTCACCATAGCCAGAGCAGTCTTTGCCTCAGCTTCTTAGAACATCATTGTGGTCTTCATTGCATCAAGGACAGAATAACACAAGGCATTAGTTGATTTGTACATGCTGTTATCTGCTTAGTAATGTAAATGCGAAAAATATATTTGTTTTCTGGTCCGTCTAATTTGCCTATAAGACTCTAGATATCGTTTTATTTCAACTGCCTTGCTCGCCGAAACGTTGTGAAATTTACGTGCTTTTAGGATTGCACTCTAATTTCCGTTTAATTCAGCTCTCTTGACGTTGTGCAGTATCGGGCAAATAAAATGTTCCGAGCCCAACCGTGACGTAGTACAGCTCCAACTTGACGTTTCTTATCAGCTGGTCTTTAATCTCACGTATATGTCAATCACAGCTGATGTTTTGCGGGTTATCGTAGATTTGATCTTATCTCCAACAGTTGATTAAAGACTCCGATTAGTAGTGGGTTTCTTTACGCGATTCCGTCTTTCTTCGATGCAGTACTCAATTGAGATTTTTTCTAATGGAAGACTTTTTTCTCAATAATCGATTTAAATAATCCGCTCTCGTCATTCTTTCGCACCGCCTTCTAAAAGTGGTTCTTTTTGCGATTGCTGGTTGAATTTATTATCTCTTCAGTTCGTACCGCTGTTAATTGCTTTTATTCTGATCCGTTAATAGCCGGAGCGCCATTTTTGTTCCTAATACAGCAACTATAGAACAGTGAAATGGCACATTTACTCCTCCCACGTTGATTTAAATATATGGCTTGCTATATATTTATCTTGTATATGTCTAATATCATAAATGGGACTTTTCACTGTTCTTAGTTAGAATTTTGAGTGCATTACTGTAAGTTTTTACAGATGAATTGGTTCGTTCTTGTCATAGGCCATTCCAGTTCTCATTCCTTGTTTAATTGCGTCATTTGATAGACTCTAATCCCTTTGTTCCTTGAAGTATAACTTAATATTTGCCGCATTGTGTATTCCTTTACTTCTACCATTCAGATCGCGAACTTCGTATGCGTTGTTCCCAAATGACCGATGTATAACAAATGGTCCAACGAATAAATGTACGAACTTTGCAAATACTTTAGTGGATACATTCGAGATTGCTGGCTTCTTTATTAGTATAAGGTCTGATTTCCCACACGTCTACTCGTGTTTTAATAACTATTAATTTTGAAATTCCCTGCGTTTTCTACATTTTCAATTTCGCCTTCTAATTTGAAATCGGCGGTTTTTTTTTTTTTTTGCTTGTTGGCCTTTCGCTCTCTCCCCTATACTCAAAATCCTTTGTGTTGGGATTGAGCGTCTGTTCTTCCTGTCTTCGCTTCTTAAACCTTTGTAGTTCAAGACTCTCGGCTCCTTCCACGTCAGTATTTACGTCTTGATCTCTTATGGCCTTTTCCCATTTAATTTTATCATTTCGGGCCTCATTCAGTTCCTGAATGTATCTTCGGTTGTAACTTTCCTTTTCTTGACTATCCCGAACATTCCTTCTTTCATATCGGGGTCTCTCTCTGAAATTGTTTCTTCCTCTGCCTTCTCGATACTGGTTCCTCAGTCGCATATTGGGCTTATACCTTCTATTTCCCATATATGTCCCTTGACCATAGACTCCTCTCCTGCAATGACATTTTTCTTCCTCCTTTCTTCCATTTTCTGGATTACCCCATTGTCTTTTTCTATTTATGTTTCTACGTTCTTCCAGGATATTTCTACTCGTGTCATCTTGCGTAAGTATGTTAACAGTTTCTTCACTGTAACCGTTCCTAGCTATTCTGTGAGGATGTGGTACCGTAGTCATGTCAATCTGCCTTAGCGTTGTCTCCATTTGTACAGCGGTTACCGGGTTAGCAGTTGCTAATAATCGTTGAACGTCTAACGGAAATTGACGTTGTATAGTCTTAATTGCTTCGAGTTCGCTGGGTGGTGAATCCAGGTCCTGAAAACGGTAAAATTGGTGGGCAAAGAAATCGCTGAACCCTGTTTGACCATTTGAAGCATATTTACGGGAATAGAGTTCTAAGCGTAGGTTGTGCTGAATGTCTGGATTCCAGAAGCGCTGCAAGAATGCTGTTTTAAAATCGCTGTACTCGTGAAAAGTATATTTGAATGCTTGGAACCACAAACTAGGATTTGCGTCCAAGTGTTTTTCTACTATTTTCAGTTTCTTCTCCTCCGGGATACCATGCTCTCTAAAATAATCATCCATTTCCCGAAGAAAACGTTTTGGTGAAATACTCGTGGTGTTATTAAAATGTTTAGGCCTATCGTCGTATGTCTTTATTACGTTTATTATAGTGGGACTCCCACTGCTTCCATTCTCTGTATTCCTTTCCACAATACTGTGATTCGAACGCGTAACCGGTATACTTGTAGCTTCTCTCTCATTCATCTGAAATTCCACGTTCTTACGACATTCATCGTTGGATATCGTAACGGTCCTTCCATTTTCTTCATCCCGGATCTCTCGTATTTGAGCTTGTATCTGCCGAAGTCCTTCCTCAGATTTACTCATCCTCTGATGTAGTTCTTCTTTGTTGTGCTCGATCTCGTCTCTTATTTCTGTTATTTTATTTCCGATCTGATCTGCAGCTTGTTCGTATTTCTTTTCCAAATCAGCATTCGTTGTCTGTATTTCGCCGCTTAACTTCCCAATATTCTCCTCGCATTGTTTCCATTTCTCTTGGGAATCTATATGCAATTTCTCCATATTATCTGTCAGGTTCTTTATCTCATTCTCCTTTAGAGATTGTAGATAGCTATTGCTCCCTATCATCTCTTTCTTGATGTCATTTATTTCTTCTTGTATTTTCTGGTTTTTCTCTTCCACTTTTCCGCTAATTTCTGCTTTCCACTCCTCCATGTGGTCCTTAATCTTGTCCATATCTGATCCTATTTTCAAAATCTCTTCCTTCATCTCCTCCATCATCTGCTTCTGCTTCTCTTCTTGTTTACTGATGATTTCTTCCTTCATCCGCTTCATCTCTTCCATCATTTGCTTCTGTTTTTCTTCCTGTTTACTAGTAATTTCTTCCATAATTTGCTTCTGTTTTTCTTCTTGCCTCTTCTCCTTTTCTTCCTGTTCTTCCTTCTGTTTCCTCTCTTTCTCTTCCTGTTCTTCCTTCTGTTTCCTCTCCTTCTCTTCCTGTTCTTCCTTCTGTTTCCTCTCCTTCTCTTCCTGCCTCTTCTCCTTTTCTTCCTGTTCTTCCTTATCGCGCTTTCGGTTTTCTTCCATCATTTGCTGTTGCTTTTCCATCATTCCTTTTAAGATTTCGAACATTCCCTGTTGTTCTTCTTTCTGCTTTCTTTCCTTCTCTTCTTGCTTCTCCTCCTGTACCTTCTGGTACTCTTCAAATTGTGCTTTTAATTGGCTTAACGTTGACATCTTTACTTTTACGTATTATTTCCGAGTTCTCTATTATTTCAGATAATACTCTAATTCTGCCCTAACTTCTCTATAGTTCAATATTCACAAATATTCTTATTCTTACTCACTCAACTGTATTGATACAATGCTTAAATATAGGCTTAACTACTCTAACTAGGCTTTGCTTACGAGGATGACCCAATTACTCCATGAAATATGAAACATTTACCCTAATGACGAAGATTCCAAATCTTAATTCTGGCATAAATAGTTAAAAAGGTTCAAATAACTCAATTTCTTACCATCTACTTCCTATATCTAAGTTATTTCATAATAAATTGTGACTAACATATTAGCAACATCCCTTAAATTCACTTACAACGTTTATATTTACAATTATAAAGTCTTCATATTCTACTTCAGCTTCCTCTAGACAGAAATTCGACTATTTCCAGCCGTCCTGAGATATTTTCTTCATCTCATCCATCCGTTTCTCTTCCCTCTTATCTCTGATTATTATTATTATTGGGCATCTACTCGACTTCACAGTCCATTGTCCTCCTGTGTTTTCTTCGATCCCAATATAAAAATTTATCTGGTCAAACGACAACTTCTTTTACCAGATATAACTAAATTTTGCACGATACCTCCATTTTCACTCCATCATCTAGTCCATACATTCAAAATCCTCTGTGAATCAACTCCTAAAATATACCTTTCCTTCTTATCAAGGCTCTCTCAGTAAAATTTTAAAACTGCCACATGTTTGCGTAATTCTACAAGACTCAACAACTCCATTTCTTGACCTTAATACCTTTCTCTTCATTCTGAATATGACGTAGCATCACATGTACATGGTCTAATGACCAACGTCTCTCTCCCACGGTGTTTTTCTCTTGAATTATTCCACTGTTGCGGCATCAATTACTACATGTTTTGGCGACGCTTTACTCCACGGTGTCTTTCTCTATTTGCCACACATTACTCCCACGGTGTCTTTCTCTTGAATTGCCCTACTGTTATGGCGCCAATTAACTACATGCACCAACCCGCGTCCAGGTGGGTTACACGAGTTTCCAGACTAGCTCTTAATAATAATTTCATCTGCCAAATATTCCTGGGTTGTGAGTTCCGCGTGAGAAAGAACACCGATGGCCTACGGTAAATCCCAACCTACGTAGATGAACGTCTTCAACACGCTATTAGTCGGTTACCGTATATGTATGATTCCGCATTTTATCGTAAAAATCAGATTTTCGTGGCTTGTCAAGAACTCCATACATGTCATCATCATGATCGTAATGAGAATTAGTCATTACAAGCTTATATCTAGTACTTATTCTAAGTAGACATTGAAAGAATTTAATGTTTTCACTACTCAGCTTTTATTCATAAATTGGTTTAAGTATGAGTTGAAATAAACGTAGATTATCTTGAAAAATCATTTATACATTATGGCAGGTTTCCTACGCAATCAGCATCTAAACAATGTAATGATGTTGCCTTGAAGAAAATAGGTTTAGGAAAACCTCTAATAAATAAATAAATAAATGAACTTAGGTCTCATTCATCTGAATCATAGTCCTGGCCTGTCAAAGAATTGTATTATAATTAAGTAGTATCCAAGGGATTCAAATGAAAAGAAAAATAAATAAATTATATAACCAAGTAAAATCACTCAACATAATTGTAAAAGTTGGATAATTGTAATAATTATAATTATTATAATGATTGTAATGATTGGATGCATCCCAAAGATTCAAGTAAAATAAGCTATATCCCTACTATATACAATGTTCAAATTGGGTTTCAATTGAAAATGTGAAAAACGCAAAGAAAATGGTCAATAATTATTCAATCAATTAATTAATTAATTAATTAAGATCTGGAATCTCTCAATATTAAGCTAAGTTGCTTCTCAAAATTATCAAAATTCAATCGTCTGAACCTAAATTCACATGCAATTACAGAAATGCATATCACTCGGTTGAAACACTTCACATCAATGTCCACGCACAGTAGAAAAATCGTGTGAGAAGATTAATGTCTGACCATTAGGGATTTTCTCTATTTGAGGTTCCAAATTATCTAACGTTTCATATTTCATGCTAGTTGGCCTCCATATAAGCAAATCTAAGTCCACTTTAAGTCGTAAGCATTCTCAAATTAATTCCATCGTAAGGCTTATATGGCTAAATCATTCAATTATTATTTTAATTCATGGTTAAAATTCAGTTAAAGTGCGTATATGACTTAACATAACATTACCAAGTGTATTCAATTAATATTCCAACGAATAATACCATGGGTGGAAAAATTGACACATAGGAAGACTCTATCTTCATCTAAAATCCACATATGAAAGACTAAGTTACCAGTGATGTCTTATACTGCTCCCATAAAATCATAAGTTGAATTGCCGTAAGTGAGAATACATGAAAACAATCGTTGATATGTCAGTGAAGGCCTAAATATTGACGTAAGTGGCCTCTCGGCTCTTCTGATGATCCTACTTACTTAATTAATTCTATAGTGATGGCATTAAGATCGTATCCTAATCTGTATCATATATATATTAGGGAATAAAATAGCAATCAGAAACAGTACGTTTCAATACCTATACCTTAGCATGTGCAACCTACACATACTACCATCTCTCGAAGAAATACTATGACCAACTTCCTAAATAACAGTAACTATCACCATCAAAATATATTAGCAACTCATATGCTAATTACATTCACCATTTAACACTACCATTATCGCGTAGCATTTATAATCGAAGCACTCGTTTCATCAAAATGCGCAACATATGTGCCATAACCTACACATATATAAATCATTATCATTACTGTCATAGTATCAAAGATCAGCACATCGTAACCTTAAAATTGTGCCACTATATCTTATTGTAACACTCCCTAAATACGATCTTTACGCACGCTATTTGTTAAAGCCATCACGCATATAAATATTAGCTTCCTCTTAATATTCTAACACTTCACTGACAACGAATTATGAAAAATATCAATCACTTCTCCACTATCATATTGACAAACTTACGAACGGCATTCACTGGTATTTTAACGCCTATGTCAGGAATTTACGGTAACTTTGGATGAATACCTATTTCCTTGTAAGCACACTCGTATATTAACTACGCACACACAATGCCATAATGCACATTATATATTAACCAAAAGAATAAGGTTTTCTACTTACGACACGACTCAAATGGGGACTTATCTTTGCTTATTGGATTTTGACTTCCATCTCGCTGTTGATCGTCATGGGATGGTAGGCCTCGCTCCATGTTTCGGCTTAAGTAATAGGGTTCCTCTCGTCATCACAGCTGACTACTGTCCTCCTGGATCATCCATCTCGTCAAGCGTCACCATAGCCAGAGCAGTCTTTGCCTCAGCTTCTTAGAACATCATTGTGGTCTTCATTGCATCAAGGACAGAATAACACAAGGCATTAGTTGATTTGTACATGCTGTTATCTGCTTAGTAGTGTAAATGCGAAAAATATATTTGTTTTCTGGTCCGTCTAATTTGCCTATAAGACTCTAGATATCGTTTTATTTCAACTGCCTTGCTCGCCGAAACGTTGTGAAATTTACGTGCTTTTAGGATTGCACTCTAATTTCCGTTTAATTCAGCTCTCTTGACGTTGTGCAGTATCGGGCAAATAAAATGTTCCGAGCCCAACCGTGACGTAGTACAGCTCCAACTTGACGTTTCTTATCAGCTGGTCTTTAATCTCACGTATATGTCAATCACAGCTGATGTTTTGCGGGTTATCGTAGATTTGATCTTATCTCCAACAGTTGATTAAAGACTCCGATTAGTAGTGGGTTTCTTTACGCGATTCCGTCTTTCTTCGATGCAGTACTCAATTGAGATTTTTTCTAATGGAAGACTTTTTTCTCAATAATCGATTTAAATAATCCGCTCTCGTCATTCTTTCGCACCGCCTTCTAAAAGTGGTTCTTTTTGCGATTGCCGGTTGAATTTATTATCTCTTCAGTTCGTACCGCTGTTAATTGCTTTTATTCTGATCCGTTAATAGCCGGAGCGCCATTTTTGTTCCTAATACAGCAACTATAGAACAGTGAAATGGCACACTATAGTCTACTAATCCACGAGCAGGTTTCGATATGCATATTATTTAAAAATCACTGAATAGACTGGGAGTTTATAGGTAAACCAGAAGAGGTTTTTTTTCAATTTTCTCTTACATTGTTGATTATATGTCAATTTTGTAGACGATATATCAAACAACCCTTCTTTTTAAATCATTTTTGCTATGTACATAATTGCGCTTACTCTTCAAATGAAGGAGAAAATTACTATTGTCTACGGGCTTCATGCTCTGCAGCCAGTGACGGATACCCTCGCAGACGTACAGTTATTGAAAGGATCCATAACAGAAGAAAATCAGAGGATGCATCATATTTCTTTCGGCTCTAAAATTACCCCCACCTAATGTATCTGAACATCGAGGTAACTTGGAGTAGAACTTTTCCCTTTGGTCTCTTTCTTTCTTTCTTTCTTTCTTTCTTTCTTTCTTTCTTTCTTTCTGTCAGTCTGTATTTCTGGTTATCTATCTGTTTGTATATTCCTAAAAGTGGAAAACTGCTGGACTTATTCCAACCAAACTACGTATTTGGATTCTGCTCACTCAGGATTGTGTTTTCAGGTGCATACGGTGTCATGGTAATCACATGGAGTTGGTATTTATAGGAAGATTATTCTCAAATATTTTCTTTAACATTAGGTCTATCAAAAGACTGTATACAACAAACGTTTAAGAATATGTTATTTCCGTTCCTTTATGCCATGTACATATTTATCGTACGACGGATAATAACGCAGATGATTACGAAAATTTGGATTTTTAGTCCAAGTTCCGTGGAACATGTGCATGTCACTTCAAGGTGGGCAGCGGGAAAAACTAAATAGCCATTTCGATAGGACAGATGTTAAGGGAGGTATCGTCAATGTCAGAGAGCCACGCCAGTGGTCGGAGATAAATATGCAACCTGAGAAGCACTGTGAATTTCGCACAACTTAGGACCAGAAACTGTACCGTACAATAAATACAGAAATCATCATCATTCTCTCTCGACTTTGTTCAGCTTCATCATATTTCACGTTACTTCCACGCGTTTTTGTAGGAAAATGTCATTTTAACATGTCGCGCTAAACGTGTGAATAAAGTCGTGTTATTTCGCATACATTCCTGAAGGTAACATGTAATCCACTGCAAATTCCTGTGCGAAGAACGGGTACAAATGCTAGTAGTAAATACCTCCCTCTATATAGGATTGGCGTCAGAAAGGGAATCCAGCCGTAAAACGTATTACACAGATCGCACCCGCGACCACACCAGCTTCTGGGAAAAGAATAATAATAATATACAAAAATTTAAGGCAAGAAACCACAATTGGTTCCAACGATGGAACAAACAGAACTAGAAACGTACCAATAACAGCCAAAATATATTAAAACGAAGCAATATTAGTAGTCTTCACGTCCCTGTTAGTTGAGTAAACATTTATCTATCTATATGCGTGTTGTGTCTTCAGCCCTAAGGCTGGTAGGATCCCACAGCTCCACCATCAACTGTCATCGGTAGCGTAGGTGGCACTAAAGGGGCGGCGTATTAGAGAAATGGGTATTGAGGTAAAGTAGCTTCCCGTTGCTTTCTTCACTGAATCAGAAAGAGCTACTACATATCAGTGGTAGTGATTGTGGTGAGTATGGTTTGAAGATGAAGTACAACTGGCCAATCATCTCCTATTAACACTAATCACTTTAAATGTTTTGGTTTTCACATATACGGCCAGGAAAAGAATAATCAGATTTCGATTAAAACTAATTTCAAGCGACAAGAAAATGTTTTCAAGTGAATTTTAAGGGGTTCCACTCTACTGAAGCTGAGAGTAAACATTAATTCTCTTCCTTTTTCTGCGAGGTGGTTCTTTGTTGGTTAATTCCTTCAATAGGTTCAATCGTTGAGATGTTTTATTACGCGCTTACAGACTCTTTTCGTAACAAGGACTTAATTGATTTACTCTCACACCCATCTTCTTAAATTATCCACGAAAGTGAACGTGTTGGCATGGACCCAGATTTAAATGTCTTACAAATCCTCTTCGCCAGGTGGGTTTCAAACAAAAACATGTAGTTGGCCTCCAGATGCGAGGTCTATTATCGCAGTCGTGGTGTCATATTTTTGTCACAGTTCGGAACCTGATAAGAAGTCCGGCACCATGGCTAAATGGTTAGCGTGCTGGCCTTTGGTCACAGGGGTCCCGGGTTCGATTCCCGGCAGGGTCGGGAATTTTAATCATTGGTTAATTTCGCTGGCACAGGGGCTGGGTGTATGTGTCGTCTTCATCATCATTTCATCCTCATCACGACGCGCAGGTCGTCTACGGGAGTCACATCAAAAGACCTGCACCTGGCGAGCCGAACATGTCCTCCGACACCCCCGGCACTAAAAAAGCCATACACCATTTCATTTACCTGATAAAATCTAACGTAACAGCATTTTGTCCAATCATACTGTTCAGTACACTGGCCGCCTTTTGGCCACGATTGTTAAGGGTCAAGTCTATATGGTCTGACACCGTGGTTAGCCGGTTCGAGTTCGAAAACATATCGTACAGTGGTGCCGAATTTGTGGCGGGGGGGGGGCAAGGGGTTTTCTGCTCCCCAAAAATGATCTTAATGGGGCAAAGTGTCATTTCACCCCCCCCCCCCGGCTACAAAAATTGTCCTCGTAGATGTTGTCACCGAGCTCGATAGCTGCAGTCGCTTAAGTGCGGCCAGTATCCAGTATTCGGGAGATAGTAGGTTTGAACCCCACTATCGGCAGCCCTGAAGATGGTTTTCCGTGGTTTCCCATTTTCACACCAGGCAAATGCTGGGGCTGTACCTTAATTAAGGCCATGGCCGCTTCTTTCCCAGTCCTAGCCCTTTCCTGTTCCATCGTCGCCATAAGACCTATCTTTGTCGGTGCGACGTAAAGCCAATAGCAAAAAAAAAAAAAAAAAAAAAAAAAAGATGTTAAGTCCTCTTAAAACGCGGAGTGTGGTAGTCTTCGGAGGCTGCTGAGGCGTTAAATTTGCAGAGGTTGGTAGTTGATTTTATACCAATAAATTAAATTAGAAAGCGCTTATTCCTTCAGAAAACTGCATTTCCCAATGGAGACCGTTCAGGCGGTACATCTGATGGTAGAGCTATTCATATTTCGCATCATGAAATGGATAATATGCAGTACGGTAATAGGATATTTATTAAGAAAATGTATTTTATAAAGCAAATTCATACATAAAACATTCCTTCAGAATATTTACTGTATTTATGAATCAAGATCTATTTTTCTGTTTACTTGTGAATATTATTTAAAACTCCGTACATAAGACTGTTCATGTATTTGAGAAACAAACTCTTATTATTGTTCTGTTTTTTCTGTTTGAGTGTGAATATTGTTAATATATAGGATTGTTTGCATTAATCGTTGTTCCTCATTTCACATGCCTGTGTTCATGTTAATCATGTCCCCCCCCCCCCCTTCAATAATTACCCGAAGTCGGCGTGCCTGAAAACGTAAATAAAGTAAAACTCATGTCCTCGTCCCGAGGTGCAACTCTTTTCAGGCACACTTCCAAAGCAAGCGAGCTGCATGCACGTTTTAACCACATACCAGCCCTCCTACCATTCTTAAAAAATTGGCAAGCCGGGCCTCCATCGACGGCAGCTAATAGTGATATCCGTTACGCTACATAGGCGTATGTAACAACAAGAACAATAATAATAATAATAATAATAATAATAATAATAATAATAATAATAATAATAATAATAATAATAATAATAATAATAATAATAATAATAATAATAATAATAATAATGTTATTATTTTTACGTCTCACTAACTACTTTACAGTTTTTGGAAATGAGGTCCCGCAAGAGTTCCTTTACGTGCCGGTAAATCTACCGACACGAGGCTGGCGTATTTGAGCAACTTTAAATACCGGCACCACTGGACTGAGACGCGATCGAATCCACCGACTTGGGCTCAGATGGTCGAGAACTGGTTTTCTGAGCTGTAGTTGGCGGATTCGATCCAGACCAATAACATTAATTATTATTAAAACCTTTTTTACAAGTTTTTAACGTCGCACCGACACAGATAAGTCTTATGGCGACGATCGGACAGGAAAGGGATAGGAGTGGGAAGGAAGCGGCCGTGGCCTTAATCAAAGTAATTAAAGTTCGAACCCACTATCTCCCGAACTGGATACTGGCTGCACTTAAGTGACTGCAGTTATCGAGCTCAGTATTGTTAAAACTAACGTCAGTATGATCATTCTTCGAAGTAGATATATATCCTCACTCATGAACAGCTAATTTTAAGAGTGTGTTTGTAATTTCTTGTGCAGTGACTTTCATTAATATTTCCATGTTTACAAATAGAAACCATCTTGTAGCAAATTACTAGTCTTATCACCCTAGCAGAAAAACAAGCTTTTGGCTATCCGCGCTGTAAACATTCTGTACCCTGCCAACGTTCCTGTTTTTCTCTCTTAATTATGACTTTCTGTGGCGAAGCCAATGCAAACAGCAATCAGTACGGTGCTAAAATATCACTTGTATAGTTGACCTCTACAATGGTACACTGCGCTTATATTAGGAATAAATAGCTCTCGAGTCACTCATTGACGGATAAGTTCTTGTATAGTAATAATGTTACTTGCTTTACGTACCAGTAACTACTTTTACGGTTTTCAGAGATGCCGAGATGTCGGAATTTAGTCCAGCAGGAGTTCTTTTAAGTGCCCGTAAGTCTACCGACACGAGACTGACGTATTTGGGCATCTTCAAATACCATCGAAGTGAGCCAGGATCGAACCTGCCAAGTCGAGGTCAGAAGACCAGCGCCTCAACCGTCTTAGCCACTCAGCCCGACAGTTATTGTACAATTTCACAAAATATCTTAATTATCCTTTCAGAAATATTGCCATCTAGCGGAGGTGAGTTGCAGCAGAAGAGACAGAGCACAAACAATAACAATAGTCAGTGTATTCTCTTCTTTTTTCTGTCTTTTTCTATTGGTTTTACGTTACACCGACACGGACAGGTCTTATGGCGACGGTGGGGTAGGACAGGACTAGGACCGGAGAGGAAGCGACCGTCGCCTTAAAGAAGGTTCATCTCCAGTCTCTGCCTGGTGTGAAAACTGGGAAACCACAGAAAACGATCTTCAGTATTGCCGACAGTAGTGTTTGAGTTAACCATCTCCCGAATACAACCTAACAGCTACATGGCCCGAACCGCGGTGCCAGCTCGCTGGGTGGTTAGCGTAATGGTACTGTTAATTAGTTTTAGCGCATAGGTCGTCAGTTCGTTGCTCTAGGGAACAGGTAGTACTTGCTCCGCTCATGACGGCTGACTGTCGAGGGAGAACGGAGCACCAGAAAGGCTTCATGCATACAGTGGCGGTACACGAAGATAATGCTCTCATAAAATGTGTTAGTGCATATTATTATTATTATTATTATTATTATTATTATTATTATTATTATTATTATTATTATTATTATTGCCCGCGTGAAACCAGCAGGATAGATATTACGGAGCATACGAGTATGACAGGAAGAGAAAATTACTGTAGACATGATATAAGCTTTTGGGCTTTTGTCATGTCAAGAAAACAGGGTGAAATTCTTTACGTTACACAGAGAACTTTGCTCTGCGTCTTCAGAAGAAAATCTCCTGTGGAATATTGTTCGTAGACAAAGGAAAAAATATAGCTTTATATATTTCCGTAAAATATGTATTGTCATGTTTACAAACCGATGTATTAGGGCACTTACGTCACGAAAGTACAATTTATGTAATTTGTTAACATATTCTTCTTAAGGGAATGGCCAATGCTTGAAGTACCTTTTTGCAAAGATTACACATGGAAGACGTATGCAGTTTTTATGTGTTTAAGATATGGACATTGACTAGGTATTGAAGCGTATATAATTGAAATTGTGCCTCGGGTTTAATAAAAAATTCAAGTGTTAAAAAATGTACATTTTGCAGAACGTAACATTCATTAGGGTGAATATACATTTGAAACCAGGCAATTAGAGCCCTTCAGTATACATAGAACCCTTGAACAAACAAACCGTGAAAGTTGAAGCTCCTTACACGTAGTACAAGCTGAGAAAAGATACATTAAGTAATAAAAGAGTAAACTTACACGAGAAAACAGCGTCCAAAGATAGAATGTCAAAATAAGCCTGCCCCATAACTTTGGTCACCTTCTTCCTCTTCAAACTGGTCCAGGAGTTTTCTTTTGGAAGCTCTACGTCTTTTCTGGCTTCTTTGGTTAATTCCTGGAACTTTCGGTTAGCATTTTGGAGTCTTTCCTTGTCGCATCGTAGCATGGTATCAACAGTTCGACTCCCGACACCCAATCCCAGGTTTTCCAAAACCTTACATCTTGTTACATTCCCGTCATTGAATGTTGCTACTGCATCAAATACTCCGAAGTGTAGGATATAAATACCCACAAACACTGTCTTGGGAATCCGACTCTAGATGACATTGTTTACACTCTCATTTGGATTTTGTGTCCAGCCGTGCAGACAGTTTTCAGCAGATCAGGGTGTGCCAAGTCCCTAAAAAAAAAAAAAAAAAAAGCCGGGCTGAGTGGCTCAGAGGGTTGAAGCGCTGGCCTTCTGACCCCAACTTGGCAGGTTCGATCCTGGTTCAGTCCGGTGGTATTTGAAGGTGCTCAAATACATCAGCCTCGTGTCGGTAGATTTACTGGGACGTAAAAGAACTCCTGCGGGACTAAATTCCGGCACCTCGGCGTCTCCGAAGACCGAAAAAGTAGTTAGAGGGACGTAAAACAAATAGCAAAAAAAAAGCCCCTAAAAACTGGCTTTATTATTTCCATCATAGCAAGAGGTAGACTGTGTGAATGGCTATAGTTTTTCGCAGTTATCAAGCCACTATTATACTTGCACCAGCTTTCAGGGCCTACCGGACACAATCCTTGGTTGGGCTCTTCATTTGAGTACAGTGTGTGAAAATACAGAGCCCATACTGTTCTTTTGATAGCTTCCAAACTTTCCAAGTTTTACCTGATTGCTAGGCCATAGCAGTTTTGAAGGTGGTCTGTAGCTGAGTCAGTTAGTCTGTTTTTCCCCTCTGATTGGCTTGCCATCTGACAACTTTTGCCCTCTCATACTTGCCTTCAGTCGCCTCTGTCGTGATCCCATCCTTTTCTGCGCATGCCCCAGGCATTTACAGTATCTCCATACAGTTTGAGAGAATTCACATCATTATAATAATATTTGCTCTCGCCACCTCCTAAATAATTTATATCGAACATTATACCATTGGACGGAACGCTGAAAAAATTTTCTCGCTCTTATCACCATCGCCCCACTTGACCCCTTATAGTTGGAAGCACAATCTTCTTTATGAACATCTTTCATTCTCAGTCGACATCTACAGTGCTTGGACATTATGTACGCATCTGTTACTTTTCCTGTGCCAATACTAGTGGTTGTTACCAGGGGCGTAGCCGGGGGGGGGGGGGCGTTAGAACCCCCCCCCCCATTGAACTTTCACAAAAAGAAAATAAATAGAAACTGACAGTAAACAATAAACTTCTTTTATGTGATCAAGATAAACTCCCTGCAATCTACTGCTTGTTGAGAGTGTTTGCCACCCTACCTGTCACCACTGCAGCCAGTGAGAGATCATTTTCAACATTAAGACGCCTTAAAACCTACCTCAGAAATACCACAAGTGAAAGTCGACTCAACGGGTTGGCTCCCTTGAACATTCACAGAGACATAGTTGTAAAACCAACAGATGTGTTAAATTTATTTTCTAGGAAGCCTCGAAAATTAGATTTTAGATTGTAAACTGAACATACCGTTTGAGATAAAACTGCTGACCTCGATCATATTGTTCTTGTTCTGTATTTTAAAGTAAGAATTTTGTAGTGTATTGCAATCTGAATATCACATACAGTAATTCACTCTTGTATCAGTATCCTTATGACAGTCATGCATGCGCGTACCAGACACGCACAAGCACAAGCACTTTCATTATGTTATATCTTAATTTTGTAACTGCAAACCCCCCCCCCCATTGGCCGATCCTGGCTACGCTACTGGTTGTTACTACTCCATTATGAGAGGTATGTTCTCTCTTTTGCCACGTACCATCGAGGGCTACACTGAAGTCACGAGGATTATCGCAGTAATTTGCCATTACTGCTTCTTCAACTGTATCTTTCGTAGATTTTAATATAACATCTTCTACAGCTGAACCTATTACATAGTTATAGTCTTGAAATGTTGCAGGTGGAGACGGTAAATTTAAAACTCCACATAGCATATCTGCAGCTGACTTTCCTTTCCCAATGCAGCGAAGGCCATATACTAGTCTAATATTTACACTGTACAAGTTTCTTTGTTCACCTCTCACATTCACATTTACAGCTGGTGAATTATAAAGTTTCACTGAATATTTGTAATATTTACAAACCATCTCCAGCTCCGCTGCATTGCCTATATGAGTCTGTACAATTATTTCTAGGCCACTGCTTCTGCACTGTTTACACAACACATGTTCATTTAGAATAGAAGAATGAATTGATACCGTAAAGCAATTATTTCATTGGTTTCATTACAGTTATTTAGGCTGTTGTACACTTCTTCTAAGTATCTTAGTTTCTTTTGTGAATCACTTTCAGCACTATACTCCGCACGGCTTTACTTCCAAATTGACGTTTCCCAAAACAAATGAGTATGACCGTACCTCTGTTGCCAGCACGCTACTGGCGCGAGAACAGCTGATGCAATACAACAGCGGTAAACAGCCCTCGTAAAATGCGATATCGTACTCAGAAAAGCTAATGAATCGGAATTGGAAAAAAAAACTACTCATACTAACAACATTCGACGCTAAAATAATACATCACTACGAATAAAAGAGAAAGAAGAAATAACACATCACTCACCGCTAATGGCTGGCAAAGGAAGGAGGTTATGGCCTACAAAGGTACACTCCCCTGATTTCAGAGTCACTTTCTTGGCACTTGTCTTTCCCGAACTACACTGAGACATGCTAAACACGCACGAATTAAGTACACTAACCAATACACGGACGTAGATAAAGCTACAGCTATTTTTATACACTGAACTACTAAACCATTCTTGTACTAACTTATGCTATATTAAACTTTAAACTACGCTATACTGTACTATACTAGAGAGATAAAGACGAATATGAAAAACGCTAATCACTGAAGAAAAATGCAAAAGATCGCAAACTGTACCGAATACCATACACGCTGAGCAAGATAGATTAACCACGTGGTAAATGTAAATATTAGAGTTGACAACTAGGTTTCGAGATCGCACTCTGCTGATATAAGTCGATATGAATGACAGCTTGGGATTAGTTGGATGTCTATGTTTCTGCACATAACCAGCAGACAGAGCCAAAATTGGCCAAAACGTCAATTTAGAAGCAAAGCAGTGCGGAGTATAGATCTATCTGCATGATTAGCACTGGGTATGTTAGTGAGGTTAGAAAACTCTGGCTCCTCAACTTCTGATTGTAATGCAAGTTTTACCGCACCTTCACTTACATTACTAATTCTTTTAGCTTTCTTATGCGCACACACACACACACACACACACACACATGACAGTTTGGCGGGAATAAAGGCAAGCATCCACCAGGTTGGTCAATCAGTGAGGATAAAATTACTTTCCTGAGTTTAAAACTTCTTTACAGAAGTGGAAATACTCACACAGACCACACACTGAAATCTTAGAGATAACTCCGTCGGCCATGATGGCTACCAGCTGGCAACTTTTCATGTATGAGTTATTTTAAAAATTAAAAATAAATACGTTCAAGTATCATACAAAAATGATTTATATGTCATTTTAAATCAGAGATTCCAAAGTTAATTTCAGATTTTAATTTTTTTTTGACCGGGTCCTCTTAAAGGAACATGTATTTCAAAATAGTTTTGGCATTGGTGACTATGAAAGCAAAGAGACAAACTAAACAAACACATTGAAATTCATCTTTGGTGTACATCTGCTCCATTGAACCTTCAGGCTCTTTCGGATTGTATTATATGAATCTTTGATACTATTGTTTGCGTACTGGCAAGTCGCAATGCATAATTTCGCTTTAGGTCGGTGAACCTACTTCTGTGCGTAGACTTCTAAATTTTCGTAATTAAAAACAGCTGTTTGAACAGATATGTGGATCCGATCATACTTAACATATTTACTTTATATTTTTGCAATCTAGGATTTCTCAGTACAAAAACCAGTATGTTTATATGTAACTATCGTACTGTCACTCAAACAGCTCTAGCTTCGGTACGCATGGCTTTACGAACTTTCCCTCCGTTCCTCACTCAGCTGCTTCCATCCCTCCCAAGCACTGAGCAGACTGTATGTTGGGTATACAGCCCGAAGGCTGGTTTGATCCTCTGCAGCTCCGCCAACAGCTGTCATAAATAGCTTAGGCATCACTGAAGAGGCGTACTAGGGAAATGAGGAGTGAGGTAGTTTCCCGTTGCTTTCCTCACCGAGAAAGCCGCTTCGATTACATATCAGTCTGCCAAGCCCACTGAAATGCATGCACCAACCGACCCTATGAGCGATATTTTCACACCATTCATAACAGGGACTGGCTGCATAAGCAATGGTATTACTAGCATCACTCATACCTCAGTCACTTTCATATTGTCAAAGCCAAGGATGAGACTGAGACAGGTCAATGAAAGTAACAAATTTGATATAGCCCACACCAGAAGACATGGTGAACTGTAAACACTACATCTCGCCAGCAAAGGCATTGAGCAGACTGGCTCCGAAGGTATTTTGCTCTGGGTTGACGAAGCTTGTTTTATGTTTTAGCGGTTTCTGTACGCCATTTCCTAAGTTATTCGCAATTATGCCAGTCATTTTTGGCTATTTAAAAAATCCAGACGTCTGGAAAGTGGGGGAAGGGGTTATGCAACACTACTAGATAGACGACGATCCCAAGCCCGGATAAATAGACAGCTTTTCAATCTATCAGTCACTACTGATTTACATTTAGGGCAGTCGCTCAGGTGGCAGATTCCTTATCTCTTAAATGATTGCAAAGAATTTGGAAATTTATTGAATATCTTCCTTGGTAAATTATTCCAATCCCTAACTCCCCTTCCTATAAATGAATATTTCCCCCCAATTAGTCCTCTTGAATTATAACTTTACCTTCATATTGTGATCTTTCCTACTTTTAAAAACACCACTCAGATTTATTCGTCTGCTAATGTCATTCCATGTCATCTCTCCACTGACACCTAGGACCATACCACTTAGTCGAGCAGCTCGTCTCCTTTCTCCCAAGTCTTCCTAGCCCAAACTTTCCAACATTTTTGTAACGCCACTCTCTTGTCAGAAGGGTGAATGGCTGGAATTTTAGTCTTGAAGTATTCACGACCGGGCGAGTTGGCCGTGCGGTTAGGGGCGCGCAGCTGTGAGCTTGCATCCGGGAGATAGTGGGTTCGGCAGCCCTGAAGATGGTCTTCCGTGGTTTCCCATTTTCACACCAGGCTGTACCTTAATTAAGGCCACGGCCGCTTCCTTCCAACTCCTAGGCCTTTCCTAACCCATCGTCGTCATAAGACCCATCTGTGTCGGAGCGGCGTAAAACCACTGGAAAAAAAAAGAAGTATTCACGAAGGCCAAGTCTGTGCCTGAGGTAGAAAAAAAAAATGCTTAGCTGGCAGTTCCTCTGCTAGTGCTTCCAGCAAGTCCCTGAATGAAGAGGCAGAAGGACAAGTTCCTGGCGACTTAAAACGGGGGCATCATGGATAAGGTATGGCAACTCTAACAGAAGAGTCCCTGGACCTCCAGGTTGGGGGTTAAGCGTGTGGCTAACACGCTAATCTCGTAACCACTAAGTAGCACATTCATGATAACTGGGCAACTGTAATAGATAAACAACCTCTCAAGGAAAAGGACAATGATTTGGTTGTGGCGCCTTGGAAGGTTCATAGTACAGTATATACACTGACTGACAGAGCAAATGCAACACCAAGAAGGAGTGGTCAGAACTTTATGCCAATTGCAGGGTAGACTGACGTCACTGAGGTATGCTCATGATGTGAAATGCGCCGCTGTGCTGCGCACGTAGCGAACGATAAATGGGACACGGCGTTGGCGAATGGCCCACTTCGTACCGTGATTTCTCAGCCGACAGTCATTGTAGAACGTGTTGTCGTGTGCCACAGGACACGTGTATAGCTAAGAATGCCAGGCCGCCGTCAACGGAGGCATTTCCAGCAGACAGACGACTTTACGAGGGGTATGGTGATCGGGCTGAGAAGGGCAGGTTGGTCGCTTCGTCAAATCGCAGCCGATACCCATAGGGATGTGTCCACGGTGCAGCGCCTGTGGCGAAGATGGTTGGCGCAGGGACATGTGGCACGTGCGAGGGGTCCAGGCGCAGCCCGAGTGATGTCAGCACGCGAGGATCGGCGCATCCGCCGCCAAGCGGTGGCAGCCCCGCACGCCACGTCAACCGCCATTCTTCAGCATGTGCAAGACACCCTGGCTGTTCCAATATCGACCAGAACAATTTCCCGTCGATTGGTTGAAGGAGGCCTGCACTCCCGGCGCCCGCTCAGAAGACTACCATTGACTCCACAGCATAGACGTGCACGCCTGGCATGGTGCCGGGCTAGAGCGACTTGGATGAGGGAATGGCGGAACGTCGTGTTCTCCGATGAGTCACGCTTCTGTTCTGTCAGTGATAGTCACCGCAGACGAGTGTGGCGTCGGCGTGGAGAAAAGTCAAATCCGGCAGTAACTGTGGAGCGCCCTACCGCTAGACAACGCGGCATCATGGTTTGGGGCGCTATTGCGTATGATTCCACGTCACCTCTAGTGCGTATTCAAGGCACGTTAAATGCCCACCGCTACGTGCAGCATGTGCTGCGGCCGGTGGCACTCCCGTACCTTCAGGGGCTGCCCAATGCTCTGTTTCAGCAGGATAATGCCCGCCCACACACTGCTCGCATCTCCCAACAGGCTCAACGAGGTGTACAGATGCTTCCGTGGCCAGCGTACTCTCCGGATCTCTCACCAATCGAACACGTGTGGGATCTCATTGGACGCCGTTTGCAAACTCTGCCCCAGCCTCGTACGGACGACCAACTGTGGCAAATGGTTGACAGAGAATGGAGAACCATCCCTCAGGACACCATCCGCACTCTTATTGACTCTGTACCTCGACGTGTTTATGCGTGCATCGCCGCTCGCGGTGGTCCTACATCCTACTGAGTCGATGCCATGCGCATTGTGTAACCTGCATATCGGTTTGAAATAAACATCAATTATTCTTCCGTGCCGACTCTGTTTGTTCCCCAACTTTCATCCCCTTCGAACCACTCCTCCTTGGTGTTGCATTGTCACTGTCAGTCAGTGTATAAAGCTGGAGCCCTGAAACAACTGAAAAAAATGGAAAAGTATACTGCAGACATAGCAGCAATTCGGAAGTGTGTTGGAAAGGAAATTGGATAATGGATAACTTAACAGAACATGCACCCTGTTTTACGGTGAGCATGTAAAAGAGAGCTCTGGTACAGGATTCTTAATAAGAGATGCAAACCATATGTTTGAAGTTTCAAAGCTATAGATGAAAGTTGCGGGGTTTGAAGGTTAAAGGAGAGTTTAGTAATCTCTCTATAGTTAGTGTGTAGGCACTCGTCAAGTGTTGTCGATGTTGACAGCTGCAGAGTTGTCGATTGCAGTTCTGATCCTATTTTTTCATCGAATCAAATTTCGTCACAGAATCTCAAGATACACAATTTACAGAGAATAAGGCGCAAGGAGTATGATGCAAAGAAATAGAAGAAGAATGTAGAAATAAGTAGGTTATATAAAAAAATTAAAAAAGGCTTCAGAGGAAATGAACAGATAAAATATGAAATTGAGGATAGTTGGAAGAGCACTAAAGAAATAATTGGAAATGCGACTGAAGATGTGAGTTGATATTTATTTACTATTTACTTCTGACTTATATTTGTGGCGAAGTTATTGCTCACTTAACCACTTTAAACAATAAAATTTAAAAGAATTTAAAAAAGTAATATACAGTAATTCTCCAAAGAAATAATACTACGGACAGATAAACTAAAATTAGGTTACAAATAAGTACGGCAATTAGTGTGACAGTAACAATATAAAGATGAAATATAATAATAATAATAATAATAATAATAATAATAATAATAATAATAATAATAATAATAATAATAATAATAATAATAATAATTGTACCGGAGGTACACCCGCCCCGCGCATTTAAATTAAGCGCCTTGGAGAATGACATCCAAAATATAAAACTCGCAAGAACTAGTGCAAGAAGTTGGAATATTTCTCAACAGATGTCGCTCCTATAAACCTATGTTGTGCTCCCTGGGGTGAAGATGAACTATTAAAATTTTGGAGTAATTTTGTACGTAAAGGTTTCCTAAACAGGATTGTTAGCGTTTTTTAATTTTTTTATTTTCAAAAGTTATCAACGCTTCTACCTCTTCCCGCCAACTTAAGGCATTGACATATCAAAAATTTTGTACATTTATTTATTTACAAATGAGAACATGTTGGTATTTATTTGATTATCCATTGAGAATAGGGGGTGTGTCACGGCCTTTAGCCCAGAGTTTTCTGGAACTTTCCCTCGGCTATAAAAGCTGGCACATTTTCGGACCAGGTTGACATTGTGATCGCCCCAGTCTAGAGTGTGTTTATAAAGGAGGCGGGGGCGCCTCGTCCATCTTCGAGAGGTCTACCACCTCAAGGTAATGGCAGATCCTGATTAAAATCTGATAATCTTTCAAAGCTAGCTCGAGGGAAAGGTTTCAGATCTTTAGTGATGTAACATTATTTTCTAAAATGTAAATTTCAAACTCTAAATGTAATTTCATACTAGTTTAAGGAACTTATCCTAAATCAGGGAATAGAGAGTGAGGTGCCCTCTCGTATTCCTTCTCAACTTGACTATGACTTTGTAACATTTTCTATCTTGTAATTTCTATTTTTCTCCATCTAATCACCTCCGTAGTATAGGCTTAGCCTCTATAACGTTGGGCCACAAGCCCAAATAGGGTTTTACGCATCTAATATAAATTTTAAGGAGTGCAAGTGTCCGTCTCCTCACCATTTTGATTTTTGGGCCAGTAACTTTAACCTTTTGTTTTTCCAAGGGCTATGTAGAATGGGTACCCGCTACCCCTGTCAAACTCTATTTCATTCTTTTCATGGTAAAGATATCAGTCCGTTGAGTATTTAAGACAGTGAATACCGTTTGATTTTGTAAAATGTAGGATGTGCCTTTGATAGGCCTGGAATTTTTGGAAATAGATTCCTAAGTGTATATTTATAGAACACTAACGCTCTTCTATCTTGTAATTTCTGCAATTTAAATATTCTTCTCCATCTAATCACCTCCGTAGTATAGGCTTAGCCTCTGTAACGTCGGACCACAAGCCCAAATAGGATTTTTACATCGAATGTACAGTAAAAGAAATTGGGAGACCTGTCTCCTTGACTGTTTGTTAATGGGAGCAGTTGTGCTCATTAAAATTGGTTATTAGGGAGCTGCAAGCTCAGGCTTGCTAATTTGTTATTAGTTGATTGTTCTGATTTTCTAGAAGTTGGTACCTGAATTTGTAAAATCTAACTTTTGAAAATAAAATAAAGAAGAGAAAGAAATATAGCTCTAATGAAGTTTTAAATTAATCTTTTGACTGTCTTATATCCACCCATTCATGCCCGCACCCTCTTTCACCTCTGCGTTCCACACAATCCTCGGAACAAGTGGTAGCAGAGCGTGGTTTAATGGGTCTGGAAAAAACCTCTTTTGACGGCTACTTATAGAAATCAACACCGAACTCTAAAAATGTTCCTGGTTGCTGGAATTTTCCAAATTTTGTCAGGTTTTCTATCACTATGTCTGGTTCTCGTGAAATCCTTGCACCTGGGTATCTGCGCAAGGAGGAATTAATTTATAAACTTCTGATTAGGAACGTCCAGTCTGTTGGTACAGTTGCAGCAGATATTGTCAAACCGAACGAATCATTAGAATTTCTTATTTGTATCCCAGTACTTGACGATAAGGACATTGATGAGGCTCTGTCCACTATCACTGACAATACCACTGAGCTAGCGTCGGTTGTTAGTTTCTCTGATGTAAGTTATCCTTCTACTAATCAACTTAAGAGAGTTCATGCTAGACTATTTCTTTTTTCACAATAGTGATAGGGACCTATTGTCTCAAAAACTGTAGAATGATCATGCTACGGAATGTAATAACTTGATCGAACACCTGTCTGACATGTCTAATAGTGTTAGTCAATTGTTGTCCGGGGCCGCTAGTGCTAAGAGTGACCATGTTCCAACGGTAAACTTAACTACGGAAGAGGACTCTAGTAGGTCTATTGAGAGTAGGAAATTGGTGATTCCACAACAAACATCTTCCCCATCGGAACAAGTGTCTGATCATTTAAAACAACTTCCACCATTCTTTATCAGCAATGCAGTGTCTGAACTCTCTCATTCTCCAATGCCGTCCCCTATTATTTCGTCAGGCTATAGCAGCTTGCCCCACTCATTAGCAATGTTGCTTAAAGGCATATCCAAGTTCTCGGTAAATTCTACTTATGAGGTGATATCCTTTTTAAGATTCCTAGTTGAATTTCAAGACCATGCTTTGGTATTTTCTGTGTCTCATTCTCAAATTCTACAAATTATTGACCCCTATTCTGTAGGTGTCCTCTCGAACAAAATTGTGTAAGTAATAGCTGACAGATGTTCTATTGAAGACTTCGATGTCCACCTTTTGGCTAACTTCATCCCAGCTAGAGCTATGTCGTCTTTAATACAGTAGTACTACTTCTTAGAACAGACGTTGGACGAGAACTTGGCCGATTTCATCCAGGACATTAATTTTTTTACTAAGGTGTTCGCTTTCCATTTTCCCGAAGATCAAATTGTCGTGCTTATGTACTGCTTCTCGACCTCAAACCTTCTCCGAACGTGAGGCAATGTCGGTGTCAGCAGAGGGAGTGAGGTACGCTGACATTTCGCGAGTCGCCAGGGAGCCCCCTCCGTCATCTAACAGTTCTCGGCCACCGCTCCGCCGAACCTTCCCCACACGCAAGTGTTATGCGTGCGGATCGACTGAACACTTTAGGAATAAGTGCCCCTTGATAAAATCTAGTGGAACTAGAAACGGAGCGGATCCGTCCCAAGGTTGTTTTAAGTGCGGGTCGTTTTCCCATCTAGCAAAAAATTGCACTTCACTTAACAGCACCTTCCTGTTCAACTTTTGGTGCTGCCTCCACTAACTTAGGCGATAGGAAGTGACTAGTGTCATCGGCTGAGTCACAATGTTCTGCTTCCCGAGGCTCAGCCCCCGTTAAATCAGGCAACGAATACATCAAGGAAGAAACCTTCTCTAATTTATCATTTGAAGGCCCTAGTGTACGCCTTAGAATTGCTTCTGAGAACCCATGATACATGCCATTTCTGAAAATTGAGGTAAATGAACCTGTCACTGCGCAATTAGATTATTTCTGAGGAGTGGTACTCTAAATTGAAAGCCTGCTGTAAATTTTCGGACTATTGTTTGTCTCCTATAAAAAGCCTTTCAGCAAATCCTTCATCGTTAGAAATTTTAGGCTTCATTTTTGCTAAAATCCACATTTCAAAATTCACTTCGAAAATTAAATTGTGTGTAGCTAAACAGTTGTCTTGCCCTGTAATATTGGGAGCTGAATTCATGTCTAATTCTGGTCTCGTGCTCGACCAGCAAAGCAAGTTGTACACATTCAGATTTGATAGTAACGTTAATATTCCTCTTTTGAAGTGTAATTCTGTGTTATTTTTATCTATTTCGCCTTCTCAGAGTGAGATGTCGTTAGATCTTAGGCATGTACTTGAGGACCAAACTGAAAGTATTCGAGAGTTGTGTCAGTCTTTTCCTGAAGCATTTTCAGGAAACCTTGGAGTCACTGACCTGATTAGCTTAAGCCACGAAGGAGAGCGGACACATGAGTAGAGAGCTCGGGAGTGGGAATAAGGAGTGAGTGCTGAGTGCAGGAAGCTTGTGAGGAGTTTGACAACAATGATTGGAGTAGATCAATACAGGGCGGCTATTGGAGGATGGCAGAGAAGAATCAAGAAAGAAGAAGTAAAATCAGGTGGGTGTAAAGTGGATTTGGTAATCAAAGGAGAAGTAGTGTTAACAGCGGTGGTGGTTATAATGTTGCTACTGATTGGAGGTGTAGAGCCGAACCCAGGCCCGACATCTAGTGGAAATGAGGGATGGGAAGACATAGAAGAATTCAAAAAATGGGTAAAAGAGACGGTGGTAGAAGTGTGCCCCTTTGAGCAAATTAAGAATATGATCCAAGAACAAACCAGGGAGTTTGGGAAAATGAAGTTATGGCTGCGAGAAATGACGGACGATATAACATCACAAGTGAGAAAGAACGACGAGGAAGTGGCAATATTAAGAGAAAGAATAGGACGACTGGAAGAGGAGACGTTGAAATTGAAAGCGGAAGTGAATGCCAATACATTGAATCGCAGGAAGAAGTGCTTATTTATTTATGGGGTGCCTGAGGAGGTGAGAGAAGACAAAGTACGTACAATTTACAAAGTAGTCGACTTAATACAGGGGAAATTGAAACTTAACTTTAGCGAAGTGGACATAGATGACGTACAGAGAGTGGGAAGAACTAGGGGCAACAGGCCTATCAAAGTAGAACTGTTTTCTACGTTGATGGCTGATGCTGTGATAGGCAATTCGAGTAACATGCAGAGAGAAAAAATATGGATCAAGAGAGACGTGGGATGGGAGGCTATTAGGAATGAGAAAATACTCAGAAAACACAAGATACGTGCGATAAATCAAGGACTGAGAGCTACTATTAAAGGACAAGAGCTAGTGGTATCAGGTAGAAATTGGAAGAGGAACTGGTCTGTGAATAGACTGCTGGACTTAGAAATGAAGATTAAAAAAGACGAAGAAAAAATGAGCAGTGCAACGAGAGGTGGGGAAGTGAGGAGAGATAACAGTAACAGTGTAATGTGTGAAGAGGGTCAGAGAGAGGCGCTAAGTGAAAATGTAACCATTAACAGTGAAGAAGTTCAGGAAGAGGCGACAAGTTAAAGGGTACCATAAGCGGTGAAGAAGAAAGGCAGAGGAGTGAAAGCAGTGAAGTAAGGGAAGTGACGGGTAAAAAGGTGACGTCAGAGGCAACCGGAGGATGTCTCAATAGGAGTTGGGAAAGAGGCAAGGGCAGAAGATTAACGGAGATGATGGGAGCTGAAGGTGGAGGCAAAAGAACACAACAGAGTGAAGATGGTGATGAAGCGGCGGCCAAAAGAGGTGGCAGAGAAACAGGAAAGTATAGAAAACTGACAGACATGTGGGATTCAGGTAGAAATGAGAAGGGTGTAGTCACTAGAAGTAAAAAGAACAATAGTATAGAGAATAGTGAAAATAAAGATTCTTAGATGTAAGAATGTAGTGTTGAGGAATGAGTGTTTGGTATTTGTAGGTGAAGATGAAGTGATATTTTGAAGGTTGTGATGGTGTATGAGTGTGTGGTATTTGTATGCTGAAATGTGGTGTTGGAAAGGTATGGAGAAGTGGTGGTGCACTCATGAGTAAGTTGTATTTAATGTGATGGTATATGAGTGGGTGGTATTTGTAGATGTTGAAATGTGGTGTTGGAAAAGTATGAAGTGTTGAGAGGGATGTGAATAGAGAATTGGTGTTTGTTTGTAAACTTTGGTTTGGTGGACGTGATGACAAATGGATGGTGGATGTTTAATTATTGCTATATTATGCGAGTGTTAAGTGATGATGTATTGGTATAAATTGCAGTAGAGACGGTAATTTATTGCTGAAATGTGGAGATGGAGAAAGGGTGGTATATGTAATGGCAGAATTTAAGTGCTGAAAGGGAGGAAAATTGAAAAGTGGTGTTTGTTTGTAAACTTTGGTTTGGTGGACGTGATGACAAATTTCAGGTGGAGTATGGCTTGGTATTTAAATTGATTAAGCATGGCTGACAAGGATAAAATTGCAACGTGAGCATACGTGAGATGAATACGCAATGGCAGAATGTAACGTAAGTCTGGACTCAGCAACCTGGAGTGGGTCAAGTAAAATAAGGTAGGAGGAATGGAATGTGCAAGGGTTTGCGTGTCTAGTTAAGAGAGGCATGAAGGTCTTTGACATCCTTAATACTGCTGATTTTATTTCAACTTTATTATGTATTTTAATTATGTTTATTTAAACTACACATTCTGGGAAAACAACAGGAATATTCAGCAAGGACGTTGGACGTGGCATGAAAGGGCCGAGGATGACTACCGTGGTGACCCTCACTTTGGGGGTTACGTTTCCGGAGTATCTGAGGAATTTCATGGCATGTCCATGGAGTACGTTTTATTTTTTTATTTTTATTAATATTGTTTTGTTTGCTCATTTTTGTTCTCTGCGTGTTTTATTTTTCTTTTCTTTTTTCTGTACAGTATGTAGAGTTTGAAAGAGTGAATTTTGGCATGGGCTGAACATGTTATTTTTCTCATTTAAAGGATCAAATGGGTATTATTGTTGTAGATCTAGAGAAAAATAATAAAGTATCAAAGTATCACTGACCTGATTGAGTATAAAATTGAGGTAACGGATTCAATTCCTGTACGATTTCCTCCATATAGACTATCTCCTCCTGAAATGAAGGCTCTTAAAGAAACCATTGTTCAAATGTTAAAAGATGGTATTATTCGACCTTCAAAGTCGGCGTATTCATCGCCCATTTTTTTTTACCGAAACCCCAAGGTGGTTTCAGGCCTGTCATTGATTACAGGACTTTAATCCGTAAGGTCGTACAGTGCCCCTTTCTGATCTTCATTCATGCTTTTCATGGTTCCGTACGGCTAAGTTCTTTACCACCTTAGATCTTAACCAAGCATATAATGAGATACCTCTGGCGGAAGAATCCAAACATCTGACGGCTTTCCCCACTGATTGGAATTTGTATGAATACAACCGCGTGCCTTTCGGGCTCCCTGTGGGCGCGGCTGTCCTTACTAGACTGCTGGATAGGGGCTTCTGCGGCATCAAATTGGAATCTCTTTATCATTATCTCGATGATGTCGTTGTGTTTTCGGAAACCTTTCAAGAACACTTAGATCATCTGAAGGAAGTTCTAAATCGCCTTCGTAAGGCTGGGTTGACCGTTAAATTATCTAAGGTAGCATTTTCTAAGCATTCTATGCCATTCTTAGGGCGTGTTGTGTCGCCCGATGGTGTTGCTATCGACCATTATAGAACGCAGGCTATTCGTAACTTAAAAGCCGCCTAAGGACTTCAAAGGAATCGCTAGGTTCATTTGCATTGTGATTTTCTTCAGGAAATTAATTCCTAACTTTGCTCATAGTGCGGCGTCCCTGAACTTACTTCGTAGGAAAGGTGTCAAGTTCGAATGGGGGCCATCGCAGCAAGCTGCTTTTGAAGATCTTAAGTTAGCTCATTGTAACTCCCCAGTATGAGCCATGCCCGATTTCTCTAAGAAATTCAAAGTCCAAACTGATGCCTCTTCATCTGCTGTTGCTGCCCTCCTTCTTCAAAAAATGGAACTCGGAAGGCGACCTATTGCCTACATGTCTAGGACCTTATCGGTCCAAGAAGCCAAGTACTCCATCTATGAATTGGAAAGACTTGCAGGTCTGTTTGCCTTGGAGAAGTTGCGCCCTTATCTGGAGCATGTCAAATTCGAGTTAGAAACTGACAATCAGGCATTAAGTTGGGTTTTAGCTAGGTCTCGTCCTACCGGACGTATCGCCCGTTTGGCTATCAGAATTTCAGCCTCTCGATTCGACGTTCGACACATTAGAGTTTCAGAAAATGTGGTCGCAGATGGAATAAGCAGCATATTTTCTAGTGACACTGAACCCAGTGAACAGGAGGGCAGTTCTTCTCCTACCACGCCCATACATTCTGGTGTTAGTGTTATTTTGACGGATGTCCCTATGTTATTTCGCGACATCGAGAAATATCAGTGGGAAGAACAGTGTTGGCTTCCATAATGGAAACCCTTTCTTCTGGGGAACATGTTCCTTATGTGCTGAGGAATGGGCTCTGTGCTGCCCTTCGAGGTACTATCAGAAGAAGAAAGTAGTGGTTCCAGCTGTTCTTGTGCCCATGATCTTCAAATATTATCATGAGACCCCATTAGGGGGACATTTAGGCATCTTCAAAACCAAAGAGAAAATCAGACAAATGTTCATCTGGCAGAGAATGGACGTCGAAATCAGAGAAATGGTTAAAGCTTGTAAATCTTGCTTGCTTAGTAAGTCCACCTGGTCTACTAAGCTAGGGCTATTGTCATCACATCAAGCATCTCGCCCTGTGGAGCGTTTGTATATAGACTACGTCGGACCCTTCCATCAATCTAAGGAGAACGGGAATAAATTCATCCTTGTATGTGTAGATGACTTCACCAGATTTTCGTGGTTATTTCCGACTAAGTTGACTACCGCTCAGTCTACCATTTCTTGCCTTAATACTGTCTTTGCTTCTTTTGGTCCTTGTCAATATATAGTTTCCGATAACGCTAAGGCATTTACATCTCGTTTATTCCGAAAATTTTGTTTTGTCCATATTACATGTTACTACTTCTGCTTATTACCATCGACCATCTCTGGCTGAGCGTCTCAATCGTAATCTTCGATATGCTTTGATAGCTTTTCATCATGAAGATAATTCTAGGTGGGATACTTCCCTAAATTGGCTACGTTTTGCTCTAAATTCGGCTGTTCATGAGTCCCACAAGTTCACTCCTGCCTTTCTCATGTTTAAATTTGTTCCCAACACGCCGTTGTCTAATATTTGGTCCATCAATGAGATATTGCGAGAGACAATAGATCCCGATAATGTGAGGGACCTGTGAAAGAAGGCTAAAAGTAACCTTAAGGCTTCTCATGAGAAAGTTAAGGAGAGATATGATCGTGGACGCAAGCCCACCAATTTAAAGGTCGGAGATCAGATCATGGTTAAGAATTTCGTACCTGCAGACAAGTTTGCCCCAAGATTTCATGGGCCATGTATTCGTACTTTGGATTTCTTAACACCGATCACGCTTTTGGTGAGCAACCCAGTCACTGAGAGGATATTTAGTGTTCATCTGTCTCAAATTAAACCTGTATGAAATCTCTTGTTTTGCAGTATAGGCCACTAAGTTATGACAGTGAGGAAGTAGTTATATTTCTTTCCCCAACCGCTTAGAATGTTAAAAATCATTACTTTTGTAAGTGGTATGGGGAGGCCTTCTGCCCCGCTTATATGCATCTATGGTATTACCTTGTTCCTGTATATCATCCTGTAAAAACCTTCCCCTCCGGTAAAAATTTGCTTTTCTTCTGTTGCCTGTCTGCCATTACATTTCCCCCGCCTCAAAAACCAAGCCTGCAATTCACAGTCATCTCGAAGCCGCCTGCCTCATCTGAACCTGCAGCTTAAAATTAAACAAACTCTCGCTCTCCATAAAAACAATCTCTGTCGCCAAGTAAATTATTGTTTCAGTGACTTACTTGTCATCTGCGGCCGAGTCACAGCATCTGGCGAGTGATGCTGGCGTGGGTTAAGGGCCCGCCTCGCTCTGGCCCAGTCTCCTTCATGACGGCGTACTTGACCACCATCCTTACCGGCAAGGGCTGAGGTGCGGTAACAACCGCCTACTTCATCTTGGAGCAGTGTCTCAATATCTGGTCTGTGGCGACCATAATCATGGATACCCCTCTCAAGATAGCGGGGGAGATGTATCTGAGGGTACTTGGGGAGTCCGGGGGACCCCATCCGGGTATCGGCAGTGGCGGCCGCTCTTGCCGTCAAACTTGAACTGTACATTCCGGACTTCTACGGCTTCAGCAAGACTTCAAGACTTGTTTTTGACATAATTACTTACAAATGAACTTTCATCAGGAAATTTTCTGTCTGCAAATCTCAACTTCAAATTTTCCTAAAAAACTAGCAGTTTCCCGCTGGCTCCGCCCGCAATGTACAAAGTATTGTGTTGTTCGTTACTATCCTCACAGATGTATTTGCAAAGTTTCGAGTTAATGAAATAAAGCACATGATCTGATGTGGTAATAGAATGTAATATTATGTCAACAAAACACTTGAAAATACATCACGCAAAGAAATTGAATTAAACGTTCCTTGGAACAACACTACGCGCCGATTTGTTAAAAAGTTCTTCAAAGATCTTCGTCATGGAGACAAATGTACTCATAACTTTTCTCATAATCTATCAATTTAAGTAGTTACTACCTCAAAAGAAAGCGCTTGATTCGTGGATTGTTTTTAGACCAAAACGAACTGCGTACCTCAATTGGAACGAAAGATATGATTGCTTCAATGAGAAAAAATGTTGAGGAAATGAGATGTCAAATTGAATGTGCACTCATAACTTTCCTCAGAATCAACCAATTTGAATAGTTAAGAGCTGAAATGAAACAGCTTGATCCTCTGAGTGTTCTTAGGGCAAAACGAACTCCGTACCTCAATTAGAGCCAAAGATGTGATTGCTTTAAAGAGACAAAAAATTGAAAAAATCAATTTATGTCAGGAAGGCGGAAGTTAAGTGATTTATAGTACCTGATGACAGATCTGTGCATGAATTCCTTTCAGTTATAAAAGAATGAAGGAAATCGACCGGATAGAATGGCCGGACTGACTGACTTTAGTTTTCATATTTTTTTTAAATATATAGATTATTTTTCTAAACTATGTCACCGGTGTTGAACTTTAGGGGGTGGACCACTATTACATTAAGCACCTTGGAGAATACCATCCAAAATGTAATACTTGGAAGAACTAGTGCAATAAGTTTGAACATTTCTCAACAGATGTCGCTACCATAAACTTATGGTGTATCCTCTGGGGTGAGGATGAACTATTAAAATTCTAGAGTATTTTTTTATGTAAAGGTTTCCTAAACTGGAATGTTTAGCGTTTGGTTAAGTTATCAACATTTCTATCTCTTCCCGTCAACTCAAGGCGTTGACATAACAACATTTTTGTAAACTTATTTATTCACCAATGAGAACATTTTGGTATTTATTTGATTATCCAATGAGAATTGGGGGTATGTCAGGGCCTTATCCCATAGTTTTCTGGAACTTTCTCCTCGGCTATAAAAGCTGGCACATTTTCGGACCAGGTTGTCTTTGCGATCGCTCCAGTCTAGAGTATATTTATAAAGAAGGCGGAGGCGCCTCGTCCATCTTCGAGAGGTCCACCAGCTCAAGGTAATGGCAGATCCTGATTAAAATCTGATAATCTTTCAAAGCTAGCTCGAGGGGAAGGTTTCAGATCTTTAGTGATGTAACATTATTTTCTAAAATGTAAATTTCAAACTCTAAATGTAATTTCAAACTAGTTTAAGGAATTTATCCGTAATCAAGGAATAGAGAGTGAGGCACCCTGTCGTATTCCTTCTCAACCTGATTTTGAGGTGACTATGACTTTGTAACATTTTCTATCTTGTAATTTCTGCAACTTAAATATTTTTTTTTCATTTAATCACCTCCGCAGTATAGGCTTAGCCTCTGTAACGTCGGGCCATAAGCCTAAACAGGGTTTCATGCATCTAATTTTAATTTTAAGGAGTGCAAGTGTCCGTCTCCTCACCATTGTGATTTTTGGACCAACAAACTTAACCTTTTGTTTTCACCAAAGGCCTTATAGAATGGATACTCGCTACCCCTGTTAAACTCTATTTCATCATTTTCATGGTAAAGATACCAGACTGTTGAGTATTTAAGACAGTGAGTACTGTTTGATTTTGTAAAATGTAGGTTTTGCTTTTGATACTCCTGGAAATTTTTGGAAATGGATTCCAGAGTTTAAACTGATAGAGCAATAACGCTCTCCCTGTTGATGTAAAAGAAATTGGGGACCCGTCTCCTTGAATGTTTGTTAATGGGAGCAGTTGTGCTCATGTAAAATTTGTAATTAGGAAGCTGCAAGCTCAAGCTTGCTAATTTTATTATTAGTTGACTGTTCTGATTTTCTAAAAGTTGTTACCTAGCTTGTGAGCTAAATTTTGGCACCTGAATTTGTAAGGTCCAACTTTTGAAAAGAAAAAAAAAAAGAGGAGAAAGAAATATAGCTCTAATTTTAAAGTTTTAAATTAATCTTCTGACTGTCTTACATCCGTTCATGCCCGCACCTTCTTTCACCTTTGCGTTCCACACAATCCTCGGAACAACAACAACAACAACAACAACAACAACAACAACAATAATAATAATAATAATAATAATAATAATAATAATAATACGGAGGGTTGTCCCAGTTAATATAGGATGCGATCTTGAGCACATGTGCTGATCCTGGATGCAGCTGCATGTCGTTTTTCATGTTCTGTCTGGTCAGTGTGATTTAGAGAAGTGCCACGAACAGTCATATCATACCATTGTTGCCTCATGGCCTGCCAAATTGCAGATATATGGCAAGGCTACATTGTTGACCTTTCCGATGCTAATTTCTCATTACCGAGGATTCTACAACAGTGTAAACTGAAAGGTCTCAGCACTTGTAAGTCCTCTGTAGGTAATATGATAAAATTACATCAAAATGTTTTCCCGCCAGAAAAAAATACTTCGAAAAACTGCCGCGGAAGTGAGTTCTACCCTCCAGGACTCCGAACATTATTACGAATGTAAGGGCTGCTGTCCTGAAGAAAAATCCACCAACTCAAAGACACCTAGCCAGCCACACAAGCACATCTAAAGGTACAGTCTACCGTATGAACACAGGAGATCTGAACCTGGTAAAACGACATAAGGCACGTGGACATGCGTTGAAAGCAAGGCACGTTAAAGAACGGTTCACTAATGCCAGAAAATTATACGAAAGCTACCTAGTATGGGATAAATGGCAGTCAGTTGTTACCCTGGATGAAGCTTTGGTTTATTTCGATGACACCAACAAGTCCTGGGCAATTTACTATCGCCCAAAAGGCCAAAAGGGGCACTCAAACTTTGTCAAGGTAATCAAAGAAAAGTTTGCTAAGGGGGTCATGGTAGTGGCAGGATATTGTGCCCGGGGTAAACTCAGAATCCTCAGAGTGCCGAAAAATGTGAAGATCAATGCTAACTACTTCCAGAAGAATGTCATGGACCCCTATTTCGACGAAGATATCCCTCGGTTGTACGGTGAAGATGCTTCAAATGTCTGGATCCACATGGATAAAGCATCCTGTCATGCTGCCAGATCATCAGTCACCTACTACGAAACAAAAGAAACAGAGATGGGTGCCAATGTTATACCATTTAGTGACATCCCTGCCAAATCCCTGGATTCATTGCCGATGGATTCCTGTGCCTTTGATCTCCTGAAAAGCGGGTTTCTTCTAGACGTCCCGCCACAATTGAGGGTCTTTGGAAAGTGTGCAAATAAGAGAGAAATAATTTTATATAATGTTATTGTAACCTTATTAAATACAGAATGGCTCGCAGCGGGTAGGACAACAAAATGTTTTGGTATAGTAAAAAATTATGTGGCAAAAGGGAATAAAAGGAAAGGAAGTAAGGATTAATTCAACTTATGAAGGGTAAGATATAACACGTTGTCCTAGATCATTGGTTTTCAAAGTGTGGTACACGTACCACTAGGGGTACGCGAGGTCGTCTCAAGGGGTAGGCAAATTTATCATAGCTTCTGTTTTCAGTGAACAGTTGAGAAAAAAGTTGAGCCAGCTCATTTTCAATAATATCTTGTTTTGATGTACTGTTTTTGTCTACCAATACACAGAGTCCCCTTTCTGAACGATTTCTCCTAAAATGCGTGTCAGTATGTAGTTCCCATTGACTTCGTATGTAAAAATGCTTATTTATGACGCTTTGCTCTTTTTTACATGTTTGTTTCGAAATGCACTCATTCACTTCAATGTTTCTTCAGTAGCAATCCTCTGTGGATGGGGGCGGTAGAATAACACACACGGTATTCCCTGCCCGTCGTAAGAGACTACTAAAAGGAGGCCCAGGGTCGATGAACTTTGGAGCGTGGGTTGGGGCCACGGGGTCCTTAGCTGAGTCCCGGCATTGCTTCCATTCACTTGTGCCAGGCTCCTCACTTTCATCTATCTATCCGACCTCCCTTGGACAACTCTTGTTCTTTTCCGAACCCAACGGTATTAGGTTGCGAGGCCTCGGGAGTCTTTCATTTTCACGCTCTTCCTGGCCCTTTCTTCCTTAGGTCGATATCTTCATATTTCGAAGTGTCGGATCCGTTCCTTTCTTTCTCTCTGATTAGAGTTATATAGAGGATGGCTGCCTAGTTGCACTTCCTCTTAAAACAATAATTACTGGGCGAGTTAACCGTCTGGTTAGGGGCGCGCAGATGTGAGCTCGAATCCGGGGGATAGTGCAACTGTTCGCTCTCCCAAGCTTCACACTTGAGGAGACGAAAGTTAATACATGGGGACACATGGATATAAAATAAACTATATGTGGCTTGCCCGCAAATTGCCGCGCAAATAGAATCACTAATCATTCCATGGTTTCCCATTTCTTTATGTAATGTTTGGGTGCCAGCGTTACAGTTTTAAACAAAACTGTAAAGCAAAATTTATATTTACTAGCATAGAGACTTAAATCACAGGGGTACGATTTTAAATAATTAACCATTAAGTATCGCTTGAGAAAGAAAATTAATGCAATATTAAATAAAATAAATGTATTATACAAAAATGAGATGAATCGGAAAAGTTCCTTAAAGCTTGGAGGGATTTTAGAATTTACGTTACTGAAATTAACTGCTACTGTCTTTATCTAATTGAGGCTCACCAATTACAGCTTCCGTTGAGATCATCTATCTTTCGTGGTTACTCGTTCCCCTCTTCCCGTTGTAGAATTGGCTCCATGGACATCCTTCCTTCCTTCTGTGATGTGGTTTGGGCTATATGGACTAGCACACCCTACTTTCCTAGTCTTTAAATTAGACATTGGCCCTATACTTGTGAAAAATTGATCACCGTTGATCGTAGAAGGAGAAAATTCAGCGTTATGAATTTTTCCATGTTAACAGAAAATCTCAATCCAACTTAGCTATTCTACTGATACAATACAGACGTGTACCAAATTCCGTGGACTTGAACTAAATGTAGTTCTTCGTCCAGAATAATTACTGAATATATCACAAGCGGTAAGCTTGTTTCGTCTCACCCTGATCCGGCAGCATCACAGCAGCTAAGTACTGTGTCGAAGCGACCACTCACTGTCTCAAAAATAATAAAGTAGTTGTCGTTCTGGCAGTGTCGTGAGATAATATATCCCCGGGCTCTCCCCACTCTTGGTAACAGCTCAATACCAAATCTCTATACAACGAAGCATCTGAGTCGTAGATCTTAATATCATCTCCCTCTCTTCATTCTTCACAAGTAACCAGTAGGCGTGGCGATGATATAGTCTTCTCGCTTGTCAGCCTCGCGCGTGGGTCGCTGTATACTACCTTGCTCATGAATTAATGCCGTGAGTCATCCAACTTCCCCGCTTCAAGAATAACTTTTCCGTATACACAAGTATGAGATGAAATGACACCAACACTGTCTCAGCATTTACCATATTTACAGTACATAATGAATTCCTATCCTACATAATATAATAATTTAAATAACAAATGGTGTTCTAATATATACAATATGATTCCAAAAGCCTTATTTACACATGATTGAAGTTAAATTAATATCTCATTATGAATAATTTCCGATGGCGGATAATCTTGATATCGAGTGATATCACGTAAAAGGATTGTACACTAATTTAATATGGTTGGAGAAGCCTGGACGTTTACAATAGTGGGTTCGAACCCCACTGTCGGCAGCCCTGAAGATGGTTTTCCGTGGTTTCCCATTTTTACAACAGGCAAATGCTGGGGCTGTACCTTAATTAAGGCCACGGCCGCTTGTTCCTAGACCTTTTCTGTCCCCTCGTCGCCAAAAAACCTATCTGTGTCGGTGCGACGTAAAGCAAATAGCAAGAAAAAACAATAACCACCACCACCACTCTTCAGTAGCAATGTATATAGTACAATGTAATAGTTTCATTAATATGTACTCGTATATATGTATATATATATCGTTGCTAGACTATGAAAACCTCGTAATTCCACTCACGACAAAACCACATTCCTCCATCTGTCTTCTGATGGCTTGCAAAGATGGGAAGAGAAGATTCAAATCTTCGAATAGTTTGGCTATCATTAAGCGCTGAAAATGGCAGGAACAGTTCTCCGGCTATTGATCACCGTTCAGTATTGGGTTTCTTCTGTAAAGTTTAGTCCGAAGGAATTATGAGGTTTCATTTGCCCAGCGACTGAATATACATGCAATACATTGTATTGTATTGTATTTATTAATGAACAAAACAGGCGTTCAGCCCCGAATACAACATGCAATACATGATTGTTATTGCTCCGGGGTTACCCGTGGAGCAGAAAGAGGTAGGTGCATGGGTGAATGGGTCTAACTACAATGTCAAGAATTGAATTTAAAACTTAAACTGAAGGTTATATTTTCAAAAACTTCAAACTTAACAATTTTTACAGGTACAAGTAGCAAACATTAAACAAGATTGGGAAAAATCCAAGATTAGTGGTTTTAACAGATCATGGGCTTCAAGCCCTCATTTACTTTTTCTGAGCTCCTCGCTCAAATTTACAAAAGAGCACAAATTTATACAAGGGCAGAAATCCCCTAATTCAAAGAGCACTTGCTCCCAAAATTACAATATCATGCTTCCCAAAGGCACCTTTTACAACACTTGAAAAATAGCTAACGTGCTCTCAGTTTTTCAAGCCTACTCAAGGCAACACCAAAAAATCTTACACTCTTTGGCCTTCCATGGCCCAACTTACAAATTGAAACAGGGGTATCTCGTACCCAACTTATACGAAAGAACAGGTTAAGTAAATGGCCCGAAACACAAACTGAATGGAGGCGTATAGTGCTCCCAGATAGTGAAAACTTAAAAACCTAAAGGGCACTAGGCCGATGAAACATGGGCTATTCCCAAACTATGGAGGTGACTCGTATAAGAATAGATTAGAACATTACGGAAAGGAAGAAAACCAGTTACAAAACCTAGTCACCTCAAACCAATATGAAGGGGAGCTCGAGAGGGTACATCACCTCTATCCCCGATTTACAGTTAAAGACTTTATGAATTTTTACATTAGCTGGCAGAAAGTTAGATTTTTAGGAAAACTGGCTTACATACTTAATGATTCGGACCTTTCCCTCGTGTTAAACTGCGGAGCTAGCAAGAAATAAAGGTGTTATGTGGCCATTACCTTGTCGATGTACTGATGCCTGAAGAAAGAGACCGCCCGCCTCCTGCTTTGACACACACACGTAGTAAGATGATCAATTGGCCAAGAAACGAGAAAATCCGCAGTTTATATAAACCCTCGGGGAATGTTCGAGATCATTCAAGATTAAACTAGCCACACCCTCTCATATTTATTGGTCAGTTTAAAAGTTACACTCAAAATCGAAGAAGAAGAAGAAGAAGAAGAAGACGGTGATTGGTAGAAAATTAATTACAGAAATTAAGGATTGGCTAGATTCAAAACTGGCGGAAATAAGAAGCAAATATTGCCAACTCAAAAACAAAAGATCATCAATCAGTAAAAAAACTTATGAATACAAAACTTCTTTGAATAATAAGTTCTTATACTTCGCACCATCTGTGGAAGAATGTCCAAAGTTCTTGATGGACAGCAAACAAAACTACTAGACATACAGTCAGTTCAGGAAACTTCATAATAACAAAATCATATCATATTTTAGCGGTGACATCTTCTGGGTAAATTTCTAAGTTTGTGTAGTTTCAGTTTCTCTGTTTCATCAATCGAGGAGTTCATTTAGGCGCTAATTTTGAATGCGCGGCGTAGAGATATACCTCCCGGTACAGACCTCCTCCCCCCCAAATGATCTTCCTTGGGGTGACACAGAGGAATTTTGACAAAAATATTATTTCAAGTTGAAGAAACTTTCTAAGTTTTGTTCTTGTTGATAGGTAGAAACTTGTTTAACTTCAGTTTTAGAGTGTCCTTGTTTCAAAGAATGTTAAATACACGTTAATAGTTTTGACGGCAAGGCCTGCCGCCGCTGCCGATATCCAATGGAGGTCGCCCGGACCCCTCAAGTACCCTCAGATACACCTCTCCCGCTACTATGAGAGGGGTAGTCGTGGTGATGGATGCCGCAGATTAGAAGTATATATACAGTCTTCAGATCAGTTGGCGGTAGGGGCACCGCACTTCAGCCTTTTGCCGGGAGATGAACTCCGGCATGCCGTTCAGAAGGAGGCCTTACTAGAGCGAAGAGGGCCCTTTCTTCTCTCTTGTGTCCCTCACAAGATGTTACAGTATGGCGGCAGCTAGCTAAGGCGGCACTGAAACAGTAAGGTCTCGGCGATGGAAAAGTGTTGTTGGAGACTTGAGGGTACGATCTTTATTGGTGATGCTGAGGGTCGGGCTGCGTGGAAGGTGCTTGTATGCCAATGGTGTGGATATGCAGGAAACGGGGGCTTGGTAATGGCCACTCAGGAATTGACAGCAGGAAAACCAGAGGGGAAGATCGTACATAACAGGTCATGTACACTGACTGACAGAGCAAATGCAACACCAAGAAGGAGTGGTCAGAACTTTATGCCAATTGCAGGGTAGACTGACGTCACTGAGGTATGCACATGATGTGAAATGCGCCGCTGTGCTGCGCACGTAGCGAACGATAAATGGGACACGGCGTTGGCGAATGGCCCACTTCGTACCGTGATTTCTCAGCCGACAGTCATTGTAGAACGTGTTGTCGTGTGCCACAGGACACGTGTATAGCTAAGAATGCCAGGCCGCCGTCAACGGAGGCATTTCCAGCAGACAGACGACTTTACGAGGGGTATGGTGCTCGGGCTGAGAAGGGCAGGTTGGTCGCTTCGTCAAATCGCAGCCGATACCCATAGGGATGTGTCCACGGTGCAGCGCCTGTGGCGAAGATGGTTGGCGCAGGGACATGTGGCACGTGCGAGGGGTCCAGGCGCAGCCCGAGTGACGTCAGCACGCGAGGATCGGCGCATCCGCCGCCAAGCGGTGGCAGCCCCGCACGCCACGTCAACCGCCATTCTTCAGCATGTGCAAGACACCCTGGCTGTTCCAATATCGACCAGAACAATTTCCCGTCGATTGGTTGAAGGAGGCCTGCACTCCCGGCGCCCGCTCAGAAGACTACCATTGACTCCACAGCATAGACGTGCACGCCTGGCATGGTGCCGGGCTAGAGCGACTTGGATGAGGGAATGGCGGAACGTCGTGTTCTCCGATGAGTCACGCTTCTGTTCTGTCAGTGATAGTCACCGCAGACGAGTGTGGCGTCGGCGTGGAGAAAGGTCAAATCAGGCAGTAACTGTGGAGCGCCCTACCGCTAGACAACGCGGCATCATGGTTTGGGGCGCTATTGCGTATGATTCCACGTCATCTCTAGTGCGTATTCAAGGCACGTTAAATGCCCACCGCTACGTGCAGCATGTGCTGCGGCCGGTGGCACTCCCGTACCTTCAGGGGCTGCCCAATGCTCTGTTTCAGCAGGATAATGCCCGCCCACACACTGCTCGCATCTCCCAACAGGCTCTACGAGGTGTACAGATGCTTCCGTGGCCAGCGTACTCTCCGGATCTCTCACCAATCGAACACGTGTGGGATCTCATTGGACGCCGTTTGCAAACTCTGCCCCAGCCTCGTACGGACGACCAACTGTGGCAAATGGTTGACAGAGAATTTAGAACCATCCCTCAGGACACCATCCGCACTCTTATTGACTCTGTACCTCGACGTGTTTCTGTGTGCATCGCCGCTCGCGGTGGTCCTACACCCTACTGAGTCGATGCCGTGCGCATTGTGTAACCTGCATATCGGTTTGAAATAAACATCAATTATTCGTCCGTGCCGTCTCTGTTTTTTCCCCAACTTTCATCCCTTTCGAAACACTCCTTCTTGGTGTTGCATTTGCTCTGTCAGTCAGTGTACAAAATATAATAGCATAGTCGGGGCAGAAGGCCTCGAGTGATGATTAAAAAAAATATAACCTTCAAACTCCTGCTAAATTTTAGCGGCTATGAACATAAACAACTAATTGTACAGGTTTAACCCTGAGAGAGGTGGACTGTGGCTGGATTGCTCACTAATAATGTAGCTGGTGTCAAAAAATCTAAAATATTAAACGGCCCATGAAATCTGGGGGCAAGCTTGCCCGCGGGAACAAAGTTTCTAACCATAACTTGATCTCCGACTTTCAATTTGGTGGGCCTCCGTCCACGATCATATCTTTCCCTAACCTTGTCATGAGAAACCTTCAGGTTGTGCTTAGCCTTTTTCCATAGATCTCTAATACTGTCGGGACCTATTGTCTCCGGTAAAATATCATTGAGTGACCAATGGTTAGAGAGCGGCGTGTTAGGCACAAATTTAAGCATCAGAGAAGCTGGAGTGAACTTATGAGATTCATGAACCGCCGAACTCAAAGCATAGGCCAACCAATGCAGGGACGTATCCCACCTGGAATGATCATCATAAAATGCGATGAGAGCCGATATAAGATTACGATTAACCCGTTCAGCCACAGATGGTTGAGGATAATACACCGAAGTAGTTACATGTGAAATAGACAGTTCAAAACAGAATTTACGGAAGAGGTTGGATGTGAATGCTTTAACATTATCAGAAACTATATATTGACACGGACCAAAGGAAGCAAATATTGTATTCAATCAAGAAATAGTGGACTGAGCGGTTGCCAGCTTAGTCGGAAATAACCAGGAAAATCTTGTGAAATCTTCTACACACACTAGAATGAATTTGTTGGCGTTCCCCTTTGATTGTGAGAAGGGTTCGACGTAGTCTATATAGAGGCGTTCCATGGGGCGCGACGCTTGATGAGAAGATAATAGACCTAGCTTAGTGGACAAGGTGGATTTACTAAGCAAACAAGATTTACAAGCTTTTACCAATTCGCGAATTTCACCGTCCATACCTTTCCAAACGAACATTTATCGGATCTTTTCCCGAGTTTTGAACATGCCTAAATGCCCCCCCCCCGTAATGCGGTCTCATGATAATACTTGAAGATCATAGGTACAAGCACAGCTGGAACAACTACTCTCATCTTTTGGTCTTGCCTCGATGGCCAACACAAAACCCCGTTCCTCAATACATAAGGGACGATATGTTCCCCAGAAGAAAGGGTCTCAATAATAGGGGCCAGCACGAGATGTTCACGTTGATATTTTTCGATATCCCTGAACAACATGGGGGCATCAGTTAGAATGACATTAACACCCGAAGGTATGGGCGCGGGAAGAAAGGAACTATCTTCCTGTTCGGAGGTCTCCACATCATGAGCAAACATGCGGCTTAGTCCATACGCAACAACATTTTCGGATCCTCTGTTATGCCTAAAATCAAATTGGAAGGCAGAAATCCTGATGGCCCAACGAGCTATACGACCAGTACGACGTGGCCTAGCTATGACACAACTTAAGGCTTGGTTATCTGTTTCCAGGTCGAACATGACATGTTCCAGATAGAGGCGGAACTTCTCTAATGCAAATAAGACTGCCAAACCTTCGAGTTCATAGATAGAATATTTTGCCTCTTGAGCCGATAATGTCCTAGATGGGTCGCCTTCCGAATTCAGTTTCCTGAAGAAGCACCGCAGCCACCGCCGACGACGAGGCGTCGGTTTGAACGATGAATTTATTCGAGAACTCAGGCATAGCAAGGACAGGGGCGTTGCAAAAAGCTAATTTCAGGTCTTCAAAAGCGGCTTGTTGAGACGGCCCCCACTCAAAAGTGACGCCTTTCCTACGAAGTAAGTTCAAGGGCGCCGCTCTGTTAGCGAAGTTAGGAATACATTTCCTGAAGAAATTTACCATGTCGATGAACCTGGCAATACCTTTGATGTCCTTAGGAGGTTTGAAATCACGGATGGCCTGTGTTCTGGAATGATCGATCGAAACACCATCAGGCGACAGAATATTCCCTAGGAATGACATGGAAGGTTTAGCAAAAGTTACCTTAGATAACTTCACGGTCAACCCGGACTTACGAAGTCGATTAAGGATCTTTTTTAGATGATCAAGGTGTTCTTCAAAGGTCTCAGAAAATACGACATCATCAAGATAATGGTACAAGTATTCAAATTTGATGTCGGAGAAGACCCTATCTAGCAGTCTCGTAAGCACAGCTGCCCCCGTGGGGAGCCCGAAAGGCACGCGGTTGTACTCATACAAGTTCCAACCCGTGGCAAAAGCAGTTGTTTCGATTCTTCCGCTAGAGGGATCTGGTTGTACGTCTGATTGTGGTCTAAGATGGTTAAAAACTTAGCTTTACGAAACCATAAAAAACAGGAGTGAAGGTCGGGAAGAGGCACAGATTGTAACACCACCTTCAGATTTAAAGCCCTATAGTCAATCACAGGCCTGAAGCCACCTTTGGGTTTCGGCGTAAGGAAAATGGGCGATGAATGCACCGACTTGAAAGGTCGAATAATACCATCGCTTATCATCTGGTCGATGATCTCTTTAAGAGCCTTCATTTTGGGAGGAGATAGCCTATAAAGAGGAAACGTAACGGGGATCGAATCCGTAACCTCAATCTCGTATTCAGTAAGGTCAGTAACGCCAAGAGTATCGGAAAATACATCCGGAAACGACTGACACAACTTACGAATACTATCAGTCTGCTCCTCAGGTAGATGTCTAAGGTCTAACAACCTCTCATCCTGGGTAAGCGAAACAGATGAACATGATGCAGAATTACACTTAAGCAAAGCATTTTACAGTTATTAGCAAACTTGAAAGTGCACGACTTGCTCTGAATGTCGAGCACTAGACCGGTATGAGACATGAAGTCTGCTTCTAATATTATGGGGCAAGACAAGTGCTTAGCTACAAAAAGTTTTACTTTCCAGGTTAATTTAGAAATACGAATTTTGGCAAAGATGAAACCTAAAATTTCTAAGGGAGACGAGTTAGCCGAAACACATTGAACAGAAGAAGAAATATAGTAAGGAAAATTACAAATGCCCGTTAATTTCGAATACCATTCAGCCGAAATAATGGAACAAATACTCCCTGAGTCTAATAAGGCAGTGACCGGTTCACTATTTAACTGGATTTTGAGAAAAGGTACAAGTACGGGGGTCTCCGCCGCAATCCTTTAGGGCATTCAAATGCGGGGTTAGAAGAACTTCTACCCTGTTCCGAGCTTTCGGTGCATTTAACCGGGGCTGAGCCTTGGGAAGATGAATTTGCCGACTCAGCCGATGACACTAGTCACTTTTGATTATTAGAGTTCGCGAGGTTGCACCAGAAGTTGAACAGGAGGGGGGTGCTATAGGCGTTAGGACAATTCTTGGCGATATGAGAAAACGAGCCACGTTTAAAACATTCTTGTGATGACCCTGCTTCATTCTTTGTCCCACTCGATTTTATCACTGGGCACTTGTTAAGCAGATGATCCGTAGACCCACAACCATAGCATTTGCGGGTGGTGAAAGTTCGATGAGGTTGAGGCCGAAAGTTACTAGAAGACTGAGGGGGTTCCTTAGCGACTCGTAAGGTGTCGGCATACCGCACTCCTTCGACTGAGACAGTCATAGCCTCTAATTCCGCAAAAGTTTGAGGACGGGACGCGAAACATCAATACGACCTGTAGGGCGGGGAAATCCCTTCAACAATCGTCTGCACAATTTGATCTTCTGGGAAATGAAGAGCAAATACCCTTGTGTAAAAATTAATATCCTGGATGAAGTCTGCTAGGTTTTCATCCAGTCGCTAAACTCTGAAATAGTACTTTTGGATTAATGATGACATTGCTCGAGCCGGAATGAAATTAGCCAGCAGATGTGCGCGGAAGTCTTCTATAGAAGATTGATCGGCTATTGCTTTGACTTTGTCCGAGAGGACACCTATGGAATATGGGTAAATAGTTTGAAGAATTTGGGAATGAGATAGGGAAAATACAAGTGCGTGATCTTGAAATTCAACTAAAAATGTCCTCGTTAGTAGAATTTATAGAAAACTTAAAAATTCCCCTAAGCAACTAGCCAAAGGATGAGGCAAACTACTGAACCCAGGTGACATAGTAGGTAACGGCCTAGAAGGTTGAGAACTCTCAGGCAGAGCATTATTTAAAAAGAAGGGTGGAATTGATGCGCGACGATCAGACTCGGTTTCCGATGGGGGCAGATGTTTGTTGAGTAGCTACAGGTTTTCTACCTTCTACGCCTTTGGAAGAATCTTCCTCAGCAGGCTAGTTGACTAAAGGGGCTTGATCGGATTTTGGAGTAGCTGCCCCAGACAATAACTGACTAACTTTATTAGACATTTTAGAAACGTGTTCAACAAGATTACTCGCCTCCTTAGCATGATCTTCTTTTAACTTAAGAGACAATAGATCGCTAACTCTATTGTAAAAATGGAACAATCTTGCCTGCACTCTTTTAAGTTGGTTAGCCGAAGGATCACTCACTTCAAAAAAACTAACTAAGGATGTAAGCTCAGTGGTATTATTAGTGATAGTGGAGAGAGCCTCATCAATTTCCTTCTCTCCCAAAGTTGGGATACTGATAGGTAATTCTAATGACTCCTTAACCTTGGTTCTATCAGCCGCAATCGTGCCTCCAGATTGAACATTCCTAATAAGCAATTCGTAAATCAATTCCTCCTTGCGCAAGTAGCCGGGATGGAGGACTTCGCGAGGGCCGCACATGATGAAAGAAAATTTAAAACTTTAGAAAATTTCCAGCAATCTAGAAAATTCATAGAGTTCGAAACGGATACAATGATTTAGCCGGCAAAAGGGCTTAATTGAGACCCATTCAACCACGCTCTTCTACCACTTGTTCCGGGGTTACCCGTGGAGCAGAAAGAGGTTAAAGCAGGTGCCGGGGTGAATGGGTCTAACTACAATGTCAAGAATTGAATTTAAAACTAAATTGAAGGTTATATTTTCAAAAACTTCAAACTTAACAATTTTTACAGGTACAAGTAGCAAACATTAAACAAGACTGGGAAAAATCCAAGATTAGTGGTTTTAACATATCATGGGCTTCAAGCCCTCGGTTTACTTTTCCTGAACTCCTAGCTCAAATTTACAAAAGAGCACAAATTTATACAAGGGCAGAAATCCCCTAATTCAAAGAGCACTTGCTCCCAAAATTACAATATCAAGCCTCCCAGAGGCACATTTTACAACACTTGAAAAATAGCTAACGTGCTCTCAGTTTTTCAAGCCTACTCAAGGCAACACCAAAAAAAATCTTACACTCTTTGGCCTTCCATGGCCCAATTTACAAATTGAAACAGGGGTATCTCGTACCCAACTTATAGGGCCTTTGCGGAAAGAACAGGTTGAGTAAATAGCCCGAAACACAAACTGAATGGAGGCGTACAGTGCTCCCAGATAGTGAAAACTTAAAAACCTAAAGGGCACTAGGCCGATGAAACAGGGGCTATTCCCAAACTATGGAGGTGACTCGTATAAGAATAGATTAGAACATTACGGAAAGGAAGAAAACCAGTTACAAAACCTATAGTCACCTCAAACCAATATGAAGGGGAGCTCGAGAGGGTACATCACCTCTATCCCCGATTTACAGTTAAAGACTTTATGAATTTTTACATTAGCTGGCAGAAAGTTAGATTTTTAGGAAAACTAGGTTACTTACTTAATGCTTCGGACCTTTCCCTCATATTAAACTGCAGAGATAGCAAGAAATAAAGATGTTATGTGGCCATTACCTTGTCGATGTACTGCTTCCTGATGAAAGAGGCCGCCAGCCTCCTGCTTTGACACGCACACTTAGTAAGATGACGATTAATTGGCCAAGAAACGAGAAAATCCGCAGTTTATATAAACCCTCGGGGAAAGTTCGAGATCATTCAAGATTAAACTAGCCACACCCTCTCACATTTATTGGTCAGTTTAAAAGTTACACTCAAAATCGAAGAAGAAGAAGAAGAAGAAGAAGAAGAAGAAGAAGACTGTGATTGATAGAAAATTAATTACAGAAATTAGGGATTGGCTAGATTCAAAACTGGCGGAAATAAAAAGGAAATATTGCCAACCCAAAAATAAATGAACATCAATCAGTAAAAAAAAAAAAAACTTATGAATACAAAACTTCTTTGAATAGTAAGTTCTTATACTTCGCACCAGGGTGCATGATCATAGTTTTTAGTAGTGACATCTGTGGAAGAATGTCCAAATTTCTTGGTGGATAGCAAACAAAACTAGTAGAAATACAGCCAGTTCAGGAAAAGTTCACAATAACAAAATTACATCACATTTTACTGGTGACATCTTCTGAGTACATTTCTAAGTTGGTGTAGTTTCAGTTTCACCAATAGAGGAGTTCTTTTAGGCGCTAATTGTGAATGCGCGGCGTAGAGTTGTACCTCCCGGTACAGTTATTATTGAGGAACAGGATGGTGCAGTGGCTTAGCTGCTTGTCTGTCATCCTCGCAACCTGGCGACCCTGGTTTGATTCCTGGTGTTGCTGGGGTGGGAAATCCCTTCGAACGAGGAAGGGCATGTGACCTTAAATCCCCGGCCACAAGTCTTTGATTCCACAGCGCGTGCCCGGATCAAGCGGGAGAAGGATAACCTGCGGAAGATGACGACGATGATGATTATGAGCAACGACAATTTGTTATTTCTGATATAATCGCAAATATGCGTACTTTGAGGGTACGCAGTTAAAACAATTTGATTTTGGGGGTACACCAACCACTACCCTAGACTATATAACACTGTTAACATATAGGACAAAGTAAATAAAATTTAAAAACGACAATTAGAGATTGGGTGTAAATAATTACTATCCTTAATTTGAATGTTTAATGTAGTAATGCAGTAATAGATAAACTAATCGTCTCGTCACCATATGACCTATCTGTGTCGGTGCGACGTAAAGCAAATTCTATAAAATAAAAATATAAAAATAAACTAATTGTATTAAGGAAAAGCACCACGAACCTACTACGCTGGTGTAGCCCTCGTGGCGCGTCCCAGGTGGCGGATAGGAGAGTAGGCTACTAATCGGCTTGCCGGCGAACTTAGGGGAAATAAAATACCTCTCGCGGACCAAACACACAACCCCTTGTGGGTGGAGGACGCAGACGAAGAATACACCCACGGTGTTCCCTGTCTGTCGTAAGAGGCGACTAAAAGGGGCGACTACGGGATGGTTGTATTCGAACCATGAAACTACTTGTGATTACTACCACCACGCGGGGAACACCATGGGTCGCTTTTACTTGCGCGTAGTACCACTATGTTAGGTACCTACCAAATAGGTTTGTGATAAGTAGCACGCAGGAGCACCGTGCGGTCAGGCTTTTACAGTACCTGTGATTCGTACCGACTATATAAGAAGCGGGCCTACTGCCATTTGTTGATGGATACAGTACTTTTTTATCCATCTCTTGGCACAGGCCAGAGTAAAGTGTAGCTTCCACCGAAGTCCCAGTCTCATCCATGGCTGTGACAATATGGAAGCTGCTGGGGTATGGGTGGTGCTCAGTAATGACATTCAGAGCACGACTAGTGCATGAGTGTTATGAAAGGTGTTGCTCATAGGGTCAGTCGTGCTGCAATAGCACTTTCTGACCCAGTGAGGAAAGCAGTGGCGAACTACCTCACGCCTCGTCTTGCCTAGTACGCCTCATTTTGGTGCTGCCATTGGTTTTTGCGGTTTCCTTATAACCGCATAACCTTTGGTGGTGCTATTTGAGGATCCAACCAGCCTCTGGGGTGATGACCTAACAGACAGACATATAAGGAACAGCTCGGGATAGTACGATTTCCTGTGTTTAGTACATTTATGTGATGAAAACCATAGGTTTGCGTTGCCTATAAATGGCGCCGCAATGTGCGATACACCATAGGTCTGTATTACATATGCAAATTTCATTACCTGTGAGTAATACCATAATGTATGGAACACCGCGAGTCTACGCTACTTATGATTAGTACCGCACCGAGAGTCCGTGACAAATACCATGGTTCTACTTTCCTACCGATAAGTACCATTATGAGGGGCCGATGGCCTGGATTTTGGACCCCTTTAGACTGCAAGCATCATCGATTCAGTATTGAGCTATAGAAGCAGTCCCTTGGCCAGTAATACTATTGTTTTACGTCAGTTTCTGTGACTGAGGCATTACGATTGTTTTAAATTTATATCCATCGATTCATTCTTGGTCCTTATGTTTTGAATTCTGGTCAGTGGAGGATTTTGGATTTTTATTTTATCATTGCATTTCGTCTCATTTTGTACCATTAGGGGCCTATGACCTCGATGTTAGGCCCCTTTAAATAAGCATCATCATCATCATCATCATCATCATAATCAAGGAAAAGCTTGCAGGTGTCAAAAACAGTTTGGATGGCAATAAATGATTACTCTCTCCCCAGTTTCAGGTGATTCGGAACTACGTGATGGGAGTGTTCTATTGTATTAAAATCCCATGACCTGGTCGGAATCGAAACCGGGGTCCTAATGCCCGATGGCAAAGACGCTAAGTAGTTAATCCCTGAGTCAGGCGAGTCCATTGGAGAGACTGGGTTACTCAACAACGATATTACATGCCAGGGGTTCTATCAAGTCCTATACAAAATCATTCAGTTACATTGCAGAAAAAAAGAAAAGGCGCGAGTCATCGGAACTGACGTAAATGTAACAACTTAATCCATTCAAAATAACTAGAAAACTTGTAGCTCCCCAAGAGTTAGTAAGAGGGCCATAAGGACGTACAGTCACCAAACTTTTATGATGAAGTGGGCAGTGAGGCCAAGGAAGTCTGAACCAGCAATAATTTTTCACTGACTCTTGCTTAGATTGCGATCTCCACTGTATCTGACCAGCTTAAAGAGGAACGCACGTATGTATATCCGGTCCATAGTTGTGACAGGTTTATTTAAAACCAAGAGCATCGGCTTTCATTCTAAATACACTCACACACATTTTAGACTCTCTCCCAAAACTTCTATTACAGGCTACGATCATGGTCACCTGGTGGTCTGAAAAGGGACTAATGTTATATTTGTCGACGCGTTGTTTCAACTCAGTTAATAAATATTCAAGATAGTGTTCTGTCCGGCCCCGCGGTGTAGAGGGCAACGTGTCTGCCTGTCACCCGGCGGCTCCGGGTTCGATTCCAGGCCGGGTCAGGGGCTTTTAATTGTAAATGATTAATATCCCTGGTCTGGGGACTGGGTGTCCTTAACGTTTCTTTCCTCACATTCAATACTTTACACTTCCGCCATTTCCATAATACACGCAGGTTCCTCACATATGGTGCAAGTAGGGGCAAAAGGTTTTCATAGGTCGACGCCCCGAACAAATAGCTGTTTTTTAAAATACAGTGTTCTAATCAGGGGCGTAGCGAGTGAGGAAGGGGGTGTTATTGGAGGTTAGAACCCTCCGACCCACACCATTGACATTTTAACAAAAGAAAATAAACGGAAACTGACAATAAACAAGTGAAAGTCGACTCAATGGGTTGGCTCTTTTGAACATTCACAGAGACATAATTGTAAAACTCGAATCTATTTTATAAGAAGCCTCGAAAGCTGGATTTTATATTGTAATCTGAACATACCGTTCGCCATAAAATTGTTGACATTCATCATATTCTTCTCCTTCTGTATTTTGATGTAAGTTTTTGTAGTGTACTGCAAACTGAATATCTACATAATTCACTTGTATCGGTGTCCTCATAAAGACACTCTTGTTTGCGCACACCACACTCTCACAAGCACCTTCATTGTTTTCTATCATCATTTTTGTAACTATAACCATGACGAAACTCCCCCTCCCAATCGGTCGATCTCTGCTAAACTGCTGACTTCTATAGTGTCGTGGTCGTATATCCACTGTCGAGTAACTAGGATAAAAATTAAATAATGATATAAATAACTATACAGTTCGCATGAGATACAGATTTAAATTACTTCGCAATGAATAACGCAAAGTCCAAGTTCACAGCAGTGCGCATGCGTTAGCATGTAATTGCTTACAACCATCAGCAACCAGAACCAAATTTTGGATTTCTGGTCTGTTAATAAATATAGGGCCAAGGGCCTGGAGGGGAAACCGAGCCATTACCCCATCTGTCTAAAGTGCAAGGAGGACTTTTACAGTATGTCGGTTTGTTAAGTAGTTCGTTGAGCCATGTTGTGTGGGTTATCTACCTCACAGGCGCTACACCCAATTTCAATTGAACCCTTGAACAACTTCCCTTACTCATATCGTATTTCTTCTGAACCCTTTTCCTGAACATTGTCGTTTTTAAGAATTCCTTAATTCATATTTTCTCATCCGCCATATTTCAGATCTTCGCTTCTAAGTTTCTGAAACCATCCTTGTCGTCGCCATTACACCTTCTACACAGCTGTTCCTACTGGCTGCTCTGCACCTCTCACTTCCTTGGTACTTATTACTGAAAGTTATATTTACTTACTTTCTTCCTTTCTTAATCTGCTTACCCTCCAGGGTCGGTTTTTCCATCGGACTCGGCAAGGGATTACACCTCTACCGTCTCAAGGGCAGTGTCCTGGAGCTTCAGACTCTGGGTCGGGGGATACAACTGGGGAGGATGACCAGTACCTCGCCCAGGCGACCTCACATGCTATTCTGAACAGGGGCCTTGGTGGGGGATGGGAAGATTGGAAGGGATAGACAAGGAAGACGGAAGGAAGCGGCCGTGGCCTTAAGTTAGGTACCATCCCGGCATTTGCCTGGAGAAGAAGTGGGAAACCACGGAAAACCACTTCGAGGATGGCTGAGGTGGGAATCGAACCCACCTCTACTCAGTTGACCTCCCGAGGCTAAGTTGACCCCGTTCCAGCCCTCGTACCACTTTTCAAATTTCGTGGCAGAGCCGGGAATCGAACCTGGGCCTCCGGGGGTGGCAGCTAATCACACTAACCACTACACCACAGAGGCGGACTATATTTATTTACTATTCAGTAAAAATTCTCCGCTATACTGGGGTTCTAACTCTAGTGTTCAACATCCATACCCCAGTGCCTTACCCCAAGCGCATACATCACTGTCGGACGTTGTCATTGGGATACTGGATAATGAAGTTCTAAAGAGAAGGGAGCTAACAAAGTTCATTCCACAAGTACAAGTACCATAAATTTGATTTTGTAGGCACAATGTAGAAAAAAAAAAAAAGATACCGTAGTTAATGTAACATCTCTATAGTGTAGTGGTTAGTGTGATTAGTTCCCATCTTCGGAGGCTCGGGTTCGATTACCAACTCTGCCAGGATTTTTTTGGAAAGTGGTACGAAGTTTGGAACGGCGTCCACTCAGTCCTGGGAGGTCAACTGAGTAGAGGGGGGTTCGATTTCCTCCTCAGCCATCCTCGAAGTTTTTCCGTGAATTCCGACTTCTCCTAAATTAAGGACACGGATGCTTCCATCCCTCTTCCTTGTCTATACCTTCCAATCTTCCCATCCCGACACACGGCCCCTATTGAGCATAGCAGTTGAGGCCTCCTGGTCGAGGTACTGATCCTCCACCCAGTTGTATCTCCCCAAACTAAAGTCTCACGCTCCAGGATACTGCCCTTGAGGCGGAAGACGTGAGATTCCTCGCTGAGTCCGAGGGAAAAACCAACCTTGGAGGGTAAACGGATTATGAAAGGAAAACAATGTGTGAATATTGCGCCTTCACTCTGAAAAAACAAGTGTTCGCTAATATACCTACTTCTCCGTTCGAATGAATGCACGTGTGTGTGTATCCATCTATTCCTTAGGTTTTGAATAAATTTGTGTAGGTACATAAACCTAAAACACAAACTGTGTACTGTAAGTTAGTTTGTGCTCAGTTTTCCTTCATCCTGTTCCGTTCCCATTAAAGTTGTAGGTTCTTGGTAGGGAGAATTGCATATTGTATGCAATCTAAGTGTGACAGTCTTGGTAAATACAGGTAATTTATTCGTTATGAAATAATTACCAGTCACAGTTTCCATTCATTTGTATTCCACAATGCGTTTCAGAGCTTGTACTCTATCGTCAGGTAGTGAAATTATGACATTTCATTGTTGCTCTATTTAATACACAGTTGTTTTCTAAGAATATTTTACTATTTTATTGAAGACTAGGGGCTATGTGCATTATGAATTTGTTACATCTCTGTTGAGTCAACTATAGGCGTGTGTCATCTCAGTAATATTCAGTTGCTGCTGAAGCATAGTTTTTAAATATTCATTTTCAATTTTATCATTGAGTATGTGTTAAGCATCTATTAACTGATACCTATACATTTCTGGTGTTACTAATATATTCAATTTTAATCCTTTCGAATGCATCTGTAAAGCAGTAAGAGAATTTTGTGTATTTGATATTTAATGCCCTGTGTCAATTAGATGAACACCAACTGCTGATTTTTCATGCTTATGTAAATAAAATAAAATAAAATGCGTATTATTATTATTATTATTATTATTATTATTATTATACAAGCACTTTCAACATTCGTAAGACTCAGGGGCGTAGTTAAGGGGGGGACTGATAATAAACAAGTGAGAGTCGACTCAAATTGTTGGCTTTTTTGAACATTCACGGAGACATAATTGTAAAACTAGCAGATCTCCTGAATCTATTTTCTTAGGAGCCACGAAAGTTGGATTTTAGATTATAATCTGAACGTCATACCATCTTCTATATATATATAAAATAAGAGTTTTGTCTGTACATTGCTCAGAATTTGAAAAAAATGGTATTTCTGTATCGTTCATGTCCACAGTAACAAGGAAACGCACTTTTTTCTTTTCCGTAATTTCTGTCTGTCTGTCTGTCTATCTGTCTGTATGTATGTACACGCATCACTTCAAAACGGCTGAAGAGAATTTAATGAAAATCGGTATGTGTAGTCGTGGGATGAGCCACTATAATCTAGGCTATAAATCATTTTATTTACGCAGAATGAAATGGTAGTTTAGGGGAAGGCCTAAAATTCAATTCCCGAATATTTATATTTTAAGTGGTCCTATCGATAAATACTACATAACTAAAGTTACATAGAATGAAATTTCCGATCATTTATGTCTTATACAATTTTACCGTACCGGCTACGATAACACTGATATTCATGAATTTCGATTTTTGTTGTTAAGTCCACATCAATGCCGAGCCACGAGAAAATGGGTGAACAGAATTTAATGAAAATCGGTATATAGAGTCGGGGAAGAAAAAACTGTAGTCTAAGCTATAAACAATTTTACTGAACCTGGGTGAAATGGTAGTTTAGGGGTAGGCACCTAAAATTTAAATTTTAAATACCTTCGTTATTGCTCCTATAGAAAAGTACTACATAACAAAAGTTATAGAGAATACAATTTCCGATAACTTATGTTTTATTCAGTTTTACCGTACCGACTGTGATAAGAGTAGTATTTCAGAGGCGGAAGAAAACTAAATGCGAAGGCCTACAATATGGAAAGCGCATAACATTGAACAACAATAACATTACATTGACCATTGTTTGTTGTGATGTTCCTTGCCTCTTATCGTGCCCTCAACTCTGATAGATGGGATTACTGTTGCGTACCAAGTATAACAGCCTGACTCAATATTGGCGGGAAAGAGCTGGGGAGTTAAAAAATTGTTTTCTTTAGCATGCCATTCCTCTGGTTCATACATTGTCTGATACTGCTGCTACGTAACACACTAGTTCATCAGTATTCCAGCTATTCATTCCCTACTCTGACGCGCTGTTTTGAATGAGCAGTGTGCAGATTTGGCAGAGGCTCGCTTAGTCATAGTAGTATGACCTGGTCTAGAATTACAATTTAAGCCTATTCCAAATTGCAGCACTACAATTCATTAATAATTCAAAATTCAACCCTGAAAAGAGACGTTACTTAAGAAAAGCGTCTTCCTCTTCAGTTTTATTAAATTCTACATTCATTTTGTTCGAAATTAGCAGTGAAGAGGGGTTTTCTCCTCTGGCTTGGAGGAAAAATTTGCCTCCAAGTCAGATAGATTTTTCCGCCAGTGTAGTGAAATGAGATTTTCTGACTCATCGGGTACTCCTAGGAAAGAGATTAGTAAAAGGGCACAGATTTGTCCTCCTGGGACTCCCCGCTATTCGACCCCACTCACTCGACGAAAAAGACGAAGAGTGTTCACGGATCAAGGCTGTGCGGCTTGGCCATTCTAGCTCTGGAACTTTGGACTGTTAGATCGGCAGCGTAGTACTGTTAGTTAAAAGTGAGAAAACGTGTTGTTTTTCATTTGATCGAGTATTTCATATTGCTTTTAATCGTGCCATTCCTACTGACGTCATTGTAATGACCTTTTTTTCATTTCACTTGGGAAAACGACTAAGGCAGTCTTTCTGAGAATGTAAAAAAGCAGGTGGAGAGTGAGTGTATAATGAAAACTCCCCAACCTGATTGTGACAGAGTAGGCAAGCAGACCTACCATCACAATGAAAATTCCCTAACCCAGTCTTCATATGAGAAAAGATTTCCCCGTCGCGTTTCTAGGGTAATGTTGCTATGCAATATAATACAATCTTGCTCACAAGGTGTATACTACTTAACATAGAATTCTGTATACAATATAGAATTCCGTAGCGAAGCACGGCTACATCGGCTAGTTCACTATAAAACTGTTGATTTACCATTCACTATAAAACTGTTGACATGCCATTCACTATAAAACTGTTGACCTTGATCATATTGTTTTTGTTCTGTATTTTAATGTAAGATTTTGAGTGTACTGCACTCTGAATATAAACATAATTCACTTGTATCGGTGTCCTTATAAAGACACCCAAGCATGCGCACGCCACACTCTCACAAGCACCTTCATTATGTTCTATCGTCATTTTGTGACTATAACCCCCCGCCCCATCGGTAGATCCTTCCCTCGCTACTGGTCCTAATGTGTTTGTGTTGCATGTTGAGTATTCAGTCCAAAGGCTGGTTTGTTCTTCAGCAGATCTGCCATCGCTTGTCATAGACGGCCTAAACGTCACTGAAGAGGCATACTAGAGGTAGAGTTTCACGTTGCTTTCCTCACTGCGCCAGAAGTTGCTATTACATATCAATCTGCCAACCCCACTGAAATGCACCCATGAACCGACTCTATGAGCGGCATTTTCACACCATTTATAACAAGGGCTGGCTGCATAAGGAATGGCATTACTAGCATCGCTCATACCTCACTCGCTTTCATATTGTCAAAGCCAACGATGAGGCTAAGACAGGTCAATGAAAGTAACAAATTTGTTCTAATGTAGACTTACATTTCTCTAATATAAATCAGTAATTAATCTCGTTTTCAAAGTGGTATTCAGATCGTTGTTGCCGGGACAAAACCTCCTATGTGATATTATTTTTGGAGATATACTGACCCGCAGCACATACATTATGAAGAGCGAGAATGCCTTGACCACATTCACACAATATTGCACCTTGGACGACAGAACCTGACCGGCCAAAGTTCTAAGCTAAAATATTTCACATAGGAGGTTTTGTCCCGGCAGCGACGATATATAGGCAAGTACGCATTTGTAGGAAGAGCAATTAGAGAATGGAAAAATTTATCAAGGGAAATGCTCGATAAATATCCAAGTTCTAAAGGGTAGGTAATCTGCCACCTGGTGACGGTCCTAAATGCGGATCAGTGATTGACTGAAAAACATTTCTGTACGAGCGAGTCTGCTTTTGAATATCTTTTTGAGTACTGGTATACGTGTGTGAGCCTGTTTTAGGCCTATATCATTATTTTAAAACATAATATTAATGTAACGGGTATTTAATATAATCATTCTGGAAGGAGTCTAATTTTCAACATGATATTGTAATTCTTGTTTTTTCTATAGCAGGCTGTTTTGTGTGTATTTATGACGAACTTCTGTGTACAACTAGTATAACTGGGCAATTACTCCTTTCATAACACTAATATAATGGGAAAGGAAGTGGTTCGATCCTTCGAGGAATGTAGGCCGTGAAAATGAAAGACTCCCTAGGCTTCACAAACCTAAGACCGCCGGGATCAGAAAAGAACAAGGTTTGAACTACGGAAATCGGAGAGGAAAGTAGTACCTTTCGCATATCTGCTTTTCCTTTACCTGTTACCTACGGCGATAGTGATATGGATGTTGATTCCCATAGGGAACTTGAAATATTTTTTTCCGAATGAGTAAATTTATAATATTAATATAGTTCGTTCATTATTGGACATTATAAATTTTCCAGCTAACTCATTCCTGGTTGCCAGCGTTTCGCCCCAGTGTGCTAAGTTGGGCTCTTCTGATGGTAAATAGCACACCTACCAAGACGCGTAGCTAGTGCATACTATGGAGGAACGAACGAAGTTATTTCATTCCTGTCCTTTTGACAGGCCAGCCGTCAGCTAAACTAGTAGCTCTTAGGCCTTTGATTTTTAGTTGATGTCTGACTTGCGAGTTGGGTGATTTTGTATGTTTTGTACATACGCTGTTTATTGTTGTTTGGTTCTGGCACAGAGGTCGCCGGTTCCCCAAGGGGCAACCCAAGGAGAGGACTCGCACCGCACCCCTCCCCTTCATAGTCTTCCCCTGCTATCCCCCGTTTATTGAAATACTTGTATTTTGTACATGGTATTTACATAATTTACATTGAGTTACATACATTTTAAATATTTATTTTGTTGTTTCTTTGGTATGCCTCTTGTTGGCATTAGTCTTTTAGTCCGTTTCTTGCTGTGAATTTCCGTATGTTAATCATTAGTAGTATTTAACATAAATTTGTCAGATATTTCAATAACATTAATATAGTATTTACATCATTTACATACATTTATATACCGTATTTATTGTCTTTGCTTTGAATGCCTCTTGTTTGGCTTGAGTCTTTGTGTCCATTTATTGACGTTATTTGCGTATTTTTGAACAGTTGTGGTAGTACTATTGAACATATGCTTCTTAGGAATGTCATTAATATTGATGACATTGATGCTTTCACGGCCCGTACTTATAGACATGATATAGGCTTTTCCGCCTATGCCGTGCGAAGAAAATAAGGCTCTAATTTTGTGATTTCTGATAAGAGTAACCGGGTTTCTAGTTTGCCGATTCCAAAGGAATTTCAGATGAGGGTCTGTACACAGATGCCATTGTTTTCGGGTACGGTTCTTGATTTTTATTTAATCCAGGATTTCAGTAGGTAGAGTCTTCCATCCTTGACTTGGCTACGGAGGGTCCCACGGCGGAAGATTCAGCAGCAGCAGCAGCAGCAATAATGGTGGTGGTAATTTCTGCTGTTAGAGAGTCCATTTCTCGGGGCCCTTTAATGCTAGGGTTACCATGGATGTTAGCTTGGATGTATTCAGGATAGGATTGCCAATTGATTATTCGGAGGTGAATGAGGATGGGAATAGGTGAGTGTATGGGACTGGAGGCTATGGTCATGAGCACGTGGAGATGATCAGAGTTGAGAGCATCAATGGTGGAAAGTTTGACGTAGTGACGAATGGTGGAAGATATGCCAATATCAAGGGTGTCAGGCATAATGTTTGGATTATGGTAGTAATAGGTATGGCGATCAGGGCCGTGAGTAAGGAGAAGTTTATCATCGCAATAACGAGAAAGATGGTTGCCTCTTGAGTTGGAGATGCGGCTATTCCAGGGAGGTTTCTTAGCGTTGAAGTCGCCCGCAAACAAATTTTTTTGTCTGGGACGAATGACTTTATCCAGATCAGCTGGGTCAAATGTGGCTTTGGGCGATGTGAAGCAGGCAGAGAGGCTGAGGGGACCTTTATGAGAAGCTACTTCTATGGTGGTGGCTTCTAGAGCGGTGAGGTCGGGAGGTGTGGGAATGCGTTGGTGGGAAAGGGTATTGCGGATGAAAATAGCGGCGCCACCATGTTCGCGGTTGAGACGGTCGTTACGGTAGGATTTGAAGTTGGGGATGTGGAAGGAGTGACGGGGTTTAAGCCAGGTTTCGCAAATGAGGACTATATCAGCCTTCAGGTCATTGAGTAGCTCACACAATTCAACATGCTGACGCTGGACGCCTTCGGCGTTCCAGAAAAGGACCCTCAGCTCTCTGGGGGATGCCCTGTAGTTGGTAGTATTAGTCATCCTGGAATCACTCTAAGACGGCTTCAAGGAAGACACGGTTCTTGGCAGCAGGTGTAGGTGCAGCAATTATGCGGGTCAGTGTCTTCTTGATAAGATTTATGATGCTTTTGAGGGAGGGATCGGAAAGAAGTTTGAAGAGTTGTAGTATATCAAAAGTATTGCTGGTCTGGGAGGGGGTAGACGGTGCTTCCCTTTCTGATAAGGGGGCCGTGGTGTTTTGGAGAAGAGGAAAGTCGGCATAAGTGAAATTAATAGCGCTGGAGGGAGGGGGAGAGTCTGCTTGAGAAGGTTGGGGATTTGTAGCGTTGGCGTACGTTACATTAGCTTTGAGTTTAGATCTTGCAATACAGAGCCTTGGTTTTCAACCTCTTGGCAGATTTCTTGGTGCTGGTAGACTGAGAGTGCTAATTGGTCACCAGGTTGATAAGGTGAACTCTGATTGGTTGATGAGGTTTTCCAGTACCAGCGTACCTCGCTGCTGGGCCGCCCGTGGTGTCCGCGGGAGCGAACGGTTCCGCACTTGGCGGCCATGTTGTCGTGAAGTCTTGGCGAGGAGCTAGCATACTTGGCTGCTAGCTCGGCTGGTGTGGCCGCGAGGGCCCCAAGGCTCTCGGTGGTCTCCCTCCTACTACATGCGTGTGTTGTGCACTCAAGCGCTGGGCTGGAAGTCGAGTGCCAGTGCTGTGAGTGTGTGTCAGTGAGTTCAGCTAGAGCAGGCGATAATCGAGTGTATTATGTATGTGGCTGCTTGATTTACAGAGCAGCAAAGAAAATTGTACCGTGCGATTGGCGTGTGAAATCATTAGAATGTTGTTCTGAAACTCAGTATGTCGTTAGTGATGTAAGAGTTCTATCCAAATTACGGGAATTGGGCGGTAGTGACTCTAAATGCCTCACATATTCTTCGTTAGCTTTCTATGGCGTTCTGAAACTTGCAGACGCTGCAATGGAAGAAACATTAAAAGAAGAAGGCGCGTTGTGCTGTGATACGTTTTCAAACTGTGTGGACATGACTCACGTACCGTACTTCAAATGTTTCGAAATTTGTGTTGTTCAGAGGACAATATGCTATTGTATTTATCCAGAATCGTACTTCATTACATATTCCAGATGTAGTTTTCGGGTCAAGGAAATATCAAGAAAGGCGAAGTTCAGGTCATCATCTGAAGCAGCAATAAAAGTATCTGAAATTTCTCTCCAACTGCAGGCGAGCATTTTCAATTGTGTATACCCTTCATTAGATTTCTTTTTACCACACTCAGTCTACAGTATATGATCGGACCGGAATCTCTACCCGTCGACAGTCTTATGTCTACATATCAGGAAGTTTCTGGAAGTTACGCGATGAGTCCTTTACCGCCGCCATCACCTGCGCATTCACGTTTGCCCAGGTCACCACCAAAGGACATGGAAACTACTCAAGTAAAACAACCTCGTCGTTTATCGGAGTCCGGTTCGGGGAGTCCTGATGGAGAAAGGAAAAGAATTTGTTCGGCGCAATCCCTGACACAACGTTCTCCAGGCTCTGTCGATACCTCACCGAGATCTAACGCTCGTCTGGAATCTTCTGGAACGGACCTTGGGATCCATTTGCTGGGCCCTGGACCATCGACCGCCCACCAACTGCCCAACCTGTTGGTCCAACCTGCACTGTACATGCCTGCACATGTAGGTAGTTATGCTCAGGCGGCGCGAAACCCAGCAAAACCACCTAATATTCGCCAGCGCAGTATTGTTACTCCATCGCTCCAGCCTACTGTTCAACCGCCTTTCTATCTGATAAAGCTTACAAATCTGGACATCACCAAGGCCAACGTCAGGTGCATCTATCAACTAATTGCAAAATTCACGCCAAATCTTCAGGATTATAAACTGGAAATCCAACGGACGAGGGATGGTTGTAATCTTAAAACCTGCCAACCATTTTACCATCACTTCACGAGTAACATCGGAGCTCATCAACTGGGGCCACATGCACGGGCCACTAATGACCCACACAGCGTCCAGCACAACGTCCTGCACCGCCCACGCGACCGGCAACAATTCTATCTGTGGTTGCTTATGGAGTCGACCGAGATTACACCGACGATGAGGTGGCTGCTCAACTCCAACTCGAGGGCCACCACATCTACCGAGTCATCCGTATTCGGAATGCTCAAGGACCCACTTCATTGGTTCGCATTCTATCACGCGACGTCTCGATGCTCGACGCCCTGCTCCACGACGGCGCCATGATCTACGCCCGGCGCCGTCGGGTGGAACCCTCCAGAACATCACCACCTCAGAAGATCCGCCGCTGCGGGACGTGCCAGAGGTTCGACCACGCCCCAGGGACACCGTGTGTTCATCCGGAGGTATATGCCATCTGTTCACGTGAGGAGCATCCTACTCATGCTTGTCCCAGTAAGTCGAATCCAAAGTGTGTTAATTGTAATCAAAATCATCATGCTTTCAGTTATAAGTGTCATTCCAAACCTGCTCCTGAAACTAATCACTCTAAAACCGTTGTCCCTGTTCAATTTCAGGACCTCCCTACTCCTGTCTCTTCCTCCTCCCTATCCGAGTTCTGAGAACATAATTCGTTTTATTACGATGGTGTTACAGAACGTCCCCCCTTCCATCGCCCACACATCCTAAATCAGATCCAGCTAGCGGTCGATTGGTTTTGAACACCCATGTCGACGTGGCGTACTCGGAGAATAAGATGCATTACGCATTTTCCCCCTAAGTACTGTTCACTTTATGCGTTAGCGTACTGAAGCTTTACTATGCTAACATAAGATCTCTTAAGTCCAATCGGCCGCTGCTGGACACCTCCCTTTCCTTGTATGGCCCGGATATTTTTGTTCTAAATGAGACATTTCTGACGCCGGCCCAAATGCCTCAATTTCCCCTGTTTACTTTCTATCGCGCTGATCGTCCGACTCAAGGCCGTGGTGGCGTGGCTATCGGCGTCAGACGGGATTTTACTGTTATTCAGCATTACTTTCACTTCCCTACTAATTTCTCTGAATATCTAATACTAGAAGTAATTACTCCTCAGAAAACTATTACGGTAGCTACTATCTACATACCGTCTAAACCTTTCATTCCCTCTGATTTTATTAAATACATAGACGCTAAATTCTCTGAATATATTATAGTTGCAGATCTTAATGTTATTTCCTATACCGCCACTCAAATCTCCGAGTTCAATAATTTATGAACGTCTCTCCGGGGCATGGGCTTCCATTTTCCTTTCCACACCCTCCCAGTTAATAATTCCACCCCTGACACCCTCCTTCTTTCTCCCCCCCTTGCCACATCCACCACCATCCAGCAGCTCGTTTCTGTAGGTAGCGATCACGCCCCACCCCTTTTCACCTTTCTTGGTATCCTTCCCCGTCAGACCTTGTCCCCTCCTCGCCCTCCCCCTACTCGTCGTTACAATCACTCTAATTGGAATGCTTATCGCACTACTCTCACTAACATACTCAGTGATGCTGTACCGCCTACTAATATTCCCACTCTGTTCGCCCTAATTTCTAAAATAGAGCGAGCAATCCTTACCGTTGATTCTCTTCATATTCCTCGTTACTCCTACCACCCCTCTAAATCCCCTGTACCCCCCAAAGTTCTCAGTTTATTGCAGCTAGCTTATGACTACCTTACTGCATATACTCAAACCAAGGACCCTACAACGCTTCAACAACACCGCCGAACTTTACGCCACGCGCGCTCATATATTAAATCTATTAAACGTAAATTGTGGATGGACAAGTAAACTGAGCTAGCTGATTATCACGACCCTAGACGTTTTTGGATGACTTTTCGACAACTAACCAAAACTACCAACCCTCTGCCTCGCTACCCTATTAGATATCCCCCAATCATCCACAAACTGACCAAGACAAGGCTAATCTTTTCGCTGACTATTATCAAACTGTTTTTCCCCCTCCTATGCCCCTAATTTCCATCATCCTCACGAACCCACCATCATTGCTTACTCTGATCTTAACCTCCCTGAACTTCAACCTTCATTCCTTCATTTTTCTCATGTTGATTATACTCATCCATTAAATGCTCCCATTACACCTAATGACATCCGGCTTTTCTTGAAACATCGGAAAAACACCTCCCCTGGCTCAGATACCATCTCATATCGTCATATTCAAGAAGCCCCTCCTATTCTTTTTTATCTTCTTAGCATTATTTACACCTACATTCTCTATACTGGCGCGTACCCCGCTCATTGGGGTAACGCCAACCCTCTCTTATTCCTAAAACCCCATAAACTCCTATCTGACATTCGGTCTTATCGCCCAATCTCCTTACCCCCTGTCCTCAGCAAGATCCTAGAAGGGATTCTGAGTAGGAGACTTTCCTCCTATCTCGACTCTCTAGGTCTTATTTCATCCTCTCAAGCCGGTTTTCGTTTCCATCATTCCACTCAAGATCACCTCTTTCACATCTCCTCTTCTCTTAATGCCTATATTCGTCCCCGTAAAACTGCCGCCTTAGTTTGCCTCGATGGGAATAAGGCTTTTGATTCAGTCTGGCATGCTGGGTTGCTTTTCAAGTTACGCCATCTTCCCATTCCTATCACTATCATTCGCTTTATTTCCAACTATCTTCACCATCGATCAGCACAGATCCTCATCCGTGGTACCCGTTCCTATTCCTTTCGCATGACTGCGGGCGTAGCCCAAGGTTCCCCCCTTTCCCCACTTTTATATTGTACCAGGAAATGATTGTGGGGCCAGAGCATGGGAAGGATCTCAGGTAGTGTCTGGTTTCTTATTGGATCAGGTACAGAGATGGATAGTATCACAGGGCGAATAATAGATGGTAAATCCTTTAGATAGAATTTATTTAAAATATTCACAGAAAAATCGCCCTGCAATTGGAATTTCAAACTCAAATTTCCAGCCAATGTTTTCCAAAAAATGCATAACAAAAGGTCAATACTATTATCTTCTGAGACGACTACTTGCTTGAAAATATCCAAAATAAATATCACCTTTTATAGACCATATACACCCTAAAGTTCATCTAATATGAATTCAAATACAAAAATATCACTTTGCACCTTGAATTTCATCAAGTTCATCACTTATGGTGCAGACCTACAGTCTTTCTAATATTTTGAACATAAAATGAACACACACTGTCATGAATAAGTTGATAGTTTAAATGAAAATATTCGATCACTTGCTGTATGTCTCTACAGTTCATTTAAGTTGAAAAATAAAGTAAAGGAGTGCATTTGCAAATCCTAAAGTTCGTCTATGTGTCATTTTATGAATGATTTTAAAAGGAAATTTACAGTTTAAAATCAAGATATGAACCTTCCTCGAATTATTGCAAATTACGAGCTGATATTCACACGAAGCACTTATTGGAGCAGTGTAATTAACTGAGTGCTTTGTTAAAAGTCAGTCAGTAGGATTACTCACTCAGAATATGAGAAGATCACCTGGAATCTTCTTACAAGTGTTGGTGTTGTGCTGTAATGCGACTTGGTGGCTGGAACATTCCGCAGCGTGCAGCCAAGGCTCGAACGTAGCACCGGCGACGTGTTCAGTGAAGATACCACGTTAATCTCCCTCGTCGACGTCCCTCGATGGTTACCATAGTTGAAGAAACCACGTAACTCCCACGATGGAAACGATGTTCGATGCAGCAGAATCTCACAGCACTTTGCCAAGATTTCCGTTGTTCTTTGAGGTAATGTCGGAACACGGAAAGTTCAATTGGTACTATAGAGCTCACAATTATCACTAATATTAATATTACACACCGACACAGGTTGTAATGCACAGTACTATTCTCATATTAAATTTACGGTGCTGAATGCTGAATTAGAATTCACAGTCCATGCTACAATCGTTTTCACTACGGAAAACACAGTTTTTATATACACACAGTTTATGGAATTAAGATTTAACACTGTCACAGTTCATAATGGTCACTAATTATGTCTGAGGTTCGACCGTAGAATAATAATCACAGTCTATAAGCACTTGAAAAAATCTTATTAACAACGGTCTCTACCATAGTCTCTGAAATAATCCTGTTCGCAGATTAAGGCGATTTTTTGGCTGGATTTACACTACACGAGTCTGTACTACTGAATATAGTCATAAAAAGTTCTTAGTGTTCACCGAGTTTCTCGTAGTAGCGATCGAAAGATCGAGAAAATGCGCACAAAAATAGTCAATTCTAGTCCTGTTATTGGACGAATGTCAAGTGAAATAATGTCTCATACAGTTCACAACTATACTATTGGAGGTGAAATACGTCTCAAAATTATAAAAAATGGTCTCAAATTAGGATTTTAGTTCAACACACGCAATGACTTAGAATATTGTCAAAGTTCAAAGATACAGCTCAGAATTACGTGAAATTGGCAAAGTTCACGATGTCGTATATAAATGAAATACTTGACACTTCAATTCACATTTTCTATTATTACTTCAATCAGTTAACGCACTTCTGAGTATTATCTGACGATGATTTAGTCGGAGAAACTTTTAGAATATTTCCTTCGTCGCGGCGCGGCAAACTTGACTACGACGTCTTCGCACTATTTTCTCACAGCGTTCGGGTGTCTCGCGAATCGCGACGGAGCATACCGTCCTTCATAAATGCAGAACACACTTACGGCACACTGCACACTGGCTATAACCTTGGTTCACTGACCTATTTATACCGGTCTGCGAGCATTGCTCGGAATCAGGCGATGAAGGGGTGATAATTCCTTCCAAACTTTAACTTATTATATCTCGGAAAGCACTGGACGGATTGATCTCAAATTTTCAGGGTTTCACTTCAAGAATATTGGCTACAATTCAGCGTTGGTCTCGTGTTAATTGGTGCAGGCATTAAAAAGTTCATAAAATAATTTTCGAGAGAATTCTGAAGGGGAGGGAAGCTACAGGCAGTGGTCACGTCACTTGACCTTGCTCGACTTGCGCTCTCCCTCACGCAGCGCCGTGAGAACGAGAACCTTCTTTCACACAGCTGTTCATGCATCGTAACTTAACTATACGCTCATAAATAACATTTATAACTCTTATGTTCAGGGCCTATGCCTTCCTGGTACAATATATTTTATATACTTATGATATCCCACATCCCAACCCCCCTTTAAGACTCTATCAATATGCCGATAATCTGGCTATTCTTGCACTTACACCTACTACTGTTACTCTTACCCGTTATTTACAGACCTACCTCTCCCTCTTTGAATCCTGGTTCGACGCCTGGCATATTGCTGTTAATTGGGAACATGCATCATTTTCAAAAATATTTTTTTTGAAAAGTACACCAATGAAATAGTACGTAAACGTATTACATTGTGGTATGTTGCCTTGTTTTCTACCATTAAAAAAATATTTAATAGTGCCTTTCCGCAAGGCGAGTGAAACGGCCTCTGACGTAAGCGGCGCGCTATGACGTCACAATCCAGTACCGCATGGAGCTCTACTAGCCGTTGTGCATCAGCCGTTGCTAAAAGCCGATTGTTTATTATTCATGACCGCGAATAACTTCGAAATGACAGAAGAAACGTTCAAAACAGCACAGACAATCTACCATGTGTAGATGTCATCATTCTTGAAAAATGTGACTGTTGTGGCCGCAGAAATTCGCGGATAACAAGCAAGTTTGTAAGTGGCGTCTTTTATATACGTGCAATGTACTGTAACCCATAGTATTAGGATAACAACGAACCTGGATAGATATCACATCACTTTCAACATTTCCTTCTAGACTGATTCCCCTATTAAAGAATAACATTACATTTTCGGGCTTTCAGCATTAGTAAAGTAAGAAATCGGATTTCAGCACTAACAAACATATAGGTAGCATTATAGTACTAGTCCGCTTCTGTGGTGTAGTGGTTAATGTGTGTCACTCCCGGAGGCCCGGTTTCGATTCCCGGCTCTGCCACGAAAGTTGAAAACAAATAGTACGAGGGCTGGAACGGGCTCTACTCAGCCTCGGGAGGTCAACTGAGTAGAACGGTTTCGAATCCCACCTCAGCCATCCTCGAAGTGGTTTTTCGTATTTTCCTACTTCTCCTCCAGGCACCTAAGGCCACGGCCGTTTCCTTCCCTCTTCCTTGTCTATCCCTTCCGATCCTCCCATCCTCCAACAATGCCCCTGTTGAGCCTAACAGGTGAGGCCGCCTGAGCGAGGTAATGGGCCTCCTCATCAGATGCATCACCATACTCAAAGTCTCACGTTCCAGAACACTGTCCTTGAAGTGGTAGAGGTGAAATCCCTCGCTGAGTCCGAGAGAAAACCAACCCTGAAGGATAAACTGATTAAGAAAGAAAGAAAGAAGGAAAGAAGGAAAGATCATAGTACTAAAGGGCTATAATCTATCATCCCCCCCCCAAAAAAAATATTTATGGTTGGGACAACTGGCCTACCCACTTCCGGGGCCCATGAAAGAGAATTAAATATCTTTGTGGAGGGAAAAAATTAAACATGATAAAGATAAATATGACTTCATCTAGTTTTCACAAGTCGGGCTGAGTGGTTCAGACGGTTGAGGTGGTGGCCTTCTGACCCCAACTTGGCAGGTTCGATCCTGGTTCAGTCCGGTGGTAGTTGAAGGTGCTCAAATACGTCAGCCTCGTGTCGGTAGATTTACTGGCACGTAAAAGAACTCCTGCACATCGGCGTCTCCCAAAAATCGTAGAAGTAGTTAGCGGGGCGTGAAGACAATAACATTAATTACATCTGGCTTTTAACAAGCTGAGCATATCAGGAAAGGAAAGAAAAGTGTCCTGGTGACATTTTAGTCGCTCAATACAGGAATGTCTTTGGGTGCTGTGACTTTTACTTTTTTTCTTCTGTTTGCTTTACGTCACACCGTCACATATAGGTCTTATGGCGACGATGGGACAGGAAAGGCCTAGGAATGGGAACAAAGCGGCCGTGGCCTTAGGTACAGCCTCAGCATTTGCCTGGTGTGAAAATGGGAAACCACGCAAAACCATCTTCAGGGCTGCCGGCAGTGGGGTTCAAAACCCACTATCTCCCGGATGCGAGCTCACAGCTGCGCGCTCCTAACCGCACGGCCAACTCGCGCAGTATTTTTACCCTTCGGTTTATTGACTTGGCTTGTATAACCTAAAACTTTGGCTAAGTAGGATAATATTTTAAACACCTACATCACTATTTTCACCTGTGTGCAATTATGTTATTTATTTCATTAATATTATGATAATTATTATAATTGAGCATTGTTAACTTATAAGACAAGCATTGGTTTTGTGTAGTTATACGTTTGTTAAATTCACGTTGTTTCCTTTCATGATGTACACGCCTATTCTTTGTTACATTATAGAGTATTTAGATATAGCCTAAATTTCTTTACCAATTAAGCTCTTCAATAAAGACATACATAACTGTCCCATGCCAAGATATATTGGTAGAATTAGAGCTGTCAAAATGGCTCATAACCCCTTTGATTTATTATCTTGACATGGATCACCCAAAACATAGGTTAGGTTTGGAGAATACTTTAATAATCAGCATTATTTAATGCACTGTTTATTACTTTCATATTCCAAGATGTAACTGAAGCATTTAAATAAAGCATAATACATTAAAATTTAAAGTTTTACCACTAGAACAGCTGACATGGAAAAGTGATTTGAAAATTCAAACAAATTCATCTTACGTTAAAATCTTCAAAAAAATAAACTGTAGACTTTTCCGATATATCACCAGCATTTCTCCGGCTCGCCAAAATCCATTTCTGCCTAGTTTTAGCGTCTTTGGAACATTTATAAACAATTTGTTTGGTATGGTATGCGATGTGCTATTGCACATCGGAACTCTACACCATTTATAAGTTTTCTGCCTCACTGTCTGCGCAGGATTCATTTTAAGTCTAAAATATACCACTCAGATTATTATCCAATGTATAGACCTCGAATTTAACCATACCAGACACTAACATAAAGTAGAAATACGCGAAGTGTATCCTGCTTCTCACAGCACACTGTGTGTTATTTCGTCTGCTAATTCAGTCAACCTGTACGATGACGTCAGACCAATGAGATCGCGTACTTGCGTGACGTGACATTTTCGTAGATTTTTATCATGTTTGGAGTTATTATTTGTACATTCTGATCCCATTTTTGAATTCTGCATGAAATTTTGAATCAGATTAGCATATTTTTAATTAAAACCCCGGATCATGCATGTTCCCTATTCCACCAAGACCCAATTTACTGTGTTCCGGAAAAAATCCCGCCTCTCTAGACCCCGTCACCGAGTTCTTTTAACGTTGTATAATACTCCACTTCTTCTTTCTTCTTCTTTTCCTGCCGCTTTTCCCACACCTGTGGGGTCGCGGGTGCGAACTGCGTCGCACATGTGGATTTGGCCCTGTTTTACGGCCGGATGCCCTTCCTGACGCCAACCCTCTATGGAGGGATGTAAGCACTATTGCGTGTTTCTGTGGTGGATGGTAGTGTAGTATGTTGTCTGACTATGATGAGGAGAGTGTTGGGACGGACATATACACCCAGTCCCCGAGCCAGAAGAATTAATCAGAAGCGATTAAAATCCCCGACCCGGCCGGGAATCGAACCCGGGACCCTCTGAACCGAAGGCCAGTACGCTGACCATTCAGCCAACGAGTCGGACTGTATAATACTCCACTAACAGAAACTAATACCCTAATCTACCTTGGTATTCAATTTCAGAACAACCTTCATTGGAAACATCATTTAACAGAAGTCTACAAACGTGCCCTTCAACGCTTCCGAGCCCTACGTATTCTTACTGGTAAAACGTGGGGCCTCCGTCCTTCCCAAATCCTCACAGTTTATAAATCTTTTGTCCGACCTGTCGTAACATACAGTTCATTGATCTGGCTCACAGCTGACAGACAACAATACGTGACCTTGCTTAAACTTGACAGACATGCTATGCGTATTGCATACCATCTCCCCTTTGACACTCCTTCTGCTGACTTCCAACCTCTTTATTCTTTCCCCACCATCCTTACTCATGTCCATGATCTTCGTCTCAAATACTTACAATCTGCCCTAGCCATCAATCATTCTGCGATTAAAGAAGCCCTCATCCTTTCTCCTCTTGCTACCGCTATCCTTAATAATGACCGCTCTCCTGCTATCTCTTACATTTTCCCCACCCCTATCACGTAACTTCCCCCTCTGTCCCACTGCCTTGTTTATTCTACTTTTTTCTTTTACGGGATATTATGATGCTCCTCGCGGCAGTGGTACCGGCCTCCAATATCTGTGTCTGAGTCCTTTACGACACCACCAGTGTCATCTCTATCCGTGTTCATTTTCCATCATTCTGTGTTTTTCGCGTCCTCATTGTTTCATTAGTGTTCGTTCATTTCCTTCTGCTTCCACCATAGTGTTTTTCGTATCGCACGTCAAGATGAACTGAAGACCTTTCTCTCTCAGCACGATGTGTTGTGTGTTTATATTTTGTGTGCCAACCGAAATCAATGAAAAATAGACTGACAAGGAAGAAATCACATAACATTTCCTTGTTATATACTTGTGTATATTTTGCATTTTCTCTATCTCACTCTGTATTTGACTTTGTTTTGTTTTCAGTATGCACGAGACATACTTCTATGTATAGGTTCCAAAATTCTACTTTTATATACTCACTCACCGGCCAAAGAGCTACATGTTTAGCTGGTGGCCCGCTTGCCCCTTGCCGGGCAGGAATGAAATAACTATTTGAATAAAGAATATCTTTTTTACCATTTCTTTCTGCAAAACAATACTGCAGTGTGTTATATAGAACGCCCAATAATAGGCGCATTAACTTTTGTTTAAAACAAATGCCTTAAGTTTAGCAGTGTAGCGCCGACAAGCTCCAGCTGTTTCATATTACACTACGAAGTCGCGTCAAAACCAACTGACCCTAGCACCGCATGAGTTCCAACAGTTCGTAATTCATTCGCCCTGTCTTCACCATTATTCTTCCTTTTTCTGGAGCCGTAATACTATTGCAAACAGCTGCTCAAATGACTAAAAGTGATTGTCACCACCACAAGAAAAGTGTTGGCTCGTATTGTAGGCAGGATTCCTACGTGTGTGTGAGGAAAGAGTCCGTCTGTTAGGTTATCAGCCCAGAGGCTGGTTGAATCCTCAGATAGCACAACCAGAGGTCATGTGGTTAAAGGGAAAACGCAAAAACCGACGGCGGTGGCGCCAAAATGAGGCGTACTAGGAAAGATGAGGTATATGTTAATTTGCCATTGCTTCACTCACTGGGCCAGAAGTGCTCTTGCAGCACGATTGACCTATGAGCAACACCTTTCATAGCACTCAGACGCACTAGTCGTTCTCCGAATGTCATGATGTTATTATTCCACCCCAGCAGCTGTGTATTACCCAGTGGCGTGCGGTGAACATATTCATTACACCAGCTGCAAAAAAGTGTTTTAAATATAAACAATCGTAGTCCCACTACACTCTCTAAAGACAACACTACAATTTTTCACTGAACATTACCATTCTTTAAAATTACCATTTTTCACTGAAGCTCGACTTGTAGGATTCCAGCAAGATATAGCAGATATCTTGGATTCAGGAGGTCCAGTGGACTGTATCGCGATTAACCTGTCTAAAGCATTTGATAGCGTGGATCATGGGAGACTACTGGCAAAAATGAGTGCACTTGGACTAGAAAAAAGCAGTATTGGCGATTAGGGAGGGACCAGGCGGGGGGGGGGGGAAGGCAGTCGTACCCCCACTTTGTGGAAAAAAACATTTCAGATGGCTGAGACGAGGAATTATATGAATTAAAACAAGCAATTTGTACAAGCCCTGTTGTCTCATCAGGTAATTATTTCCTTTATTTTATTTTATTATTAACGAAATTATTAGCGGAAATACGCAAAAAATTGTCCTTCACGCGGCTAACCGATTCGTATAGCGCCACAACAAGTAGTGGAGACTTTGCATGTGCTGTGAGGAAGGTGGCAGGGATATTTTTGTGCTAAAGTCATGGACACTGAGGTACGATCCTATGATGATTCTATCCTCTTTGGGTATTATTCACCCGCTTGCCGCGCGCATTCGTTAGTCTGGCAGTCTCTTTAGTGCCTGTTAGTTTCTTTTAGTTTCTAAGTGTGTAGTGAAAAAGTAAATAATTTTAATTGTATAATCACGCCATTCTTCTATTTAATTGTAATACATGTGTAATTATTGTTCCTTTGGCGAAAGTTTTATTGTATAGTCAAAGACAAAGTCACCTCCGTACAGGCCATGAAGGCCCTGGGAGGAGTGGAAGATAAAGGCTCCCGCCATTGCTAACCGCGGCACGTGATGGGGTAGAGTGGTTAGCTCTACGCCCGGCCGCCTTTGTCCCCAGGAATTAACTTGGTATTCATTTTTGGTGTAGGCTGAGTGAACCTCAGGGCCATGTGCACCTCCGGAAGTGGAAATCACGTTTCTTAAATTTTACGACTTCCTGACGGGGATTCGAACCCACGTCCTTCCGGGCGAACTGAGCGCGCCTTTACCACATCGGCCAGGCAGCCCCTTTTATTGTATAGTATTGAATCAAAATCTCAAATAAATATCATCACCAAAGTTAAGTTGGTAGTTTGTTAACCTTTACCTCTCTGTCGAAATTCCATTTTGTAGCTTTTTTTCCCCTCTCTTTTCATGTACATACACCCCTACCCCCCCACCCCCACCCGCTATATTCCTCAAACCCCAGTACTTTCTTGTCTTTACATGTTCTTGCCCCCTACTTCTAATTTCCAATCGCCGCTACTGGACAAAAGAGTAACTGAATGGGTTGCTATATTTCTAGAAAATAGATCTCAGAGAAGGCGAGGCTTTATCTGACCCTGTAATAATTAAGAGGGAAATTCCTCAAGGCAGTATTATTGGACTTTTATGTTTTCTTATATATATAAATGATATGAGTAAAGATGTGGGATCAGAGATAAGGCTATTTGTTGATGATGTTATTCTGTATAGAACAATAAATAAGTTAGAAGATTGTGAGCAACTGCAAAATGACCTCGATAATGTTGGGAGGCGCACAGCAGGCAATAGAATGATGATAAACGGGGTTAAAAGTTAAGATGTGAGCTTCACAAATAGGAAAAATCCTCTGTTTTAATTACTGCGTTGATGGGCTGAAAGCTCCTTTTGGGGATCAGTGTAAGTATCTAGGTGTTAATATAAGGAAAGATCTTTATTAGGGTAATCACATAAATGGGATTGTAAATGAAGGGTACAAATCTCTGCACATGGTTATGCGGGTGTTTAGGGGTTGTAGTAAGGATGTAAAGGCGAGGGCATATAGGTCTCTGGTAAGACCCCAACTATAGTATGGTTCCAGTGTATGGGACCCTCACCAGGATTACTTGATTCATGAACTGAAAAAAAAAAATCCAAAGAAAATCAGCTCGATGTGTTCTGGGTGATTTCCGGCAAAAGAGTAGCCTTAGAAAAATGTTGCAAAGTTTGGGCTGGGAAGACTTGGAGAAAGAAGACGAGCTGATCGACTAAGTGGTATGTTCCGAGCTGTCAGCGGAGAGATGGCGTGGAGTGACTTTAGTAGAAGAATAAGTTTGAGTGGTGTCTTTAATGTAGGAAAGATCACAATATGAAGATCAAGTTGGAATTCAAGAGGACAAATTGGGGCAAATATACGTTCATATGAAGGGGAGTTAGGGATTGGAATAAGGGAGATGTTCAATAAATTTCCAATTTGTTTGAAATCATTTAAGAAAAGGCTAGGAAACAACAGATAGGGAATCTGCCACCTGGGCGACTGCCCTAAATGCAGATCAGTATTGATTGATTGATTGATTGATTGATTGATTGATTGATTGATTGATTGATTGATTGATTGATTGATTGATTGATTGATTGATTGATTGATCGATTTTATAAGGCTGCGTTTTAGTGGAAAGGTCTACCTGAGAAAGATCTTTGAAGAATATTTTCAACCACACGCTCGCACATACTTCCAAATTGATATCCACAGCAGTGACGACACCATCATAACTTAATGTATAGCAGATTTTAAACAATGCACTTACAGTTTCATCCGGTGACGGACGCTCCGTGATAGTACAGTCATGGTTTTCACAAAAATACACTGGGACTTACTATTTTTTTTTTTTTTTGCTTAAAAAGCCTAATCGAAACTAACCAGCAAAATTTAGCTGGTACTTTTCCGTCGCTGAAGATTTATAGTTTCACTCGCATATTGAGTGTACGTGTATCATCGACAAACGAGGGAAAATATTTGTCACGACGTATAACACACGTTATATTCATGAAGAATGCCACAGAACTTCCATGTTCCAAGAGGAACACTACAAAAATTCACTATATACCACCATCACAGACAACCAAATACAAAATTCTTATACTTCGCGTTTGACTCTGTGTTCATGCTGGGCAACCTAAATATTTTTCTGCCGCTATCGGAACACATACTCTACACGTGCCGTCAATGAATTGCTCGAAGAAACTGTATACATGCCGTAACCCAAGACTAAAATATATTCTTCTATATTACAATTGATTTCATATACTGGCTCTATTTTTATTAGCAAGACGATGTGCAAGTGGCTATACTGTTAAGATGTTGATATTTTTCTTACAGCCTCTAGTGTGTGGCGCTGAAGACTTCGAGTGTCAAGTACTAAAACTAGCATCACCTTACCTAAGCTAGCTGGCCTGTCTCCGTAAATTGCTGTCGGGGGAGGGTCTAAAATTTCGCTGGGGTAGCTCTCTTTTGCGCCGGCAAGGAAACCCAGCTCGCTGGAGAAGCTGAACTGCGGTAGTGCGAGCGTATTGTCGAGACTGCTGTATTTGGCTTCGCTTAGATGTTCGCAATTTTTTAAACATTATAAAAATCGTTCTAAGGAATAATTAGAAAATGTTAATACAAAGGTCTTTAACCCCAGCAGTGCTGGAGTTGATGGGGTTCTGTGCACGCCACTGACATTGTCACAGCCATGGATGAGACTGGGACTTCGGTAGAAGCTATCAATCAATCAATCAATCAATCAATCAATCAATCAATCAATCAATCAATCAATCAATCAATCAATCAATCAATCAATCAATCAATCAATCAATCAATCAATCAATCAATCAAACCCAGTTGTCAGATACCATATAAGTTAAATAATGTCGAAGAATATGGGCATTTATCGAACATCTCCCTTGATAAAATATTCCAGTCCCTAACTTCTCTTCCTATAAACGAATATTTCCCCCAATGCCTTTTGCTGTAAAGAAGGCACAATTTGCGAAGCACTGTTAAAGTACTGGATCCGTCAAGAAGTGGCAGAAGGCAGAAAGGAAAGAGTTTCGAAACAAAATAGGCCAGTGACGTAAATATTTGGTTTCAACAACGAACAGGGAAAATATTTCCATTTTCAGGACTATGATTTGTTCCGTTTCAACATCAAATGATCGGCTATAGCATAAAGAGTACAGACTTAAGTGTAGGTCTAATATACCGGGTGGTACAGCTGCCCCTAATCACGCAGTTTTATGCAACCCGCAGATTATAGTCGAACCTAAAAATATTGACCTTGACTACTCACTACAATGTCTGCTCTTACACGCTTTCCATAATTCGTTTATTCGTGTCAAGCAAATCAGCATTAATGATAATATACCGATTGATGGTAAAGAATCGTGAAAATTATGTGTCGCAGAAACGTCCTGTACAGAGAATATTATTGGTGAATGACTAGAAGTAGCAGCAACACAACAGCGCTAAACAGCAACCCGTGATAGCCGAGCTTACTAAAAGTTAGAGGAGAGTACCGGTGTTCGTTAGTAGGCGGTTCGAGTCGTGTGTACGACGAATATTTTTATTGCGTTGTTGATGTTCGTGAGAGTCGTGTTGTTGACGACAAATCTAAATCATGATCAGTTCTCATATTGCAGGTACTCAGCTATGTTTGTTTTTTAAGGAGCTCTTAAAAGAGCTATTTGCAATAAAGTGAGATTGTACCGACAGCGGTGCGATGGGCTTATGCATGGCCATTCGATTAATGAAGCAAATGTTCAAAATGACCACCTGCTTCGTTAATGCACATCTGAGCACGGTGGAGGAGAGACATTCTTGCTTGCTGCAACATATGTGGTGGAATCTGCCTGCAGGCTTCCGTGATGAGCCGCCGTAAATGATTCGGGCTCTCAGGCTCCTGCTCATAGACTCTTTCCTTTAAATAACCCCAGAGGAAAAAGTCGAGTGGAGTAAGGTCAGGTGATCTAGCCGGCCATGTGACCGGACCCCCTCGTCTAATCCATCGTCCAGGATATGTCCTATGCTAGTGGTTCCGTACTGCCAACGACCAGTGTGGGGGAGCTCCACCCTGCTGGAACCACATCCGTAACCGTGTCATAAGGGGCACATCCTCCAATAAGAGTGGGAGGTACTCACGAAGAAACTCTAGATAGCGTCGTCCCGTGAGGTTTCCTTCGAAGAAATATGGTCCAATTATCTTGTCACCTAGTATCCCGCACCACACGTTGACGCCCCATTGTACCTGAAAGCGAGCTCCCCTGACCCAGTGAGGATTTTCAACGCCCCAGTAATGGAAGTTGTGACGATTAACAGTTCCGTTGTTGTGAAATCTGGATTCAACACTAAAGAGAATGTCCATTAAGAAATTCGCATCAGCTTCAACTCTTTGTAATATCCATTGCGAAAATTCTATCCGTTTTGGAAAGTCATCTCCGTGAAGTTCCTGGTGCAGCTGTTGATTGAAAGGATGGAATTTATGGCGGTGCAATATTCGCAGTACAGATACATGACTGATGTTCAGTTCATTTCCTATGGCCCGTGAGCTTGTGTGCGGGTTGTATGCAATTGCATTTTGAACAGCTTCGTCGTTATTTCCAGACGTCACTGGAGCATCCCGAACGGGGGGTAATGTATGAAATGACCCCGTTGCACGCAACCGTCTTTCAACACGTCGAAATGTATCTGCAGTTGGCAGCCTTCGTCCAGGAAATCGTTCTTGATACAAGCGTCTGGCTTCCCGTGCATTTTGCCTTGCTTCTCCATAAAGTAGTACCATATTCACATAATCATCCCGTGAATACATAATGTTTGCTTTCGTGCTAACCGTACAGTACGTGCTCACACGTTGCTGCTAGGATTACGATATGCTGTTTCATGTGCCCTACGTATGAAGTGTAGACCGCTGTTAGTTGGTCTTCGAGTCGAACGTGCGCAGTTGCTTGGTTGAATGGGTGGATCAGAATGTTGACAACACGTGCACTGCGCTTCATTCCCTGTAGTCGTTTGCCATATGGAAGTCACATGTTATTATTACTTTCGTATATATGCTTTCTTTGTAAAGGTGGCAAATTACTTTTGAGACTTAAGAACGTTAAATATTTATCACGAATGGCCTTACAAGTATAATATAAAAATAAAATTGAAAAGCACGTAACTAGATCATCATCATCTGTTTATCCTCCAGGTTCGGCTTTTCCCTCGGACTCAGCGAGGGATCCCACCTCTACCGCCTCAAGGGCAGTGTCCTGGAGCTTCAGACTCTTGGTCGGGTGATACAACTGGGGAGAATGACCAGTACCTGGCCCAGGCGGCCTCACCTGCTATGCTGAACAGGGGCCTTGTGGAGGGATGGGAAGATTGGAAGGGATAGACAAGGAAGAGGGAAGAAAGCGGCCGTGGCCTTAAGTTAGGTACCATCCCGGCATTCGCCTGGAGGAGAAGTGGGAAACCACGGAAAACTACTTCGAGGATGGCTGAGGTGGGAATCGAACCCACCTATACTCAGTTGACCTCCCGAGGCTGAGTGGATCCCGTTCCAGCCCTCTTACCACATTTCAAATTTTCGTGGCAGAGCCTGGAATCGAACCCGGACCTCCGGGGGTGGCAGCTAATCACGCTAACCACTACACCTCAGAGGCGGCTACGTAACTAGATTCGAACTCTAAATGCCTGCTAACATATCGTATGCTCGCTGCGATTGGTGCCATGTACCGGTAGCCACTGCAGGCGACAAAGAATTGGTCTCGTATCTCTGTACTAATGGAATTACCTAGGCTATCGCTTCGATACTGATCGTTGATGTTAAAATTTCTGAACTCGGATGTGCAAACACCACAGTGAACTAAAGAATCGCGTCTCTCTTACGCCCAGATAGTTGCAACCATTTTCTACGCGTTACTTGGTTGAATGAGTCCAGCGTTATGTTTCAGGTGGTATTCACAATCGGTGCGTATGTGGCGATATTTATGATACCTGTTTATTATAACTTCCGTAGAAGAATATCGGAGACTTCAGAAAGGTCTTCGTAAACGATGCCTAGGCGAATACGAAATGACATTAAAAAATGCATGACTCAAGAATGGTTGGAACCCTTCCTACTTCAAGTAACCTATCGAGGTACGTCTTCCATACGTAATTCCGCGCAGCTATTTGCAACGTACAAGCGCCATCCTTGTAACTCTGCATTCATGAGGAGAGCGGAAGTTCCCGCTTCGACAAGTTACTGATGAGTTACAGCCTTATGGTCCCGTTTTATGCCTTTTTTGATCGCTCTAACGGTAGTAATTACATGGCGTAACCTATCACATCTGCTGTACAGCATTTGCGTGCCATAGATTATAAACTACAGTGCAAAACACGTTTCTATCAATTTCGATGTGATGAGACTGTACAAAATGGTGGTGTATTGACATGTCTGTAATTGGTCTTACCCTATCACGTTTTCTATGATACCACGACCGCCCTTTCTATCAAAAGAAAATGGCCTCTTGGACCAATCAGGTGCGCAATTCTCTACCGACAGCTATAGGCGTGTTTATGGTTTGTACAGTATAGTAACATTTCGTAAAAATTAATAGAGTATTGGACACCGCTCTACATAAAATGGTACAGTGTTTTTGAGATGGACCTCACTTACTGCCTCTTGTACCATTTTTCCATTGTGCGGAGAAGTCTACATCGGGTTAACTGCACATAACATTGCTGTAAGGTGTTGCGCAAGATGGGACTAAGAGGCATTTACGTCCTAGCTGGTTGCATATAGTCGGGAAAATATAGGGGCAGCTGTACCACCCGGTATATCCAACTACTGTTCCGTTTCTCTACACCGGGCGAGTTGGCCGTGCGCGTAGAGGCGCGCTGCTGTGAGCTTGCATCCGGGAGATAGTAGGTTCGAATCCCACTATCGGCAGCCCTGAAAATGGTTTTCCGTGGTTTCCCATTTTCACACCAGGCAAATGCTGGGGCTGTACCTTAATTAAGGTCACGGCCGCTTCCCTCCAACTCCTAGGCCTTTCCTATCCCATCGTCGCCATAAGACCTATCTGTGTCGGTGCGACGTAAAGGCCCTAGCAAAACAACGTTTCTCTACGGGATCGGCTATGAAGTAACACGAATCTTCGTAGCAAGTTTTACGACCGGATGCTTTTCCTGACGTCAACCTCATCAAAGCAGTTAATGAGATTAAATGAATATCGTGGTATATGATAGTAGGAAGGGAGAGGGCGAAGCCCGGTGACGGCACATAGCCTACTCCTGTCGAATAGCACCAAGAGGTCTACTCAAGTCTTAACGCCGCCATCCGACGGAAGAATCACTATTAACAGCGTCATATTCCCCCATTCCATATGAACACTGTGGAGAGGTTTGGTGGAAAATTTTAACTTATTTTGTTTCAACTAATGACGATTGAATTAGCGGTGCTGATTGTAATATGGGGTAAAATGAATTTTGTTTTTGCTTTACGTCGCACCGGCACAGATATGTCTTGTGGCGACGATGGGATAGGAAAGGTCTAGGAAGTGGAAGGAAGCGGCCGTGGCCTTAATTAAGGTACAGCCTCGGCATTTGCCTGGTGTGAAAATGGGAAACCACGGAAAACCATCTTCAGGGCTGCTGGCAGTGGGGCTCGAACCCACTATCTCCCGATTACTGGATACTGGCCGCATTTAAGCGACTGAAGCTATCGAGCTCGGTGAAATGAAATTACGTATGGCTTTTAGTGCCGGGAGTGTCCGAGGACATGCTCGGCTCGCCAGGTACAGGTCTTTTGATTTGATTCCCGTAAGCGACCTGCGCGTCGTGATGAGGATGCCATGATCAATCAATCAATCAATCAATCAATCAATCAATCAATCAATCAATCAATACTGATCTGCATTTAGGGCAGTCGCCCAGGTGGCAGATTCCCTATCTGTTGCTTTCCTAGCCTTTTCCGAAATGATTTCAAAGAAATTGGAAATTTATTGAACATCTCCCTTGGCAAGTTATTCCAACCCCTAACTCCCCTTCCTATAAATGAATATTTGCCCCAGTTTGTCCTCTTGAATTCCAACTTTATCTTCATATTGTGATCTTTCCTACTTTTATAAACGCCATTCAAACCTATTCGTCTACTAATGTCATTCCACGCCATCTCTCCGCTGACAGCTCGGAACATACCACTTAGTCGAGCAGCTCTTCTTCTTTCTCTCAATTCTTCCCAACCCAAACATTGCAACATTTTTGTAACGCTACTCTTTTGTCGGAAATCACCCAGAACAAATCGAGCTGCTTTTCTTTGGATTTTTTCCAGTTCTTGAATCAGGTAATCCTGGTGAGGGTCCCATACACTGGAACCATACTCTAGTTGGGGTCTTACCAGAGACTTATATGCACTCTCCTTTACATCCTTACTACAACCCCTAAACACCCTCATAACCATGTGCAGAGATCGGTACCCTTTATTTACAATCCCATTTATGTGATTACCCCAGTGAAGATCTTTCCTTATATTAACACCTAGATACTTACAATGATCCCCAAAAGGAACTTTCACCCCATCAACGCAGTAATTAAAACTGAGAGGACTTTTCCTATTTGTGAAACTCACAACCTGACTTTTAGCCCCGTTTATCAACATACCATTGCCTGCTGTCCATCTCACAACATTTTCGAGGTCACGTTACAGTTGCTCACAATCTTGTAACTTATTTATCACTCTATAGAGAATAACATCATCCGCAAAAAGCCTTACCTCCGATTCCACTCCTTTACTCATATCATTTATATATATAAGAAAACATAAAGGTCCGATAACACTGCCCTGAGGAACTCCCCTCTCAACTATTACAGGGTCAGACAAAGCTTCACCTACTCTAACTCTCTGAGATCTATTTTCTAGAAATATAGCAACCTATTCAGTCACTCTTTTGTCCAGTCCAATTGCACTCATTTTTGCCAATAGTCTCCCATGATCCACCCTATGTCAATCGCGATACAGTCCATTTGACCTCCAGAATCCAATATATCTGCTATATCTTGCTGGAATCCTACAAGCTGAGCTTCAGTGGAATATCCTTTCCTAAAACCGAATTGCCTTCTATCGAACCAGTTATTAATTTCACAAACATGTCTAATATAATCAGAAAGAATGCCTTCCCAAAGCTTACATACAATGCATGTCAAACTTACTGGCCTGTAATTTTCAGCTTTATGTCTATCACCCTTTCCTTTATACACCGGGGCTACAATAGCAACTCTCCATTCATCTGGTATAGCTCCTTCGACCAAACAATAATCAAATAAGTACTTCAGATATGGTACTATATTCCAACCCATTGTTTTTAGTATATCCCCAGAAATCTGATCAATTCCAGCCGCTTTTCTAGTTTTCAACTTTTGTATCTTATTGTAAATGTCATTGTTATCATATGTAAATTTTATTACTTCTTTGACCTTAGTCTCTTCCTCTATCTCGACATTATCCTTGTAACCAACAATCTTTACATACTGCTGACTGAATACTTCTGCCTTTTGAAGATCCTCACATACACACTCCCCTTGTTCATTAATTATTCCTGGAATGTCCTTCTTGGAACCTGTTTCTGCCTTAAAATACCTATACATACCCTTCCATTTTTCACTAATATTTTTATGACTGCCAATTATGCTTGCCATCATGTTATCCTTAGCTGCCTTCTTTGCTAGATTCAATTTTCTAGTAAGTTCCTTCAATTTCTCCTTACTTCCACAGCCATTTCTAACTCTATTTCTTTCCAGTCTGCACCTCCTTCTTAGTCTCTTTATTTCTCTATTATAATAAGGTGGGTCTTTACCATTCCTTACCACCCTTAAAGGTACAAACCTGTTTTCGCATTCCTCAACAATTTCTTTAAACCCATCCCAGAGTCTGTTTACATTTTTATTTACCGTTTTCCACCGATCATAGTTACTTTTTAGAAACTGCCTCATACCTGCTTTATCAGCCATATGGTACTGCCTAACAGTCCTACTTTTAAGACCTTCCTTTCTATCGCATTTATTTTTAACTACCATAAAAACAGCTTCAGATGATGAAGACGACACATACACCCAGCCCCCATGCCAGCGGAATTAACCAATGATGGTTAAAATTCCTAACCCTGCCGGGAATCGAACCTGGTTAAAATAGTGATGTTCCCGATGTCCTAGTACTATCAATGTTCCTTCTATATACCAACAATTTCATAGAAGTCGGAAACAATATATCTACGAAATAGTGTACGTTTTATCAAATTAACGTATCCTATAGGGAAGGTACATTTAGAACGAGTCGTAGTAATCCGGGGATAATTGTCCTATGAGCATATTTATATTGGCCACTCTGATAAAACCCAACATGGCGCTTATATTGTCGTGTATATAGCTACAGTTTATATTGGAAAGTGACAATTTTAGTATGATGTAGGTGAATATATTACGAGTAGGCGTTTCTGTGTCATTTTATCCTTCGGCATCGTATAAGTTTCATAACGCGTCCTCTGAGAGTTTTAAGATAATTCAGAACCCGAAAGTAAATAACGTTGATGTTTCGTGGTATTGGAGTCCCAGCATCGTCAATCTTCTGTCCATGAATATATTACTGAAACATTCAGAAGTAGATCTAGTGAAATAGACGCGTGTGTCTGTGCTTGTTGTAGTATTTTCTTGTCCTGATGAGTTTTCAAAATATGTGGATGTTAGTGATAAAAATGTGCATAAGATTTAGAACAAGGATATGATCGTGTTTTGGATCTTGAAATAGTTTTACTGTTCTAATCTGTATTATGAATCGCTGTTGCTTGACGTATCGCTTTGTGAAATAGTGTGGTTAGGTGTTTGCATATAACAGTTAATTGGTGGTTAGGTGTTTACATATAACAGTTAATTGGTAAGTAAAATTTCAAAACATGTGCATCATGCATGCTACAGTAATTTGAACTGTGAAGTGTTCCTTTCCTAAATATAAAGAAGGTCCTTGTTAATTTCTATAAGAGTACAATAAGATGTACAGAAACTGTTTATACATTTCACTTGTGTTTTAAACCAGTGGCACTCTAACGTTTGCATTTTATCTCGCAGTTTTGGCAAAACAAATCAGTGTATTTACCAGCCACCTCTTTTCATTTCTTGGCTTGTTCTTACTCACTGTCAGTTATGAATTATGACAAAATGTTAAATTTATTTTATTTTAGAAGTAAAATGCCGGAAAGTATGTCAAAACAGACAAAACGTAAAATAACTGTGGAGCCACCTCCAAATAAGAACAAAGATTCCACTCGCAGGCCAAGTGTCTTTGAGCGATTAGGTACAAAAGCTACCTCAGCTACCAGCACAAATCAAACAAACGGTGAAAATTTCTGCAGGCATTGGGTTCAAAATGGCAATTGTCCATATGGGAAAACATGCAAGTAAGTAAGAGTCCAACATTTCAGTTTTAGAATTGGGTATTTTTATACGTGAGTCAAGCATTAAGAACAAGAGTTCTTCAATATTTGTGGAATGCCATTTATAGTTTTTAAGCTAATGAGTTAAATTTACTTGAGACATTTAATTATTTTATGAATTTTTGTAGGTATGCTAATACACACACTCTTATCAGTCCATCAAAACGAGCAGCAAAGAAAGAAACTGATACTAAACAAAAACAGGTATGTATAATCATAGTTTATTTAGGACAACTGGTTGTAGAAATCAAACATTTCATTTTCAGAATTGGGTATTTTTATATGTAGCCTAAGCCAGGCTTTAAGAGCATAAGTCCTTTAATATTTGTGGATCGTCGCCATAAGACCTATCTGTGTCGGCGCGACGTAAAGCCCCTAGCAAAAAAAAAAAAAAAATTTGTGGAATCTCCAAGGTTTTGCTTGGATATGCATGATACATTTGTTATGTTTACAAAACTTGCTCTTTATTTATAGGGTATTTTGGTATAAAGAAACAAATTTTTGGTAGACCCAACTACCGGTACGTCTAGAATATCATACAGCATTGAGTTACTGAACCTTACAGTAATACGGTAATGACATGTGGCCTCCAAAGAGGTCAGGTAGGCCTATATGTCTTTTGAGATGACGCCTATGGGCAACCTGCTTGGTTGAACTTTGGGGCTGTATGTACGATGAAATCTTAGTTGTAATTGGCACAGGCCAGAGTAAAGTGTAGCTTTCACCGAAGTCCCAGTCTTATCCATGGCTGTGGCAATATGGAAGCTGCTGGGGTATGGTGGTGCTGAGTAATGACATTCAGTGCATCTGAGTGTTATGAAAGGTGTTGCTCATAGGGTCAGTCGTGCTGCAATAGCATTTTCTGACCCAGTGAGGAAAGCAATGGCAAACTACCTCACTCCTCGTCTTGCCTAGTACGCCTCATTTTGGTGCTGCCATTGGTTTTTGCGGTTTCCTTATAACCACATAACTTTTGGTGGTGCTATTTCAGGATCCAACCAGCCTCTGGGCTGATGACCTAACAGACAGACAAGTGTGCAAGCAAAGCGGAAGGTTGTACAGTAAACAAATGTGGATATAGGGATCACTAATCAGAGTGGCGACAGGTCATTGGTGCAGGCATTGTGGACTCGTCAGGCATGCTACTGAATACAGTACCAGACATCAGACGGGTTTACCACAATATTGATGGCAGCTTCAGTAATGGCGTTGCTGCTGGTCATTGGTGTGAAAATGAACCCTGGTCCCTGTCCTAGCAGTGCCGTTGGTTGGGATAAATGGAAAACATAAAGGAAATTGTCAAGGAGACGTGCCAGGCTGAGCAGACCAGAGAACTTTCCTTGGAATAGGCTGTAAATCCTTCTACTTCTCTTTTACTTCTCGGAGCAATCCAGCTTTCTACACAAACGGGTACCTGTAAGCTTGCCATCAACTCTCTAAAAGATTAATTCCCTGATTTATTCTTGAAACCTTCAATAAGTTATTAACACACCCTATTTTCATCTCTAGTTTTATTTTTCTCCCCTGCATTTCACTCTTGACAGCCAGTCTTACTCCTTGAAACCTCTAGTTACTCCTGCTTCATTAGAACTCTCCTCTCTGGTGCACTAACACTTTCCCTTTCACAGACTTCCTCATTTGAATTACCTTTCTGTGGCAAAAGTTGACACCTTGCCACCCAAGGTTTGTAACATTATAAGAGAGTATAAATTATGCATATCTTACTTGAAATTCCTTACAGAGGAGAGATGGTTCATTGCAATGTCTAGGAGCCCACCAGTCCACCCCCAGAAGTACATTTACTTTTATAACCTAATAAAGAGTAGCACCCTTTATTGTCCATTGCTGAAGTACAGTAGGACTTTCATTCCTATTGGCCAACATGAAAACATTTTAAAGACAACAGTGATACAATCTTTTAATTATTGAAGAGTGCTATTTTAGTATTTAAGACTATGTACGTATTCAGCTGAGAATGGCTCATTCACAGGGCTGAAACTAGTCCTGCGTCTCAATATAAAATATAATGTATTTTAAAAGAATATTGTATTGATTCGGTGGATCATCCCCTCCTTCAATTTTTAAAAGAATCATCAATACAGGCAACATGAAATTGATATCGTATGAGAAAAATCATCACCATCACCAACCAGTTAACACAATTGAACAATATTTCCATGTTGGCAAGCGCACGCGCGCACACTCTCTCTCTCTCTCTCTCTCTCTCTCTCTCTCTCTCTCTCTCTCTCTCTCCTAACCAGTTATGAATAGCCGCACTTACTAATTACTGTCTATTTACAAATTGCTCTTCCTTATGGTGCAGCAGGAGGTCCAGCCCATTGCTATACCTGTGGACGCTTATCCCTTACTTTCACTTTCCCCAAGTCTAACCACGTTATAGAACAATTGTTTGTAGATGCTGGATCTGAACACAGAGCCACTGGTTACACAACACACAATGACTGTTCGTTGGTTTGACTCCACTGACAGTCCAGTAATTCACACAGTTACATGCAATGAACAACCAAACAGCTCAGCAGTATTCAACAGCAGGACGATATTCACAACAGCGAACATTAACACAGGTCCATTTACCTTCACACTCGCGATAGCAGCATCCCTCGCTGAGCCTCAGTTCAAAGAAATACACAAACGCACAGTACAGTCTTTGGTTTCTTCATCTCCACTTACTCACTGGTCTCTCCAACACCACAACACCAGCTCGCTCCCAGGCTCCTTATATTTATACCTCGATGTTGGGTCACTAAAACATTCAGGATTTGGCTGGAGATAGAACTTTTCCTGTCATATCTTCCAGAAATCGCATGGAGAAACTAGATGAAGGGAACAATAGAGGAAGGGCTGTGGCATGTTCTTGGGTGAGCTGGGAAGTTCCCCGAGCTTGCTTAGTCGTCCTCTTTCAGGTAATACTGAAGGGGCCACGACAAGGCTGACGGTTGCTCGAGAACGTAACATTGCCCTCCTTCGAGAGCTGATCGTTCCGATCAGTTACCTCCTTCAACTGCTCCCAGGTAAGGTGCCAATCGGTCGAGGTGCACCACCTTCAGCTTGCTTCTTGGGCTCCATTCTGTGCCATAGATGACGTCATTTACTCTCTTGACAACATGGTAAGGACCTTCCCATGCTGACTAGAGTTTGGGGGACAAACCTCTCTTCCTTATGGGGTTATACAGCCATACCATGTCTTCTTTCTGGTATCCAGCAACATCCGCTCATTGGTTTATGGTGCCTTCATTCGATCGCCCTGTATTCTCAGTCTCTTCCGGACAGCAGCCTGTATACCCTCTAGTTTCCATGCTAGATCGAGGCAGTACTGGTCGGTAGAGGCAGGATGATCGTCAGGTCGACTGAACGCTAAAACCACGGGGAGGCGCAGTTCTCTCTCGAACAACGTCCTTGCTGGTGTGCATCCAGTGGCCTCGTGTACTGCAGACCAGTACGCTAAGAGGAACAGGAGAAGATGACTATCCCAGTCTCTCTGACGTTCGCTGACGACTATTTGCAGGTGATTCTCAATGGTCCTATTGAATCGTTCTACCATTCCCTCCGATTGGGGATGTAGAGGCTTGGTCCTGGTCTACCGGATACCCAACAAGCGGCACAGATTTTGGAAGACTGCCGACTCCAAGTTCCGTCCCTGATTGGAATGCAACTCCAGTGGTACGCTGTATCTACTGACGAACTCGTTCACAAGGGTTTCCACTACCGTAGTTGCCTTCTGGTTCGGAAGCGCATGCGCCTCCGGCCACTTAGTGAAATGTCAGTGACGACAAGTATATAATGATTTCCCACGTCACTGGTAGGGAATTGTCCAGCCCCATCAATTGCCACTCTCTCGAGGGGCGTGTCCACGTCATAAGTCTTCATTCGGCCTTTATATCTTGGCTTGGTCCCTTTCTGGAAGCACACTCATTGCATCTAGTGCAGAAGTTTTCCACGTCCGACTGGCACTCTACCCAGTAGAACCTCTCGCGAACCTTTTCCAAGGTCTTCTTGATTCCGAGGTGCCCTCCCGAAGCTTCACCATGAACTTCCTTCAGGACTTTTGCTACCATACTGCATGGAACAACCACCTACTCCTGGAGAGTCTTCCCGTTGCTGCTTTCCCAGATGTGCTTTAGCAATCCATTCCTGGTCACCAGCGAGTCCCATTGCGAGCAGTATGACTTAGTTTTGGAGCTGAGGTCACTGACGTTTATCCATCCAGGCGGGTGATCTTCCACTCGGCCAGCAGTCCGATGTCCTTAGTCATCCCTCTGCTCATTAATCCAAGCTTCATGACTCCAGCTTCCCTCAAACTCTACGGTGATCCTTCGGCAGGGAACGTTGTGTTCACCTTCCCTCTTGGAGCAGAACTTGCAGTCTTCAAGACAATGCCTTCAGGACAGAATATCGGCGTTGGAATGTAGGTGACCCTTGCTGTGTTCGATCACATAGTTGTACTCCTGCAGTTTCTCCAGCTATCGTGCGAGCTGTCCTTCCGGGTTCTTGATATTTAAAGCGACTTGAGTGATGCATGGTCAGTTCTGATAAGGAATTCTTGGCCATACAGGTAATTTTGAAAATACTGTAATTGTCTTCACAGTGGCTAGCAACTTTTTCCGGGTGATGCAGTAATTTCTTTCTGGTTGGGAGAGGGCATTACTGAAGTATGCCACTACATGCTCTTCGTTGTCCACGGCCTGAGACAGGACGCCCCCCAATACCAAATTCGCTGGTGTCTGTGTCGAGCACAAATTTCACCCCAGCTCTGGGATATACCAATACCGGTGCTGTACATAGTGCGTGCTTCAAGTGGTCAAAATATTTTTGTGCATCCGGGAGATAGTAGGTTCGAATCCCACTATCGGCAGCCCTGAAGATGGTTTTCCGTGGTTTCCCATTTTCACACCAGGCAAATGCTGGGGCTGTACCTTAATTAAGGCCGCGGCCGCTTCCTTCCAACTCCTAGGCCTTTCCTATCCCATCGTCGCCATAAGACCTATCTGTGTCGGTGCGACGTAAAGCCCCTAGCAAAAAAAAAAAAAAAAATTTTTGGAATTCCTCTGTACAGGTGAACCAATCCCCTGACAAATCAACGGTAATAAGTACAGAAGCCCAAGAAGCTGTGAAGCTGGAACTTGTCCCTAGGTACTGGCCACTCCCTCATGTCATGGTTTTCTCAGGATCCATTTGTTCTCCTTTCTCCGAGATGGTATGGCCAAGGTACTGTACTTCCTTCCTGAAGAGCTCGCCTTACTTCGGGCTCAACTTCAGCTGGAATGCTCTCAATTTTCCAAGAATCTCCCCCAAATTCTTCAGGTGCTCATCGAAGGTGCTTCCAACAACGATGATGTCATCCAGGTAAATCAGGCACGTCTTCCAGTGCAGCTCTCTCAACACGGTCTCCATCAGCCTCTCAAACATTGCCGGGGCGTTGCACAACGCGAATGGCATTACCTTGAATTGCCAGAGACCATATCCAACTGAAAATGAAGTATTCTCTCTGTCTTCAGGATGAATCTCTACTTGCCAGTAGCCACTCTTCAGATCCAGTGTAGAGAACCACTTTGACCCTGATATTGTATCCAGAGTGTCATCAGCCCGAGGTAGCGGATAGCTGTCTTTCTTCGTGACATCATTTACTCTTCTGTAGTCGACACAGAATTGAGTAGAGCCATCCTTTTTTTTTTTTTCACCAATACTACCGGGGAGCTCCAAGGGCTTTCTGAGGGTTTTGTTACTTTCTGTTCTTTCATTTTTTCGATCGTCTGATCTACTTCATGTTGTTTCGCGAGCGGAACTCGTCGAAACGGAGTCTTGATGGGTGCGCTGCCACCCACATCAATCAGATGTACGAATTTCGTCTGGCCGAAATCGTTGCTGTCCAGGGAGAAGACGTCTTGATACTCCAGCAGTAGGTCTTCCAGCTTCTCTCGTTGCCCGCATTCTTGTTTGTCGCTGGATTTTTCATACACCTTCTGCGGGGCCTCTGGCAAGTTCCTCCCTGCTCTCACTCCTGTGTCTGACCGATCTGACTCGATGGTTTTGCAGCGAGCAAACAATACAATGGGCTCACAAACTCCTAGTGTTGTGCCTTGGTGGATGGCGAAGTTGTAGTCATTCAAATGGGTCAGTCGAACATAAGGCTGATGAGAGGTTTGATCAAGGTTTTGGCGATCGGCTATCACTTTGTTTGAACGCTCGGATATTCCGGCACCACAATGGCCGTCAAGACACCAGCAGCTCCATCCACGTCCACATCCACGTCCACATCCACTTCGGCCCTTTGCTGGGATGATCAGATCCTCTCGTAGCTTAACCTGGCATAAAGCAGTTCCTTTCTGTGCTGGTTGCATGGCAGTTTCTTCATCCCTGTACTGAAGTGTGTTGGCCCTCGAAGAATTCCATCACTGTCTCACCGTGGACAGGTGTCGTCTCTCCTGTGGCAGTAGCCAGGCTGAGATTCACTGGCAGGAATAGAGTTCCTTCACCGCTGTGCAACCGTTGGCTTCATGATGGTCCTCATTGCTCCAGTGTCAATCAGCCTGCTCTGCGCTATCCCGTCGTCAACTCCATCTACTATTAGGCTGCTACCATCTGATTGCGGTCTTGTTATGTGGGCGTGGGCTGCTGGGGCTTGACGACTTTCCTGAGCCAACCTTCGCCCCTTAAGTCTGGCTAATAGTTGTTTCCCTGGCTGGTATATTTCTCAGTCGTTGGGACGTCAGATGGAGGCTCCCATCTTTGGCATTCTTCACAGTTCCGGCTTATATGTCCCTTCGTACCACAATTCTAACAGGTGACAGGTCTTCTAGGTATCCAGTGGCTCGAGCGTTGTTCCATTGCCTCATTCGCTGGGTTCCTCTTTGCTTCATATAAAACCTTCCCACAGCTTCGAGGAAATTGGTCCAGGACTTATCGTCCTGCAACTGCGGAGTTTCATCCACTTCCAGGCGGCGCATCCTAGTTTGTAGTCTTGACGCCTGCTTCGCGGCCTCAAACTCCAACGCGTGGCCAAGAGCGCTTCCTAGGGTCTTGTGGTGGGTGATGCAAAGGGCCTATTGAATATCTGGTTCGCGTAATCCATCTATGAAGGTCTGCCTACCCAGCTGTTCGACGAACTCTTCTGGTGCTGTAGGATAGGCCAGGCGAACGAGACGGGCGACATCTGTCTTGAATTCCTGGAGTGTCTCCGTACTCTCCGAGTTCTGGTTCGAAGCTGGGTCTGGTAGGCCTGTTGTAGGTGGCGATCTCCGAAACGGGCATCCATATGAGCTACTAGCGCGGTGTAGTTGTTCTGAGTGCCTTCTGATATTGCCCATAGTATATTGAGGGTTTCCCCTCTCAGAGCCATGATGAGGGCTGTAGCTTTGAACCCTTCACACCAGTGGTTAGCAGAACAGGTCGCCTCGAACTGCTGCAGATATGTACTCCATGGTACCTTCCCGTCAAACGTTGGTGGCGTTACCGTGGTCGAACTCGGTACTGCAGAGATGGCCCATCCACATAGGTCCCGTCTCGTACATTATTGCGTAGCTAGGCGACTTCTCACTTCAGGTTTTGGTAAATAGCGTTGAATTTTTGATCGACCGTAGCTATTTTATCGTCAACCGTCCCTATCTCACATTAAATTTCTCGTCAGTTTCCCGCTGGGGCATGTTCATCTTGTCTTCAAGTTTGTCTTTCACATTAGTTATTTCTGCCTGCAGAACATCCTTTATCTCGTGATGACCCTGATTGATCTGTCTCTGTACTTTTACTACCATCTTCTGGCTTTCTTCCATCTTCTCCATCGTCATTTTCTGGCCTTTTTCTGTCTTCTTTTGCCCGTCTTTCATCTCGTTTCAATTGTCTTCCATCTTCTCCGCTACCTTCTTTTGATTTTCTTCCCTCTTGTCCTCCATCTTCTTTTAATTTTCTTTCATTTTCTCTTCCTTATCAAAGAGTGCATTTAACTATACCTCCATTTTCGTATGGCCTCTGGTCTCAACTGTCATGCAGTAATTAACAAAAGATCAAAAGATATATATGAGTGTGCATTCACTATACACCGACGTTCTGGAATGTTCCCGATGGTGGTCGAAACCTGCAGTATCTGGTCTGCTTATTTACACTGATTACAATGATGTATCACACATGGGGTCTATTCTAATTTCTGACACCATTTTGTTACCAGTAAAACCCCATCTGTTTCACTCTTCTAATCTACTTTAGTATGACCGTGCGTGCGGTATAAAAACAAACACAAACACACACACACTCTCTCTCTCTCTCTCTAAACACGAAGTCCAGCTCATTGCCATACCTGCGGACGCTTATCCCTTACTTTCACTTCTCCAAGCCCAGCCGACTCATACAGCAGTTGTATGTAGACGCTGGATCTCAACACAGGGCTACTGGTTGCACAACACATGATGACTGTTTGTTGGTTCGATTCCACTGACATTCCAGTAATTCACAGCGTCACATGCAGGGAATAACCAAACAGCTCAGCAGTATTCAACAGCAGGACGATAGTCACAAGAGTGAACATTAACACAGGTCCGTTTACCTTCTCGCGATAGCAGCTTCCCTCGCTGAGCCTCAGTTAATAGAAATATACAAACACACAGTACAGTCTTCTGTTCTTTCGTCTCCACCTAATCACTGGTCTCTCCAACACCACAACACCAGCTCGCTCCCAGGGGCCTTGTATTTATACCTCGATGTTGGGCCACTAGAACATTCAGGGTTCAGCTGGAGATCGAACTTTCCTGTCATATCTTCCAGAAATCGCACGGAGAAACTAGATGAAGGGAACAATAGAGGAAGGGCCTTGGGATGTCCTCGGGTGGGCTAGGAAGTTTCCTAAGCTGGCTTAGTTATCCCCTTTCAGTTAAAACCGAGGGGATAGGGGGGCATGATTAACTTAGTGGCTTAGCTGCTGGCTTCCCACCCGGAGGGCTGAGGTTTGAGTCCCGGTCGATCCTGGGTTGAGATTTTCATCTCTAAAATCACGTGGCGTAAGGAAGGGCACCTGGTCTTAAAGCCCTGGGTGGTTCCTGCGACCCCAGAAAATAACTGGGATACGCTGAAGAACGTTTATATATGTACTAACTGATGTACCTGTGCTTCGCTACGGAATTCTACATTGTATACAGAATTCTAGGTTAGGTAGTGTACACGTTGCGAGCAAGATTGTATTAAATTGCATAGCACTTAACATTACCCTAGAAACGCGACGGGGAAGTTGCCAAACGTCTTTTCTCATATGAAGACTGGATTAGCAAATTTTCATTGTAATGGTAGGCCTCCTTTCCTACCATCAGTCACAATCAGGTTGGGGAGTTTTCATTATCATGGCAGACACTCGCTCTCCACCTGCCTTTTTACATCCTCAGAAAGACTGTCTTAGTAGTTTTACCAACTTAAATGAGCATAGGTCATTACGCCAGTAGGAATGGCACGATTAAAAGCAATGCTTTCATATGAAATACTCGATCAAATGAAAAACCGCACATTTTCTCACTTTTAACAAACAGTACTACGCTGCCAATCTAACAGTCCAAAGTTCCAGAGCTGGAATGACCAAGCCGCAGACAGCCGTGATCCGTGAACACACTTCGTTTTATTTCGGCCGGGTGGGGGTGTCGAATAGTGGAGACTCCCAGGGCAGAAACTATGCCCTTTTACTTATCTGTTTCCTAGGAGTACACGATGAGTCAGAAAATCTCAGTTCACTACACAGGCGGCGGA